>NC_062550.1:69807073-71057073 GCF_016906955.1 Phacochoerus africanus | reverse complement strand
TGCTCCCACCAACAGGCTGGTAGGAGGAGGCCCTGCTCTGGGAAAGGGCGGCGAGCTCTGGGAACGCTGGGTGGAGCAGCTCTGCGGGTCCCCAGCTCTCCGCCCACCTTTCCCACGGAGGATGCAGATTCCAGCCCTGGCTGCTGGGCGGTGCGCTCCAGAGCTACCCCAGGGAAGCAGACCCGGGGCCTCCCCGCTGCCGTGTCTTCACTCCCAATGCCATACTGCCACACAGCCAACTGCTCGAGATCAACTGGGGAGGTCCTGGGGCCGGCCCTGCCGTCAGAAACCTAGACCTGCCACTCTGGGGTGGCATTATGATTAGAGCATCTTTGCCAAGGCCGAGCAGATAGAAGGATAGGCCCCAAAGAGTGGGGCCTGTAATTGCCTCGCCACTGAGAGCCAACGAATGTGCTCCCCCTCTCCATCGGGTTCTCAGCTGTGCTGGCTGTTTACAAGGAGGTTCTCTGAATTGAAATCTCAGTCCAGTCACTTTTCCCTTTCGGGGGGGCTGCTGGGCCGAGTTCCTGGAGGGGGAACATTTGACTGGGAGGACGGTGGAAAATAGGGCAGGTTTAGGAAAGGTGGTTGGGAAGTTCCATTGTGGTGCAGTAGAAGTGAATCCTGCTAGGAACCATGAGGTTGCAGGTTCGATCCCTGACCTCACTCAGTGGATTAAGGCTCTGGCATTGCCATGAGCTGTGCTGTAGGTTGAAGATGCAGCGTGGATCCTGCATTGCTGTGGCTGTGGCGAAGGCCGGCAGCTATAGCTCTGATTTGACTCCTAGCCTGGAAACCTCCATATACCATGGGTACGGCCCTAAAAAGACAAAAAAAAAAAAGGAAAGGCGGATGGGGGCTGCATCTGGCTCCAGGTTTCCAAGGAGAAGGGGCTACCCCAGTAACCGAGTCCCCGGAAATGGCCTTATAACCTCAGGTGTCAGGAGTTCCTCCTCTCACACCCCCCGACTCGAGGTGAGAGAGAGAATAGAGCCCCCAACCTTTCTACAGAAACCTTCCTCTGTCCTGTGAGCGAGAGGCCAGAGTGAATGCATCTTCTCTGCACCCTGTGGACCTTCCTTTCTCTCTCAGGCTACATGGAAGAGTAGCTGGAGGAGTAACAGCCCTTGGACAGAGCTCCCTATTATCCAGGCACTGTTCTAAGTCCTGCACAGGTCTTAGCCCTTGTAACTTATAACATCCCTATGAGGTAGATAGTATTGATTTTATCCTCATTCGACAGATGAAGAAACTCAGGCTCTTTGACATAAAGTAAGTTGCCCAGGTGGCTGTGCCAGACCCAGGATCTGAACCCCTGCATCCTGGCTGTAAAATGAAGCCCACGCTCCCGGCCCCTCCCCTCTCAGAGGGGAACGAGTACATGCAGCTGTCCCCTGACTCAGCCACCCCTCACTGTCACTTGCCCACACTGTCCCCTCGGGAGGCCCCGGCTGCTAGAGGCAGATGAAAAGAGAAGAGCCTGCAAAGGCCCCTGCACCAGAGGGAGCTGGCAGGCCCTCAGGAGTCTGCAGCCAAGCAAGAGCCATGTGCAACCCTGGTTCTGGCCAGGATGAGGAGGAAAGCTGATGAATGTCCAGTCCTCCAGGCCCAGCCAAGAAGGAGTTCCCGTCGTGGTGCAGTGGTTAACGAATCCAACTAAGAACCATGAGGTTGCAGGTTCGATCCCTGGCCTTGCTCAGTGGGTTAAGGATCTGGCGTTGTCGTGAGCTGTGGTGTGGGTCGCAGACGTGGCTCAGATCCCGCGTTGCTGTGGCTGTGGTGTAGGCTGGTGGCTACAGCTCCGATTAGACCCCTAGCCTGGGAACCTCCATATGCTGTGGGAGCGGCTCAAGAAAAGGCAAAAAGACCAAAAAAAAAAAAAAAAAAAGAGAGAGAGAGAAAAGAAAAGAAAAGGACTGCTCCAGGGGGCTCCTGGTCCCTGCAAGCGCCTGCTCTGATCAGCACTTGTCACCTCCCCCAAGACAAACCTAGAGCTCTTTAGGGAGCTGAGCAATGAAACAAGGTCCCCAAAGTCACTGAGCCCTGGGAATACCCCCAGTGAAGAGCCTGAGACTGGTTGAGGTGAACCCACAAGTTGGGACTGCCTCTCCCCGACAGGGGCCTGGAGGCACACCTGGAGGCCTGGGGTCTGTCCTTTCCTGGGGGAGGAAAGGAGGGGTCTGGGCTTCCCGGGGTGGTGGGGGGACAGGGCTGCCTCACCCAGTCCTTGGAGGTGCCGAGCCTCTTGAGGCTGTCCAGCGGGAGCAAGTCGGCCGAGTCCTTGTGCAGGAATTGGGTGGCCTGTCTGAGCCGCCGCTGCTGGCTCAGCTGGGCTGGGCCCCGCAGCTCTGCCTCCTGTGCCCTGCTCCGGGCGTTGCCTGCCTCCTTTGGGACCTCTGGCCTGGTGCTCCTGGCCCCTGCGGGGCAGGCTGGGGGCTTCGGAGCAGCCTTGCCCTCCATCCTTTCAGCCTCCGTGTCCCTGCAGCTTCCCTTGCTGCGGCTCGCCTGACTGGAGGGTCTCAGCAGGAAGAAAGGAAAGAAATAAATAACATGCAAGAGTGGCTGCGTCAGACACCAATTTGCAGAGATTGCAGTAGAGGGAGCGAGGCTCTGGCTAGAAAAACCCAGCACTGGAAGGGAGGGAGGGAGGGCTGGCAGGGCTGCTGCATCTCTCTTTCCGGGGTCCCGCTGGAGTGGGTGATGGCAGGGGTGTGTGTGTGTGTGTGTGTATGGGGGTGTGTGTATCTGACATGTAAACTGTCAGGGTGTCCTGCCAGGTTGTGTGAAAGGCAGTGTGTGTCAGTGTTCAGGGGTTGCAGCCCGCGTGCTTGGCGTGCATAGGATGCAGGCAAGGGCGTCCCTGTGCCTGTGCCCCTCCCAGTCTCCTGGGCTGCCTTCCACCTGGGGTTCTCTGCAGTCTGGGGGTGGGGTGCAGCCAATCATAGGTTCTGAACGGAGGCAGTGTCACACTGTCCCTTTCTCCCCACCCCCCTCAAGAGGACAGCCACCCCCTTTCTGGTTCTCAGCCTTTCAGCATTCTTAGCTCATTTTCTGTGGGTTGCAGGTTTCAGGGCTGGCGAGAGCAGCTCTTGATCTCCCCACAAATAGGGCCCAGCTTCCACTTCTCCTTTAGGTAAGACTAAATCCTGGCTCTCTCTCCCTTTTTTTCCTTTTCCTCTTTTTCTTTTTTTTTCTTTTTTGGTCTTTTTTAGGGCTGTACCCATGGTATATGGAAGTTCCCAGGCTAGGGGTCCAATCAGAGCTGTAGCCAATGGCCTATACCAGAGCAACGCCAGATCCAAGCCACGTCTGTGACCTACACCACAGCTCATGGCAACGCCAGATCCTTAACCCACTGAGCAAGACCAGGGATCAAACCTGTGTCCTCATGGATGCTAGTCGGGTTTGTTAATCACTGAGCCACAATGGGAACTCCATCTTATTTTTTCAACGGCAGCACCCTTGGCATATGGAAGTTCCCAGACCAGGGGTTGAATTTGTCACAGCTGCGGCAATGGCAGACCCTTTAACCCACTGCACTGGGCCAGGGATCAAACTCGTGCCTCTGTCGCAACCCAAGCCGCTGCAGTCAGATTCTTAACCTGCTGCGCCATGGCAGGAATGCTGAGTCCTGGCTCTTTAAAAAAAAATTTATGATTCAAACCCGGAGAAATTGTAAAGCATAACCAATATATCCTTTATTCCCTGTCTCATTAACAAAGCAAAAAAACCTGTTACAAGGGTAGTTAATGCACCCTCCCCAGATAACATCCCCTCCTGATTTCAGTGTTTATCGTTCCCACACGCCCTTTGTGCACATGCATGTGTGTACCCTAAGCAGTGTATCTTTCCATTTTGTCTGATCTATTTATAAATATTCTTGGGCAATTTGCTCTTTTTTACTCAGTATTTTATTAGTGAGATTCACCTGTGAGCCATGCATAGCTCTCCTTAATTCACTTTAACTGCTATATAGTATTTCTCTAGTGAATATGTCACATTTAGGAAATTAAGGTTATTTTTCATTTTTTTGTCCTTACAAACAATGCTATGAACAATTTTTTTTGTTTGCATCAGCATTTTTGTTTGTTTGTTTTTTAGGGCTTAACCTGTGGCATATGGAAGTTCCCAGGCTAGGGATCAAATCAGAGCTATAGCTGCCAGCCTACACCACAGCCACAGCAACGCCAGACCCAAGCCACATCAGTGACCTATGCTGTAGCTTGTGGCAACACCAGATCTTTAACCCACTGAGCAAGGCCAGAGATTGAACCAGTATCCTCATGGATACTAGTTGGGTTTTTTTTTTTGTTTGTTTGTTTGTTTTGCCTTTTCTAGGGCTGCTTCCCAAGGCATATGGAGGTTCCCAGGCTAGGGGTCTAATCGGAGCTATAGCCACCAGCCTACACCAGAGCCACAGCAACGCGGGATCTGAGCCGGGTCTGCAACCTACACCACAGCTCATGGCAACGCCAGATCCTTAACCCACTGAGCAAGGGTAGGGATCGAACCCGCAATGTCATGGTTCCTAGTCGGATTCGTTAACCACTGCGCCATGACGGGAACTCCGACTAGTTGGGTTCTTAACCCAATAAGCCACAATAGGAACTCCTTCATTAGCATTTTATTTTTTAATTTTTTTGTTTGTTTGGTCTTTTGTCTTTTTAGGGCCACACCTGAGGCATATGGAGGTTCCCAGGCTAGGGGTCTAATCGGAGTTACAGCTGCAGGCCTACACCACAGCCACAGCAACGCCAGATCCTTAACCCACTGAGCGAGGCCAGGGATTGAACCCGAAACCTCATGTTTCCTAGTCGGATTCATCTCCACTGTGCCACAATGGGAACTCCTATTTTTTAACTTTTTAAAAAAATTTTTATTGGACTTTAGTTGATTTACAATGTTGTGTTAGTTTCAGATGTAGAGCAAAGTGAATCAGTTATACATACACACATATCCTTTCATTTTCAGATTCTTTTCCCATATAGGTTATCACAGAATTTTGAGTAGATTTCCCTGTGCTGTACAGTAGGTCCTTGTTACTTATCTATTTTATATATAGCTGTGTGTGTATGTTAATCCCAACCTGTTAATTTATCCCTTCCCCCAATGCTTCCCCTTTGTTAAGTTTGAAATCTGTGAGTCTGTTCCTTTATCTTTTTTTTTTTTTGCTTTTTAGGGCCACACCTGCAGCATATGGAAGTTCCCAGGCTAGGAGTCTAATCAGAGCTCCAGCTGCTGGCCTACACCACAGCCACAGCAATACCAGATCCAAGCCTCATCTGTGACCTACACCATAGCTCATGGCAATGCTGGATCTTTTAACCCACTGAGTGAGGCCAGGGATGAACCCACATCCTCATGGATACTAGTTGGATTGGTTTCTGCTGTGCCACAACAGGAATTCCTATGAGTCTGTTTTTGTTTGGTGATTAAGTTCTGCTGTGAACATTTTCACACCTATCTCCTGGGGCACACGTGTAAGCATTCCTCAAGAGCACATCCCCAGGGGTGGAATTGCTGGGACATCAGATATCCCTCTTCGCTTTCTGAGGCTATGCCAGACTTCCCTCCAATGTGTCTGTACCAACGTGTGCTCTATTAGCATCGTCCAAGGCTCCGAGGCTTCACCTCCTTGCCGACACTTGGTATCTGGCTTTTAACAGCGCTGACTCATCTGCCATTAGATTTCTCCTCCAGCCTCTTGTCTTCGCCAGCATCAGCATGTGGACAAGCTCCTGCTGACATGTGTTGGACATTGATTCAATGAGTCCTGACCTGGGCCCTATTCCCAGGGCATGAAATCTGACCCAGGTGGCACCCAGGCACGGGCACAGTCAGACAAGGGCCTCCTGTGGCCCATGCCTCCTTGAGGCACCTTACAACCACTGCAGTTCTATCACGACCCCCATTTACAGATGAAGACACTACCTAAGTGTTATGGGTTGAATCGTGTGCTCCTCAAATTCATGTGTTGATGTCCCAACCTTCAGAACCTCAGCATGTGACCTTATTTGGAGGTAGGGTCTTTACAGAGATAATCAAGTAAAGCTGAGGCCACCAGGGTGGTCCCTCACCCAATATGACTGTGTCCTGGAGTTTCCATCTTGGCGCAGCAGAAACGAATCCGACTAGGAACCATGAGGTTGCAGGTTTGATCCCTGGCCTCGCTCAGTGGATTAAGGATCCAGCGTTGCCATGAGCTGTGGTGTAGGTCGCAGATGTGGCTCGGATCTGGTGTTGCTGTGGCTCTGGCGTAGGCCGGCAGCTATAGCTCCGATTAGACCCCTAGCCTGGGAACCTCCATATGCTGCAGGTGCGGCCCTAAAAAGACAAAAGACAAAAGAAACAACAAAAAAAAAATCAATATGACTGTGTCTTTACTAAAAGGGGAAATCGGGGTTCCCTGGAAGCTCAGTGGGTTAAGGATCTGGTGTTGTCTCTGCTTTAGTGTGGGTTTGATCCCTGGCCTGAGAACTTTCGTGTGCCCCGGGGCCGGGGGGTGGGGAGCAAAAAATAAAGGAGGGGGAGGAATTGGACCCAGAGAGAGAAATGCACGCAGGAAGAACACAGTGTGAGCATGAAGGCTGAGGAGGGGGTGATGCAGCTTGAGACGAGGAGCGTCAAAGATTGCCCACAAACCACCAGCAGCAGGGAGAGAGGCCTGGGCCAGACCCTTCCACATGGTCCTCAGAAGGAGCCAGTCCTGACGACACCCTGATCCTGGGCTTCTGGCTTCCAGAATTATGGGGTGATCCATTTCCACTGTTTAAGCCACCTGGGTTGTGGTACTTTGTTATGGCAGCCGCAGGAAGTGAAAACACCAAGACCAAAACCATGCCCAGGATTTAGGATTGTGAAGCAGAGCCCAGGATCAAAGCTTCCTCCCGTCTCCAGAGTCCTGCTCCATCTCTGCTCCATCGAAGGGAGAGCACCATGGAGGCGGTAAACAGGGCCTGAAAACCAAGCTCCAGGGTGATCCCCTCACCAAGCTCTGCACACACACACACCCCGCCCCCACACACCCCAGATCCTGGCTTCCTTTAGTGGCAAATTCCAGCTCCACCAGCCCCACGCCTTGACACCCATTCCCACTATCCATTTGCCTGGGATAGAGGCCAAAGAGGATCCACTGACATATACTGGGATCCCCTGGTTGTTTTAGTAGGATTAACCATGTGTGTGGACCACTCAGCCAGTGCCCTACCTACTGGGATGCTGGGCAGGCCTGGTGCTTTCTGAAAGGTATCTCCTCCAGCCTTCCTCTCAGCCACCCATTCCTTCAGTTGGAAAAGTCTTCCCCATCTTCAAGAGTTCTCTGTGGATGCATTCTTTGCCAATAAACTAGAATGGGGTAACTCTGGGGCACTTAGCCACGCTGCCTGGGGCCAGGCAGGAGGCTACCTGGACAGATGTCCCAGCTGGGGCATTGCACCCTGGGGAGAGAGGAGGCACGGCGGTGTGAGAGGGGGCCTTGGCCATGGTTCAGAGGTTTGGACACCGAGGTTGGGGAAGGCATCACCTCTTTTCCAGCAGCTCTGATGAGACCTGGGAACCAGGATGCTCAGGAAGTGCCCTTCTCTGGAATGTGACTGGGAAGGAGTCCAGCGGTCCCTGTGTCTGCTGCCCAAGCTGATACTATCCCACTCTCATCATCCCACACGCTCAGGGCTGAGGAGACTCTTGCTTTTTTTTTTTTTTTTTTGTCTTTTCTAGGGCCACACCTGTGTCATATGGAGGTTCCCAGGCTAGGGGCCTAATCGGAGCTGTAGCTGCTGGCCTATGCCAGAGTCACAACAACACAGGATCCGAGGCTTGTCTGCAACCTACACTACAGCTCACAGCAACTCCAGATCCTTAACCCACTGAGCAAGGCCAGGGATCGAACCCACAACCTCATAGTTCCTAATCAGATTCGTTAACCTCTGGGCCACGACAGGAACTCCTCTTTTGCTTTTTAAGTTCTTGGCTCCTTCCTTTGTAAAACTCTTCTTTCCCCCATGTTGCAGGGAGTTCTGCAATGGGAATGTTCTGGCAATACAGAACTCTGACCTCTTCTATTTTTTTCCTTTTTCTTTTTACAGCCAAACCCACACTCTATGGAAGTTCCTTGGCTAGGGGTCAAATTGGAGCCATAGCTTCGATCTACCCCACAGCCATAGTAACGCTGGATCCTTAACCTACGGAGCAAGGCCAGGGCTCGAACCCGCATCTTTACACTAAGTTGGGTTCTTATCCTGCCGAGCCACAATGGGAAGTCCTGAGCTCCTCTTTCACCGAGTGTGGGGAATGTCCTAAGGCCCATTTGTACCCTCAGCTGGGTTGTCTCTCTTTGCCAATAGCTCACCTCACTTCTGTCCCCATGTTATTGTCCAACCTGACCCTCACAGATTTCAACTAACCCATTCGTTCACAAGCAATGACATCTGAGCCCTAGTGATGAGACATTAGGGAGAAAACGCCCCAGGACGCTACTCAGAAGATTAAACCCTGTGGATTCTCAGGAAGAAGACTGGATGTGTTCCCTCCCAAGACACTTGGGAAATACCTGTAACGTTTCTCACTTATTTCTTCTTGTTGTTCACATGGATGCTGAGGAGAATGGATCCAAATTCAGAAATTTCCTGAGGCAAAAATGGAGTGAGAGACGGCTCCCTTCTGGCCTTAGTGCTCCTCAGAATTACAAGTTTTCCTTTCGCTCAGTCAAAAACTTCCCATCGGGCACCTACTGTGCGTCAGACACTGAGTGAGGCCCTGGGCGGACAGTGGGGAGCCAAGCGCAGCCCCGCCCCATGGACCTCACACCCCCAGGAGGAAGGCAGACCATAGGCCACTTATGATAGCAGGTGGTGCCGCGTGCTGCTGAAGGACAGAGCAGGGAGCAGGGAGAGAGGCTGGGGCAGCTCTTTTAGAGCAGCAGACATGGTGCAGAGATAGAACAAGGTCAGGGAGAGGGCCCTGCAGGTGCCTGCCTGGAGGAGGTGCCGCAAATGGGAAAAAGATGGGCTCAGCAGGCGGGGCCTTGCTGATGTTCCCAGCCCGCACCCCTCAAGGGCAAGGGCTAGATCTCCGTGCCTCCAGCCCCTCTGTCCAGCCTGGCTCCGCCCCCCTGGGCCTCCCGGCCCTGGGACCAGTCATTCACACCAGCGGGACCTCAGCCTGCTGGTGGTAAAGGGCATTGTCTCCTGCTGTGGAGAGAACAGAACCCTTGCCCACCCAGGACGGAACCCTTCTCCTTGCTCTTCCCACCCAGGCGAACAGTCACAGAACCCTGGGTCTCACAGACCCTTGGGGCCTGGGCTCCCTCCCCTGAAAGGGAGCCCATCGCCCCACCAAGTGGGTTCTGGGAATTGCCAAAGGGCGACGGGGCTTCATGTTTTTAGCATCGAGGACAGCTGGGAGGGCTCCAGAAGGCATGGTTTTCTTGGCCTTCACCCTCACAAGCCCTCAGTCACCTAGAGAACTTTCTGCCTTTAGGTAAAGCCAGGCTACGTCTCCTATCTGCCATGGGGTGTCAGACAGTCATTAGCAACTAAAATATTCTGAAAGTGTAAAATACACACTGGATTTAGACAATAATACCAAGCAGAATGTGAAATAGCTCATTAATTATTCTACATTGATTATGTTATTTTTTATTGATAGTATTTTGGATCTGTTGGGGTACATAAAACTGGGAGTTCCCTGGTAGTCTAGTGGTTAGGACTTGGTGCTTTCACTGTTGCAGCCCAGATTCAATCCCTGGTTTGGGAACTGAGATCCCACCTCAAGGCACTGTATGTCTCAGCTAAGAATTTTTTTTAAAAAACGTTGATATCACCTGCTTCTTTTTAAAATTTATTTTTTAAATGTATGTTTTAGGGTGTTCCTGTTGTGGCTTAGCAGGTAACGAACCTGACTGGCATCCATAAGGACTCAGGTTTGATCCCCGGCCTCGCTCAGTGGGTTAAGGATCCTGCATTGCTGTGAGCTGTGGTGTAGGTCACAGAAGTGGCTTGAATCTGGCGTTGCTGTAGCTGTGGCGTAGGCCATTGGCTACAGCTCCGATTGGATCCCTAGCCTGGAAACCTCCACATGCCATGGCTGCGGCTCTAAAAAGAGAGAAAGACGAATATATATATATATATATGTTTTAATCAGGTATAGTTGAGTCAATTTCTGCTTTACAGCATAGTGACCCAGTCATACATATATATACATTCTATTTCTCATGTTATCTTCCATCATGTTCTATCCCAAGAGACTGGATGGGAGTTCCCATCGTGGCTCAGTGGTTAACGAACCAAACTAGTATCCAGGAAGACGTGGGTTCAATCCCTGGCCTTGCTTAGTGGGTCAAGGATCCGGTGTTGCCAGTAGGAGTGGAGATAAGCCGGCTCTCATCTTCCCTGTGATAACCTTTCATGCCTTTAAAGATCTGCACATTTTCTTTTTAAGAAGAAAGAGGCTAAATAGTGTCGTTCCTTATCTCTGATGTTAGGAATGGGGAGGAGGGTTCACTCAGCGAGCTGAAATCAGCCAGTCTAAAGCCCTGCCACATAAGGAAATTCCCACAATACTCTTCAGAGAATGGGTTATTCAGAGCCTGACAAACAGCTCCCTTGAGCCCATGGAGGGTGAGGGCAGCCAGCTCTATTTCAGGCTTTCTCCTCTAACCCTGTCAGATCTGCTCAGGACTGGAATAAAACTCTTTTCTAGAATTCTCCTGTCCAGCAAAGTTCCCAGGAGGCTGGTGCCCGTTTTGACATGCATCAGCCTACCTCTATCCCAAAAAGGCAGATCTCCCAAAGACAGCCAGGCCAGGACCACTTTTTACATTTGAGGCTAGGACCATTTTCTTGTGTTTCAAACACAGGAGCAAAGCCAAAGCATAGAAGAGTGGAGTGTTGGAGTTCCCATCATGGCTCAGTGGTTAATGAACCCGAATAGTATTCATGAGGACATGGGTTCGATCCCTAGCCTCACTCAGTGGGTTAAGGATCCAGGTTGCTGTGAGCTGTGGTGTAGTTTGCAGATGCAGCTCAGACCTGGCATTACTGTGACTGTGGCGTAGGCCGGAGGCTACGGCTCCAACTCCACTCCTAGCCTGGGAACCTCCACGTGCCAAGAGTGTGGCCCTAAAGTGACAAAAAAGACAAAAAAAAAATAAAAAGGAAGATGAAGTGTTTGTCTCTATGAGCAGAGAGCAGAGGTCGTTGAACTCAGACAAGCTTGGTCATATATCCCAGCACTAGCTGGGTGACTTCGGGTGAAGGGCCTGACCTTTTGGAACCCACTTCCTCACCCGTAAAACTGAAATAAAAGTATGATCTGGAGTTCCCGTCGTGGCTCAGTGGTTAACGAATCCAACTAGGAACGATGAGGTTGTGGGTTCAATCCCTGGCCTCGCTCAGTGGGTTAAGGATCCAGCGTTGCTGTGAGCTGTGGTGTAGGCCAGTGGCCACAGCTCCGATTCAACCCCTAGCCTGGGAACCTCCATATGCCGCCAGAGCGGCCCAAGAAATTGCAAAAAGACAAAAAAAAAAGTATCATCTGTAGAACTGCTGTGAAGTTTGAATGAGAGTCACGTGAGCAAGCTGGTGACGAGCTCTGGAGGCCTCTGTTTACTTGTCTCTAAAATGGAGGTCCTAGGAGTTCCCGTGGTGTATGAGCAGGCTAAGAACCTGACTAGTGTCCATGAGGATATGGGTTTGATCCCTGGCCTTGCTCAGTGGTTTGAGGATCCAGCATTGACGCAAGCTGTGGTGAGGTCACAGAGGCAGCTCAACTCGGGCCTGGCTGTGGCTGTGGCATAGGCCAGCATCTGCAGCTGTGATTCAACCCCTAACCTGGAAACTTCCATATGCCGTGGCTACGGCCATAAAAATTTTTTTGAAATAAAAATGAAGATCCAGTGGGTCCTTCTTTGGAGCGTTGGGAGGATTAGGTGGGCTGATTCATGAGGTGCTCTCAACCCCTAACACACAGCGAGTGCTGGGTACGTGTTTGGGGTTACCTGGGAGCTGAGGTACACCTACATGTGAGTAGTCTCGTGCACATGCACACACACACTATTTATTTATTTCTCACACTATTTATTTATTTATGGCCATACCCACGAGGTACAGAAGTTCTCTGGCCAGGAATCAAACCCACACCACAGCAGTGACGACAGATCCTTAACCCACTGAGGCACTGGGAAACTCCTTCTCATACTATTTCAAGTTGTTTGCTTGTCCATCTTCCCACAAGAATCTAGGCTTTATAAGGGCAGAGTCTGCATTTTGTTGTGTGTGTGTGTGTTTTGGTGTCTTCTCTCTCTTACACAGTCTGTGGACTGAATTGTCCATCGTGACTCCTAGGATGCTGCAGAAAGTGTGCTGTTATCACCCTGTGACTAAGGGGCTGAGACACTAGGCAGCTTGGTGAGTGCCCCAGCTGATTTTCCCAGTCACTGAATCTGGCTCATGATGTGAGGGGTCACTCCACACCCCTTTCTACTCATCCTTTTTCCCTGGCACTCAGGGCACCCATTTG
This sequence comes from Phacochoerus africanus, assembly GCF_016906955.1. Taxonomy (NCBI): domain Eukaryota; kingdom Metazoa; phylum Chordata; class Mammalia; order Artiodactyla; family Suidae; genus Phacochoerus; species Phacochoerus africanus. The sequence goes on along the minus strand of NC_062550.1, from coordinate 71,044,557 downwards.
TGAGCCCCTCTCACCCCACGGCTCTGCACCCCAATCTCAACCCTGCCAGTGCCCTCAGGGAAGCTGGCAAAGTTGCTCACCTCCTTCTAGACATCTCGACCCCTGAGTGACGGTTTCACCTTCCCCCTTGCCTCGGCCCTTCTCGTTCCCCCTCTCCTGTTTTTTTTTTCTTTTTCTTTTTTTTTTTCTTTTCTGGGGCCACTCCCTTGGCATATGGAGGTTCCCAGGCTAGGGGTCTAATCAGAGCTGTAGCCACCAGCCTACGCCACAGCCACAGCACTGTGGGATCCGAGCTGCATCTGCAAACTACATCACAGCTCACGGCAATGCCAGATCTTTAACCCACTGAGTGAGGCCAGGGATCGAACCTCATGGTTCATAGTCACAACAGGAACTCCCACTGGCTTCTTTTATTTATTCCAATATTTATGCCTTAGTGGCTTCCACTGTGCAGGCGAGGAAGCTGAAAGGGCACCATTAACTGGGTTAGCAGTTAACCCAGGGATGGAACCCTGGTGGGGTGTGATTCCCAGGAGAGGTGGAAGGGGGGGGTGGGTCCTACTCTGGAACTTCTCTCCCTCCGGCCACTCCCGCTGCCCTCCCCCTACTCTCCAGCCCAGCTGGTCAGCACCTGGCTGGCCCATGCTCAGTGCAGGCCTACTTGAGGCCCCTTGTCTCTGCCCACCCCCCAGAGCCAAAGTTGAGGCATCTGGATCAGCAGCAGTGGGGGCCCAGGCCCTACAATGATGCCCTGGGGGGACCACTCCCACTCTGACCTTAAATCTCCACTGTGTTCTACTCCCTTCCCTCCTGGTCAGCCTTCCTCAGACCTGACTCTCCCCACTCCAGGGCAGCCCTGGCCTGACCTCTGCTCCCCCAAAACCCTGTGTGGGGCCTGCAACCCAGCAGAGTTGCTTCCAGTTTTTGTCCAAACATCAATGGTCCAGGGAGGGATGGAATGGAGTTTATTTTTGCCTAAGAAGCTTTTGCATCCTGACCAGTTCCAGTCAAGCCTGCAGCACGTGGATGTTCCCAGGCCAGGGATCAAAAAGAGCCACAGCAGCAACATGAGCCACAGCAGTGAAAACGCTGGATCCTTAACCCACTGAGCCACCAAGGAACTCAGGGAACTTTTGTCTTATCCACTTTCGTACAAGCCCTCTCCCCCCACCGCACGCACACAACCTCTGCTCCCTCTACACTCCTCTATCCCAAGGAACTGGATCCCCGCTGCTCCCCACACCATTCCCCAGTCCTCCCACCTGCCCTGAGGGGGTCCTCCAAGGAAGACAGAACAATTTAGAATCTAAGTAGCAGTAGTGTCTCCAGGAGCCTGGGCTACAGGTGAAGTGGGGGGACGGTGGGAAGCATCTTGCAGAAGCCAGAGTTCTTCAGGCAGCCAAGTCCTCTTGCTGAAGGCGTGCTGGTTGAGAACAGTGGAGCCTGGGGGGTCTGTGTGCCCACCGCCATCCCCACCGGCCCCAAGAGACTTCTAGATGTGTCCAGGTCTCCTCTTTCTCGCTAAGGTTTCACCAGGGTGGGTCCCGGAGAGATGGTGGAGGGGCAAGGCTGCCTGGTCCTCTAGCAGGGTTTGGAAAGCCCTCACGAGGTCCTGGCTCAGAGGCGCACTGGGCAGCAAGGCCAGCTTGAGGGCCTTCTCCCTGTAATGAGGCAGCGGGTTGGGGCAGGGCCAACTCCTGGCAAAGTTGTTGGGGAGTGGGTTGGGCACGAGCTGGAGGCCCTGGGGCTCACACCTTCCACCAGCTGAGATGTGTTGGTACCTGTTGGGGGAGGGGTATGGAGAGGACAGAGAGGTCAAAGGAGTGACCCGGGCGTGGCAGAGGGGGGAGGAGATGGTGCCTTTGGCCAGCTGTGAGCTGTGGGCACCGTACCAGCTCTCCCCACCTGAACGTTGACCTGTGCCCAGCCGCTACTCCCTGTGTGTGTTTTGGCATTAGGTTGGTAAAATAATGGGGTTTGGTTGGCTGTGTGATTTATAAGGGAGTCATCCAGGTTCTCACTGTTCTCCAGCTCCACCCCCTCCACCAACGCAGTGCTCCTTGACACGGGGACCACGATGAGTTCGAGAGCCCTTCCTGCTGACACGTGGCCCTCCTGCACTGGTCTGACAGCTCCCTCCTCTGCAGGCCTGCGGTATTCGGTTCAACAGTGGGAAGTCCACTTTTTACAGAATAGAGTTGAATAGTGGCAGCTTGTTTGATGTGTTCAGCAGGTATTCCTCTTTGCTGAGTCTGGTGAACGTCAGAGGTCGGTAGGTTAGAATCATTCCGAGCAACTTTTCAAAAATACCAGTGGCGCCCCCTGGTGGTACAGCAATTAAGGATTCCACGTTGTCACTGCTGTGGCTCAGGTTATTGCTGTGCCACAAGTTCAATTACTGGTCCAGGAACTTCTGCATGCTGTGGCCGCGGCCAATAAAACCCCCAAAGCAAAACCCGCCAGTGCCTAGGCTGCCCCCCAGGCCAATAAGTTAGACTCTCCTGGTGGGTCTCAAGCCTCAACATTTTCCCAGGTGATACTTTTTTTTATTTTTTATTTCTGCTTTTTAGGCCTGCACCTGGAGCATATGGAAGTTCCCAGACTAGAGGTCGAACAGGAGCTGCACCTGCTGGTCTACACCACAGCCACAGCAATGCCAGATCCAAGCTCTATCTGAGACCTACACAACAGCTCACAGCAACACTAGATCCTTAACACACTGAGCGAGGCCAGGGGTCAAACCCGCATCCTCATGGATACTGGTTGAGTTCTTAACCCGCTGAGCACAACAGGAATTCCATTCCAGGTGATTCTGATATTCCACCAGCGTGGAGAGTGGTGGGGTTTCATATAAATGTTTAAGAAGATGAAGAGCATCCTGAAGCCTTGACCTCATCCGGTCCTCTTGCTCAGAATATGCTGTCTCACTGGTCTAGGCGGGTTTATTTTAAGCCCTTCCAGAGCTGCTCCAAAGGGGCAGCAAGACCGATGGGGCTCCCCACTCACTCTCTCAGGCTCCCACCTGGTGAACTTGACAGACCCTTCAAGGTCCAGCTCAAAGGTGCCTCCTCCGTGAACAGCAGAACCTTGTCTGAGACTCATTCCTTGCCTGCTCCTATGGGAGCAAGGCCTGCAGCAAACCAGTAAAGCAGGGTCCTTCTCTCCCTCTTCTTTTTTCATTTTCGGCCACCCCAAGGCATATGGAGTTCCTGGACCAGGGATCCGACCCGAGCCACAGTCGAGACCTAAGCTGCCACACCGGATCCTTAACCCACTGTGCTGGGCTGGGGATCGAACCTGAATCCCGGTGCTCTCAAGAGGCCACGAGGCCAACTGATCCTGTGGCACCACATCAGGAACTCCTGGGATCCTTCTCTACGGAGGTGGTTTATTGAGCCCCTCCTCTGTGCCAGCCACTGTGACTTTTTGTCTCCGGACACCCCCACCTGATACCAACCACGTCAACACACACCTGAAGAAAGTGAGGCTCCAGGAATTTCAGAACGTTGAGGTTGAGTGGCCAGTGGTGACGGAGCTAGGCAGAGTCCAGTCTTGTCCAGCTGCTTCTGCCATGACACACATTTTACTGTGTGCCAAGCACTGTGGCAAGGTTTTTTGTGGGTACTAGTTGTGTTTCTCTCCTGCTGCCTCCACAGAACATTCTATGAGAAGCAGCTGTGAACTTGGCTGGTCCCCAGTCAGACAGGAGGGGAAGTGGAGCGTGGTGGTGGAGAACGCAGCTCCGGAGTTGTGCCCTCTGGATTCGAATCTCAGCTCTGCCTTTACTGGCTGTGCAACTTGGGCAAGACACCTGACCGCTCTGTATTTCAGAGGCCCTGTCTCTCAAAGGGGGTTGAAGAGACTAATTTCTCTTCGAGGAGTAGTGGGAGGATTGGGTCACATGGTAAAGTGATGAGAACCGTTTGGCTGTGAGGTTTTTGAGCCATGACCTAAGTGTTCCTCACGTCTGTCAACCGGAGCAGCAATTGGTGGGCTGCATTGTGAGGACAGCGGAGAGAAGCCAGGGCGATGACAACCTCTCAAATTCACCAGCTCTTGGCCTTTTCTTTGAAAGATTGAACACCCCTGCAGCCTCCCCCTCCAAGCCCTCAGGGCTTCTGTCAGTGGCCGTGGAGCTGGTATTCCTCTCTCCCTATCCCCTCACCCCTGCCTGGCGCCTAGACTGGAGCCGTGTGGATGGGCAGGGAGGGACGGCTGTGTGGCTGGCAGACACCCGCTCACACCCCTGCCTCCGCTCACACCCTCCAGCTCCTCCTCTTCACCTTTCTGCAGCCTTTCTCCCTTCCAGCCTTCAGCCCGTTTCCTCGCGAAGCCTTCCTGGGGGATGCTGCAGTCTACACCTACCCCTCCCTCTTCCGAATTTCTATCCATTCACCCACGTTATCTTTAAACATTGATGCATCCACCCTCCACCTTTTATCAGCTGTGGAACTGAGTCAGGAAACACCAAGCCATTTGCCGACGTGACACAGTCTGGACTTTAAGCCAAGCTTCTGCCTCCAGCTCTCAACTCTTTCTATTAATAGTTGACATCCTGGAGTTCCCTGGTGGCACAGCTGATTAAGGATCTGGCATTGTCACTGCTGTGGCTCAGGTTCAGTCCCTGGCCCGGGAACTTCTGCATGCGGTGGGGGCAGCCAAAAAATAATAACAACAATTGACGTCCTTACAACACCCGCTGTCTGTCCCGCACTCTGGGTACTTAGCACGCGTGGGCTTGTACTGATGGCTGTCTTTCCACATGTGTGTGTAGGTATCTGCCTTTCCCAAGCTCCTTGAGGGCAGGGACTGAAGGACATTTCTCTGTATCCCCCAGGCCCAGCAGGTGTTAGGTATTGCCCACATTTTCAAAAAATAACCAAGCCGCTCTCCTGCTGTCCTCCCCTTGCCTCCATCCCTTCCTTCCAGCTACATTTGAACAGAATTTGGTTTTCAGATGATCGGAGGAGGGAGGGTAACATGCCCCTTAGACGTCAGAAGGAGGAATTGGAGTGCAGGGCCCGGGTGGCGGGGGGGTGGGGAGTGTCACCTGGACACGGGTGGCGGGTGGGCTCCCAGAGGAAGGAGTCCTCTTACTTCCTGAAGTTCTTTGGGGGCAGGATGTTGCCGTGGGCGTCGAGGGGAGGCGCCCTCGCCTTGCTCCTCAGCTTGAGCTTCTCCACCTCTTTCAGCTCCTTCATCGTCCTGAGAATCACTTGGTTCTTCCTGTTGGCGTCCAGGAAGATAGGTGTAGAGCAGATGAAGCTCAGAAAGCTGTTTGGACCCATCCGGGAGGGAGGGGGCACGGGGGGCTCTGCCGGGGGGAGGCAGTGGGCCCTGGAGTCGGTCAGCCAGCGCCAGACGTTGCTGTCATAGGGCCTGTCGGGCCTGGTGGGGAAGGTGGCGGGCAGACGCCCCACGTCCAGCCACGTGTGGAAGCCCCAGGTGTGCTGGGCCGCGTTCTTCCAAGGGCCGGCTAGGCGCTGACGCACCTTGGCCTTTGTGTCCGTGCAGGGTGGCATCTTCAGGGCCAGCTGGCGGTAGGCTTGCCGGGTGAAGCCGGGCAGCTCCGAGGACTCGCTGGGGAGGAGGAATTCGCGTTGAGCCCACGTGCGGTGAATCGGGAGGGTCTCCTGGGCGTGGACCATCTAGGGAGAGACAAGGGAGTCTGGGGGCCACTCTGCCTCTCCTCCCGGGAAGGCAAGCTGCCAGCCTCCTTCAGACCCGCCTTCTCATCAGGACTGAGTGGCCCTGCCAGTGCCTCTGCTCTTGCCTGGCCCTTGGAGCATGTGGCTGCTGTTTCATTCTCACGGATTCTCGTTGTTTGTTCTCTTTCCATCTGTCGGGTTTGGGTTTTGATTTCCCGGCCTCTTTCCTCAAATGACATTTTCCCACTCCTCACTCTGGCTTCACCCACCCGCCCGTCCCAGGGCGCCCATTCCTGCCCGGGGTCTGGTGGTCCTCGCCGGGAAAGGAGAGGAAACCACTCTTACTAAGCGAAGTGTAGAAGGGAAATCCTTCTCCAGAGAATGGGGCCAGTGCTTGTTGTCCCCGTTCCACCCATCCCTCACTTTTTGTCTTTTTGTCTTTTGAGGGCTGCACCTGCCGTATACGAAGGCTCCCAGGCTAGGGGTCTAATCAGAGCTACAGCTACTGGCCTATGCCACAGCCACAGCAATGCCAGATCTGAGCTGCATGTACGACCTACACCACAGCTCATGGCAATGCCAGATCCTTAACCCACTGATTGAGGCCAGGGATCAAACCTGAAACCTTATCATTTCTAGTTGGATTCGTTTCTGCTGTGCCATGACGGGAACGCCACCATTTTTCACTTTTCATTACAGTACAAGCAAGTGTGGAAGCATCTAGATTGGGCTCCTTCCCTTTCACGTGTCCTGGACTCCCCATGAAATAAACAGTGGTCAATGTGTATTTGACATGTCACTAAATACTGATCTGTGTCTCATTTAACCCTCACAACCTGAGAGCAAGCGTGGTTACTGTTTCATCTCAGAGATGCAAAAAGCAAGGCACACGAGGGGAATAACTTGTCCATGGCACTGACTCAGTGAGCAGCAGAGCGAGGACTCAGCCTGTGCTACTCAGGACACTCTGCTTTTCCAAAACGCCTCTCCCTACCCCCTGCCCCTGGGAATTTTCTGATTCTGAAAACTCACCCTGTTTCCTGGGGCCCCGTCTCCTAAGTCATTTCTACAGGAGCACCCCAGGGGGTGGGGCTGGGAGATGTCATAACCAGACACCTCTCTCCTTCTCTGTCCTGAACTCTGTGTTCACAGGATCCCAAGATGAAGAGAGGAAGAGGATGGTGGGTTCATGGGCCAAGAGCCCTGCGGCCTGGGAGAAAGCATGGCACCTGGGGGCGGGTGGAGGAATGGTCCACTGCCCAGCCAGGTGCAGAAAGGTAGGCTGCAGAGATGCAGCCCTGCCCCCTACCTTCAGGAATGGTTCTCTGACTCGGGATGGGTCACTCTGCCCTCTGGGCGATCTTTGCAGGTTGCTGGCCATTCTTCTGGGCCTCCCTGCAGGAGGGGCAGCTTTGTAGGGAAGATCTTCCTGGCAGCATTGTTTGCTGCTGAGGTTGCCATGGTGATGCTTCCTGGGTGGTGACACGGAGGAGGCCCTTACCTCTCCCTAGGAGGGCTTGCCAGTCCCTTGGGACCCAGTTGCCTCTCAGGTGAGGCAGGCAGCGGGTAGGACTCATAATAGAAGCTGCTTCTGGGGAGGGACTAGCCAGGAAGGCAGGGGGAGGAAAGAAGGGTAGGCCGCTTCCAGGTCTCAGGTTGGGGGTGATGATGCAGCACCTTTAACTGGACCCATCCTTCCCTAATCCTGGGGGGCTGTCTGGGTAGGCCCTCCTCTTTCCGAGGAGCTCTGAAAGGCCTACATTAACCAGCAGGTTCAGAGGTCCCCAGAAGAGGTCGGGTGTGCAGGACCAGCATCTGAAAAGCCGCTGTATTAGAAGGTGCCAGGGCAGGTGGGTGGCCCAGCTGAAGCCCTCTGACTCTCCTCCCAAGGCTCCTTGCCTCTTCCCTGTCATCCACTTTCCTTCCTGACCTCCTATGCCATAGGACCCAGCCGCCAGCACGCCAGACAGCATGTTCACCCCAGGTTTTATTGAGTAGGTAGTTACAGTAGTGTTCTGGGTTGCGTGCTCGCCATCAGCTGGGCAAAGCTGCAGTGCAGGCCCTCCCTCCTGTGCGTGCGGCAGGTTGGCCCTCCCACCTCCGAATGCGTCTCTCTGGCATGATTAGGGACCTTATCAGAGAAACGTCTCTCAGGCACATCTGGGCACCCATGCTGCTCCAGATGCCTCTACTTCCCACCCCCATTCAACTCTTGACCCATAATGAGACTTTTTTTTTTTTTTTTTTTAAGCAGGATTTCTTCTTGCAAGAAAGCTGACTTGGAAACATGGGGAGGTGGGAGGGCAGGGCAGTAATAGGGGCTGGGGCAAGCAGACCCACTCGTGTGGGCGCCCACAGTGAGGAACCCTCAAGGGAGGTGCCTGGGCCTGGAAGGAACCAGGTGCTACAGGCTCTCCCTCATCCAGGAGCCAGAAGCAAAGTGACCCCCCTCGTCACCCTCCCCACTTCTGGCAGTCTAGATAGTGATCTAAGGAGAGAGGCTTACCTTTATAATTAGAGGATAATTTGGAGGATATATACTATTTACAGGGCCACCCTGAAGGGAGCAGGGATGTGGGAGGCTGCAGGGCACAGATGCAAACAGTCTGGGGGCTCCCACTTTTTTCACCCTTGTTTTTGCTGTTCCCATCATCAGCTCCCAGTAGGGAGCGAGGGATCAGATTCTATTGGGGAGCAGGTGGCACAGAAACCGGCCGCCTGGGGAAGGCCCAGGGTGGCTACAGCGTGACACCTGCCTTGGCATTGCCAGGCCAGGTAGGGCTTGAGGAGCGGATGGCCCCTGCCTGCTGTCCTCACTCAAGAGCGCTTGGAAGGCCAGCCACACGAGCGCTGGGAGCTCAGACAGCTGAGTGGCAAGGGCAAGGTTCCATCTCTACCGCAGGTCGGGAATGAAGTGAGCCCAGCTGATGCCGTCCGGGCCCAGTGGGTCCTCCTCCAGGCCAGGGAAGCTGATGTCCAGCAGGATCCTGCTGAGGCTGTCATTCATCGTGTCTAGGACCAGGCCTTCGGTCAGAGAGCGGTTGGCTGAGAGGCTGGCCACCTGCGGCTCGGGGGAGCCTGGCTTGGGGACTTCCATATCTGAGGGGGAACAGCTGCTGAAGGGGTCAGAGGTGAGGTCGAAGGGCTCGGAATTGAGGAGCTCTCGGGGTGAGTCAAAGAGGGGGACACTTTTCATCGGGGTGGTGCCAAGATCCGTCAGCTCCAGGGCGTCAGGCAGGGGACCCAAGGCACCCTGGGGGGTTCGTACTGGGCTGAAATCGAGCCCCCCAACTTTGGCTGGCGGTGTGAGCCTCCAGGATTCAGGGCTCATGGGGAGGACAGATTTGCTCGGGGTGGAGGAGATGGGCAGCGTCTCCTTAACGGGTGTCTTGAAAGGTCCGCCCTCCTCCGGGGAGCAGCTGAGCTGGGAGGCAGGCCGCGTGGACACTGCAGGGAGGGCGAGGTCTGTGGCTGGCCGGGAAGGCCCGGGGCCCTCAGCGAAGAGCAGCTCGGGCTCGTCCAGACATGGGGGCAGGAGGTGCTGTTTCCTTCGAGACCGGCTCATTTCCCTCCTCTCCCTTCGTTTAATCACAAGCATGTCAGAGACGCAGCGGGCAGGGGACTTGTGCCCGCCATGGGCCTTCCTGGGCCGAGGGGTGGGAGAGTGGGATGAATCCTCCCAGGACTGGGACAATTCCTCCTTGACAGACGGACAGGGCGAGGGCCACTCCTCCAGGGGCGGGCTCTCGACCTTGATGGGCCTCCCCAAGTGTGGTGCTTCCTCTCCAGGCAGGATTTCCTCCTCCTTGATGCCCTGGACCGACAGCAGGGGAGACAGCCCTTCTCCCAGCAGGAGTTTCTCCTCTTTCACCGGTCCTGCCGTGGGCAGGGGGGCGATCCCCTCGTCCGCCAGCAGCACCTGAAAGGGAAGCAGGAGAAGGTGAAGGGGAGGCCCTAGATGCAAAGCAGGCACCGGGTAGGACACAAGGTCATGACTAAGATGAGCGGTGTGCTGGTACCCACCCTCTTTTGTCTTTTTGAAGTTTTCAAAACTATTAAATATGAGACTACGTGATGAAGGTGGTAGCTTGGTTCTGGGGAGGGGGGGAGATGGAGCATTTAATATGGTGTCGGCATAATTAGCATCCATCTGAGAGAAAATAAGATGGGATGCCTGGGATTTCCCACTATGGTGCAAGGGGATCGGTGTCGTCTCTGGAACACTGGGATGCAGGTTCGATCCCTGCCCTGGCACAGTGGGTTAGGGATCCTGTGTTACCTCAGCTGCTGCCTAGGTCACAACTGTGGCTTGGATCTCACCCCTGGCCCCCGGGAACTCCATATACCGTGAGGCAGCCAAAAAAAGAAAAAAAAAATTGATGCCTCTTTCATACTGGACACAAAGTCTTCAACAGAGAAATTAAAACCATACAAATCCTGAAAGAGAATCTAGCAGACTACATGCACAATCTGAGGGTGGGGGTGACCTTCTTAACCAAGACTGGAAACCCAGAAGCTGCAAAAGAGAAGAGAGACATATGTGATTACATTCAACTTTAAAGTCTGACTGCAGGAGTTCCCGTCGTGGCGCAGTGGTTAACGAATCCGACTAGGAACCATGAGGTTGCGGGTTCGGTCCCTGCCCTTGCTCAGTGGGTTAACGATCCGGCATTGCCGTGAGCTGTGGTGTAGGTTGCAGACGCGGCTCGGATCCCGTGTTGCTGTGGCTCTGGCGTAGGCCGGTGGCTACAGCTCCGATTCGACCCCTAGCCTGGGAACCTCCATATGCCGCGGGAGCGGCCCAAGAAATAGCAAAAAAAAAAAGACAAAAAAAAAGTCTGACTGCAGCAAGAGATACTGTAAACAAAGAAGTAAACAATGAAGTAAAAAATATCTTTGGCATAGGAGTTCCTGCTGCGGCTCAGCGGAAACAAATCTGACTAGGAACCATGAGCTTACAGGTTTAATTCCTGGCCTTGATCAGTGGGTTAAGGATCCGTTGCTGTGAGCTCTGGTGTAGGTTGTAGACGCTGGTCAGATCCCGTGTCGCTGTGTCTCTGGCGTAGGCTCCCATTCGACCTCTAGCCTGGGAATCTCCATATGCCACAGGTGCAGCCCTAAAAAGAAAAAAAAAATCTTTGGCATAAAAGACAGGTTAATATTTTAATAACAAAGAATTCTCACAAATGATTAACAAAACCCTATGGGAAGATGGGCTATGTCCCTAAGTAAGCGTTTCACAGGGAACAAATTCAAGCGACCAAACGTGGTTGATAAGCAAAGAAAGGTGAAAGGAAACAAGGAAGTACCCTTTATACATGGAGATGTGCAAATATTTTTAAATTTTTTTTGGTCTTTTTGCCTTTTTCCTTTTCTTTTTTTTTGCCTTTTCTAGGGCCGCTCCCGCGGCATATGGAGGTTCCCAGGCTAGGGGTCGAATTGGAGCTGCAGCCTCCAGCCTACGCCAGAGCCACAGCAACATGGGATCCGAGCCGCGTCTGCAACCTACACCACAGCTCACGGCAATGCCGGATCCTTAACCCACTGAGCAAGGCGAGGGATTGAACCTGCAACCTCATGGTTCCTAGTCGGATTCGTTAACCACTGCGCCACTATGGGAACTCCGAGATGGGCAAATATTTTAAAGACTGACTGTACCAATTACAAATACAGGTCTTACTGGTGCATATGTAAATTATCACAGACTTTTCTGGAAGCCAATCTTGCAATATTTAATAAAATTTGAAATACCTGTCCATTCAACTACTCAGCCATAAAAAAACAAAGTAATGCCATTTGCAGCAACATGGGTGCAACTAGAGATTCTCATACTAAGTGAAATAAGTCGGAAAGAGAAAGACAAATACCATATGATATCACTTATATGTGGAATCTAAAATGTGAGCAATGAACCTATCTGCAGAACAGAAACAGACTCACAAAGATGAAGAACAGACTTGTGGTTGCCAAGGGGGAGTGGGGGGGGAGTGGGGAGGGAGTGGGAGGCAAACTTACATTTACAGTGGATAAGCAATGAGGTCCTGCTGTATAGCACAGGAAACTATATGCAATTACTTGTGACAGAACATGATGGAAGATAATATAAGAAAAATATATGTATGTGTATATACGTATATGTATGACTGGGTCACTTTGCTGTACAGCAGAAACTGGCACAACATTGCAAAGCAACTGTACTTTAATGGATAAATAAATACCTGTCCACTCAGCCATCTCATGTCTGGTTCCCTATTTCTTGGAAATAAAAGCACTAGTAGGAAAGATACTTGCAAATGTATTTATTGCAATGTTGGTCACAGGGCAAAAACACTAGAAATAAGATGTGTCCATAAATAATGGAATAGTTGGAAAATTTATGGCAGAGCCACACCATGGAATATTGTGTGGCTATTTTTAATTTTTATTTATTTATTTATTTTTGTCTTTTTGTCTTTCGAGGCCCACACCCTTGGTATATGGAGGTTCCTAGGCTAGGGGTCCAATTGGAGCTCTAGTTGCTGGCCTACACCACAGCCACAGCAACGCAGGATCTGAGCCACATCTGCGACCTACACCACAGCTCATGGCAACGCCGGATCCTTAACTCACTGAGCGAGGGCAGGGATCAAACCCGCAACATCACGGTTCCTAGTCAGATTCGTTTCCACTGCGCCACGACGAGAACTCATGTGTGGCTCTTATAAAATAACGAATTAGAGCACACCAAGTGACTTGGAAGAATTTCTGTGGGGCTAAGTGTGTGTAATATGATCCCATTTTCAGCTTTCTGGGTGTAGTCTGTGTTCATGTATAAAACGGCTTTGGTGATCTGTGTATGCAGATTAAGAGCATGGGCGAATCATGGAAGAAAGCATGCTAAATTGTCAGCATGGGTTATCACAAGGAGCAAGGGTGACGTGGGTGGAGGGGAGAGGAGGGGAGGCAAACAGAAGAAAAGGAGAAAGAAAAGACTGCCTTCAAAACAAAAACAGTATTCAGGATACAATCACATTAATGCATTTATGTGAAATTATATGTGGCGGGCATACTTTTATGTACATTTATTTATTTATATATTCATTTAAATATATATATTTATAACATATATTTTCTTCTATTTTTGGGGGGTGGGGCCACACCTGTGGCCTGCAGAAGTTCCCGGGCCAGGGATTGAACCCAAATCACAGTATAACCAGAGCCACAGCAGCGACAGCACTGAATCCTTAGCTTGCCGAGCCAAAAGGAAATTCCAAAACTATTTTTCTTTCAGGAAAAAACAAAAGCAAACCCAAGTCTCTCCTCCCAGAGCCCCTGCCATGTCCATCTCCTGGAAAGCGGCCAAGAAGCCCTTCCTCTACTTGTCACAGGTCACCTTGTGCTCATGGGTCCTTCTCTACATCACGATGTGGGCTTAACATTACCCTCCTCGCCCCTCCGGCTACACCCCTGATGCTCAGCCAGGAGCAGCTTCCCCCAGTGAGACATCTGGAGATAGTTTTTATTGTCATTCCAGGGGGTGGTCCTGCTGTCTAGGGAGGGAGGCGAGGGATGCAGCTAAACATCCTTCAGGGCCCAGGATAGCACCCCTCCACTCCCAGCAAAGAATTCTGTAGCCCTCCATGTCCGCCAAAGGGAGGTGGAGAAACCCAGAGCTCAACCGACCCAGTCATCCTCCCTCTCCACACCTGTCTGCTTACCCAAATCTACTTCCTCTTATTTATGCATATATATATATATGTATGTATTTATTTTTCCTTTTCAGGGCTGCGGCCATGGCATATGGAAGTTCCCGGGCTAGGGGGTGGAATGGAGCTACAGCTGTCAGCCTACGCCACAGCTCACGGCAACGCCAGATCCCCCAACGGGCTAGGGATTGAACCCACATCCTCATGGATACCAGCTGGATTTCTTTCTGCTGCGCCACAACCGCAACTCCCCCCAAATCTACTCCCTCAAGCCTACTTCCCTTGTGAATCCTCGAGAACATCTCAGCGCATCTGTTATCACCCTTATCAGAATTCTCACAAACTCATCAGGCATTTATGGGCCTTCCAACACCGTTTACATTGTTTAACAAGTTCCCAGTTAGCTCTTTTTTTCTTATTTTGGGTTTTTTTGGGTTTTTTTTTTGGCTGTGCCTATGGCATATGAAAGTTCCCGGGCTAGGGATGGAACCCGGGCCGTAGTTGCAACCTGAATCACAGCCGTGGCAACACCTGATCCTTAAACCGCTGCGCCACACGGGAACTTTCCCTAGTTAGTTTATAATGCTATTGAATTTTCCTACGTATTTAAACCTTGTTTATCCAACTGGATTTATAAGCTTCTCCAGGGACACTTAGCAGAATGCTTTGCAGGCTGCAGGTCCAACACCTGTAATTGCAGGTCTCCTCTGAGGAAACCAGAAGCACTGACCTTGGGGGCAATGCGGACTCGCTTGCTGTGGCGGGCAAGCTCTGAGCTCATGAGTGAGGCTGCCAGGGGAAGTGGCACCTTGACTGAGGGCTGCAGCACCAGGGCCTGGTTCACGGGGAACTGGATGGGCACCAGGTACGAGCTAACCCGAGGCAGCAGTGGCTTCATCTTCCGCCCTAGGAACAAAAAGGAGGGGTTGGAGGTGTAGTCCGGGATCCTGGCTCTTCTTCCCCAGCTTAGATCCCTGGGTCCAACCCCCTAGAGGCGTGGCCCCCAGACCAGGCCTCCCCCATACTTACGTGCGCCCAAGGGGAGTTCGGTTTTGATGCTCATGTTCCGGCGGAGCTCAGGATTGGGTCGTTTCTGCTGCTGTTTGGGGCAGAGGGAGAGAAAGAGACTCTGCTGAGCAAGGTGGGGGATGAAGGAGGGAAACCCCACCAGCGGCTCCAGTACAATTTCTGCTTGTGGGGAGGTGGCAGCAGACCCGAGGAGGGAGGTGGGCGGTCCTCCTACCACCTCATGCAGGTGTCCTCATTCCCAGGGCGGCAAGCGTGGAGCTCGAGGAGGGACAGAGAGCCAGGGAGAGGAGAGAGCACATGCCGCCCACCAGGCCTGTGCCACGCACTGGTGTCCCCCCGCCACGGCCTGCTCTGCTTCAGGGCGCCTGCAGGAGCTGCGGCAGGGGGAGGAGGGCACACAGGAGTCCGAACTCTGAGAGAGGTGGCGGCCACCAGTGTCACCACTCCTGTTCAGGGCTGGCAGGTGCATGGCTGCAGGCTCCCTTCCCCTGCTTGATGTCTCGTCCCTGTCACTGAAGCCATGCTGAGCGTGGAAGGGAAACCAGGCTGAGCTCCCGAGCCGGAGGGAAAGAATCTTACTGATTCCAAGTGCTTGGGCGACTGTGGAGACCCTGGGTCCAGTGGCTGGTGACGGTCAGGCATCGCGGGAGAGAAATGAGACGCAGTTACTACCAGTGCAGTCAACTTGACCAGACTGGGCAGGCACCTACTGCTGATGGTGGTCAGGGTCACCCTGACAACGGTCCTCCCCAGAAGCACTGGCACCCTGAAATCCTAATGCAGTAGCTTTGGAAAAGAGATTCTGGTAGCTCTGTTCTGCTCTCCAGCCTAAAGAAGGCCTCTTTATTTTAATTTTATTTTTTTTTTTAATTTCATTGAAGTGCAGTTGATTTACAATGTTGTGCTAATTTTTGCTGTATAGCAAAATTGTGACTCAGCCATACGTACACACATATTCTTTTTCTTTTTTTTAGGGCTGCACCTATGGCATATGGAGGTTCCTAGGCTAGGGGTCAAATCAGAGCTGTAGCTGCTGGCCTGCGCCACAGCCAGGCTGGAGCTGACCCACATCTGCAACCTACACTGCAGCTCACAGCAACGCCGGATCCTTAACCCACTGAGCGAGGCCAGAGACCAAACCTGCATCCTCTTGGATGCTAGTCAGATTCACTTCCACTGAGCCACGACGGGAACGCCATATATTCTTTTCCGTTACGGTTTATCACAGGACATGGAACACAGTCCCCTGTTCTATATGGTAGGATCTTGTTATTTATCCATCTGATCCATACTAGTTTGCCTCTGCTAATCCCAAACTCTCAATCCTTCCCTCCCTATTGGCAACCATAAGTCTGTTCTCTTTGTGAGTCTGTTTCTGTTTCATAGATAAGTTCATCTGTGTCATAATTTAGATTCCACATAGACGTGATATCCTATGGTATTTGTCTTTCTCTGACCTCACTTAGTATGAGAATCTCTAGCTGCATCCATGTTACTGCAAATGGCATCATTTCATTCTTTTTTATGAGTAAGAAGGGCTTTTTGAAAGCCAGATTTCCCAGACTTTCTTTTTAAGAATCACTTGAGATCTTTGCTAAAAATATTCCTAGGCCCAGCCCAGTCTTACTGCATCAGAGGCCCCAAGAGATGGGCCTGGGAAGTTGTATTTTTAACAAGTGTTCCAGGCAGTTCTTATCACAGGGCAGTGAGGGCAACCTGTCCTCCGGAGGCCCCCTGTCTAGATCAGCGTGCCCTCTCCTCTGGGGCCTGGTCTGGCCGAGAAGTATGTCACCACTCATGGGCTGGCCGACCTCAACCCTGTCCGGATCAGATGAGATCACTCCAAGAAGGATGTGTAACCTTTTGAGACGGCTCACAACCCCAAATTAAGGCCCTATTTGGACAAAATCAGGACACTCACCTTAAACACCTGATCCAGCGTCAAGTAGCGGTTGGCACTGGGATGAATGGTCCAGAAGGAGACCTTGCCGTTGGCGGATGTCTCACGGACAAACATGTCGTGGAGAGAGAGGTTGTGGCGAATGGAATTCTGAAAGGCGAGGACACCACTTATCAGCGACTCTTGGCTTTGGAAACATCGCCTCCGATGTCCCCAAGAAAATCAGCCCCAGGTTCTGGGTCCTTGTAAGCTTGCCTCCTGGCAGCTCTCTCTCCAGACACTCTGCTCGGCAGAGCCGGCCACCTGAGCCACAGGCCCATTTATCCAGCAGGGACGGAGGCTGGGGCCATTCCTGGGCTGGAGAGAAAGCAGAGACCCGGATAGCTGCCAGGGCTGGGAGAGAGAAGTGCGGCTGCCAAGGAGTAGTCAGTAGCGAGAGGCGGGTGAAGAAGTTAGGAAGCTGGGAAGTTTAGTTGAGGTGAGAGTGTGAAGTAAGACTTCTGCTGTGGGGAGTTCCCGTCGTGGTGCAGTGGTTAACGAATCTGACTAGGAACAATGAGGTTGCGGGTTCGGTCCCTGGCCTTGCTCAGTGGGTTAACGATCCGGCGTTGCCGTGAGCTGTGGTGTAGGTTGCAGACGTGGCTCGGATCCTGCGTTGCTGTGGCTCTGGCGTAGGCCGGTGGCTATAGCTCCGATTCAACCCCTAGCCTGGGAATCTCCATATGCCGCGGGAGCGGCCCAAGAAATAGCAACAACAACAACAACAACAACAGACAAAAGACAAAAAAAAAAAAGACTTCTGCTGTGGGAAGAATGCTCCAAAAGCCCCCTTGGCCCGGGGTTGAGTATCTGTCGGGAGACCTAAGCTGTGGCTCTGAGTCCTGATGCTGCCAGGCAGCTGGCTATTCCCGTGAACACGGGGAAGAGAAGATCTCTGTCTTCTAGAAAAGAGATATGACTTTATAGGACATGAATCTTGGTTTGTTTGTTTGTTTATTTTGTTTTTATTTCTTGCTGTGCCCACGGCACATGGAAGTGCCTAGGCCAGGGATGGTGCCCTGAGCCGCTGCAGCGACAACACCAGATCCTTAACCCGCTGCGCCACAGAAGAACTCCTAGAGGTGAATCTTGGATGACATTTTTGTTTTGTTTTTTTCCTTAATACCTTTTCCAAAGCAGCTACTTAGTCATTCCAGCAGCTGTTCAATGTAGCACAGAAGTGGGCTTTTAGTGCTGCACTGAAGAGCCTCTATTAATCCAAGGCAGTGACAGATGAAGTGGTCGTAGGGATCTTATTGATGATTTTGCCTGGATTCATCAGGATCAAGTCACAGCTCAAAAGATACAATTGTTGGCATTCCCTTTTTGGCGCAGTGGAACCGAATCCGGCTAGGAACCATAAAGTTTTGGGTTTGATCCCTGGCCTTAATTAGTGGGTTAAGGATCCGGCGTTGCCATGAGCTGTGGTGTAGGTTGCAGACGTGGTTTGGACCTGGCGTTGCTGTGGCTGTGGTGTAGGCTGGCAGGTGTAGTTCTGATTTGACCCCTAGCCTGGGGAGCCTCCACATGCCGTGGGTACGGCCCTAAAAAGACAAAAAAAAAAAAAAAAAAGAAGAAGAAGATACAATTGTTTGTGGTTCTAGCATCCTTTGCATTTAACTACTCCCCACCCCCTCCTGCACTGGACACACAAACTCTGCACTTCTGGGTACACAAACTGTCGGGCTGGAGGGACCTTGTCTTGGGTTGTTAGGGGACACAGTACCTTCCAGCCTGGCTTGGCAATGTGCTTAAAATAGGGGAAGTGGTCCTCGATCCAAGTATAGATGTCTTTCAGGGTCATGCGCTTCCTCTCTGTGCTGTTGATAGCAAACTGTATCATGGCCATGTAAGAATATGGTGGCCGCTCCGACGCAGAGTGTGGCCAGGAGGCTGATGTCCCTGGGGGCCCCTCAACCTGAGGGTCCTGAGAATCCAAAGGGAAAGAGAAAAGGCAATGACATGGAAGAGTTCATAAGACCCCCCTCCCTCCACAAAGCATCCTCTAGAGAAACCTTTTATCCCACAGAATCATACTAGATACAAACTCATCTGAGACCACTATTTCATAGAATAAAACTGTAGGATTAGGAATGATCTTTGAGATGATCTAATCCAGGCTCCAGATAACATAGAACCACTTCTCCATCATCAGTCATTGTGTTGAAGATATTGCTCAATCATAAGCAGAAGTCCCCCCCCACCAAAAAAAGCAGAAGTCCAGTCTTCCTTAGCTGAAACCTCTCAGGAAAGCCTGGGTATATATTATGACTCTTAAAGCACTGATTTTATGCTAAAACGATACCTATTTTTAATTAAAAAAATTTTTTTTTTGTCTTTTTGCCTTTTCTAGGGCTGCTTCCAGAGGCATATGGAGGTTCCCAGGCTAGGGGTCTAATTGGAGCTGCAGCCACCGGCCTACACCAGAGCCATAGCAACTCGGGATCTGAGCTGCGTCTGCAACCTACACCACAGCTCATGGCAATGCCGGATCATCAACCCACTGAGCAAGGCCAGGGACCGAACACACAACCTCATGGATTCGTTAACCACTGTGCAAAGATGGGAACTCCCGATACCCATTTTTTAGACCTGAGTGTTGAGGGACCTGGGTCTTAGTCTGACCTACTCAGGCCAAGTGCATCCCGGTGTGATGCGAATAAATCCATCTCCTTTCAATATCTGTATGAAAAAATAATCTCAAGAGTATGGGACTCTCACATGTCTGCTAAGCACACATCTAGCCTAGTCTTAGGCAAAAATCTGATTATTCGTATTTAAAAAAATTGAGCCATAACTTTATAAAGTACACATTTCACATGAACAGCTCAATTCTCACCCTGTACATATGCATGTAAATTTTCACTTCTAAAGGTTAAGGAGTTCCCCCTGTGGCTCAGTGGTAACAAGCCCAACTGGTATCCATGAGGACTCTGGCCTTGATCAGTGGGTTAAGGATCCAGCATCGCCGTCAGCTGTGGTATAGATCACTGATGCGACTCAGATCCCGTGTTGCTATGGCTATGGTGTAGGCTAGCAGCTGTAGCTCTGATTCAACCCCTAGCCTGGGAACCTCCATGTGCCGAGAGTACGACCCTAAAATAAATAAATAAAGATTGTTAAATGTGGACTAAAGAGTACATATACAAAAGGATCTAGGTACGGCAACTGTGAAAAACCACCCCAGGCCACACAAATGGGTCAAATCAATTTTGATTGCTGGAGAGGTATTTCAAATTCACACCTAGGGAGTTCCTGCCGTGGAGCAGTGGAAATGAATCTGACTAGGAACCATGAAGTTGCAGGTTGGATCCCTGGGCTCACTCAGTGGGTTAAGGATCCGGTGTTGCCATAAGCTGTGGTATAGGTTGTAGATGTGGCTCAGATCTGGTGGATAAAGCTCCTATTAGACCCCTGGCCCGGGGAACCTCCCTATGTCAAGGGTGTGGCACTGAAAAGACAAAAAGATAAATAAATAAAATTCACATCTAATTCATTTTATTTGCTATTAATATACCTTTTTTTTTTCTTTCCCTGTTTTAGGGCCGCACCTGCGGCATATGGAAGTTCCTGGAGCTAGGGGTTGAACTGGAGCTGCATCTGCTGGCCTAGGCTACAGCCACAGCAATGTTAGATCCTAGCCACATCGGCGACCTACACTGCAGCTTGTGGCAATGCCGGATCCTTAACCCACTAAATGAAGCCAGGGATCAAACTCTCATCCTCATGGATACTAGTCAGGTTGTTTTTTTCAGGGCCACACCCTCAGCACATGGAGGTTCCCAGGCTAGGGGTCGAATCAGAGCTACAGCTTCCAGCCACAGCAACGCCAGATCCAAGCTGCGTCTGTGACCTACACCACTGCTCATGTCAACACCAGATCCTTAACCCACTGAGCGAGGCCAGGGATCAAACCTGCAACCTCACGGTTCCTAGTCAGATTCACTGCCGCTGTGCCATGACAGGAACACCCTAGTCAGGTTCTTAACCTGCTGAGCCACAATGGGAACTCCACGTTTTAATATATTTTGTAATAAAACTTGTTAGAAAATGCTGTATTCCTTTCATACTGTTGGGGTGCCTCTTTAAAGTTCAAGTGGCTTTCCAAATTAAGACCTCTTCATTATTTCCTGAATACCTACCCACTACCTTCTAAGGGCCGAGTACTAAAACCCAGTGCTGGTGGGATGCAGGGTGAGCCAGAGGAAGGAATCTGCCCTCGAGGAAATTTCACAGATGTGGAAATTTCATAAGACTCCAGGCAGAGAGGGAGTTCCAGACTACATAGAATCACATTAAGTGAACCTGGAAATTCTGCTCCATGGGCCACTTGATCTATTTCCCTTCCTAGAAATTCCCCGCATCGGCCATTCACCCTAGTGAGTAACGGAACAGTTCACCTTAGCCTGACTCTGCTCCAGGTGACGATTCTCCTTTTCCTCCACCTCTTGCTTGATGCTGCAGGAGCCCAGCCCATCGGAAGTCATCTTTCCAAGCCACTGGATATTGGTCAAGCTGTTGTCTAGAGGGCAGCCCGCTGCCTCGCCTCCAGCTACAGGGAAACAACACAAGATGCCACAACCGCCTGACCCCGTGCCTGGCAGACCCACCAAAATTGGTGGCTAGAGATCACCTTGCCAGGACCTCTGCCCTTAGGGACAGGGAGCATGTGCTGAAGCTACTGTGGCCCTCAGGTACTCTGCCCCACTGGGGTTTGGGGAGAAATTCAGGAGCCCAGTTCGAATTGCATTTCAACCTGAGTCACACTGAACCTTATAAATCAGTCAAGGGAACCTTACAAAAGCATGATTATCTGCACAAAGAAAGTCACGTTCCTCCTCATGCTTCCTCCTTCATTAAGATGGAGAAAGACACAGGGAACTATAATCACTTGTGATGGAACATGATGGAGGATAATGTGAAAAAAAGAATGTATATAAATGTAACTGGGTCACTTTGCTGTACAGCAGAAATTGACAGAACACTGTAAGTCAACTATAAGAAAAAATTTTTTAAAAAATGGAGAAAAATCCCTACTTTCTATCCAATGCAAAGGACAAACAGAAACGGTAAACAAACCCTTTTCCAATATAAAGAAGGCAAAGGAAAAGCTAAATTCTACTGCAACCCTTTTGACACTGTCCAAAGGATCTGGGTTAAAGTTTCAGGATGAAGAAAGGCAGGGCTTTCCCCCCATTCAGGCAGACACCTGTCTGTCCTAAGCATCAACACAGCTGATGGTGGTCCTTGCCACCAGAGAGGAAAGGCTGGCTTCTCACCCCTTTGCCTTGCAGTCCACGTACCACAGCTCTCCCATCTCCGCCCAGGAAGGGCTGCAGGTGGTTTAGGAAGATTCGTGTCCCGAGATGCAGACTTTGGCCCCAGGGTCTCAGTTATCACTTCTGTGCTCTTGGGCTTATGGCTGGTTTGGGCTTGAGGCTGGGGTCCTGGAGGGTGAGTTGGGGCTCCCCCACAGCTGATGAGGATAAATTTGTTAGGCCCATTGCTGCCACTCTCCTTTCCCTTGGCGGTCAGTGCTGTGATGATGCTCTGGATATTGGCATTGTTGGGGACAGCCACCACTTGGGTATTGGGCATAGTGGGATGGTTAATAATCTTGATCCCAGCTGGAAACTTGCAAGGGTTGGACTCTGCCACCTCCTTGGAGGCCTGCACTTGACTAGGCTCTTGTTGGGCAGGGGGCCTCTTAGGCTCCTCTTCTGATGTTTCACCTGGGGCATTTTGACCAGGAAGGGGCAACCTTCGTCTTTTGAGAATCAGTGGCCGACGGGGGCTGGTTTTCATTATGAGTTTGTGCTTTCACTCTCCATTGAGAAATCACAAGCATGGACCCTGGAAAGTGCAAGAAAGAGCAGGATATCAGAGATCTGTTAGGAGGTTTTGTTAGAGAGGGGTGTTCCTCTTCATGACCAGGAGGGTAAGCCCATGGGCCCCGGTGAATGGTCCTTGGGCCTCTGTAAAGACTAAAGACAACGGGAGATGAGTTCTACGGAAGCAAACAGAGGCAATTCAAAGTGAGATTGAGTTGGTTGTAGGTCAACATAGCCAAAGGTCTGGAAGCTTAAGAACGTTTGGCAACAGGAGTTCTTGTCGTGGCTCAGTGGTTAACGAATCCGACTTGGAACCATGAGGTTGCGGGTTTGATCCCTGCCCTTGCTCAGTGGGTTAAGGATCCGGCAATGCTGTGAGCTGTGGTGTAGGCTGCAGACACGGCTCGGATCCCGAGTTGCTGTGGCTCTGGCGTAGGCCGGTGGCTACAGCTCCGATTAGACCCTTAGCCAGGAAACCTCCATATGCCTCGGGAACAGCCCAAGAAATGGCAAAAAGACCAAAAAAAAAAAAGAATGTTTGGCAACAGATACAAGTAGGGGAGCTACAAAAATGTGGAAATGCCTATTATTGCCTACAATAATTCAGATCACTTGCAGTGACTGTAGGGGTGGGAATGCTAGAATGGACATTCTGATAAGTCCCCAATCCCATAATCCATTCTAGTCTGGAGCATTTACATATATATATATATATATATATATATATTTTTTTTTTTTTCAGCCCCAACTGCAGCATGCAGAAGTCCTGGGCTAGGGATTGAACCCAAGCTACAGGAGTGATGACACCAGATCCTTAACCACTAGGCCACCAGGTAACTCTCCTATCTCTCTCTCTCTCTCTCTTTTTTTTTTTGTCTTTTTGCTATTTCTTGGGCCGCTCCTGCGGCATATGGAGGTTCCCAGGCTAGGGGTCGAATAGGAGCTATAGCCACCGGCCTATGCCAGAGCCACAGCAACTCAGGATCCGAGCCGTGTCTGCAACCTACACCACAGCTCACGGCAATGCCGGATCGTTAACCCACTGAGCAAGGGCAGGGACCAAACCCGCAACCTCATGGTTCCTAGTCGGATTCGTTAACCACTGTGCCACAACGGGAACTCCTCTCTCTTTTTTTTTTTGATCTTTTTATGGCCCCACTCAAAGCATATGGAAGTTTCCAGGCTAGGGGTTAAATTGGAGCTACAGCTGCTGGCCTACACCACAGTCCCACAGTCACAGCAATGCCAGATCCTTAACCCACTGAGCGAGGCCAGGGATTGAACCCATGTCCTCATGGATGCTAGTTGGGTTTGTTACCGCTGAGCCACAACGGGAACTCCCTCTTTTATATTTCTTATAATATTTCACTTTATAAATTAAAGGATCTGTGCCCACAGAATCAGAGGAAAAAGGCAAATTATCTGTTGCACTATTGTCACACCACTGAAGGAAACATCTCCCAGTTCATGAGACCTCAGATAAAAGGGAAACTGCCCCCTTCAAGGCCCAGGGTACAGTTGTGCAGATCATGGCTGACATTCACTTAACAGGCTATTATCCTTCCACTGATTTAGAAAAAAAAAAAAAAAACATTTTCCCCACAATTTGCAAAATATCTATATTGAGACATTTTATAACTTGTAAGTACTTATTCATATTTTGATTTTCTAGGCATGCAACTAGACTGCTTAACTTTCAGAGTCAAGACCATAATCCCTCTCTCCAGGTGGTTCTGTAATGTTAATGGAAATCGGTTTTATCTTTTAAAAATTGTGTTTTGTTGATTTTAACATATCCATGAATACTCTACCATAATGTAGAGTTGTGTGATTCTACTGAGAGGTGCTTTGAGAGACAGAGGAATAGGTTGTCTCTTTTTTAGGCTATCTGCAATCTCCCTAAAAATGATTGTCACACTCATATGACATTTGCCATCTGCTTAGAAGTCACAGACCTTCTCCACTCTGCCTCCTCCCTTTCCTTTACATCTAGGTTTCCTCTCCCTTCAAATCTCAGTTTTACCTCCACCTCCTATCTCTTCTGGCCTTCCTCCCTCCACCCATCAGTCAGAAGACAGTAGTACTGGCTTCCTACCCCTCACCCCAGAATATCTTCCAGGTCTAAAGTTTAATTTTCCTTTCTATTCAGACCACCCTCTACCTCCCATGGCCAATCCTTTCTAGCCCGGAACGGCTCCCGCGACCCCGCGACCCCACCCCCATCCAGACCACATAGGACAAGGGTCTCCAGGACCGCGAGGAGGGCCCTGGGAAAGGGCGGGGTGGAGGCAGTGCAGCCTAATGGTGAGAGCACCTGGGCGCAGGGACTAGGAGCTGGTCGGTGTCGGTTCTAAGCGGAGTGGGCTCAGATGGATCCCATCCGCCGTCTGCCAGAGCGAGCAGGCCGCCCTTCCTCCCAGGGAGGGCCCGGGCCGCTCCGCGAGAGAGGTGAGGAGGCCGGGAGGTGGTGCAGAAGCGCGGTGCAGCCCCGCCACCTCCCGCTGGAGCCGGCCCTCCGCGCCGTCTTGCCGCCGGGCTCCCGGGCCTCCCTCCTGCCGCCGCTCACCTCTCTGCACCGTCAGCTCCGGGCTCCCGGAGGCTCCACGCTGCTCCCACCTGCAGGCCGGGCCGCGTCCCCGGGCTGCGGGGTGGGGAATCCCGGGATCCCGCCGCGGGGGGGGGGTGTTGTCCCGGGCCGGGGCCGGGGGTGGGGTCCCGCTCCGGAGCTTTCAGTTTGTTCCGCTGTTTGAAATTGGCGCCGGCGGAGCGTTGCGGTCACGTGACGGGCGTGGCCAATCGGCGGCGGCCTTGTTTCCGCGATCCGCCTGGTCGTCTGGGCGGGCGCTGCGGTCCAGCCCGGCAGGTGAGGTTGCTCGGCCGGCGGGAGAGGCCAGTGAGGTGGCCCCGCCGGGCAGTGAGGTCGGCGGAGCGGCGGCGGGTGAGGCAGGTGAGCCGGAGAGTCGGGACCGCCGGCGAAGCCGCGGCGGGCGAGGCGGAACCTAGAGGTGCGGGCGCGCGGCTCTTGGGGAGGACGCTGGAGGGCTCCGCTGCGGCGGGACGCGGGGACACTGGGTATCACGGGCAGGCCCCGCAGCCCTCCGGGCCCTGAGCAGCCGCCGCCCCGGGATCTTCCCCCCTCAGCGACTTCCCAGCTGGTGGAGGGGATGGGGGAACTGTCCTCCGTTGACCTGCAACCAGCGACCGTCTGGAGCCCCTACCGGCCTTCGGGCTACTTGGGCGCAGTTGTGACCTTGTTCAAGCTCCCTCCTCCTCAAAATTTACATACAGGCCGCAAACTCCGCCTCGGCTCTGAACCCTCAATCCAAACCTCGTTCCCGGCCCCATGCTATCGTTTATATGTTGTAAATTACTTTATTATTAACTTAGGCAACACCTAAGTTTAGTTGAGTACCCATTGTGCACCAGGCCGCGCTAGGATGCAGTGGCAGAGGGGCCTTTCTCCTGAGCTTACGGTCTGATGGGAGGAGAGAGGAGACATTTTCGAAGCAAATTACCTATTTAAACAAATGAAGAGTTCAACTGTGAGGTGATAAATTAGAACTCGGGGATCACATTGAGTATCTCCAGTAAGAGGATCTGGCCTTAAGGGAGGTGAGAAGAGCATTTCCCAGGAACTCAGGGGTCTGTGATCTGATACCTTTAGGCAAAGGTGGGAGGGAGACCCTCAAAGCAAAGGGTGGGAGGTGCTGCAGGGCAGTGTGGTAGGAGGGGAGGAAGGGAGGTCTGCACAGAGGCTGAAGCGTCTCTGAGGAGTGTGAGCTAAGAGACCTGTGCAGAGTGCGTGTGAGATGAAGCTGGAACCAGAGCCTCAGGACCTTAGCCACCACTGAAAAGTTTGGTCCTTACGGAGAATCAAAACATGTTAAGCAGAAGAGAGTCAGGATTAGATTTGCAGTTTAAAGAGTTCACGGAGGGATGTGCCTGAGTAGGCCAGTTAGGCTATTGCACTGCCCTAGGCCAGAATTGTTGGAACTTGAAGGGTGTGGGGGCCAGAGGGAGTAGGAGAAAGAGGAGTAGGGTAATGTTATTATTTTTCACAAAGGATTACTTTTATCAAATTTTGGGTTGAACCTAATAAACAAGTCTCAGAAAAAATAGATGGCCACTGTGTTTAGTACTGAACTATCACTAAACCCTATAATTCTGTTTCCCCCCCTTACAAGTATAAATTGACATAACACATTATATTAGTTTCAGCTGTACAACATAATGATTTGCATTTTGTGTGTGTGTGTGTGTCTTTTTTAGGGCTGCATCTATGGCATATGGAAATTCCCAGGCTAGGGGTCAAATTGGAGCTGCAACTGCTGGTCTACATCACAGCCACAGCAACACGGGATCTGGGATCCGAGCTGCATTTGCGACCTACACCACAGCTCACGGCAATGCCAGATCCTTAACCCACTGATTGAGGCCAGGGATCGAACCCGCGACCTCACAGTTCCTTGTTGGATTCGTTTCCACTGTGCCATGATGGGAACTCCCTTGTAATCTTTTCTTCATGCAAGTTTTTCTTCACATATCTTTTCAGATAGGTCCTCCCCAACCAGCCCTAGGTCTAAACAGCCCTAGGTCAGCTCAGCCCTTAGGCCATTTCCCTTTTCTCTGTACCTCTTATCACTTCCCAACTAGATGTAAGCGCCACGAGGGCAGGGATTGAATTTTGTAATCTGGTAAATATTTTCAGCACCTGTAACAGTGCCCAAAAAATAGTCATTCTGTAAATATTTATTGAGTAAATGAATGAACAAATGGATGTATTTATTACCTATGTTCCCCCTAAAATATTAGGGTACCCTCTACCCTTGAGGGTAGAGACTTAGTCCTTATTTTTCTTTACCTGCATCTCCACTGCTTAGTGACATGAGGGATGTTGCTTTTTTGTTGTTGACTGAATGGATGAGTCATGGCTGTATAGTAGAACCAGTCTGCCCTGCTGTGTGGACCTCTGGGATGCCCTGCCCTACCTCCTACTCTTCTGCCCACTGCATTCAGACTTCGGTCCCACCAACCATTGATAAGTTCTTACTAAAATGGATCTGGGGAGTTCCTGTTGTGGCTCAGCGGTAATGAACCCAACAAGTATCCATGAGGTTATGGGTTTGATCCCTGGCCCCGCTCAGTGGGTTAAGGATTCAGCGTAGCTGTGCTGAAGGCTGGCAGCTACAGCTCTGATTTGACCTCTAGCTGGGAACTTCCATATACCACACCTGTGGCCCTAAAAAGAAAAAAAAAAAAAAAGCTGATCTGGTTCTAGGTTCCATGGATGCTTTTTCAGACTTTGTATTGCTTTGTGGGTCCTGCTGACCCTGCCTCTGTCTCCAGCCTCCCATCCCTACATGACACAGCCCATGTTCTGGCCTCATCTGCTCTCAGGTAATACAATAACCTTCTTACTGGTCCCCCTGCTTCCAGGGCACTTGTTCTCTCCTTTCACGCTGCTGCCAGGACAACAGAAACAAACAAAAACCAGTTATGGCACTTAGGAGACAATTGAAAATTTGAACACTGGCTATTTGATATTTACTATTTAAAGAATCTACATATGTAAATATATATTGTATAGATACATACAAAATATAAATGTATATATTTTATACATTTATGTTAAATGTATAGTGTTGTGTTAATAGGAATGAAACCATGACTGGGAATATCATATTTTTATTTCATTTATTTATTTTTTTGTCTTTTTGCCTTTTCTAGGGCTGCTTCTGCGGCATATGGAGATTCCCAGGCTAGGGGTCCAATCGGAGCCGTAGCCACTGGCCTACGCCAGAGCCACAGCAACGCGGGATCTGAGTCGTGTCTGCGACCTACCCCACAGCTCACGGCAATGCCGGATCGTTAACCCACTGAGCAAGGGCAGGGACCGAACCCGCAACCTCATGGTTCCTAGTCGGATTCGTTAACCACTGTGCCACGACGGGAACTCCTCATATTTTTAAAATAATGCGGGAGTACCCTGGTAGCTCAGCAGATTAAGTATCTGGTGTTGTCATTGCTGTGGCTCAGATCAGTTTGATCCCTGGCCTGGGAACTTCTACATGTCGTGGGTGCAGCTAAAAAAATTAATAATAATCGGAGTTCCCGTCGTGGCTCAGTGGTTAACGAATCCGACTAGAAACCAAGGGTGATCCATCTGCTTGGAAATCTTTAGTGGTCACTTAGGCCAAAGCCCACACTCAGGTGGTCACCTGGTTTTCTGAACTGACCCTGACACCACTTCCCACCTTGGTTCTTGCCCTTTGTCTTTTCATGGCCTGTGTCCTGCCCGGTGGAGCCTGTGTCCCTGAATTTTCTGTGCTCTTGCCTTTGTATGTGCTGCCCCTCTGCTTGGAGCTCCCTCCCTGTTCCCCGGCTTTTCCTAGTCTTCTGTCCCGAGGTCTGTGTCACTCTCTCCAGGAGTGGAAGCACCAGTCTCATTATTGTAACTGTCTCCCTCTGCTGGCTCTCAGCTCTTTGAAGAGGGCACCATCCCTGTCCTGACCAGTGCTTGGCACTCAGCAGAGGATCCTGGGATAAGTGCTTATTCCACTCTAAACTCCCAACACTCGGCATGGTGCTTACCTTGCGCTGATAAGTGTTCACTGAAGCAATGTCGTTGAGCATGAACTGCCAGGTATTGGTGGTGTAGGTGTAGGAAGCCGGTGCAGGCATACCACCCCCACCCCCCCAAATCTTGGGGTAGAGCTGCCTGCAGAATCAGCTTGCAGAGTATGACGAAGAGCTGGAGAATCATCAGATTGTTTCTTCTCCACAGGCATGGGTTGGAGTTGGCGTCTCTCCCCGGACCTGACCACAACCAGCATCATGCAGTTACTAACTGCTCCTCTCTCACGAATTGATGCCGCCCCGGAAAAGACGCCGCCCACCTTCCCGGAAACCTCAGCTGCTGTTCCACCAACGGCCACTGGAGGGCCCCAAACACCGCTGTGGATCACCCCAGCTTCCCATCACCCACACCAGACAGGTGCCCAGCAAGCCCATTGACCACAGCACCATCACTTCCTGGGTAGGCCATGGGATTCTTACCCTGACCTCAGAGCTCTGTGAACCAGGGCTTCCAAAGGATAAGGAAACTAGGGCGTTGCTCATGTGGTTCAGCGGTAACGAACCCGACTAGTATCCACTGAGGATGCGGGTTTAATCCCTGGCCTCACTCAGTGGGTTAGGAAATGGCGTGAGCTGTGGTGTACGTCATAGATGCAGCTCAGATCTGGCATCTTTGTGGCTCTGGCGTAGGGTGGCAGCTGCAACTACGATTGTACCCCTAGCCTGGAAACTTCCATGTGCTTCAGGTGCAGCCCTAAAAAGAAAACAACAACAACAAAGGATAAGGAAAGTCATGGGGGCAGGCCAAGGAGGCGGTGTACTCTCTGTCCACAGCCATCTTCTCTGTTTATCTTTTTTCCTAGGTTCACCCTAGTGCAGGGGTTGGTTGGAATTGAGGTCTCCCCACCCATTCCTCTGAAAGAGTTCAGTATAAATATTTCACTGTTTTTTGTTCTGTGACCATCACTGTTGTGGGCCCCCGTTTAGGATCCTGGTCATCGGGGGCAGTTTGCTTAGGTTTGAGTTTAGCAGCTGAGTCTCATCACTTTTTTTTTCTCCTTTTGGAATCCTTAGGTGTCACCTCAGTTTGACACAACAGCAGAAAGCTGGCTCCCAGCCAACCAGAAACGTCGTCACCGAGACCAGGCAAGGCGTTCAAGTCGAAAATCTGCCAGCTCCAAGTTTCCGCATTTAGCGTTTGAGAGTCCACCATCTTCTGCCAGTTCAGCCACACTTGGGATGCCCTTGATCAGGGACCACCCCAGTCAGCCAGAAAAGGACATTTCCAGGAGGCCCTTAGTCCCACTTCTCAGCCCCCAGAGCTGCGGGGAGCTGTCAGCACAGGCGCTTCATAGCTTCCCTTATGTGTTCCTGCCCCCTGATATCCAGACGCCAGAGTCCTTGATGAAGGGCGGGCTCATTCCCTCGGAGCAGAGGGAAAACAGCCCCCCCAGCTGCTCCCTTCCCACAAGTGTGCCCGAGAGCCCGGAGCCCGGGCCTGTTCTGGTTGAAGATACCCCCGAGGAGAAGTATGGGTTAAAGGTCACCTGGAGGAGGAGACGACACCTGTTTACTTACCTCAGGGAGAGGGGGAAGCTGAGCAGAAACCAGTTCCTTGTGAAAAACTGACTGGATTTCTCAGACGTCAGTGGTCTCAAATTGCTGGTTTTCATGGAGTTGCTCAAGTCACTTTTCTGGCTCACAAGAGAGTGTGTCAATAGAATAACTTGGAAATAACACCAATACCATCAGGAGAAAAAAGATGCTTTAACTAGAGCCCTGGAGCCATAAAAGAATTCAATTCCCAGATTTGCTTTTGCAAAAGAGCTTGTGTCATAAACAGTTTTTAGTGTCAGCCACAGTTCGCTTCTTATTTTTCTTGTATTAACTGTTTAAAATTTTTAAATATCTTATGACTGTTTAAAATATACGTAAATAAATAGCTGCAGAAACTTTTTAGAGAACCCTGCTTCTGTCACTAATGCAGCACTACAGCCCCCTCCCATGATCTCTCTTAATTGTTGCCTTTAACCACTACTTATTCATTCTTTTAATTACGTCATTTAAACTGAATTCATTCCACATGTTTGAATACAATTCTGTGGGGCTCAGCGACCGCTTCCTCTGACCTGATGCATGGGAAGCAAAGTGACTTTATAGTTAAGCTGATGCCTCTGCAGTCTTGGCCCATCTGCTCAAAGGGCAAGATGCTGAACAGGCAGCTAGCCTGTTTAATGAATTGGTGGGATCAGGGCAATAAAGGGGACATAGTTACCTAGGGTTGCTGTTCTGATTTTTTGTTTCCAACTGAAGTCAATATAGGATAGGATGGGAAATGATTTTTTGTTGTAACTGTTTAAAATGTATGTAAATAAATGTTTTCAAATACTGCTTTTTATTGTAATTATGTGAACTGAAGTTTGGTACTTGCCATCAGCCTCTACATGGAGTAAAACCTGAGCAACCGCAGCTACCAATGCGCAGCAGCCCCTGAGTGGAGCTCAGGGTGGAAACCAGGAGTGAGGCGTTTCTGTGCTCTGGGAAAACTGGAAGAACAGACCTTCAGAGAGTCAGATATTTTTAGGAGATTTTATGTGACCAATTCTTGCATGTCCTCATATCTAGAAAAACACTAAAATCCTTCATGGTGATGTCCTCTCCTTGTGACTGGTCGTAGCCTTCGGAAGACCAGCAACAAACTGGTAAAATGTGTGTGTGCTGCATGCACCTCCCTCCCCCCCTTTATCATATTGATATTCCCCCTTTTCCTCCTTGGGTGGTGTTTCAGCTGGGTCTGTAGTTAAGGATAAAGAATGTCACCATCATCTGTCAATGCCGTCACCTCCGAGCGTGAGAGCCTGTATGTCCTGTTGGCTGTGGAAACTCAGGATGCTGGCCCTGATAGCAGAGGTGCATGTCAAAGGAATGATTTCACCGAGCCCAGGCCTCTATTGCTCCTGCTCCCTGTCCTTTGTTGCAAAAACTATGTATCCTGGCTCCTCCCTCACCGCCTCGGTGCAGTTTCTTGGGGTCGCCTGAGATGCTCTCTCCTGGGCTTGAGTCCTAATTTCACCCCCAATAAAATCTAACTCTTCACTTTCAGGTTGTGTATTTTTTTAGTCGGCAGTTAATGCAGAGGGACCGCCTCAACAGCAAAATGTCTCGCTTGTCCTTTCACCCAAACAAATAGCATCTCATTCGACTCCATTCCATCAGCTTTCCGAACCTAGTCTGTGTCAGGTTCAGCATGAGCTAGACAAGCAAGGATTACTTATTTTAAACGGAATTTGAAGCACAGGTAATGAAATGTGTTCGAGTTCCCACAGTGAGTGGGTGCCCACCAGTGAGCGCAGGGCTCGACTCTCTTAGCTTGTGCCAAGTTCCCTGCCTTTTAGAAACTCAAAACCAGGGTGGAAACTTGGGGGCTGTGATGCTGCGTTCAAGTTGGGGCAAGATTTACTGGATCGGATAGCGGATCTCATCACGCGAGGCAGATGTTTGAACATGGCGGGTAGGCTGAAGAGAGAAGTAGGTGGAAAAGACAGACGAGAGTGCAGGGAGGTCTGGGGACATGCTAAAGGCTTGGGAGGAACTAAGGGAGCCTGAAGGCGCCCAGCACGGTGGCGGCGCAGAAGCACATGCTTGGGAAGGACTGCTGAGGAGGCGGCGGGGGATGGGGAGGGCAAGCATGGTTCCGAGAAGGCCTCGGGATCTGGAAAAGGCTGCCCTCAGGAAGCGCTCTGGGTGGTCTCGGGGTGCTGGCTGCCTGGGCGCGCCGCGATTAGTGGGGGGATGGGCGGCTCCTCCGACAGAGTGGCGCGTAGCAACCCGCCCATAGCAACCCTCCCGCGGCGCGGCCGCCCCTAGCAACCCTCCGTGGGGAGTGGCGGGCTCTCGGACCAATGGGAGGGGAGCGGCGGGCGCGTGGTGGCCAATGGGCGGCGGCGACAGTGCTGTGTGCGGTTGCGGGGCGGGGTCCCTGGACCCGGGTGGCCCCCGCTGCGGCCGCGTCGCGGGTGTGGACCCGGTCGCAGCTCTCCCGGCGGCGGGATGGAGGCGTCGCGCCGCCGCCCCGGACCCCGTGGGGACAGGTCGGCAGCGGTGGCGACGGGCAGAAGCCGAAGGGGGCCGATGGGGTCCGGGCTGGGAGTCGGAGTGCGGGAAGCTGGGCCGGGGGCGTGGGGAGGGCTCGTGTCCAGCAGCGCGGGGACCAGCGGGGTTGGTCCGGCTTCGTCAGAACGTGTCAGTCAGGGTTGCTCCGCCCGGGCCCGGGGTGCGGGATGGTTCCAGGGTCCAGCGGAGCGCGCTGCGGTGGCGGCGACGCCCCTCCGCCGGGCCCAGCTCCGAGCGGTCAGCGCGGGGCGGGCCATCAGGTTCGGCGGGGGTGAAAGCGCGGCTCAGCCTGGGCCTGGTCCCGTGCCCCGCGCAGACCGCGCCCGCCGTCTGCCCGGGGCAGCCCGAAGTCGTGTCACCAGCGGTGAACCGCTCGAAAGCTTGCTGCCCTGGAGGCAGTGGGTGGACGACACTCATCTTTCTCTTTTATCGGGTTTTACTTAGGTGAGAGCTGCTCTGTTTGCTGGTTTTTTATCAGGTTGGGAGAAGAAGAATCTCTAAATCTGGAAGTGCTGGGGGAAATCAAGTTAGAATTGAGTGCCGTCGTTGAATTTAGACGGTGCTCACTCAGTTGTGGGCCTTCAGTGAATCTTAGGGAATGAATTTAAGGCTGCAAATTCCACGGCTACCATATGTTTGATATGACTCATGATTTTTGGAAAGAAAAAATGGAATTGACTTTGAAATTGCCCCCAGGAGGCAAAATGGTTTTTAATTTATTGGTCTGGAAGTTTCACTGGATAATTATAAAGTTTGTTCTTTTTCTTCCCAAACCAGCTCTTTAATTTTAAAATTGACCTCAGAGGAGAATGTGTGAGTTATCGCATGTCACTGGTTAACTCAGTTGTTGCCGAGAGGGAGTGGGATGAATGTTTCTTGTTTTTTTGGCATCAGGTTGTGTGTTGATGATGTTTTTGATGTAACACATTAATAGAGTTTTTGGTATTAATACCTTTCAGTGTGAAGGATAACATCAGACTTTCAAGTTTCCTGTGACTTTTTTTTTCTTCTTTGATGAGTGTTCCCAAGAGGCAGATGTATTGTCAACACGGTAGAAAAATCATTAACAAGCAAACTCCAAACATTTTTTCCTGTATCTGAAATATTTAGTGGAAATTGGAGATGGAGTTTGAAATGTACTGGCAACTCTCTGGCCCTTGGCGGAAGCGGGCATTTAAATTGTAGATTGCCCTGGAGATGACAGTGGTTGGCTAGTGCTGCAACTTGAGCCTGTCTGGCCTTTTGTTCCTGGTAGAGGATTGAAGATGTGCTGAGTCTCTGTGTAACGTGACCTTGTGACCCACAGTTGGCTAAGAAAGTCCTAATCTGTGGTTTATCTGAATACCATGATTTTTCTTTAGAAATACAAACAGTAGTGATAGCTGGAGGTTATGTGTTGACCATGCTTGTTATTCTCTCTCCTGTTCTTTTTTTTTTCTTAATTACCCAATGAATTTATTATATGTATAGTTGTACAATGTCTCTCCTGTTCTTTTTCAAATGTTTCATCAGATGAACTAATTGTGGGCAAACAGACTTACCCAATGCTTAAAAATACTTAGATTAACTAATGCAAGACTACAGTATGTTTGTCACATATCAAAAGCTGTAGTAAAAGCCTTGTGATGTCTAACATTCATGTATTTCTTCAAATACAAAGAAAACTACATAGAGACCTCGGAAGGAAAGAATAATCCCCATAATAAATTTCCTTTCCAAGCAGACTCAGACATTTTTGGGAATAGTTTTCGTTTCTGGCTTCTCTTAGGGTTTCCCACACAAACTGCTGTTTTCCCTGCGTTTGTGCCCACAGAAAGAAAATGTTAACATTTCTTCTTGCCAGGAGGAAAAGTGTGCTTGAATTACTCGGAGGAGGAGTTGAAGCTGCCTTGCTTCTCCTTGTCTGAAGATTGGAGGACTAGAAGGGGCCTTGATTATTCCCTGTTCACAAGTAATTCCCCAGTGGAATTGTTAAGGTGTCTTTCAACTAAAATTTCCTGTAGTCTGATTTCTTTATTTACTCTGAGTCAGTTCACTAGGAATAAGGTCCTTGCACTACTGAATCTGTGCTGCCTCATCAGACATTCTTACTGTTGGTAAGGACTGCAGAACTTTCTTGGCCTGGTTAAAGCTTGAGTCTACTGAAGCCTGGGAAGAGACGCCCGATCCACATTCTGATGGATGTGCTGTCTTTATTCACTCACTCAGTACTTGTTAGGAATCTTGACAATGAGGATGGCTGTCTCTGACCCCTTGCCTTAGATCTTCTGTGACAACACTAATGGTGATCGTCACATCGTAGAGTGAGCCAGCAGGACCTCTGGAATACAACAGTTCTGAACGGGAATTTAGTAATACTTTAGCCCTTGCTGTCTTACCACGTGGCACTGTGCTGAGGGGAAAATGCTGGAAGCTTCTGTGGGTTCCCCAGCTCCAGTCTCAGCTTTGTCACTGTCCAGCAGTGCGATGCAGAGCCGCTCGGCTACTTCTTTGGCTTCAGTTTTCTCCTGGGAAGTATTAGGGCTTTTTAGGATTCCATCAATGATTTATACTGAAGTGAATAAAATACCTTTTTTAATTGCATATGGCTCCAATTTCAAAAGGTACCAAAAGATAATCAGAGAAGAGTATGTCTTTTCTTGTTGTTTCCGTGTCACTTCATTCGTTGGTGGATTTCGTGGGGGAGTTGTCGTCCAAAGATATTTTGTAATATTAAATAATCTCTTAATTTTCCTTTCCCACTCTTAAAATGTGATGACTTTGAGTTTTAGGGTGGAATAAGATAGTCTAAATTCTGATAACTACTTTCATCGTGGACAAGATACATTTTTAGAATATAAACCACAGTGGCTTCAAGTTTTAATTTTTTTCTACAATAACTAATGTATAGAAATTAAGTTTTTAAAACATTTTTTATTAAAATATAGTTGATTTGGAGTTGCCGTTGTGGCTCAGTGGTTAAGGAACCTGACTAGTATCCATGAGGACGGTTCAATCCCTGGACCTGCTCAGAGGGTTAAGGATTTGGCATTGCTGCGAACTGTGTTGTAAGTCGCAGACAAGGCTTGGATCCCGTGTTGCTACAGCTCCAATTCAACCTCTAGCCTGGGAACCTCCATATGCCGAGGGTGTGGCCCTAAAAAGCAAAAAAAGAAGAAAATGAGAATTATTTTTCAGACAAGCTTCCTGAAAAGGAAAAAGTTTTTTAGCTTTGCTGGAAGAAACTTCAATAAATTTATATACTTTGCCTTTGTTTTTTAGGTTTTATTTATTTAGTTATTGCTTTTTCGGCCGCACCCGCAGCGTATGGAAGTTCCTAGGCTAGGGGTCGAATCAGAGTTGTAGCTGCCGGCTACAGCCACAGCCATAGCCACACAGGATCCAAGCCACGTCTGTGACCTACACCACAGCTCATGGCAATGCTGGTTCTTAACCCACTGAGCGAGGCCAGGGATCAAACCTGCAACCTCATGGTTCCTAGTCAAATTCGTTTCCACTGCACCACAATAGAAAATCCTGTTTTTAGGTTTTAGAATGAAGCAAGTTTAATAGAGGAGTGACTTGTTTTCCTGTTAAAAAAAATAGCAGAATTTTATTATGGCAACTTGATATGTCACATAAGCCAGAGGCAAAGTAGAGATGTTTTGATTGAGTGAAGTTGGTATGCTGTTTTTAAAAAGGGGAACATCTGTCAGGATAAAATGATCAGTAATAATTGCTTACATTTGTGCATCCTTTACAGCATTCACAGAGCTTTCACACAGGTCATCTCCTGCTATTAAGAAAGCGGGGCCAGAGTCATTATCTTCATTCTGTAGGTGGGGAAGTTAAGGATTAGAAAGTGTGTGATCCAGCCAAGCTTACATGACAAGTAGATGATGTCATCAGAAGTAAAACCAGGCCTTTGACTTCTGGTCCCCTCTCTTCTTCTTCTCACTTATTATCAGTGTATCTCTTGCAGATATTCTGAGTGCCGTTTGTGCACATAAGTGGTAACACCTGATAGGATTACATTCTAAATATGTTTAGGGCAAGCTGCTGAAGAAATCAGACATCTTGGCAAAGTAACAAATGCGTACTGATTTTATCAGTACAGAGGAAGGGGAGCGGAAATGTTTATTTGGTGTTGTTGGGCAAAAGAATGTATTTTCTTTTTGTTCTTTCGTTTGTGTTTTGGTTTTTTTTGTTTTTTGTTTTTTTTTTTTTGGTCGCATCTGCAGAATGTGGAAGTTCCCAGGCCTGGGATTGAACCCACACTACAGCAATGACCTGAGCCACTGCAGTGACAATGCAGGATACTTAACCCGCTGAGCCACATGGGAACTCCAAGAATACTCTTTCAGCTTTACACAAGAGAGAAGGGAAATAAGTAGCATTCCTGGAGAGAAACTAACCCCTAAGGAAAGGAGAATCCAGCAAAAGGTGGCATGGACTTAGATTCTAAGTAATGTAAACAGATTCTTTAATTTCTGGATTAAGTCATACTTTTTTTTTTTGGCTGTGCCCTTGGCAGGTGGATGTCCTGGGCCAGGGATCGAACCTGAGCCACAGCAGTGACAGTGCCAGGTCCTTAACCTGCTAAGCCACCAGGGAACTCTGTGAGTCTTACATTTTAAATAACCTTTCTGTTTGGCGCGCTTAGGAGAGTGCTGCTTGCTTTTGCTGTGTGGGACATACAGCATGGGCAGGGCTCCATCTAAAGCAGTTTCCTTGCTGTATCCTCTGGGGTCAAATGAATCATCCAATCAGTTGCAGAGTTTCCTTTCTCAATGTCTCTCTCTCCCCAAAAATTCTCCCTTCTCTCTGATTATCTCTACTAAACGGGCCTCTTGGGAAGTGGATATTCATTCCCTAGCTTCAATTAAGTTAGTTCCAGAATGTGGCAGTCGTTCAAGTAGAAGACAGCTGAGCCTAGAATGTTAACAACGCGGAAGGGTAGATTTCTAAGGAGTCTTTTCTGGCATTTCTAATTTGGTCTTTATGTGCCTTTTCCCAGAAGCAATGTTTTGTTCCAGCCAAATGCGCTCTTGGGTCTCAGTGGATGTGAAAATACGGCCTTCCAATATTGACATTTGGGATTTGGATGAGGTGACTCTCTTTGTCAGTTGACTTAGAGAAGATTACTTTAGTAATAGCTATTGACCCAACCACCTGACACCGTAATCAATTCAGACACAATGAAATCCAATGACCTTTTTGCAATACTACTTATACTGTGATCAACTGCTCCCAAGGGCTTCCTCAAAATCCGTTCGCTGGCTTGGAAATTCTGCTACCTAAAACTATCAATGAACTGGCATTTTGACTGAAAAGATTCTTGGCAAACTTAATGAAATATTGTAATAATGAAATTCCAGGCTTTGCTACCATTTGAGTATTTGTGCTCAGAGGTGCAGTTGTGCTGAGATAGGTAGAAGTGAGACTTGTGATTGAATTCTAGCTCTTTCGCTGATAGCTGTCAGACCCTGAACACATAGTTTCATCTCTGAGTTTGATACCACTGTGAAAAGGGATTGTAGGTTTATTGTGAGGATTAGATGAGATGTTGTGTAAAGTGTTTAATGTAGTTTCTGGCACACAGTAGTTATTTACTAAATGGAACTGTATTCCACCCGGCAATGTGACAACGTGTTAATGTTTCCTTATCAGTAAAAATTCAAAATTTTGAAGATTTAATACAAAGAGAATTCGTTTAAGTTTCTAACATTCGAAAGGCTATGAAGGAGTATTAAAAATGTGGTAATATCATGATGGAATTATTAAAGTCTTCTCAATGAAGACAAGATCAAAGTCATATATTTGTAGTATTAAAAAAGTTGTGATGTATGGGAGTTCCCGTCGTGGCTCAGTGGTTAACGAATCTGACTAGGAACCATGAGGTTGCGGTTCAATCCCTGGCCTCACTCAGTGGGTTAAGGATCCGGCGTTGCCATGAGCTGTGGTGTAGATCGCAGACAAGGCTCGGATCCTATGTTGCTGTGGCTGTGGTGTAGGCCGACAGCTACAACTCCGATTAGACCCCTAGCCTGGGAACCTCCATATGCTGAGGGTATGGCCCTAGAAAAGGCCAAAAAAAAAGAAAGAAAGAAAGAAAGTTGTGATGTAGGTAGCAATTGTTGCATTTATTAAGTGCTTACTATGAGCTAAGTCACATATAATCCTCATGGTAATGATAAAATTTAATGATCAATTTATGGATTAAGTGTCATTATCCTGTTTTATAGATGAAGTTAAGTTATGTTAGAAACCACTCCAACCACACGCCCATGCTTCTCTAAATGGGGATTTTTTTTTTTTTTTGTCTTTAGGGCCGCACCCACAGCATATGGAGGTTCCCAGGTTAGAGGGGGAGTTGGAGCTATAGCCACCAGCCCATATCACAGCCACAGCAACGCTGGATCCTTAACCCACTAAGTGAGGCCAGGGATCATATCTGTGTCCTCATGGATGCTAGTCAGATTTGTTTCCACTGAGCCATGATGGGAACTCCTAAATGGGGATTTTAACTCTTTCTTTTGGTCTGTGCCAAGGGTTAGCAGATCACTTCTGTAGAGAACCACATGCTAAATATTTTCTCCTTTGTGGGTTATGTGGTCTCTATGCCAGCTACTCATCTTTGCTGTTCTAGGGCTAACGCAGCCACAGGTGATACATACAGGAATGAGCAGTAAATGAGAACGTGGCTGTTTCAAGAAGACTTTATAGACATTGAAATTGAATTTGATACAACTTTTGCATATCACTAAATAGTATTCTTATGATTTTTTTAACCTTCTGAAAGTGAAAAATGATTCTTAGCTCATCGGTAGTAGAGAAATAGTGGGTCACATTTGGGCTATAGACTGCAGTTTGAAGATCCCTGTGCAAAGTCACAAGTTAAATATGTCTTCCTGGAAGGTTGTATTTATTCATATTGTGAATATTATTACGAG
Source organism: Phacochoerus africanus (assembly GCF_016906955.1). Taxonomy (NCBI): domain Eukaryota; kingdom Metazoa; phylum Chordata; class Mammalia; order Artiodactyla; family Suidae; genus Phacochoerus; species Phacochoerus africanus. The sequence continues at coordinate 71,004,804 of NC_062550.1, read as the reverse complement.
AGCAGTGCAGTTTTTGTTAAAATAGAGCCAGTTACAATATTATGTAGACTGCAAAATTAATTTTCAGGATAAAACTTGAGGTTCTGAAATATTCCGTGGATGGTCTCTTTGGGCTGTGCCCCCCTCCTTTCTATGAAATCACTCTCTTTGGCTGTTAGAGGCACCTTGGTGAAAATATTGCCTGCACAAACCCACATTAACATCAGTGTGCCAGTAATAGATTATTAGGTACAAAATCAGAATTTAAAGTCTATTTATATGTGCAGAAATTGGAAGGCAGTAACGATTCAGGGTTGGTTTTGGGAAATCACAGAAGTAAAATGTGGGTGTGGGAAGCTTCCCTGTTCCGCCATCCTTGTTGCTCTGATTTATGACCACTCTTGTAATTACTGATTATGTTTATCATCATGAGTGTATAATTCCTAATACCCTGTTACTCTCAAAAATGTCTTGTTTGGAAAAAAAGTTTCTTTCTTTTTCTTTTGTTTTTTTGTCTTTTTATGGCTTCACCTGCAGCATGTGGAGGTTCCCAGGCTAGGGGTCGAGTCGCAACTTGCAACTCTCACTGCTGGCCTACACCACAGCCATAGCAATGCTAGATCTGAGCATGTCTGCGACCTATACCACAGCTCATGGCAACGTTGGATCCTTTAACCCACTGAGCAAGGCCAGGGATCGAACCCATGTCCTCATGGATACTTGTCAGGTTTGTTATAGCTGAGCAGGAACTCCCTGTACACGGGTTTTAAAAATAGCTGTATTGAGGTATAATTGACATACATCAGACTGCATTTAAACTGTACGCACTGGTGACGTGTGTGTACACGTTTGAAACTGTCACTGTGGTCAAGATAAAGAACATACCTTCTCCCTTGTTCCTTCTCTAATCCAGATCTTCTCCTCACCCTCAGACACCTAATGAGCGGTTCCTTGTCACGACTGGTGAGTTTGTATCTTCTAGAATTTTATACAAATATAGTGCTGCAGCGTGTTCTTTTTTGTACCTACGTGGCAGGTTGATATTGCCACTCTTCAGTTTCGTTGTGTGTATCAGTAGTTTTGTCCTTTCTGTTGCTGGGCAGTAAAATACCACATAACATTTGTTTCTCCATTCGCCTGCTGGTGGACATTTGGGTTGTTTTCAGTTTTTGCCTATTACAAATAAAGCTGCTATGAACATTCATCTATAGTTTTTTTTTTTTTTTTTGTCTTTTTGCCGTTTCTTGGGCTGCTCCCACGGCATATGGAGGTTCCCAGGCCAGGGGTCGAATCGGAACTGTAGCTGCCAGACTGCACTAGAGCCACAGCAACGCGGGATCCCAGCCGCGTCTGCAACCTTCGCCACAGCTCACAGCAACGCTGGATCGTTAACCCGCTGAGCAAGGGCAGGGATCGAACCCACAACTTCATGGTTCCTAGTCGGATTCATTAACCACTGAGCCACGACGGGAACTCCCTATAGTTTTTTTTTTTTTTTTTTTTGATGTGGACATATGCTTTCATTTCTAAAGTGAGTGTGTAGGAGTAGAGTGGTTGGGTCAAATGGTTGGTGTATGCTTGAAATTTTAAAGAGATTGTTTTCCAAGGTGGTGTGCATCTTACAGCTGCCAGTTGACCAGCAGTGAGAGCAGCCCCACCTCCTCATCAGTGCCTGGTCTGGCTTGTCTTCAGTGTTCGTCTTTTTGGTGGGTGTGCACTGATACCTATGTGGTTGTGTGCCTGTTTCCTAATGACAGCACGTTGTACGTCTCTCCATGTACTAATGGGCTACTTGTATGTTGGGGGTCTTCTTTTTTTTTTTTTTTTTGGTCTTTTTTAGGGCCGCATTTGCGGCATATGGAGGTTCCCAGGCTAGGGGTCCAATCAGAGCTATAGCCGCCGGCCTACACCACAGCCACAGCCACATGGGATCCGAGCCGCGTCTGCAACCTACACCACAGGTCATAGCAATGCCAGATCCTTAACCCACAGATCGAAGCCAGGGATCGAACCCGGGTCCTCATGGATGCTAGTTGGGTTCGTTAACTGCTGAGCCACAACAAGAAGTCCCCTGTATGTCTTCTTTTGTGGAATGAATGTTGAAATCCTTTGTCCAAAAATTTTTTCTTTTTAGGGCCTCAACTGCAGCATATGAAGGTTCCCAGACTAGGGGTTGAATCTCAGCTGTAGCAGCCAGACTACACCACAGCCACAACAATGCCAGATCTGAGCTGCCTCTGTGACCTACACCACAGCTCTCAGCAATGCCAGATCCTTAATCCATTGGGCGAGGCCAGGGATGAAATTTACGTTCTCATGGATGCTAGTCAGATTCGTTTCTCTTGAGCCATGACAGGAACTCCCCCTTTGTCCAATTTTAAATTGAGTTGTCTTCTTAGTAACAGGTAAGAAAGAGTTCTTTGGATTTTAAATATGTCTGTTGGGATATGTATTTGAAAAGATTTTCTCCCAGTCTGCGGTTTGCCTTTTAATTTTTGTAAAATATCTTTTGCAGAAGAAAAGCTTTTTATTTTGAAGTCCAGCTTATTGGTTTTTATTGATTTTGTTTTTTTAGTATGTGAATTTAAGGAAAAGTCATAATCAGACCTACAGTTTTCCTCCCTAAAACTAAATCTCACTTAAGCACAAATAACTGACTAGATTGAAGAATAAAAGATGACGTTATTTTTATGGTTGTTGTTTTGAAGTAAACCTCTTTTCCTTTGTCCTTCCTATAATAGCATCTTTCCAATAATTCTTTGTTGCACATAGTATATTTATATCTGATAGGTTGGGCTGAACCAAATTTTTATAAATTACATTTATTTTAACTTCATGCAGCAAATTACTAAAGATTTACAATTATAAACTCTAACTAAAATGAATAAATTGCCTCCTGAGTTGCCCTCTTCATCAATCCACATTGTCATTATTGTGTTCATTTAATAAAGTAGGGTAAGGCTTTTCTTCTTCGTTTCTTAACTATATCTCATCTCTGAGACTGAAAAGTATCATTTGTCATTTGTGAAGCAATATTAGTCAGTAAAGGAAGTGTTACTCAGATTACTTTTAGGAAAGCTCACAGCCGTCATTTTTACAAGTCTCATCCTGCTGTGTTCCTGGTGTGGTTGGCTTTTACTCCCTCCAATCACAGAAGCAGCCTGTTTAGCCTCCTGCTTCGCCGGCCAAATTGCAGCTCAGTGCTGATTACAGCATCCTTATTTTCTGGCACATGTAGGAGGCAGCAGCAGGCACTCCCCAACTGTGTAGCAGCAAGAATTTTGTGTTATTGGCAGCAGCTAGAAAATTTTATTCTTTTTTTGCAAGCTGAGAGAACTTGACAGAAATGTTAAAAGTGTAGAATAATTAGGGAATCTAGCAGGTCATTGATAATATTAAATCCTTCAAATTACTTGGCAGCATGGTCTGTTAGGCACAGCTCTAAATGACAATCAAATGAGTAATGTTTTAAAGGGGGCTCAGGAGGCAATTTATTCATTTTAGTTTGAATGAATTTCTTTTTTTTTTCTTTTTAGGGCCTCAACTGCAGCATATGAAGGTTCCCAGACTAGGGGTTGAATCTCAGCTGTAGCAGCCAGACACCACAGCCACAACAATGCCAGTTCCCATCATGGCTCAGTGGTAGTGAATCCGACTATTATCCATGAGGACGTGGGTTTGATTCCTGGTCTTGCTCAGTGGGTTGAAGGATCTGGCATTGCTGTGAGCTGTGGTATAGGTCACAGATGCGGCTTGAATTTGGTGTGACTGTGGCTGTAGCTGGCAGTTGCAGCTCTGATTCGACCCCTAGTGTGGGAACTTACATATGCTGTGGGTGCAGCCCTAAAAAGACAAAAAAAAAAAAGAAAAAGTGGGCTCAAAATTTCTCAGATATTTGATCTTGGGCAAATTTCTTTAATGTTTCGTATCATCTCCATTCCTTAGATATAGTGTGTGTGTAATTTCGTTGCTAGAATAAAGGGCTTGTGGATTTTTAAGTGTACTGTCTATGACTATGAAATAAACAGTTAGCAAAATGTCTATTTTCTTTTTTCTCTAATTTCTTATTTTGAAAAAATTTATATATGCCAGAAAGTTGCAAGAAAAGTACAGTCATTAACCTATGCCCTTCACCTAGATTTATTGCTTATTAACATTATTTTTAGTATCTCACTTAAAAATCTCTTTAATTAGACTTATAGAAAAGTTGTAAAAATATAAGAGAATTTCTGTATGTCCTTCACCAAGTTTTCCCTAAGGTGTTTTTGTTTTTGTTTTTGTTTTGTCTTTTTTTTTTTTTTGCTATTTCTTTGGGCCGCTCCTGCGGCATATGGAGGTTCCCAGGCTAGGGGTCGAATCGGAGCTGTAGCCACCGGCCTACACCACAGCCACAGCAACACAGGATCCGAGCCGCGTCTGCAACCTACACCACAGCTCACGGCAACGCCGGATCGTTAACCCACTGAGCAAGGGCAGGGACCGAACCTGCAACCTCATGGTTCCTAGTCGGATTCATTAACCACTGTGCCATGACGGGAACTCCTGTTTTTTTTTTTTTTTTTTTTTTTTTTTGGACTTCTTAGGGGCTGCATTTAGCATATGGAAGTTCCCAAGCTAGGGGTCACATTGGGGCAGTAGCTGCTGGCCTGTGCCACAGCCATAGCAACATGGGATCTGAGCTGAGTCTGTGACCTACACCAGAGCTCAGGGCAACACCTGATCCTTAACCCACTGAGCAAGGCCAGGGCTCAAACCTGTGTCCTCGTGGATGCTAGTCAGATTGATTTCTGCTGAGCTGTGACAGGAACTCCAAGCTTTCCTTAATGTTAATATCTTATATAACCATAGTACAGTTGCCAAAACCAGCCAGTTAATACTGGTTTGGTACTATTTACTACTCCACAGGCCTGGTTTGAATTTTGCCCATTTCCCCACTAATGTCCCTTTTGTCTAGGATCCAAAACAGGATCCTATAATGTATGTGGTTTTAAGGTCTCTTTAGTCCTCTCCCACCTACAGTTTCTTTTTTTTTTTAAGATTTTTATTTTTTCTGTTATAATTGATTTACAATGCTCTGTCAATTTCTACTGTATAGCAAAGTGACCAAGTTACACATTTATATACATTCTTTTTCTTACATTATTTTCCATCATGTTCCATCATAAGTGACTAGATATAGTTCCCTGTGCTATACAGCAGATCTCATTGCTTATTCACTCCAAATGCAATGGTTTGCATCTACTAACCCCAAAATCCCAGTCCATCCCACTCCCTCCCTCTCCCCCTTGGCAACCACAAGTCTGTTCTCCAAGTCCATGAGCTTGTTTCTTTTCCATAGGTAGGTTCATTTGTGTCATATATTAGATTCCAGATATAAGTGGTATCATATGGTATTTGTCTTTCTCTTTCTGACTTACTTAGGAGAGTCTGTAGTTCCATCCATGTTGATGCAATGGCATTATTTTGTTCTTTTTTATGGCTGAGTAATATTCCATTGTGTATACGTACATCTTCTTAATTCATTGATCTGTTGGTGGACATTTAGATTGTTTCCATGTCTTGGCTATTGTGAATAGTGCTGCAGTGAACATAGGAGTACATGTATCTTTTTCAATGAAAGCTTTGTCTGGAAATATGCCCAGGAGTAGTATTGCTGGGTAGTATGGTAGGTCTATATTTAGTTTTCTGGGATACCTCCATGCTTTTCCCATAGTCAACCTGCAGTTTCTTAATCTGTTTTTGACTTTCCTGACCTTGGTTTTGGTGTTTTGGTTTTTTGGTGTGGTTTTTTTGTTTGTTTGTTTGTTTGTTTGTTTTTTGCCTGGCCTGTCACATGTGGAAGTTCTAGGTCCAGGGCTCGAACCCTCACCAGAGTAGCAGTGGTGAGAGGGCCCAATCCTCACCACTAGACCACCAGGGAACTCCCCTTGACTTTGGTACTTTTGAAGAGTATACTGCTCCTGACTGTGGGTTTGTCTGCTCTTTCCTCATTATGCATTTTTGGCAAGAATCCCACAGGTATAATGCTGTGCCCTTCTCAGTGCATCCTATCAGGAGGAACATGAAGTTGTGTCTTATTACAGGTGATGCTGACCTTAATCACTTAGTTAAGGTGGCATCTCCCAAGTTTCTCCACTGCAAAGTTACCTTTTCTCCATTGTTTATCAGTAATTATCTTGTGGGCAGATACTTTGAGACAATGCAAATACACTCTTTCTCATCAGGCTCTTACCTGCCAGTGGTAGAGTCCATTGATGGTTCTTGCCTGCAGTGGTTGTTACTGTGGTATTTCCTAGTGGTGAGATTCTATTTCCATCATTCCATTATCTTTATTGCTTGGATTTTTTTGTGGGTTGGGTTTTTTGTTTTTTGTTTTTGTGTGCACCCTCGGCATATGGAGGTTCCTAGGCTAGGGATCAAAGCTGGCAAAGCTGGATCCTTAACCTTCTGAGCAAGGCGAGGGATTGAACTTCTGTCCTCATGGATATTAGATTTGTCTCCACTGCACACAACGGGAACTCCCAAGAGTTTAATTTTGATGAAGTCCAATTTATCTGTCTTTTGTGTTGCAAGCTCTTGGTGTCATCTAAGAATCAGTTTCCAAATTCAGTACCATGAAGATTTACTCCTAATTTTTCTTCTAAGAGTTTTATAGTTGTAGCACTTACGTTTTGGTCTTTAATCCATTCTGAGTTGTGTTTAGCATCAGGTGTGAGAAGGAGGCCCATCTTCATTCTTTTGCATATGGATGTCTTGCCCAGCACCACTTGTGGAAGAGACTACTTTCTGCATTGAATGATCTTGATACCCTTGGGAGAAATCAGTTGGCCTTAGATATATGGGTCTGCTCTGACTTCTGAAATTGTTATTTCCTTTCTCTTCATTATCATTTTGCTTTATGTCTGTATTCTGTATGCAATCTAATTTTCTTATGTTTTTGAACTTTATATAAAAGGAAGCATAGGAGTTCCCGTTGTGGTGCATCGGAAATGAATCTGACTAGTATCCATGAGGACGCAGGTTCAATCCCTAGCCTTGCTCAGTGGGTTAAGGGTCTGACCTTGTCGTGGGCTGTGGTGTAGGTCCTTAGTGTGGTTCCGATCCGGCATTGCTGTGGCTGTGGTGTAGGCTGGCAGCTACAGCTCGGATTCGACCCCTAGCCTGGGAACTTCCATATGCCACTGGTACAGCCCTAAAAAGCAATAAATAAATAAATAAATAAATAAAAGGAAGCATAGTACAAGTATTGTTTTGTGTGTTCCCTCTTTTGTTTAACTTTGTGTTTTACAGTCAACTCATGGATTTGTGTTAGGTGAAATTCATTCATTTTCATTCATGTAAAAATTCCATTTTTTATAAATTAAGAGTTTGTGATTAACGTACTCCTACTATAGTAAACACCTAGTGTATATAAAATAAATAATTAACAAGCACCTGCTGTATAGCACAGGGAACTCTACATGAGAAAAGAATCTGAAAAAGAATGGATATATGTATAACTGAATCACTGTTGTACCGCAGAAATTATTACATCATTGTAAATCAACTGTACTTCAGTAAAAAATTAAAAATCAAAAATCAGGAAGCTGACTGAATGGACCATTTGTTAAGTTGAAGTTTTAATTTATTCAGTTCATATGTTAAACCAGTGGTGTGTATGAACGTTTCCCTGGAATACATGGAGTTGTAGCTGATGTTTGAAAAGGGTTAATTTCCCTGCAACCCAAATAAAATTTTTTTTTTTTTGTCTTTTTGCTATTTCTTGGGCCGCTCCCGCGGCATATGGAGGTTTCCAGGCTAGGGGTCCAATCAGAGCCGTAGCCACCAGCCTACGCCAGAGCCACAGCAACGTGGGATCCGAGCCACGTCTGCAACCTACACCACAGCTCACGGCAACGCCAGATCGTTAACCCACTGAGCAAGGGCAGGGATCGAACCCGCAACCTCATGGTTCCTAGTCGGATTCATTAACCACTGCGCCACGACGGGAACTCCCCCAAATAAAAGTTTTTTAATATGTCAGGAAATTCCATTTTATTACTATACCAAATTTAACATCCATTTTTACCATTGATAGCTACTTGTGTGGGTTTTTTTTTTTTCCATTTTTGGCTGCCCTTGGCATATGGGGTTCCCAGGCCAGGGATCAGATCCAAGCTTCAGTCATGACCTAAGCCACACCTGTGGCAGCACCAGATCCTTAACCCTTTGTGCTGGACCAAGGATCGAACCTGTGTCTCAGCACTCCCAAGACATAGCCACAGCAGGAACTCCTCATTTAGTGATTCTTATAAGTATGTCGAGTATAGGAGTGAGTAAGTAGGGGCATCTTGTTAGCAGATTTACCACATATATGTATATTTTTCAACCTTTTAGGGCCACACCTGTGGCATATGGAGGTTCCCAGGCTAGGGATCAAATCGGAGCTACAGCTGCTGGCCTACACCATAGGCACAGCAATGCAGGATCCAAACCGAGTCTGCGACCTACACTGCAGCTCACAGCAACGCCAGGTCTATAACCCACTGAGCGAGGCCAGGAATCGAACCTGCAAGCTCATGGTTCCTAGCTGGATTCGTTTCCACTGCGCCACACCAGCAACTCCAGATTTACCACATATTTGTTAGGTGAATAAGGGGATTAGGAGAACTTGATGCCCATAGACAAAGTTGGGTGGGTAGGGCGTGGGCTCAGGGAGTTGCCAGGTGTGCTCTGCTCTGCAATGAAGTCTCGCAGGGACCTTCAGTTTAGTCTCTGGCTGGTCAGTAACTGGCAAGTAGTTCAAGAGAATGGTGTTCCATGGGCGTTGTCAAGGGACTCACTCCAGTGATGATAAACATACCTCCAGGGTATGTTTAAAGTTTTCTCTCTATTTGTACCAAGTAAATAGGAAATCTTCCATGAGAACAATGGGAGGAAAATCAGTAATTTCATTTCTTTTACTCTGTAGGACTTTTTGTATCATGTAGATTTACTAACCAGGCTTGGTTAGGGTTGCTCTTCAACAACTTAATTTGAAATGAAGAAAAGAGAATATTAAAGGAAAAATTGCAAATTTGGCAAGATCATATTCCAGTTTGACTAGAAATCCTAGTTTAGGATTAGTATAAGTCTATAAAATGGCTTTATTATTTCTGCTAAGTTATATAATTCAAAACTAGAGCTCAGAGAAAGTATAGCTTTTGATGTATAGGCAATATCTAAATGTGATAATTATATAGCATCTTTTCAGTGCCTCTTCTGTTCAGGTCAGAATTCTTTGATTATACCCTGTTTATTTAAATTGTTCATCTTGCCCAGGCTTGATCAAAGGAATTTTAAGTGGTGTCAAGATGAGACATTGAAGACACACCTGTTTGCTTCACTGTTAGAGGCTTTAATAGAAATGTCTGAGGATTTTACTTGTGTTTCAGAATTTAGCATTACTGAAGAGGTTTTAGCATTGTGTGGGGGAATAGAATGATTTTTTTTTTTTTTTCCATGCTGGAGAGCCTCACAATTCCGGTTTAGTGAAGAGGACCAAGTGAGTTGGCACAAAATCTAAAATTAGGAAATTGTCAGAAATAGAAAAGGTGGAGTTCCCATTGTAGCGCAGTGGAAACCAACCCAACTAGGAACTGTGAGGTTGCAGGTTTGATCCCTGTCCTTGCTCAGTGGATTAAAGATCTGGCTACAGCTCCAATTGGACCCCTAGCCTGGGAACCTCCATATGCCGCAAGTGTGGCCCTAAAAAGCAAGCAAGCAAGGAAGAAAAGGCTTTAAAGAGAGTTTAAAAACATTCAAAAGGGTTTTGATTTATCAATTGAAGACAGTAATTTGATTGCATTTTTTGTTGCTGATTTCTTCAGTCCAGCAAGTCTGTCTGGTATTAAATCTTGTCTGTTCATCTAGACTTACAGTCTCCTATAATAATTGACATAATGTTTTATTCATGACAAACTTGAAGAGTAAGTTAAATGACTAGCTAGATCTTATAGGAAATCAGCAGGCTATGTACAGTAAGATGCTATGTACAACCTCCTAGAACTAACTCCAAAAAAGAAGTAAAATATATTTGATATATTTGACTTTTAGGTATAACCTAGGCTCTGGAAAGAGGCTAGGATTAGGGTCTGTCTTGGCTGTTTCATCTTAGGCATGGCTCTCCAGGTCTGTTTCTTCATCTTCAAAGTGGGAAAAATAGTAGTACCTAATTCATAGGGTTGTCTGAGGAATAAATAAAATAGTACATTTTAATTACTTAGCACCGTGTCTGGAATATAGTAACTACTGAGTATATGATTTTGGAGAGGAAAAAAATACCTGCCTGCATGCGTGAGGGCCCGAGTTCTACATCTTTCTCTTATCTTGGGATATTTTAGTCTCCTCGGCTCCCTAAGGAAGTCAGGTCCTCCTGCGTCAGCGTGATGCCTTCCCTAAGGCAGGATCCATTGGTCCCAAATGGCCCAATGGAGTAGCTACATGAGAAGATGGTATTGACTTAGTTTGAAAAGGTTTTCTCTTTACATGCTTTCTTTTTATGTTAGTGTTTTTTTTTTTTTTTTTTTTAAACAGTGCCTTTGAAGATGAGACCATGAAGCTTCGGCAGCTGAAACTGGATAATCAGGTGAGCAGAGTCTCCTCTTTTGAAAGAAGTAGACAGCTGTACTGACCATGCTGCTGACAGTCTTGACTCCGACGCCTTGGCAGGGCAGGAAAAGGTGCTGCTGTTTGGCAGGAGGCAGCATCTGGAATTAGCGTTCATCGAACCTGGGCTCTGGGCTGTGGCAAGGCCAGAATGCTCTGAGGACATCAGCATTAAAACAGGCCAAGGATTTCTAGTCACTGAAGTTCCTGGGCATCTTTCATAAGAAGGAGAAGAATGTTAACGTTGTATTTCTGTGTAGTGATTTGGGCTTCCTGCCTTAAACACATCTCTACACTGTAACTGCATGTAACTCTAAGATTTTTTTCTTATCTTAAAAGGCAAATCTGAAAATGGTGGAATTGCTGGGTCACATGGTAACTGTGTTTAACTTTTCAAGGAACTACCAGCCTGTTTACCAAAGCCACTGAACCATTTTATGTTCCCACCAGCAATGTATGAGGCCTCCAGTTTCTCTGCTTTCCTGCCAGTACCTGGGATTGTCTGTCTTTGATTAGAGCTGTTTTAGTGGGTATGAAGTGGTGTCTCTTTTAGTCTTGATTTGCATTTCACTAGGGACTGATGACATTAAGCATTTTTAGTGGCCGTGTGTTCTCTGTCTGTCCAGGTCCTTTGCTTATTTTTATTTTTTGATTTTTTTCCTTTTGCCTATTTTTAAATTGGATTAGCATCTTTTCATCTGTGAGTTGTAAGAATTCTTTATATAGTGTAAATCCAGGTTCCTTATCAGACATACTATTTGTATAATATTTCTTTAATACTGTGGGTTGCCATTTTACTTTCTTGATGGTGTCATTTTCAGCACAAAGTTTTACCTATTTTTTCTTTTGTCACTTGCACTTTGGGTGTCCTATCTGAGATCATGACCTACCTAAGGTTACAAAGACTTGCTCCTGCGTTTTTTTTCTAAGAGTTTTACACTTTCCGTGACCTGGTTTGAGTTAATCTTTGTATATGGTGTGAGGTGGGGTCCAGAGTCACTGTTTTGCATGAGGATATCCAGTTGTCTCACCACCTTTTGTTCCCATCAAGTGTATTGTGCTTTGATTTTTTACTACTCTTACTAGATACTGCTATTTTCAGGGTATGCGACTCCTTAACTGGCTGCAGAATGTAGATGTTCAGATTCTTCCAGTGATGGTGCTCAGACAGGGACCCACCTGAGATGGAGAGCGTTAGTGCCATCTGGTGGACAGTGGATTGAAGTACAACATAGCCCCTTTGGGTTGGCTTCCCCAACTGTGGCTGTGTACCCTTAGAGAAGCAGTCATCAGCTCTTTGTATTGATGCTTTAGGACGTTTAGTTTAGAACTTTTATTCTCATCCTCCCACCATCTCACTTTGTGTGCTAGGCAAGTTGATTATTTCTAGCCAGACTGACCTCTGGCAACTATTTTTTTTTTGGTCTTTTTTTGTATTTTTAGGGCTGAACCTGCGGCATATGGGAGTTCCCAGGCTAGGGGTCGAATCAGAGCTGTAGCTGCTGGCCTACACTAGAGCCACAGCAACTCTGGATCTGAGCTGTGCCTGTGACCTACACCACAGCTCATGGCAATGCCAGATTCTTAACCCATTGAGCGAGGCCAGGGATCAAATCTGTGTCCTCATGGATACCAATCGAGTTCATTAACCACTGAGCCACGACGGGATCTCCTCTGGCAACCATACTGGTCTTGGTGGTTGTACCTTGTGGTCAGGTGTTCTTTTCTAAGAGTTTTGTAAAGTACCAGCCCAGCATCTCTAGGGGGTCCTTAGAAAATTGAGAATCAGTAAAGTCTCAAGCTATCCTTAATTTGAGGCTTACATGAGTTTTATTACTTTGTTGGATAGAGTCCTCTGATGCCCTCCTCCAATATAATCTCCTTTATCTCTTCTTTTATTTGGGTATTAATTACCATTCAGTATTTTGCACCTAGGGAATGACAGTAGGACCTACCACCAGAGTCTGGAGAAGACGGATTCATTGATTGGATTCAGTTTCCCAGGGAATTGGGAAATTTAAAGGTTTAGTTTGTGTGACACTTAAAAGTCCTGAAGTCGACATGTTTTAATTTCATCCAGGGCATCGAATAGTCACATTTGGCTCTTTTCCTGACTCACCTTAGCTTTTCCCAACTTTGTAAGGAGTCCTTTGTTTATGTAGCCTCATTAAAAGCACCCTTAGCTTTTCAGGGAAGGTAAAAACATGAGTTGACGCTGTTACATTGAAAGTCAGTTAGTGAGTTCCTGTTGTGGCTCAGCAGTAATGGACCCAACTAGTATCCATGAGGATGCAGGTTCGATCTGGCCTTGCTTAGTGGGTTGAGGATCTGGTGTTGCCATGAGTTGTGGTGTAGGTTACAGATGCGACTCAGATCCTGCCTTGCTGTGCCTGTGGCTGTGGTGTAGGCCGGCAGCTGCAGCTCAGATTTGACCCCTAGCCTGGGAACTTCCTTATGCTGCGGGTGTGGCCCTAAACAAGAAAGAAAGAAACTCAGCACATCTCTTCTCCTCTGTCCAAACTCTGTGAGGGTGATTAGAAGTCAGGTGACAGTTTTCACCCAGACAGCAGTTTGCCCATTTGTGGTTATTTATTTTTTTCTTATTTACAAACTTGGACCATAGGAGGGTATATTCAGTAGCTATGGCCCTGACATTCACAGTTTGACTCTAGAGTTGCTTTTTCTTAAGTTGTTGATCTGAATGGGTGTGGCTAGCACTGGCATGGATAGAGAAAAGCTTCAGCAGAGACCTCAATAGGATCACTGCGGCCAAGCGTCTAGGTTGCTTTTGCAGGTCTCAGAACCTTGGTTTTGTCCATGAGCCCAGATGTAGCATGTGGCATCTAGCTCTCTGGCTCCCCTTTTCCGGACCATAAACAGAGTTGTTCTTTAGCACAAATGCACACTGGTCAGACTTAACAGCAGTCAGTTTGAACCCAGACGCCACTTTATTCATTTACAGTGAACGCTGTATTCCTCCAGTGTGTGTTCACTGCTGGTGTTCACGATGCTATGATCCTGAGAATACAGTGCCCACGAGTTAAACGGAAAGTGAGAAGGCTGATTGGTAAGCAAGGAGTCAGAGGAAACAGAGTTAGATTGTCCTGAGGGCTAGTTCATCTAGGCTGGGAAGAAGCCTTATATAGTTTCCTGTCCTCAGAAGGAGTAAGCTTTCCAGGTAAATAGGACACTCTTGTCTCCCAGAGTCAGTATCTGTCTTTCTTGGACGGGCTGGACAAGCTGTCAGACTCTTGTTTGTTGGCTGCCCTTTTCTCGACCACAAGCCGAATATTCCTTGTGTGTAAAACATCATTTCTTGACCTGTGTTAATAAAGTGGGTTAGTTGTAGCTTGTGTTTTTGTTTCATCAGCCGTTTCACAGTTAGGAGACGCTCTGAGACTAATTAGCTGTGGTCACACAGATAAGCTGTGGCAGTTTCTCCTGTCTTTATACTTCACACTTATCGTCTCTTCAGGCAGATGACTTCTTACCCATTATACTGGACTTCTTAGTTGTTCCCAACTTGGTAGAAGCTCACTTTCCATTCTTTTGTTGTGTTTTTTTTGTTTGTTTGTTTTTTAGGGCTGCACCCTCGGCATATGGAGGTTCTTAGGCTAGGGCTCCAGTCAGAGCTATAGCTTCCAGCCTCCACCACAGCCACAGCCAGCCAGATCTGAGCCGAATCTGCGATCTACACCACAGCTAAGGCAAAGCCGGATCCAGTTACTTTTTTTTTTTTTTGCTTTTTAGGACCGCACCTGAGGTATATGGAAGTTCCCAGGCTAGGAGTCAAATCGGAGCTTCCACTCTGGCCTATACGACAGCCATAGCAATGTGGGATCCGAGCCACATGTGCAGCCTACACCACAGCTCGATGCAACACCAGATCCTTAACTCACTGAGCAAGGCTAGGGATGGAACCCGCATCCTCATGGATACTCATTGGGATTGTTACTGCTGAGCCACAACAGGAACTCCCCTAAGTTGCTTTCTAATTGGAATATTCCAGTTGCCATTTTTTCCCCATCTTACCCTTGGCCCTAATTTGTTTAATTACCAATTACATAAAAATGAGGAAGAAAGCAAAACTTACGGCTCTTTAGCTGATTAAAACATGAAAATAGTTTGTGGTTTAGAGGATAATAGTTTTTTTTTTCCTCTTCTAATTACAAAAGTAAGAAAATATGGAAAATTAGAAAAATGAAAAATAGTCATCCATATTCTACAACCCTAAGAAATCACTGACACCGTGTTCCTTCATCTTTTCTCCTATTCATATGTGTTTATGTATTCTAAACTTGTGATCATGCTTTGGTAATATATTAATTACGATGAACTTTTTATTTTTTTTATTTTTTTTTGTCTTTTTGTTGTTGTTGTTGCTATTTCTTGGGCCGCTCCTGCGGCATATGGAGGTTCCCAGGCTAGGGGTTGAATCGGAGCTGTAGCCACCGGCCTACGCCAGAGCCACAGCAACGCGGGATCCGAGCCGCGTCTGCAACCTACACCACAGCTCACGGCAACGCCGGATCGTTAACCCACTGAGCAAGGGCAGAGACCGAACCTGCAGCCTCATGGTTCCTAGTCGGATTCGTTAACCACTGCACCACGACAGGAACTCCTAATTACGATGAACTTTTAATAGGTTTGGATGGTCTCAGCCTGGTTAGGAATGCATTTGAATCATTTTCATAGATCTTTTTAGGCGTTCAGCAAATATTTATTAAATGAAGTAAATAAATCTCTACCCTTGTAGAGATTTTCCCATTTCTTTCTTTCTTTTTTTTTTTTGTCTCTTTTACCTTTTCTAGGGCCACTCCCTCGGCACATGGAGATTTCCAAGCTAGGGGTCTAATCGGAGCTGTAGCCGCCGGCCTACGCCACAGCCACAGCAATGCAGGATCCGAGCCGAGTCTGCAACCTACACCACAGCTCACGGCAATGCTGGATCCTTAACCCACTGAGCAAGGCCAGGGATCGAACCTGCAACCCCATGGTTCCTAGTTGGATTCGTTAACCACTGAGCCACGACCAGATCTCCTCAACTTTCCCATTTCTTTAGTGGGGAAATTTAATTTACAAGAGGTTTTATAAGGATCTGTGAAAAAAAGAAAGAAACCTTTCAGAGTTCCCGCCCTGGTGCAGCTGAAATGAATCCATCTAGGAACTATGAGGTTGTGGGTTTGATCCCTGGCCCTGCTCAGTGGGTTAAGGATCCGGCGTTGCCGTGAGCCGCAGTGTAGGTTGCAGACTCGGCTCGGATCCCGCGTTGCTGTGGCTGTGGTGCAGGCTGGCAGCTGTGGCTCCGATTGGACCCCTAGCCTGGGAACATCTATATGCCACAAGTGGGGCCCTTAAAAGCAAAAATAAAAAATAAAAAAGGATCTGTGAAAAACTGTGTGTGTTCAAAGTAGCTGGATCTCAACATTGATGACCTGGCTGTCATATCACAATTTTTCCCAGAGAGCACTGCTGGAGAAGAAGCAGAGGAAAAAGCGCCTGGAGCCGCTCATGGTCCAGCCGAACCCCGAAGCCCGGCCGCGTCGGTCCAGGCCAAGGGGCAGTGAGGAGCACACGCCCCTGGTGGAACCTCAGGCTCTGCATGATGGCGTCGTTCTGCACGGTGAGTGCGGTAGCATCTCCTCCTGCTGCAGCCAGGCTTGGGGGCAGGAGGGCCCCCAGCTGGACCAGTTAGCATCATTACTAGGCACTTTCATGAACCTTTATAATCATGCTCAGGGCCTTCGAGTTGGAATACCAGCAGTGGTCTCATCGGCGGGGTCCCTTAAAGTTCATGTCCATCCTAGAACTGTTGTTTTCGGTGCAGCACGGTCCATTGCAGAGCTTCCAGGCTTGATGGTTACCTCAGGGCAGAATTAACCTTGAAGCCAGGAACAGATCTTCCTTCTGCTAGACTCAGGGACAGGGGAAAAGGAGGAATAGGGCCAAGCACCTCTAAATCCAGCCCCTCGGCTGCTGGCTTGGACAAAGTCTGGACTTCACAGGACCTACTTTGCTTTGTCTCATTCTCAGGCTCTAAAGTACAACATCGGGTCCGTTTTACGTCAGTGGCAGTCAGGGTGCGGCGATAAAATGAGCCCCAGGTAGTAAAGTGGAGTACTCAGGTAACAAGTGTCCTCAGGGATGCGAAGGAAGGAGGAGGAGTGGAACCTGCGCCAGAGCCACAGCAACGCCAGATCCCAGCTGCATCTGTGACCTACACCACAGCTCATGGCCACGCCAGATCCTTAACCCACTGAGTGGGGCCAGAGATCGAACCTGCGTCCTCAGGCAGACTGTGTTCTTAAGTGGGATAATTTAATTTACAAGAGGTTTTGTAAGGATCTGGGAAAAACTGCTTGACCCTCTGAGCCACAGTGGGAACTCCTGGGGGTTCTAAATTCAGATCATATTCACCAAAAAAACCACCCAGCCAAGTAGTGGATCACACTTTCTTCTTTTTTTTTTTTTTTCTTTTCCTTTGGTCCCCAGGCATTGACGGTCCTGCTGCCTTCCTGAAGCCAGATGCTCAAGATTCGGAAAGCGGACTTCATGTTCTCTCAGTGGGATCTTCTGTCACAGAGGAGGAGCCTGAAGGAAGTGCCTCGGGGGAGAAGACCGGGGGCCCTGCCTCCAAACCAGATCTTCAGGACATTCTCCAGAGACATGGTGAGGCAGTAAGTTAATTAAGGAAAGTAGAAAATGTCAGCAGCATTAGCTACTATTAGGGCTGTTTCCTGGTTTTGACATTTTATTTTTGTCGTCTGCACCCTGCTCCTTCTGCAGGGCTGCTGCTCGGCACTGTACCCTGCCTCTGTTTCACTGTTTCTGTTCCTCTGGTGATAAGGGGAGAGCTGACTAGCCAAATTAAATCAGCATGTCCTCCGGCTGAGAGTTTTTCCACTGGAGATTGTTTTGTGCCAGTTGGAGTTATCATTCCCATAAATGTCCCTGTACCTTTCAGAGGTCCCTTGCATTTGTCTCCTTCTTAGAGAACTGATTTTATAGTGAGGGGGGGTTATGTGTCCGCTTCCCAGAGGAGAAAATTGGAGGCTGTGTGCCCGGTGCCCACTTTGCTGTCGGTGGGCACTGCTGCGGCCTGGGTGTGACAGGTAGAGTAGGTGCAGAGTCCTCTTGTTCATTGAGAAAACACGTGTTGCGTGTGTGCTGTGTGTCAGGCCTGCTTCTAGGCACTTAGCATACAGTTGAGCACACGGTTGCTGCCCTCCTGGGCCGTTTATTCTAGTTGAGGCTTTGTGGACCTACACAGCCACGGGAGCGTGGAGAGCGGTGCCCAACCCAGAGCTGAGCCAGAGAAAGTGATTTCGAAGCCGGAGCCTGATGCCTGAAGAGGCGCGGGCAGTTCGGAAGGGCGGGTGCTCAGTGTGAGGTCATGAAGTGGGCTGGGAAGGCAGAGAGGTGAGCTGGGCAGGTAGGGGGGCTCCGACTACAGGGCCTGTGGGCCATATTAGGAATTTTTCATCTGAAGAGTCACAGGAACCTCGGAGGGATTTTAAGCTGGAGGCTGTCACATTTGGGCTGTAGAAAAATTACTCTTCACTGTAAAGAATGAATTGGAGGGGCAAGCCCGAAAGCAGGAAAGCTGATTAGGAGATGATTTGGCTGATGGCCTGACCTCGAGTTATGGTGTGGTGTGTGCGAGGGGAAAATCGGGAGAAGCGGAAATCCACCGGGGGGCCATGAGAAGGGACGAGAACATTGAGAGGTGGGGAGCAAGCTGAGCCACCAAGGGTGTACGTCCTGCTGTGCACAGGTGTCGGCTCGGAAGCAGCTGGGGGCTGACATTCTGCATTTCAGGTGCTTGACGTATGTTAGCTCATATCTGTGGCAGTCCTGAGGGGTTTATACATATTAACCTCTCTTTATTACATGAAAGAAAATTGGTTCTCCGAGAGCCTAAGTAATCTGTCCTAGACCACACTGCTAGGTATTTAGGTGGCACACTTGGCAGAAGAAATTCCATGTGCACAGCCATCAGGTGTATAAAGCATGATGTGTTTGTGCAAACGGGGGCAGATGGCCGAAGTGTAGGGTGTGGCACAGGCAGCGTGTGACATGGTTCAGAACACAGCTCTGGAGCCCGCCAGCATGGTTTTGAATCTCAGCTCTGCCACATCTGGCTGGTAAAGGGGGAAAAAGACTTAGCTTTTCTTTGCTTCCTTTCCCTGTCTGTAATATGAGTGTGACCGTGGTAATTCTCTGCTACTGTCCTACGTTATTTTCTTTAATTTTTATTTTTTTTGGTCTTTTTTGCCTTTTCTAGGGCCGCTCCCGAGGCATATGGAGGTTCCCAGGCTAGGGGTCTAATCGGAGCTATAGCCACTGGCCTACACCAGAGCCGCAGCAACGCGGGATCCGAGCCGCATCTGTAGCCTTCACCACAGCTCACGGTAATGCCGAATCCTTAACCCACTGAGCAGGGCCAGGGATCGAACCCGCAACCTTCATGGTTCATAGTCAGATTCTTTCCACTGTGCCATGATGGGAACTCCTCTGCTTTGTTTCTATCCCTGTGGATTTGCCTACCCTGGTATCTCCTATAAACAGATCATACACTTTGCGGACCTTTAAGGATGACTTGCACTGAGCCTCGTGTTGTCAAGGCTCATCCACGTGGTAGCCTGTGTCAGTACTTCATTCCTTTCTGTGGTTGAATAACATTTCATTGTATGGATAAGCCACGTTTTGTTCCTCTCTTCATCAGGTGATGGACATTTGGGTTGTTTCCCCTTCTGGCTATTATGAATCATGCTGCTCTGAATGTTTATGCATAAAGTTTTGTGCAGACATATGTCTATGCTTGAGATTAATTTTTTAACTGGCCTTCATCTGATCCTTGTGTGTCCTTGGGAAAAACCAGTAAAAATAGATCTCAGGTGTCCCTCCTCCGAGATGGTTGAATGTGGGCAGGAAATGGTTTGGAGAAAAAAGCCACCCTGCTTCTTGTTAAATCTTGTAAATGTGTGATGCGTGAGGAATAACTTCACCCTGTGGACCAGAGAAGAGGGTGTGGAGTTTCCATCGAAGCTCTGCCTCTTTCTCTTGGGCGGATGCCTCTCCCGCAACCTCTCGCTCTCACGTGTCGATCAGAGTGCCAGCCTTCTTGTGTGACACACCTCATGCTTTATTGTATGTCTCTGTTCCTTGCCAGGTGTGTTCCATAAACAAGCAAGAGGCAAAGCAAAACGTAAGACTTACCAGTACTGCTCCTCAAACTCATAAATGTGAGGATAAAATGAAAAAATAGGTTTTAATCTGATGGTTTGAAATTTTCTGTGTAAACTTGCTCATAGGAGTTCTTGTTGTGGTGCAGTGCAGACAAATCCAACTAGGAACCATGGGGTTGAGGGTTCGATCCCTGGCCTTGCTCAGTGGGTTAAGGATCTGGCATTGCCTGTGAGCTGTGGTGTAGGTAGCAGATGCGGCTTGGATCCCTCATTGCTGTGGCTGTGGTGTGGGTCAGCAGCTGTAGCTCCGATTAGACCCCTAGCCTGGAAACCTCCTTGGGTACAGCCCTAAAAAAAAAAGCTGCTCATAAATCCAAGTAGCAGTATTTCAAAAGTTCCCAATTCAAATTAGTTAACTAGGCTAGCGATGAACAAAAAATTCAGGAAAACAAGTGTAACTAATGGAGAGAACAATGGATTATTGATTCTGTTTGTTGTGATAAAATATACATAGCTCAACAGTTACTGTTCTAACCATTTTAAAGTATATAGTTCCATGGCATTAAGTACATTCACATTGTTGTAAAAATTAGCAGCAGCATCTCCAAAACTCTTTCATCCTCCCAGACAGACTCATCCCCATTAGACACTAACCCCTCATCCCCCTTTCCAGCCCCTGGCAACCTCTGGACTACTTTCTCCATATATTTGACCCTTCTGGGTGTCTCATAAAAGTGAAATCATGTGGTATTTGTCCTTTTGTGTCAGGCTTAATTCATTAAGCTAAATATCTTCATTCATTACGATTCATTAATGTCACAACCTGTGTCAGAATTTCATTCCTTTTTAAGACTGAAAATATTCCATTGTGAGTATAGACTACAGTTTATTCAACAGTTGATAAATAGTTGGGTTGTTTCTACATTTTGAAAGTTGTGAGTAATGCTGCTGTGAACATTGGTTGTATAAGTATCTGTTAGAGTCTCTGCTTTCTGTTCCTTTGGGTATATACCCAGAAGTGGACTTTCTGGGTTATATGATAATTCTGTATTTTTTTATGTATTGTTCCCACAGTGGCTGCATAATTTTACGTTGCCACCAGCAGTGCACAGAGGTTTCAGTGTCTCCACATCCTTACTAATACTTATTTTCTAGTGTTTTTTTTTTTTTTTTTTTTTTTAATAATGGTCATCCTGGAAGTGCCTGTTGTGGCTCAGTCGCACTGCAGTGAGCTGTGGTTTAGGTCACAGATGCAGCTCGGATCTGGCATTGTTGTGGCTGTGGTGTAGGCCGGCAGCTGCAGCTCCAATTCGACCCGTAGGCTAGAAATTTGTGTATGCTGCAAGTATGGCCGTAAAAAAGAAAAAAAGTCATCTCAGTGCTGGCAAAGTGGCATCTTATTGTGACTTGTGATTTTAATTTCCCCCGAAGACTAGTGATCTTAAGCATCTTTTCATGTGCTTATTGGCCATTTATGTATCTTCTTTGGAGAAATGCCTATTCAAGTTCTTTACCCATGTTTGAGCTGGCTTTATTTTCTTGTTGAGTTGTAGGAGTTTATTTAATCTGGATATTAACCCTTTATTAGATGATTGCAAATGTTTTCTCTCAGACATAATGTTTCAAAGAGCTAAATTAGGATAGCAATAGTAGGAAGGGAAAACTAAGGGATGGATCTAGGTGAGATTATGAAGAAAGGATTGTCAAAATTTGGATAAAATAGCCATGTTTTAAGTCAGAATAGCTTGGAAATGTGTTCTTTTTTTTTTGCTTTCTAGGGCTATGGATGTGGCCTATGGATGTTCCCAGGCTAGGGGTCGAATCAGAGCTGCAGCTGCCAGTCTACACTACAGCTCACAGCAACACTGGATCCTTAACCCACTGAGCAAGGCCAGGAATTGGACCTGCGTCCTCACGGATGCTAGTCAGACTCATTAGCCACTGAGCCATGATGGGAACTCCGCTTGGAAATGTTTTAAGCAAGAAAGTTAAAGTTACCCGTGGTTCAGAGGTTTCTGGCCCTTTTTGACGTTTCTCCTTTTCTGCCAGGTATCTCAGGGAGTTTGAACTTTGATGAGGAGGACACTGACGGGGAGGAAGAAGAAGGGAAAAAATTAAGTTCTCATTCACCAAATTCAGAGGCAGAGAGACCCAGTTCTGCATCCAGCCAGAAACCAACCACAGTATGTAGTTCCAACTTCTGCCTTCGGAACGAATGTTAACTGTTTGCTAACATATCTTTGGAATTTCAGTGCCATTACTGAATGAGGGTGGCTTCCAAGATTTAAGCTGGAACTTACACTGAAAGCTCCCAACTCCCTAATTTCTTGTGTCTTGAGCAGCTACTGTGATGCTGTACCCCATTTTAGTATTTTGCTCCTTCATCACTCTAAATATTCATATACTTATTTAGCTTCTCAGAGTTTTCCCTTATTTTGTCAGAAGGCTGAAGACATGTGGGTCAATCAAGAAGTTATTTTGTTCTTTAAGTGTTTCTCAAAGAGAATGTGAGGTTTTCTGACCCAGGCTTCTGTTGCTCACGTGTGGCTGTTCTTTCAGGATACAGCAGCTTCTGGGACGGCAGCCCAGCAAACTGATAACCAGCTGGGAGAAATAGACAACTTGGAGGGCTTCGCATACAGCCCTGCCCCTCGAGGTGTCACAGTCAAGTGTCGCATCACCAGGGATAAAAAAGGAATGGACCGGGGTCTCTTCCCCACCTACTATATGCACTTGGAAAAGGATGAAAATCGGAAGGTGTGTGAAGTGATTCTTAAGACAGATCTTGTGGTGAAGGGAGGGTGCTGTGGGATGGGTTTTTTTTTTTTTTTCTTCTTGTTTCGCTTTTTAGGGCTGCACCCGAGGCATATGGAGGTTCCTGGGCTAGGGGTCTAATTAGAGCTACAGCTGCTGGCCTACACCACAGCCACAGCAGTGCCAGATCCGAGCCACATCTGTGACCTATACCACAGCTCATGGCAACACCAGATCCTTAACCCACTGAGCGAGGCCAGGGAGCGAACCCACAACCTCATGGTTCCTAGTTGGATTCTTTCTGCTGCGCCATGACAGGGACACCCCTGTGGGACAGGTTGTTGATGGGTCTTAGGAGTGGGGCAGTGGGGGGTATACACCATGTCAAGTGCTGGGTCTTCCTTATATCTTCAAAGAGTTCATGGTCTAATAGTCAGATCTATCCCCACCTCAAAGAAGAAGAGTTTTATCCAGAATGTAAAAAGATGGAAGAGAGTATTTGAGTGTAATTATTTTTAGCTCCGTCCCTTTTTTGGGGTGAGGGGTGTTCCAGCGTGCTCTTTGGTTTTTTTTATTACAGTGCAACATGACATCAGGAAGAAGCAGAGCGAGTTTTAGGGAATTTGAGGAATTGGAAAGAGAGTGAAATATCTTGTTTCTCACCCTAGAAATTCCAGTTTACTTTATATGTGAATTTGAGGCAATTTAATACTTGCCAGTCAACAAGCATCTTGTATTAATACCAGGTCTAAGTGGATGATTTTAAGAGCCTGGAGATGAAATGATAGCAGGAGTCAGTGTTGTTATAACCACTGTTTATTGAGTGTTTACAGTGAGTCGGGCGTGTGCCAAATGCTCTATGTATGTTAGCACCTAGAAGCCTTATGACAGCCTTCCTCCTTAAGATAAGAGTTGTTAGTCCTGCTTTATGGGTGAAATTGCTGGGACTTCAGCAATGACATACCTTCTCAGTCACACTGAGAAGTGGCAGTGCCAGATTCAAACTCTGATTCCAAAGTGTTGTCACCTCCCCAGTTGCTGCCTCTCCTGCTTCCCTGTTATTGTCCTAGTCTAATAGGGTTTGGGAAGGATACACAGTATTCCCATCTCTGAAGTCACAGAAGTTTAGAACCACACCATACAAAATGCAGAAAGAAGCAGGAAAGCAGTTGCAGTGGGGGACAGGAGGCCCATGTCCAGGTCCCACCTCTTCCATAGGTGGAAAGACTCTTTCTCAGGAAATTGCAATGAAGCTTTTTCAGAAAAATCATTGGAGGTTTTAGGGATGAAGTTGTAAATAATTATATGGAGACTCAAGCTAGTAAATTGAGAGAAGTTGTGCAGTAGGGAACCCCGATAGTGAATTCTGAGAAGCATTATGAGGGTTGGAAAAAGGGGTAAGGACTCTGAGACTGGTCTCCAAGAAAAGCCCAAAGGGCAGGCACGCTGATGCTGTGATGGGGCAGCGAGACCCCCAGAGCCCTGGGCCTGGAGACAGTGGCCTCCACAGTAGCATCTGAGGGGCAAGGCCACAGAGCTGTCAGAGGCAAGGCCAGGGACAAGGAGCAGATGCCCCTCACCAAGCCAGGCTCCCTGGTCAGGGACACGAAGGTCAAGTCTCTGGAGGAGACCCATCCCTCCAGGAATCTGAGATGACTGACTTCTCCCTGGGACGTCCCACAAGGAGGAGATTTGGAAGATTATACTAGAGCAAAGCAGGCGTGCTGGCCCGCAGACCAGCGTCACGGTGTTTGTCCAGCTGTGGCAACCTCATAGTTTTTCATCTTTTTTTTAGGGCTGCACCCGAGGCATATGGAGGTTCCCAGGCTAGGGGTGGAATTGGAGCTGCAGCTGCCAGCCTACACCAGAGCCACAGGTCAACACTGGATCCTTAACCCAAATGAGTGAGGCCACGGATTGAACCCTCGTCCTCATGGATACTACTTGGGTTTGTTACCATTGAGCCACAAGGGGGACTCCCTCAGGGTTTTTCAGCAAGGAAAATTAAAGTGAATGAAACCTGTTTTTGGTTGTTTTTGTTTTGTTTTTCTAAGGCCCAGAGATGGATTGCTCAGTACCTGATAGGCACTTGTTGAATACTTGCTGCCTGAATAGGTAGGACAAACATGGCTGTTTCTCTTGAATTAGTTTTTTACTAAACATTTTTTTCTTCTTGTAGGTATTTCTTCTTGCAGGTAGAAAGCGGAAAAAGAGCAAAACGTCCAACTACCTTATTTCCACTGATCCAACAGATTTATCTCGTGAAGGGGAGAGTTACATTGGCAAACTCAGGTAAGAGCAGCTGATGTGATGCCCTGTTCTTTCTGATACCTTGATTCATAGTTTTGGAACCATCCATACTGTCTTTACTGTGAACATGTGTTGGTGTCGCCTATGAAAAAAGAAGTTAAAAGGAAATCGAAGGCCCTTCTTAGTTTTAATGCTACATCACTGAGAAAGCGATGGGAACACTTCTGTCTTTGGCGGCGGGCAGAGAGGCTTCTGTCTGTGACAGACCCTCCTCGATGGGGTTTGTGTAAGAGAAAAACATGGACCCTTGTGATGACTTTCTCTCTTGATTCTAGATCCAACCTCATGGGGACCAAGTTTACAGTTTATGACCACGGTGTCAGCCCAACCAAGGCACAGGGTCTGGTGGAGAAGACCTACACCCGGCAGGAGCTGGCTGCCGTCTGTTACGTGAGTGCTGTCCTGCTGTCCCGCTGGCACTTCACGCTCAGCATAACCAAGCTTCCCTCCCACACTCGTTTCTGTATGTTCAAGGGTAATTATTTGTGAATTGCTGAGTTTAACCATATTTTCTGTTTTCACCACATGTTCCGCCTTATCTCGCTTCCTAATGCCGTTGTGCCTCAGGCCTTCCTTGCTCTTCCCAACTGCCCAGAGGCTGCCCTGAGTTAGAAGCTGTCCTCTTTGCTTTTCTTCTTCCTGTCCATCCTGTACCCCTGCCATAAGTGCCACTGCCCATCTCCTGCCCCGTGTCCTTCCATGCCGCCCCCTGGGTACAGAATCAAGCCCAGACTCTGCTCTGTCCTTTCACACTCCGGGTGGCGCTCTCCACGCCCGTTTCCATCCTTCCTGTGCCTCACTGGCATCTCCCGGCCCAAGAGCCTGCCCCTCCCCTCTGAGCCTTGCCTGTCCACCAGTGTCCCGACCACACCATCTGCGTCCTCCCGAGACCCATGTGCTACACCGGCCACTGCTTCTTCAACATGATCCGCCTCTGCCAGTTTATAAGTGCCTCATTACTGCCATGTCCACATGGACACCGACCTGGACCTGGCATGTAGGAGGCATTCAGAGTGATGGAGCCAAAGGAAGCAAGAAGCCATTAACCCCTTTGCTTTGATCCCAAAGTCTCAACTTCCTTCATTGGATTCCTTCATTAATCATTCAGTTCCCATGAGATTTTATCTAAGGGACTGAGAACCATTTGGCTTCACACTTTATCGTGTACACTATGTTTTTTCTTAGCTTCAGAATCAATGCAGTGTTTTATAATTATGCCTGACTTGAATCTGTGTGTGTATGAGCGCACACACATCCACGTGTTTACCGTGCTTATTTTATTCATATATAATCTGCCTGGCTGGACAGGCATTTGAGGTTTCTTCTCCTGGTCCAGACTCTATTTAGTTAAGACTGTAATTCTCACTCATTATCATGTAGTGCCCTGCCTGAATTGGGAAATAGTTACTGATGATGACAAAATTGGACAGTTTGCTCACAATTGTTTGAAATTTCACTAAGACTAAAGTTGTAAGCCAATAAAATCTGTTTTTAATTCAGATGTTTGAAATAAGTTTAAAAAGACGAAATAGTATTGTTTTCCTGATCTTGATTCTCTGTTTCTCTTTAACTACAGTAAAGTAATAGAATAGTTTTTAGTGCCCTTGATACTGTCTGCATTTTAGATGTCCAAGAGAGTCTTATATAAAGAAAGTTCCTGCTTATTTCCCTCTCTTACAGGAAACAAATGTACTTGGATTCAAAGGCCCCAGGAAAATGTCTGTGATCATTCCAGGGATGAATATGAATCATGAACGGATCCCATTTCAGCCACGAAATGTAAGTAAGAGCGTATTTAATCAGCAAAGGACGCTAATGGACAAGACTGCAGTACAGATCAGTACCGAGCAGTATTGGTTCTTCCAGAACCCAGACTAGAGAATGGCTCACACTCCCGGCGGAGGAGCCGGCCCTCCAGACCCTCAGGCCAGATACAGTTGCAGCCTAGTTACTCACGTGGGTGATGTGCAGCCACTTAGTCTGCACACAAAAGTGCTGGTTAGTCTCTAAGAATCCAGAAAATCTGGCTTAATTTTTGACTTTCTTTGTTTTCTGTGCTACTTTCTGAAATGGAGAAAATCAGTCTCCTCTACCTCCTGCCTCTCAGTGCTGAGGATGAGTGATTTCCGGTGCTCCTCCTCTCCTGCAGGACCACGAGAGCCTGCTTTCAAAGTGGCAGAACAAAACCATGGACAACTTGATTGAATTGCACAACAAGTCCCCGGTCTGGAACGATGACACTCAGTCCTACGTCCTGAACTTTCATGGCCGGGTCACTCAGGCTTCTGTGAAGAACTTCCAGATTGTCCATGAGAGTGACCGTAAGCCCGCAGGAAGGGTGGCCTGGGGATTGGAGGAAGTGAGCGTTCCCATCCCTGGTGGGAAGCCTTAGTTGGGAGAGAAGGATCTGAGAAAGCAGATTTCTTTGGAAAGACAGAGTGTTTGCAGTTTTACAGTCAAACTTGTGAACCACTCGAGGAGGGAAGGAGAGTGTGAGAGATCTTGTGGCAAATCAGAGAAGTCCAGGGGGAGGCTGTTCGGGAAGCAGACACAAAGACCCCTCTTTAGTAAAGTCTCCTGGCCGCTCCCAGCAGGCCCCTCTCCCGCTGCCCGGGCCCTGGGCCTGAGTGGAATTGCAGGACAGACTTTGCTCATGGTTGGCAGCCACTCTTGTGAATGCCTTTGTCCATTCTTCTAAAAGTTTCCCATTTTAGACAGACCTGGTGATTAACTGACTATTCGGAGGATCTTTGTCTGCATCCAAGACGGGTCTTTCCCCAGAACAAGCACTTTACCTCCCTCCTAATGTCCTAATTTCTTCCTTCTTCTAGCCGACTATATAGTCATGCAGTTTGGACGTGTGGCGGACGACGTGTTCACGCTGGACTACAACTACCCGCTGTGTGCACTTCAGGCCTTTGCCATCGGGCTCTCTAGCTTTGACAGCAAGCTGGCCTGTGAGTGAGAGAAAAGCAGCCCTGGGCTTTCTCTCCCAGAGCTTTCCGGAACAGGCAGCCGCACCCTTGCTTTTGCCCCAGGATGTGAAGAGTGACAGCCTGCCTCTTTGGGCCTGACCCCTGAAAGCACGTAGTGTGCACACGCACATGTGTGTACACATGTATGTACACCCCTCCTCTGGGGCTCGCAGCCTAACCTGGGTGAGAGCTTGCCCAGCACCTGCCCGGCAGCTTCTGCACCTCCAGAGGCCGAGTCCTGTTCTTGGAAACCTGCAGCCAGAACCAGCTTTTCTAATGATCAGGTTCTCAGGCCTCTCTCTCTCTCTCTCTTTTTTTTTGCTTTTTAGCGCCGCACCCATGGCATGTGGAGGTTCCCAGGCTAGGGCTTGAATTGGAGCTGCAGCTGCTGGCCTACACCACAGCCACAGCAACTTGGGATCCGAGCTGCATCTGTGACCTACACCACAGATCACGGCAATGCCGGATCTCTGACCCACTGAGCAAGGCCAGGGATCGAATCCGAGTCTTCATGGATGCTAGTCGGGTTCGTTATCGCAGAGCCACAACGGGAACTCCCATGGGTCTCTTTTCTTGAAGATCTTTTCAGAAAGGGCCAGTTCCCTGAATTACTTTGGTATCCAGGTCAGCGGCCAGACGGTGTCTCCCCCGCTCATCCCTGCGTGGCTGGTCCCTCCTTGGAGGCGGGGCTGTGCTGCGGGAAGCAGGCTGGCCCTGCCCTGCCCAGGAGTCTCCCCAGGTGTGGGCCTGGCCATTTTCCAGGATGGGTCCAAGGTCGTGAAGGCACTGAGTGGGGGTGGCCGCCCCTAGGAAGCCACAGTCCAAAAGGGATATGAGGAGGGCCCTGGCCTCCACTGTCACGTAGCTTGTACCGTGTGTTGGGGACCACAGTTTCCATGGTATCATGTCAGTGATCCTTTGTCGACCACCCAGCATGTGGGGAAGGGCCCGGGGAGCAGTGCTCGGCTCTCTGCTTTGTGGGGGAATGTGGCACCCACCCCTCAGGGCTTGCTGTCTTCCCCATGGGGCTTGGAAGGCACTATGTCAAAGTCTCCCCTGCCCAGGGCCAGCTGGCGGGCTCCAGCCTTAGCCGGAGTGGCTATGGCCAGATTGGTGCTGAGCAATGTGAGAGCTTTACTGTCTTTGTCTTAATTTTGGTGTAGGCCGGGCACAGCAGCTCTGGAGGTGACAGTTTAGTTCAGGCTGGGTGTTTGGCCCCGGCCCTCATCATTTTCAGTCAGGAGTGCCTCCCACTGCTGAGCTCCTGCAGCCGCCTGGGAGGGGAGGGGACAGTGTGTGATATCAAGAGCTTGGGACCCCTCTCCATGAGAGGTCTCCTCCACCCTGGGGCCTGGCTCATCTGTGCACATCGTGTCCTGTCACTTTTCCTCTGAGTTTGTAAGAGTTTTAGCCTCTGCCGGCAAATCCCGTGAATCTGCTGCCCATTCACAGCCTCTGAGTGGGCCTGAGGCTTGAGGATCCAGAATGCGGGAAGCCCTGCCCTGGTGGCGGTTGGCTCCAGAGCCCCGGTGCCCTGAGCTTCAGCCAGCTCCGGGGTGCGGCTCCCTGCTGTGGACTCCTTTTCTGCCCCCTCCCCGCCACAGCTCCCTGCCAGCAGCAGCTCAGCAGCAGCAGGAAGGAGACCTGGGCTCATCCCTACAGGCAAGCCCAGCCCCGCCAGCTGACGCTGTTGGTCCCCCTCAGGCCTGCTTCGCTCAAGTGCCTCACTGCTGTGCGAGCTCTCCAGCCTCCTGCCCCAGCGGCCTGACGCGCCATCTGACGCACCGCCTCGCTGACCGCAGAAGGCTGTCCACTCCTCTCCAGTTGCCAGAATGTGAAGTGTCTGGGGGGAGGCTGGGGAGGGGGGAACTGCCTCCGACCTCTGACCCTGCTTCCTCCGGCCACCCTGGCTCACAGACATGCCCCAGCTTCATGTACTTCCTGCTTGAATGTGCAGGCGATTGATTTTACTTTTACATGAATCATATTTATACCTTTTGTACGCTATGGAAGTGAAAACATGATTTATATACAAATGTATCTAGGAGTGTTGCCATTCTTTTTTCAAAGCCCCATCCCTTGCAAGGTTCAGATAGTCCTGTTGTGTCACAGTAGCTTCATCATCACCTGCAGCAGTGACCTAGTCAGTTCTTTGAAGCCAGGTGAGCATGAGCATAAGCCTTCATCCCAGGGCTGAGCAGGAGTCTGTGTCCTGGAGACGCAAGCCATCCTGCACCTGGAGTACCCTGGACGGGTGGGTGGCAGCCGAGCCTGAGCACAGAGGGGCCCAGAGGGTGAGGCCTGTCCCGCCCAGCCCCCTGGGGCGTCTGTGTTGCTACTGTGTCCTTGTTCAGAAGCAGAACAGATTAAATACCTGGTGGTGAAATAGACCCTCTTGCTGTCAGTGTTCATACATAAAGCTTTCTTATGCAGACAAGCTGAGCAAAAAGTATGTTCACAAGTCTTTGGAGTTTCTGTTGTGGCTCAGTAGTAACGAACTTGACTGGTATTCATGAAGGCATGGGTTCGATCCCCAGCCTTGCTCAGTGGGTAAAACCCACCTCAAAATCAAGTCTTTACAAGGCCTCCTTGCTTGTGAGTGTCTCAAGGATGAGGAGTCACATGGGAGGGGGCAGAGGGAGCTGGGGTTGGTCTCATTTTTATAGTTTGGTTTTTCTTTTTCACATGGTTCTTTTTGGCCACAGGTTATTTGTGCCAGTTTTATATGCTTTTCAGTGACCAGGAGTAGTTCACTGGTGGTTGACATGAAAACATCAGCAGGTGGTGCTTCAATATCTAAACAGGCTGCCAGAGGCTCTCTGTGCCCAGGAGGTTAGAAGATGGCAAATGAATGAGCCCAGCTCACTTCCTTTAGATAGTGTAACGGGTACAGAAGTAAAGTGACAGCTCAACTCGGGCCTTTTCCCTGCCAGCCGCTGGCCATGCATGTTTTTCTTCCTCTGTAGAGTGAAGGGTTTTGTTAGGTGACCTCCTGTTCTTGGGCGACATGACTCCTCGCTCATGCTGGTGACTGTCTGGGATTCCACAGTGTGTTCTGAATCAAGCTCCCTGGTTCCCTTCTGGGCGGCTCCCGCACCATTCATAGCTGGAGACACCTCGGGAGAAGCCGATGGGGCTGGAGCCAAGGGCCTGCAGGGGGGGAGATGGGAATGACAGACCTGGCAGCGAGGAAGCTGCCTTCCCAACCACCGCAGACTTTGTGCTCCATGGAGAAAGCTCTGGAACATTGCGAGCAGCCCTTACCGTCCACCTCCTGTCTGCACTCAGGCCACATCTCACAGCTGCAGTGCCCAGTTCCTGGTCCTCCCGAACTTCCCCAAAGGGATCCTGGTCGGTTCTGCCCAGCCCCTCCCACACTTTTTGGCCAAGTGCATTCGGGCTAGTCTTGCCTCCTCTACCTGCTGTGGTCTTTAAAGGCCCCCCAAGCTGTCCCTTATCTAGAAAGCCAGGGATGCCATAGTAAATGCAGGCTACGCCAGGATGCCTGCAGAACAAGTCAGCTCACTGGCACCACCTCCTGACCCAGGGGGTGCATTACAAGTTATTAAAAGGACGAGCACAAATGGTGTGATCCAGATGAGGCAAACGTCCCAGGGGACCGTGTTACGTGCACTTAATCAGTGCCTTGTGCTGTGGCACTACTCTGTTAAGGTTTGGAGACAGTGACATTCTGGAGTTTAGAAAGTTGAGGTTTTCCAAACAAGATGTCTGGGACTGGCACATATTAGGCATTTGATGTGGGATAGCAGCAAGTATCAAGATCATTATTTTTATTAGTGTTCTTTTAAAGTGAAACAATGCATCTTATTTGACTTTCTTGGCATGCAGTTAAACAAAATGATTTACAAACACTCAAAGCAATTTTGGATGGTTTTCTGGGGGCCTTGGGAAAGTAAAAGAGCACAGCTTAACTAAACATTGTGTTCTAGTCTCGGACCTGATCCTACCTCATCTTCCTTACTTCGTACCCATCTCTTCAGTTCTACTTGAAGGAATAGTCTGGACCCCCCCCCCCCAAGTAGCCTTTGATGTTAATGGAAGTTTCTGAAATATTCCAAATAGGAAATGGGCCTCTGCGACTTTCTCCAATGGGGCCAAGCTCCTTTTCATGTTGCACAGCTGAAGCCCAGGAGACAGGGTGCAAGAGGAGTGAGCCACGTAAAGGCTGGTGGGGGCCAGGGTGAGAGTGGGGGTTTGTTCCAACCCTTAATTTCACATTTTGTTGTAATACAGTGGTTCTCAAGCCTCGGAGCTTTTAATACCTGGTTAAGCGCTGTCTATCACCTGGTTAAGCACTATCTAAACCCTTATGATTTTCAAGGATTCCAAGGGCCATCCATAGTGTCATTTCTTCTGGGGGCAGGAAGGTTAGGAAGGAGGAATGGTCTGAGAGGAAAGGAGGGTGGCAGGCAGGGGAGGCCTGGGAATTAGGTCAGGGGTTTTCTGGGGGGTGGTGGGTAGGGTCTCACCTGTGGCTAATGGAAGTTCCTGGACGAGGGGTGGATTTGGAGCTGCAGCTGCCGACCTACACCAAAGTCAATGGCAATGTGGGATTCGAGCCACATTTGTGAATTACACCACAATTGTGGGCGATGATCCTTAACCCACTGAGGAAGGGAGGCCAGGTATTGAACCCATGTCCTCATGTATATTAATCAGGTTTTTTACTGCTGAGCCACAACAGAAACTCCAGATCAGGATTTTAAGAGGGGGTCTAAATGCAATTTCTCAGGTATTAATTCATTTCTCAGGTATTAATTCATTTCTCAGGTATTAATTAAGTCTCCATCAGGGCAAGATAGAAGGGTGACCTTAAAAACAAGTCCTCAGGAGTTCCCGTTGTGGCGCAGTGGAAATGAATCTGACTAGGAACCATGAGGTTGCGGGTTTGATCCCTGGCCTTGCTCAGTGGGTTAAGGATCTGGTGTTGCAGTGAGCTGTGGTGTAGGTCAAAGACACAGCTCAGATCTGGCGTTGCTGTGGCTGTGGTGTAGGCCAGCAGCTACAGCTCTGATTTGACCCCTAGCCTGGGAACTTCCATATGCCACAGGAGAGGCCCTCAAACGAGGAAAAAAAAAAAAAAAAAAAGTCCTCGTCTTGCCTTAGTCCATCTTATGTTGTTCTGTATCCAATATAGATAAAAACAGATTTAAATAGTGATAATTTTGAAATTCCTCTGTGGCTTAGCAGGTTAGGGATCCAGTGTTGTCACTGCAGCTGCTTGGGTCTCTGCTGTGGAGTGGGTTTGATCCCTGGCCCTGGGAACTTCCACATGCCACAGTGTGGCCAAAAAGAAAAAAGAAGGGGAAAAAAAAGAACATTTCATCATTGTAGAATGTTCTGTTGGAGAACATGAGTCCACAGAAATTTCTGCCTCAGGTTTCGAGAACTTAACGCTCTTCCTGCCAGCTCTCCTCCTGGGCGCAAGTTGTTGCTTGACCAGCTCCCCCATCCCCGTGGCAGGGACGGGGACTCATTGTTCATCTCTATGACACCAGACACGTCCAATCTGTGGAATGGAAGTCAGTGACAGGAGACCGAGGCTCCTGTGTAAGTATCCCCAAGGTCACAGTCAGTGACGCCCAAGCAGTTATTTGAACCCAATTGTCTAACTCCCCAGTAAGGTCATAATGGTACATGATTTTTGTAACTTTCATTTTCAAAATACTGTATCAGAGTCACTGAAAAAAAAACTTTTAACTGAATAGTTGGAGGAAACCTTTCCTCCCCTTTGATTATTTTTCTTGGGACCCTGGATTCTGATCCTGAGGATTGCGTGGAGAAGGCTTCGACCTCCGGGCTTCAGAAACCAAGCCTTTCTGTTTCAGCCTGGAAACATACAGTGTGGGTCTGCCAGGGCTGCCCCAGCAGAGTGCCACACACCGGGTGGCTCAAACAGAAGCTTGATTCTCATAGCTCTGGAGGCTCCAAGTCCAAAATCCAGGTGTGGCAGTGGTGGTTTCTCCCAAGGCCTCTCTCCTTGGCTTACAGATGGCCACCTTCCCCCCTGTGCCCTCACATGTCCTTCCTCCACCAGAAGCCTGTGTGCTAATCTCTTTATAGGAAGAGGGAGGATGGGCCCTAATCCAGGCAGATTGGATTAGGGCCCATCCTCAAGACCTCATTCTAACTTAATCACCTCCTTAAAGACATCTCCCAATCCAATCAGATTCTGAGGTCCTGGGGATTAGGATTTCAACGTACAGATTTGGGGGGGCAGGGGACAAGCCAGCACAGAGCACATGCTCCCCCCTAGATGGTAGACTTGCAGTCTGTTCCCTTTCACATTTCTCTCTGATGAAGAGACAGCAGAACTAATATTACAGACGGCTTTTACTCTCCAGAGAAGACAGACTTCTACGTGATAAAGGTCACTCTTTTGTCCTTTAAGACACAAAGATGCGGCGGTTCAGGTGGTATGGAGAAAAGAGTCTTCTTCAGGAAGAAAGCAAATAGAAACACAGCGTGAGGAAGTTAAAAAAGAGAAGGGGAGTTCTCTTGCGGAGAAGCAGGCTAAGGAGCTGGCGTCACTGCCGTGGCTCGGATTCTATCCTGGACTAGGAATTTTCTTTTTCTTTTTAGGGCCACACGTGTGGCATATATAAGTTCCTAGGCTAGGGATCGAATAGGAGCTTCACCTGCTGGTCACAGCCACGGCAACAGCAGCTCAGGATCCAAGCCGTGTCTGTGACCTACACCACAGCTCATGGCAACACTGGATCCTTAACCCACTGAGTGAGGACAGGGTTGGAACCCATGTCCTCATGGATGCTAGTTGGGTTCGTTAACCACTGAGCCACGATGGAAACTCCCAATCTGTTCCTCTTTTTGTTTGTGTTCTCATCTCTGTTAATGGTACCACCAGCCCTTCAGCTGTCCAAGTTCGGTGATTTCTGTTTCCTCCCTCCCTCCCCTCGTGGCCAACCTGGGCGCCAGTCCTTGTTGACTTTGCCTCTGGTCTGTTTCCTGGACTCCTTCCCTCATCCTCAACTTCAGGACCACTGCCTGAGTTTCGGACACTCCTGACTCTCCACTCCAGCGGCAACACTTCCAGTCCAGTCCAGGAAGGCCTTAATTTCTCTTATTCTTTTCTTTTTTGGGGGGGGGGTCTTTCTGATGGTGGTACTGATTGTGACACACCTGTGTGTAAAGGGCCCTTCCCATGCCCCCTTTCAGTGCAGGACACAATGATCATCACAACTGGCACCACTGTTGTAATCCCTTCTCCCCGCTGCCTGTTCTCCAGCCACATCAGTTCATACGGCTTCTCCTCTCTTTGCCTTGTGTCCTGGCTACCAGGCTCCAAGAATCCCCCAGTCTCAATGCAGCGAACTCTTACTTATCCTTCAAGAGCTAGATCAAATATCACCTCTAATTTGGATTCCATTGTTTCTGCCCCTGGGTCCCACATGGTGCTCAAAGTTCACAGTCACCCAATAAACGTTTGTTACACTCAGCAGCCAGAGTTTACAGTTTGTGCTCCATCTGGGGCCTGCATGTGGTCCTGTGCAGCAGACTTTTCCGTGGAGAAAGTGTGACCAAGCTCTGAAGTGATGCATCATTTAACAAGCAGTCCAGAGTTCATATCCACATGAGAACGGCTTCCTTCCAAGTCTTCACCTTAAGAGACTGGATGTTTTGTCCAGTGATGCCGTGATGGCTCAGAATACCTTTGGAACACCCCTCTTGGAAACAACATCAGCATTTATAGCACTTTTTTTTTCAATATCCTTGGTGGTAGTAGGTTTCTGGGTTTTTTTTGTTCTTAGCATTTATTATGCACTTATCTATCCCAGGAACCCAGCTAGAGCTACGTGAGAGATAAGGTTAATCAAGACATTTACTCTGTCTCCAAGGAAGTTTCTGTTTGGTAAGTGAGATAAGCTCTGGACAGCCACTACAAAACAGCGTTGAGTGATAAGGCTCTGGAGAGGTTGGATTTGATTTTTGGAAAAAGCCAAAACTCCTTGGATTTCAACTTCCCAACAAGGTGGATGACAGAGATATGTGATTATAGCTTGCTTTAAGCCAGTGTGTTCTGAAGAATTCCAAACAGGAGCTCCATCTTTTCCATATCTCCTCTCCCAGGTCAAGGGACTAAAGCCACCTGGCCTATTCAAGACCCAGACTCCCCATTTTGTGGCGATGCTCCTCTAGAGACCGAGTCTTTGCTGCTGAATTATAAGCTCTTAGAAGGCAGATGCTGCGGGCTTATGCTTTGCTATTTTCACAAGATCCGATGGACTCATAACAGATTCTGGATACCTATCCACCCACTGAGTAACAAAGCCCAAACCTGTCTCCTGCAGCGCCACGCATGTCACATCGAGTATCCTTTCCCACACGTTGCAGGTCCGCACGGGGCAGATGAGAACGGCTGAAAGGGCTGTTCAGGAGAGGGCACGCGTGGGCGCCCGGGCTGCGTTTCTGCGAGCCGAGGGCAGAGATCCTGCTTCGTGGTTCCCTGAAGCGGGGTTCTCGGTTAGAGCTGCAGGGAAGTGAGCGGCTTCCCGCGCATCGGACGCCCGCCCTTCCCCGGCCTTTCGTGGCTGGCGGGTAGGAGAGGCGCGCGGGCGGCAGGGCGCGAGGCCAGAGCCCAGCCCGCCGGGTTAGTAGGAAGGGTTCCGGCCTCGGAGAGAGCGGGGGACTTGCCAGGAGGGGCAGGAACCCGGGCCCTGGGAGGAGGAAGAGAGTTGGGGCCGAGATCAAAGGGGAAGCACGTGTGCCGGGCGGCGGCCGAGGCCAGAGCCGGACGCCCGAGGTCGCCGCCGAGGGTCCGCGCGGCCGTCCCACTCCAGCCCGCCCAACCCGCGCCCGCAGCCCCTCCCCGAGTCCCAGTCTCCTCCCCGAGGGGCCGGGGCCGGGCCGCCACTCCCTCCAGCTCCCGCCCTCGGCCGCGCGCATCTCATTCCAGCTCTCATTCCGCGCATTCCAGTCTTCCTCCTTTCAAACTCCAGGCAGGGGGCGGGGAGAGCCCGCACTCCCGGCTCCCGCCGCGCGGCCCCGTCCCTCAGGTGAGTGGCCCAGCCGCCGCGCCCCTCGGCCGCGCCCGGGGCGCTCTTTCCTTCCCGCCTTGGACCAGCACTCTCGGCACGGCAACCCGCAGCTCCTGTCTCCCTGAGGCGCCCGCTCCCGGCCCCTCTCCCCGCTTCCCTCCCTCCCGCCCTCCCGCGCGCGCTCCGTTCCCCCCAGCTCCCTTCCTCTCCCGTTGACTCACCCCTCCAGGAATAGGGATCGCCCGTGCTTTCCCGTCAGGCCCCTTCTGGGAAAACTCCTCCCTCCACGCGCCCCGCTCCGCCCCGCTCCGCGCACCCGGCACCGCGCGCCGGACACCGCGCACCGGGCACCGGGCACCGCGCACCGAGTACCGCGCACCGGGAGCGGCTAGCCGGGTTCGGGCCGCCTCGCGTCCGCTCCGTTCAGCAACCCGCTTTCCTCCCCACGCAGCCAATCGGCCCCGGGGCCAGAGCCCGAGACTCCGTTCACTGAGCTCCTGTTGTCGCTGCAGCGCCCTCGCCGGCCTCCCGGGACCTCAGCAGAGCGGCCGCTGGAAGAGTGGCGCCGGGCGGACTCCGCGGGACTGGCTCGGCGCACCCGCCCACCTCCCCTCACCCTGGGACTGGTAAGGCGGCGGGACCGGACTGCAGGGAGAGCCGGACACGTGGAGGCGCGCGGACTACGGGTCGGGTGGGATGTAAGGGCCTGGGGGGACAGGGAGCGCGCGGAGCTGGAAGGACTAGGGGCCGAGCCGAGGACGCGGGCGGTGGAAGAGACCCAGCACCCGTGTCTCCTTTCTGCTGGGCGCTTCTGGGGCTCGGGAGAGAGAGGCTTGGAGGAGGGTGTGCGGGCGGTTTTAAGTACCGGGCAGTGCGAAGGCGAGGGGACCTCCGCAAAAGGTCTCCGCTCCCCGGGGATTGAGAAGCTTGGTGTTTCCCATGCGGGGGACGAGTGGGTCTGGGGAGCAGAACTCTCGAACCACACAGAGAACGATTCCCCAGCAGGCAAACCCGGGACTCGTGGCTCCATGCACTTGTGTGTCAGGGGTTGGGGTCAGACCAGTGGGTCTGTGATGAGTTCACGTGGCGTCTGACCATCCTGCCTCCTTAGCTTTGGGTGTCTGGGAGGGTGGTACCTGCTCGCGTATGACTCACCTGACTTCCAGGAGGCGAATTTGTTTGTGTGGAATGGGAGCGCATTTCCACTGCAGAAAAGTGCTTTTTTGTCTGAAAGCTGAGCTTCTCTGAGTACTTGTGGAAGGCCACATCTCTCAGTGTGTATTCCCCGCGAGGATGTTGTTTCTGGGCATGACTGTTCTTTCTCCCTGCAGAACCTGGGCAAGGGGCAGTGAGTGTCTCTGGTGGTCTGTGTGCAGGAGCTTTTGGCTCTAGGAATAATTGGGGGTGTGTGGCCCCCAGGCTCCGTTGACCGTGGACTGGGCAGAGCTGGAAGGAAGTTGTCTACACCTGCCTCTTTCAGGCAGCTGTCTTTCAGAGGGATGCTGGGTTTTGTTGTCGCCTGGAAGAGTTTAGGGAATGAGTTTATGGAAGATTAAAGGAACTTGAGATTCTTGCCTTTGGGTGATGGGACAGGTTGTTGATAGTGAGAGTTGGGGGTGTTTGTGGGGTTGGACCCCCCAGAAAGAAGAGACTTCCCCCCCTTTTTTTTCCTTTTTTGTCTTTTTAGGGTGGCATCCAGGGCACATGGGAATTTCCCAGGTTAGGGATGGAATCAGAGCTGCAGCTGCCAACCTACACCACATCCACAGCAACGCAGGATCCATAACCCACTGAGCTGGGCCAGGGATCAAACCTCCACCCTCACAGACACTATGTTGGGTTCTTAACCTGCTGAACCACAATGGGAACTCCCAGGAGACCATTTTGAATCTTGAGATTTCTGTAGATGGTGCTTTTGTTAATTTTAATATTTTTAATATAATTTTTTTTAAAGGTTACTTTCCATTTACAAAATATTGGCTCTATTCCCTGTATTGTACAGTACATCTTTGGGCCTATTTTTTTTTTTTTTTTGCTTTTTAGGGCCGCATCTGCAGCATATGGAAGTTCCCAGGCCAGGGGTCCAGTTGGAGCTATAGCTGCTGGCCCACGCCACAGCCACAGCCATGCCGGATCCAAGCAGAGCCTGCAACCTATACCACAGCTCATGGCAACACCAGATCCTTAACCCACTGAGCAAGGCCAGGGATCAAACCCACAACCTCATGGTTCCTAGTCGGATTCATTTCCCCTGTGCCACGATGGGAACTTCATCCTGGGGCTTATCTTAAACGTGGTAGTTTGTTTCGCCCACTCCCCCATCCCTCTATTGCCCTTCCCTGCCCCCAACTGCTAACCAGTAGTTTGTGCTCTTTATCTGTGAGTCTGTTTCTTTTTTGTTTTATTCACTAGTTTGTTGTACTTTTTAGATTCACATACAGAATTTGTTTAGACGGTCCTTTTAAAGTTGGTCCCAAGAACAAGGAGGAATCGAACCACTTCTGCTGGTCCAGTTCTTCTTATAGCTGCCCGGGAGGCACATGGAAGCATCCTCGTTCTTCGTCCTCTTCTTTTTTTGGCTGCACCCACTGTACTTTTGGCGTACAGAAGTTCCTAGGCCAGAGATCAAACCTGAGCCTCAGCAGCGACCCGATCCTCTGCAGTGGCAACACCAGATCCTTAACCCACTGTGCCACAAGGGAACTCCCGTATCCTCATTCTTTATGACTTGCTAGACCTCAAGGCACTTTCCTATCCATTGCGAAGATGCTTTAGTGCCAGCCTGGGAGGGAAAGCTGCCTCTGATTGGCTGGTTGACTTCTGGGGAGACCCGGCTGGGTGTCTCTGTTTCCCCATCTCTTCTTTTCTACTTTGCTTTCTGTTTTCTCTCCATTTGGGGTCTTACCATTTGAAACACTTTGGAGGAGGGAACTGGGCTGGGGCCAGAGCCCACATGGCCAGGAGATTGGCAGAGGGTGAGATTGACAGTGCATGATGGGGGAGCGGGGACACGGGCAGACCAGGCATTAAGGAGTTTTTCCTTAATTCTCACAACAAGATGCTCTGGGCATAATGTTTAGGGCTTCTTGGAAGGGACAAGACACTGTGGGTGGGAGAGTGGGAGGGGGTCTCCTTGCTGCTGCTCCTTTCCCGGGTACCCTGAGGATGAAGCTATTCTGCCGGGAGCATCTCGCCCTCTCACCTGCTTGGGCCAGGTGTGTGGGTGGGGCTTTGAGGGCATTTGGTCTAAAGATGAAGTAGAAAGGGCGTAGGTTTGGGACATACCTGGCTATAAATCCTGGTAGTTACTCACTACTTTTAAGACTTCAGGCTCAATTTCTTGACTAATATGGGAAGGGTTAATTAATATCTACCTCAAAAGTTGGTTGTGAAAATTCAGTGTTTGCAGAGTATCTCATATAGTGCATGGCACGTCCTGGGGACCCAGCAGCCAATGTTCCCTAAGCCTCTTTCAGCATAGACCCTCTTTTTTCTGAACACCCTTGGATAAACCCGGACCTGCTCGTTTATGTTTATTTTGCAAAATGGATTGAGCATTTACTGTATGCTAGGCCTTACG
The DNA here is from genome assembly GCF_016906955.1 of Phacochoerus africanus. NCBI lineage: Eukaryota > Metazoa > Chordata > Mammalia > Artiodactyla > Suidae > Phacochoerus > Phacochoerus africanus. The sequence goes on along the minus strand of NC_062550.1, from coordinate 70,964,375 downwards.
GGTTTCCCGCCACAGGCTTAGGAACCAGGGTAGCTAGTGGCCCGGGTAGAGGTGGGGGCTGGGCTTTGTCGCCTGAGAGCACAGGGTCTCCAACTCCTATGTTCTAATTCCAGTTTTGCCTTGACCCCAGGTGAACTTGCCGAACGCGAATGAACTCCAAGGTCAGCACCTAACTCCCTCATTTGAAAGATGGGAAACTGAGGCCCCGGGGGGCAGGGGGGAGTAGCTGGCTGTGGGATTGCACAGCTGGTGAGTGGCAGCGCTGGGACCAGAGTCCACTCTGGTCCGCTTCACGTCTGTCTCCTGCTCTGTGGGTCCCAGTGCTCAGACCCCCACTACCCTTGTCTGACAGGCCTCACTGGGGGATGGCTCCCATCTTGGGGCTCAGATAAGGCTGCTGGGGGCAGAACCCCTTCCCTCCTTCCAGCAGAAAGTGCGGAACCCTGGGATCGGAGAGTGACCTCTGGAAGGGAATGAGGCATCTGCCTTTTTCCTCGTGGGTCTGCACACTGCTCAGCCAGGTGGAGAAGGGCCCCCCCGCCTTTCTAGGTCCCCTGGGATACAGTGTCACAGCCTCCTCGGGCTTCCATCCTGTTCTTGCACTAGTGACTGTCCCAGAGCCATGCCTGTTTGAGGCTCCCGTCCCCCTTCCCAGTGGCCGTGGGGGACTCGGTGGCCATGCCTCCCAGCAGCCGAGGTCAGTCCCGGTTGCCTGTCTTCCTTTGCCCCCTGTGACCCTTTGCTGGCAGGGCTGGGGACAGCTCCCTTTAAGGCTCTGAAATTGGAGCTGAGCAGCTGCTGGCCAGCCCCGCCTCCCCGGGGGTTTAACCGGCTGGGCTCGGGGGCCCAGGTGGAGGTGGGGGCTGGGCCCTGCGGCCTGGCACCCAGGCTCCAGCTCCCAGGATCCAATTCCAGCTTTGCCCCCAGCTCCTTCTGAAATGACCGTCCTCTGCACGCTTTTGGCTTTTCCCTTTAGAGCTGAGGGAGGTTCTAACCACCTCCTGTGTGATGGGGTCCTGGAGCCTTCTTGGGGGTAGCCACGGGCTCTTTGGGGGCATTTACACTAGAAGTCCAGTCCCTCAGGGCCCTGCCCACATCCTCCTGCCTTGAGCACAGGCCCGGCTGCCCGCCTGCTGGAGGATGGGCCAGCCCCCCGCCTGCTGAGGGTAGGCGGGCCCCCATGGGTGGGGACTGGCTTCCTTTGACCCAAACTCCACGGGAACAATGGACTTCAGAGGAGTCACCAGGGGCAGGAAATGGGAACTGTGCTAAGGCTGGGTGACCCCCGTGGGGGATGGGATTGCATATCCGGCCTGAAGGGAAGGCAGGGTGTTGGGGGCAGTGCTGAGGGCACTGGGGCAGGGCTGCTGATCCCCCAGGGTGGGCCTCTCCTCCCAAGGGGCTGTTGACTCAGAAACCTGAGCTGCTCAAGCCCATTCTTTGGCCGCAGCTTCTGCTTTGTGTCTTCCCAGCAAAGGTGTCTGCCAGCCCCCACAGAGCCCTGTCCTCCCTTCCCTCAAGCCCCTGAGAAGATGGGATAAAAGGCCAGTTTTGTTTCTTCCTGGCTGCTGGCCGTCTTGGCGTTGAGTAATAGTTGATGGTGGTGGGCAGAGCTCTGGGTGGGGAGGCAGCAGGCCTGGGTCAGCTGGACAACAGAAAGGGATTTTTTTTTAGCTCCCCTCAGAGCAAGAGGACAACCAGGACAGGCAGGGGCAGAATCCTCCTTGGAGCAGCTAGTGGAATGTTCTGGGAGGTAGATTACTCTTATCTGGCCTTCATCTTTGTAAGGGTACAGCCGACCTGTGAGAGGGCTCAGGCGGGCTTTGGGAGACATGAGTCAGGCCACACTCGAGTTGCTTTTCCTGAGTTCAGGTGGCTGGATTCTCACAGAGCAGGTTTTTTTCGCTCAGAACCTGAGAGAAGCTTCTAGGGTCTAGGAGGAGCCCTGATAGACGGGAGGAGGTCAGGACAGCCGGATAACAAATGCTGTCCTGGTTCATCCCCTCAGGGGGCGAGGCGGGAGTCCTGGAAATAAATGGCCGGCTGGTAAGCTTCTTAGTGACCCCTCGCCAAAATCCAGGTGTTTGAAGACACAGGCTGTGGGCACCTCAGAAATGAAGTGGAGATAACTAACTAGTAGCCAACACGGGTTCAACACGGGACCAAATTGTGGGAAGGGCATCAAATTGGGGTGTAGGATTTTCCTGGGTTCAAGAGAAGTCGGTGAGTTCCGGCTGATAACAGCAGGAAAGTGGATGTGCAGCTGGTTTGAAAGACCACCCTGGGGCCCGGTAGTGGGCTCGTGGTGCCCTGGGGTGAGGTCTCTGGTGATGTGTCACAGGGCTCTTTTGGCTTTTTGCCCTTCGTCAGTTCTGGGACATTTAGGATGATAAACACATCGGATGACAGAACCAGGGTTCAGAATCATTGCGGCTGACTAGAATGCTGAGATTCAGCAGAACTCTGAAAATAATATTTTTTTCTGTCAAAATTAATACACGCTCATTATAGAAAACCAGGAAAATAAATATGTAAAGGAGAAAAAAAAACATCAACGGTACCTAGAGCCATAACTCGGGGATGAGTACCATTAATATTTTGGTATATGTCCCTCCAAATTTGTGTTTGTGCAAATTTATATACTTTAACGTAATTGCAATTATACTCTATTCTTATTTTTTTAGCTACTAAATACTACATAGTATATAAATTATTGAAAACCATAATTTTATGTATCTGAATAATATTACATTGTATGACTATACCTTATTTAACTGTGCCCTACTGATTTTTAAAAATTGTTTTTGATTTTTAGCCATTCAAAATTACTTGACATCGGTCAAAACTACAGGTATCGGAGTTCCCGTGGTGGCACAGTGGTTAACGAATCCGACTAGGAACCATGAGCTTGCGGGTTCGGTCCCTGCCCTTGCTCAGTGGGTTAACGATCTGGCGTTGCCGTGAGCTGTGGTGTAGGTTGCAGACTCGGCTCGGATCCAGCGTTGCTGTGGCTCTGGCGTAGGCTGGCAGCTACAGCTCCGATTCGACCCCTAGCCTGGGAACCTCCATATGCTGCCAGAGCGGCCCAAGAAACAGCAGAAAGACAAAAACAAACAAACAAACAAAAAAAAACAAACAAACCTACAGGTATCACCTCACACCAGTCAGAATGGCCATGATAAAAAAGTCTGCAAATAATAAATGCTGGAGAGAGGCAGAGAAAAGGGATCCCACCTACACTGTTAGTGGGCATGTAAACTGGTGTAGCCACTACAGAAAACAGAATGGAAGTTCCTTAAAAACTAAAAATAGGAGTTTCCTGGTGGCTCAGGGTGTTAAGGAGCTGGTGTTGCCACTGCTGTGGCTCCGGTCACTGATATGGTGTGAGTTGGATCCCTCACCTGGGAACTTTTGCATGCCATGGGTGCAGCCAAAAAACCAAACCAAATATAGGAGTTCCCATCGTGCCTCAGTGGTTAATGAATCCAACTAGGAACCATGAGGTTTCGGGTTTGATCCCTGGCCTTGATCAGTGGGTTAAGGATCCAGCGTTGCTGTGAGCTGTGGTGTAGGTTGCAGACATGGCTCAAATCCCGCATTGCTGTGGCTCTGGTGTAGGCCAGTGGCTACAGCTCCGATTCAACCCCTAGCCTGGGAACCTCCATAAGCCGTGGGTGTGGCCCTAAAAAGCAAAAAAAAAAAAAAAAATGCTTTGCAAAGAAAAGGCAAAAAGACAAAAAAAAAAGGATATATGCACTCCAACGTTCATAGCAGCATTATTTATAATAGACAAGCAACCTAAATGTCCATCGACAGAGGAATGAATAAAGAAGATGTGGTACATATAGACAATGGAATATCACTCAGCCAAAAACCAATGAAGTAATGCCATTTGCAGCAACATGGGTGGACCTACAGATTATGATACTGACAAATGAGATTGCTTACATGTAGAATTTTTAAAAAGATACAAATGAAATTATATACAAAAGAGTAATAGACTCACAGAGGTAGAAAACAAATTTATAGTTACCAAAGGGGAAGAGATGGGGTAGGATAAATTAGGAGTCTGAGAACAGCAGATACAAACTGCTATATATAGGAGTTCCTGCTGTGGCTCAGCAGGCTAAGAACCTGACATAGTGTCCAGGAGGATGCAGGTTCAATCCCTGGCTTCGCTCAGTGGGTTGATAATCTGGCATTGCCACAGGCTGTGGTGTAGGTTGAGAGGCGGCTCGGATTCGGTGCTTCCGTGGCTGTGGCATAGGCCAGAAGCTGCAGCTGCGATTTGACCCAGCCTGGGAACTTCACAGCCCTAAAAAGAAAAAAATAAATAAATTAAGGAAAGTGAAAGTATATGTTCCCAGGCGACCCCTAGCTTGGGAGCGTCCGTCCATATGCTGTGGCTGTGGTCCTAAAAAGACAAAAACAGGAGTTCCCTTCGTGGCGCAGTGGTTAACGAATCCGACTAGGAACCATGAGGTTGCGGGTTCGGTCCCTGCCCTTGCTCAGTGGGTTAACGATCCGGTGTTGCCGTGAGCTGTGGTGTAGGTTGCAGACGCGGCTTGGATCCAGTGTTGCTGTGGCTCTGACGTAGGCCGGTGGCTACAGCTCCGATTCGATCCCTGGCCTGGGAACCTCCATATGCCGCGGGAGCGGCCCAAAGAAATAGCAAAAAGACAAAAAAAAAAAAGACAAAAACAAACAAAAAAACCCTAAACAACCTACTATATATAAAATAAACAACAAAGTCCAACTGTATAGCAGAACTATATTTAATATCTTATAATAACCCATAATGAAAAATAATTTGAAAGATAATATATATAAAGCTGAATTACTTTGCTATATACCAGAAACTAACACAACATTGTAAATAAATATACTTCAATAAAAACCAAAACTAAATTACTTAATATCTATCACTATTAAACATTTATTCTCAAGATGAAATATAAAAAGTTTAAATGTAAAAATCCTGCGTTTGAGTTCAGAACATGTTATATAGAATAGGAACTTAAGGTCAATTCTTGTGGGGAAAAAAAAAAAAACTTAGCGGTTTTGGTTGACGAAGGAAGGGGAAGGGAAAGGAGCATTTATTTTTTATTTTTTTATTTTTATTTTTTTGCTTTTTAGGGCCACACCTGCAGCATATGGAGGTTCCCAGGCTAGGGGTCAAATCAGAGTTGCAGCTGCCAGCCTACACCACAGCCTCAGCAGCGTCTTCGACCTACACCACAGCTCATGGCAGCGCTGGATCCCTAACCTACTTAGCAAGGGCAGGGATTGAACCTGTGTCCTCATGGATGCTAATCAGATTCATTTCCTCTGAGCCATGATGGGAACTCTGGAAACGAGCATTTATTAAGTGCCTACTGGATGCCGGGTGTTGTTCTAAGCATCTCTCCTGACATTTCGACATCTCTCTTTTAATCTTCATAGCAGCTTTGTGAGATAGGGTTCATTTTTGTTTCTTAACCTCTGCTTTACAGAGGAGGAAGAAGTTACACAGAGATGAATGTGAGGGTGGGAGTTTGCATCTGGGTCCACCTGGCTCTTCTCTGTGTGGGACAGTGGTTGGGGTCTATGTCAGGAAAGCCTGAGTCTACTGCAGTGCTCCAGCTATGCTGGGAGCCTCCTCTGGTTTTGGCGGGTGGACACACCCAAATCTAGTGAGTAAGCTTGCCAACACTGTGAGAGTTGGGGGTGGGTGGCAGCCCCCAGGAGGTGGCCCTCTTTGCAGCAACGCAGATCGGCCCATCTGATCTGAAGTCCATTTCAGGACTACCTGGTACTGCACAATTTCTGTTTCTTCTTCTTCTCTTTGTCTTTTTAGGGCCACACTTGCAGCAGATGGAGGTTCCCAGGCTAGGGGTTCAATCGGAACTGTGGCCAATTGCCTACACCACAGCTCACAGCAACGCCGGATCCTTAACCCCCTGAGCAAGGCAAGGCCAGAGGTTGAACCTGCGTCCTCGTGGACGCTAGTCATATTCGTCTCGGCTGAGCCAAGATGGGAACTCCAGAATTTCTGTTTCTATGCAGAACTTGGTAGGGATGCTTTGCAGGAAGTCTCTTCGCTGGGTGGGAGAGTGGATCAGATGACCTCCCCGCCTCCTGCCTCCTCCTGCTTGTGGTCCTGGCCTCAAGTTTCTCCACCTGTCGTAGATGGGCTCGAACCCGCGGAGGAGGGAGGTGTTCTCCTCCTTTGACATCCTGGGAAGGCCATCCTGCTGGAGGGAGGTGATGCTGGAGTCGAGGCTGAGATTCGGGCTTAAGGGGCCATGTCCCAGCAGTTAGAGGAGGCAGCGTGGGGAGATGTGGGCAGTATTATTGCCTGCCTCCTGCCCCCGTCACCCTTGTGCAAGCTGAGTGGATGGGTGTCAGGGTCAGGCTGCCACCTAGAGGCTGGCGAAGGAGCAGTGGCTGTGAGTGCGAACCCCAGAGTTGTGTCGGCTGATGGAGCCACATTAAGAGGTGAAAAGAAACTGGTCAAATGAATTTTAATAATTTAGATAGATAGAGCGATAGATATCTGTCTCTCTCTCTATCCATATATATATATTTTTTTGCCACACCCGCAGCATTCAGAAGTTCCTTGGCTAGGGACTGGACATGAGCCACAGCAGTGACAACGCCAAAATCTTAACCACCAGGCCACCAGGGAACTTAATAACATTTTATTAAACTACTGTATCTAAAATACTATCGCTTATTATGTAGTTAATAGTAAAACAACATTCATGAGGTAGTTTGCATTGTTTTTCCTACAAAGAGTTGGAAATCCAGCCTGTGTTGTATATCCCACAGCACAGGGGTCAGGCAAACCAGCTACTTTTCAAGTGCTCAGCAGCCATGTGGGGCCGTGTATTTGGACAGTAGAGCTTCCCAGCCAGCCTGCCCGGGTTTGAAGCCCCTTCCTGCCGCCTATCCGATCTGTGGCCTTGGGCAGGTTTCCTAACGGCACTGTGTCTTAGTTTCTGCCTCCGCAAGTGGCAACAATAATGATAATTGAGCTGACCTCGTATAATAATAATTGAGCTGACCTTGTATGGTGGATGTGAAGGTTAAATTAGATACTGTTTATAAAGTGCTTGGTTTGTTGTCTGGCGCATATTAAACACCGTATAAGTGTTTATGAAATAAATGACCTATAACTGGCTCTTAACTCCTGGACAGGCTAGAGGTTTGTAAGAGGGAGAGGCCAGGGCAATGCTTAGGAAAACCCAGCCGTTGAGGGGCCCTGGGTGTTCCTGGTGGGTCGTGACTGTACCTGTGGTTCTGCAGAGTGAAGTGGATTCAGATCAGACAGACTGATCTGCTGTTGCTGCAAAGAGGGCTGCCTCCTGGGGGAGAGATGACAGCATGCTGACAATGGGACAGGGTCCATTCCCTCAACCGGTGTGTCCTGAGCATCTGGTGTGGAGGAAGAAGGCGTCCTCGGAAATGCTCTGCCATAAATCACCTGACCTTGGGTTGTCGTGGGAGGCGGGGTCACCTCCAGCACTTGGAGTCTGAGTAGTAGGGCTTATGCAAGAGAAGGAAGGCTGTATCAGTGCCTTCCGATACCTTCCTCGGAGCTCCGCCAGCCCTGGCAGCGCCAGCTCCTCTCTTGGCATCAGCCCCCTCTGCTTGCACCTGCCTCAGCCAAGCCACAGTGGTCACAGAGGACCCACTTTGTGCCTGGCGCTGTGCCAGGTGCAGTGGGGGGAAGCAGAAGGGAGGAGCTGGTCCCTGTGCTCAAGGAGCGAGCACCCCAGCAGGGAGCCAACTGAGGAGCAAACCCTGAAAGCCTTTGGGGTGCAGGAAGGGCTAATTAGAGGCATAGATGAGTGCTGAGGGGGTGCCTGGTAAAGATGATTCATTCTGATGGGGCTGGGAGCAGTCAGGGAAGGCTTTGCGGAGGAGGAGGCCCTCAAGCTGGCTTTGAAGAATGGGTAGGTTTTGGACAGTTGTGCATACGCATGTGTGTATAAGAGGGATAGAGGACTTCCCGTGTGGCTCACAACATAACTACTCGGTGTTGCTTCTACAGTGGCTGTGGCTCGACCCCTAGCCTGGGAACTTCCATATGCCGCAGGGGCGGCCACTTGTTTAAAAAAAAAAAAAAAAAAAAAGAGGGATAGAGAAAGAGGAAGAAGTGTCTGAAAAGACAGAAAAAAGTGATTTCAGGGCTGTGATCATGGTATGATTAGAAGAGGAGAGATAAATGGCCTTTTTAGAACCAGGTAGATTTGCAGGGCCCTAGGGGCAGATAAGGAGGACTTTTTAAAAAAAATTTTACGGCCATGCCCATGGTGTATGGAAGTTCCTATGCCAGGGATCGAATCTGAGCCCCAGCTGCAACCTACGCCACAACTGTGGCAATGCCAGATCCTTAACCTGCTGCACCACGGTGGGAACTCCAAGGAGGACTTTAAAAAATGTTTATTTTTTTAATTGAATGCAGCAAAGTTTCCTTGTTGGGATGTATAGTCCTGTGGGCTTTGGGAAATGAACAGAGCCGAGTGTTTGTCACCACGATCATGGTCCACAGCCGTCCATCCCCGGGGACAATTCCCTCAGGCTGCGGCCCCTTCGCCCGGTGCCCACCCCACCTCCGAGGTCTGTTCTCACGCCTGAGGTCCTGCCTTTTTGAGAAGGGCAGGTGGAATCACACAGCATGTAGCTTTGGGCTCTGCTGCCTTCACTCAGCAGGATCTCCCATTCAACCAGGTGTGTGGGTCAGTAGTGTGTTCCTTTTTGTCACTGAGTCGTGGGGACCCTGTTTCCCCAGGTCCTGCCGTGCGCTTGTCCATTCTCGGGTTGAAGGACTTTGGGGTGGCTTCCAGCCTCGGATGACTTTGCAAAGCTGCTGTCCACCTGTGTGCAGGGTTTTGTGTGAACACAGGCCTCTGTTTCTCTTGGATAAATACCTCGGAGGGGGGGTGGCTGGGTCACATGGTAGGGGTGTGTGTGTGTGTGTGTGTGTGTGTGATGCTCTAAGCAGCTGCAGAGCTGTTTTCCACAGTGCCCCGTTTTGCATCCCTCCCAGCAGAGCCCCTGGGCGTCCATTCCTCCCACCTTCAGCAGCATGCCGGGTGCTTGGCGTTGTCAGATTTCTTTCTGTTTTGTTTGTACCATCCCAGCGGGTGTAGGATCTCCTTGCAGCTGAAATTTGCATTTTCTTGATGACTAAGAGGTTGAGCATCTTATCTCATGCCTGTCTGCCATTCATACAACTTCCTTGGTGAAATGTCTATCAAATCTTTTGCCTGTTTTTTTTTTTTTTTTCTTCTGATCGAGAGTTCTTTAATATTCTGGATACACGTCCTCTGTCAGACGTGTGATTTTCACATTTGGGGAAAATTCATTTAAAGAGAAAATCTCTAAAAGAAGATGGCGGATGTGGGGTAAGAGTATCCTGAGCCTTGGTCTTTCTTCAGGGGCCAATGGGGACCAGGTGGAGGTGGGGGTGGGATCCCCTAGAGAAAGACCTGCCCAGATGACTCTGACGAGGGAGGGAACTGGGCTTTCCTGGCCCAGAGTCTGCGTCAGAGGAGGAGACACCAGGGGTGTCTTGCTGGGCGTCTTCGCTGGCTGGCCGGCGGTGCTGGTCTGCCCTGCATGGTTACGGCCCGTCCAGAACAACAAATCCTTGTGCCAGGATATCAGCCACTTACGTGGCCTTGTTTCCAAACCGGATGACCGTGCATTCTGGAACGGGAGGTGGGGCCACGGCCGGGCCCACAGGAGTAAGTGCCAGGTGGGTGGGTGGCGGGTGCAAGAGAATGAGTGGGGTGAGTTTCTGGGTCAGGGTGGGGCCTCTGGGGTGTGACGGCAGCCTGGGGTCTGAGGGCTCTGGGCCATTGGAATTTCTCTCCCTGTCCAGGCGGGGCGGCTCTGAGACAGAAGAGCATTCCTATGAAAATGACCGAGGGTGGGGTGAGCACTGCCTCCTGCCCCTTGTCCAGGCTCGGTCCAGCCTGTCCCCTTGTGTCCTGGGAGCCGTGGTGCTGCTCAGAGGCAGGAGTCTTCATTCTTTCTGGGGCAGGCTTTTTCCAGATGATTCAGGCCTGGGGAGCCGGGCAGAGCTGAAGGTGGAACTTGACTGCCTCTCTCCAGGGCAACTGGTGCGGGCTCCCTGGGGCTCCTTGATGCCCTGGGCCCTGGAGGGCGCTTCCCACCTGAGGCCTTGTACTGTGTGGGCACCCAGCCAGGGCACCACCTACCCCCCACCCACTGCTCTGGATTCCACAGGACAGGACAGGCCCACCTACATGAGGGTGGCTGGTTGGTTCAGTCCTTTGCCTCCACTTCTTTTGTGACTTCTGCCTTATTTTGGAATCCTGAGATGGGCCCAGAAGAGAGAGAAATGCAGGGTTTAGGGCTTACTCCTCCCACTTTTTTTTTTTGTTTGTTTCTTTAGTAAATATATATTTTATTGAAGTACAGTTGGTTTATAATATTGTGTTAATTTCTGCTGTATTGCAAAGTGATCCAGTTATACACACACACATACATATACACATTACTTTCCACCTTTTTTTTTTTTTTTTAATAAGGCCACATCCATGGCACATGGAGGTTCCCAGGCTAGGGGTCCAATCGGAGCTGTAGCCGCCAGCCACAGCCACAGCCACAGCCACGTGGGATCCAAGCTGTGTCTGCCAACCTACACCACAGCTCCTGGCAACGCCAGACCCATAACCCACTGAGCAAGGCCAGGGATGGGTATCCTGCTGAACCACCATGGGAACTCCTTATTATTAGTTTGGGCAGTTTGAGGCGCACATAAAAGTTGAGCCTCTTCCCCTCTTTCTCTTGTTATCAAAACCTTGCTCTGATTGGGAGATTTGTTACGTTGATGGACCACAATTGAAAGGTTATTAACTAAAGTCACAGTTTACGAACGTTAGGGTTCCCTCTCTGCCTGGTGTCTTCTGTGGGTCTGGACAAATGTCTGATGGCATGAACCCACCATTACTGTAAGACAGGTCGCTTCACTGCCTTAAACTCCCGAGTCCCACCTGCTTATCCCTCCACTGATCTCTGGTCTCCTTGCACCACCTTTTCCAAATGTCGTCATTGGGGTCCTGCAGTCCAGGTGGCTTCAGATTGCCCTCACTTAGTGATAATTCCTGGAGCCCCACCCTCATTTACCCTGCTGCCTTCAGATGGAATTGGGGGGCACCTGGGGTGGGTTGGGGGCCTTTGTCCACCCAGGAATCTTATCTCCCTCCTTTTTCTTCACCTCCGAGCCACTCTGCCCCTCCCTGTTGATTCCTCCCTCTGGCTTGCTTCTCTCTTCCCCTGTTCTCTCTCCTCTCCCCACCCCTCTCCTCCTGTTCCTCACCTCCCCACTGTCCAGAGTGTTCGCTCCTCCCTGTCCTGCCTCCCATCATCCCTCCCATCCCTTCATCTTCCCTCCGTCATCTTCCACCATCACTCCCATCTCTCCATCATCTCTGGTTCTCCCTAACTTTGGTTCCAACACAGAAGGACTATGGGGCCCCCCTCCTTTTGCCTTCTTACTTCCACCCCCTTCCCACGCCTGTCCTGTTGAGAAATGTGATTCTAGTCCCCACTGGAAGGGGAGGAGGGGCACACTGATGCCTCTCAGAGGCAATACCTGTTTCATCCCACTGGGTCCCCCATCACTGCTGCGCAAGGGGTGGCTCCTCCAGGATTGAGGGATAAGGGAACAGGAGCTTGGGGAGGTGAGGGCATTGCTGCTCAGTGTCCAGGTCCTGTGATTCTGAAGTTCATCCACGCTGGACCAGGCAGACCCACACCAATCTCTGCCAGAGCTGCACGCCTTGGGAGGGGAGGGCAGGGGTGTTTGGGCATCATGGCCCCCAGGGTCTGTGTGGTCTCGTTATTATTTTTTATTATTATTATTTTTAATTTTTTGCTCTTTCTAGGGCTGCACTTGCAGTTTATGGAAGTTCCCAGGCCAGGGGTCAAATTGGAGCTTCAGCTGCTGGCCTACGCCACAGCCACAGCAACGCCGGATCCGAGCCGCGTCTGTGAGCTACACCACACACAGCTCACGGCAACACTGGATCCTTAACCCACTGAGCCAGGCTAGGGATTGAACCTGCAACCTCATGGTTCCCAGTCGGATTCGTTTCTGCTGCGCCACGACAGGAACACGTTCGTTTTGAAACTCTGTCTGGAGAGATGATGTTTTGTGTAGCCTTCATCTGCTGCTGAACATTTGGGTCGTCTCCTCCTCTGGGCCGTCTTTCTCCACCAGATGTGGTCGTTCCCAGGGCCTTGCTCACTGCTCACTGAAATCTTCCCCCACCCTCGCCCGCATGTTTACCTGTAATGGTTTAACGTGTCTCTGGGTACACTGGATTCTTGTCATTCATGGCGGTTCGAGTCTATAAAGTCACTGAGAAGACGATTTAGCAGATACTGAACCAGTTTTCCAAGATAAGACATGTTAGGCTCCTGTGAGCCTCCAGTTGCAACAATTTTTGTCATGCATTTAATTCGTAACCTTGTTTTATGCTTGTTTCTGTTCAGAGACACCTTATTTATTATAGATTGTTGGTGTTCCCTGGTGGTGCAGCGGGTTAAGCATCCAGCATTGTCACTGCAGCAGCTTGGGTCACTGCTGTGGTGCGGGAACTTCCACATGCCATGGGCATGGCCCCCCCCCCAAAAAAATAGATTTTTTTTTGTCTTTTTTTGTTGTTGTTGCTGTTGTTGTTGTTGCTATTTCTTGGGCCGCTTCCATGGCACATGGAGGTTCCCAGGCTAGGGGTCGAATCGGAGCTGTAGCCACCGGCCTACGCCAGAGCCACAGCAACGCGGGATCCGAGCCGCGTCTGCAACCTACACCACAGCTCACGGCAACGCCGGATCGTTAACCCACTGAGCAAGGGCAGGGACCGAACCCGCAACCTCATGGTTCCTAGTCGGATTCGTTAACCACTGCGCCACGACGGGAACTCCCAAAAAAAATAGATTGTTGATTCATTAGCATTGAACTCACGACCAGCAGCCCCATCCCTCACGCCTGGACAAGATTTCTCTAACACATGTATTTTCTCTACGAGGCACATCACAACCTTCTCGCGCTTGGGGGCACCAGGCTGCCCTCCAGCACTGCACTTGGGGCCATTTTAAACAGAAAAATCAACAACAAAAAGACAGGGAGTACCTGTTGTGGTGCAGTGGAAACAAATCTGACTAGTATCCATGAGGTTGCTGGTTCGATCTCTGCCCTTGCTTAGTGGGTCAGGGATCCGGCATTGCTGTGAGCTGTGGTGTAGGTTGCAGACGCGGCTCGGATCTGGTGTTGCTGTGGCTGTGGCGTAGGCCAGCAGCTGTAGCTCTGATTCTATCCCTAGCCAGGGACCTTCCATTTGCCACAGGTGCAGCCCTAAAAAGACCAAAACCAAAACAAAAAAATGTGAGAAGCGGTGTACCAAATAAACTGGGAAAAGGACATTTGTTTAGGGTCTGAGCTGAAACCAGAAGGCAGAGTCCAGCCTTGCTGGACCTTAGCTGGACCATGTGTGAGAGCAGTTCAGTGCCTGGTGGCACCCCAGTGACTGGGAAGCACAGCCAGTGTTGATCTGAGTTACAGAGCCTAGTGAGTGGGTGAATTTGCAAACACAGAATCCGTGAGGATTCTGTTAATGACAAGGATTGACTGTATTTGCGTCATCTCATAGGGTGTTGAGGGCCGGACCACATCCTAGTGACTTCCCATGCCTGACACACAATAGGTGTTCAACCTACAGTTTTTTTTTTTTTTTTTTTCCTGCACCCATGGCATGTGGAAGTTCTGGGGCTAGGGATCGAACCTGCAATGACTCCGGATGCTTAACCCCCTGTGCCACTTTCATCAATGCAGTTTTGAATGAATGAATGAATGAAAAACCCAAAGAGCTAAAGTGCTAAGGGTGGGTATCAGGCTTGCAAGGAAGCAGGGAGGGGAGGGAAGGAGAGGCAGGTCTTGGCAGCACGTGCCCATCTACAAAGGGGCCGCCTGCTCCTCCCCTTCCCAGGACAGGCGTGCTCATGGGGAACCATGGGGCTGAGGTGTGGTTCCGCACCTTTTGGCAAGCCCCTTCACTTCTCGGAAGTTGGAGGGCACCTTTCTCTCTTTGTGGGTCTTTTCTCACCCACACAGGACCGTCACCAGAGGCTGTGGGGGCAGAGGGTCCCGGCTAAGCAAGGGACCAGGCCTCTGGCTCCCCCGAGCTGTCAGTCCAGGGTCTGGCACCCTCCCTGGCATCTTCATGCCTTACTTGAATCCCTCAGGCTGTGGATTCGGACCCCTCCCCCTCCCATTGCCCACAGAGCTGCTGGCAAAGAGGTCAGGGCAGCAGTGTGCCTGGCCAGGGGTGCTTGCTGTGTGTGTTGGGGGGTGGGGGGGCTGAGAGGAGCTGAGGTTAGCCAAGGGCTTGGCCCAGTGCCAGGCACAGAGCACCTCCCAGCCTCAGTATCAAAGCCGTTCTCTCTGGTGAGTGAGAGTATCTGGTCCTCCATGACGGCTCGGCCTCCTTCTTCTGGGTCCTGGGCTGGGCACCTGATGCCATCCTGCAGGGTCTCTGCTCAGCTTCTCCCCAGGCCCCTGTCTTCCTTTGTCCCCAGCCTCCTGGTTACACTAAGCAGCTGGTCTCCTAGGCACCTTAGGGGTGTAAATTCTCCCTAGTCCTCAGACATCCTTGTATCCCTGTTCTTTTTTTTTTTAAGGGCCACACCTGTGGCATATGGAGGTTCCCAGGCTAGGGGTCGAATTGGAGCTGTAGCCGCCTGCCTACACCATAGCCACAGCAACACCAGATCCAAGCTGCATCTGCAACTTACACCATAGCTCATGGCAACGCCGGATCCTTAACCCACTGAGCGAGGCCAGGGATCGAACCTGCATCCTCATGGATCCCAGTTGGGTTCGTTAACTGCTGAGCCACGAAGGGAATTCCTCAGACTTCCTTGTTGTAGTTGGTAAGAAAGACCTCGACTTAGACTAGCAGATGGAAGACCACTGACAGGCTGAGTGCCAGCAGGTGTCCCAGGCCTGTGGCCTTTGTGGGCTGCGCCTGGGAGCCTTCAGGGCAGAGCGAGCTTTTGTGCCTCCCTGCACCTGCCCCACTCATGCCTCAGAGAAGCATCTGTGCAGCTCCCACCCCATCTAAAGTCTAAGCCCCCGAGGGCCTGAACCCATTTTTTCAGGGTTTAGTCCAATAATAGGTACTCAGTAGAAATATTTCAATAGAAATTAAATTTTTTTTCAGCTTTACTGAGGCGTAATTGACATCTGGAATTATAAGATATTTAAAGTGTACCTGTGCATCGTGACATGGTCCCCTCCATCTAGTTAAGGAACACATCTGTCACCTCATATTTATCTTTGTGTGTGAGAACATTTAAGTCATACTCTCTCAGCAGATTTCAGCTTTTTAGGGCTGCGTCTGGGGCATATGGAGATTCCTAGGCTAACGGTTTAATCGGAACTACAGCTGCAGGCCTACACCACAGACACAGCAATGCCAGATCCTAGCCGCGTCTGTGACCTATACTGTAGCTTGTGGCAACACCAGATCCTTAACCCACTGAAAGAAGCCAGGGATCGAACCCGCATCCTCATCGACACTAGTTGGGCTCTTAACCCACTGAGCCACAGCAGGAACTCCATGAAATATGCTCTCTTTTTTTTGTCTTTTGTCTTTTTGATGGGCCTCACCCGTGGCATATGGAAGTTCCCAGGCTAGGTTGAATCGGAGCTGTTGCTTCCAGCCTACACCACAGCCACAGCAATGCAGGATCTGAGCCACATCTGTGACCTGCACCACAGCTCACGGCAACACTGGATCCTTAACTCACTGAGTGGGGCCAGGGATCGAACCTGCATCCTCATGAACACTAGTCATGTTCATTACTGCTGAGCTACAACGGGAACTCCCAAGTCTTGTAAACTTTCTGATTTCAGCCTCTGTAACTTCAATTTGGGGTCAGGGAGCAGAGAGAAGAGGTTAGAACATGTGTTGACCCCAATGAGTCAGAGATGTTATGATAAAAGGAAATGAGTCATGGAGTTCCCTGGTGGCTCAGTGGGTTAAGGACCTGCAGTGACTACTGTGGCTTAGGTTGCTGCTGTTGCCTGGGCTTGATCCCTGGCCTGGGTACATCCACATGCTTCAGGCACGGCCAAAAAAATAAAAGCGGGGCGGGGGGGGGGAATGATGAATAGATTTGTTCTTGACCAAGGAAGGAAACGGGTCCATGGAAGAATTGATTCCTTAAGGGTGCCATGGGCTGCCCAAACCCCAGCTTGGAGCCAGGAGGGGTGGGAACACTGATTTAAGAGAAAATCCCGTCTTCAGGTAGCTCACAGCCAGCAGGGGTGGGGGGTGGCTGGCTGGGTGGGGGTGGGGAGACAGGTTGGCACAGGTGTGAGCATTTTTAGGGGACCAGGTGTTGTCACGTTCTGAGTAGCATGTTGGGGGCTCCAGAGGCTGGGGGAGTCAGGCTGCTGAAGGGAGTGGGCTTTGAGAGCAGGAGACCATGTGTGGGGACACCACCGAGGACCAGGCAGGGGACAGGACTTGAGGGTCTGAGGTCTGATGTTGCCACTTTCTGAGGGCATGGCATTGGCCTTCCTTGAGCCTCGGTTTCTCCATGTGTAACCTGGGAATTAAGGCTCCCTCCCTGTCCTGAGAGTGCTTTTGAGAAGCTTCTTATTCTCAATTATGAGAGGGAACTTAATTATGTTCCTGATTCTTCTGAAAATTCCTGAGTGACCGGCCTCTGTGGTCCCTTGGATGGAGCGGAAGGATACTGGGGGCCTGGGTTTACCTTGGGTAGGTTTTTGGGTGGGGTGGGGGCAGGGCCCTGAGAGCCAAGTCAGGGATTATTTTTGTTCCTCTGCTTGTGGCACCTGGCCCAGGCTTAACCATGCCATCTGTTCCCTCTGGCTCATGCATGCAGGTCCCAGGGTCACTGGGGAGTGCTGGGGTGGGGGTGGGGGAGCAGCCAGACCCTTCTCAGGGCTGGTGTTGGCTTACCAACCCCCCGCGGCCGACCCCGTGTGGGAGGTTGGCCTGGGGAGGGGAGCAGCTGGCAGGCCTGGCCAGGGACTGCGAGAGTGGGAGAGGCCAGGCAGCCAGGGTTGTGGGCCGGGGACAGCAGGCCACACGGGGCGGGGAGAAACTCCACTTTGGTAACGGATCCTGTGGCCTAGGGCCTTGGGTGACCCGCTGCCCTGCTCTTCTTGGGGCAGCCCCAGTCTCAGGATGTGGAGCCCAAGGCCTCTGCAAACCTCCCTCATGGGGCAGTGTGCGGCTCAGCCCTGCAGGAACCAAAGGGCCTTGTTCCACATGCTGGGCCAGCCCAGGTCCCAGGTTCCAGCTCCCAGCTCAGACCACGGCCCCTGGTCTCTGAGGGGCCCACGTGGGATCAGGGAAGCTGGGCTGACCTCGTTCTCACCTCCTAACTCTCTGGCCTCCTGGGTATCTGCTGTGTTTAGAATCAGACCCCAGAAGAACATCTAGGTAAAGCCGGGACACACAACACCTTGGGTATTCGTATTATGAATCGGCTGGGTAAAGACTACGAGGCTTGGGGCACAAGGTATCTGTATTTACCTGATCTGTTTAGAGCTCTGGACCTTCCGCTAGGCTTTAGGTGCCGCTTAGTAACAGAGTGACAGCGACTAACTTTTCGAGCATGTGCTGTGGCTCAGGCCCTGTGCAGTGGGCCTCTTCCTGTCCGTCGTGTGGATGCCTCTCAGAGGTGGAGCCCTTCCCAGCCTCCTCTGAGCAAAGCCACAGGTGAAAGTCTGCAAGGTTCGGCGAGAGGCCGCGTGGGAGAGGGTGGGGTCGGGGCCATGAACCACAGCCACTGCCAGGGCACAAAGGACCTGCCAGGACAGACTGTGACAGGGGGCTGGCCGCAGCCCAGAGAAACAAGGGTCTTGTCTGTGGTCACGCCAGCGGCTTGTAGAACTGGAGCTCGAACCAGTCTCTTGATCCCAGATTCATACCTTCATTTTGCAAGCCCCCCACATAAACCCCACCGTGATTTGCCTACAGCGCAGGCTGTCCGACGTTTGCTGAGATTTTCTTGTTTGCTCACACTAAACACCACAGTCAACACGGAACGGCGAGCCCCAAGCACAGGAAGTCACTGTCCTAGAGAGAACGCGTCACATGGCCACGCGCATGCTCACTCTTTTGTTCCCCAGCGCTGTGCGGCAGGCAGGACGGCCAGCCCTGCCCCCGTGGGGGCTGCTGTGAGTTGAGGGGACCCACAATCCCTGGGAGCCGGGGCTGAGGGGCCCCGAAGTATGGGGTCTGCCGGAGCCAGAGGCACACACGGAGTGGGGGGCCCTCCTCCCAGGATATGGAGATTTTGGCTGGAACGGCCGTACACCTGAAACTAGCACAATATTGTAAGTCACAGAAATAAAAATGTGAACGAAAAGACTTTGGCTGCACCGTAAAAATGGGTAGGGGTTGGTCAGGTGAAGGGGGATAGAGAGGGAGCCCCAGGCAGCCCGCTCTGCCAGGCTCGGAGGAGGAGCTTGGCAAGTTGGGATGACATTCGGGCAACTGATTTGGGGGCTTGGGGTGGGTGCAAAGGAAGAGGGAGGCCGGATGGTGCAGATGGATGAAAGGTATGGCTGGAGAGCCAGAATCAGCGGATGAAGCGCCCTATAAAAAAAAGAAAGAAAAAGAAAAAAGGAGTTCCCGTCGGGGCGCAGTGGTTAACGAATCCGACTGGGAACCTTGAGGTTGCAGGTTCGATCCCTGCCCTTGCTCAGTGGGTTAACGATCTGGTGTTGCCGTGAGCTGTGGTGTAGGTTGCAGACGCGGCTCGGATCCCGAGTTGCTGTGGCTCTGGCATAGGCCGGTGGCTGCAGCTCTGATTCAACCCCTAGCCTGGGAACCTCCATATGCCGAGGAAGCGGCCCAAGAAATAGTTAAAAAGACCAAAAAAAAAAAAAAAAAAGAGCCCTATAAAATCCCATTATCTAGGAGCACAGGAAAGCCACTAAAAGATTTTAAGTGGAGGAATCACAGGATCAGAAACTTTGGCTGCAGTGAAAAGATTATGGAGTCTGGATGGGGCTGGCTGGGTCGTCCAGGTGAGCAGTGGGGAGGCTTTGGGTTGGGGCTCTGAGAGAGAAAGACATGAGGGAAGTGGTCAGTAATTGTTTCTGGGAATAAGGTCTCTGGCCTCTGGATGTAAGGTGGTGTCCTTTCCTGAGAGAGGGGAGGAGGAGGAGGATTCAGCCACAAGTTGAAGATTTGACTTTGAGCTTTGGAGACTGTGATTGGTAGGTGGTTGCTGTGCAGCTTGAACTCAGGAAAGATATTCAGGTTTGGAAATCAGAAGCGGACTGAGACAGGAGTTCCTGTCATGGTGCAGTGGAAACGAATCTGACTAGGAACCATGAGGTTGGGGGTTCAATCCCTGGCCTCACTCAGTGGGCTAAGGCTCCGGCATTGCTGTGACTTGTGGTATAGGTCCCAGATGAGGCTCGGATCCTGCATGGCTGTGGCTGTGGTGTAGGCCAGCAGCTGTAGCTCCAATTGGATCCCTAGCCTGGGAGCTTCCATATGTCGCACATGTGGTGTGTGTGGCCCTAAAAAAGAAAAAGAAGAAAAAAGAGACAGAGTGAGACATAGTGGGGTGTAAGTCACAGGAGAGGATCCCCCAAGGCGGGATGTTCAGGGTTTAAAGAGAAGTCTGGTTGGAGCTGAGGTTTGGGAAGGATCTGACCCAAGGTGAAGCCTGGGGAGAAAGGAAGTAAGACAGTGAGTTAGGTGGTTTGAGAACCGACGTGGGCTTCCCTGTGCTTTAAGGATCTGCTTAAGTTTTGTGGAAAACCTTGGGGGATTTTTATTCATGATTTAGTTATGATTTGTCTGGAGAGATTCAACCTCTTGCTGATTCTGCTTTCCCGACCATGATCACACAACTTCCTCGTCCTTTATTTTTAGGGATTGTATGTCTTTGTTAGATTTATCATACTTGATACGTTATGGCTTTGGTTCTAAATGGAGGGTTTTTAAAAAATATATTGCCTAATGCCTTATTTCTGGCATAAAAAGAATGGAATTGTTTTGGATTTATTGGTCTTGCGGAAACTTCTCTTCGAAGTTTATGACTTGTTTGTGGCAGCCTGTCAATCTTCTCTCACCGTTCCTTAGAATAATGACAATTTTACTTCTCCCTTCTGATCTTCAGATTTTTTTTTTTTTGTTCTACTCTGTTGTCTAGAACTTCAGTGTTAAGTATTGACAGTAAGCATTCTTTATCTGATTCCTGACTTTAAATGTAATTCGTTTAGTGTTTAATCACCAAGTCCAATCTGAGAATGGGTGTGTTTCCCCCTCACCAACCAGCAAGTGTCCCTAACTCAATTGTAACATTTTTTCCCAGGAGAGAGCGTGGGCTCAGTCCCACACGACCGCCCCCACCCCCTGCCAGCTCAGGTCATCACTGACTACAGCCTGGAGGTTCCCAGGACCCCCCTTCCTTGGGATCAATTAATTTGCTAGAGTGGCTCCCAGAACTGAGAGAAACACTTTACCGGATTACCGGTTTACTGCAAAAGGATGAAGCTCAGGAAGAGCCGGATGGAAGGGGTGGAAGGGATGCACGGGGCAAGGTGTGGGGAAGGGGGCGGAGCTTCCATGCCCTTTCTTTCCTTTTTTCTCTTTTTCATTTTATTTATTTATTTATTGTCTTTTTGCCTTTTCTAGAGCCGCTTCCTGTGGCATATGGAGGTTCCCAGGCTAGGGGTCTAATCAGAGCTGTAGCTGCTGGCCTATGCCAGAGCCACAGCAACGCAGGATCCAAGCTGTGTCTGCGACCTACACTACAGCTCATGGCAACACCGGATCCTTAACCCACTGAACAAGGGCAGGGATTGAACCTGCAACCTCATGGTTCCTAGTCGGATTCGTTAACCACTGCGCCACGAACTCCCTCTTTTTCATTTTAGGGCTGCACCTGTGTGACATACAGACGTTCCCTGGGCTAGAATTCGAACTGGAGCTGCAGCTGCCAGCCTACATTACAGTCGAGGCAATACAGGATCCGAGCTGCACCTGTGACCTATGCCACAGCTTGTGGCAATGCCGGATCCTTAACCCACTGAGCAAGGCCGGGGATCCAACCCTCATCCTCACAGACACTATGTCGGGTTCTTAACCCATCGAGCCACAATGGGAATTCTGTGCCCTTTCTGTACACACCACTCTCCTTAGATCTGCACATGGTCACCAACTCAGAAGCTCTGAGAACCTTCTCCTTTCCTGTTTTATGGAGGTGTCCTTGTGTAGGCATGTTGATTAAATCACTGGTGATTAAGTCGGCCCCCCACCCCTCTCCCCTCCCCAGAGGTCAGGTGGGTGGGGCTGAAGTTCCACTCTAATCCCCAGGTTGGTTCTTCTGGCCCCCAGCCCCCATCCTCAGGTGCCCCCTATTCCCATAGCAAAAGACACCTGTGTGGCTCTCAGCACTTAGGGAATTTGAAGGGTTTTAGGAGCTCCCTGCCAGAAATGGGGCAAAAACCAATGCGTATTTTTTATTATAAATCACAATATCACAGTAGGTTTTGGGAAGAAATCTTTTGTCAGATTAAAGACGTTCCTTTTGTTTTTACAGTTTGCTAAAAGTTTTTATTGTGAATGGGTCTTACATCAAATGCATTTTCTGAGCCTATAGTTCAGAAATATGGTTTCTCTGCATGTGTGTGTGTGATCAAATATAGTCATCTTCATTGCTGTTCTTGTTTATATAGTTAGTATTGTCTTTACCAGTCACCTGGCTTACCTCTTTTCCATGTATATCGTATATTTTCATACGAGTTCCTTTTTTTTTCCTGTCTTACTACTGAATTCTCTCCATCTTTGTCTAAAAATGCTTTTATTTAATGTTCATTCCTTTTTTTTTTTTCTTTTTGGCCGCTCCTGCAGCAGGTGGAAGTTCCCCAGCCAAGCATAGCAGCATCCCCCAAGCTGCTGCAGTGACAACGCTGGGTCCTTAACCCATTGAGCCACAAGGGAACTCCTTAATGCTTATTCTTTAAAACTTTCTTTTTTTTTGTCTTTTGTCTTTTTACGACCACAGCCTCCGCCTATGGAGGTTCCCAGGCTAGGGGTCTAATCAGAGCTATAGCTGCCGGCCTACGCCATAGCTACAGCAATACCAAGCCTCATCTCGACCTATACCACAGCTCACAGCAACGCCAGATCCTTAACCCACTGAGCCAGGCTAGGAATTGAACCCGAAACCTCATTGTTCCTAGTTGGGTTCATTTCTGCTGAGCCATGACGGGAACTCCTAAAAAAATTCTTTTTTTAAATTATTTTATGTTGTTTTTTCCCTAGGTCATCCAGAACTCCCATATTGCATGCTTCTTTTTTGTTTCAGGGCCGCACTCATGGCATATGGAGGTTCCCAGGCCAGGGATCGAATCAGAGCTACAGCTGCTGGCCCTCACCACAGCCACAGAAATGCAGGATCCGAGCTGCGTTTGCGACCTACACCAGAGCTCACAGCAACTCTGGACCCTTAACCCACTGAGTGAGGCCAGGGATCAAACCCACAACCTTATGGTTACTAGTCAGATTCGTTTCTGCTGCGTCACAATAGGAACTCCTTGCATGCTTCTTCTAAACACATAAAACACACAACGTTTATCGTCTTGAACCTTTTTTGTCTTTTTGCTATTTCTTTGGGCCGCTCTCGCGGCATATGGAGGTTTCCAGGCTAGGGGTTGAATCGGAGCTGTAGCCACTGGCTTCGTTAACCACTGCGCCACGACGGGAACTCCCCCTCTTGAACCATTTTTAAGTGTGCAGTTCAGTAATGTTACAGAGCATATTCAGAGTTCCCGTCATGGCACAGTGGAAATGAATCTGACTAGGAACCATGAGGTTGCAGGTTCGATCCCTGGCCTCGCTCAGTGGGTTAAGGATCCGGCGTTGTTGTGGCTGTGGCATAGTCTGGCAGCAACAGCTCCGATTTGACCTAGCCTGGGAACCTCCATATGCCATGGGTGAGGCCAGACAAAAGACAAAATAAAGCGTATTCATGGAGTTCCTGCTGTGGCTCAGTGGGTTAAGAGTCCAACTAGTGTCGATGAGGATGCGGGTTTGATCCCTGGCTTCTTTCAGCAGGTTAAGGATCTGATGTTGCCACAAGCTACAGTATAGGTCACAGACGCGGCTAGGATCTGGCATTGCTGTGTCTGTGGTGTAGGCCTGCAGCTGTAGCTCTGATTGAGTCCCTAGCCTGGGAACTTCCATATGCTGCAGGGCGGCCCTAAAAAACAAACAAAAAGAATTTTTTTCATTTTTAAGGCTGAATAACACTCCACTATACGTAGAGACCACATTTTATTTAGCTATTCATTCGTCCATGGACACTTGGGTTGCTTCTGTCCCTTGGCTGTGGTGAATAATGTTGCTTTGAACATGTGTGTCTTTGAGACCCTACTTCCAGTTCTTTTGGGTATATACTCAGAAGTGGAATTGTTAGGAGCTATGGTCATTCTCTTTCATTTTTTTGTTGGCCCTCCATGCTGTTTTCCTAGCAGTCACACCATTTTACATTCCCACCAACAGAGCACAGTATTTTGTATGCTCTTGGCCCTTTTTGCTCTAATGTAGAACATCCATGGTACTTGGCCCTCATCTAACTTCTCAGCCCCATCTGGGTTCCTAGAGCCACAATCAGACAGTGCCTGGTCGCTGAGCTCCTTTGATGGGGTGGGAAGCTGAGGTCTGTGGAGGGGAGATGACCTGCCCTTGACCAACCCCTCCCCACCCCGCCCTGCCCCGCCCACCTCACTCTTTGTCCCATGGGATCCCTGGCTTTCCCCTTGAGCTCCCGGGCCATGAGCACCAGGAAAGGAGAAGCACCTGGTTCAGGGGTGGTGCTCCCTGGGTTCCCCCACCCCCTGGTCCACACGTTCATCCACCAATGCTGTGCTTTCTGCCCACCCAGGTCCAACGGGCGCTCCTCCAAGCGGAGCCTTGGAGGGCAAGGCCGGCACCATTACCTCCAACGAGTGGAGCTCTCCCAACTCCCCCGAGGGGAGCAACGTCTCTGGGGGCAGCCAGGCTTTGGACAAGCCCATTGACAATGACGCAGAGGGCGTGTGGAGCCCCGACATCGAGCAGAGCTTCCAGGAGGCCCTGGCCATCTACCCGCCCTGCGGTCGGCGCAAGATCATCCTATCGGATGAGGGCAAGATGTACGGTAAGGAGGCTGTCAGTCCTGGGCAGCAGGCCCGCCAGCTCGTGGTCCAGCCCCGGGAACAGCCTGGGCACAGCAACCCGGTTCCCTCCAAGTGATGGAAAGAGGTGATGTCTTGGGGCTTGTCCGGGCAGACGCTGCTTTACTATGTCCTAGGCTCCCAAGGGCTGGGAGGCATCAGGGGAGACACCTTTGGGTGGCTGTGAGGATGGAACTTGGGAAAGCCTAGAACATCCCCCTAGGGCAGGCTGGGAAAATCCCTTTAGCCGCCCCCCAGGCAGACGCCTGATCTCCCAGCTTCCCACTGTGGCTGTGAAGGCCTTTAGGAAGGCGGTCCTGGTTCACTCCCTCATTCATACCTGGGCCTTTGGTGTGCCAGGCAGGGGCGGGGCAGATCTAGTCCCTTCTCATGGTACGTGGGGGTGGGCATACAGGTAACTGTACACAAGGCGTTGAGAGTGTCCCGGGGTTGGGGGGGGAGGGTGAGGACCACCCCCCTGCAGGAATGTGCCCCTTAGCCGAGAGCCATCAGGGAAGGCATGGTCTTCCCGAGGGGCTGAGGGTGCAGGACACAGAGGCACTTTGTCCCGCAGACCCTGGGAAGGAACGAGCCGTCTGCCTGGGCTGTGTTGACTTTGGGATGGAAGAGAGGGTATCTGGGAAGCAAAGTGAACACGGAACAGCTTTTAGAGGCTCCGGTCAGGCTTCCGTTGCCATTGGAAAGTCCCCTGGGACCCCCCGTCTGAAACACTGGGACTGGGTAGGAGCCGTGGGGATCTCTGACTGGCTGAAGCCCCTGTCCACAGAGGGTCTTGCCCTGCTTCCCATGAGATGTCTCTGGGCCAGTGCCCACCCCCACGTGGGTGCCCCTCCCCCAGCACAGATGCCTCATCAGCTGACTGATCTCAGCTCCTAGGGCTGCTGTAAAAAATCACCTCGAATTTCAGGGCTGCCTTAAGATGACAGACATGTATCCTCTCCCGAGTCAGAAGGTCGAAGGTCTGAACTCAGGGTGCTGGGGGTTGGCTCCCCTTGGAAGCTCTGCCGGAGGATCTGATCTGTGCCCCCTCCCAGCTTCTGGGGGCAGCTGGAGGCCCTTGGTGTCCTTGGCTTGTAGCTGTAGCACTTTGGTCTCAGACTCTGTTGTCACATGGCCGTCCTGTCTGTCTGTTTTTGTGTGTCCTCCTCTTCTAAGATACCAGTTGTTGGATATAAGGCCCCCCTTAATCCAGTGTGCCCTCATCTTAGCTAGTTAATTTTGTAAAGACTCTGTTTCCTGGAGTTCCCTGCTGGCCTAGTGGTTAAGGATCCAGTGTTGTCACTGAAGCAGCTTGGGTCACTGCTGTGGTGTGAGTTTGATCCCTGGTCCAGGAACTTCCAGATGCCGTGGGCAAGGCCAAAAAAAAAAGATCATTTCCAGATACGATTACATTCTGAGGTTCTGGATGGATGCGAATTTTGGGAGCGGCAGGCGCTGTTCCACTCTGTTCAATTGACTAAACTCAAATCTGCTTTGTGACTGGTCCAGGGAGCCAGCCCTGCCTGCTTGTCTTTAATCTGCACCTGCCCTGCAAGGGCAGGGATTCCTTCTCCTGCTGGAGGAAGCAAGGTCCTTTCGAGCTAGACCCCAGCTCTCCTCCTCGGTTACCTGTTAAAGCTGCTCATCCGACTTTACCAGCCCCTCCACTGAGGCTCTGCGGGGCCCCCACTTCTGCGGGTCTCCACGCCCTGGGTTGGGCTCCCCTGGCACCTTGCTCTAACCACATCCTGCTCCAGTGGTTGCTTCTTACTTTGGGTCCCCATGGAAGCTTCACGGAAGAGGCAGCCGCTGTGCGCAGAGCAGCTGTGGGTGCCAGGGGTGGGACCTGCTTTAGGTAGGCTCTTCCCGTGGAGCTGGGTGGCCTGGGCTCTTCCACGGCTTGATGGAGAGTGGGGTGCATGTTGGTCATGAGCTGAGGTGTGACGGTGACGTCGTGGCGGGGGTGTGGCTGGAGAAATCAGGGTCCCTTGATGGGGCAGTGGTCAGTGCCCAGGCACCTCGCAGGATTGATCTTCCTGCTTTAAAAGGACACATGGCCTGGCAGATACAATTGTGTACGAGGCGCTCGGTGTGGGGAGAACGCGGAGGGTGCTGCCTGTTGGGGAGGCCCCGGTGGTGGCAGGTCTGGAGAGCCAGCAGACAGTCCTCGAGTGCCACAGTGGGACCCACTGTTTCTTTGTTACCCATTCTCAAGTGTACAGCTCAGTGGCATTAAGTACGTTCACATTGTGGTTGAGCAGCCATCCCCACTGCCCGTCTCTAGAACTTTCTCATTCCCTCCAACTGAAACTCTGTCCCCGCTCAGCACTGGCCCCCAGTCCCCTCTCCCGCAGCCCCTGGTACCTGCCATCCAGTCTACCGCTTTGGCTAGAGCTCCTCCAGGGCCCTCATATACATGGAATCACACAGTATTTGTCCTTTTGTGCTGGCTTTTTCTCCTGATGTCATGTCCTCAGAGTTCCTCCATGTCATTTCAGGTGTCAGGGTGTCCTTCCTTTTTAAGACTGAATCACCTTCCACTGTACGCACGAGCCAGTGGTGCTTATCCGTTCACCCAGCTGATGGATATCTGGGTGGATGCGTCCCTTTTTCTTAGTGGTGACAGGTGGATGGTTCTATCCATATTCACATAGAAAGGTATCGGGGTTGAGAGCCTAGCTTTGGTCAAAGCAGGGTTTGGGACAGCAGGGCTGTGGAATTCCTTTGGGCAGGAGGGGAGCCGTTGCCGGGGGGAGCGCGGTGTAAGTGGTGTTTGGCAGGCCATCCTGGCCCCATTGCCATCCTTCGTGCCTCTCCTTCCCCTGCGCTGAGACAGGGAGGGGCCGAGGGGCTGAGACACGGGAGGAGGAAGTGAGAAGGGGGCTGAGGCCAGGAACCTATTAGAAATGGGCCCTCATCTTTCCGAGGGAGCAGAGGGAGGGTCACCGCCTCTGCAGATGCAGAGAGAGACGCTCAGAAAGGCCAAGAGCTTCCCCTGGAGTGGCTCAGGTGGTAAGTGAGAGAGCAGGGCTCGGTGCTCCCGTCACCCCAGCATCACCCCAGTGGCTCTCATCAGCTCTGTGAAGCCTGCCTGCCTCCTGCTTGGCCCCGGCTCAGGTGGGTCAGGCTCTGCGCAGGGGGACTGGAAGCCGCTCCCTCGGCAGACTGGTGACTGACCCAGCCCCCACGGCACCTGTCCTCCGAGGGAGTACACATCCTGCTGGGCTCCAGACGCTGGCTTATCCCATCTCGTCTTACAGGCCACGGCTGAGCCAGGCAGGGCCTCGCAGGCATTGATGGGGGCTCTCAGCAGAGTGGAGCGGCCCAGCTGGGAGGTATCCGTGACCCTGGGCTCAGCGCATGTGGGGGAAGGGACCAGCAGCCTGGCCGACCCAGGCCTGTCTCCCTCAGGCTGCTCGCCACCCCCTTCCCTTGGGGACCCGTCTTGAGCCCTGGGCAGGAGCCCTGGACCTCCCCCTCCCCCACGCCTATATCCAGAGCCCTCAGCTGGTTTCTGGGTGGGCAGTGGGCCGTGGGCAGGAAGAGCACACTGCCCAGAGGAGGAGGAGCCCCAGAGACTCTGAGGACAGGATCAGGCCTGTTCCCCACCCACCCCGCACACCCAGACCAGGGCCAGGCAACACGCAGATGACAGATAAGCACTGAGGCCCCCATGCTTGTGCACCGGCTCCTGGGCCAGGGCTGCCAGCCCTCCCAACTCATGCAGCATTGGTTTTGCCCTGTCACGCCATGCCCCTCTCCCTGGCACTGCCAGGCTGGTCATTCTGACCTCACCCAGCCTAGCTCTGGCCCCGGGGGCAGGTGGTGTGAGGTGAGCGTGGCTCTGTCTGGCCTGGGCGGCCTTGCTCCGCTGCTGCTGCTGCTGCTGCTGCCTACAGGCTAGGGCTCTCTCTGTCTTGCTCTGGGCAACTCCCCCTCTGCCCGCCTGGCCCCTGGCCCGAATCTCCCAAGTCTGCCTCTCCTCTCCTCTCTCCCTTGTCTCCCTGGGAGCCTCGTGGCCCATAAACCAGTGACACTTAATGTTGTATATGGCCAGTCCGTTGAGGGCTGGGGCATCTTGGAAGCTTTCTGGAAGGAAATGGAGCTTGGCTGGGTGGAGGAGGGCAGGGGAGAGTGAGCCGTGACTCACAGGTGGGGCTTTGCCTGGTGGGCTTGGGGGGATCTGGGCAATGCCCTGTGATAAGGGACACCAGAGGCGAGTCACTCAGATGACAAGGGGCAGAGCAGAGGCTGCACGCAGGCTGGTCTCTTGTCACTGAGGCAATGGGATGGGTCAGGGAGCCGCCTCCGGGCTTCTCCCACCCAACTCCTTGCCCTGGTTCCTGGCTTCTCCGCTGCCCTCTGCTTCGTCAGCTGTGCTGTTTCTCCCTCTCCTGGCCTGGACCCCTGGCGTCCTGCTTAGCGAGGCCTGATGACCTGAGTCTCCATCTGCGTCCACTCTGTCCAGTGGCCTGTGTGACCTTGGCAGGTCGTTTACCTCTTCTGAGCTTCGGTTTCCCCATTTGAAGAATGGGGCACTGATAGTACTACCTTTGGGGTGTTTTTTTTTTTTTTTTTGCTTTTTCTAGGGCCGCTCCCACGGCATGTGGAGGTTCCCAGGCTAGGGGTCGAATCGGAGCTGTAGCCACTGGTCTACGCCAGAGCCACAGCAACGCAGGATCTGAGCTGCGTCTGTGACCTACGCCACAGCTCACGGCAATGCTGGATCCTTTAACCCACTGAGCAAGGCCAGGGATCGAACCTGCAACCTCATGTTTCCTAGTCGGATTCGTTAACCAGTGCGCCACGATGGGAACTCCGGGGTTGGTTTTAATTATGTATTTCTTATTTTATTGGGGGAAAATATACATAAAATTCACCCTTGTGACCTTTCGCACGTGCGCAGTTCATTGGCATTAAGTACATTCCCAGTGCGTGGCCGTCACTACCATCATCTCCAAACCCTTAGTTCTTCCCAACAGAAACTGTATCCCCCACTCCCTTCTCCCTCCAGGCCCCGGTGGCCTCTAATCTACTCTCTGTCTTTGTGAACTTGCCTCTTCTGGCTTCATCACGGTGGTGGAGTCTACAGTACTTGTTCTTCTGTGTCTGGGTGGGTTTTCTTAGGACAGTGTCTTCAAGGTTCATCCACGTTGTAGACGATGTCAGACCTTCATTCTTCTCTTTTTCATAGCTGAATAATATTCCATCGTATACACCACCTTTTGTTGATCTGTTTCTCTTACTGATGTTCTTGCGGGTTTTCCGCCTTTTGGCTGTTGTGGGGAGTGCTGCTGTGAACATGGGTGTGTAAGTATCGGTCTCTGCTTTCAGTTCTTTGGGGTGTCTACCTAGAGGTGGGATTGCTGGACCACATGGTAATTCTCTTTAAATTTTTGAGGAACTACCAGACTGTCTCCCACAAATGGCTGGGCCATTTTCCATTCTGCTGGCAACGTACAAGTGTTTTAATTTCTTCACATCCTCACCAACACTTTATGTTCCACTTTTTACCAGGAGCTGTTCTAGTGGGTGTGAGGAGGTATCTCACAGTTTGATTTGCATTTCCCTAAGGATAGTGAGGTCGAGCATCTTTTCATATAGTTGGAAGAAATCAGTATCTTTAGTGTGGCTGCTGGGACAGAGGGGAGAGGTGCCCAGTGAGCAGCCTGGAGCTTTGGGGCTCAACTTCATCTCTGCCCTCGAGGAGCTCAAATGACTTGAGCCCAGGAAGGCACAGACCTTGTGCACCAGGCTTGGAGGCGAGAATGGGCATGCCCACCTGGGTGGGGACAGGAGCGAGGAAGAGGAAGAGCGGTGGCCTTGCACATGGGGTAGGATTTCATCAGAAGCCTCAGCCCTCCAGGGACAATGGCTGTAACAGCTCAGATGTCAGGCTTGAAGTTTTTTTCTCCACAAATAGCCTCCTCCTCCAGCTGCAGGTGTTTATGGCTTCAGCTGATCCCTGGCCAGAGAGGCCCTCAGGCCAGGCCATGGGCAATAGGGCGGGTTGGCCTTCTCTCCCCAGGCCCCAGCTCCTGTAAAGGGCGCTCTCCCTGAGGCCTCTGTAAAGATCTACCTGTGGGGGAAGCCCTGCCCTTTCAACTTTACAAACTACTAGTTAGTTCTAACAGGACCTTATCAGCAATACGGGCAAGATCAACTGCCTTTGTTGACCCTTATGCATAAACATGTGATATGTTTCCTGCCCAGGGGGGAATGAGACACAGAAAAACCTGTCCCAGATAGGATTTTGCAAATGGGATAACAATTTTTCTGCTGGTGTGCAACTGAGGAACAGCTTGGGGTAGCTGGCGGGACATGTGTGACACTGGGTGTGGGGTTCAGAGAACATGCTGGCCACTCTGTGTGGACTCTGCATTGGGAGTGCCCCACCTTTAGCCTGAGGATCCGTCAGCTGTCCTCACCCATGGTGGGGTGGGGCGGGGGTCTATGGACACATGTCCTCTGATGGAAGAGCCACAGTCTGGGAGGGCATCCTTTTCAGCCCCACCAGACCACCTGCCGCACTGCCTCTGACTAGCCTCCACCATGTCCAAGCTGGGCTCCTGCTTCCCCAGCCATGATCTCAGCCACCAGAGGGGAAGGGACCTGGGATTATACAGCCTTCCCACCAACTCAGCTGGATTTTCTCCTAGTGTCCTCCTGCTCTTGCTCTTCTTTGCTTACCTTCACTGTGGCTTCAGGGCTCTACACACTGCCTGCATCTCTCTGCATCTACCACTGGCTCTGTGGGCCTCCTGGTGTCTCCATCATCCAGGATACAGTGTCTCCCACTGCGCTGGGTACCACTTTCCAGGAGAGTGAAAACAGGTGGGCAGTCCAGATAGTTGGCTCTCCCTGCAGGGCCTGGCCAGGGTCAGGACAAGTGGGCCATGAAACATCACTAAGAATTTACTTTACACAAAGACCCAGGGAATCAGGGCCCAGAGACTGGTCCAGAGGGCTGGAGCAAAATAGTCTCTGGCAGAGGAAGCTCCAGCCCAGCCAGGGGAGGCATCCCTGGGAAAAAGCAGCCATTGTGAAGCACTGGGTGTGGCCTTAGAAACGGATGTTCCTGTGGCTTTGGGACGGCAACAAACCGTGTAACTTTGAATAAGTCACTTCCCCTCTCTGGTTTCTTCTTGCTTAGGCCAGCTAGGACCTCTGGGGTGAGCTGGTCCATCACCTCAATCCAATGTTATAGAGAATTAATACTGCAAGAGTTAAGAGATGGGCTCTATGCATCCCCGTTGTGGCTCAGCGGGTTAAGAACTGGATTAGTATCCATGAAGATGCAAGTTGGATCCCTGGCCTTGCTCAGTGGGTTAAGGATCCAGCGTTGCAGATGTAGTTTGAATCTAGAGTTGTGGCTACAGCTCTGATTCGACCCCTGGCCTGGGAATTTCCATACACCATAGGTATGGCCCTGAAAAAGGAAAAGGAAAAAAAAAAAGAGAGAGAGAGAGATGAGCTCTAGAATCAGACAGCCTGGGTTTGAATCTCAACCCCTGCTGGCCTGTGACTTTGAACTAGTTTCTAAACCTCTCTGTTCTTGGAATTCCCCGTGGATAATGAAGGTGATAGTACCTGCTTCATGAGCTTTTGTGCAGATTGAAAGTGTGAATGCAGAGAAAGCTGTCCCAGTATTATATTTGCATTTTGTTCAGGTGCCTGCAAGTTCGCCATAAATGTTCATTATTGTCACTATATTGTATCATGAAAGTGAAAGAAACTACAGCAGTTCCCTATGTCTGTATAAGGCCTGGATTAGATGCCAGCTGGTCTGGAGGGAGCAGAATGGCTGGGCTGGACCTGAGGTAGCAGGAAGGAAGCTGTGTGCCTCTCTTGACTCCACCCACCCAGAGAATCCCAGCTTTCCGCTGCTGGCATTGTCTCTGAGGAGCAGAACGAGCCTGGCTGGGGTAATGGCCTGAGATGAGCCCGCAAGGGGAGAGGAGACACACACTTGGAAAGTACAGAGCCATTGGAGCCAGCCTTGGACCCCTTGGGTCTGGCTCCTGTGGCCCTACCGCTAGCCTCTTGCCCAGGGCCAGGATGGCCTGTCTGGAGGCAGAGCTTCTGAAGCCTCTAGCAGAGACACGTGCTGGATGGGTCTCCATCTTCATGACCTGGGGGGTCATCTGTGATGCACAGAGTAAGGGTCTCAGCTGAGGGTGGGCAGGGGCCTCCCAGCTGCTGTTCAGCACGTGCTATAGAGGATGCGTCATTGTGTCTGGACTAGGAGGCCTGCCCGGTCTGGGGGTGGACCTCCTGCTGACCCAGCTCCTTCTCTGTGCCAGGCCCTGTGCCACTGCCAGGTGATTGAACCAGGACTCAAACCCAGGCATCGTCCTAGATCCGGGTAGTCCGTCTGGGTGGGATTTTCTTGCCTCAGTTTCTCCATCTGCCTGCCCTTCTGTGGGGGGCGGCTTTCCTCTGACATTGGTAAGCCTGGCTCTTCAGGCCTGTCACTTACGTGGGCCCCCTCAGGTACCTGAACTTTTAATTTTTTTTATTGTTTATTTTTTAATTTTCAATTTTTTTTTTTTTTTTGTCTTTTCAGGGCCGCAGATGTGGCATATGGAAGTTCCCAGGGTAGGGTCAAATTGGAGCTGTAGCTGCCGGCCTACACCACGGCCACAGCAACGTGGATTCCACGTCAGGTCCGCAACCTATATCGCAGCTTGAGGCAACACTGGATCCTTAAACCACTGAACTGGGCCAGGGATTGGAGCCGTGTCCTCATGGATACCAGTCGGGTTTGTTATCACTGAGCCACAACAGGAGCTCTTTTATTTTTAATGAAAAATTTTAAGGTAGCTTTAATGAAGTATAATTGACATACAATAAACTATACATATTTGAAGTGGACACTTTGGTAATGACTGTGTACACCTATGGGGCCATCACCATGGCAAGAGTGTGAACCCATCCAGCAATCCCCAAGAGGCCTTCACCTAATTTTGCATTTGTATTTTTCATTCTTTTTCTTAAAGAGAGCCTCCCCATTTTTAGGTGTTCTAGGCTCTGCTGAAATCTGGATTTGTTCCTGTAGAGAGGAGCACAAACGAGAGCAGGATAAGAAAGTACCGGGAAGGCGTTCCCTTGCAGTGTGATGGGTTAAGGATCTAGGGTTGTCACTGCAGTGGCCCGGGTTTGATCCCTGTCCAGAGAATTTCCACAGACTATGGGCACGGCCAAAAAAAGGATAGCACCAGGAGTTCCCCGGTGGTCTAGTGGTGGGGATTTGGTACTTCGACTGCTGCAGTCTGGGTTCAGTCCCTGGTCTGGGAACTGAGAACCCAGTTCAAAGCCATTGCATGCTCTGGCCACCCCCACCCCCAATTTTTTTTGAAAAGGTCATCTTAAAAAAAAATTGAGGGAGTTCCCGTCATGGCGCAGTGGTTAACGAATCCGACTAGGAACCGTGAGGTTGCAGATTCGATCCCTGGCCTTGCTCAGTGGGTTAAGGATCCGGCGTTGCCATGAGCTGTGATGTAGGTCGCAGACGAGGCTCGGATCCTGCGTTGCTGTGGCTGCGGTGTAGGCCGGCAGCCCTAGCCCGGGAACCTCCATATGCTGTGACAGCAGCCCAAGAAATAGTAAAAAGACAAAAAAAAAACAAAAACTGAGGGACTTCCCATTGTGGTGCCGTCGAAATGAATCCAACTAGTACCTATGATGAGGTGGGTTTGATCCCTGGCCCCGCCTAGTGGGATAAGGATCCAGCGTTGCTGTGAGCTGTGGTGTAAGCCAGCAGCTGCAGCTCCAATTTTTTTTCTTTTTTTTTCTTTTTTGTCTTTTTGTCTTTTTAGGGCTGCACCTGTGGCATGTGGAGGTTCCCAGGCTAGGGGTCGAATCAGAGCTGTAGCCGCTGGCCTATACAACAGCTCACAACAACGCTGGGTCCTTAACCCACCGAGCGAGGCCAGGGATCAAACCTGCAACCTCATGGTTCCTAGTCGGGTTCATTTCTGCTGCACCATGATGGGAACTCCAGCAGCTCCAATTTGACCCCTAGCCTGGGAACTTCCATATCCTGCAGGTGCTGCCCTAAAAAGCAAAAAAAAAAAAAAAAAAAAAGGAAAAGAAAGCACTTTGGAGATTTTGTTGGACTAATTGGAAGTGAAAGGTTATTTGCACCTAAACTTACAAATTTCTCTTAGAATATTACCAACATCTTTTCACTCATTCTCTTTTCATTCATTTAGCAAATATTTATCAAACATGCAATATGTGCTGGTTGGAGAGGGGCTGAGCTGGTGGACAGATCTTGTGGGGACCCCCAGGCTGTTCTAGGAGCTCAGATACTTTCAAGGGAGGGAGGAGGGAAGCTATTGGGGGGGGGGTATTGAGTTTTAACAGGGTCCCTGTGGCTGCTGTGTTGAGAATAGACTGAGATTGGGGAATCCAGGCAGGAAGTTCTTACCACCATCTCACCAGATAGGGTGGTACCTGGGACTCCGGAGGGGGAAGTGATGAGAAGTGGCTGGATTCTGACCTCGTTTGAAAACAGCCGTCAGCTTTCTGGGAGTTCCTGTTGTGGCTCAGCAGGTTACAAACCCAACTAGTATCCATGAGGTTGCGAGTTTGATCCCTGGCCTCGCTCATTGGGTGAAGGATCCAGCATTGCCGTGAGCTGTGGTGTAGGTCGCAGACACAGCTCAGATCTGATGTTGCTGCGGCTATGGTGTAGGCTGGCAGCTGCAGCTTTGATTCCACCCCTAGCCTGGGAACCTCCATATGCCATGAGTGCAGTCCTGAAAAGACCAAAAAAAAAAAAAAAAAAGGGAATGAAAGAAAAAAAAAGACAACAGCCATCAGTTTCACTGGCAGACTCATTCATTCATTTGATGAATAGGTGCCAGGTCCTAGGGGTGCAGACCTGAAGGTGCACATGGTCCCTTCCTTTCTCTGAGATGCCTAGAATCTAGAAGGAAGAGACACAAGGGTGGTGGGCTCTTGCCGGCCACATGGTGTGGGCTAGAGCAGCACCAGAACCTGATCCTGGCTGGTGTCTAAGGAGCCTCTGACCAAAGTGTCCCCATCCATCCCCGTCCCACCAGCTTCCCCACCACTGGCACCAGGCGTCTCCAGCCCACCCAGAGTACCACGTCTGCCAGCACCATCATCTGCCTCCGGGTCGCAGGGACCCTCCTCCCCGCCCTGCCCTTTGCAGGACTGTGGGGCTGGACCACTCACGTGGGCCTGGAACATGTTTGTTTTACAGACAAGGAGGCTGAACCATAGACAGCTGTCACTTGAGTCAAAGTTCAGGTCTGTCTCCAAAGTCTGTGCAATTCAGACACATTTGAATGAAAAAGCCTATGGTTGTTGGGGCCCAGGTTTAAGAAGAGAAGGCCTTGGGAGGGTCCAGAGGGAAGTGCCTGGCTGGGGTCCCAGGGCTTGTTTGTGGAGCTGCCTCCCCGACTCCCAGTCTGGTGACCACTTTTAGTCGCCGCTGGTGATGCTTAGACTCTGTGTCCGTGAAGGCGGCCTTTGTAGCTACAGCGTGAGCACCTCTAGTTAGACGCAGGGGAGCTGTTGCATGTTCATTTGGATGCCTTCGGGAAGCCTTTCCTTGGAAAGTTTTGAAAGAGGTATCGTGCTGGCTCGCGGGTCTAGGGGCACACCAGCCCACAGACCTGTCCCTGGGGTCTGGGCTCCCATCTTTCCCTCTTTGACACAGGATCCATGCTCCCAGGCTAGCAAGTCCTTCTGGCAGACCAGACCTCCCAAGGGTGGCCTCTTGATTCAGCCTTGGCAGTGGGGAAAGGTCAGCTGGGGGGCCCACGTGGCCTTGGCTGTGCTCTCTGGATATAACCCAGGTGGCCGACGGCCCACTTGTCTCGCCTGCCCCTACATCAGCAGCTTCCTCTCGCCTCGCCCTTCAGGCTCAGCAAGGCCCCTGGGCCTGGAGGCGGGGAAAAGAAGTAATAACTTCTGCTCAGACCCTCCTGCCCTCCCTCTCCCCACCAGTGCCCTTCTCTCTGGCCTAGTCCTACCAGTGGGCATTGCAGCTCAAGGCTTACCCGACCTCCCAGTCCTCTGAGCAGGCAGCATGGCCCCATCTGACGAGTGCCCTGCCTGGGCCATCAGGTGGGCACACACCTCTTCTTGGCTGGGTGGTGCCCTCTGGTCTTGATCTCACAGTAAGAAAGGATGTGGGGCCCCATGGTTCTGTGGGATCTTGCAGTGTCACCTCTAAGAGGCTGGGCCCGCAGCAAGCGTGCATGTGACCTGGTGACCGTCGGTCGAGCCAGAGCGTGGAGCTATGGTTGGCTGGGTTTCCTGGATCTGGGTTAGGGGTTGGTCTCAGGTTCTTCTCTGGAGTCACGCCATCTTCTCAGCACTTGCATGCGCCAGCCCCCCCACCCACTGCCCCCATGTCCCCTGCTGTCCACAGATAGTACAGGCGTCCTGTAAGGTCCTGCTGTTAATGGAAGTGACGGGGACTGTGGAAGCTGCCTGGGTGGAAGGACCAAGGCCAGGCTCTTCCCTGCAGCCCCCCCAGCGAGCAGAGGCCCCAAGAGGAGGCGAGGGCAGAGGCCACTGATGGGGAGGCTCCAGGAGGGCTTCTTGATCTGTGTACTCCTGCCCAGAGTCCCATGGCCCTGTCACCTTGCTCTCAGGTTACTAGTCCCCCAGTAAGGCCTCCTCTCGCTGCTGGGAGATCCCTAACTCTAAGGAGGGCGCAAGGGAACCTCTAGAATCCTCACCCCAAGAAGGAAGGGGCCTCAGGTCCTCCGCTCGCCTGGCTCTGTCCTTGTCCACCCGCTGAGAGGCTGTCGGTGTCTCTGCAGGTCGGAATGAGCTGATCGCCCGCTACATCAAGCTCCGCACCGGAAAGACCCGCACCAGGAAGCAGGTGGGCCCTGGGGCAGGTTCCCTGGTGCTGGCTGGCTCCCAAGGTGGGCCAGGCCCTTTGCAGGACTGGGTGTGGGCTCTGGGGACCCGCTGGGGAAGGGGTTCTCTGCTGGGTATGCCCCAGACGGTCAGTTTCCCTGGGGTCCCTGCTGCCGTCCCTTGGGAGAGACCCGTCCTCACCCTTCTCCAGGTCAGCAGAAGGGCTGCAGTTTGTGTAGCTGGGGGAGGCGGGACTGAGGGCCCATCAGTCACTGGCCCTTTCATTCA
Organism: Phacochoerus africanus; assembly: GCF_016906955.1. Classification (NCBI taxonomy): domain Eukaryota; kingdom Metazoa; phylum Chordata; class Mammalia; order Artiodactyla; family Suidae; genus Phacochoerus; species Phacochoerus africanus. The sequence goes on along the minus strand of NC_062550.1, from coordinate 70,927,000 downwards.
TTCATTCAGCCCATGATGCAGTGGGGGCTGTGATGTGGATGGGGGGCCTGGGGTCGGGGAGGTAGGAACAGGAACCCCTCTTCCTGCCACAGGTGTCCAGCCACATCCAGGTGCTGGCTCGGCGAAAAGCCCGTGAGATCCAGGCCAAGCTAAAGGTAAGGCAAAGGCAACGGTGCAAAGGAGAGCCTGCGGCATGGTGGGGACGGTCCCCGGGAGTTGGGGCTCTTTTTCTAGTAGGAAAAGTCTTCCCTTGGGTTCGAGGGCTGACTACTTGCCCGTGGAGCCTGTGCACTTCTTGGTGCTGAGGAAAGGGGGGTGGAAGGGGTGTCAGTGCTGAAGGACATTGGCTGGGAGCCGTGTGTGTGTGTGTGTGTGTGTGTGTGTGTGTGTGTGTGGTGTGTGTGTGAGTGTGTGTGTGTGTGTGTGTGGTGTGTGTGTGTGTGTGTGTGTGTGTATGGCCAGGCTCACAGTACCATCCTGGGAGGCACAGGCCCATCCCCTGCTGTGCTTCCTGCCCCCTGCAGCTCAGAGTGTCAGTGCACACCCCGAATCACCTGGCTGGGAGCAGTAGCAGGATGGCCCTCCAGAGCCCATTCTTGGAGGACCACGTGTGGAAGCCCTGCCTTGGGGTGCGGTTCTGTGCTGGGGGCAGGGCTAGTGGAATTCCTTCCTGCCCTGCTCTCTGGGACTGGTGCTCCCCTCCCTGGATCGGCCCCGCCTTGCAGGGCTGTCTGCCAACAAGTGACTACTGTGGGTGGGGGGGGGCAGCCACAGGACTTAGGCCGTGGGGACCCTGGAGCGAGGGGCCCTTGGGTGTGAACATTTAGGGGGTGCGTGCTCCCTATCACGGAGGAGGTAATAGCAGAGTCCGTGGCTCCTTGGCAGGAGGAGCCACACTGGGGACTTGGACCAGAACCAGTAAATCCAAGAACAACTTTTCAAACAGTGGAAGCCCTTTCGTTTTTCACCCAGATTAAATAGCACCCCGAGCTGTTGTCAGAGGAGCCACTCTGGTCAAAGCTAGACTGGCGAAGAGCAGGCTAGGGACCCCTCTTCCGAGTCACTTCTCAGTCTCCATGACCCTTGAACCTGAAAGCATCCTCAGAAACCAGTTTAGAAGGCCCTGGACTAGAGGACCATAGAGGGCCCATCCGGGCCCTGGGTCCATGACCCTGACATTGGAGGCCCCAAATGCATGGTGGGAACTCCCCGAAAACTGTCTCCCCCGTCCCCGCCCGCCCACTCAGCTCCATTCCTCCTGCATCAGCCCAGCTGCCCCTGCCCCACAGCTGTGGCCCAGCCCTTTCTCCCTTGTCCTGGGACAGCTGGCAGGCCCGCAGCTGCTGGGCCCTCCCTCTCAGGCTGGCACTTGTACCCAGACACCCCAGGCCCAGAGTCTACTTGCTCTTCGTTCCCTTCTCTGGTCCTCCTGTGACTCACTGGGGCCTGGCAGGGGCCCAGATGGAGAGCAAAACGTCCAGGGTCCTGCTTAGAGCCATTATTTCCCTTGAGTTCCAGGAATAGCCTTCAACTGCCGGAGGAGGTAACAGCAGAGTTACCATGGCTCTCAAGGGGAGCCATGAACCCCTTCAATAATAAGCGGATATTCACGTCTATGCATTTTTTTTTTTTTTTTTTGAGACGATTGGTCTGGGGATTTTGTCTTACTCTCAAAGGGGGTTAAGCTCCTGGTGGATGGCGAGGTCAGGTGGAAATCCTCGGGTCACAGGCCTGCTCTGGCCTGGCTCTGCCCTAGGCCTTGGGCACCTGGCCAGGTCAGTCACCTGCCTCAGGCTCCATTCAGCTTCCCCGTCTATAAAATAACAGGTTAAGCAAGGTGGTGACTGAGGACCCCTCCAGCCTCAAAATTCAGTAGCCTTGTCACTGATGTCACTGCCCACTCCCACCTGATTCCTGTCCCACACCCCGAAGCCTGGCCCTTTCATTTAGCCTGGCCACGGGGAAGGGATGCAGTTGCTGATGCTGAGAGTTGGAGCTCTCTGCCTTCACGATGCAGTTGTAAACAGGGGTCTGTGGGCTTTCTGGGGCGCAGCCTGCCGCCCCATCTGTGTCCTGGAGACAGAAGCCCTGGGCGTGTATGGCTTCTTCCTCCTGCAAGTGCCAGAGTCCTTAAGAAGAGGCAGTCTGTTGCTTTGGTTGTCAGAGACACCCCCGAGCAAGGCCCAAGTTTGACCCCAGAAGGACAGGGGGTTGAAGGTGCCCCAGGACCTGGCATGGCCTCCTGGGCCTCTGTGGGGACGGTGGGTATGGTCAGATCTGGATGTGCCTCTCCTTGGTTTGCTGGGTCCCCGGGCCAGCAGAGGCTCAGAGGTTGTGGGTGTGCCATCCTGGATGGACCTCACCAGGCCTACTGTCACGTGACCACTGTCAACACTCTAGTCCCCTAAATTCTCTGAGCCTCATTTCTTCATCTTCCAATGGGGGTCCTATTCCTACGGGTCCTGGGTGCCTCACAGGAGGGCCGAGAAGTCCAGAACCCTAGTGAGGCAGTGTTCTTTACCTTTCTGGGGCTGTCTCGTGCGCTGTGAGTGTAAGGGTCCCTGAGAGGCCGAGTGGACAGTTCCAGCCCCACTGCTGCACCCCACAGGACATGGGGTACACCACCTGGACCCCTTGGGCCTGACACCACCTGATGCCTACCCACCTGGCTGAGCGAAATCATATGCAAAGCCAGCTGTGAGGTGCACAACCCTCCCTCGGCAGTCAGCTTGTTTGTCCCACAGATTTGGGTCCAAGTTGATTTTTATTTAAAGGGCAATTTTTTTTCTCCATTTAAGAAAAATTCACCATAGGGAGTTCCCTGGCGGCTCAGTGGGTTAAGGATCTGGCATTGTCACTGCAGCAGCTTGGTTGCTGCTGTGCTGCAGCTTCAATTCCCTGGCCTGGGAACTTCCACATGCCTCGGACGTGGCCAAAAAAAAAAATTCATCATAAAGATAGAATTTCTAATCAGAGCTCCCAAGTTGATACAATCCCACCTGTGAGCTCCAGTAATGTTACCCACACCAAACGGTACTTGCTCTTCAGTCTGTGTGTGTGGTCTTATTTTGGATGAAGACATGATTCCCATTAGGCTTTTTGTTTTCTTCTTCTTTTCTTTTTTTGTCTTTTTAGGGCCACATCCATGGCATATGGAGGTTACCAGGCTCAGGGTTGAGTCAGAGCTGCAGCCGCCAGCCTACGCCACAGCCACAGCAACACCAGATCCGAGTCTCATCTGCGACCCATACCACAGCTCACAGCAATGCTGGATCCTTAACCTGCTGAGCAAGGCCAGGGATCAAACCCCCACCCTCATGGATGCTAGTCAGATTCATTTCTGCTGCGCCATGATGGGAACTCCCCATTAGGCTTTTTGAAATTGAGAATGTTGGATATTGTCTTAGTAGTTCTTTCTGTCTTTTTTTTTTTTTTAACCTTTTCTAGGGCCACACCCACGGCACATGGAGGTTCCCAGGCTAGGGGTCTAATCGGAGCTGTAGCTGCCAGCCTACGCCACAGCCACAGCAATGCGGGATCCGAGCTGCGTCTGCCACCCATACCACAACTCACGGCAACGCCGAATCCTTAACCCACTGAGCAAGGCCAGGGATCGAACCCGCAACCTCATGGTTCTTAGTCGGATTCGTTAACCACTGAGCCACGATGGGAACTCCTGTCTTAGTAGTTCTGAAGACCTTTGGGACTGGGGAGCTTAGGATGGGAACCAGTGGCTTATTCAAGTATTAATGAAGTATTGTTACTATTATTATTATAACCAGCTCATACTGGGGATTTGTTCAGAGTCTGTGTGGGATGAAGCCACTTTGGGGAGGGGGTGGTCTTTGGACCCACAGAGGGCTGATGAACCATATTTACATTCTGACATGTAGAAGGTTCAGGTGCCCGAGTGCCTGTGGTACAGTGGAGACCACAGGGCAGGGGCCACAGGAGGCCCTCCCCTGTCACTGTCCACGTGACCAAGGATGACCCCTGCTGAACAGATATCATGCATCATCACCCGTGAGTCTGGTGGGGCGCCAGCCACCCCTGGTGTGGTGGCGAACAAGGCCTGGGCAGGCCCAGCTTGCAAGTGTCCCCAAGGTTGGTAAATGAAGCTATGGTCTGGCCTCCAGAGTCCCTTTAACCTCTAACGCAGTAGGCAGGACAAGTGTCACCCCCCTTGGCCGGATGAGGAAAGCAACCAGAGACACCGAGTGACTGACTCAGAGGCACAGGACAGGTTCAGAGCCCTGTAGGAACTTGAGCCTGAGCCTGGTCCCCGGGGGGTGGGGGGCCAAGTCCAGGCTCTGACTTTCTTGTCACCAGCCCGGCCCCCGCCTCCCCTGAGCCTGCGGTGGGGCCCAGTGCTGAGGCCCTCCCTCCAATGTCTCCCCAGGATCAGGCAGCTAAGGACAAGGCCCTGCAGAGCATGGCTACCATGTCGTCCGCCCAGATCATCTCCGCCTCAGCCTTCCACAATAAAATGGCCCTCGCCCGGGGCTCAGGCTACCCGGCAGTCTCAGGGGTAAGTGGGGCTGCCCGGAGCCAGAGGCCACACCACCCTGTCCTTCTCACTCCTCCCCCCGCGAGGCGCCCCAGCACTGGCCGCACCAAAGTCCTCACTTGAGTCCTCTCGGGCCAGGAGAGCCGGGGAAGGAGGGACCAAGGAGCGAGGGGCCATGCAGGTGTTGGGACCCCTTCCTCAGGGCCTTGGCAGCGACACAGGGTGAAGTCACCTGTTGGCCGGCTAGGCCAGTGGTTCTGCAGAGTCGGCCCAGTTTACAGGAGAGGATGCTGAGGCCCCAGACTCTGGTGCAGCAGCAGCGTGTCCTGACAGCCCCCCCTCCCCGCCTCAACCTGCACCCTTAGGTGCACCTCCCAGGTGGAGGGCTGATGTCCAGGAACAGACTTCTCTGGAATTTTAAAACTTCTCGGCTCCAGAACTGATCTCTCTGCTGTGACCAGGTTGGTCACGTGCTCAAATAGTCCGGAAAGGCCCCTCCTTCCCAGGGCTGTGTCCTCACAGGGATTCCTAGCCTGCTGGGACTGACGGGACTTCAGGATGTCTCTTTGCGCTGGCCCAGGCCCGAGAGGAAGGGGCTGTCGCAGGCCCTGTGCCGGGTGAGGCTTGTGTCCAAGGATTTTCCAGTTTTTTCAAGCGTGTCCAGAGACCATTAGTCCAGCAGGGTGTTGAATAGACAGGACAGCAGCCGCAGTGACTGCACAAGTGAGATTGGGGCACTCAGATCTAATTAGGATTCTCTTTTTCTTTGTCTTTTTAGGGCCACACCCACGGCATATGGAGGTTCCCTGGCCAGGGGTCGAATTGGAGTTTTAGCTGCTGGCCTATGCCACAGCCACAGCCACAGCAACTCGGGATCCAAGCCGCATCTGCAACCTACATCACACCTCATAGCAATGCTGGATCCTTAACCCTCGGAGCGAGGCCAGGAATTGAACCTGCGTCCTCATGGATGCCAGTCAGGTTCATTAACTGCTGAGCCATAACGGGAACTCCCTAAATAGGATTCTTGACTCTAGGACCGTGGGTACCTATACTGTGAATCGGTCTCTGAGGAGGTAGATGGGTGCCAAGTTTGGGAGCCTGGGCGCTTCTCCCGAGAGCCCTCAGCGGCGGGCATTCGAGGCGAAAGTTCCTTGAAACACACTTTGGGATGTGGTTCTGCCTGGCCCCAGGCCACAGCATTATCACGCTTCCCACCACCAGCCTCGCCCTCCGGTGAGGCCCCTGCCAGGTCTGTCCCCGCACTTGAGGCTCTGCTGACTCTGCGCTTTTGCCTCCTTAGTTCTGGCAAGGAGCTTTACCGGGCCAAGCTGGAACGTCCCACGAGTGAGTATGGCCACGGGGCTGCCCTTTGCTCCCTGGGCACCACTGGAGTCCGTGAGCTCATGCGGCTGACCTAGGCTGCAGGGTGGATGGGCCGCTGTCTGGGGTCGGCCTTGCAGGATGGCCCTGCACTTAGGGATCAGGCCTTCCTGCTCATGGGCACCCTGGAGTGGCACTTGCTGCAGCTCCTGTCTATCCAGGGTGTAGCAGGACCTGAGCTCGGAACACTTGGAGGAGGCTTGGAACCAGCTCCCTGGCTGGTAGAGATAGAGGCAGGGAGGAGGGGTGGTTTTTCCCAACAGACAGGCTGCTTCTGTGGGTTGGCCAGAATCCTGCAGAAGCGGGTAGCCAGAGCCACTGGCCCCAGGCTCACACGTCCTCTCCTGTCTCCCACAGTGTGAAACCTTTCTCTCAGCAAACCTACACTGTCCAGCCGTCGCTGCCTCTGCCAGGTGGGTCGGCAGTGCCTGGCTCCCTTGCCCCTCTGTGTCTTCTGCTCCGGGTCCCAGACCCCCTTATGTGCTGTCCTAGCATGTGCTCAGACTGCATCTCCGCCTTCCTGCTTCTCCCCATCCTTTGCTGGGAGCCAAGCCCCTGGTGCTCCTGGGCTGCCTGTCTTCTCCAGCAGGGCTCAGGGCCCAGTTCAAGGGCCAGCGCCCGGGTCCCAGGGCGGCTGTTCCACCTACGTGGTGCCCTGTCCAGCTTGACTCCTAGGATGTCCTCCCTTGGTGACACCATAATCCTCTCCTTCAAGATGGGGGACCAGGAGTTCCTATTGTGTCTCAGTGGGTTATGAACCCAACTAGTATCCATGAGGTCACAGGTTCAATCCCTGGCCTCGCTCAGTGGGTTCAAGGATCTGGTATTGCCATGAGCTGTGGGGTGGGTCACAGACGCGGCTCAGATCCTACATTGCTGTGGCTGTGGCGAAGGCCGGCAGCTCCTGCTCCCATTTGACCTCTAACCTGAGAACTTCCATGTGCCTTGGTATGGCCCTAAAAAAAAGGGGGGGGGGTTAGCTCAGGAAAGCAATGCTTTCTGGCCTGGAGCCCCTGGTTAGCAGGTGGAGGTCCTGCCCTAACTGCTCACATGACCAGCTCTGTCCCTGCGTCTTTCTCAGGAGGGTCTTTCCACCTTCCACGCTGCAGTGCAAGACAGGGTCCCCGCCCTAGACTCCCTTTCCCAGCTTGGTCATGACTCCTGCCTTCTTCTGGCCCCATGATCTTCCTGATTTCTGATGGCTGCATGGTGCTGCCTACCCGCCACCACTCTCTACCCCCAGTCCGTCCCCCCTCCTCCAATCTAGGCAGTGCTTCTCCCCGTCTTCTCCCAGGCCCTCCTTGTTCTTGCCTGGACCACTGCGGCAGCATCTCCACCGACTCCCCGTCTTCAGTGTCATCCCCCATCCTCCCCGGTAACCCACCCCATCATCTTTTAAAGCATCCATCTCGTCCTGCTGCTTCTGGCTTATAATCCTTTAGCAGCTCACTGGTGCCTTCTGAGCTGACTTGTCACTCTCTGCCTGGAGCAGTGTCTGCCCGGTGCCTGTGTTTTCCGCGTGTTGGGCCGTGTCCGATGTGTGCAAGGCCATTTTCAGGAAGGCGCGTTTGAACAAATGAATCAGTGATTCAGCACAGGCGTCAAGTACCAGCTGGTGTGTCCAGCATGGTCTCTGCCCCCCCGCCCCCCGACTGTTTTTTCTCTGTCTCCTCCCTGGGCTCCTGACTCACCCGCCTTGGCACTTGATGCCAGGAAAAGCTGGTGTGGTCTGGAGGTCTGCCTCCCTGACCTCTCGTTCCCTCCATCACCGAGTCCTGGGATTTTGCTCCCTCCTTGTCCCTCCTGTGTCCCCTCCTCTTCCTTCCACTGCCTTATTCATTTGCTACTCACATAAAAACCCACAAGGACTGTGTTTCTGCTTGCCTCGCCCCTGCCGGCTCCTTTCTCCACACGGAATAGGATCCTTCAGAAATGCACATCTGATCATTCCTCTGTCCTCTTAAAATCCTCTGGTCCCTCTCCTGAGCCCAGACTGAAACTTGCTCCTAACCCAGCAGCCATGGCCCGTCTCCTCAGCCTTGTTTCCTGCCCCGGCACAGACCGCCCTTCCCATCAGACCTGCTAGGCTGAGCCTCAGGGTCACTGAGCGTCTCACAGCCCCGAGCCTGCTGCCTGGAGCGCCCTTTCCCTGTCTGCACCCGCTGCCTCCCGCTCCTACTTCATAGCTTCTTTAAGCATCACCTTCAGAAGACCTTCCCTGACCACCTCCAAGGTGCCCTGGGAGCTCCGCTGCTGTGCTGAGTGACTCCCCTGTCAGTTGTCCTTGTGTTCAGTGCTTCACTAATTTGCAAACCTGCATCCAGTGCCTGTTCTGGGCCAGGCGCTATTCCAGGGGTTGTAGAGACCGCAGTGATGGGCCCCATGTCATTGCAGTCCTTTGTCTGCTCATCTCCCTGGCTGGACCAGAAGCTCCTCCAGGGCAGGAACTAAGCAATGGCTGCCTCGAAAGCCCTCGGTCCAACAGGGGTCCTGCCCCCCACCCCTGTCCCACCCAGCATCCTGTCTCCCTTGAGGGAAATTCTGTGCAGGGCCGTAGGGGACTGAGCTGGTCCAGGCTGAGCTCTCTGCCTGCTGGTCAGTGCTTTGCCCTCCTCCCCACCCCTCCTGGGAGGCCTATTTAAGGCAGACAGCAGGCCCCCCCCCCCGCCAGCTGGTGAGCCTGGGGGCCTGGCGAGGGTGCGGCTGGCAGGCCTGTGGACCGGTTCCCATGTGTGTCCACTGTGTGCAGGGTTCGAGTCTCCCTCAGGACACACCCCGTCGCCCTCCGCACCCCCGGCACCCCCATGGCAGGGCCGCAGTGTGGCCAGTTCCAAGCTCTGGATGTTGGAGTTCTCTGCCTTCCTGGAGCGGCAGCAAGACCCCGACACGGTAGGTTCCGGCATCTGTCCGGCCACTCCACTGCCCCTTCCTCATCCCCAGAGCCTCCTGCTCCCGCCCCTCCTCCAGCTCCGGTCATGCCTGCTCTGTTTCCCCACGCTGCCCTCCTGCCCTGCTCCACCTGGGTCTGGACTTAGGCTCCCTGCTCCTCTCCATCCGTCCCTGTCCTTCTGTCTGCTCCCTTCCCCACTTCTTTCTCACTGGAGCTCCCTCCTCAGAGCCTGGGCCCCATCCTGGTCCCCTCAGCCCTGTCCCCTTCCTGCTCCCTCCATGTCCTTGTTCCACCCAGCTCCACGCACAGGCTGCTCTGCCCTTGCCCTGGGGCTCTGAGGAGCCTCCTGTCTGCCCCACATCTCAGGACACCAGCAGGGAGCAGCAGTCCACCCCCACCCTGTCCCCTTCAGTGTCCACTGTCCCGGGTGACCAGGATCGCCCGCAAAGATCAGGAGAGCTGAGTGGCACCCAGCCAGGGGGCCAGGATGCCAAAGCCAGGGACACTTCACTGACCGCTTCACTTTGACATTTTCCTTAATCTTTTCTTTTCTTTTTTTTTTGTCTTTTTGCCTTTTTTTCTAGGGCCGCACCCGCGCATATGGAGGTTCCCAGGCTAGGGGTCTAATCAGAGCTGTAGCTGCCGGCCTACATCAGAGCCACAGCAACGTGGGATCCAAGCCGTGTCTGCGACCTACCCCATAGCTCACGGCAACGCCGGATCATCAATCCACTGAGCAAGGCCAGGGATTGAACCTGCAACTTCATGGTTCCTTGTCGGACTCATCAACCACTGAGCCACGACAGGAACTCTTTTTTTTTTTGTCTTTTTAGGGCCACACCCTTGGCATAAGGAGGTTCCCAGGCTAGGGAGTCCCGTCAGAGCTGTAGCCACAGCAACTCGGGATCTGAGCCGTGTCTGCGACCTACACCTTAGCTCATGCCAACACTGGATCCTTAACCCACTGAGCAAGGCCAGGGATTGAACCCGAGTCCTCATAGATGCCAGTCAGGTTTGTTAACTGCTGAGCCACGACGAGAAATTCCACTTTGACATTTTCAGACATTTTGTAGTTGAGGAGCCCATTAATCAAACACACTGTCCCTTAGAAGCCTAGCAAGGGCCTCAAAAGAAGTGAATTTTTTTTGGTTGCAGTGAAGGGCTCCAGCAGGGAGTGCAGCCTGTCTGGGCCAGTGGTTTTCCATCACAGACGAGGTAACGGGGATGCAAAGAGAGAAAGTGACTTGTCTGAGGGTGTTTGGTGACGGGGTCAGGACTCAGCATAATACCCGTTGTAGCTACAGTGAGCCAGGCACCTGCTGGGGGCTGGCCCGCACCAGGTGCGCGACACCTGCGAGTCTGCTTTCCTTTACCTTCAGCCCTTCTACCGGCTCCGTTTTACCAGTGGGGAAACCGAGGCCCGAGCCCTGGCATCCTCCGCTGTGGGCCCCCGGCTGGACTCTGAGCCTGGTCTGGTCTGTCGGCCCCGCTGCCCCTGCGGCTCCTCAGACCAGCCGTTCTGTCCACAGTACAACAAGCACTTGTTTGTGCACATCGGCCAGTCGAGCCCCAGCTACAGCGACCCCTACCTCGAAGCCGTGGACATCCGCCAGATCTACGACAAGTTCCCTGAGAAGAAGGGCGGCCTCAAGGAGCTCTTTGAGCGGGGCCCCTCCAATGCCTTTTTCCTCGTGAAGTTCTGGGTAAGCCCCTGACGGCCTCGTCCTTCCTACCCCAGCACATGGATGGCCTTGGAGAGGAAGGAGGAGAGGTGGGCATGGGTGCCCTTGTGGGTGGGCTCTGGGGCGGGCAGGACCAGTGTGAAGGGACCAGCGGGCATGGAGAGCCCTCCAGTGGCAGGAGCTCAGACCCGTGGGGCCACTGGTACCCCTGAGCAAGGGCCCCTCCTGGCAGGTGGTGACGAAGACCTACAGGAGACCCCGAGGGGTAAGCAGAGAGCCCCCAAGCCACCTGAGGCATTGAATGCCGAGGTTTCCAGGCTGGAGTGGGGCAACTGTTGGGCTGGACAGGGCTTGGAGAAGTGGACTGTTGACTCAGGTCACCCCCAAAGAAACGCCGGGCTTCTCAAACAGCTCAGCCTGTAGCTTGGCCTCCACTGCCCCCCACCCCCGCCTCACCCCTGCATGGGTATTGTGTGCATAGAGCCCCCCTCCTCTCAAAACCTCCTCCAAGACCGGGAGGCATGGTACCTGGTCTGGGCGTCCAGCACCCACAGAAAAACGGTTGCAGGGAAGAGCACAAGGTAAGCCAGCAGGTGGAAGGGCAGGCAGTCCTGGCGGGTGATGGGAGCCTGGGGATAGTCTCAGAGCCTGAAGCTGGGCCTGGGTGGCTCCGCCTACGTTCCTCTTCCCGCATCATCCCGACGCAGCTCAGGGAGTCTCACCCTTTATTTGATCCCAGACCATCTTGACCATCTGAAAGCTGTGGGCATGTTCCCCCAAAAGTCTATGTGATTCCAGGTGGCTTCCAGGCTTCTGGCTTGGAACTCTCAGCCCAGCTCTCATCCACAGCCAAACGCGTGGGGCCAGCTGCCTGCAGGGGGTCAGAAACCCAGGGCCTGGATCCTGGAGAGGCTCAGTATTTGTATCCACAGGACAGCTTGCTCTGCGAGCAGGTGGACATTGGCCCTGGGCCGTTAGGGATGGTAAAGTCTGTTAGGTGGAAAAAGGAAAGGGCTGTTGTTAAAGGCTCCGGAGGCAGGAGAAAGGGCTTCCAGGGTTGCTGGTCGTGGGTAAACTTGTGCGAGAGGGGCAGTAGAAAGAAAAGCGTGAGAGGTGAGCTAGATGCTGGAAGGTCAGCATCTATCCTGGGATGAAAAATAGGTGATTGTGTCTTTTATTTCATCTCATTTTTAAATCAATGCATGTTCATAGTTATTAACACCAAGAGGCTTGTAAGAACAAGCATCAGATTCTTGTCCCAGTCCTTTCAACCCCAGCCCTAATCCCAAGAGGCCATCACTGTAAAGTGTCACTGTTTTTTCTGTTTTCTCTCCTGAGTCCTAAATAATATGCTTATATGGCATATAAGCTTTGTTTTTTGTTTTGTTTTGTTTAATTTCATGGCTGTACCCATGGCATATGGAAGTTCCTAGGCCAGGGATCAAATCTGAGCTACAGCTGAGACTTATACCACAGCCAGGAACTCCAAATCATATTCTTTTTTTGTTTCATTTTGGCCACCCCAAGGCATATGGAGTTTCCGGTCCAGGGATCAGATCCAAGCCACAGTTGATACCTAAGCTGCAGCTGCAGCTGCAGCAACTCCAGATCCTTAACCCATTCTGCTGGGCCGGGGATCAAACCTGTGTCCCAGTGTTCCCAACACGCCATCCATCCCATTGAGCCACAGCGGGAGCTCCCCAAATCAATTATTTACATGTATTTACTTTTTTTTTTCTTTTTTTCTTTTTTAGGGCTCCATCTGTGGCATATGGAAGTTCCCAGGCTGGGGATCGAATTGGAGCTGCAGCTGCTGGCCTACACCACAGCCATAGCAGCATGGGATATGAGCCTCGTCTGCAGCTTACACTGCAGCTCATGGCAACACCAGGTCCTTAATCCACTGAGTGAGGCCAGGGATTGAACACGTGTTCCTCATGGATACTGTTTGGGTTGGTTACCGCTGAGCCACAACAGGAACTCCTGTTTACCTTTTTGAGAAACTGCCAGACTGTCTTCCAAAGTGGCAGCCCCGCTTTACATCCCCCCCAGCTGTGTGTGAGCGTCTCAGTCTCTCCACACCCTCGGCAACACTTGATATTTTCTGTGATGATGGCTGTCCCAGTGGGTAGGAAGTGGTATTCTTTGTGGTTTGATTTCCCTGTGCTTATTGGCCATTCATACACCTTCTTTGGAGAAACGTCTATTCAGCTCCTTTGCCCATTTTTAAAAAATTATTCAATGAGTTTATTACATTTATAGTTGTACAATGATCATCACAATCCAGTTTTATCGGATTTCCATCCCACACCCCCAGCGCATCCCCCCACCCCCCAACCTGTCTCCTTTGGAAACCGTAAGTTTTTCAAAGTCTGTGAGTCAGTATCTGTTCTGCACAGAAGTTCGTTGTGTCCTTTTTTCAGATTCCACATGTCAGTGAGAGCATTTGATGTTGGTGTCTCATTGTCTGACTTCACTCAGCACGATAATTTCTAGGTCCATCCGTGTTGCTAAAAATGCCGGTATTTCGTTCCTTTTAATGGCTGAGTAATATTCCATTGTGTGTATGTACCACCTTCTTGATCCACTCCTCTGTCAATGGACATTTAGGTTGTTTCCATGTTTTGGCTGTTGCAAATAGTGCTGCAATGAACATCAGAGTGCATGTGTCTTTTTGAATAATGGTTTTCTCTGGATAGATACCCAGGAGTGGGTTCTTTGCCCATTTTTTGATTGGCTTCTTTGGCTTTTATTATCAAGTTATGAGTTCTTCATATATTATAGAGAGAAGTCTCTTTTCAGATACATGACTTATAGATGCGGCCCCTATTCTGTCTTTTTTCGCATTCTTTTGTGTGTGTGTCTTAATTTTTTTTATTCTTTATTATTGAAGTATAGTTGATTTACAATGTTTCAGGAAAACAGCGAAGTGATTCACTTATATATCTATGTCTGTATTCTTTTTCAAATTCTTTCCATTTTAAGTTATTACAAGATATTGAGTATATATAATTCCCTGTGCTATGCAGTAGGTCTCTGCTACTTTTTTTTTTTTTTGGCTGTCCCTCATGGCATGTGGAATTTCCCAGGCCAGGGATTGATCCCACTCCACAGCAATGACCCAAGTGGCTGCAGTGACAATGCCAGATCCTCGATGCGCTGCACCACCAGGGAACTCCTATCTTTTTTACACATAGTCGTGTCTATCTTTCTTTTCTTTTCTTTTCTTTCTTTCTTTTCTTTTCTTTTCTTTTCTTTCTTTCTTTCTTTCTTTCTTTCTTTCTTTCTTTCTTTCTTTCTTTCTTTCTTTCTTTCTTTCTTTCTCTCTCTCTCTCTTCTTTCTTTCCTTCCTTCCTCCCTCCCTCCCTCCCTCCCTCCTTCCTTCCTTCCTTCCTTCCCCTCTTTCTTTCTTTCTTTCTTTTGAAGGCTGCTCCCTCAGCATATGGAGGTTCCCAGGTTAGGGGTCCAATCGGAGCTGAAGCTGCTGGCCTGCGCCAGAGCCACAACAACACCAGATCTGAGCTGCATCTGCAACCTACACCACAACTCACAGCAACGCCGGATCCTTAACCCACTGAGCAAGGCCAGGGATCAAACCTGAAACCTCGTGGTTCCTAGTCGGATTCGTTTCCACTGCACCACAACAGGAACTCCAAGTGGTGTGTTTCTGTTAAACCCAAATTTCCAAGTTTTCCTCTCCCCTCTTTCCCTTTGGTAACCCTAAGCTTGTTTTCTATGTCTGTGTCTTTTCGCATTCTCGAGAGTGTCCTCTGAAGCTTTTCATTCTGATGAAGTCCTGAGTATCCTTTCTTTCATTGCTCTGGCCATTTGTCCACATGTCAGGGGCCGGGAGCTCTGTGGGCAAGGCAGGCTTGTCACCTGCTGGGCTGGAGTTGGGGAGCCCACTGTTCTACTGAGGAGACCAGTCAATGTCCGCATTTCCCTGAACCTTTTTCTTTCCTGGGGAGGTTCAGCATCTCCAGGGACACCTCCCCCCATTCCCCTGGCAGGGACATATGTAGTCACGAGCATTCCAGCAGTGGGGCAGGGAGGTCGGTGAGGGGAGCCAACCGTTTTTCAGGGGGTTTCTCCTAATGCCCCATCTCTTCTTCTCTCATGTGCCAGTGTCCCCAAAACCTGATGCCCTCCTGTTTCTCCCTCTGATGGGCTGAGAGGGGCCCTGGAGGCCTGACCACTCTCCTATGTCGCTGACCCCTCACCTGGAACCCGTCTGAAGGCCCTTTTAGTTTGTCATTCCTCTTGCTTCCCTGGAGAAGCTGTTTTAGTTCAGATCGATGTCAGTCCTTGATTGATTGAACTCTCCTGTCAGTTTGTTCTCGTCTGTTTCCTTCATCTCTGTGGGGCCGCATGGTAAAAAGACCTGTGCTCTCATCCTGCTCAGCTCTCTGGAAGGGAAATGTGAACGTGTATGGTCAGTTTCCTATGTGACCCAGGGGTCCAGGGGTACCACCTCTAATGTACGGGTAGCCATTGTTGGAATGCTGGGCCGAGAAGGATCTGGAGGGAGCCACTCTTGGATCGACTGGTAATGTCTGCCATGGTTGCAGCATGGGGTGTGAGTGGTGCATTTCACTGAAGTGGTTCATTTTTGAACAGGGCATGGCATGGCCAGAGTTGTTCTTGGATGGATGCATCAGCCGTCCAGATGGGAAGCAAGTAGGGAACAGCTAGAATACAGGCCAAGCGAGAGACCTCACCTCTGTAGGGCCTCAGCTAGAGAGGTTGGCTTTACAGTGTGATGTATGAGGCAGGACGCCTGGCTCCCTTTTCTCAGGAAGGGCTTAAACTGTCACACTTCCCTTTTCCCTCTCCCTCCTCTCCCTTCTAGCCTTGATCATGGGAATTGGAACCAAGAGGCTTTGCTGAGGGCAGCCTATTAGCATTGTCACCTTGCAGCCGGCAGTGGCAACTCCCATTTCCTGCTGTGCATTCAGGGAGGCTCCTGCCTTTCCTTCAGGCCGCCTCCGCCCTCTCTCTTGTGCTCCTTCCTCCACCCCTCAAGCCTCTCCAGGCTCAGCCTTGACTCCGAAGAAGGCCCTTGGCTCCGCCACTCCGAGGGTCCGATTTGGGGTGAACTCTAACCAGGGAGGCCTGGCTGGCAGGAGGCTTTGATGGAAACACTGCCCTGATGGGGGAAGAGGGCATATTGGGGGGCTCTTCACTAGCTCCTGCCTCCTTTAGTTGGTGGTAATATTCTGTATTCTTCTGCCACCGTCCAGATGGGAACCACCCTAGGCCCCCATTTCACAGGTGGGGGAAACCGAGGCATGACGTGAGCAAGGGCTCTGAGCCACTGAGTCAGGGCAAGCCTCCCTCCTCTGGTCCTCCCTGTAATGTACATGAGAAAGGAGTCAGGGCAGCTGGTGGAAGGTCACCCCAGGCACTGTGTCCCTTTACTTGTATCACCATGTGTCATCCTTGCCACCCCCGAAGGGTGGACGTTGGCAGCCTTGTTTTCTAGTGGGGAGACTGAGGCACAGAGAGGTGAAGCGACTTGTCAGGGCTGCCCGGTTCATAGGGACAGAATCGGGATTCAGACCCAGGCAGTCAGCTCTAGAGTGTCCCTGCGACTGTCCCACTAAGGCATCCTGCCTTGCCAAGTGTCTGGTGCCCTGTGGGGCCCTGGTGCTCCCCCGCTTCTGGTGGAGAAGGCTCTGAATTGCCTAAAGAAGGGCCCCTGGCCCCTGAGGAGCGGCAGCCACTGGGGGCATGGAGAGAGCAGAATTAGCTGTGCACTTGGGGTTCTGGGGTTTTCTAGAGCCTGGGTGTCCCTTCCAGGAAATGGCAGGGGTGTCCTACCTGGAGGTGAGAGGTGGTCAGTGGGGAAGAGGAGCCAGAGTGCCCTTGTCTAGCCTGGCTCCAGGTGCTGGTCCTCTCCTTCCTCTCTGACTCTGGGGAGGCTGGAAGTGGGGGTGCTAGGAGAAGAGAAGGTGGGCACAGTGGTGCCAGAGTGTGATGGTGCAGGCTCCACATCCTGTGCTGTGTGGATCCGACGGGAGCTCTCAGCGCTCTGGGGCGGTCACCACCACGTAGGGTAGGACGTGGGCTACCAGCAAGCCCTCTGGGCGTGTCAGCAAGCACACGGGGTCCGGCTGGGGCATTGAGGCTCTGCCCTCGTGGGAGAGCTGTGTCCTGAGGGAATCTCGCCACCACTGGCCCCTGCTTCTCCAGCTGAAAAACCAGCACTTTGTTCTTGACGGCCTGCAACGGGCTGAGGACCCTGATGTGCGGGGTCAGCTGGCAGTGAAGGGGACCGTGCACCTGCCCAGCCCTTGTCTGAGCCTCTCTGAAGGCCAGGGGCTTAGGGAGGGTGAGAGTGAGTGAAATGTGAGCCGGGGGGCATGTTGGCAACCCGGGCACCTTGGCTGTCACCTGGTCCCCCTCCTGCTGTGTGGGGAAGGCAGAGGCCCAAGGAAGTACAGGTCTGTGATGTGGGGAAAGAAAGCCCCCCCCGCTTGTTAACCGTGAGACTTGGTCCATCGTGGGGTCCTTGCGGGCAGCTTGGGCATCCACAGCTGTCCTGATCCCTCCTCTCCTGCCCCCTGCCCCCAGCTGATGTGAGACTGGCTGCACAGATAGAAAGGGAAGCAGGAAGATCCCACTGTGGCTCAGCAGAAACAAATCTGACTAGTATCCATGAGGATGCAGGTTCAATCCCTAGCATTGCTCAGTGGGTTAAGGATCCGGACATTGCTGTGAGCTGTGGTGTGGGTTACAGTTGTGGCTTAGATCCTGCATTGCTATGGCTGTGGCTGTGGCCAGCTCCAATGCTATCCTTAGCCTGAAAACTTCCATATGCCATGGGTGAGGCCCTAAAAAGACAAAAAAAAAAAAAAAGGAAGGAGAAAGGGAAGCAGCCAGGCCAGGACACGGTGCCACCTCCCCCAGACCTCCCTTTTCCTGCCTGGTGATTTGCTCTTCCTGCCCCCAGGCCCTGGGCATGCAGGCAGGGAGGTGGGCAGGGCCCACTTGGAGTGGGAGGAGGACTTGGGTGTCCACCAGCCTCCCAGCCCCTCCTGCTGAAGTTGCTGTTCTCACTGGTGGGGCTGGGTGGTAAGTCACGGGCTGGCGGACGGCCAGGACAAATCAATTCCATTGGAGGCAGGATCGGGTGCAGGAGAGATTGGGTTGTCAAGCTGTGCTCCACGGAGTGCAGGGGCTGAGAAGCTGAAGGCCCCCCACCTCCCCCAGGACATGTGAAACCACTGGAGGCCACCTCTGTCCTTAGGGCATGAGAGAGGGAACTCTTGGACAGTGATGGCCAGTAACTCCAGGCTGGAGATTGAGAATGCTGGGCATGGAGTTCCCACTGTTGCACAGTAGAAATGAATCCAACTAGTATCCATGAGGATGTGGGTTCGATCCCTGGACTTGCTCAGTGAATCTGAGATCTGGCGTTGCCGTGAGCAGTGGTGTGGGTCGCAGACACAGCTGGGATCCCGCATTGCTGTGGCTGTGGCGTAGCCTGGCAGCTGCAGTTCCAATATGACCCCTGGCCTGGGAACTTCCATATGCCACGGGTGCTGCCCTAAAAAGCAAAAAAAAAAAAAGAGTAAGAAAATGCTGGGCAGGGCTGTGTGGGGAGGAGAGTGCCCCAGACTGTCCTGTCACGGGGCCCCGACATTTCTTCCACGCACATACCAGCACATGACAATGCTGATCTGAGCCCCCGGCCCCCAGCCCCCACACCCGGCTGTCCTGGCTCATCTGTCCGTCACCCGATCCCCCGCACCTGTTCCAGGCACAGCCTGGGAGCTGCCCACCGCACCTCAGCTATGAATAGGGTGGATGGTGGGAGGGGTGGGGGGGCACCTCTCAGGGTAACTCGGGGGGCAGCTTTGCCCTCAGGCTGAGAATGCAGAGAAGCCAAGCTTGTTTGGGGAAGATGCTCAGAGTCGGGGAAACACGGTGGGCAGGAAACCCCGGCATGAGAGGGTTTTAGAAGGACTTAATTAGAAGGATGTAATTGGAAGGACGGCACTGAGGACAGTGAGGGGCTTGGGGTGTGTGCTGTCACTGGCTGAGGTCCAAGCAGCAGGACCACGGGATGGGTTCTGGGCAGACTTTGGACCATCTTGTGTGTGGGTTTTTTTTTTTTTTTTGTCTTTTTGCCTTTTCTAGGGCCACTCCTGCGGCATATGGAGTTTCCCAGGCTAGGGGTCTAATCGGAGCTGTAGCCGCCGGCCTACACCACAGCCACAGCAACGTGGGATCCGAACGGTGTCTGTGACCCACACCACAGCTCACGGCAACACCAGATCCTTAACCCACTGAGCAAGACCAGGGATTGAACCGCAACCTCATGGTTCCTAGTCAGATTCGTTAACCACTGAGCCACGACGGGAACTCCTGTTTTTTTTTTTTTTTTTTTTAATAAGTTTTATTGGAGTTTAGTTGACCTAGAAGTTGTGTTCCTTTCAGGTCTACAGCAAAGTAAATCCATTACACATAAGCATATATCTGCTCTTTTCAGATTCTTTCCCCATATAGGTTATTACACAGTACTGAGTAGATTACCCTGTGCTATACAGTTGGTCTTCGTTACTTATCTATTTTATATTTAGCAGTGTGTATATGTCAATCCCAACCTCCCCAATTTATCTGTCCCACCCCACATTTCCCCTTTGGTAACCATGATTTTGGTTTCAAAATCTTTGGGTCTGTTTCTGTTTTATAAGTTCTTTTGTATCCTTTTTTTTTTAGATTCCATATATAAGTGATATCATATGATATTTGTCTTGGATTTAACTTCTTATGATAATCTCAATCCAGGTCCATCCACATTGCTGCAAATGGCATTATTTCATTCTTTTTATGGCTGATTAATAGTCCATTGTGTGTATGTACCACAGCTTCACTATCCCATCCTCTGCGGATGGACATTTAGGTTGCTTCCATGCCTTGGCTATTGTAAACAGTGCTCCAGTGAATATTGGGGTGCATGTGTCTTTTTGACTTAGGGTTTTCTCACTTGTGGGATTTTTCTCTCTGCCCCCATCTCCTCCCTCTCTCAACAACCAGCTCACCTATTCTATTTGCTCTTACACAAGTCACAAAACCCTTAAGAGCAGAGGCAATGCTGTGGTTTCTTTGGGTCCCCTGCCTGGCTGTGCTGGGCCAGGCAGGATAAACGGGTGAGTTAGGGATTGGAAGGGCCAGGCAAGAGGGAGGCGAGGCCAGAAGACCCAGGGCAATATTGGGGTTAGGGGGTGGGGCTGGGGCTCAGGGGACTGGTGGGGATGCAGGAGAAGGAGGTCCTTGCTTGTGATCACAGGGCCGCTCCTCACCCAGAGCCACCGAGGGGTGAGTTATTCCCATGTGCCCTGTACCAGGCCCAGCCCCAGCCCTGGGAGAGCTCGGTTCCTGCCTCCAGGGTGCTTACCATCTGGAAGGGGCAGGGCCACCTGACTAGGTGGTGCCAACACAGGGTGGTGACAGGCACATCCCATCGCTGCGGAATGCTGGACAGCTGCTGCCACATGCGCTAGGGAGAGCCTGGGAGGGGCTGTGCCAGCCCTACCCAAGCCCCAGGCACAGCACCTGAATCCACATTTCTTCCATAACAAGGGATCGTTTTCATATCTATTAGAAAACACAGAATCCCTGATTTCATGGATATAATTGCTCAGGAAAAGAACGGGTTGATTGAAAAGAAACTCTTGGGGCATACCCGCACGTGTGGTGGGTGCCACACGAAGGAACAGCCTTAATTAGGCCGTGTGGAGGAGCTGGTGGTGGCTGAAGTCGGAGGCATCATTTTATGTCCTGGCCTCACCCGCTGGCCAGCATCACTCCCCTCGTCCAGGTGCCTGCCCTTCGCAGAGGCGGGGCTCCCTGCCAGATCTTGTCCAGGCACAGCCCACACTTCTCTCGAGCACACGAACTGTCCCTTGGTTTCCAAGGAGGAGCCTGTGACTTAGAGGAGAAAACAGGAGACAGGGAGCGGGTGTGGGCCCCAGGTCACCTTCTGGGTAACTGCATGGCCTTGAGCCCATCCCAGCGGCAATTAATTCCCCCCCAAAGGCCTGGCCCACCCCCGCAGGACCCTTGGGCATCCCCTGACCCTACCCCCGCCCTGCTCCACCTTCACCACAGGCAGAGAAACTGCTGCTTATTTCAGAGCCAAGCAGTGACATGAATGCAGCTATCATTCTTTTGCTTCCTTCCTAATGGCCTTGTGAAAGCCATTGCTGAGCGCACTGAAACATTTGCCATCTAATTCAGCGTCAAAGCAGCCTTTATTTTCCTCATCAAAGTAACACATCCTCATTCCATTTCATAACCTGCTTTTTTCTTTTTCTCCATTCAACGTTATGTTGTAGTCAGTTCACAAGAGTAACAACAGATCCCTCTCATCGTGGCGTGTGCGATGTATTATCTCTATTGTGCCTGAGACTTTTGAGCCCCTGCCAGTCTAGAAAGTGTTCTTGCTCTTGGGAACCTTTTCTCCCCAAAGGAGAGAAAAGTAATGGCTTTGACGTTCCCTAATGGACAGGGATGGAACAGTCCGGGGCCCGGCTCTGAATCTGCTGGAAACTTCCCCGGGTTCTGGGGTTCCCCTTTTGCAAGAGAGGTCTCCGTGTCAGAGTCTTTATCAAGGTCTGGCAGCCCCCCTGCATTTGTGGGGCTGCCCTCTGGGTCCTGCTTGGCAGCGACTTCCCACTAGTGTGTGTGTGGGAGGGAGGGTCTGCCCTAAGAAGGAACTTCTGGTAATCTTTTGGCACATTTCTGAGTCTGAAGTTCCTCTCTTAGCTCCCTGACTCAAATGGGTTCTGGGGGTGAGGACCCTTCTGTGGTTGAAGCCTTCAGAAATAAAATTCCTGGAGTTCCCGTCGTGGCACAGTGGTTGACGAATCCGACTAGGAACCATGAGGTGGCGGGTTCGGTCCTTGCCCTTGCTCAGTGGGTTAACGATCCGGCGTTGCCATGAGCTGTGGTGTAGGTTGCAGACGCGGCTCGGATCCCGAGTTGCTGTGGCTCTGGCGTAGGCTGGCAGCTACAGCTCCGATTCGACCCCTAGCCTGGGAACCTCCATATGCTGCAGGAGCAGCCCTTAAAAGAAAAAAAAAGAAAAGAAATTAAATTCCTGCCTCAACATCACCAAGGCACCCAACTGTCTTGCCAGGCTGGGAAGGTGGGTGCCCCTGTGGCAAAGGGGCTCTGTGAGCAGGTGCTAACCAGACCTCTCGGACTAGTGAGAGGAAGAGCCAAACAGAAGGAGGCTGGCGTTGGGGAGATTGGCCTGGAGGTGGAACAGAGGTGCAGAAGGTCAGGGGTGGCCGGACTCACAGTGCGCAGAGAGAGCAAGAGGCCAGCCCCCAAAGCCATTGCTTAAAGGGCACTGGCAGGGTGGTGATGTCCTGAAGACCAGTTTGGGGCCCCGCCTACTGGGCTGTTGGTACCTGGCAGGCAGCAGGGGCCGGAGGCTAATGCAGGGGAGCCCTTTGCCTTTGTTTGGGCCACAGGACCTGACTTTATACCAGTCCTGCTGTGGACAGAATGGAGGCTTTCACACACCCTTCGGCCAGGTTCTTTCTAAGCCTCCTGAGCGAGTCCTGGCCCTGGGACCTGGGCTGCGGCCCCAGAGGCCTCCTTGACGCTGCCCCCAGCAGGGCCCCTCTGAATCCCCTTCTTGCCTTCCCCTTGTCTCCCTCCAGGCAGACCTCAACACCAACATTGAGGACGAGGGCAGCTCCTTCTACGGCGTCTCCAGCCAGTACGAGAGCCCCGAGAACATGATCATCACCTGCTCCACCAAGGTCTGCTCCTTCGGCAAGCAGGTGGTGGAGAAAGTGGAGGTAGGGCCGCGCCGCCCACACCCCTGCAGCCTGGGCTTCGGCCGCTGCTCACCTCTTTCCCCACACTGAGTTCATGAAGTCTTACCTTCACCCCTCAGCTTGCGATAACCCCCCTCGCATCCAACCCATGGGAGGCTGGGCACCCCCATCCCAGTGGCTCTCACCTGCTGGGGAGCCTTCCCAACACACCTGTGCCGAGCCCCGCCCACAGCACGGAACCTGAGGGTGGAGTCTAGGCAGCATCGACTCTGAAAAGCCCTTCACGTTGTTCTAATGACATTTTTATTTCGAGATAATTGTGGATCTACAGGCAATTGTCATCCCTTCCCTAGTTCCCCAATGGCAGCATCCTACATACCTAGAGTGTAACAAGAACCGCCTGGCAGGAGACAGTGATGCAATCCACCAACCTGATTCAGATTTCCTCCATTTACACACACTCACTGGTGTGCACATGTTTGTGTGTGTGTGTGTGTGTGTGTGCGCGCGCACCCCCAGGCGTGCATGCCGATGGGTAGATACACGTATGTGACGGTTCTGTGGGCGCAAGGGTCCCTGTGGCCCTGTCCCCATGTGCAACCAGAGTTGGGGCATCATTCTGTCCTGTCTGGCCATTCGCCCCTCTGTGTCTTTAAGCTCCTTCTTCTAACACCCAGCTGCTGGGTCACTGGGGGGAGGGCTCTCTGTTCTCAAGGGCCTCCTGAGAGGCCTCTCCTTCTACTACGAGTGGGTTATGGAGCTTCCTCTTGGAGCTGGGTCTGGCTGGAGGTGGGCAGAGACCCCCTAAGCTGCGCTGTCCCTGGGTCCTGCAGACCGAGTACGCGCGCTATGAGAACGGCCATTACTCCTACCGCATCCACCGGTCCCCGCTGTGTGAGTACATGGTCAACTTCATCCACAAGCTGAAGCACCTGCCCGAGAAGTACATGATGAACAGCGTGCTGGAGAACTTCACCATCCTGCAGGTGTGTGTGTGTGTGTGTGTGTGTGTGTGTGTGTGCACGCGTGTGCAAGTGTATGTGTGGGCAGGCGGGGGCGGGGCGCAGATGTGTCGAGTGGGGCAGAAGTGAGCAGTGGGCAGAGCAGAGGGCATGCCGTCTCCTGGGGCCCAGACCCCCTCCTCTCCTCACCCCTGCAGGTGGTCACCAACAGAGACACACAGGAGACCCTGCTGTGCGTCGCGTATGTCTTCGAGGTGTCAGCCAGCGAGCATGGGGCTCAGCATCATATCTACCGGCTGGTGAAGGAATAAGAGACCAGGGAGCAGGGAGGGGGGACGAGACATCGTGTGTGCCGGGACGTGGGGAGGGGACCTATGGGGGCAGCCCCCCACCGAAGTGCCAAGAGAGTTGAAGTCACGACTCTTCTACCCAGGAACAAACCGTGCCTGAACCTGCAGTGCCTAATCCCAAATAAACCCAAGATCTGTGTATTTTCAGAGGAACTGATCTGGCTGTGTGAGCCTTGGGAGGGACCGAGGGAGAAGGGGGCTTCCTGGGGAGCAGGCTGGAAGCAGCCCCAGGGGTGCCTCTCGTGCAGTTCTGAAGCCGAGGCCCCAGCGGACTCAGCCAGGAGTGTCACCAGATGCTGAAGTTCAAGATCCGATGGTCCCTGTGGTGCATGGGCATCTCTGCCCTCTGCTGCAGCCATGCTGCGAGGCCTGAGGAGGGTGTGGGTCCTCCCTCCTATGCGGGCACTGCAGCCACCTAGGAGTGATGTGTCTGCTCTCCCCTGCTCCCTGCCACCCTCCCACCTCCTGCCACCTCTGCTGCCTCTGCACCAGAGCAGCTAACAGGGAAGCCTGGGCCAGCCCTGGGGTGGGTTTCAGGTGTGACGGAGATTGAGTTGTTGGGAGGTTAGAAGGCGACACAGGGTCCTTGAAGTACTTTTCGTCCGTGGCCATGCTTGCTGTCAGGGGGATGGGTCCCAGGTCAGAGGAGCCCGAGACAGCAAGGGTGGGGGTCCAGTGCTGAAGCCAGCTTTCTGAAGTTGGGATTGCTTGGCATCCTCTTTGGTGGTAAAGGCCGAGAAAGTTGGTCAGAGGTCTGTGGTGGACTCTTGGTCTCTGAGACCACGCAGTTTGGATGTTCTGGGAGTCTTAGCACAAACCTCCCAGACAAGACGCCTGCGGGATGGTGACTGCCTTGGAGCTGGCCCAGGCTGTCCATAGGTTCTGTGTTCCCTGGGGATGGAGGAGGAGGGGAGGAGACCGGCTGAAGGGCTTCTTTGGTCTGTTTCTGCTGAGAACAGGCCTTGGTCCTGGTATTCCCCGCTGCCTGATGCTTCAGCCTGAGTGCCCTTTCCATCCTATAAAGGGGGAGACCTAGGTGAGGAGGAGAGATGGTACCTGTAAAGTGCCTGGTGCCAGAGGCACTGAATGAATGGATGCGTGTTTCTGTCCTCTGCTTGCCCCCCCAACAGGCCCCCCTCCGGGCCTGGCTCTTTGCTGCCATCTAGTGGCCATTTGGTATTATATCCCCTAATGGGGAACCCCAGTTCCTAGAGCCTGGAGCAGGGGAACACTTTCACCCCAAGGGTGTTTTCTGGGCCCAGCACTCAGGGAGCTATATGGGGATGTGAAATGAGGAAGAGGGCATTGTGGAGGTGTTGTGGAGTGGTGAGGAGCCGGGGCTCTGGAGCCAGGCAGCTAGGATTGGAAGCCTGGTACTCAGCTACTGACTAGCTGGGTGGCCTTGGGGCAAGTTACTTAATTTCACTGTGCCTCCATTTCCCCATTGGTGAAATGGGTATAGCAATAGTACCTACCTCATATATGTAGAGTGCCTAGCATAGTGCCGAGCACAGGAACAGGTGCAGTAAATATGCATTATTATTAATATTATCTGACTCCTTGCAGTCTGAGGAGTCAGATTTGGAAGATTCTTAAGTGGGGTGGGCCGGTCCTCAGAGCGACTGGTGTTCCAACATGGGAGAGGGTGGGGTGTGGAAGGTTCACATAAGAGGTGGACATCGAGAGGGGCTGCCCCTCGGAAGAGGGGTGATGTCTAGATAAGCAGCTAGAGGAGGTGGGCTGCCGCGCTCCAGACAAGACAGGGAAACCAGCACTGCAGCGTCCCTCTGGACAGCAGCTAGACCCCGTGCCAAGTTGTGTAACCCTACTGTGTGTGTGGAGGGTGGCTCTCATCTACAGATGATGTGATGTAGAGGTGGGCATGGGGCCCTAAGTCCCTGAGAAGCGCGCACGTATCCTTGCGTCGTCTGCCTTTGCGGGAGCCTCTCCTGCCCCTTCCCCCGACCCCGCCACCATTCTGGCCCTCCCCCCCCACCCCCATTCCTGGGCCTGTCAGGATAAGGGGAGCTTGTGATGCCTGCCCCTCTGGCGTGACTGTGACCTTTCTCAGACAATTGCTCTCGAAGCATGTGTGAGCAGCCTTTGGGGCCTGGGACAGATGCAGGAGTTATCTGTCTTAGCATTGTGGGTGGGAGGAGTCAGTGCAGGTGCTGGCCACAAGTTTTCCTTTCTCCTTAGAAAGTGACCTCAGTGGCCTAATGGAGAGTCACCCACTTAAAGCTGGAAATGCCAAACCGGTCAGCCACGGGGAACACAGATGCAGGCACCTTCCCCCTTGTGGTACAGACCATGGCCCTTGGGGAGACCCGACCCGGCCCCTCCTCTCCTGCAGCCTCGCTGATGCTCCCCTGTCCCTCTGAATCACCTATCCCCCTGCCTTTTGGTCCTGGCACCGCCTGTCCTCTGGCAAACAGGACCTCCCATCGCCCCCACGGAGAACTGTCGCTCATTGTCAAGAGCCATTGCTGGACCACCTCTTCTCCTGCAGAGGGGCTAGTTCCTCCTGCCCTGGCAAAATCATTCCTGTAACCAGTCAGAGCACCTGTCACAGGTACCTGCTCACAGGTACTCTGTCGTCGCTTCTGTCCTCCCCCGTGGATACTCTGCTCTCCTCATTTTATTTTGTTTTATTTTTTTATGGCTGCACCCACAGCTTATGGATGTTTCCAGGTCAGGGATTGAATTCGAGCAGCAGCTGTGGCAACACCAGATCATGACCCCCTGCACTGGGCAGGGGATCATACCTGTGCCTCTGCAGCCACCTGAGATGCTGCAGTCAGATTCTTTTTTTTTTGCTTTTTAGGGCCGCACCCCCAGCATATGGAGATTCCCAGGCTAGGGGTCCAATCGGAGCTACAGCTGCCAGCCTACGCCACAGCCACAGCAACGCAGGATCCAAGCCGTGCCTGCGACTTACACCACAGCTCACATCAATGCTGGATCCTTAACCCACTGAGTGAGGCCAGGGATCGAACCCACAACCTCATAGTTACTAGTCAGATTCGTTTCTGCTGTGCCATAACAGGAATTCCTGCAGTCGGATTCTTAACCTACCGCACCCACAGCAGGAACTCTCCTCTGCCCACTGTAAAGATGAAGGGAGGAGTTCCCTTGTGGCTCAGTAGGTTAAAGATCTGGTATTGTTCCTGCAATGGCTCAGGTCACTGCTGTGATGTGGGTTTGATCCCTGGCCTCAGAATTTCCACATGCTGTGAGCCTGGCCAAAAAAAAAAAAAAAAAATTTAAGTTGAGGGGAGTGGGGAATGGAAGCCAGCTACCTTGCTTGGAGTATGAATGCCTTTATTCACTCGCTTAGCACATATTTATTTAACTTCTATTTCATGCTGGGCACGGGGACCATGCCAACCACCAAGACAGACAAGGCCTCTGGGGAGCTTAGGTTTCACTGAGCAGGGAAGACAAAGTGAGGGAGCAGAGGCCATGCAGACCGATGGGTGCTGATGCAGAGAGGAGAGGGCAGAGGGTGCTGGGGCTGAGGCTAAGGCCTGGAGAGGGTGGCGGTGTGTCCCAGGGACAGCGAGGAGGCTGTGTCAGGAAATGAGAGGGAAGCAGGGGCCAGATCGTGCCCGGGCCCTGCCCCCGTGAAAGGCTTTAGGTTTTTCTCTGTGTGACAGAAGGTCCTGGAAGGGATTTGAGCAAGGAGTGAGGCTGTCCGACCTGGTTTCTAGGAAACAAGACCGGGCGGCCGTGGCCAGAACAGTGCATGCAATTGTCTCTGCGTGTCTTGCCCCCGGACTCAGCTGCTGTGCGTGAGACGGTCCCCAGTGTCCTGCTCTGCCCCTTTTCTGCAAGCAAACCCCATGTCAAGAACACAGTGGGTGCCCGGTCAACATCTGAGTGGGTGCCTGTGGACAAGGTGTGGGACCCGTGATGTTTGGGCCTGGGAGGTGAATGAGGGTCCCCCGTGGTGTAGGAGAGACCCTCCAGTCCATCTGGAGCCAGCAGATGGGGATGTGGAACAGGTCCCCTGGGGTCTGATGACCAGACTGTGCCCTTCCGTAGGGCAAGATCTTCCGTAGGGGGGGGCAGTCTTCCCCGCGCAGCCCGAGTTTGTGGTGTGTGTGTACTGGGTGGAAGACGGCTTTGCTCTCGAGGACCGAAGCAGGCGGGTGACAAGTGCGGGGCTGCTTCATGCTGTGGGTGTGGGGTTGGGGCAGTGGGGCAGGGGTGACAGCAGGGAGAGCCTGGCCCCATAGTGCTCCCCTGGGCCACACCTGCCCAGAGAGACATGAGCAGGAGCAAGCGGGTGGGCATGCTTCTCCCTTGGCCTGCCATCCTGGTGGTCACTGCCTTTGACCCCATCTTATAGCTGTGTCAGCTCCAAGAAAGGACACGAGAAGGGGAATCTGTAAGTTGTTCTTAAGGACGTAAACCCTGGAGCCAGGCTGATCGGGGGTGGAGTTGGCTTCTCACAAGTGGTGTGATCTTGGGCAAGTGGCCAACCTCGGGAACCTCTGTAACCTCGTTTGTGAAGTGGGCTGGTTGTTGGTGCTAATTGGGGAAAGTGACAGTGTGGGGGGTTCCTGTCGTGGCTCAGCGGTGACGAATCCAACTAGCATCCAAGAGGAAGCAGGTTCGATCCCTGGCCTTGCTCAGTGGGTTAAGGATCCGGCTTTGCCGTGAGCTGTGGTGTAGGATGGCAGCTGTAGCTCCGATGCGACCCCTAGCCTGGGAACTTCCAAATGCTGCAGGTGCAGCCCCTAAAAGCAAAAATAAAAATAAAAAAATAAAAAATAAGAGAAAATGACAGCACGGGCGGGGAGCAGCCCCATGCCTGCCACGGGGCAGTGATGGGTGAAGAGAACCAGTAACCCTGTCCTGACTGGGCCCTCCCACCCTGACCACACACTCACACAGACTGTACACGCATTCACACACGCACCACACTCACTCAGTCACACACAGATCTGCACACACACAGTCATACACATGCATGTACACCTTGCATACATACCCATACATACACACGTATATATCACACACTGATTCAACACACACATCCTTAAACCACACACATCCCTACACTCACACACAGTATGCACACATACACGTTCACACACCACACAGACCTGTACACAAATACAATATACATATACACACTCATGCACACGTACTCATGTAACTCACACTCACACACATGCACACTCACATATATATAGACGTGCACACACGCACACACACACACACAAAGACATTCAAACACATACACACACAGACACACACACGTAAATACGTACACACTCACATACAGATATGCAACACACGTACATACACACTTTCAGAGAAAAGCCCTGCTCCGCTGTCCCTCACAGGAGGCAGAGGAGGCCTCAGGCTCCTGGTTGGGCAGAAGCTTCTCTGGCAGAGACCACACTTTTGGTCATTGCTCCTCCATGGGAGCAGGGACGGGGAGGCAGGTGTTCTTAATTGAGAAACCAGCTTCGTGGCCCATTAGGGTGAGAAGGCGGGTCTAGAGCCCCAGGGAAGGGTCTGGAAAGGGAGGCGTCAGCCACACTAAATAGGAAACTGTCCGGAATTGGGCTTTTGTTTTACTTCCCCAGAAAGATGGGGTGAGGTGGGCACGTATCTTCTCAGAAGGCTAGAGCCCAGCAGGTGGATGTGGCTGGATGCCTTTGAGCTCATGGGTGTCTAATATTCAACTTGAGGTTTTTTGTATTTTGCTTTGTAAACTCTCTTTGTCTCCCCAAATCTTCAGTAAATTCTGCTACACACACAAAGGCCTTTGTCAAGTGATTTGTTTTTTATGGAAATGAAGGATCCCCATGGCTGTTGATAAAGCACAAAACACAAAATAGCAGCTGCAGAGGCATCTGAACTGGACCAGCCGGTGGGAGCAGAACTCAGAGCCGCACTCTGGGTAAAGTTCTAGCCCGTCCGGGGAGGACTGTGCCTCGGCTGCTATCCTGGCCAGGAAATCCCTTCCCACCTCCTGAGAGGCTCCTGATTCTGAAAAACCCAGATTGGAATCATTGGGTTCCAAGAGCGGTCAAGGCCAGAGGTTTAGGCAGGGCTTGGCGGGATGTGGTCCCCAGCTTGGTCTCTTAGGAACTTGACGTGGGAACCAGCGGGCCCGCAGGACTGGCTGGGTAGCCAAAATCAGAACCACGGATAATGGCCGATCGGTGAGCCTGAAGGCTACTTGGTCAGTTCACCCTGTGCAGCCCGGCTCCCAGGACCCTTTGTGGCAGCATCTGCTCTCCGTGCTCCCCAGGAAGCCAGGTCACCTGCGGATGGTGGCTGTTCAGGCAGGCACGTGGGCGACCTTGAAGGACCATATGCCAGCAGTGGTGAGAGTCTGCCCCGTCTCTACTTTGGGAACCTGAATTCTCCCATCTAAGGGTGATGGGCTCTCAGCCACCCAATACCATTCCCGCCCCTCAGGTCAGGGATCCTGGGGACAGCACCGGCCCCAGGTTTTTCTTGGGGCTCAAGTCTTCAGGTAGCTGGGCATCACAAGTGGGCTCAGGGTTTGGGATTGGGGGAAAGGGGGTAAGGGGAGAGCAGGCTGGGAGCACGCAGTTGTCCCCCCCAGAGCTTGTCCTGGCTGGTGTGGCCCGCGGCAAGCATTTATTGAGCACAGGCTGTGTGCCAGGTGCTATTTTGGGTGTGAGGGGGGTGAGGCTGGGGGATATGAAGGCATTTGCTCTCATGGAACTTCCCTCCCAGTAGGGGAGACCGATCCATAGTGAGCAATAAGAAAAAGTAAATAAACAGGAAAACAGCAGGAAGTGATTAGTGCTTTGACGAAAGTAAAGCAGGAGGATGTGTTAGAACAGGGTTTGGCCGTATCCGGCCCTCTGCTTGTTTTTGTGTAGCCCTGGAGCTAAGAATGGTTTTTAAAGGCTTGGAACAAAATCTGAAGGAGACCAGTGCTGTGACGGGTGACGGCGGTCTGCAGATCAAGTCCCAGTGTCGGGGAAGAGAGTGTTACTAGAACAGGCTGTGGTCACTCTGACCCGATAGCAACTTTCCTGCTATGACACGGACTTGAGAGGTGGTGGCAGAGACCACATGTGGCTCATGGTGGCCCTTCCCAGGAAAGCTTCCCCATCCTGGCTTATGGACTGACTGGGGAGCTTCCTCTGAGCCAGCGTCTCCAGGGGTGACAGCGGGAGTGACTTCCAGGGTACCGAGGTGGGAAAGAGGGGCAGGAGGGGTGACATCATGTCCCTGCTTCATGGGGCCACAACTTCACCGAGTGACTGGAGGGAAGCAATGGTTACAGGGATGTAGTTCCCACTCTAATCTGACCTGTTCCCTCTGGTTTATTTCAGCCTTTGTCATATGTGCTTTTGCTCAGAAGCCCGGTTGCTTACCTCTACTTAAGAGAGGTGCTAATGCCACTGGGAGGCTCTGACCAGGTGGCAGGGCTGGGAGGCCAGCTGCCTCTGTGACCATCAGAGGGGCTCTCACTTTAGGGTGCAGATTTCTTAGCCCCCCCCAAATTATTTTATTGATTGAATTAAAGTTTTCAAAATTCATCCCCAGTATGTTCAGTTCAGGGTTAAATATCACATTTGTGGCACTTTTTTTTTTAACATTCTTTTTTTTTTCATATCATATTCTTTTCCGTGATGGTTTATCATGGGATACGGAATATCCCCTGGCTATACAGTAAGACCTTGTTGTTTCTCCCTCTGTAGACAATAGCGGACATTTCCTACCCCCAACTTCCCCGTCCATCCTTCCGCCATCCACCTCCCCCTTGACAAACACAAGTTTGTTCTCTATGTCTGTAAGTCTGTTTTTGTTTCGTAGATAAGTTCATTTGGGTCATTTTTTAGATTTCGCATGGAAGTGATATGGTATTTGTCTTTCTCTGTCTGCCTTACTTTGTGTGATAATCTCTAGGTCCATCCATGTTACATTATTTCATTCTTTTGTATGGTTGAGTCGTGTTCCATTGTGTATAAGAACCACATCTTCTTTAAGGTTGCAGATTTCTTTGGCACATTTCTTCCTGGCCCACTCAGATTCTTGCTCTGGAGAACTGTCTGGCTACCAACATCCTAGGAGCCAAGCGGGAGAGAAGGCCTAGGGTTGCCTCCATGTCCAGTATGGATCCCCTGTGCTGCACGGGTCTCTTGTGTTCCACTGGACCTGGTGTCCCCCAGCCCAAGGACCCTCTGTGTCACCCTCTCTGAGGAAAAGAACTCCTGCCTTCTGCCTGAGCTGGGAGGGACAGCCATCCTGTCTTCACCCCACCTCCAGAGAACCCTGGTGCGGTCAGTTCTCGATGCTTGGTGAGTTCATTAGTAGAAGCCAAGTTCCTTTTTGGTTTCTCTGGGTTAGGATGCAGCTTTCTTTATCTGCTAAGGCATCCTCCCATCCTCTTGTTTTCCAGCTTCTGGATTTTTGTTCCTATCCTCCTGTTCTCTTTGTCTTTTAGGGTTGACGCCTTAAAAAAATTCCCTATATGATCATCTTAGAAGGGTCTCGGGAGGGGGGCAGCAAGGTAGGGGTATGTATTGAATCTACCACTTTTGTGTCGTTAACTTTATTTATTTATTCAGTTAAATTTTTTCTTAGGGCCGCACCCATGGACGGCACATGGAAATTCCAAGGCTGGGGGTTGAATTGGAGCTACAGCTGCCAGCCTATGCCACAGCCATAGCACATGGGATCCGAGCCACTGAATGAGGCCAGGGATCAAACCTGCATCCTCATGGATACTAGTTGGATTTGTTTCCGCTGCGCCACAGTGGGAACTCCCTGTGCTGACTTCTTTAAAATGTCACTCTGGCTGTTGTGTGGATTGGGCAAGGGGAGAACAGAGGGACCCAGTTAGGAGGTTACTGCCAAGTCAACGTAAGAGACAGTGGTGCTCTGGGCGAGGGTTAGTGGTGGAGAGGAAAGAAAGACAATGACCTTGAGATGTGTTTTGAAGATGACCACTGTGACTTACGGAGGCTTGGGTACAGGAGAGCGGGAAAGTGAGGACTCAGGATTAAGTCCAAGTGTCCTGGCTCAAATCACATGTTTACAGTGATGGGAAGGTCTTGGGAGGAGCAAGTATGTGGGAGGAGATCAGAGTTGAGTTGAGATCCCTATTAGACCTCCAAGTGGAGGCGTCGGTAGCAGCTGCCCATGTGATTCCGGAATGAAGGGGAGAGGTCAGAGCTGGATTTAGGATTCATGGTGCCTGGGTTGGTCTGTAAGCCCTTGAGACTAGATGAGGCTACTCAGGAGGAGGGGTTGGCTGGAGAGGAGGAGGTATCTCCAGGTCTGCCCCCAGTCATTCCAACTTTTGAAAGGGAGGAAGAGGGGGGAAACCAAGAGAATGATGTTTTCTTTTCAGTAGTGAAGAGAAGAAAGCACTTCCGGGGCGGCTGTGAGATGCTACTGACACGTAGGTGAAGGTGAGGACAGAGAGATGACCATTTGTGGCAGAGACTCCTTGGTTTTCCTTCTTCCTGAATAACAGGATCCCCCATTTTTAGCTAGGCACAGGGCCACTCAGAATAAAAGCCATATTTCTTAGTCTCCTTTGCAGCTAGATGAGACTGTAGGACTAAGTTTAGCCCATGGGGCTATGCAACCAAGTTTAGCCAATGGAGGAAAGCGGAACTGCAACTTCCCAAAGTGTCCTAATAGGGAGGGAGCATGCTCTCCTTCAACCTCTTCTTCTTTTCAGTTGACTGGATTGTGAGGTGATGGCTGGATTTCCTGCAGCCACTTTGGCCTGTGTGACCTTCGGAATGGAAATTACCCGTGGAAAGGCAATAAGATAAAAGGATCATGGGTCTCTGATTTCATGGAGCCCCATTATAGCTCTGGACAGGTTTCATATGAGAAAGAAATAAACTATCTTCTTTTTTTTTTTGATTTTTAGGGCCATACCATAGCATATGGAGGTTCCCAGGCTAGGGGTCCAATGGAGCTACAGCTGCCAGCCTACACCAGAGCCACAGCAACGTGGGATCCAAGCCACATCTGTGACCTACACTGCAGCTCACGACAACACCATACCCTTAACCCACT
The DNA here is from genome assembly GCF_016906955.1 of Phacochoerus africanus. Classification (NCBI taxonomy): domain Eukaryota; kingdom Metazoa; phylum Chordata; class Mammalia; order Artiodactyla; family Suidae; genus Phacochoerus; species Phacochoerus africanus. The sequence goes on along the minus strand of NC_062550.1, from coordinate 70,893,387 downwards.
GAGCAAGGCCAGGGATCAAACCTGCAACCTCATGGTTCCTAGTTGGATTCGTTTCTGCGGCACCATGGCAGGAACTCCTAAACTGTCTTCTTTAAATCACTTTTATTTTGTGTTTTTTTTGGAATTAGCAGCCAACTTATTGCTAACTGATCCATCATGGGATCTGGCAATAAACATAGAGGCACAGCGTTTGAAGCATGAACAGCTGTAACAACAGCAACAGTAATACCACCCCGGACTCTTTATAGCACTTTTCAGTTTACAAAGCGCTTTCAAACACACTGTCTTGCTTGATGTGTGCGACTGCTCTGCAGCAGTGTGGGCATTCTCTTTGTAGACGGAGGCGCTGAGGCTCGGAGGAGGGATCACTTACTCCAGTCACCTGGTTACTGCCCCTCAGAGCTTCTGCTTCTACCCCAGGGCTCTGGCTCCTCACCCGGTGCTGGTGACCTGAGGTGGAGAGTAGGTTACGACGTGCAGGAAGTTCTGCCCCGGAGCCCGCCCGGTGCTGGGCAGAGAGCTAGAGACATTGGCATTAAGGAGCAGCAATGAAATCTTTCTCACCTCTTGGGAAAATACTTCTATTCCCACAAGGGAGGAGATCGTGGAGAATAATTAGAGAAGTAAAGATCAGACACCCACCAGCATTGGAGAGAAATGTGTTTGCCAGCTGGCGGGCTAGCAATCCCATTTTGGAAGGAACTGGGTAGCAATCAGATGTTCAGAGCAGGAGTCTGCCGAGCGTCTTGTGACTGTGGAAATGTTTTCTCCGTATCAAAGGGATCTGCTTCTCTTTGCAGATTCCCCTCCAGAGGCCCAGCCGAGAACTTTTGAAGTTTGGCACGATCCTCTCCTCCTGCTTTTCCTCTTCAGTAACTACTTTGCTGACTTCTTTCCAATTTCTCTCGCTAAATCCCCCCTGATCCTGATGTAGACACTGTGTGGCGGGTGTAGGCCAAAGAGCGCTTGGAGATTGTTGGGGAGATGCAGACTTTAAACTGATTATGGGTCGGCACCTTCCCCCCCCCCCCCCCCCCGCTAGCTGACGTGAGATCACTTTCAAGTGACTTGCTCAAGGTTACGCAGTCAGGGAGTAGACTCTGGGATCCGAAGCCAGCCACAGGACGTGTAAGACCACACGCTGCTTTAGCTGTAGAAAACCAAGCATCCCCGGAAGATGCCATTCCGTCCATCCCACCCAGGGCCCCCTTGCATCTTGACGGACTGCCCCAGCCCCGCTCCTGGAGGCACATTAAAGCAAGTCTCACATGCCTGCCGCGGGGAATGGCCGGGCCCCTCCCCACATGCAACAGGCCCACTTGCTCTTTCTCTTCATCTCGCTGAATCCTGGATTCCTGGCCATGGTCCCTGGCTTTGATATTTGTTTCTGCTCGCTCAGGTTTGGCAACTCGTCACATTCCCCTTGTAGCTTTTCAGGCCTCGGGTTTTCTCCCTCACCCTCTGCTCTGTGCCTGCCTCTGGTTTCTGTCTTCCCTCTGGCCTGGGGTCTGAGAACCCCAAGACTGGGCCAGAGATGGAAGTGGCCTTCAGGTGGCATTTCTGCGATAAGGAAGAAGACACTGATCCTGCCCTTGGCCACAGTTCTTCTCCCTCGAGGGAGAAATGCACTTAACCGCTCACTTTATCAGGTGAGACTCAGACCCCGAAGTCGAATTCTAGAAGGGCTGGCCTGAGTGCCTACGGCCGAAACAGGCCTCCTTTATCCCACAACCCCTTTTCAATCACCTAGGATATGTCTGGCACAGTTCTAGCTCCTGGGGATGCAGCAGTGAATAGAATCAAAGTCCAGGTCCTGGAAGAGCTTTGGTGCGAGTGGGGGAATCACACAGCTAGTAAACAGCATTGCACCTGGGTCTCCTGTTCTGTTTACCCCCGACGGCCATACAGACAGTCTTGGATTTGATCTCTGTGGTGGGGGGAGTGTAAGACGAAAGCGATAAGAGGGAGTTCCTGTTGTGGCTCAGTGGTAATGAATCTGACTAGTATCCATCAGGATGAGGGTTCGATCCCTGGCCTTGATCAGCAGGATCTGGCGTTGCTGTGGCTCTGGCGTAGGCTGGCAGCTATAGTTCTGATTTTGACCCCTAGCCTGGGAACTTCCATATGCCGAGGGTGTGGACCTAAAGAGACAAAAAAAAAAAAAAAAAACCATGGAGTTCCCGTCATGGCACAGTGGTTAATGAATCCAACTGGGAACCATGAGGTTGCAGGTTCGATCCCTGGCCTCGCTCAGTGGGTTAAGGATTCAGCATTGCTGTGAGCTGTGGTGTAGGTCGCAGACGCAGCTCAGATTTTGACCCCTAGCCTGGGAACTTCCATAAGCCGAAGGTGCGGCCTTAGAAAACACAAGGGGAAAAAAAAAAGCCATAGAGGGGAGTTCCCTGTGACTCAGTGGGTTAAGGATCCAGCATTGTCACTGCTGTGGCACTGGTCACTGCCATGGCTTGGGTTCGATCCCTGGCCCGAAAACTTATGCATGCCTTGGGTGTGGCCCAAAAAAATGGGAAAAAGAAAAGGGGAGGAGACAGCCTCTCCCAGCCCCCTGCCATATGAGAATAAGACAGTTTGTTCCATCCACAGAGACAGACTGACTGATCCGTTTAAGGGAGAAGCTCCAGGCCTTGGGACCTGGGGTCCCTGAAAGACCACATCCAAATGTCCTCACAGGGGCAGAGCATGTACTCGGGTCTCAGAGCGTGGTTCCTGTGCATCCCTGGAACCCAGTGGAAATGCAGACTCTCACCCCACCCGCCCCCGTCCTCAGGAACCAAGATCTGCAGGTGATTCCTACCCACAGTAGTTTGAGAAGCAATAGGTTAGACTTTTTGACCCGGTGCAGAGAAAAGCCCCACCCCCAGACTGTGACCAATCCGTGACCATTCCTCCTTCTTGGAGATGGAGCAGGAGATGGGCTTCCTCTCCTGGAAAAGGTATGCATTTAAGCAATGTACTCATCTTTGTGTGACTTAGTTACTATAAATAAAATAATAAATATCAATAAAAATAGGATACAAAGAAATTAAATTCAAAAAAGTTGCTTTCTTTTCATTTGTCTTGTAACTTTATTTCATTTTTTTGTCTTTTTAGGGCTGCACCTGCGGCATATGGACGTTCCCAGGCTAGGGGTCAAATTGGAACTGTATCTGCCAGCCTAGACCACAGCCGCAGCATCTTGGGATCCAAGCCGAGTCTGCGATCTACACCACAGCTCACGGCAATATTGGATTCTTAGCCCACTGAGCGAGGCCAGGGACTGAACCCTTGTCCTCATGGATACTAGTTGGGTTCGTTACCACTGAGCCATGATGGGAACTCCATTTTTTTTTTTTTTTTTTGGCTGCACCTGCAGCATGCGGAAGTTCCCAGGCCAGGGACTGAGCCCGTGCCACAGCAGCAACTCAAGCCATAGCAGTGACAATGCCGTATCCTTAACCTGCTGAGCCACCAGGGAACTCCTGACTTATAATATTTTCAATTGTCAAAATTCCAACAAATAAGTATCATTCTGTACCTTCGTATCAGTTTATAAACTACTAAATCACTATCAATTGTTTTTAATGTCTGAGGGGAATGTCTATGCATGAAAAAATACTTAAAATTATTTCTGTATTTTAATTTTTTCAGCTGATTAAAGTTGTATATTTTAAGAAATAAAATGTTTAAAAGTTGTACATTTTCAAGCCTAATTTGATTTAGTTCAATTAATAAATCTTGCTATTTCGTTCACAAAGCTAGTATTTTTATGTTAAATCTCTTTTGATTAATGTTCAGTTAACTTAAGTTCTTTAACCATTTACTATCACTTACACACTTGATTAAATTAGCTTAGATTATTTAAACTAAAATTAAGCACTTCAAATAACTAACAAGGCAGACTTACAAATCTACTAAAATCTTAGGCATTAAGCATTTAACGCTAAGAACTTAAACACTTTATAAAACATAGTAGATCTCAACTTACAGATCTAATCAGATTTACTGAAGCATTTAACCTTCACACTTAATCCACTTAGTATTAAATTAACGTTACAAGTCTAATATGCTACGTTTTTAAAATACTTTTCCAACACCTTAAAAAGCAGATAATAGAGTTCCCATTGTGGTTCAGTGGAAACGAATCTGCCTTGTATCCATGAGGACGAGGTTTCAATCTCTGGCCTCGCTCAGTGGGTTAAGGATCCAGCATTGCCCTGAGCTGTGGTGTAGGTCGCAGACGCAGCTCGGATCTGGCCTTGCTGTGGCTGTGGTGTAGGCCAGTAGCTGTAGCTCCGATTAGATCCCTAGCCTGAGAACTTCCACATGCCTCAAGAGTGGCCCTAAAAATACAAAAATAAATAAATAAATAAAGCAGATAAAATTTTTTCACTTTAAAATGGTTAGTGGTTAATTTTTTTGGTTTGTTTGCTTTTTTTGGCTGTACCTGTGTCATATGGAGGTTCCCAGGCTAGGGGTCCAGTCAGAGCTGTAGCCACTGGCCTGCACCACAGCCATAGCAACTCCGGATCCCACCAAGCGAGGCTGGGGATCAAACCCACCACCTCATGGTTCTGGTTGGATTCATTTCCGCTGAGCCACGGTGGGGACTCCTAAATGGTTAATGTTATGTGAATTTTTTAAAAAGCAATGCAAATTTTATTTATTTATTTTATTTTTATTTGTCTGTGCCTGTGGCATATGAAAATACCTGGGCCAGGAATTGAACCCAAGCCATAGATAGCAGCAACCCAAGCCACTGCAGTGACAACATTAGATTCTTAACCCACTGTGCCCCAAGAGAATTCCTCAAAATTTTAAATTGATTTTAAAAAAAATTATATGGATGCACCTGCAGCATGTAGAAGTTCCTTGGGCCGGGAATTGAATCCAAGCCTCTTCTGAGGCAACACTGGATCCTTTAACCCACTTCGTTGGGCCAGGGATCGAACCTGCATCTCCACATCAACCTAGACCACAGCAGGCAGATTCTTTAACCCACTGTGCCACAACGGGAACTCCTAAATTAAATTTTTAAAATTATCTCTCAAACCCAGATAAAATATAAATTACCCCAGTGGTTCCAACAGTTACTGCTACACACACCCTTAAGCCTATCATAAACGTTTTAATATATGTTTGTGTCATTCATCATATTTACATTTGTTTTCAAGCCTTGATCCAAACAAAGCCGGCAGAATCAGCCTCATTTGATTGGGCCGAGATGACCACAGTGAAGATTTAGGACCTGTACACACACATTGGGGTTATAAGCCCCATGCTTGGAGCTGCCGCACATACTGTTACAGCTACAGAGACTGCTCCCCACACTCCAGATTGGGCAAGTCTGGGGTGGGGTCTGGATGTCATCCAGCCTGGCAATTATCCATGGGAGTGGCTTCCTGCTGTCAAATTTTGCCTGCCGCAATAACAAAGTTCCTAAAACCCTCACTTAAAAAAAAAGACCCCCAGTGCAGCTTTCCTCCCCGGGTATCACGCCGCCTGGATAAAAGCACGAGAAGGTCACAGCTTAATTAGTAACCAGCACTTGGCAATGGCATGTGCATTGTTTGAATTGTTGACATTTTTGGAAACACACATACACTGTTTTTGTTTGTTTTAGTATAGCTCGGATTCAGTATCTTTAGGGACTTGGGCTTTTTGCAAGTTTGGATTCCTTTCTGCCACTCAGATCATCAGCTTTGCCTTGTTTTGCTTTTTTGTCTTCACACCCTGCCTCTTGCGTCCTTGAAACGCTATGCTCTGGCCTCATCTGGCCACCTTGGGCCTGCTTTGACTTTCCTTGCATGTAGGTGTGGCATCAGCTGCTCTCCAGAGAGCCCTGGTTTCTTTAAGCGATGGGTGTTATTAGGGACCAGTAGGTGGACACTCGTAGCATAAATCACATTATCTCTGTGACAGCTAAGGCTGGGGAGGAGTTGTCACTCCTCGTCCACACCAGTGAGAGAACCAGAAAGTGAGTTGATGCTTCCAGTTTAATTCTAACCCTGCTAAGACCTTTAGAAAATACACTCTATTGTAAAAACTTATGTAATCCCCTCTTTTAAATTAGCAGCTTTTAGCAACCAGCTGCTGCTTCTTTTTAAAAAAACAACCTTAGGAGTTCCCTGGTGGCCTAGTGACTAAGGACTTGGCATTGTTGCTCCTATAGCGTGGGTACGATCCCTGGTCTGGGGACCTTCTACATGCTGCAGGCGTGGCCAAAAAAAGAAAATAAAGCAAAACAAACAAACCTTTTAACAGCATGCTATACCTATTTTAATAATGTCATTATTATAATTAATTTGTCTTTTTAGGGTCATACACGGCATATGAAAGTTCCCAGCCTAGGGGTCAAATCAGGAATTGGAGCTGCAGGTGCCGGCCTATGTCACAGCCACAGCAACCCAGATCTGAGTCTCGTCTGTGACCTACACCACAGCTCAGGGCAATGCCAGATCCTTAACCCACTGAGCCAGGCCAGGGATCAAACCAGCATCCTCATGGATACTAGTAGGGTTCTTTACCATTGAGCCACAATGGAAACTCCTACTTATAATATTATTAATGATTTTTTTTTTAATGTCACCCATGGATGTATATCAACTTGGACCCAGCCATCTCGGCCAGGGCTGCCCACTGTGCCTCTGTCACTTTTATGATCCCTGTGTCTTATCAACCGTCATCTGGCCGTTTTATTGACCGTCACATAATTTCCTCTCACCCAACCTTATTGGATTCGCTAGGCTGGATTCTGATTTCAAAGCTTTGGCTTCGACTCGCTCCTTGCCCCTTTGACTTCTGGCCCCTCCTCTGCCTTTTATGCTCGAGCCAGCTTGTCATTTCCTTTTCCCTGTTATCTTCAAGGCTCCTCTCAGGCTGTCTGCGTCTGCACCTCAACCAGCTGCTCTCTAAAGAGGCCAGCTTTTGGGAGGAAATAAAATCAATATACACTTAACAAAGTTAACCTATTTGGCACAACGTATTTTTGTAGGTAAGAAGATTTCCTTTTCGTGGTCTATAGGATGGAGAAAGGCCCGGAACCCAATTTCCATCGAAGTCCAAGCACCTTTCCTCGACGCCCCATTTGTTCCCCAGCCAGACTCTTGCCCTAAATGCTTGGTGCCTCCTAGCCCTGACCCAGCTCCCTCCTCCATCCTGCATGCTGCCCTCCTCTAGCCGGCAGGGACCAGCAAACGCCCCATTTATCCTTCCCTTCTGTGGAGGAGAGACCCCAAGGTGTTCCCCACCCCCATCCCCGACTCCTGGTGTTCACATCGCTCTGTGATGCCCTTGAGAGTGCACACCTGTGATGGATGTGCTTCTAATGAAGGACCAGGGCAAAGGAGACAGGATGTCACACTGTGACTAAGTTATATTATACAGGCTCTTCCCTCCGGAGAGCCTCTGTGCTAACTGGCTCCAGCCCCGGTCCCTCAGGATCCCAGCATCCCTCTCACACCCTCCTCTCATCTCACGTCCATTCCATGTGGTTTGGGGTGACATTTTCAACAGTCCCCTTGGACTCTGGGTTCCTTGAAGCCCATGTCCAGTCTCTCTAAGCCACCCACCTCCACAGTCACAATCTGGGCTCTGGCATCACTGGAAACTATCCCCCTGCAAACCACTGAGTCTGTCCCCTTCCTCTCCTTCCTGCTGGCTGCTTAATAGCTCCCCCTGCACTACTTCGCCTCATCAGCACCCTGCTCTGTCATCCCCACACCCCCCGCCACTTCCTGTCTGCCCTCCTTACCAGATTTGGGTCCACGTCTACAGCAGTCCTGGTGACAGCCTGACCTCCATCCTTGGTCATGTTGTCTCAGCCATCTGGCGGCTCATCATTGCAAAGAAATGGCTCTTGCCAAGACCTCCAGGGACCTTAAACTCACTGAGTCTTGTGGGTACTTATTAATCCTCGTCTTCCTTGAACCCCCTGTCTCCTCCATCAGTCTGGTCCTCTTCCCCTCTGGCCTAGCTCAGTGAATGGCTCCACCAACCATCCTCTGGGACTGGCCAGAAACCCAACAAGTCCTTCATAGCCCATCTGTGCATTTCACTTTCTGCATGTCTTTCAAGTCTATCCTTACCCCTCCCTCGTCACTACCCCTAACCTAGACCAAGCTAACTCCATCTTGTGCTGAGACCACTGCTATCACCTTCTGCCCCCTCCAGCCAGAGAGAACGTCTCAAAATGCAAATCTGATCCTGTCATGCTCTTATTTAAAAGATTTCAATGATGACTTACTTATCTTAGGACATATGTACATGTCAAAATCCTAAGTGACCCGGCATAGTCTGCTGCCTATGTGATTCTTTGCCCTCATCCTGCACTGTGCCCCCCACAACTCCCTGGCTCTAGACACATTACATTTCCTGTGCTGTGGCCAATTCATATTTGGGTTTAATGCTTTTATTTTATTATTTTTTTTCCTTTTCTGGCTGCCCTGCAGCCTATGGAGTTTCTGGGCCAGGGATCGGAACCAAGCTGCAGTTGTGATCTAAGCCACAGCAGTGGCAACACGAGATCCTTAACCCACTGTGCTGGGCCAGGGATTGAACCTGTGTCCCAGCGCTCCCAAGATGCCGCTGATCATGTTGCACCACAGCGGGAACTCCTGGGTTTAATGCTTTTAACTTGTAAGTCCTTTTACATATGGTTTTGGTCTTCAGGGCAGAATTTAAAGTGTGATTTTACACCATGGAATGGCCCTTCATAAGCATAAAGGAATATTCTAAGGTCATTAAGAAAGTTGATACCAGTGTAGCTGAAAAGGCTATTACTGTACATTTATTGATTCCACAAACCATGGAAATCCTTACCTGCTCCACACGCATTCAGAGAGCTGATGTCCATGTGGCACACACACACACACACACGCATGTGCACAGATGCTCATGGACAGTGACCACGTGTTTCTCAGTACTCTACATCCAGGGGACAAATGCCAACAGCTTCAGCTCTACCTGAAGGCCTTCTGCAGGGTGATCTGTTTTTTTGTCCTTTCTTTCTCCTTCCTTCCTTGCTTCCTCCCTCCCTGCCTTCCTTTTTCCTGCCTTCCCTCCTTCCTTCTTTTCTTTCTTTTCTTTGTCTTTTTTAGGGCTGCACCTTTGGCATATGGAAGTCCCTAGGCTAGGGGTCTGATCGGAGCTGCAGCTGCCCGCCTGCGCCACAGCTATAGCAATGCCAGATCTGAGCCATGTCTGTGACCTACACCGCAGCTCATGGCAACGCTGGATCCTTAACCCACTGAGCGAGGCCAGGGATGGAATCTGCATCCTCACGGATACCGGTTGGGTTCTTAAGCTGCTGAGCCACAGCAGGAACTCCTGCTTTTCTGTGCCTTCTGCCTCTGCATTTCAGAGTGCATGTTGACTACCAGGAATCCCAGCATAGAACCTGCATTTCTTCAGACAGGGGCTGGCCAAGACCTTGTAAAACCTAGGTGGCTCCAACAAACTCGCTTTACATGTGCATGCTCTCTGCAGGCATTGACCCACCTTGGGTCATGCATGCCCATGGGCACAGCCACTCCCAATGACTGGTATTCATTATGTTCAGTCTGAGAACATGTACCCAAGCCAGTCTTGCCCCTACAACACATCCAAGGGTAGCCAGGGGTCTGAGGGCCCTAAGTTGGTCTGGGGGTTGGCATACGATGGCCCAATGTCTGCTTTTGTAAATAAAGCTTTAGTGGGACACCGTCATGCTCACTCATGACGTGTCGTCTATGGCTGCTTTTGTACTACAGGAGCAGAGTCGAGTAGTTGTGACGGAAACTGTATGGCCTGCAAAGTCTAAAATATCTAGTAGCTGGCCCTTTACAGAAAATGTTTGCAGACCTTTGACTATGTTTTCCAACTGTTTCAGTGACGACAACAACAAAGTAGAGTTGCCAGATTTAGCAGTTACAATACAGGACACTCGGAGTTCCTGTCGGGGCTTAGCAGAAACGAATCTGACTGGGAGCCATGAGGTTGCGGGTTCAATTCCTGGCCTCAATCAGTGGGTTAAGGATCTGGTGTTGCTGTGAGCTGTGGTGTAGGTCGCAGACACGACTTGGATCTGGCGTTGCTGTGGCTGTGGCCTAGGCCGGTGGCTACAGCTCTGATTGAATCCCTAGCCTGGGAACCTTCATATGCCGCAGGTGCAGCCCTAACTTTGGCTCGGATTTGAATCTGCTCCTTGGACTGGGAACTCCATATGCCACGGGAGCAGCCAAAAGAAGAAAGAAAGAAAGAAAACAAACAAAAAAACACCAGATGTATAATATAATTTTCTCATTGTCTGATTTAATGGCCCAATTTTCATCCCTGGTAGATGCAGAAACTACCACTCTTTCCTGGTAGATATGGAAACAGGCCTGGTACACCCTGCCTCACACTGTTTCTTCGTACCATCTCCACGTCAGAGGGTTGGCTGAAGTCACTCTAGATGGGGGACATGACCTCTGAAGTAGCTTTGTGCCTCTGGCTGGTGGAGGCTGGCTGAGGCAGCAGTCCCATGCCCATTTACTGGCTAAATGACCTGGAGGAAATTACCTAACCCGTTTGAGCCTCACTTTCCTCCTCTGTAAGGTGGAGGGATGACAGTGAGACCCTGCCTCAGGGGGTGGTTATGTGGATTCAACGAATTAGCACAGGTAAGGGACTTGGAACCAGGCCTAGTACATAGCACTTGGTAACTGTTGCTGTCCTTTGCTTTACCAGCTGACTTGAAGAATCCAATGGGCAACGTGGAGTGTTCCCAAACCCAGCCTCCAGCAGTGTGGACTCTCCCCACTAGGTGTCACAATTCAGCAGACCCTGCCTGTCCCTTAGCTCTGACTTTTTTTTTTTGCTTATTATCATTTTTGATTTGATTTGGTGATTTCAAGGGGATAAACTAACACACCATCTCTTGAAGTCTCTGGGGATCTAGAAATTCCAGCAGAACTGCTGATGTCCAGGGCTGGAAGAAGCTCTTTGAAGGGCTGCCTTTGTTCAGAGTTAACGTGACATGTAATTTATTGTCCCAACCAAGATACTTTGAGAGTGAAAGTAATGATGCTAGGACAAGAGGAATAAATGGGCTATGCCCCAAGATCCTGGGTGTGGGCATCTCATCCATGGGGGTTTTTCCTCAGCATTTTCAGACTCCCCAGGACAGAAACTCCCTGACACTCCTGGACCTGTAAACTCTGACCTGTAAACAAGGTCCTTTAAACTTTGACCTTGTGGGGAGTTCCTCATGTAGTTCAGCAGGTTAAGAACCTGTCTAGTATCCACGAGGATGTGGGTTTGATCCCTGGCTTCACTCAGTGGGCTAAGGATCCATTGTTGCGTGGCTGTGTCTGCGGCATAGGCCTGTGGCTGCAGCACCAATTCAAGCCCTAGTCCCGGGAACTTCTATATGCTAGGAACTACCAAATGCCATAGGAATAGCTCTAAAAAGAACAAACATACAAACAAACAAAAACTGTGACCTTGTGTTTTGGGAGTTGTCATAATTCCCTTCTATGTCTTCCTGCCCTAAGAATGTCCTGCCTCCTTTGTCAGGTCATTTGTTTGAGTTTTGTCCTCAGTGGATGAGGTGGATATGTGTCTGCCCCAGACTTCAAGGCTGAATACTTCCTTACCCCCATAGCTTTTCTCCCAGCTGTAAACCCCTTCAGAGGTATGAGTGCTCCAGCTCTGGAGGGAGGGTGAGCAGTGTGGACACTTTCTGGGTTATTGCTGAGGGGATTCTTCTAAGGTTTCTTCCAACCCGAGGCTCCATAATCCTATTATTTCAGATTTGCTTATCTCTCATTAAAGGGCAGGAGAGGCTAATGTTTGCACCTGCCATGCATCTAATGTTGTGCCTCCACCATCTTGGTCATCCCATCAACCCTTTGGTATTAGTATTATTAAACCCCAATTTTGGGAGTTCCTGTTGTGGCTCAGTAGTAATGAAACCAACTGGTATCCATGAGGATGCAGGTTCGATCCCCAGTCTTGCTCAGTGGGCTAAGGATCTGGCATTGCCATGAGCTGTGGTGTATGTTGCAGATCGAGAGGCTCGGATCTTGCTGCTCTGATTCGACCCCTAGCCCAGGAACTTCCATACGCCCCAGGCACAGCCCTAAAATGCAAAACAAAAATAAAAAAGAAATTTAAACCCCAATCTCATAGGCCTGGAGAGGGAGAGGACACAGCCCCTAAAAGGCAGAACCAGAGTTCAATCCCACGTCAGTCTGGCCCCAAAGAGTTGGGGATGCTACCACACAAGCTGCCTCCCAGTGTTTTTACAGTAAGATTGTAAACCAGCTATTGTTCTGTGGGGCTCCTGAGCACACAAGCCTTTCTGTGTCCTCCATTGCTTGTTTTTAGGGAATAAACCTCAGTCTCCATGACCTTCTCTGAGTTCCAAAGGGCAGTTGCTAATCAGGGAGGGGAAGGGATGCAGAGACCAGGGGGGAGCAGGGAAGCCTCGGGGCAGGGTCTGGTTCCTCCTCAAGGAATATACACAACAGTATCTTTGAGCCTTTCTGTAGAAGGACAACCCCCAACAAATGGAAGAACTACTTGATGAAGCAGTCTTCATTCTGGGAAGAAGGAGGACTACCAGAACCAGTCCTGGGGCCACTAAACACCAGCTTTGAGAAACAATGTAAGCTTGCCTCTACCCTGATCCTTACCTTTGGCACTAATCCTTACTACACTCCCCAAACTATAAAACCACCTCCTAACCCCTTCCAAAGGGGGCACAGTCTTTAAGGCATTAGCCTGCTGTGGCCCCCTTGGCCTGGCAAAGCAATACAGCTATCTTTTCCTCCTTTACCCAAAACTCTGTCTCTGCATTTCAATTCGGCACCAGCAGACAGAGGCCGAATTTTGGCAACAAGATCACTTGCCCAGCGGACACCACAAGCAAATCCCTTTCTCTGAGTCTCAATTTCCTTTTCTGGAAGCTGGACAGAGTTACATGTGGCTAAGGGCTGTCACAGTGACTGGGGAGATTGGGGCCTGGGGGAAGGGTGTCGGGCTGGGGAGACTTTATGCGGGGCATTGAACAAGGGTTTGAAGGAAGGGAAAGAGGTTTCAGAGGGGATGTATCATTGGGTTAAGTCTACCAGACAAAAACAAGATTGTGTGTGTAGGAGGGGGTGGGACCCAGGAGATGAGCAGAAACTGCTAGTCTAACTAAGAAAGGCGAAAGGGGCCCTGGTGACAGGTCAAAGACAAAAAGTTTGTCTCAGATCATACTTAGCATAGGATGGTGCAGGTGGGAAGCTTCATTTCATCAAAAAGCACATTTTTTGATGACCGTAGTGAAGAGAAGAGGGTTGTTCAGCGGTCACTCTGGAAGAGAGTCCAGGCTTAGGAAGGACTACAGGAAGCCCTGGGCCGGAGACCTATAACCCGAGTTTGTCCTGCAGTTCAGGTCGAAGGGCGAGCGGTGCCCTTTACCAACCCTTGGAGGCCGGTACTTCTGGGGAGGCGGACAGCCTCTCCTCCAAAAGCCTCTCTGGCGGTCTCTAATATACATCCGAGTCAACAAGTCAGAGGCCCCAGGGAAGGGCTACCGAGGTGTGGGGGTGGAGTGGAGAGAGGTCAAGGAGCCGGCTCCAGCGGGAAGGCTGTGACCCAGCCCGGGACTGGACGGCCTCGGGCCGGTGTCCTCGCGCCCACAGCAGGGGCGCGAACTCCCAGGCCCTGACCTCCCGCCAAACTGATTAGGCTGCCCCGGCTCCTGGGGCAAAGGAAGGGGTCGTACCAGCGCCCCGGAGGAGTGGCCGACCGGAGAATCTAGGCGGCAGGGAGGGAGGATGGCTCCTGGACGAGAGCTACGCCTGGCTCCGGACACCCGAGCCCAGCAAGGTCTTGGCCTGCCCCTGGGTCCCTCCAGCTCCAGCGCTCTGGATCCGGTCAGGGGGTACTGGAAGCTCCGGGCCGCAGTCCCTGCCCTCCGCCTTGCACACCCCTTTTCCACCCGCTGCCCCGCCCGCAGTGCCCTCCCCAGAGCCAGGCTTTAGTTCCCCTCCCCCACTCTTCTCGCGGGGGCTCGGGCCCCCTCAGCCTCTCAGTTCCCGGGATGGCCCCTCCCCCGAGGGCCCGCCCCGCCCCAATCCCCGCCCCTACATTGCCAATCCGGGGTAGGCCCCGCCCATCGTCCCGCCCCGCCCTCACCCCGCCCCGTGGCCTCGCAGTCCAGGGCAGGCCCCGCCTCCTGTTTCCGCTGGCGGAGGCTCTGGCGGTGGCGGCGCGCGAGCGCGAGCGATCCCGACCCCACATTCCTGGGAGCGCGGTGAGTGCAGCCCGGGGCGGGTGGGGGCGCGAGCCGCGGGTCGGGGGCTCGGGAGGGTGCGGGCTCACCGCGCCCGGGCCGACTGGGGGCCGGCCGGCAAGCCCCCTACCCGGTCCCCGCAGGGGGAGCGGCCCGGGGCGCCCCGGGGAGGGGTGTCTGGGGCGGCGGTGACGAGCTGAGGGAGGGATGCGGTCGGCGCCCTCTGGGGGGGCGGGAAGTCGCCCAGGAGGGGACTATGCGCGCGGGGCCGGGTAACGGGGCGAAGGCGGGTGTCTGCAAAGGGAGAGGCTGTGAGGAAGACCTCCTTTGCGGGAGTGGACGGCGGAATCCCAGGCGAAGGGATGGGGGTTCTGTAGGATGCCGCGGAAAAGGAGAGCCCCGGAGCTGTCAAGGGTTTCTGACTTTGTGACCCAGTGGAGCGGATTGGGGAGGTCCATACAGCACCCCCAGGGAGGGCCGGGGCTCAGGTAGAGCTGGGATACCGCCTGCAGGCCACCGGGCACCCCGACCACTCCTTGGGCCACCACTGGCAGATCGGCGCTCAGAGTGACAGGGCTTTGGCACGCCCCAAGGTCCGAGATGTACTCCATCTGTGCATCCAAGTTTGGGACTTTAAAAAACTTCCTTGTGGTTTAAAGGAAAAAAAAAAAAAAAAAGTCCAAACTAGAAACTGGCTCCTTAGGAGAGCAGTATTTCTACTTGTGTATTTCAGAACTGGAGTGCTGGATCTGTTCTCTTTTAAAAAAGAAACTGGTTTCTTTGCCTCTTTTCCAAATGCCTGTAACATCTGGGGAAAGTTGAAGCATTGGGGTGGTATGGGATTCCTGGGCCGGGTAGGCCTTTCCTACCCATCCCCAAAGCGGGGATAAGATGGCAGCAGTTGACCATTCTTTGGCTCAGAGACTCAAACTCATTATATGAGGGTGCCCTTCTGATTGGCAGCTGTCCCCTTCCCTGGAGTAATTCAGGTATTTCCTCCTCCAGGAAGCTTTCCTGGACTAGTGGAGAAAACTGAGGACTCATGCTCTGATCTCTATGTACCAGCCAGCTTCCTTGTCTTTACTAAAAATAGCCATACAGAATATTTTATATGAATGTTTTGCTATAAAGATGTGCAGTCAGCTTGTCATAAGTAATGGAAAGGGGAGGAGAGGTATTATGGATAATTTCAAACAATGGACTGGACAAATCATTTATATTTAGCTAAGGAATGCAGCCAGTGAGGCAGACTTTCACACCAGCTTCCTATCCTCCGCCTGGTTCTGGCAGGGCTGATGCAGCTGGGCTGTGGCTTGGGGGTGAAGGAGGGAAGAGGGTTGGGGTGGATAAAACTTGAAGGGTAATTCAGTTCTACACTCAGTCATTGAAGACCTGCTGTGTGCAAGGCCTGAAACAGGAGAGTGGACCAGAATGGAGTTTTTTTGCTCTGATTTAATCAGATTTTAATCTTTAAGCTATGAGCAGATAGTTAATATATTAATGACAATAACTAGTGTTTATAAAATAGTTTGTATGTGAGAAGAAGAGTGTGCATTTGTGTCTGACTGGGTCACTTTGCTGTACAGCAGAAATTGACAGAACATTGTACATCAACTATAATAAAAAATTAAAAAAAAGTAATTTGTAGTTGACCAAGCTCTTTCTCTGCACGTTAGCTATATATAATTTTATTTGGTTCACACACAATGTTGTAAAGCATATGCTATGGCCATGCCTGGAATTTCCCAGGCGAGGGACCGAACCTGTGTCACAGCAGTGACAATGCTGGATCCTTAACCAGTTGTGCCACAAGGAAACTCCAAGCATATGCTATTTTTAATTGCCTTTTTGTAGGTTAGGAAAATGATGCTCAGAGAGAATAAATGACTTCTTTGAAGTCACAGAACTCATAAGTGGAAGAAGCAGAACTTGAACTCGTGGCTTCTGACCTTATACACTGTGTTTTCTCCTATGTCCACCTGCCTCTGTCATTCTTAACTGTTGAGCCTGGGAGACCTGGGCTCCCATCTTAGCCCTAACATCACCTAATTGTGCAACCCTGGGCAAGTTACCTCCTCCCTCCAGCTCTCTGTTTTGGAGGATTCCTGCGTTAAAATATTTGTAGGGTTTCTTCCAGCATCAGAAAACTTACAGTGTAAGATGTTAGCAGCAGCCAATCAGTCAGTCAGTAGGTGTGCTGTGTTTATTTTTTATTTTTAGTTGTGGTAAAAAACATACAATGAAAATTATTATAACCAATTTTATCTTTTAAAAAATATTTAATTAATTTATTTATTTATTGTCTTTTTTTTTGCTATTTCTTTGGGCCGCTTCCGCGGCATATGGAGGTTCCCAGGCTAGGGGTCGAATCGGAGCTGTAGCCACCGGCCTACGCCAGAGCCACAGCAACGCGGGATCCGAGCCGCCTCTGCAACCTACACCACAGCTCACGGCAACGCCGGATCGTTAACCCACTGAGCAAGGGCAGGGACTGAACCCACAACCTCATGGTTCCTAGTCGGATTCGTTAACCACTGCACCACGAGAGGAACTCCTATTTATTTATTTTATTTTGCCATTTCTTGGGCCGTTCCCACAGCATATGGAGGTTCCCAGGCTAGGGGTCGAATCAGAGCTGTAGCCACCGGCCTATGCCAGGGCCACAGCAACGAGGGATATGAGCCACATCTGCAACTTATACCACAGCTCACAGCAATGCTGGATCTTTAACCCACTGAGCAAGGCCAGGGATCGAACCCACAACCTCATGGTTCCTAGTTGGATTCGTTAACCACTGTGCCAGAATGGGAACTCAAAAAAAACTTTATTTTTTAAGGCTGTACCTGTGGCATATGGAAGTTCCCCGGCTAGGTGTTGAATTGGAGCTGCAGCTGCCAGCCTACACCACAGCCACAGCAACTCCTGATCCGGGCTGTGTCTGCAACCTATATAGCAGCTCATGGCAACACCGGATCCTTAACCCACTAAGCGAGGCCAGGGATTAAGCCTTCATCCTTATGGATGCTAGTCAGGTTCATTACCGCTGAGCCACGAGGGGAACTCCGTAACCATTTTTAAATGTCCAGTTCAGGGAGTTCCTGTTGTAGCACAGCAGAAACGAATCTGACTAGTATCCATGAGGATTTGGGGTCAATCCCTGGCCTCTCTCAGTGGTTTCGGGATCTGGTGTTGCCATGAGCTGTGGTGTAGGTTGCAGATGCGGCTCAGATCCTGTGTGGCTGTGGCTGTGGCTGTGGCTGTGGTGTAGGCTGGCAGCTGTAGCTCCAATTTGACCCCTAGCCTGGGAACTTCATATGCCTTGTGTTTGGCCCTAAAAAAAGCAAAAAAAAAAAAAAAAAAAGCAAAAAAAAAGTCCAGTTCAGTTGCATTAAGATGTTCACATCGTTCTGCAACAGGTCTGCAAACCTTTTTCATCTGCAAAACTCAACTGTACACTCATTAAAAACTCATTTCCTTCTCCCCCTGACTCCTGATAACCTGCATTCTACTGAGTGTGTTTTATTAAGCTTCTACTATGTGCTTAATAAATATTGCCCTTGAGAAATAAATAAGCAGAGTCTGGGTAGCTGGCCAGAGTGCCGGTCCCCATCCTTGTGAATATAACTCCAGCATGGGCTGTATTGTTCAGCAAATGACTGAGCAGGGGAGGTCTTGGGCAAGTGCCTTCACTGCTTTTGGCTTTAGCTTCCTGCTTGCAAGAGGAGGATAACAATACCAAGCTCTCAGGGCTGTTGGAAGGAGCAGTGAGAGAACGCATGTGAAGCATGTAGCTTAGGGCCTCATACACAGCAGGTGTGCAGTAAACGGTGTTGTTATTTATAACCTAACTGAGGAGGCTACACTAATATGTTCGGAACAAGAGAGGACAGGACCTCTTCTGCCATTAAGGCCCAGGCCTGCTGTGGTGGTCATTCCAGGGACTAAAAGGGGATGGATCTAATCCGGGTGCCTTAGCCAGGCACTCTACATCCTTCCTACCTATCCCCGGCCTGCCCGTCGAGCCTTATCTCCCACTCTTCTTCCCCCAGGAACCCTCTGTTCCAGCCAGGGTCATCTCCCAAGCATGCTTTGCTCAGTCCTTCTTTGTTCCTTAGTTCATACTGTTCTACCTTCCTGGAATGCTCCTCCCTATTCCCTCTTTCCCCTCTTTTTTAAATTCAGTGAATTTTATTGTATTTATGGTTGTACAACCATCATCACAACCCAATTTTATTTATTTATTTATTTGTCTTTTTGCTATTTCTTTGGGCCGCTCCCGCGGCATATGGAGGTTCCCAGGCTAGGGGTCTAATCGGAGCTGTAGCCACTGGCCTACACCAGAGCCACAGCAACGCAGGATCCGAGCCGCGTCTACAACCTACACCACAGCTCACGGCAACGCCGGATCTTTAACCCAATGAGCAAGGGCAGGGACTGAACCCACAACCTCATGGTCCCTAGTCGGATTCGTTAACCACTGCGCCACGACGGGAACTATACAACCCAATTTTACATTTCCATACCAAACCCCCAGCCCATCCCTTCCCCACCAACCTGTCTCCTTTGGTACCCATAAGTTTTTCAAAATCTGTGAGTCAGTTTCTATTCTGCAAAGAAGTTTATTGTATCCCTTTTTGTCTTTTTTTGGAGGGGGGTTGCACCCATGGCATATGGAAGTTCCCAGGCTAGGGGTTGAATTGGAGCTGTAGCTGCTGGCCTACACCACAGCCACAGTAACACAGGATCCAAGCCATGTCTGTGACCTACACCACAGCTCACAACAATGCCAGATCCTCAACCCACTGAGCGAGGCCAGGGATCGAACCCGCAACCTCATGGTTCCTAGTCGGATTCATTTCCACTGTGCCACAACAGGAATGCCTGTATCCTTTTTTTAGATTCTACATATAAGTGATAGCATATGACATTGTGTCTCACTATCTGTCTAACTTCACTTAGCATGATAATTTCTAGGTCCTTCCATGTTGCTGCAAATGGCATTATTTCTTTCCTTTTTATGGCTGAGTAATATTCTATTGTGTATATGTACCACATCTTCTTTATCCACTCCTCTTTTGATGAACATCTAGGTTACTTCTATGTCTTGGCTATTGTATGTAGTGCTGCAGTGAATGTTGGGGTACCTGTATCTTTTCGAGTCATGGTTTTCTCTGGATAGATACCCAGGAGTGTGATTGCTGGATCAAATGGTAATTCTATTTTTAGTTTTTTGAGGAATCTCCCTACTATTTTCCATAGTGGTTGCACCTCTTTCCCCTATTTAAGAAGATCTTCAAGATCCTTCTCATGTCTGAATTCCTTCATGGAGACTTCCCTGGCTACCCATCCCAAAAGAACCTCTTTTTCCTTGGAGTCCTATGGCATTTTATGTTTTCATCTCTCCTGGCTTTTATATACTGCCTGGCATGATCCTTTAGTTGTGTATGTCTTACTACAAGAGTCTGTGCTAAGTTCTGATACAAAAATGAAAACAGGGCATATAATGCAGTAAAAGGTTAAGAAAGGGCTTCAAAAATGACAATTCAAAATATAAAGTGAGTGGCCTGTGAGACTAGAATTTGTATTCAAACAGGGGCATAAATCACCCCAATTCTAGAGGAACACCTCTTGAAGTGGGTGGTGTTTGATGAGAACTTTGAAGGGTGGCTTGCCTTTCGCCTGAAGGGAGAAAAGCTCAGCCTGAGGAAAGGCCCTGGGAAAGTGTTGGGGTGTGTGAATCGCTCAGTCAGGCCAATGAGTGGCTTGTGTGGGAGGAGCTGGAGAGAGAAAAGCCTGGACAGGTAGGCAGTGACCATATCGTGGGTGGCTTCAAATGCCCAGCCAAGGAATTTCAGCCATCCGTCTATCCAACCATCCATCCAACCATTCTTTCATTGAAGAGAAGTTAAGTATGCTGACTGCTGGTGCTGGGGAGACTGTGATCAACCTTGGGGGGGTGGGGGCTGGGAAGTTTGTAGGTTTTTGAGTAGAGGTTGCTGCAGATCATGGTGGGAAGAACAGCTGGGCAGCTGTGAGGAATGAACCTGAGATGTTTTGAAGGAGTATTGAGACCATCAGTGGATTGACTGAATGGGTGTGGTGAAGAAATGGTGAACCGGGCTTGTAGCACATTCTGGGCTGGGTGACCATGAAGATGCAGAGCCATTTGCTCTTTCTAGAGACCATCATCGTTTCTCTAGCTAGACTGGAAGCCCCTCAGGGCATGGAGTCTGTCTTCCTCTGTGTTCTTGGCCCAGTGCTCACTGCTGAGAGAGACAGAGTAGGCTCAGTGTGGACCGAGACATTCTCAAGAAATGTCATGGGACTGTAATGTCCAGCCTGGGGATGGGAGTTAACCATAGCACTGTATTGTAAACTTGAAAGTTGCTGAGAGTAGGGCTTAAAAGTTCTAATCACAAGAAGGAAATTTCGTAACTGTGCATGGTGGGGGATGTTAACTAAACTTACTGTGGTGGTCATTTTGCAGTACTTTCAGTATGTAGACATATCGAATCATTGTGTTGAAACTAACATGATGTTATATGTTATACATGATGTTATATGTTACTTCTATCTCAATAAAAAGTGTCCATTTTGCCACACACACCCCCGCCCCGGAAATAACTGAGTCTTGCACATTCTAGAATCCCAAGTTTGCATCTGCAGCAGTATTTGTGCATGGGCCTGGCTTTCTCTGGAGTCATGTTTCCACATAGAGCCAAATGTTTCCTGTATATATCTTCACACACCAAATTAACTACCCTTTTAACTTCTGCTACAATTTTATCTCTCACTTGATGGCCATTTTCCACCAAGTTTTTATTGCTCCTCAAGAGTAACTTGGATGTGGCAGAGATGGAAACAACAGAGTAGCCTATTCCTTTGCCTCAGCCTTGAAGGGTGTGTGAATCAAACTCATGTCTCAGTAAAGTTACACACTTTTACATATGTTGAAACTTTGTCTCACTTGAGAGTGGTCAAATACACATGTTAAATCTTTGGATGCCAGATGTTTACACCGGGAATGGCAAATACTTGTCACAGAACTGCCCATCACAGACATCACTAATCAATCATGGCTTGGGCTCTCTCATAATGCTTTAGCACCCACTGCCAACTGAGTGGAACTGGCATAGCAGCCAGAACCTGTTTGCCCTTTCTGGCCTTCTCCATCTGTTGAATGAATGGATTCTTTTTTTTTTTTTTTTTTTGCTTTTTAGGGCATGTGGAGGTTCCCAGGCTAGGGGTCTAATCAGATAATCAGAGCTATAGCTGCCTGCCTATGCAAGAGCCACAGAAATGCCAGATCCGAGCCGCATCTGCGACCCACACCACAGCTCGCAGCAACGCCAGATCCTTAACCCACTGAGTGAGGCCAGGGATCGAACCCGCAACCTCATGGTTCCTAGTCAGATTCGTTTCTGCTGTACCACGATGGGAACTCCGAATGAATGGATTCTTGATGGGAGACTGCTGCCTGAAGAGTGGCCGTTGTTGCAGAGAATTCACTCTGGAGTGGCTTCCCAGTGAAATGATGACCTAACGTTTTATTTTCCTGCAGGAATATCTTGGGATCTTCTCTGATCTGCCAGCAGCCAAGGTGTTCACTGGAAATTCAAGGAAAACAGGTCAGTGTCAGTCTTGGGTCTGTTGTGTGATGGGACCTCTATAAGACTGTGTGTTATAAACTATCTAAAGCCAGTTTCTCTTGCCCTTTAACTGTGGGTTGGGGAGGGAGGTAGAATGGGATGTTGACACTTTCTAGATGTCTCTCTGTCCTAGCTCTTGACTTTGAATTGATAAGCTCCTTAAATTGGGCTTTGGGGGTCAGGAGAGCCTCCCCCGCTTCCCTCTGTTTCTGAATGGTGGCCAGCAGTATTCTTAATTTCTTTCTTGACCTCCCTGATTGTAGGGAGGAAGCCTAGGGAGGCAGGAGAGGCCTGTAACTTCCTGCTTCCCGTCTCCTCCCAGCAGGCTTGGGAGCCCGGGTGGAGGACCGCCCCACAGCCAGCCAGGAAAGAATCTGTGGGAATTGGGCCAATCCCACCTGTGTCTGTTCCTCTGTATTGGCTGCCACAGGAAAGCCCCTGGCCCTCTGGGTGGGCACCCTTTGCCAGAACCCTCATCTCTGCTCCTGCAGATTCCCTGGTCTTGCTGGCAGCTTCTTTGTTCCCAGAACCTGTGCTTAAGGCCCCTGTGGGGCTGGTGCTGGGCTGGAGCTACCAGTGTGGAGGATGCTGATTTAAATTCTGGGGTGCTGCTTATAGACATGGGTCTTTTTATATTTTAATTGATGTGTTTTATCCTGTGGCTTATTCCTGCTGGATAATTTGTAAATCTCTTAACTTCCAAGAACCCAGCTATGTGGTGCTGGGGGTGGTGTGGTAAGAAGGATGTGCCGCTGGCCGGTGGTAGCTTTTCTTGCCAAAAGGCTCCCATCTCTCTGAGTCCCAGCAGAGATGATTGGGAGTTCCAGGCATGGCCTTGGGCCTCTTATTGGCCTTTAGTGCTTTGCACATTATACTCAGGGTGCCAGTGTTCTTATCTGTCATTGTCATCGTTGGCCACAGTTTCAGACTCTTAACATATGTCCACAACTAATTTAATTAAATTCGTATTAAATCTTAATTTAAATCTCACTTAACTTTCATGAGAGTCCTGTGAGGTAGCTGTCATTTCGCCCTGTTTCACAGTGGCAGCAGCTAAGGTGGAGACAAAGACTTGCCTAAGGACACAGCTTTAGTGCCAGGGGAGCAGCAGCTCAAGTTCAGGCGGTCTGACTCCTGCCGCACCTGCCCTTCCCACCAGACCTGCGGCCATTGCCATCTGGCCTGGGAACCTGCTCCATGTCCCTCCTTGAGCCTGCTGCAGCCGGGATGTGGGGCTCCCATTTTAAGTCTTCCCCCCTCCCACCGGGGCCTGGGGAGGGTGTCTGCTTTCAGTCTCGACGCCTTGGGATTTGGGGCACTGCCTACTGGAGGACTGGCCATGCAGCCAAGCAGGAGGCCATGCCGAGGGAAACCAGTCTGCTAGAAATCAGGTGGCAGGGATGGAAGGACTTGAGGACAAGTGGGCGAGGGTTCTCGCACGCAGCATGCCCTGGCTGCTCATGGCACGTTCTGCCCCGTCACAGAGATTCCATGGGGCCTGCCCTGGGGGGACCTGCCAAGCAGAAGGTGCTGGGGAGCTCCCAGGAGGCTGCACTGCATGGCCTTGGGGAGACGGATGGCCTCTGATATCACCAGTCCTTTCCAGACAGACGACTGTCCTCCTCCTGTGAGTCTGGATTGAAAGCAGAGTGAGGAGACTTGACAGACAGGACGCTTGTCCTTGCCCAAGGCTTTGGGCTTCGAAGTCTTGGTTGGACATTGCTTGTCATGCGGGTTGGCCTCTGGAATGATGACGTGGGTGGAGGTCCTCATCCCACCTCTGCCTGGCTAGGTGACCTTTGGTGAACTGGTTGCTTTTTTTAGGCTGCTTCCCTCTCCTCCATTTGCCCAGGTGCCTTCTCCTTCTGGTGAAGGTGGTTTCTGGCTGGATGAGGGCCTGCCTGGGTTTTGGCTTCCAGTCCGGGGCCTCCCAAATCCCCCTTCCGCTCAGCAGTGGTCACTCTGGCTCTGCCTCAGGTAGATGGAGGAGGAAGGAATGAAGTTAATGAGGAAACAAGAGCTCTGAGTCCTGATGGAAGCCGGCCTGGGGGCGAAGGCTGTTCACAGAGATGGTTGCCTGACTGGTTGGTGGGGGGCTTGCTGCCCGACTTTCCTTTGATCTGCCCCCGGCCTCGGCCCCGGCCCATGCATTTAGGACTGAGAGGCTCCCTCACTGGACTCCAGCCCAACAAGTTAACAATTTCAACCTCAGTTAGAGCCCCTGCCTAGTGGAGGGTGGTCCTCCTCTCACACCAGAAGCACAGCCCACACTCAGCCTGAACTGCTGGGCTCCTGAGAACTTGTGGCCAGGAGGAGTGCCTATGTGGGCTCAGCAGCCACGTGTAGATGATTTTTGATTATCTGTTGTTTCATACTATCTGTGCTTTTGACTTTACCACACCCCTTCCCCCCCTGCCTCCCTCCCGACACACTGCCTGGAAATTAATTGCACTTTGAATACTTGCTTACTTTCTCAGAGTCTCGTGACCATTTCTACAGCCAAAGTCAGCATTTATTAAAACATCTGGGAGTTCCCTTCGTGGCTTAGTGGAAACGAATCTGACTAGCATCCATGAGGATGCAGGTTCGATCCCTGGCCTCACTCAATGGGTTAAGGATCTGGCATTGCCGTGAGCTGTGGTATAGGTCGCAGACGAGGCTCGGATCTGGTGTTGCTGTGGCTGTGGTGTAGACTGGTAGCTATAACTCCAGTTCAGCCCCTAGCCTGGGAACTTCCATATGCCACACCTGTAGCCCTAAAAAAAAAAAGAAAAGAAAAAAGGAAGAAGAAGAAATCTGACCTTGTGATGGGAAGAGGCAAGGATGGGGCTGGAGAACTTTCCAGGGGTATGAAGAGTCAGGCAGCTCAGCAGATCTCCTGGACCCCCCCACTTGTTGAGGGGGGCTTGGCTATCACTCCAGGAAGGCCGAAGTTCCGGTAATTTCCTATATAGGATGTTGGTGTGTTTTTGGCCTTGGCCTTGGCAGCTCGGAGCTGCCACTAACCCTCACAGCCACTTCTGTGCAGATTTGAAAAATTGCCCTTCTTCAGGTGATAAAGAAAATTAGAGTGAACAAATTGCTGTAAAACTCTGTGTGGACCAGCCTTCTAGAGTCCTGGCGGGCAGCGGCCGAACCTGTGTGTACATTCCAGCACATCCTGTGCTCCTTCCACCCCCGGGGAAAGGGTGTCAGGCTCAGTCGGGGAGAGGGCCTGGGGTGGGGGCAGGGAATGGGCCCCTGAAAACAGTGGACAGGTGAGGGGGTGATGCTCAGGGCAAGGCTGGAACAGGGTGTGGCCGCCCACTAGCGCGTGTGTGAGAGTATGTGTGTGCTTGTCCTGGCGTGTTTGCTCATGTGCGTTGTGTGGGACGGAGTTCTCCTGCATTGTTCTGGGACTCAGATGAGAGGCCCGCCTGAGCCCTTTCAACGTATACCGGTGCCGTGAATGCTTCCTCCTTCAGGGGGTGTAGAACTCAAACACAGTCCCTGGCTGCCTGCCCCTTCCCGTGCGGAGGCAGAGGCTTAGGGGCCCAACGCTCTCCAGCAGGGATAGGTGGGGGACGGGGACAGAGAGAGCAGATCCTGCCCCAGCAAGTCGTCAGCCCCCACTGGGGCCCAGCCCTGTAGAAGGGCTCAGAGCAGCAGGGCGACGAGCTGGGTTGGAATGGGGACATGTGAACCTGTAGAATGACGCGTTTTGTTTTAGAGAAAGTGAGGTAGAGGTCTGGGCTTGCAATTTTCCATTTGTCTAATCCTGGGAGATGCTAAACAGCTTTGTTTAAAAACTGGACACACAGATTGCAGAGTCCTGAGTAAGGAAGAGCCATTGGGTCCCCCAGGAAGGCAGTTAGGTTTGAAGCCAGAGTTCAGATCTGGATGCAGCGTGGGACACCTGGAGGATGGGGAGGGGAGCTCTCAGGGCACCCCGAGGCCCCAAGTCGCTCTGAATTAGCAGCTCCCACTTGCTTGCCACTGACATGGGCCTGGTGGGGAGGAAGCGCCAGTCCAAGGTCCCCACCCACCGTCCAGGCTGTGGGCTGCAGAGATGGGGGCGGTGTGGAGCTACCTTGCTGCTCTGTCCCTCTCCTGCTGTAGATGGAGCAGCCGGAGATGGTGGTGGCCACCTGGCTGTGTCTGTGAACCACTCCTTTGAGAGGCAGGCTGTCCCCACAGTGCAGGGAGAATTAACACAGGACACCGGCCCGCCAAGGGCAGGGCTGGGTGGAACGTTCTTTGAGGACCTGCAGAGGAGCCCAGGGGAGATGGAGATGCAGAGGAGATGGAGATGCAGAGGATGGCAAGCTGGGGCATGGGTGTAGCCCAGTGACTGGGCTGGAAGGAGGAGGAGCAAGCTGCAGGAGGAGGTGGGGGAGGGCTTTTCACTATGGGGCACCAGCAGTGCCACCCAGAGGAGACTGACCTTAGAGACCAGCAGTGGGGAGCCAGTGTTGGTCCCAAAACAGAGAAATGACAACATAAAAGTGGATTTTTAGGAAAAATGAGCTTGTGGCAGAATCCAAGGTGAAAAATTAATACAAACGCCTTTTTACTTTTGGCTGCACCGGGTACATATGGAAGTTCCCAGGCCAGGGATGGAAGTCTCACCACAGCAGTGACCCAAGCTGCTGCAGTTACAATGCTGTATCCTTAACCTGCTGGGCCACAGGGGAACTCAAATGCACCCTCCTTATAACCTTCAAGCATTATAGAAGTAGAAAAGGAAAATCGGAGTTCCTATTGTGGCTCAGCAGTTAATGAATCTGACTAGCATCCATGAGGACACAGGTTTGATCCCTGGCCTGGCTCTGTGGGTTAAGCATCCAGTGTTGCTGTGAGCTGTGCTGTAGGTTGCAGATTCGGCTTGGATCCTATGTAGGCCAGCAGCTACAGCTCCGATTTGACCCCTAGCCTGGGAACCTCCATATGCTGCGGGTATGGCCCTAAAAAGCAAAAAAAAACCCCAAAAACTCCTATAATCCTGCCCTTCCGAGGCAATCACTATTAATATTTTGGTTTATATTCCTTCCAGGTATTTTAATGATAAACTAGCATTGAGCTGTCCACCTATTATCTTATCAGTTTCTACAAATAGAATATAATGTGCCAACTGGAAACTTCTTTAGCCATCTTCCCGCATCAGTGCACAAAGGGGTCTCATTGGAGCTGTAGCTGCCGGCCTACGCCAGAGCCACAGCAACGTGGGATCTGAGCCACATCTGCTACCTATACCACAGCTCATGGCAACGCCGGATCCTTAACCCACTGAGTGAGGCTAGGGATCGAACTTGCCACCTCATCGTTCCTAGTTGGATTCGTTTTAACCACTGAGCCATGATGGGAACTCTACCCTCCTTCTTCTGAGTAGCTGCATGGACTTGCTGGGTGAGTTTTGTGTCAGTTATCTTTTGCTGCATAACAAACTACCCCAAGTTTAGTAGATTAAACTAAACAACCATTCTTTTCTTTGCTCACAGTTCTGTGGGTGGCCATGTGGGCAGGGCTCAGCTGGACTCGTCCCTGAGTTTGTGAATGTGGGGGCAGTCAGCTGGTGGCTCTGCAGGGCCTGGATGGTCCAAGGGCATGGCCCTAAAAAGCATACCCTTGGGTTAGTGTTGGCTCTCGGATGAGCCTCTTTCCCTTGCATGATTTCTCATTCCCAAGGGAGCTAGCTTTTTAAGGGAAAATGCAATCGCTAAGACCTCTTGAGATGTAGATTCTGAGGTCTCACAATGTAATATCCACTTGCTCCTTGTCAAAGCAAGTCACCAGGCCCACTGGAACTCCAGGGCTAGGAAAAGACTCCACCTTTTGATGGAAGGGCCTGGCAAAGTCACATCAAAGGCAAGTGTGTCCAGTGGTGGGAGGGCAGGGGTGTGCAGCCCCTCCATGGGCCCAGAAGAGGGGGGATAGAATATTGGGGGCTAGACGCTACAGACTTTTGGAAGACAGCCCACCTCCGGCCCGTCTCAGCCCACCTCTGGCCCGTCTCAGCCCCCTCTGCTGCAGATGGGTTGCACAGGGAAATGGGCTAGGCAGGATGCTCGCTTTTCCTGCCAGCCTAGACGAGCTGTTCAAGGTGGAGTCAAGGTGGAGTGTGTTAGTGCATGTAGCTTATCTGCAGGAATTGAGAGTGAGCTAGAATGTGGGCTTCGTAATGGGCAACTTCAGGCCGTGGAGGCAGAACGGAAGCCTGCCAGCCCTCTGGAAGCAGCTGGGAGCTCGGATGCTTGGAAACCACTGCTAATTTTCGTGGCGTCTCTGAAGAATGGCATCAATGAGTGACTGGTCTTTATGAAAGCCAGTCGGTCCCTGCAGACCCAGGCCTCTGCTGGAAACTCATTCATTCATTCACCCAGCAAATCGGGTACCCACTGTGCTCCAGACTTTCTCCCCACCCCCTCGTCCCTTAACATTCTGACTTCCCCTAATGTATAGTTTTCTTATCACCTGCCATGTGTGGTAGTT
The DNA here is from genome assembly GCF_016906955.1 of Phacochoerus africanus. Lineage (NCBI taxonomy): Eukaryota > Metazoa > Chordata > Mammalia > Artiodactyla > Suidae > Phacochoerus > Phacochoerus africanus. The sequence goes on along the minus strand of NC_062550.1, from coordinate 70,865,031 downwards.
CTTCTTTCCTGTGAAATGTCTCAACTGGCAGGGAGGCAGGAGGAAACAGGGAGATCCAGCCCTGGGTCGTTGAAGAATGCCAACCCCGGTTTCCAGGATGCTGCCGAGGAGCCACTGGTGGAGAAGTCCTCCCCGGGGCTAACCATCCATCAAACTTCCCTCTCCCTGGAGACCCCAGCCTGCCTTGATGAAGTGCTCTTTCCTCGCACGCCCGTGTTCTGTCGCCTGTCATCTGCATGGTGGTGTGTGCATTCATCAACCGAGAACAAAGGCTGGGAGGACTTTCGCATCTGAAAACCCCTTGCCGTTTTATTTTCTCCCTGTTCTCTCTCAGCATCTCTTAGAAAAGAAATGTTTTGTGGCTGAAGGGTTCACTTTGTGAAACAGTCCACTTATGGCTCAGCCCCTGGGCTGTTCTCCTTCTCCTCCTTGGCTGTGCTGTGAGAGAAGGGACCCAGCTCGGTGAGAGTGCTTTGTGGGGACTGTGGGTGGGGGGAGCAGGCAGCTGCAGTGTCCTGACGCTTCCCTGGGTGTTGGGGGCACTGGCGGCGTGTACTGGTGCAGGGTTAATGACATCTGATCAGCTCAAGGGCTTAATGTGTCCCCGTGCTTAGTTGAGGAGAATGTACGGAGCTGACTCTGCAGACCTTGGAGAAATCTGGCATCACCAGCAAGGCCAGAAACCGCAGCCGCTCCTTTTGGCCAAGAAATTGGAAACACTAAATGGAGGTCCTCAGCCTGCTGCAACCCAGAGTTTGCTGCTTTGAGGCGTTTGTAGATAAATTCTGTCAGCAGAGACCCGAGAGGCCCATCTCTGATTCCTAGAGTCTCTGCCTGTGCCTCCTGCCTGTTCCTTCTCTGTGGCTGTGAGGATGGATTCACGCATCAGCAGGATCATGACTCAGTGTCACTTCATTAGCAAGTGACTGCTGAGCACTTGACTCTGAGGGTCTGAGGCATCTTTCAGTCCTGGTGCTCTCTGTGATAAGAGTGTCAGCCCTTGTCGGCTTAAGCGTGTCCCTGATCCCTGCTGTTCTCCCCCCACCCCCACCCGGGAAAGCCGAATAGGAAGGGGTGGCATTGCTGGTGGAGACAGCCAGAGCCCTTGGTGTAGGGCTCAGAGGAGAAGCCTGATGACCAGCTGAAGCCTCATGCTTCAGCCTAATTTGGAATAAAAAACGACGTGACCTCAGTTTCATTGTCCGCTTTCATCACTGCTTATCCAGATGGCTCTCAGTTGATGGTGCTGTGCCCGTGAGCAAGGTGGGGACACTGGACCCTCTCTTTGTGGACTGGGGAGAGGCCGGGTGGTAGGCTGGGGGGGGCGATTCTGGGGGAAGGAGGAGGTGGAAGGTGATTCATTAGACTGTGGGGCTTTTCTCCTTTGGACCCCCACCAGAAATTGCCAGATTTTTAATTCGCCCAAAATAAATTTTTATTGCCAAAAAGTCCTCATAGGCATTTATTGCAGGGATGGTGCAGCTTTCAAGAACCGAAGAAGGAATATCTATTTTATGGTGGTAGTTTTAAATAAGTATCTTTAACACATTCCTGATTCATGTGAGGAACTAAAGCATTTGGTGCTGCCGCATCCTAACCCAGTGGTGTAGGGGACCAGTCTCCACTGATCCTGCTGTTTCTAGAATCTCCCTCCTCTCCCCTCTGTCTCCCCCCCTCCCCCCACCCCGGCGGGGACTCCAGCAGCAAGCAGCGTTTGTGCGGCCAGAGGTCTCAGACTTAGTACTTGCGGCGCAGCCTCTGGGTGTTCGCTCTCTGCCAGGCGGGGTTAGTTCTGAGGACTCAGCCCAATTTCTGTCTCCTTATTCTTGCTGAAGAGCAGAGGCCTGGATTTTCCCCTCCACTGATGCTTCACCTGTTTTCTCGTTGCCCAGCACCTGCTGGGCATGCACATCTTTTTTGAATGAACAAACACTGCAGTTGCAATATGAAAAGAAAAGCCCATTTCCCCAGACATTCAGAACTCTCACCTGATTTAAAACCATCCATCTTCACAATCGCAGGGGTCGGAGATGTCCCTGGGGAGGAGGCAGGATTCTTAAACCAGGAGCTTCTTATTAATGCATCTGCAGCTCTGAGAGGGAGACTTTCGGCTGACTTTCCCGGTCAGGCGGTCCGCTGCTTGGAAGTTTCACAGTGAGAAAACTGAGGCTGCTTTCCCCAGGAGCTTCAGGCAGTTGAGCGGAGAAGGTAGAGCCAGACTTTTTTAGGTCCTGACCCTGGATTCTGTCTCTCTTATCTCCCTCTCCTTCCTCAGCTCACCCAGGGGTGCCTCCAAGTTCCTGGCACCTGTGTGTGAGGTGACCTCGCAGGGCCTGGGGGCAGCTTTGTAGGAAAACATGCACCCAAAATGGCCAAATCCCTGAGGCCTTGAGAGAGGCACGTGTGGGGTTATTTTGGGTTTGGTGGGCCTGGCTCAGATCTCTCTGGCATTCCCGGCCACTGGCCTCTCAGAATTGACCAGAATGGAAGGATGATAAAAATCGAGGCTCCAGGAATAGCTCAAGAATTTTCTCATTCTTAACCCCTGTAAAGAGGTGCCGCCCAACCCAGAGCCCACAGTGAGGCTGGGGCTGAGGGAGGGTGCCGGTATGGGGAGCGGGAGAGAAGGAAGGTTGAAATCAATTTCCTCTTCTTTCCGGGAGGAGGGGGTGGCAAGCACAGGGCTGGCTCAGGGCCAGTCTGATTAGGAGCAGGATTTAGAGGCCAGAGAGGTGGCCCTCCCCACACCAGCCCAACCCTGCCTCTCAGGGGTCGTCTGGTGACTCCCACTTGGCAGGGTCAGTGAGGCCCTCTCTCTGGATCCCTCTGCTCTGTTTCTCTGTCCCTCTCAAACCTACACAGGCTGGGGACAGCTCTGGCCTTGGATCTTAGGGAGCCTCATCTCCCCCTCTCTTCCCCAGAGTCAGGCCAGAAACCTGTTTGCTCAGCACACGTGAAGGGGGTGTACTGATCCCCCACCTTGTGGCAGGTCAGGAGCCCAGTGACACCAGGTGTCTCTCTTTGCCTTGGAGGAGCTGGGGTGGCTGTGTGCAGACCCATGACATCATCCAGAGCAGTCATGGTGCTGTAGGTTCTGTGAGGATCAGAGCAGGTGAGTGGGTAGGTGGAAAGAGTAGTCTCGGGGAGTCAGGACGCCTAGCTGACCTGGGATCAGCGATGGCACTTCTCTGGGCCCTCGTTTTGTTCACACGTAAAGTGAGGAGTTGGAGTTCCTGTTGTGGCTCAGTGGGTTAAGAACCTAACTAGGGTCCATGAAAATGTGGGTTCAATCCCTGGCCTCAGTGGGTTAAGGACCTGGCGTTGTTGCAGAGGTGGCTTGGATCTGGCATTGCTATGGCATAGGCTGGTGCGGGGTGCGGGTGTGGCCCTAAAAAGAAAAAAATATGAGGTGTCTGCTATCCTTTCTGCTAAGAATTAGCGGATTCCAGGAATTTCAGGGAGGAAGACCCTTCTCAGATGGGTAGGATGTTTTTCTTGCCTCCGTTCTTTGTTCCACATGGGATCCAAGTGTGGGTATCTTAGCCGGGTCATTCTCCTTCGGACACATGTCACAGCTGGACCTCAGACTTCTGTTCTGTCTCTGGACTCTCCTGCAGAGCCTGACTCTAGGTTTAAAAATTGATTGCGTTGGGTCCAGGATGAGGTAGTCACCTGTTGGTCTACAAGATGAGGTCTATTTATTTTATTTATTTTTTGCTCTTTAGGGCCATACCCATGGCTTATGGAGGTTCCCAGACTAGGGGTTGAATCAGAGCTGTAGCTGAAGGCCTAGGCCACAGCCACAGCAACTCAGGATCCGAGCCATGACTGCGACCTACACCACGGCTCATGGCAACGCCAGATCCTTAACCTACTGAGCGAGGCCGGGGATCGAACCCCCGAATCCTCATGGATCCTAGTAGGGTTCGTTAACCACTGAGCCATGAAGGGAACTCCTACAAGATGAGGTCTAGTCGGCATCCAGAGCCTGCTGTGAACTGGAGCTTTGTCCAGCCTCCCTGCTCCCCACTTTGGGGCCACTTGGTCCCCTTTGTTTGTAACTCCCTCCATACAGGTTCTCCTTTCCATAGTCCTGGGTGTGGTCTGCCTCGCTTGGAACGCCCCTCTCCCATCCTGCATTGTTTTAGCAGATTTGAAAACTTGGTCAGCCATCATTTCTTTATGTATTTTTCTGTTTCTCTTCTCTCTCCTCTCTTTCTAGAACTTCAATCACAGGCATATTAGACCTCTAGGTTCCTGATGCTCCGTTAATTTTTTTTTTGTTCTGTGCTTCATTTTGAAGTTTCTAGTCTTATGTCTTCTAGTTTATGTCTTCAAGTACAATGGTTTTTTTTCCTGCAGTGTCTAATCTGATGTTAGTTAGTTCCATCCAGTGTGTTTTTCATTTCAGGTATTGTATTTTCTTTCATCTTCTAGATGTTTCATTTGAGTCTTTTTTATTTTTATTTTCATTTCTTTTTTTTTTTTTTTTTGTCTTTTTAGGGCTGCACTCGTGGCATATGGAGGCTCCCAGGCTAGGGGTTGTTGAATCAGAACTACAACTGCCAACCTATACCATAGCTGAAGCAACTCGGGATCTGAGCTGCATCTGCAACCTACATCACAGCTCATGGCAATGCTGCATTCTTAACCCACCGAGCGAGGCCAGGGATCGAGCCTGCATCTTCACAGATACTAGTCAGGTTTGTTTCTCCTGAGCCATGAGGGGAACCCCTGAGTCTTTTTTAAATCTTTCATTTCTCCTCTCATCATGTTTATGTTTCCTCTATGTTCTTGTGCTTATGGAGCAGACTTACAATAGCTGTCTTTTCATCCTTGTCTACAGATTTGGTCATCTCTGCCATTTTCAGGTCTGTACTTTTGACTGCGTTTCCTCCTGGTTATGGATCATATTTTTCTGCTTCTTCGAATGCCTGCTAATTTTTGATTGGATGCCAGACATTGTGAATTGAGTGTTGCCGGATTGTGTTCTGTTTCCTCAGAGAGTATTGGACTTTATCCTGGAATGCATTTAAACTGCTTGGGATCTGTTGACTGTGTTTAAGGCTTGCTTGTAAGCTTTGTTAGGGTGGATCCAGCCTTCAGTCTAGGGCTAATTTAGCTTCATTACTGAGGCACCACGCTTGGAGGATCCTACCCAGTGCCCTGTGGGTCAGGGGCTCTCCTGTCCTTGCTGGTGGGAATGTGGCCCTGAGTGACCTCCACAGATTGGCTGGCCCATTGCTCTCCGGTGTTCCTATTCCCAGGCTTGTGGTGCCTTACCCCACACATGTGGGGGTCAGCCTGAGATTCCAGGAGACTCTTCTCGAGTCCCTGCCTCTCCAATGTTCTGCCCTAAACCTTCTATCTCCATGAGCTCCAGTTTCTGTCTCTTCCACTTGGTGGGACCACTGGCCTCCATGCAGATTCCTTGTCCTGAGCTGCAGTGTGGAAGCTGCCCCAGGCCATAAGTGGGGCTGCCGTGGGGCTCACTCTTTTGTTTCTCTTCTCTCAGGGATCACAGCCCAGAGCTGCCTCTTGTCAGTGTCTGAAGCAGTGGTTTTGCGTCTTCTTTCCAGCTCTGGTTGTTTAAGGGCTGGGTGAAGCCAGTCCCTGTCGCCTCACTGCAGCTGTAACCCGAGTCCAGCATTATTGGATTCCTTCACCTTGGGCATTACTACTTGCTGGGGCAGGTGTCTCTAGCAGTCCTCCGACAGGAAGGACCCCATAAGCAGTGTGTTCTTTCCCCCATAGTTTTATCTGTTTGTTTGTTTGTACTTTAAATCTCTCTACAATGGCTGTCTCTCTGAGCACAAAGATGAAATGGAATTATTTTTTTTGGTATCTCTGTACCTAGCCCAGTGTTGGGCGTGTAGGAAGTAGCTCGTGTTTGCTGAGGAAATGAACAAATGAGAGGAAAAAAGAAACTATAAGCTAAGAAGAACGATACCCCCCCACCCTGGGTATGAAGAAGTTGAGACTCTGTGCTCTGTGGACCTTACACCTCGTCTGCATCTGGGTTTTGTTCATTCTGGTTGGGACACTGGCAAATCTGAATTCATCCAGAGGAAGGCGACTGAGATAGTGGGAACTACACTGCACGGGATTTGGATGAAGGATTTGGGAGTGTTCATTTTGTCTGGAAATTATTTTTACTGGGGTGTTCAGGGGGAGGGGGGAATGCACAGCAATGGTCTCCCAGCGTGTGCAGGGTTGATGCAGAAGATGAGAGTTTAAATGTGTCCTGTGGCTTCAGAACCCTAACCCCGATGCCTAGGACCCATGGGTGAGGGGATTCCAGGAGGTTCTGACAGCTAGAGCCATCCAGCGGAGGAATGGGCTGCCTTGGGAGGTAATGAGCTCCCCATCACTGTTGGGGTTTCAGCAGAGACTGATACTGATGGAGGATTTTGTTTGGGATTGTAAGAGTAGAGACAGTGTTACCTGAGCTACTCCCTAAGATACTTTCCTACTCGATGATTTGAAATCTCACTCCTCCCTTTGAACCCATGATTTATACTCCCTCGAAACTACCCCCAAACACACACACACACACACACACACACACACACGCTCTTCAGAAAACACACTTGTAATGTGCTCCTTATTACACTTGTGAAACTCCTTGCAGCCTCCATCCCTGGGCCTTGCAGACTGGCTGCCTGCTCCCGGTGCTGGCCTCCTGGCACCCCATTGATCCGGGCTGTAGGGCCTGTGTCAGCACCTCGTCCCGTTGTCTCCTGTGTCGGGACACACAGTGCCTTTGAGTCAGGATGACTGGTGAGTGGCTGCTCCCTGCCTCCTGCCTCTTGCCTCCTGCACAGAGAAGCCCGGTGGCCTTGCTGCAGCTCTGCCCACACTGGTGCACATTGCTCTGCATGGGCCCTGTGCTTTTGACCCGGTTGTTTGCTTGTTTCTCTTGGTCTTGGGTCTCTTCCGCTGTGGGGTCTCTCTTCCCTGGACTGGAAGTGCCCAGGAGGTGTTACTGGTGGTTTGAGGTTGCAGGGGAGGCCCTGTTTAATGGTGGTCCTGGTGGATTTCTCAAGGGAGTTCCCAAGCACCTGCCTTTTCCCCTTTCTAAGGTGAGTAAGGTTCCAAGGAGTCCCCTTCCAAGTAAGGTTCCAGCCCAGGAAGGATGGCTGTGTCTGCAGCTTCGTGCCTACAGGAGAGGGGAGGAGGCGACTCAGAAGGGGTCATAACCAAGGGCCCGTCTGCTGCTCCCCTGAAGCGAAGCTGCTGTCCTGCTCTGTGGAAGGGGCCTGTGTCAGATCACTTGTGATTCTCCGTTGTCTCTAAGCAAGTCCGTGGTACCTCCCTGGGCCCCTCGTTTCTGCAGCCGTTGCCTGGGCCTGCGATGAGTCACAGCTTGGTGGACTCTGGGACAAGGGCTTTGCAGAAAGTAGGCCTGAGAAGAGAGACCTTCCTGGCAGCCGACTGGCCTGAGTTCCAGGAACCTCTCTCCTGGGGCGCGGTTCCCTGTCCCCCAGCTCGTTGAGCCAGGCATCTTCGCGGGTGAGAGGAGCATTCTTGAACTGGGGACTTGGGATTCCCTGGTCCTCACGGCCTTGGCCGCCAGACAGTTGACCTGCAGGAGCCTCAGTTTCTTCCTCTGCAAAATGGGAGGAGCAACGGGTCTGCTGGGAGCTGGAGAACAGACTTATTTGCAGGACTTCTTTCTCGTCCAAGGCTGCCAACTCCCCAGAGCAGCTTTCACTGTCCCAAGCAGCGTGGACTTGGCCTCTTCCTCAGCAAAAGCTCAGAACCCTTTGCCTGCTGATGAGGGATCTCAGTTCCCAGACCAGGGATGGAACCCAGGCTGCAGTGTGAAAGCGCCAAGTCCTAACCACGGGACCACCAGGACCCCCCCCCCCCCACACCAGAACCCTTTGTGAATGAGAGTCCTTTCTCCTGTAGGCGGAAGGGACTATTTTGTGGAGATGGTGTACCTGGGGAGTGGCACTTGACTGCCTTTGGGCTCACAAAGTCAGCGCCCCCTGGAGAGGGGGCCCCGGGAGAGGAGGCCTGTCACAGTCTGTGTTCACTCTGTCTGTCTAGTGTTCAGACGGTGTCTGGTACAGTGTAGGTGCTTAGGAGCCCTTGACGACTGCATGATGGCATCCCGGCTTCCCTGTGGCAGGGCGCCCACCTGTCCGGAGGCCTTTTAGGAAGCGGTGAGCCCAGGCCGCCCACTTAATGGGAAACCCAAGTGTTCTGTCTCCTGGTTTCCTGCTTGTTTCGTTGGAAGGGTGCCAGGGCAATAATAAAAACAATGATATAATCACAGCTAATATCGATGGAGTGCCTTCTGTTGTGATCTGCAACATTTTGGCCTAATTCTTTTTTTTTTTGTCTTTTTGCTATTTCTTGGGCCGCTCCCGCGGCATATGGAGATTCCCAGGCTAGGGGTTGAATCGGAGCTGTAGCCACTGGCCTACGCCAGAGCCACAGCAACGCGGGATCCGAGCCGCGTCTGCAACCTACACCACAGCTCACAGCAACGCCGGATCGTTAACCCACTGAGCAAGGGCAGGGACCGAACCCGCAACCTCATGGTTCCTAGTCGGATTCGTTAACCACTGCACCATGACGGGAACTCCTTGGCCTAATTCTTGAAAGGCACTCGCTGGAAAGAGGTTTGCCGAACTTGTTCTCCATTCCCTGTGGCTTTCTGCACCAGTTCCTGGCATCTACCTTGGGGCACATTTGCTCCTGGTGTGAAGATAATAAAAATATATTCCCTGTTTTTGTCAGTCTTATCTGCGGTAGCTATTGTCTGCATGCTACTTCAGGTCAACTAATATTTTATGGAGGGTTTTTGCATTGGTGATCTTTCTCTTTTTGGTGTGGTTATCCATATGGGGCTTGTTCCTTTATGCTCCTGCCAGCCATTGACTGGGCACCTGCTGTGTGCAAGGGATTCTGTGGGGAGCAGCCCCAGATGTGCCTGACTCAGCTGGTCCCTGGAGGCAAGAACTGTGTAAAGCCCTCTCTGTGGTTCCTCTTAGCACTCAGGGGCCCCCAGCCCCGAATTGAAAGTTGGTCTAAGGGGTGCTGCTGGAGAAACAGTATAGGGGCTTTCTATTTCCTTTGGGCGCCCCACTGTGAAAGCACCAAGGCATATTCCCAGAAATCACCTTACTGTTGTTGCTCCTGACAGTGACTTTGAGAAGTGGCTGGAATGATCATGGTTTTTTCCCACAGGAGACACTGGGTCACCTCAAAGGACTGACCACCTACAAGTGGGGCTGAGGACTCCCGTTTCCTCCCCTTGCCTTGGCTTGTTTATCCAAAGGGTCCCGAAGCTCATTCATCCCACAAATGTGTGAGGGCTCCTCTAGGCCAGCTCTGTTCAGGCTCTGGGGATGCAAGAGAGAAGAGAAATCCCTGACCCCAAGAGGGTATATTTTGGGGGGAGGGAGCCAGACAATAAATAGGTAAGTAAAATCTGTAGTGATAAATGCTATGGAGAAGAGTGAGATAGGGAAGGAGCTGGGAGGATGGGGCAGGGGCAAGTGTTACGGTTTAAATGGGTGCTTAGGGAGGGCCTTACTGAGGAGGTGACATGTTCACCAAGAGGGAAGAAGTGATGGCTGAGCCCTGTAGATAACTGGGGAGGTGCATCCCAGGGCAGAGGGGACAGGATGTGCAAAGGCCCTGAGGCAGGAATGGGTGAGGCTTGTTGGCGCCCAGTATTATTGGAGTGAAGTGAGCATGGGACTCACGGGAAGTCATGGGACTCAGACCACACAGGGTCTTGAAGGCCATTCTGAGGGCTGTAACTTCTAAGGTGGGTGAGGAATTAGATCAAGGAGATAGAACTGCCTGTTGCTGTGTGGTCAGCTGTGTGTGCAGCGGCGACAGCAGTGACACCAACTGTTATCTGTCAAGTGCTTGTTTTGTGCCAGGTGGGCATGGGGCAGATGCCTTGACCTGTTTGACCCTCCTGACGACTCTCTCCATCTTACTTAGAAGGAAACCAAGACTTGACTGGTGGAGCTGCCAGCTTAGGTCAGTCTGATTCCAAGGTTTATGCTCTTGACTCTTGTCCAGTTTGCAGGGGCAAAGGGACAGATCATTTAGGAACAGGAGCAAACGTCTGGCCTGACGGTCAGGCTGACCTGTGCCTGTTCCCTGGCCACTCTCAGTGTTCAGCTGGCCACCCGAGGGGCGGTGAGGGGCAGGCTCCCCCCCGACCTCTCTGTTTGATGGAGGGCAGGGTAGATTGCTTCCAGATGAGAAAAGGCAGCTTGGGGGGTGGAGTTTGTGCCCTGATTCCAGACAGCATCCTCTCTGGGCCCTGGAGGACCCCATGTCTTATGTTTGGCATGTTAGACAAGCCCTGTGACTTAGAGGTCTGGGCTTACTGCTACTGATGGGGTTCAGCCCAGGGCAGGCGGGCGGGTGGGCCAGTGGCCATTGCAGATGGTCTCCCCCCGCCCGGAGGCAGAGCCTCCCTGTCTTTCTGAGTGAATCTGGGCCAAAATGCCCTGAGTAGCTCAGATCACTTGCAGAATGTCACTTCCATAATCCTCCTATTTATTGCTCCCAAAGGAAGTGAGGGGGATTTTTTACTTGTCATTAGAAAAAATGCGGCAGGGTGGAAAATCAGGGTCAGAGACTGAGGCTGGGGGGACAGCGAGGGAGGGAACCCAGAGGCCCAGGCTGGGTGCATCTGGCCTCCAGTGAGGCAGGGTGGGAAACGGGGCTTCTGGAATTGGGGGCTCTTCCTTTAGTGGTTACCTTGCTCTTGGGTGTCTGAACCTGGGGGAGGCAGGGGGCTGGGGTGGGACTCCCTGCACTTACTCTGTGCACACTTCTCCACGCACACACATACATCTGCTCTCAGACACCCTCCCCCTTCCCACATGCACATGCACACGTAGCACACATGGGCATGCTTGCACACGGCTTCTGTGCTGGTTCACACTCATGCTTTCCACTGGCCCGTGTGCTTGCTCACATGCACATACCTCCCACGCCACACATCAGAGGTAGGACCCAGCACAGTTGATTCATGACAGCAGCGGGGTCCCCACCACACCAGCCCTTTGGCTTCCCCACCGGTGCTGCGGTTTACCCCTCTGTGTAAAAAAGAAGAGCGAGACCTCTGCCAGCAGTTGCTGTTTCAGTGACGTGTAACATGCCCTGTAGAATCAGCCAGGAGGGACCCTGGCTGCCGAGTGCTGGTCTGGGCCTGCATGCATCCCCTGCCCCCAAACTTGAACATAGGCTGTTGGCAGAGCCAGACCTTGGGGGACTGTTCAGCGCTGTTTGGGGACTGTTTGGGGATGGAAAGTCTCCTTTTTGGCTGCTCAGGTCCCAGCGGGTTGCCAGCCTCAGAAGCCAAGCAACAGCCCCCTGACTTTGTTTCTATTTCAGAACTGCCACCACTTCAGAGTCTGAAATCATCCAGGGCCGTGGGAATGCGATCAGAAGACTGCACCGCCTCCTGGAGGGTGCGGTGGCGGGCTCTATCAGAAAGCTGCCCGGTGTAGGGGTCAGGCTGCCACTCATCCTTGGCTGTTTCTTTCCAGCTGGAAATCCAGCAAGGGGACATCCCTATGAAGACCTGAGGTCACAAGCAGGACTGCAGGGGTGGGAGATGGGGCTTATATTCCTGGCTGGCTTGGCTGACCAACAAGTGACTGGGCCTTCAGTCCCAGCCTCTGGGCGTGGGTCTTGCAGAGCCTCAAAGCTCTGGCTTTCACAGGTGGGGGTGAGCAGAGAGGGCCTCCTGAGGCCCATTTTCTACCTCAAGGAACACCAGCCCCACTGATTCCGATACTAGTAATTATCGAAACCATATCCAGCCGAGCCCCTGACCCCAGGCACCCTCCCTCTGGGGCCTCTGCGTGCTTGCTGTGAGGTCTGCTTCCCCTTTGTGTTTCGGGCACTGGCGTCCTGGTGGCCAGTGCCCATTGGGGCTGCCCCACACTATTCCAGGGACCTTTGGGTCACCCCAGATCCAGCCCTCTGCCTCAATGTCCCCATTCCTCATGCTCAGATGGCTTGTATTTCATTGATTTGTATATCATCTTGTTCTAGACAAGATGATTAAAACAAACTCAGAATCCTGGTAGCCTCACCCATGCTACATGGGCATGGATTTGTTTGGTCCTAGCTTGAGTTTCACCTGTCGGCTAGAACCCTTGTCTGTGGCCAGCAGATTGATGGGTTGTGTTGGGTTCCTGGCCTTGGCCCATCTTCCTGCTTCCTGGATGACACTGTGTGCCGGGTCCTTTCCTTCTCCTTGAGGATTCCATTCAGGTTCACTTTTCTCCACTAACCCCCAGCCCCCCGTAACCCCATATCACCTCGGGCCAAGGCTGTGAGGCAGAGTAAGACACCACCTCTGCCTCGGGTCTAGGGGATGGACCATTGCTAACCCAGTCCTGACAATGCAATAAAGTTACTACACCGAGTGGTAATGCACACACCACACAGGAGGTGCCCTGTGAAGGTGCTTCAGCCTCACTGATCTGAGAAAGCATTCCCTCCACACTCACACTTATGGTTCTGTGGCTAGCTGTGGGGTTCTAGGCTTGCTGTTTCTTTGCAAAGCATTGCTTCTTCTTCTTCTTCTTTTTTTTTTTTTTTTTTTTTTGCTTTTTAGGGCCGCACCCACGGCATATGGAGGTTCTCAGGCTAGGGGTCTAATCAGAGCTGTAGCTGCCAGCCTTCACCACAGCCACGCCAGATCTGAGCTGCGTCTGTGACCTGCACCACAGCTCACGGTAACACCAATCTTTAACCCACTGAGCAAGTCAGATTCATTTTTGCTGCGCCACGGCAGGAACTCCTGCATTGCTTCTTTTTAAGTTCCAAAATGGGAACTTAAAGTCTAATGTCGTCCCATGTTAATCCTTGGTAAGCAACATAGCTTTTCTTTCCAGAGTCTCTAGTGTTTAGTGTGTGAAAAGCCCCTCTGGCTACTGTTCTGAAATTTCACAAATGACATGCCTCAGTGTGGTAGTTTTTCTATCCATTGCACCCTGGAACCTTTCAGTTGTGAAATATTCATTATTTAGTTCTGAGAAATTTTCTTGAATTACTTCATTAATTTGCTCTTGTCATTTTTTTTTATTAATAATTTTTTTAATTTTCCCACTGTACAGCAAGGGGGTCAGGTTATCCTTACATGTATACATTACAATTACATTTTTTCCCCCACCCTTTCTTCTGTTGCAACATGAGTATCTAGACAAAGTTCTCAATGCTATTCAGCAGGATCTCCTTGTAAATCTATTCTAAGTTGTGTCTGATAAGCCCAAGCTCCCGATCCCTCCCACTCCCTCCCCCTCCCATCAGGCAGCCACAAGTCTCTTCTCCAAGTCCATGATTTTCTTTTCTGAGGAGATGTTCATTTGTGCTGGATATTAGATTCCAGTTATAAGTGATATCATATGGTATTTGTCTTTGTCTTTCTGGCTCATTTCACTCAGTATGAGATTCTGTAGTTCCATCCATGTTGCTGAAAATGGCATTATGTCATTCTTTTTTATGGCTGAGTAGTATTCCATTGTGTATATATACCACATCTTCCGAATCCAATCATCTGTCGATGGACATTTGGGTTGTTTCCATGTCCTGGCTATTGTGAATAGTGCTGCAATGAACATGCGGGTGCACGTGCCTCTTTTAAGTAGAGTTTTGTCCGGATAGATGCCCAAGAATGGGATTGCGGGGTCATATGGAAGTTCTATGTATAGATTTCTAAGGTATCTCCAAACCGTTCTCCATAGTGGCTGTACCAGTTTCCATTCCCACCAACAGTGCAGGAGGGTTCCCTTTTCTCCACAGCCCCTCCAGCACTTGTTATTTGTGGATTTATTAATGAGGGCCATTCTGACTGGTGTGAGGTGGTATCTCATGGTAGTTTTGATTTGCATTTCTCCTATAATCAGCGATGTTGAGCATTTTTTCATGTGTTTGTTGGCCATCTGTATATCTTCTTTGGAGAACAGTCTATTCAGGTCTTTTGCCCATTTTTCCATTGATTGATTGGCTTTTTTGCTGTTGGGTTGTATAAGTTGTTTATATATTCTAGAGATTAAGCCCTTGTCAGTTGCATCATTTGAAACTGTTTTCTCCCATTCTGTAAGTTGTCTTTTTGTTTTCTTTTTGGTTTCCTTTGCTGTGCAAAAGCTTTTCAGTTTGATGAGGTCCCATGGGTTTATTTTTGCTCTAATTTCTATTGCTTTGGGAGACTGACCTGAGAAAATATTCATGATGTTGATGTCAGAGAGTGTTTTGCCTATGTTTTCTTCTAGGAGTTTGATGGTGTCCTGTCATATATTTAAGTCTTTCAGCCATTTGGAGTTTATTTTTGTGCATGGTGTGAGGGTGTGTTCTAGTTTCATTGCTTTGCATGCAGCTGTCCAGGTTTCCCAGCAATGCTTGCTGAATAGACTTTCTTTTTCCCATTTTATGTTCTTGCCTCCCTTGTCAAAGATTAATTGACCATAGGTGTCCGGGTTTATTTCCGGATTCTCTATTCTGTTCCATTGGTCTGTCTGTCTGTTTTGATACCAGTACCACACTGTTTTGATGACTGTGGCTTTGTAGTATTTCTTGAAGTCTGGGAGAGTTATGCCTCCTGCTTGGTTTTTGTTTCTCAGGATTGCTTTGGCGATTCTGGGTCTTTTGTGGTTCCATATAAATGTTTGGATTGTTTGTTCTAGTTCTGTGAAAAATGTCATGGGTAATTTGATAGGGATTGCACTGAATCTGTAGATTGCTTTGGGTAGTATGGCCATTTTTACAATATTGATTTTCCCAATCCAGGAACATGGACTATCTTTCCATTTCTTTACATCTTCTTTGATTTCTTTGATTAAAGTTTTATAGTTCTCGGCATATAGGTCCTTTACCTCCTTGGTCAGGTGTATTCCGAGGTATTTGATTTTGTGAGGTGCAATTTTAAAAGGTATCGTATTTTTGTATTCCTTTTCTAGTATTTCATTGCTGGTATACAGAAATGCAACTGACTTCTGAATGTTAATCTTATATCCTGCTACTTTGCTGAATTTATTAATCAGTTCAAGTAGTTTTGGGGTTGAGTCCTTAGGTGCTCCTGTCATTTTCTCTCTTCTTTCCTCTGGAGCTCCTAGAATTTGGATATTGCATCTCCTGGATTAGTCCTATAATTTTATTGTTTTTCTCCTCAATGCCCCCCCCCCAAAAAAAAACAACCCTGGGAGGTTTCTTTCTTTCTTTCCTTTTTTTTTAGGGCCGCACCATGCAGCACTTGGAAGCTCCCAGGCGTTGAAACAGAGCTGCAGCTGTTGGCCTGTGCCACAGCCACAGCAACGTGGAATCTGAGCTGCGTCTGTGACCTACACCCCAGCTTATGGCAACACTAGATCCTTAACCCACTGAGTGAGGCCAGGAATCGAACCCTCATCCTTATGAATTCTAGTTGGGTTCGTTACTGCTGAGCCATGAGGGGAACTCCTTCCTGGGAGGTTTCTTTGGCTTCATGTTAATTAGCATATTTTTAAATTTCTTAGAGTTCTTATGTTTTCTTTTTCTTTTTTTGTCTTTTTAAGGCTGCACCCGTGGCATATGGAGGTTCCCAGGCTAGGGGTCTAATCGGAGCTGTAGCCTCTGGCCTACTCCACAGCCACAGCAACGCCAGATCTGAGCTGTGTCTGTGACCTACATCACAGCCCATGCAATGCCGGATCCTTAACCCACTGAGCAAGGCCAGGGATTGAACCTGCAACCTCATTGTTCATAGTTGGATTCATTTTCGCTGCACCATGATGGGAACTCCTCTTATGTTTTCTAAATATCCTTTTTTGTTTTATAGCATCCTGTTTTATTTTCATGGATGCAGTATCTCCTTTTTTCCTCTGAGGCTATTATCGATAGTTTTCTCCTGGGAGGGAGGATTCTTCCTCACGGTTTCTTTTTTCTTTTCTTTTCTTTTTTGGCCATGCTTGTGGCATGAAGAAAAATTCCCGGGCCACGGATTAAACCCACATCATAGCAGTGACCTGAGCTGCTGCCTCGGCAATGCCAGATCCTTAACCCTCTGAGTCACCAGGGAACTCCCTAAAGCAGACTTTTAATTAGGGCTCCTGGTGCTGCTGTCCCTAAGCCTTCTGGGGTTTCTGGGCATTACTGCTTTAGGATTCTGCTTTCTTGGGTTTCATAAGTCAGTTAACATGGCCCTTCTAGAAAGAGACTCCAGACTCTAAAATTATATTGTCACCCTCCCTTCTGCTCCTTTTGAAACTCTGGATTTATGCCTTAAAAAGTCTATCTATTCTTGCTTTCATGAGGTGTGTCGGGGTAGGGGAGGCAGCAGAAATGATGTGTATGATCTGAGAGCTTTTAGCCAAAACAGAGTGGGTATATTTAGTTGCCCTCATTTGTCGTTTTTAACAAACCAGTGGGTGTGTTCCTTCAGCCCTCCTGGGGAAGGAATGAGAGATCTTTTTATCATGTGTCTTGCTTGTAGGGTCCCAGTCACTAGAACTGTGCCCTGTCCGTACAAGATCCTCAGCAATCGCAGGCTGAGTGAATGAGTGAACAGATGCGCAAAATGCAGCAGACTTGGGACCAAAAATGGAAACGGAAGCAGAGTTCATCCAGGCTTCAACTCTGTTCTGAAATGCCAGCTGCTCACTGAAACTCTGAGCCGTTGAATATAAAACTAACATAGTCATGGTTACTGGTGGGGATGTGGTGAGCATTTGGGGTGCTTGGGGTGTTTGTCTGGCTGGGGTGAGTATGTGTCCTCCTGTGATTTTTGCAGGGGCATGAGATGGGTAGGAGTAAGAGTGCTTCTGGTTCATAATGAAGCCTCCGTGTGGGCACAGCACAGGCCTTTCTCAGACTCCTGGCTCACCAGGTCTTGTTCTGTAGAACCTGTGCCTCTAAGATTTCATCCAAGGGCCAGCCCTGTGACTCCACCATTGTCCTTCTTGTTTGTATTTCAGTAGTGTACATTTCTCGTGGAAAAGAACTGCCCCATCTCCTTTTTTTGTTTTTTGACCTAAAATGACTTGGACCTGCTCTTCTGCTCATCTGAATCCTTTTAGTCCCTCAGGACATGACACTTCCTTTGGGAACACTCCCCAGCTGCTCCAGAACACCCTTACCCAGAGCCTTCGCTGGCATTTTCAGTTCGCAGCTGGTGCAGAGGAAGGAACATAGCCCTGGAAGCCTGGTGGTGCTAGTGTGAAATGTAATTATGTGCCTCACTGTGTGACCTCGGACCTAGTCTCTCTGAGCTTCAGTTTCCTCATCTGTCCAGAGGGAATTTGTAATAAAAGTTGTCTTTGGGTTTATATGAGAATTTAGAAGTTCCTGTCATGGCGCAGTGGAAACAAATCCGACTAGGAACCATGAGGTTGCAGGTTCGATCCCTGGCCTTGCTCAGTGGGTTAAGGATCCGGCATTGCCATGAGCTGTGGTGTAGGTCGCAGACGAGGCTTGGATCTGGTGTTGCTGTGGCTGTGGAGTAGGCCGGCGGCAACAGCTCCTATTAGACCCCTAGCCTGGGAACTTCCACATGCCGCGGGTGTGACCCTAAAAAGACAAAAGCCAAAAAAAATTTAAGGAGACACCTAACACAAGATGCCAGTAATCATCACGGATCATGTGCATTACCTTGTCTGTCGTGAAGTAGATACTTCGATTATTTTTATTTTACAAGTAGGGAGACTGAGCCATAAAGAAATAGCATGCCTAAGTTTGCAAATCAAGGATATTTAGCCCTTAAATTTTCTTTAAGTGTTTTGTATTTGCATTCGTTCCACAAATGTTTATATGGGAGCTGACTCTATGTCAGGTCTTGGTGCTGGCAATATAGCAACGGAAAAAAAAGAAACAAAGTTCCTGTCCTCATAAAGCTCAGATTCTAGTGTAAGAGTTAGTCAATGAACGAGCAAATGCATGTGTAACAGAGTTAAGTGCTGGGGAGAAAACTAAGCCTAGTAAGGGCATAGGGAGTGCCTGGGGCATGAGGGGAGGGGGCTAGGGGGAAGGAAGAGGAGAGGAGAGGAGGGAGAGGGGAGAATTGCTTTGCAGGGGTGGGTAGGGAGGGTGTCCCTAATTGGTTCAGTTTGGAGGCAGCTGCCCTCCAGGATGCCTGGGAACAGCTCCAGGCGTCAGGACAGCAAGTCCTGTTTGAGAGCAGAGCTGAGGCCTGGGGCTTGTTCTTCCAACTTCCTATTTCCTCATTAAGTCAGAGATTGCATCTTTTTCTTCTTTCATGTCCTGTGTGGTCTTGGATCAAGAAAATGAGGGGCACTTGGTTAAGTGGTCAGGAACTGTTTGGGGGTTGATTACTTTGTCTTGCTCTGTCTCATCTTAGACCACCTGGCAGAGGGTTGGTACCCAGTGCTCTGGGGTGTTCTCAGCAGGGGGCTGCGAGGCTGAGCTGGGCGGAGAGCACAGACCATGGGCACTGCCTTGGTAGCCTTCTCGTCCCTCCTGGGGCCTGGCACAGGTGGCTCCTCCTGATCCTCCAGGCCTCAGAGTCCAGTCCTTCCCCTAGGAAGCCTGCCTACAGCCTGGCCCAGCTGGCCCTCTTGTTCTGAGCTCATAGCACACACTCAGCAGGGGTCCTCAGAGCTTGCTGTCAGGCCGTGAACTCCACAGGACAGAAGCCTGGATATGACTGCTCATCTCTCCCCTACATCTCCAGCATCTAGTGCAAAGACTGGTAAAGGACCTGATGGTAAATATTTTAAGCTTCGCAGACCATCTGGTCTCTGCTGTAGCTACTCACCTCTGCCCTTTAGCTCAAAAGTAGCCAGAGACAACAAGTGCATCAGTGAGCGTACTGTGTTCCAATAAAATTTCTTTATGGACACTGAAATTTGAATTTCATGTAATTTCTACATTTCAGAAAATATTATCCTGTTTTGATTTTTTTCCAGCCTTATAAAAATGTTAGAACTGTTTGAAAGCTGTACAAAAATCATTGGTAGCTGGATTCCGTCTCAGAGGTGTAATGATGCATGGCTTATAGTGGAGGGAGGGGAGATCTTAATAAATGTTTTTGTTTTTGTTTGTCTCTTTTCGCCTTTTCCAGGGCCGCTTCTGCGGCATATGGAAGTTCCGAGGCTAGGGGTCTAATTGGAGCTGTAGCCACCGGCCTACACCAGAGCCACGGCAATGTGGGATCCGAGCCTTGTCTGTGACCTACACCACAGCTTACGGCAACACTGGATCCTTAACCCACTGAACAAGGCCAGGGATTGAACCCACAACCTCATGGTTCCTAGTCGGATTCGTTAACCACTGTGCCACGACGGGAACTCCAGCAAATGTTTATTGAATGACTGAATGACATCAGCAAGAGGTTGTGAAATTGTGAGCTGCTGCCTTCCCTCATTTAACGTCATAATCCTTTATCAGATTTCCTGTAATCTCTTGAAATCAAGGGAGATAGCCAGTTGGTTATTTTTTTAAAAAACAGCTTTATTGTGATAGAACATACCATAAAAATACCCATTTAAATTGTACAATTTGGTGGTTTTTGCTTCTTTTCAGTTGTGTGACCATCATCACTATCAATTTTAGAAAATTTCATCACCCTCAGTGGAAACTCTGTACCCATGAGCAGTCTCTCCCGTTCCCCCAATTTTTCCCCTTTCCCCAGCCCTGGGCAAACATTAACAAATTTCTTGTCTCTATAGAGCTGCCTATTCTGGACAGTTTATATAAATGAAATCGTACCTTATGTGGTCTTTTGTGACTGGCTTCTTTCACTTTGCATGATATTTTCAAGGTTCATCCATGTTGTGGCATGTATCAGAATTTCATTTCTTTTTAAGGCTGAGTCATATTCCATTGCATGAACATACTGTATTCTGTTTGTCCTTATCCGCTCATCAGTTGACAGACATTTGGGTTGTTTCCACCTTTTGATTGTTATCAATAATGCTGCTATGAACTTTCGTATGCAATTTTGTGTGTGTGTGTGGACACGTGTTTTCATTTCTCTTGGAAAATACCTAGGAGTAGAATTGCTGGATCATGCGGTGACTGATGTTGAACCTCCTAAGGAAATGCCAGACTGTCTTCCCAATGCACCATTTTACATTCCTGCTAGCCATGTTCCAGCTTCCCCACATCCTAGAAGGCAATTCTTTAATTTTTTTTTTTTTTTGTCTTTTTAGGGCCTCGCCCACAGCATATGGAGGTTCGCAGGCTAGGGTGCAAATCAGAGCCACAGCCACAAGCCTGCACCACAGCCACAGCAACGCTAGATCCAAGCCACATCTGCAACCTATACCTCAGTTCATGCAATGCCATATCTTTAACCCACTGAGCCAGGCCAGGGATAGAACTTACAGCTTCTTAGCTTACTGAGCCACAACGGGAACTCCAGGCAACCCTTTATTTATTTATTTATTTTGTTTTTTTAGGGCCGCGCTTGCAGCATATGGAGGTTCCCAGGCTAGGGGTCTGATCAGAGCTGTAGCTGCTCGCCTACACCATAGCCACAGCAACTCCAGGTCCTGAGCAACAACCAACCCACTGAGCAAGGCCAGGGATCGAACCCGCAACCTCATGGTTCCTAGTAGGATTCGTTTCCTCTGTGCCATGAAGGGAACTCCAGCTCTATTTTTTGCATAACTCTTTTACTCTGTCTTTTTGGTTGTCCAGCTAGTTGTTAAATGGACACACTACCTTTGGCTGTGAGATTGTGGGATGAATAGGAACATTTAGATGTTTTATTATTTTTTTCTGTAAAAGTAATGCATGCTTAGCAGAGCATATTCAGAAAACAAAACCTGATAGCTTTTAGCATTGCACCTGTCACATTTGTTCACAGCCACCAATTCTTTAAGGGTCTCTGAAGACCGAGGCAGCGGCCATAGTGAGCAAGCAGTACAGTGGCTCAGGATGCAGCCAGGGGCTCAGACCCAGCTTCATGGACAGTCCTGCTGCTGCCTGGCTGCTGGGCCTTGGTAAGATGCCAGTCCTCTCTAGGCCCCAGTTTTCTTGTTGGTAAAAGGGATTCATTCAATGATCATTCATTTAGTAGATACTTACTGGGCACCTACACTATGGTAGGCACAGCGCCTGTCTCACAGGGCTGCGGGGAAGGTTAAACAAGGCGATGCCCATTGCTGAGCAGAGCATAATCCTGGTCACTTAATAAATGGTATTAATAAAAACCAGGAAGCAGGACCTGCCCTTCCTCAGGGCTTGCAGTTGTGGTCAGGTAACCACAGGGACTCTCAGAGGAGGGAGGGTCCCCGAAGGTCATCCCCTCACTCACCCTCTCTGGGCTCCAGTAGGGGGGATTCTCACCCCTGCCCGCATGTTTTGGGGGTTAGCACCCCCTCCCCATGCTGGAAAGTCTGGTCTTCAGATGGGTCTTTCTGGGGCCACCCTAAGGCAATGCCTATCAGCAGAGCCCAGGGCCAGCCTGCCGCCTCGTCTGCATGACAACGTGGGGCTATTTGACAACAGCCCCCTCGTCTCTTCTCTGTCTCTTCTCCGGTTCCACCAGCTGTCTCACAGGGAAACTCCATTCCTAGACCCACTGCCCCGAGGCTGCCTTTTTTGTGGTTTCCTGGCCTCTCAGAACCTTCCTTGCTGGAGATCCACACTCTCCTGCCAGAATGAGTTGTAAGCCTGGAGGGTGACAAATCTTCACCTTTCCCAGCAGGACGGTTTTATGGGAGAAAGTGCTGGAGCAGGAAAGATAACTTCATTCTAAATTATGGAAAAAATAAAATCCCAGCCAAAGCCTGCTGGCTCTCCCCCTCCCGTTTTCCAAGCTCACTCAATCTCACGGGCGGCCTTCGGCCTTCGGCATCTGGCTCCCTGATGAGCCTTGCAGGGCAACTTGGTCTCCCCCGAGGCTTTGTGATTGGAGAGTCTGAGCTTTCCCACCTCCTGTCACCTCCTGTCCTGACGTTGATGCATTTCTTGGGCTGAGTGTAAGCTCCGTCCATCGTTTGTCCGTCTGATTTGTGTGTCCTAAGGC
Source organism: Phacochoerus africanus (assembly GCF_016906955.1). NCBI lineage: Eukaryota > Metazoa > Chordata > Mammalia > Artiodactyla > Suidae > Phacochoerus > Phacochoerus africanus. The sequence continues at coordinate 70,843,070 of NC_062550.1, read as the reverse complement.
ATCTCTCTTCTCTTGGTGGGAGGAATCCAAATGTGTTTAGCAATCCCTCTGCTACTGCCTATGGGTACAAACCTTGCAGTTCTGTAATCAGGAGCGTCTGGAAACCCACAACTGGCCCAGCTCTGTGCCAGGGCACACGTGGGCCATTCCCCATCCCCTGGCCTGGCTGTTTGAAAGACCGTCCCTAACTGTGTTCCTGGCTGATTTACATAACTGTATTCTTCAGTGGTTAGTGACTCACTCAGAAATTCCCTCATCTGTCTGCTTTCCTGGGGTTCTGAGTAAGCGGGAATGCAATATTGGGGTAGAATTCTGGTCCCCGCTCCCTCCTATATCTCATCCCTGCTTGGAGGCAGAGGCAGTGGCAGAAGGCAGAGGACAGGACCTGTGTGAGCCCATTGGGCAGATCTGGGTCCTGGCTCCTGCAGCTGGAGGGGGCACCGTGGGGGCAGCTGCTGCAGGTGCTGGAACCTCAGGGCCTGAGGGCAGCTCAGGGTTTGGGCGGTGAAGAGCTTGGGCCTATGTGGTAAGGGGGATGGTCACACCCCAGTTGCCACTCCTCAGTCACATGACCGTGGGCCAGCTCTTTAAGACCTTGCCTCTTTATTGGGATAACAAAGGACCTGTTTCACAAGGTTATTGTAAATATTTTTTATTTTTGAAAAATTTTAAATTTTTTTTGTCTTTTTAGGGCCGCACTTGCAGCATATGGAGGTTCCTAGGCTAGGAGTTGAATTGGAGCTACAGCTGCCAGCCTACACCACAGCCACAGCCATGCCAGATCCGAGCTGCGTCTGCAACCTACGCCACAGTTCACGGCGACGCTGGATCCTCAACCCACTGAGCGAAGCCAGGGATCAAACCTGCGTCCTCATGGATGCTAGTCAGATTCATTTCTGCTGAGCCACGACAGGAACTCTGGTTATTGTAAATATTAAGTGAGTTAACACAGGTCAAGTGTCTAGAACCTGCCCGGCATATAGAAAGCACTGCAGCTGTTGGTGATGACAGGATGATTGCCTAGCTTTCCTATTGGATCACCTGGTCCCTCCTTTTTTCCCCAGTAGGACAGGGCCCCTCGTCTATATTTACTGATGAATATGGGAAAACTTTGGCCTCAACTTAACCCCACCGAGTGTGCCCTTAGTTTTCTTGGTGCCCACTCACTCCCCCTCCTGCCCAGCACATCCTCACCGCTCCTGCCCCCACAGCAAGAGCCAGCCTTGGGCTGCTTGCAGGTGACAGCAGACAGTCTAGTTTCCTTGCCTTGATTTCCCCTATCTGTAACCCGTGGGAGAACATTTACCCCTCCCCTTCCTTGTACCAGCGCCTCCAGGGCTGTGAATGGTGTCAGGTGGCATCTATTAAGGGAGGCCAGCCGGTTAGAGCAGGACTTTGCTGTACGATGTGAGAGGGTCGGGGCCGGGGCCAGGGCCGAGCCTCGGAGGCTGGTCATGCAGGAACCACTCAGCTTGGCGTGGGCTGGGAGTGGAACTGAGCTCCCTTGGTGTGGTTCTGGGAGCAGAGCACGTCCCCCGGTTGTTCCACCCACAGTGGAGCAAGTGGGATGTTGTTGAGAAAGTCAGACACAGAATGTTCTGACCCCAGACTGGACAGTGCTTTTTGCCCTCAGGATGCTTACAAAGGGGCGGTGGAAGGCTTACCAAAAGGAGGAGGCTCTCAGAGCTGTGAATAACCAGGGTCATTGCCTTCCCTTTGGGCGCCAGGCACTGTGCTGGGCGCTCCTTTGTGAAATGAGGAAAACCAGGCTCAGAGCTTCCTGAACTCCCCCCCGAGGCAAGGTCACACAGTGGAATATACTGGAGACGGGGATTTAAACATACATCTGGGGGGATTCCAAAGTCCGTGTTGTTTCCAGGTGGGGAAAGCTGACTCCGAGGCAGAGTTCCCAAATCTGTGACTTTCTGGAGCCTTGTTGTGAAATCTCTCAGCACGTGATGTTTGTGTGTTCTCTTTTCTGCCCAAAGTCTCAGCCTCCCCTCCCTCCCCCCTCACCTGGCTGCTGGGCTGGTGTTGAACCGAACCCCTCTGTCTCTTTTCTTCCCTCCTAAGACCTGGGGGGGGAGAGGGAGCTGTAGCAGGTGAGAGACCTGGGCTGAAAGGTGTGGGTGACTTTGGGCTTTGTCGTGATTTCTCAGGCCCCCGGGGGAGGGGAGGTATTGTGATGTGCTGTGGCTGCAGGGGTCCCCAGGTGGGCAGGTGGAAGGAGTCGGGGAGCTGCAGTGTCTGGTGGCCTCCCTTATCTCCAGGGGTTTGTACCAGGTGTCTCTCAGCCTTTCAGGTTCCCTATTTTGGAAACACGGAGCCCAGGCTCCTCCTTCCTTCCTTCCCTGTTGCCTCTTTAAGGTGACAGTGTCCTTCTCAGCTGGCGGTAATTATTAAGCTGGGATGAGGCTGGAGAAGTTCCAGGCCATAGCTCCCCGGGACAGCAAGGGTGGAAAGTTTTCTAGTGAGGACAAGTTCAAACAGGATACCCCCAGGGCCTGGGACAGGATGCAACCTTGGTTCACCTTGGAACACAGAGAGGGCTGGTTACTTCCGGAAGGACCTGCCCCATGCTGCCTAGTTGGTGTCCTGGTGGGGCAGAAACCCAACCAGCCAGCTGGTCCAGAGCCCCCTCAGCCTGGGGCCCTGGTCCCACTAGTGGCGGCCTTCCTTCTAGGCCCCCTCCCCTCCTCCCCGCATCCACTTGTCCTCCCCCGGCTGCCCCAGCCCCGCTCTGGCCCCGAGCATGCTTCCCAGCCTCTTGGACTGCCTTCTTTTGCACAGGCCTCCTCTGAGCCTCAGCCTCTCTACCTGTTGATGTCAACCTCGCTCTTTCATGCCCACTCTTCCATCGCCTTCCAGCTCAGTGTGGCGTTGGTCAGGGGCCAAGCTCAGCCCAGAGCACATTCAATAGAAGCGGGAGTGTGGGGGGAGGGGAGGAGCATTGCCACCGTCACCTGATCAGGTCACAGTGACTGAGGCCCTCACCTTCCCTGCGTGAGGCTGTCTTCTGTGGCTGCAACGAAGCCGTGCATGGCAGGCTTACCTCGGGGGAGCCACCCGTCATGGATGGCGAGGCCCCACCCACGAGGGACAGTTGCAGAGCCTCCCGAGACAAACTGTGTGGAACCGGGAGAGGCTTTTGGGATCTGTGGACTTAGCCCAGGGTCTGGAGCCAGGCAGGCTCTTGCTGCGGGCTCATTTGCAGATCTTGGCTCCGACCCAGGGGCTCTGAAAGTTTCCTCTTTAGGAGACTGACAAGGTTGGGGGTGCGTCTTCCTGGAGGCCCTTCCAGCTCTGCCTGTTTGTCCCATGCCTTCTATGGGTCAGGTGGCCAGGAGCACATGAAAGGCCTACCCCATCTGATTCTCCCCCACTAGGCTCTTATTTGTCCTCACCTTATAGATGAGTTTGGGAGCAGAGGTTCCAGCCTGGCTCCCTAGGTCAGATCTGGGCCACTGGTGCATTTTGTTTGAGCCCACTAGATGTTTTTGTTTTTTAGAGCCAGTGTTTAAACACTAAAGAGATTTCACAAACTTAGAGATTCCTGGCTTTTTAGAGCTGAAATGAGGTCTAGTTGCCTGGAGCCCACCCTCCTGGAGGCGACAATTGGCTGTGTCTCAGTTGCAGGCACCACCTTCAGGCGGGGCCTCTGCTTTCCTGATCCACTCCTGGCACAGCGCGGGGAGTCACTAATTTACATGTTCCACCTGCCTCTGCAGGCGCTTGAGTTTGCAAACCTTGATTTAAGGATGCGCTCTAACTCCCACTGTAGGTCAGCAGGGCTGCAGTGCAGGGGGCAGGAGGCAGGCTTGGCTTTCTGACGGTGAACTGTGAACCACACCCAGCAGAGATTCTGGGTCCTCTGTTGGAGCAGAGAAGCCCTAGGTCAAGCCTCTAGATGAGGAAGTTGGCAAGAATCGCCCTTCCCGTGAGGTGTGTCCCCAGCCCTGTCCTGTGCTGTGCCAGTGAGGTGGTCTCTGCTTGCTCATGTTTCAGTCCAGAGAAAAGCCTGAGTCTTTTCAAAAGGCTTTGATGGCTTTTTGTCTACTGCCTGTCCTCCTGCACCTTGCTTTCTGTGTACTGGCAGGTTGAACCCGGGAGACCCACCTCCCCACCTCAAGGAGCATTACCAAAGTGCCACAGAAAGAGCTTGTATTTTGCTCCAGGCAGACAGGGGCAGGAATAGGGATGTCCGCTATTGGCCAGGCCCCCTGGGCAGGCCGGCAGGATGCTGATGCTGGGCCTCCCAAACAGGGCAGGGTCCTGGGGCGGTGGGGAGGGGGGGCTCTGGTGGATGTGGAGGTTTCCTGCACTTGGTGTTGGTCTGTCCAGCTGTTTCCTCCTGATAGAATGGCCGGACAATGCCATGGTGACTCAACTCCCAGCGCTGTCAATGAACAATAACGGATTGTCAGGGTCAGCTGGGGAGTGGTGCTGGGCCAGTCACCGGCTTCCAGGCTCCCAGGTGGGAGGAGCCGGTTGCCCTGCTTGCTCTGGGTGTCCCAGGGTCCTCTCCGGGTTGGGGCAGCTTCAGGCTGTTGTTTTTGGGTCTCTCTGCTTCTCTGTGCACAGCTGATGCTGAGCGTCTGTGGCTCCATGCTGACCAGCTGCCCGCCTGCATTTCCAAGTCAAGCTTTGCCAGACCCCTTCACCCTTGGTTTGAGGTTCTGTGGGTTTGGCGCGGTCCCTGGGGTTCTGAGTCTCTACCCAGGCGTCCAGGACCTGGATAAGCTTCAGATGAGAAAGACAGCTGTAGAATTCTTTAATCTCCTCCAGTGGGTAGAGGATTAAGCAATTTTTTGGTGGGTTTGTTATTGTGTATTATGATTCTTTTTTAAACAAAAGCAATTTTTTTTTGAGTATTTTCTGGGTCCCTGTCATGCTTATTACTAAGTAGCACTTTTTGTGAGTTTATCCAACATAATCCTTCTATTAACTCTCAGAGGGGCTCTCGTTACCCCCATTTTACAGATGAGGCATCTGAGGATAAGGAACCTGCTTAAGACAGCATTAGTCCTCACATTAGTGTCCTGTGACATAGGACTTCCCAGGGAGGGACATGGTGTGGAAGAGTTTAAAGAAGAGACTGGGAACCAGTGATAGAAGTGTGAAAGGAGCTGTGTAGGGAGGATGCCCTGGGGAGCGGGGCCCCGTTCCTGAGGTTTACAGCCAACAGCGAAATAGGCGTGTGATCAACTTGCTCTGATGCGGGACAATGTGATTGGTGCCGACAGTGGCGCTGCCAGTGTGATCTGGCACCACGTTTTTGCTGCTAAAAGGGCACATAGCAGAAGAGATGCTTCTGAACAGAAGTGGGAGATTCCTGGCCCATAGGACTGATTTAGCTGTCAGCATGATTGACACTGGTCCGTGTAGAAAACACTGAGATGTAAGTGCCATGTATGTCTAGAGTTGCAAAAATGCTACGTAGCTGAGAATTATTTTTAGTGCAGTTATTTGTGAATGTATATCAACAGCCTGAGAAATATTCGTTCTGAGTCAGTAATTCTGTTCCTTGGAATTTTTTTTCTTTTCCTTTTTTTTTTCTTTTTTCCTTTTTTGGCTACATCCACAGTAAATGAAAGTTCCTGGGCCCAGGGATCGAATCTGACCCACATCTGCCATAGCTGTAGTAATGACGTGTCCTTAACTCACTGTGCTGGGCTGGAGAGAACCAGCAACAACACAGAGAGAAGCCAGATCATTAACCCATTGAGCCACAGTGGAAACTCCCTGTTCCTTAGAATTTATACTGAGGAAGTAAGCATATGTATATGTCTATGTACAGACATGGATACCTATGTGTATACACACATACATCTTCATTATAGCATTATTTATAATATTTAAAATTGGAGACATATCAAATGCCCAACAATAGATGATTTTTATGTAAATTTTGATACATTCATATGCCAGTCTACCATATAGCCTTTAAAAAAAATCATGTCTTCGGAGTTCCTGCTGTGACTCAAGGGATTGGCAGGGTGTTGTGAGTGCTGGTACACGCATTCGATCCCTGGCCCTGCAGCTGCGGCTTGAGTGGCAACTGTGGCTCGGATCTGATCCCTGGCCCGGAAACTCCTTATGCCTTGGGGAGGCCACAAAAGGAAAAAAAAAATCATGTCTTCAAAAATTATATACAGTGACTCCAGATAATGCTTATGAAAAAGTGTCTAGCAAATACAAGAAGACATCAAAGTGTATATACTATGAATCCTAGTTTGTTTTTTACAGTGTGAGGAAAAAAGGACTAGAGGAAAGATACTGAAAATGCTAGTGAAGGTAGTGATTATTACTGATTTTTATTTTCTTTCTTATGTTCTTCTGTGCTTTCTAAAATTTCTCCAGTGACCAATAATAACAACAAAAAGTCTTGAGAGTCTGGGGACTGCAGGGTGCTTAGTGCAGGGGCAGGACTCCCTGCCCTCTGACCCGAGGTCTCTAGCATTGAGCAGAGTAGGGGGTGCAATGTGCTCTGGGCAGTGGGGCCTCTGCCCCTGAGCCCCTCTTCCTTCCTTCTCCATCACACTCTGCCCCTCCAGTTTTCTCCCTTATTTGGCCGTAAATTTATAACCAAGAATGATTTTTAAAAATTTGTATTGTTTTTATTGGTTGCGCTTTCTGAAATATTCCGATGGGAGATGCTTTATATTTCTCACTCTAAATGAAAACCCTGATTTAAGTTCCTTTCCACTCATGCGATCCCAATTGATTTTTCTTCTCTGTAGTTCAGATGGTCTTTGTCAAATAGAAGAATTTTCTGCTTCTGCCTGAAATGGTCCCTGAAAGCCCAATTTAAAGTGATGCCGCGTTGCCATGGCCTGTTAGGTAATGCTGGTCCAGCCCAGATTCACACAGAGGAATGAAGAGACCAAAGCTTGCTGTTCTGACCAAGTTTTGTGGCTGATGATGTGATTGAAACTGACTTCCATGAGAGCCCAGAGAACACTTGTGATGCTAAGTTGAAAGCAGCCTTTGTGTTTGTGTTTTGTGGATATTGATCAGGGTGAAGCCAGGGTATCACTTGGCATTTGAGGCCCCCACACATGTTGTTTGATAAATACTGGCCTTTGCAGCAACATTTACTCCCAACGCTGAGACTGCCTGTGAGTGTCGTATTCAGGTGTATGAGGAGAAGAGTCGGTCCCCTGTTAAGAAAATAGATTCTGGGAGTTCCTGCTGTGGCTCAGTGGGTTAAGGACCCGACATAATCTTTGTGAGGACACAGGTTAGATCCCTGGCCTCACTTAGTGGGTTAAGGATCCAGCATTGCAGTGAGCTTCCATGTAGGTTGCAGATGTGTCTTGGATCCGATGTTGCTGTGGCTGCGGTGTAGTCCTGCAGCTGTAGCTCGAATTTGATCCCTGGCCTGGGAACTTACATATGCCGCAGGTGTGGTTGTAAAAAAAAAGAAAAGAAAAAGAGAAAAAAATATTTTGGATCAGAGAGATTCAGTTCCTGGTGCACTAGCACAGGGATTTATATATAGGTGACCATTGTATATATAATGGAGGCTGAGGTCTCACATCTGCCATCTGCAAGCAGGACACCCAAGTGGTGAAATTCGGTCCCAGTCCAAAGGCTTGAGAACCAGGGGAGCTGATAGTGTAGATTCTAGTCCGAGGACAACAAAAAAGTGAGATGGGATGTCCCGGCTGAAGTACTGAGGCAAGAAAAGAGGGGTGACTTCCTCCTTTTGTCCCATTCAGGCCCTCAGATTGGATGATGCCCGTCCACGCTGGGGAGAGCCATCTATTTCACTGAGTCCACTAACTCCAATGCTAATCTCAGCCGAAACATTCTCACCCAAAAATCTGGTTTAATCTGGGCACTGCATGCCCGGTCAGGTTGACCCATACAGTTTACGAGTAGTATTAAGTACCTCCATGTTATTGGGCCACCATCACCACCATCCACTTGTAGGATTTTTTCATCATTCGAAACTGGAACTCTGTACCCCTTAACACTAACCCCTCACCCAGTGTGGATTGGCGTCCAAAGGGTCAGAGGGGCTGCCCATGCAGACCTGGGCAGAGTTAGAGCCCGCTTGCTGCTGGTCCCTAACTCTCCCCCGACTCAGGAGATCCCTGGTCTTCTCAGATGCCTCCCTGCAGCCCTCCCCCAGCCCTGATGCCACCCTCCACTTTTCGTTTCTATGGATAGGACTCCTATGGGGATCTCACAAAAGTGGATTCATTGTTCTTTTGTGACTGGGCTTGTCATCGAGCATCATGTCCTCAAGGTTCATCCAGGCTGTATAGCAAGTGTCAAAACTTCCTTCCTTTTTGATGGCTAAATAATATAGTCTGTTGTCTGGGAAGACCACATTTTGGGTATCCATTCCTCAGCTAATGCACATCTGGGTTGTTTCTACCTTTTGGCGACTGTGCATTACTATATTTTAAAATTAAATTCCCACCATCCCCCTTCGCAGTGGTTCCAGTGGTTTTTCAGTGTATGTACAAGCCTCCCCCCCACCCCCGCTACCACTCACAGCATTGTAACATGGAAACAACGGGTGCCCACCTTCAGTGCTAATACATGTATGTGCATAGGTCATTTTCCTGTGCACTGGATCCATTTATCCTTTTCCCTTATCAGGCTGGACGTGCTCTGAGGCCAGGAAGGAGGTTGAATAATCCTTCTTCCCAGGTCCTGGGAGCCTGATGAGTATGTGGTAAAGGATGGAGGTTGAGAGTGGGGGCTCTGAGGCCAGACCACGTGGCAGCATCCTGATTCCAGTTACAGTGACCCGTCATCTCACCCTTCAGCACACAGCTTGTCCACTTTGAAGTGGTGATGATGGGGTAATGTGTCATGGGGCTGTTAGGAAAATTAAATGAGAGAATCCATGTTGAGGGCTTGGCACGGTGTCTGGTGCATGATGAGCCCTTAAATGTTAGCTTAAGAAAACAAAGATCTCCACATCCCTTTGGGAATTTGCCTCTTTTGTTCTCAGATCGTCCCGAGGTGGCTGAGAGTGAGATGAATGGGTCCTTTGGTGTGTATTGGACACCCAAGGGATTGGGGACGCCGTGCAAAACCAGGCAGAGTGAGAGGCCGCTTCCTGCAGCTCCCTAACTGTCCCATGCCCTCTGTCCCCACCCAGGTGGTCCCTGGTCGTCTGGGGTGCCTTCCTTGCAGCCTCTTTCCTGCAGGATGGCTGGTCCTGGGTGGACTTAGACATGAGTGGAGGCCTTGGGCACCACATTGACTCTTGAGCTCTTGTAGGACGTGCTGCTGGGATGGCCAGCAGGTCATTGCCCAGCTGCTTACCTCTCCAGGCCGCTGCAGGGCACATCGGCTGTGTCCTGTGGCCGGCCTGCCTGCCAGCTCGGGAAACCTGAGCCCCACTGGCCGGGTGGAGCCACACACCAGCAGGACCTGCTGAGTGCCTGGCAGCCGCTAAAAGTGGCCTGTGTTCCCCTGAAGCCGATTGAGCTGGTGAAAACAGAAGTTCTTTTTTTTTCCCCTCTACTTAAGAACATTTTCCTAAATATTTACTGGATCCTCTCATAATTGCTTCTTCCATCAGCTTCTGGCTTCAGCTTTCTGGCCATGGGGAGAGTTTGCTGCTTGGAGCTGCTCTTCTGCTCGGGAGGGGCTCCTGCTTGAGAGCAGAGGGCAGGAGCGAGTGTGGGGTCTGCAGGTGGTCACCCCTCCGCCAGGTGACAGCTCTCAGGACTGGCCCGCGGCTCGGTGGTACCCGTGTGACCTTGAGCGTGCTTCTCGACCCCTCTTACTTTAGCTTCCTCATCAGTGGGATGAGATAATAATAGCATCTGCCTGCAGAGGGAGATGTGAGGACTCTGAGATAATCTGTGTAAAACGCTTAGCATGGTGTCTGGCACACGCATGGATGCTCTAAAGACGCAAGTTACTTCTATTTTTATTGGCAAATTTTATTTTTGCTGTTCTCAGCCGTTCATTTCTCTCCATCTTTCCCTTTTGGCATCCCTGACCCCCCCACCCCCGCCAGGATCCCTGTGTCCTTGAATTGCCCCCCTCCCTCCTCTGGTGCTCCCTCTGGGGAGAGTCTCATATGCAGCCCTGCCAGGTTTCAGGGCTAGAAGCTTCCAGGGTGTCTGGGCTGGTCCCCAAGTGATAGGTGTCCGGGCCGAATACGTGTTGCTTTTCCTTACCTCCTCTGACCTGGAGCTCCCTCTCTGCTGAGATGGTTTATCTTTGTAATTTTCTCTACTTTGGGGGGAAAATTGCACCGAGTGTGTAAGGGGCCCCTCTGTGCCAGGAGCTGTCGGGCACATTCACGGTCTCATGTCATTGTCTCAGCGGCTCGGAGCCTGGAGATGTTGTTATGCCAGTTTTCACAGGGCAGGAAACTGGCACTCATTGCAAGGCCAGGTAAATGGCCAAAGGTCACACATGAGGAGGTGACGGTGGGACTTGACTAAGCCTAGATTTGTGAGGCTGCAGTGTGTTCTTTGCATTGGTGGCAGCATGTGGCCTGGTGGCTGAGAGCACTGGTGCCCTGCTCCCCTACTCACTCTGTGGCTGGGGGCCAGTTCCCTTCCTTCACTAGCCTCAGTTTGTTCACCTGGAAATGGGGTGACAATAGCATTGATGCTGGTGAAGCCGAGGGCACAGGGTGTGGTGCATGAGCAGGGAATGTGAGCCCCGGCTCCACACTCTCAGGTCCTAGCTCTGGGAAGCCACATGGCAAGCCCTGTCCTCTGACCCCTTCTGGACAGGCCTTGGGTAGTTGGCATGGAGTATCCCATCCTTCCCAAAGTCCTCTCCATTTTTTAAACCTTTTTTGAAAAAATTGCAGTAAAATACACGTAACATAAACTTTGCCATTGTAACCATTTTAAAGTGTACCATTTGGAGTTCCTGTTGTGGCTCAGCAGGTTAAGAACCCAACTGTGAGGATTCGGGTTCAATCCCTGGCCTCCTCAGTGGGTTAAGGATCTGGTGTTGCTGCAAGCTGTGGTGTAGGTCTCAGATGCGGCTCAGATCTGGTGTTGCTGTGGCTGTTGTGTAGGCTGGCAGCTGCAGCTCTGATTTGACCCAGGAACTTCCATATGCCGCAGGTGTGGCTTTAAAAAGGGAAAAAAAAAGTGTACAACTGATGGGCATTGAGTACATTCACATTGTGCAACCATCAGCACTACCTAATTCCGTGACTCTTTCATTGCCCCCAAATAGAAACACTGCACCCCTTAGACATCGTGCTTCCAGCCCCCAAACCCACCCCCTGGCAACCACTAATCTGATTTATGTCTTTGGGTTTACCCATTCTGAACATTTTGTGTAAATAAAATTATACAATATGCGGCCTTTTGTGTCTGGCTTTTTTCAATATTTAGCATAAGATTTTCAAGGTTCATCCATGTGGTAGCATGTATCAGCATTTCATTTCTTTTTAGGGCTTAAATAATATTCCGCGGTATGTATAGACCATATTTTGTTTATCCCTGTATCTGCTGATGGACATTTGGGTTGTTTCCACCTTTTGACTGTTGTGAATAGAGCTGCTGAGAACGTTCATACACAGTGTTTGTTTGGACACCTGTTTTCAGTTCCTTTGGGGATTTACCTGGGAGTGGAATTGCTGGATCATATGGTAATTCTGTGTTTAACATTTCGAGGAGCTGCCAAACTGTATCCCGCCGTGGCTACGCCATTTTATATTCCCACCAGTAATGTATGAGGGTTCCAATTTCTCTACATCCTTGCCAACACTTGTTATTTTCCATTTAAAAAAAATTAAAAAAAAAAATTGACCGCCCTAGTGGGTGGGAGGTGGTAGCTCGTTGTGCTTTTGATTTGCATTTCTCTGGTGACAAATGGCATTGAACATTCTCCTTTGGTTTTAACATCCCCGCTTTCTCTTGACCCTCTTCTCAGGTCTTCCACTGTTCTGTTCAGGCTTTGCAGAAGGTGGCCTCGTTTGTCTAGACCGTGTTCAAAATGCTCAGATCCCAGGGCGGGCCTCCAGCTGGGCTGGGACCCGCCTGGTGTGGAGACCCCACTTCACTCCAGGTGTGCTGCTTTCTCTCACCCGGTCTCCTCCAGACGGCACCATCCTTAGCTCCCGCTCCTGGGGTCCCTCAGATTCTGATCCTCCCTCCCAGGTGGTCACAGTTGTTTCAGCCTCGTCAGGGCGAGGACAGATGCCTCCCTGCAGGCTGGCACAGAGCGCCTTATCACCTCTGGGCAGTTACTGATCCTCTGGGTCGTGACTGCCTCCAGCTTGCGTGTCCCCATCTTGTCCCCGGGACTATTCCCAGAGCCTTGTAAGAGCCTTGCTTCCTCAAGACCAGTCACCAGGTTCACACCAAGTGTGACTTGAAGGCGCCGTTTTGCATCTCCGGGGTGGGTTTACAGTTTCAGGCCTATTTCTGACCAAGGAATCAAAGACTGCCCCTCAGTGATGGAATTTCAGGCATGAATGAGCAGATGGAGGAGGTATTTTGGGGCGCAGAGAGTTTGTGCTCCAGAAACCACTCCAGCATCTGCCTCTGAGCAGGAGACCCCACCCATCCTGGAAAAGAACTGGGTGCGTTTCCTACGTCAGGACCCTGTCTTGTGAGCCCGGGCCTGCCTCACCGGGCACTTTTCTTGCAAGTGCAGGGTGTGATTGTCTGCCAGTGGTCTGTTTGTGTAGAGTGTTTGCTTTAAAGTGATGACTTGATTATTACAGGAAAATTTGGTTGCCGCAAAAGACAAAATAACGTAAAAATAGTAGAGCAAAATCTGAGAGACCCTGTCTCCACACCCCTCCCCTGACCCAATGCCCTTCCCAGGGACAACCACAGGTAAAACTTGGTGTGGATTCTGGATCCTTTCCAGTGCATTCATTTTTCTGATTTAAGGGCAGCTTGAAAATAAATGCCACCGTCAGGCTGAGTGTATCAAACAAAATAGGTATGTGCTCCAGAATGATGCTTCTTAAAAGCTGGCAGCAGCTGGAGGTGAGATTGAATGAGGGTAATCAAGAAGGAAATTTTTTTTTTTTTTTTTTTTTTGCTTTTTAGGGCCGAAACCGAGGCATATGTAGGTTCCCAGGCTAGGGGTCCAATTGGGGCTATAGCTGCCGGCCTACACTATAGCCAGAGCAATGCAGGATCTGAGCTGCCTCTGCGACCTACACCACAGCTCACGGCAATGCCGGATCAACCCACTGAGCAAGGCCAGGGATCAAACCTGCGTCCTCATGGTTCCTAGTCAGATTCATTTCTGCTGTGCCACGATGGGAACTCCCAAGAAGGAAATCTCTGATGAGGCTGGGGGGAGGATCTGGGGAGGCCAATACCACAAAAATGGATAGACCAAGGGTAGGAGAGGGGCCTGCCATTTATGTCGGCCATTGTCACACAGAGCAAGAGCCAGACAGCTGCCTGGGCCCAGTCCTGGCTCAATACCCACTGCCTGTGTCCCTGAGTCTCCCTGGGTCTCTGTTTCCTCAATTATAAAACAGAATCAAGGAGTTTCCTGGTGGCTTAGTGGGTTAAGGATCTGGCATTGTCTTTGCTATAGCACTGGTCACTGCTGTGGGGCGGGCTTGACTCTCGGCTCAGGAATTTCCACATGCTGAGGTGTGGCCAAAAGAAAAACAAACACAAAACCCAGAGTCAACTCCTAGCTTGTTGCAAGGGGTTACTACTGAGACAGGCTTGCGGAAGGTGCAGTGTAAGGGGCGACTCGTGGGCCCTGCCAGGTGTCAGGCTCAGGGAATGCTTCCCTTCCTCAGCTTTGCCTGCGTCAGCTCAGCATCGGCCCCTGACCTTCCTCATCGGCCTTTCTCCCAGTGGCTAGAGCAGAGCTGAACAGGTCAAGTGCTAAAAATAGTGATCCTACTGCCAGCGCTGGGGCGTTGAGTGTGTTTTTACTGTATGAATGACTGGGTGATGGGTTGAGGGCCTCCCCTTCAGGGTGAGAGTACTGTGGGAACAGTCAGACTATTAGCTAGCTGTTACTGGTCATTGACACATGAGTGGGAATTAGCATCACAGATTTTTTTGACTTGAAAGGGACCCAAGAGATGATCCTTCATTGTACAGATGGGGAACTTTTAAGGCTCTAAGAAGGAAGAGGCTTGCCCGGTGTGTCATGAAGCCAGTGAGGGGCCAGCGGAGGCTGAGCCCGGGTTTCCTGATTCTCTCTGGTGCTCTACCCATCGATGGGAACACCCAGCCCAGTATCTGGATGTGCTTCCGCGCCTCTGCTCAGGGTTGCTGCTTCTGGGGGGAGGGTTGCCTATAGCAGGAGGCTCACAGTCAGACCAGCAGACAGAGGGGCCTTTTGGATGGATGGAAGGAGATCTAGAGACAGTGGTCCTGGGGCTTGGTGTGGAAGATTTGGGCCCCTGCATCTCCCAAGAGGGAAGGTGAGAAGCATTTGGGGCTCTGAGATTGGGTTTGTCCACACAGCTCTGTGGATGTGACCGCCGACTGAGAGCTGGGGCTGGATCTGGTGGGGAAGGTGGACATATGATCCAGTGGTTGCAGTCCAGCGTGGGAGCACAGGGAGGGTAATGTGTGGCGTGGAAGAGCCAGTGACATCTGTACAGGCAGATGGTCTGTCTATAGCAGGGAGAAGAGGGAACAGCATGGGGAAAAGCGTGGCAAAGCCAGGACCTGCAGAGATGTATGTGACCGGAGTGGAGGCTGCTCAGGGGTCAGAGGAGGGGAGGAGAGACCACACAGGAAGGTTCCCGTGGTCAGGGTTGACATCTTACTTGCATGCTCCTTCTCAGCACCTGGGCAGTGCCTTGCCCCAGAGTCGGAGCATCATTTTTCTTTCGCACATGGATGAGTGAACCATGTTTCTTCCTCGATCCCTGGAGGAAAACCAACCAGCAAGCTTTTTTTTTTTTTTTAACTTTAACAATTTCTGGCATCCTCTGCTTTCTGCTTCGTTTAGCCTCTCATGACTGGTCACTACTCTTCAGTCCAGACATGCAGGGCTGACTACTGGTCACCAAGGCTTGCTGGTGGCCTTCTGGCCCGTTGCCTGCTCTTATTTACATCAGCCACTAGATGGCAGCAGGAAACTTGTCAATTTCTCTTCCATGTGGTTTTTAGGTCAAGCCCTTTGCTCTGGGGTGGCACAGGGACTCCAAATTCCACGCCTCACTGGTTCCAAGATGGTTGTGAGAAAAGGCTGGGATGAAGCCAAGGTGGCCTAACGACTGACATTCCCACAACATTATGGAGAAGTGACTGTCTCACTTCTCAAGTCCTGTGACCAGAGGACTTTTCAGTGTGACCCACACTCTTTTAACAGTGTTCCCACCAGTGGGAAGTCCCCGGCTGGAGTTTAGTGGCTTAGAAGGACTGGAAGCTGAAACCCAGTGTCACTGAGGAAGTCCAGTGGCACCCGGCAGAGTCCCTGGTGTGGCATTTGTGCTCATATGGACAGATGCAGTGGTGGCGGGGAGGGGACACAGTACAGAAGAGGACATGTGCCCCGTGAATAGTAATCCATACAAAGCCCTGCTGGAGTGGGGACTGCTCTACCCCTCACACATGCGGCTGGAGGTGTGGGTCTGGGTCAGGCAGTGGCTCTGAGGCTCTGGTATAAGTCACACCCACATCCCTCAGCACCTTGCACAGCACTCGACAGTGGTGTGTACTCCCATTTATGAGGTTCTTCTCATCTCCCACAGCCTCTCTTGGTCTTCCCAGGGGCCCTGTGTCGGGTACGGGGCTGTCCCCTTTAACAGGTGAGGCCCAGAGAAGGGAAGGACGGGTCCAGCACTTCAGACAGGTTGCCGACCCTGCTCACTAGACTCCCAGCCTGGGGGCTTTTTGGTTTGGGCTCACATTGTGTTGCCTCCCTTAGGCTGACTGGGAAAAGCGCTTGCTCCGTCTCAGGATTGGGCTGATGGTCAGAAATCCAGTCCTGTTACCTTGCAGTCCCAGCTAGCATGTCTCTAAGAGGGGAGTGTGTGAGTGCCCTGGGAGCCCAGCCGTAGGGAACGGGCACTGGGGGCGGGAGAGTGCCATTGAGATGGGGAGCTGGCTACTTGGCCACCACACCCTGCCCCACCTTTTCCGAGAGGGAGGTAGGGTGAGGGAGAGTTGGTCTGGGACCCTTTGTGCTGTGGAGCTGCCAGAACCTTCCATCAGCCGTCATGCCACAAAGGCATGGGCCAGGTGGCAGTGCTCTTGCTCTGGAACCGACTTCCCCTTGACCTTTGAGCCATCAGTGTTGCTCTGGGCTCATCTGAAGCTAGGGGGCCTTGCTGGGACCCTTTTTCCAGTTGGACCCTCCTCAGTACAGCACCTGCCAAACTCAGGGCCACAGTGGGGATGGCTCTTGGGCTCCTCCTTGTCTTTTTCCATCTGCAGCCTGAGTCTTCCCAAGGTCCTTGTCCTTCACCCTCATCCATACCCTCTCTGGGTGCGGGCGCAGGGCCGGTTATGGGTAGTCAGCTCTGTCAGAACCGCGGAGCTGGGTGCAGTGCTGATAGGAGGAGGGGTCAGCCCAGGCCCTCACTCTTCCTCACGGGAGAACCCGAGGATCTGCCTGGAGCCTGAGTCACTGTCCTGACTCTTTGCTGTCCAGAGCTCTGCCCCCTGCCTCCCACCCCCACCCGACGTCACACCTGGTGCGTTCTGCCCGGAGACACAGCCCCCTTGATGCCTCCGACACAAGCTGCTCTGGGTACCTCATGTCCACGCCAGCCCGAGTTTGGGCCCCTAGGGAGCGCTACCCCCTGTGTGCCGGTCAAGAGGCTTCTGCTTTCCAGCCAGCCGTCCGCCAAGGACCATGTCTCCGGCTCCAGCATCCTGCTGGGCGTGGCCTCTCCCCAGCCCAGGATCCAGCTGCAGCCTCCCTGTTGTGCTGCTGGCAGGGGGCTAGCTGGAGGCTGGGGGAGCCTTTCCCCTGGCCTCTCCTCTCCTCTCCGCATTACGTCAGCTTCCAGCCAAATACCCCTGAGGTCTGGTAAGGGAGGGTCTTTTATTATTATTTTTTTTCCAGGGAAAGTAATTCCAACTCTTGTCACATGGATTTCTGCATTCAGCTCTTTAGGGAACTTGACTTCCTTCCCTGCTTCCCACGCCAGCCCCCTCGATGCTCCAGAGAAGGGGCAGATTTGTTTCCTTGGACTGGGGCGTTGCTGGCTCTGGGGCCCCGAGGAAGGCGGTGTGGGGAGTGGGGAGAGTGTGGAGTCAGGTGTCTGGGGCCTGGCTTCCCTCGCTGCTGTGTGACCTCAGTTGGGCCCTTCCCCTCCCTGGGCCTTGGCTCCCCCCTTATTTGCCACTGCCTCTGCAGTGGTGAGGGGGCAGTGCCGTGCTCCCTGGTTCCCACTTTGCCCAGCAGGGGCTTGATGGTGGGACCTTCTAATCCCGCCCCATCCCGGGCTGTGCCCTCCACTGGTGGGTTGGCAGGTGCGACTGTTAGTGTTGAGAAAGACCTGGCCTGGCCTGGGGGCGGTGAGGCACGGCTTCAGCTCCCTGCTAGTTCCCACTCAGCGCCTTTTTGCGGTCATGGTCACGGAACTTGGAGGCAGGAGCTAGTTCAGGGCTAGATTGGCCAGAGGGCAGTGGCTGAGGCATCCAGCCTGCGCTGTGTTCCTGTGGGTCCCTCCCCTGTGGGTGCACTGCTCCCAGCTTCTCCTTTGATTTTCCTTCATCCTTCCACACCTTTCTCAGAGCTCCCCATGCTGACCCTGGATTCCCAGCGCTGCAGGCCCTCAGAGCCTCCCCGCCCTCTCTTCTCTGGGAAGGCAGGCCGCACCCCACTCCCTGGTGGAGCCCAGCCCCCACCCCCACCCCGCGCACATGTGCATTAGGGCCCCAGCCCTCCCTGAGGCCCACATCTGGCCCGAGTGCTCGGTTTCCCGGCTGTAAATTGCCTCCTGCTGCCCCTTGGCATCTGCTCAGGTTTCAGCTCCAGGAGCCTTTTTCTTGGGGGCTCGGGGGTGGGGGGAGGCTCAGCTGGTCCCTCCCTTCTTCTGGCTGCGGCTGAGAGAGACTCTTTGGCTATGTTGTCAGGAACTCTTCCATCTAAGTCTTGGGTGAGCTGTGGTTTTTAGCAGGTGGCTGAGCAGGAACCAGTTTTAATTAGATTTCCCCCTTCTCTGTTCACACCTTCCCTCCTTCGCTCACCCATCATCAAGGCCAGCCTGCTGCGGTGTCCCCTTACCCTGCAGCAGGAGGGCTTTCTCCCGTGAGGTGGGGGTGGGGCTGGCTTTGTAGTGGGACAACCTGGGGACAACGGCATTCTCTCCAGCCTGCCAGGGGCCCTGGCACAACTCCAGGTAGATTTTATCTCCCATCTCAGGTAGTGAACCTCCAGCCCTTGTGGCCTCAGAGCGTTGCACCCATATCTCCCCCAGAGGCATGGGGACAGTTGATTCTAGCTGGCCCCGGGGGTATTTGCTCTGTGGCACCTACCTCTTGATTATCCGCACCTGGGCAGGTAGCTTGTTTGGGCCACGGGAGGGCCTCTCAGGGCAACGCCCCGGACAGTGTAAGAGGGGATAGTCATCAGGAGTTCCCGTCGTGGCTCAGTGGTTAATGAATCTGACTAGTAACCATGAGGTTGCGGGTTCTATCCCTAGCCTCGCTCAGTGAGTTAAGGATCCAGCGTTGCTGTGAGCTGTGGTGTAGGTCACAGACGTGGCTCGGACGTGCCAGGACCTCCATATGCTCCTTGGGCTAAGAGTCTAATCGGAGCTGCAGCTGCTGGCCTACACCACGGCCCCAGCCACTCCAGATCCGAGCCATGTCTGTGACCTACATGGCAGCTCTCAACAATGCTGGGTTCTTAACCCACTGAGCAAGGCCGGGGATGGAACCCACGTCCTCATGGATACTAGTCGGGTTTGTTACCAACTGAGCCACAACGGGAATTCCTCTGTGGGCCTTTAGTTGAAGCTGAAGGATTTGTTTCGTGGAACAGGGTTTTCGTCAGTTTGGATGTTGCTGGAATCACCAGGCAGTTCACAGGGTGACAGGTGGAATTGTCCCCCGTAGCAGGACCACCTGGGGGCCCAGGATGAACTGGAAATAAAAGGCCTGGCACTTGCCACTGACTGGTTGAGAAGTGCTGCTCTTGGCTTCCCAACTCGCCAGCAGAGCCTCTGAAAGGAAACTGCGGGGGTTTCTTAGAAGAAGCTGCAGATTTAGATTTGGTATGGGAAGCTGAGAAAGTTCAGGGTTTGATGACAAAGGCTTTTGTCTCTCTCTCTCTCTCTCTCTTTTTTTTTTTTTTGTCTTTTCTAGGGCCGCACCCGCGGCATATGGAGGTTCCCGGGCTAGGGGTCTAACCAGAGCTATAGCCGCTGGCCTACACCACAGCCACAGCCACACCAGATCTGAGCTGCGTCTGCCACAGCTCACGGCAATGACAGATCCTTAACCCACTAAGTGCAGCCAGGGATCGAACCCACAACCTCATGGTTCCTAGTCGGATTTGTTAACCATTGAGCCACAATGGGAACTCCAATGACAAAGGCTTAATTAAGGAAGGTTCAGGATTTCTGGGCGGAGTTGAATGGGGAAGGCTCATAGGCTGGGGAAGCTGGAGGGTTGTGTGGCATGTGCAGTGGAGGATGTGGAATGCTTGGGGGTTAGGGTGTAGGGGCAAATGATGGCTTTGGGGTTCTATGAAGGATGATGGGAGGAAATACTGGGTTTCTGGAAAGGACAAAGGGAACAGAGGGTTTAGTGGTGGGGGCCAGTGGAAGTTCTGGGGTGCATAGTGGGAGGCTGAGAAGAAATTGGGGGTTTTATTCAGAAGACAAGAAGGAAATTTGGATGTGTGTTAGGTAAGGGCTAAGGGAGTTTCAGGGTTTGCTGGAGCAGACCAAGGGGGGCACTGGAGAGCGGGCCATGGCAGTGTTGGGGTTCATAGGAGCGGCCAAAGGGGAGTTTGGGATGTTGTGTGAGAGGCTGAGTGGGGCTACGAGATTCAGTTGATGGGGTCCAGGGGGCCTTGGGGTCCTTGCCAAAGGGGAAGTACGGGTTTTGTGTTACGCAAGGTGGTCCAGGCTTCCCTAGCCTCTGTCAGCTTGCAGTATCCTGTGTCATGAGAAAGTTTTTAAAATCTCTCAAGCTGTCCCCCGCAAACCTGCTCCTTGATGCCAAAACCTCCCCTCGCACCCAGCTCCCCTGGCTCTCTCAACACAAAGGCAGCCAGGCTCGTGCTGTGGGGGCTCATGGAGGTCTTAGTTCAGAGCCCCAACCCCAGAGACTTCTCAGTCTCGCTCCAAATGGCTTTTCCAGTGCACCGTGGTCCCCCACCATGGCAGTGACGGATGCCCTGCCTGCCTGGGGAGTGTGCTGCGCCAGTTCTGGTGTCTGTGCCAGCTCTTCCTTCCTCCTGCCCCGCCTCCACTCCTGGGGGTCCCACATGCCTCTCAGGGTCTCCTGGGAGCCGGGCTGCTCAGAGGCAGACTTGTATGACCTTGCCCTCCCCTGGTGCCTGTGGTCCTCTCACTGGCCCTTGGCTTGCCTTTTGCCTTTAGGGTTAGGGTGTTCTGACCTGACTTCCCCATGTGGTGCCGTGACAACGCAGGGCCCAGGCGGCTCCAATGCCATGTCTCAGTTGCTTGCAAAACACAAGGCCCCTGGTCTGAAGGTGCTTCTCTGAGATGGGTGTCCACCCTTCGCACTCCCCTCCTCCTCCTGGCCCAGCCCAGACCTTACAGGGCAGCTCTTGGAGGGTCAGCCCCACATGCAAACAGATCAGTCCCTCTGGGTGGGCGGTTCAGACACCAGAGCCCTGCCCCATGCCATGCTGCTCAGCCACTTGGGGAGACTCATGGCTTCTTTCCTGGGGACCAGCTGTTTCCCCCATATTTTCCACCACGTCCTGACGCTGCTTTCTCCACGTGGCCCTTCCCACGTGGGCAGCAGAGGCGGTGTCAGACTTCATGTTCATTGTTTAACATGAACTGATGCTCACGGGACCCTGTGATGGGCGCGGTTCATGGCAAGGAGCTTGCCAACAGCACACGCACTTCAGAGGCTGGGAGCTGGTGGCCGCTCCGCCTCCCACCCCTGGGTTGGCGCTGCCTGGCTGCATGTCCTTCTAGGGGCCCTGCTGCCTCCTCCTTTCTCCCTTGCCCGGCCTTTGGTTTCTCATGGAGCCCCTCCTACCCTACACCATTCTCCCCTCTTAGCAGCTGAGGTTCCCTGTTTTCTCTGATGGGGTCCCAACCTTCTTTCTTGGGAGCTGAATGGGCTTCAGGTCAGTTCCCTGGTGTGGGCTCCCCCCAAAACCCACCCCTCCCACCACCCTTCCCTGGGAAGGGTGGAGGGTTCCCAGGCTGGTCCTGGCTGTAGGAAAGGGCTGCAGGATGAAAGGTGATCTATACGTGTAAAGGCGATGATTATTTATTTGACAGGGACAGCTGCCTGTGGTAAAGAATGTAATCGAGTAATCCTTTTGTGAAAATCGGATCCGAGCTCAGCACGCTGCCTCAAACAGTGAGAGGCCGTCTCTCTCCCTCGTCCTTCCACCCCTCCCGACGCTGCTCTCCTCGTGGGCGCTCTTGCACCCCTGTGACCTGTAGCATGTATGCGTGTGGCCTACGCACCCACCAACACTCTCTTTTGCTTGTTTGGGCCTTTGTAAACATCGTATATAACCAGAGTACACTGTCAAACCTGAGAAACTCAGATTGGTGTAGTGTTATTAACTAAACTCTAAGCTTTCTTTGGATTCTCCCACCAGTGTGCTTTTTCTGCTCCAAGACCCCACCTTGTGCTTAGTTGTCATGTCTCTTTAGGTTTCCCCCAAGCTGTGATGATTCCCTGGTTTTTCTTTACCTTTCATGGCCTTGACAGTGTTGAGGGGTCCAAATGCGTCAGTTTGTAGGATGCCCCTCGCTTTGGGTTTGTCAGGTATTTCCTCGTGATTAGGGAGGGGTTATGCATTTGTAGCCAGGGTGTCACAGGTGTGGTGCTGTGTCCTTCTCAGCACATTGTGTATCAGAGTACACGGTGTCAGCGTGACTTACTGCCAGTGTTGTTAACCTTGGCACTTGGAGAAGGTGATGCTGGCCGGGTATCCCCTTTGTGAAGTTACTCTTTTTCTCTTGGCAATTAATAGATGCTTTAATTATTCATTATTAATTATGGGGAGGTCCTCTGAGACTATACACATATCCTGTTTTTCCTTCAAACTTTTCCTAATTTTAGCATCCATCAGTGGTTCTTTCCTGCAGAAGTTATTATTGTGGTGTTTGCCTAATGGTAATTTTCTGTTTCCTTCATTTCCTCTACATTTGTCAATTGGAATTCTCTTGGAAGGAAGAGCTGGACTTTCTTCTTCCTTCCTTTATTTACCTAATTATTTTGTAATTTTAGAGTCACAAATACTTATTTATAAAATATATAATCTATGGTGATGTATGGATATGTTATATAATAAAGATCACATATGGGTAGTCTATCCTATGGGTTAGAGTTATAATTTGACACCATTATTGTTTTGTTGCTGAAATTGCTTCACCTTTGATGACTAGAAGTTCTTGTAGGCTGGCCCTTATGCCCTTTGGACAGGCTCTCATCTTTTTTTGAGCACTTTTTTACTTTCTGGCACCATAAAATCCTCCAGGTTCATATTATATTTTTCCTGTCCCAGCCCCAGAATCAACCACTTATTTCAGGAGCCCTGGTTCCCTTGCTGGTGAATGGTGTTTAGAGACCAAGATCTAGGGGCCAAGGGTGTTTGTTGCTACTGGAGTGTCAATGCTTCTAAGTTCTTCCAGAGATTATATTTGGGAAATATATGTAAGTGTTTTCCAAATCATGTATACACACCTAACTATATTTTATGTTTCTTTTTATCTATTTATGTTTTAAAAATCATTTGTTTTGATGAGTACTGATTTTCATTTGCTTTTATTCGGCAATTTGGGGTCTGGACAGAACCTGGGAAATCAAATCCAAATGCTCCCCTCACAGGACGGCAACATCAAGAAGGCTTGGCATTCTGGCTGAGATGGCCTGGCCAGCCATAGGTGGATTTGGGGGCAGAACCCAAGACTCTGGATGCCCTGTGTAATGTCTCCACACTGTGACAAGCAGTCTCTGTTGATTAGTGTCTCCCTCCAAATTCATGTCTACCCCAACCCGTGAATATGACCTTGTTTGGAAACGGGGCCTTTGTGGATGGAATCATGTTAAGATGAGGTCATATTGGGCTAGGGTAGGCCCCAATCTGATGATGAGATCCTTACAAGAAGAGGGAAATTTGGACATGGAGATGGGGAGCACAGCATGTGATGATGGAGTTGGAAATAGGTGTGAGGCTGTCACAGGCCCAGGAACCAAGGGTTGCCAGCTGCCACCTGAACCATGAAGAGGAGGGAAGGATGCTCCCCAGAGCCCTGAGAGGGATCTTGGCCCTGCTAACACCTTCATTCAGTTTTTCAGCCTCTGGGACGTGAGTGCACTTTTGTTGTTGAAGCCACCAGTTTGCGGCTTGGTTATGCTGGCCCCAGACACTCACGCAGCGGCGTTTCAGGTAGATGTTGATTTCTGACCTCTGCTGAGATGTGGATGGCTCCTTGCCTGGTCCTCTCCCAACACTGCGTGGCCCCTGTCCCCACGGGAGGTAAAAACAGAGGTTCCATTAGCATCCTAGTCGCAGTCAGGGATCTCCTTCAGTGAAGTTTTGTTTTGGCCAAATTAAGACCCAAAGGGCTTGGATTTTGAACAATATTCAGTGATGGTACTTGTCCATCAAGGAGACAAGGAGAATTTGACTGTCAGATTGTGTTCCTTAGTATTTAATTTGACCTCAAGTCTGTCTGTCTTCCTTTGTTCCTTGTGTAGCTCAAGGTCACCTCCTGGAAAATGTTCCTCCTTGTTTCCTCGCATCAAGTTCATCCTGAAGGCTCCTTTACTCCCCTCCCCCATGTGGGCACAGTGATGGTCAGCATCCCTGGGGTACTGGATGCTGTGTGTGCACTGCATGGACAGTGGGGGGCCTGCAGCACAGACCCAGCTTGCCCTGTGCTCTGCACCCCTGTCTTTTGCATTTATCTTGACGCTTGAGATCACAGCCATGTTTCAGTCCTGCTGTGTCTCCCTGAACTCTGCTTTTGCCAGGGGACCTTCACCTGGCAGTGCTCTTATTTGGGAACCCACCTCCCTTCTTTCCTTCCTTCCTTCCTTCCTTCCTTCCTTCCTTCCTTCCTTCCTTCCTTCCTTCCTTCCTTCCTTCCTTCCTTTCGTTCTTTCTTTCTTGTCTTTTTAGGGCTGTACCCACGGCATATGGAGGTTCCCAGGGGTTAAATCAGAGCTATAGCTGCCGGTCTACACCACAGCCACAGTCACAGTGATGCCAGATCCAAGCCGCATCTGCGACATACTGAACAGCTCCCAGCTACACTGGATCCTTAACCCACTGAGCAAGGCCAGGGATCAATCCTGCATCCTCATGGATACTAGTCAGATTTGTTTCCACTGAACCACAGTGGAAACTCCGGGAACCTACCTTTCTATGTGAACTTGTTTTGACTCACCATCTTGGTTGAGAGCTCCCCCAGGGCAGGGACCCCAATGTACCTGTAAGGTGCCTGGCTCAGGTTTGTTGTGGATTTTCTCCTCCTTTATATCCGGGGGGTAAAGGAAACCCCATCTCAATGCATTTTGCTAAACTGAGTCCCAGGAAAGGAGAAGCATGCCCTTCCCCCTGCATTCCAGTAGCACGTGTACAGTGCAGTCAGGAAGGGTAGGGACCAGGTGTTCTTAGCCTCCCACCGTCCTCTCTGCCAGGATCATCCTGTACTTCTCTTTCCTCATTTTTCTGTCCAGATGGCTCGGGGAGGGCATGGCTGGCACCAGCCAAGGTGATGTATGACCACATGGGGCTCAGAGCAGAGAGGGCTCAGACCATTAGGGGTGTCAGGCTGGGAAATCGGAAATTAAAGGCCTGGCGCCATGGCCAGCAACACCTCCCTGCAGTGCAATCTTTTGATATCACCTGCGTTGGGTTTCATCAACCCGGGCGCAGGAAAGAAGGCCTCTTGGCAGGCGGGAGGGACAGATGGGCTGCCGGCACTGGGCCTGGCCCCGTGGGCGGGCGGCAGGGCCCTTGGGGTTGGTGTGAGCTTCCGTTATCAAGTGCCTGCTGGTGCTGGCACGGGGAACTTTCTCTTTTTAGTGCCAGCTTCCCCTGGGGTCTCAGTCTTCTCATCCATAGCATGTTGAGGTCTCTTGGCCCTGATGTCATCTAGATTTGTGACCTGTGGTCATCAGGAGAGGTGGTGGACTGTGGCTCATGGCAAAGGGGCAGACAGGGCCCAAGATGTCACCCATTGGAGGAGGATGGCTCCCCCAACCCCATGCTCAGAGCCCTCAGAGCTGAGCTGGCTTTGCAGTCAGGAAGATTTCCTGGAGGAAGTAGCCTCTGAAAAGGCAGAAAAGAGGACTTTTCTCTCTTTGTAGTCCCTGGACATTCTGTTTATCATTCTATCAACCCATTTGTCTTTCCTGCAGGTATTTATTGAGTACCTGCTGTGTGCCAGCCTCTGTGCTAGTATCAGGAACACAGCTGGGAGCAGGACAAAGCCATGTGTTCAGGACCTGAGGTCTAACTGAGGAAGACGCCATCAGACAAACAGTTGTAGAAGCAGTGAATGACACTTGGAATAATTTCAAATGCCTCCGCCAGCTCTGGCCTTCTTCCCAATTGTACTTTTCTGTTCCGTCCACTGTCTCCCGCCTTCCCCTTCCCTGGCCTGTTCCACCGGCTCTATCTGTGGCCTGTCTTTAGCTCTCCACAGAGTCAAGACCTTCCTGAGATTCTGAGCTCTCTTAGGCTAGAAACTCAAGAAGTCCTGGGTCTCGGCCTTCATGCTTATGTGTTTGGGGACTTTCCTGGGGGAGGAGGTCCTGCATCTGTTGCCAGGACCCCATTGCCTCTGAAGGGTGATAGGCTATAAGCTTTGGGGTCAGACACTTCTGGGTTGGTGTTTGGACTGTGAGCCTTACACACTCACACGAGTCGCTCACCTTCTCTGAGCCTGAGCCTCCTCATCTGGCAAATGGTTTAACTCCGTTTACCTTGCAGTTTCTGAGGGATGAAAAGGAAAAATGTAAGCAAAACTACTTTGGTGGTGCCTTGAATTAAAACTAGTTTCTGTCCCTGCTTCTTCTCCATCCACGTTCACAGCCAGATATTTTTGAGATCCACGGTCATGGTTCAGCTGAAGCTGGGCAGCGCTTCTGACTCTGCGACAAGGTGCAGACCTTGAGCTCGGAAGGCCAGGAGTCCACCAGGGGCTGGAGAGAATGACAAGCATCCCATGCATCCCAAAAATGGAGCGTGCGGGACAGCTGCCCGCTGCGGCCTGCTGGGTGTTGGGGCCCGGGGGACCCTCACCGAGTTGGTGGGGCTGCTGGAGTCCCCACTCTGGGGCTGTCTCCACTGAAACAATGGGAAATGGCCCCTCTCCCTCTGGGGTGGCCTCTCCCTCTCTCCCTGTTTCCTCCAGATTCAATCTGAGCCAGGCGGGGCCTGTTCTTCCTCGGAGGAGAGAGCATCTTCTAGGCCAGAGCTTTGAGCATGGAGCTGTTCTAGTCCACACGGTCCAGGGCAGTAGCCACTGCTACACGCAGCTCTTGAGCGTTTGAAATGTGGCTGGTGTGCCTGAGGAATTAAATTTGTACTTTTATTTAATTTTAACTAGTTGAAATTTAAATTCAAGTGATCACATGTTTGCCAGTGGCTAATATATTGGAGAGTATATGGTTTTGTTTTTTTTTTTATTACTCAAATGAATTTATCACATCTGTAGTTGTATAATGATCATAACAATCTGATTTCACAGGATTTCCATCCCACAGCCCAAGCACGTCCCCCTACTCCCCATAGTTTTTTTTAATTTAAATTTTTAAAAATTTTTTGAATTTTTATTTTTTATTTCTCTTTCTTTTTTTAAAATTAAAGTTGAGTGATTTACAATGTTGTGCCAATTTCTGCTGTATGTATGAACCAATCATACATATATATACATTCCTTTTCTTTTGTCTTTTGTCTTTTTAGGGCCACGCTCATGGCATACAGAGGTTCCCAGGCTAGGAGCCGAATTGGAGCTGTAGCCACTGGCCTACACCACAGCCACAGCAATGCTGGATCTGAGCTGTGTCTGTGACCTACACTACAGCTCACAGCAACACTGGATCCTTAACCCACTGAGCGAGGCCAGAGATCGAACCCACATCCTCATGGATACTAGTCAGGTTCATTAACCACTGAGCCGGGATGGGAACTCTACATTCCTTTTCTTATATTATTTTCTATCATGGTCTATCCTAAGACACTGTGTATAGTTCCCAGTGCTATACAGCAGGGCCTCATTGCTTATTCATTCCTAATGTAATAGTTTGCATCTACTAACCCCCAATCCCTGTCCCTCCTATCCCTTCCCCCCACCCCCTTGGCAACCCCAAGCCTGTTCTCTATGTCTGTGAGTCAGATAGTATAGGTCTACACCAGCAGTTTCCACTTGCAGCGTTACATCCACGGGGTGGGGTGGGTCACCTCTGCTGTGAGGTGTGCTGTGAGCGGGTAGTGTGCTCTTGGTAAGAAGTTACTGAGCTGTATGAAGGGTTCATGTACGTGGGGTGAGGGCACAGCTTGGCAGAGGAAGGGCTGGCCCTGGGGAGGCCGATCTGGACGTTTGCAGATTGAGTTGTAGGGTCTGCAGAGGGGAGCTGGAGGGGAGAAGTCTCAGGGGCCACATTTATCTGGGAGATACTGCAAACTAGGGAGGTGTTCTGAGCAGCAGTTCTCTTTAGAGGGGCTACATCCCAGGGTTATTGGCTGAAGGACTGGGTTGGTTTCATAGGAGTTGGAGGAGACCCATAGACCATCTAGTCTCACCCGCTCCTCTTACTGGTGAGGAAACAGAGCCCCATCTCATACCCATCTCAGATCACGATACGGCTCCTCTTCTAAGGACTACCTGAAGGGTAGATTTTATCATCCTCATTATGTGAACAAGGAGACCAGAAATTAAAGTCACGAAGGTTTTTAGTGGCATCGTCATTGACCCCAAGAGTCACAAGCTCAGAGTTCCTGTTGTGGTGCAGCAGAAATGATCCGACTAGTAACCATGAGGTTAAGGGTTTGATCCCTGGCCTCGCTCAGTGATTTAAGGATCCAGTGTTGCCATGAGCTGTGGTGTAGGCCAGTGGCTACAGCTCCGGTTCGACCCCTAGCCTGGGAACCTCCATATGCTGCAGACATAGCCCTAAAAACAAACAAACAAACAAAAATTAAAAAAAAATTAAAAAAACCCACAAAGAGTCACAAGCTTACTGTATGACAGAGTGGATTTCCACTGACCTTCAGGCCAGCCCCCCACGCCGCAGGTGGTTGTGTGCCCTCCCCCATGCAGGGTGGGATCAGGCACCTTGGCCTGGGGTAGCCAGTGGAGGTGGGGCCTCAGGGCCCATTCAGGTAGAGGACAGTGTAGGGCTGCCTGCTCCAGGGCCTGAACGTGTGACCACACCGCTGGGTGACCCAGCTCTTGGGGATCTGAAGATACCCGCCCACCTGGATGAATGGGGGGCAGCGAGCAAAGTGGGAGGTGGCTGAAGGCTTGTGTTCCATTCCTGGAGGAGGCCTGTCTCTCTGCTTTCTCTCCAGTTCCGGCTGGATTCTGCCCAGGCGGGGGGCGGGGTGTGTGTGGGGGGGACGGCCCTCCCTCTGTCCAGCTGTTGTCCCCCCACCCCCCGCCCCACTGCTGCAGCTGTCTCAGCTCCATCAATCTCATCCAGGGCTGGGAGGAAGGAGGGAGATGGGGGAAGAGGGGGCCTCTCGGGTGTGTCCGGCTGAGGCTACTCTGCCTCTGAGAGGTGTCTCCAGCTGCCGAGAGAGGAAGCTGTGGTGGTGTCAGCCCCCAGCTCCTGGGTGAATTGTGGAGTGTTTAGCATCTTGGCATTCATCTCTCCAGCAGGGCCACTCTTTTATGGAAAGAATAGGAATAAATTCTTCCTTCACCTCCATGGGGACTCGGAGCTCTCCTAACCTCCTGCTGTACTTGGCACTTTGTAGCTTTACTGTAGTTTTCATGAATGAATCAGCAAATGACCCCTCACCACTTCCAGGATGGGGAGATGGGCATAGGTCCAAGGTTCCTTCTGGCCTGGTGGTTTGACAATGATGGGACCCTGAGTTTGGGGCCGTTCACGAACATGCGTGCTTTGTCCTCCAAGTCTTGCAGGAGGCAGAAAGATGTCATTCCTGGCACCAACATTGCCTGGAGCCAAACGTGTGCCTGGCCTTGTTCACTCTTTTATGAAATTTAGCAGAGTCCCTGAAGGCTCTAATACCGTGCAGCTAAAGGCAGGGGTAAAAAGCAGAATTAGTACTCTTTCTTGGGCAGACCTCAGTTTGCCAACCTACAGAAAGGGGATAAGCATTGCCTCCCTGTTTCAATCCAACAGGTAACAAGCATCTTGGCATGAAAGTTTGACTTGAGCTCTTTGGAAAAAGGCTCTAGGAGAGAGCCACTTACTTTGTTTTGATTTTTTAGTTTCATCCGGTCCCAGTGCAGGACTGAACGGTGTTAGCCAAGTAATATACATCAGTGATTCCAGACCTGGCGTTGACTTGGAGACATCTGGGGAGCTTTTGAATAATTCAGACTCCTGGGCCCCCAGCCCAGAGCTTCTGAGTCAGAAACTCTGTCTGTGTGGCGGGAATCTGTATTCTGACTGGCTTTCCAGATGATTTCAAGGCAAAGTGAAGTTTGGGAAGGTCCAGCTCCTCTGCCTTTGGGGGGAAGTCTGGTGAATAGATATTCCCAGTGCTTCCTTCCAAAGCATGCTTGCCTTTCAGGACACTTCTTCGTGCATTCATTCACGGATCTGTCCATTCAGCCCCCTGACATTGACCCAGTGCTCATGGTGTGTGTGATGCGGCTCTGGGCAGAGGGGTGCAGGCAGGATCAGGTGGGCTTCCTTAGTCTGGTCGGGTTCTTGGCCAGAGTGATGGGCTTATCACCCTTCCTATACCTACTGAAAAGGAAGGGACATTAGCAGGTCCCTCGGTCACCCCTATTCTGATGCCCAGAGAGACTAAGGGGCGTGACTAAGGTTGCCCGGTGAGCTGGCTTATGTGGTGGTTGTTGAGTGAGGGCCCTGGAGTGGGGCAGGTGTCCTTTTGGAAAAACTGCATCATGCAGCCCCAGGTGGATGTGGTCTATCTGGACCCAGAGGTGCATGCAGGCAAGGCGTCAGGCTTGGTCCAGCTGCACCACTGAGGGTCAGTTTCCAGGACGCCCAGATTCTGGTCTGCAGTCTGGGAATGACATGCCCACGTCCTGCAGGTTCTTAGATTTAGGGGGACCACATGCTCGGTCCGTGACAGGGGCTCCGTAGCTGCTAGTGTTTCTTCTTCATCGTTGTATTTGGTCTTTTGAGTGAGGACAGCACTTTTTTGTTTTTTGGCCTCAGTTTTTGAGCCCTCCTTCCAGCTGGGGGTTGCCTCGAGCGAATTCCCGCTGCAGGGCTGGTTTCGGGGTGCCAAGTTCAGGCACTGCAGGAGAGCGCCCACTGCCCCTTCCTCGCCCTGTGCCCGGCCCGGCCCTGGGGAGTCCAGCCCCCCGCCTGTGCCTTTTAACTCAATACTCCCTGCACAGCCCCATGCAAATTGCTGGAGCGCTCGGTGCCTTGTTTCTCAGGAAGGCTTCTCCATCCAAGCCTTTGTCCTTCCGCTCACATTAAACTCTGTCAACATTTTTTCCCAATGAAGTTCTTCCTCCCCCTGCACAGCCCCGGTCTCCAACCGGCTTCTCTGGCCAGGGACACAGTTGGATTGCAATTGCTAGAGCACTTCCTGGAGCTCAGGTCCCCGGGGAGCTATAAACGTCCAGGAGTGTTTCTGGCCCGCGCTTTCCTCTGGGAGGCCCTCAGCTGGTGTTACCTGTGTCACTGATGTCTGCTGCCAGTTTGAGTTTTCTGAAATGGATTTGCTGATTACAGGCACTGGGGGCCCCCCCACCGTATGTCATGGGCATGGAGCCGGGGTGGGTGGATTTGGGTAATGGCTGGGCTGCATTCTTCCCATTCTTTTCTCACAGGAAAAAGTGCCTGGAAATAACCCCATGGGGGATTGCTTACAGGAGGGGCCGGCTGCCTGCCACCGGCCTCGCATTTGGTCCTCTCAGGGGCTCTGGCCCGTCCCCACCAGCTCCCCTTCAGGCAGATGCCACCAGCTGGGCAGGCACCAGGGTTACAAATGCCCCTGCGTGGGTTTGGTGACTTGACCAGCTGGCTGCCCTCTTCCCACCCTCGCTTGCTGGGACTGTGTCCCCATTCCTAGGGACTCTCCTGCCACCTCAGACACTGGGCAGTGAAGGAAACCACTTCCCCCTTCCTTCCTTCCATCTCTCCTTTTGCATCGTTTTTTTTTTTTTTTTTTTTTTTTAAATGAAGCCAGTTTCAGGAATTGAGAAGTAAAAAGCTGACAATGGAATATAAGTGAATTTCCCTGCAAATGGGATGTGCTGCTGCATGTGCAGTATGATTGGGCGCCTGGCTCAGCCCAGGAGGTTTTTCCTCCTCCAGCTCCCAGTCCCAAGGGGAATTCAGGGCAGGAAATCTCTCCCTGGGGAGTCTGATAGTTTGGAACGTGCGTGTCAGGAAGTTTCTCTGTTTTCCAAGGCACCAGCTCTCTGTCACTCTTAAAAAACAATGAGGCAGCTGCCACCTCCCAGCCCTCAGCACCCGGCTGCCAGGACCACTGCCAGGTCAGGTGTCCTGGTGTCCACATGGCCAGACCCTCCCCCCTGCCCTTGGCGGACGGCTCCGTTGGGTCTGGCCTGATGCTGTGCTGGGTTCCTCCTTCTAGAAGGTTCTTGGGTGCGTCCTGTCCTTCTGACTCTCCTGCCTCCCTTGGCAAGCAGCCCCTCCCCAGACCTGGTTCCTGAGTCTCCCACGAGGGACACCATGAAATGTGTATTGAAAAGAGTGAGTGAGGGACAGGCCACTGGCATGGCCAGTTCCTGCCCACTAGCTAAATGACAGAGCAGCTGAAGGTGGGTTTTCCCCCCACCCCACACCCACCCCAGGTATCTGCTGGGTGAGGAGAGCTGAACTGCCCTTTATGATGTGTAGTGTGCATGGGTGGGGGCAGGAGTGTGTGTGTATGGGGGGAGCCTCCTTTGAAGCCTGCAACTCTGTGTGCCTGAGCCTGGTGCCTGACCCTGCGGGACCCCCGGGTACAGGAGCCGTGCCTGCTTGACCTCATCACTATCTGGTTGGGTTGTATTCAATTTGGGGTCAGGAGTGGGCTGGATATCAAAAACATACTTATTGTATAAATAATCCCAGTACAATAAGAGTACAAATCATAGGAGTAGTGAAAAAAGAACCTCACAAACCTGCTACCACGACAAATCAACTTCCCACTTTCCATGGTGCCTTCAGTCTGTACTTACTTGCAGACATAATTTTTACATGGTTAGAGCCATTGTGTAGGTAGAATTTTGCATTCTATTTGCTTTATTTACTATTCTCCCACAAGCTACCTAGTCATTACAGGTAGGCTTTTAAATGGCTACATAGTAATCACTGAGTTTTATCAGCTTTCCCGTTGTTGAACATTTAGTTTGATCAAGTTTCAACGTACCTAAATAATAATGCATTAATTCTACTTCTAAATAAAACTGCTTTAATATACATCACATATTAATATTGTGTGTGTGTGTGTGTGTGTGTGTGTGTGTGTGTGTGTGTGCTCTGTGTGTCTTCCTTTCTCTTTCTCTCCTTCTTTCCTGCTCCCTTTGTTTCTCCCCCTAGGGTGTTATTTTCTCAGGACAAGTCAAGCAGCTGGGCAGTCTTTCCTAGAGTAACGGGAGATCTCGTTCTGGGTTGTGAAATGCCAGCCTGAAGTCAGGTGCCTGAGAGCAGTCACAGAACTCAGATCTTGTCTCAGCCTGGCCTTGAAAGCCACCCTTGGGCAGTGAGCTAGGAGGGAGGGTCCCTGTTTTAAAGGCAGGTAGCTACATTTTTATTGTTGCTCTGGCTCCAGAGCCACTGGCCAGGGTGCACAGGTTTTGCCTACGTGCGTTTAACACTCTGAGTAATTCCTAAGTGCGCCTGAGCCTTCCACAGAGAGCCTTCCACAGCGAGAGAAGTAGATCTCGTGCTCACCCTCAAGGCGCATGTGGTCTGGAGTGACCACGGTTCGTTGTTCTTATCCTCTGGCCACACTGGATGCAGCGCTGAGGACTCGGGTTCGGAAAGTAGGCCACGTCCCGTTGAGGGTGGGCCTGCTGCCCAGGGCCTGTGATTGCTGTTGCACTGAAAATTGGAGCCTGGTGTTGCTAGAGCCTCCATTGTTTAAGGGAAGCTTGACCTCCTGATTTTGGGATAAATCTCTTGGTTTTTAACTGTTGGCAACTAATGAAAAATATGTAAAACACAGTGCAGATGGAACAAAATATATCTGTGGTTGGGATACTGGTTTGTGGCTCTGGTTTTCTGTGTCACATCTGGGTCAGTTGTGACTCTGGGCACCTTTCAGGGGGACTAGGAACATAAAGCTATACAATTGCTGCAAATCATGGGGAGCGGTGTGACCTGCACATGGAACACAACCCAGGAAGCATCACCAGATCAGTGAGTTGAGTTACAGGAGACACATGCTCTGTCAGTACCCAGTGGGGACTTTGATCTCGAGACGTCTCGGAGGACTTACTCTCTGTACATCGTCCAGTCAGCGACCAGATGGGGGCGTCCATCTGTCTGTCTGTCTTTGTCTGTCCGTCCTGAGCAGAAGACCAGGTCTTGGTTTCCAGGCCTCTGGCAAGGCCTTTGAGAAGAGCTGGGTCTGGATGAGCCGGCCTGACGCGGTTGGGGATCAGGGTTAGGCAGGTGCTTGTGAACTGCCACTCCTGTGTTTGCCACCTGTAGAGGGAGGGCTTGTCCCCTGGGCAGTGAGCAGGTGTTGGCTGTGGGAGGATCGCCGGCCCCCTGCCCTGCCGAGAGAGATGCAGAGACGATGGAGGGGGGGTCTGTGTGAGAGGTTTTTGAACTCCTCAGGAAGAAGGGCTTGACGATGCTGGCATCGCTTCCTGCTTCTCCAGGTGACAGCCCTGACGTACGAGCTAGCGATACTTAAGAAATACGACTTGCTGGGGAAATAAACACCCTGTGTTATTTATTATTTATTGAAAAAACAAAGCTTCCTTCAGCTGGGAGGTTTCAGATCACTGACAACGTCAAGTCCAATCTTCCTCTGTTAATAACAGGTCGGTGTCCTTCCTGGTGCTGGGAGCCCAGGATGTTTCTGGGTGCTCCTCTGGTGGGAGTGGCTGCTGAGAGGATGAGAGTCAAGGTTGTGGGGGTGCCGGAGCCCAGAGCCTGCTGTAGACACAGTGCTGGGCACTCGACCGGGACTCTGCCTCTCTCGTGTGATCCCCTGCAGGGCTGGGGGGCATGATCAGGATGGGGTTCCAAGGGGGGTGCCCTCCATCTTCCCAGAGGAGGTCTGTACCTCCGGCATTTGGAATCAGGATGATAGGGCTTTGCCTCTAAGCCTCTAGTGGAATCTGGGGACCGCGAGCATTGTGAGCTTGGGACCATGGGTTAGCAGTGGAGGAGGGGTTGGACCAGTGGGGAGAACTTTCTGGAGGAGAGGGGCCCTGTTTGAGGGGAGGCTTAGCTGACTGAGGCCACCACATCTTGACCTGGAGTAATTGCAGTGCAGTCGCCCCTTGGTATCCAAGGCGGGGGGTGGGGATTGGTTCTAGGACCCCCCCAGATAGCCAGGTGCATTTTATAAGAGTCCCACATATAAAGCAGTACACTATTTTCGTGTAACCTATGCACACCCTTCTGTACACTTCAAATCATTTCTAGATCACTTATAATACCTGATACAATGAAAATGCTATGTAAATCGTGGCCAGCATGTGGCAAATCCAAGTTCTGCTTTTTTGGAGCTTTCTAGAATTTTTTCTTGAATATTTTTGATCTGAGGCAGATTGAATCCTGCAGATACTGAGGGCCAGTAGTATTGATAAAAGCGATAATCTTGCCATTAATGACTGTGAGTTTTCCCCACTGAGCCTCATAGCAAGCAGGTGAGGGAGGGGAGAGCAGGGTTACTTCTATGTAATTCACTTAAGTGTGGTAGAGCTGAATGTGGTTTTTTTTGTCTTTTTTTTTTGTTGTTGTTGTTGTTGCTATTTCTTGGGCCGCTCCCACGGCATATGGAGGTTCCCAGGCTAGGGGTCTAATCGGAGCAACGCGGGATCCGAGCCGCGTCTGCAACCTACACCACAGCTCACGGCAACGCCGGATTGTTAACCCACTGAGCAAGGGCAGGGACCGAACCCGCAACCTCATGGTTCCTAGTCGGATTCGTTAACCACTGCGCCACGACGGGAACTCCTAATGTGGGTTTTGGAGTTCCTGTTGTGGCTCGGCAGAAATGAATCCGAAATAGAATCCATGAGGATGTGGGTTTGATCCTTGGCCCCATTCAGTGGGTTAAGGATCTGGCGTTGCCGTGAGCCGTGGTGTAGGTCACAGAAGCAGCTTGGATCCTGCTTTGCTGTGGCTGTGGCTGGCAGATGCAGCTTTAATTCGACCCCTAGCCTGGGAACTTCCATATGCCATGGGTGCAGCCCTAAAAGAAAGAAAAAAGAAAGAAAAGAAAGAAAAAGAAAGAAAGAAAGAAAGAGAGAAAGAAAGAAAGAAAGGGTTTGAAGCTAGATGAATAGTTTTCTGACCTTGACTAACCTGTTTAGCATCTGGACCTCAGGTTTTCCACCTGTAAAACGGGAAGACTAATACTTCCTTCACAGAGTGTTTTGTAAAGGATAAACACCTAAAATAGTCCCTGGCACATAGTAAACTCTGAATAATCGATATTAGCTGCTAATGTCATCAGCGTAGCCCAAGAAACAAGGCCTGGAAAGGCCTTGTCTTACTCAAGGTCATGGAGCTTGTGAGGGAAGAGTGGGGACTTGACCCAAGGTCTCCCGACCTCTTATGCTGTGTCCTCTGTTGTCTGAGTACCGGGCCCTCCCTTCCCCCTCCGTGATGAGATGGATGCTTGGCAGACATCGGCAGGCAGGCGCCGCGGCAGTCCAGGAGGCGTGGATGCCTAAATTGAGAGTTACGGCCTGTGTCCCCAGATATGATTATAGGGTGCTGACAGAGCAGCTCACCCTGATGAAAACGGTGAGCAGAAACGTACCAGGGCTTTTGTTCACCAAGTAACTCCATTGTCTCTCCCCTTCCCCCTACCCCCCCTTTACCTCCTGAAAAAATAAAAGGCATGGAAAAGATGAAGGGCTGTCAGCACCGGATCACAACACAGGCTCCAGGAGTTGGCGGCTTTTCAGTGCCTGCAGAGTTCCCTCCTCTTCTTGCTCCCCTCAACTCTTTTTTTTTTCTTTTTTTTTCTTTTTTGCTTTTTAGGGCTGCACCCATGGCATATGGAGATTCCCAGGCTAGGGGTCAAATCAGACCTACAGCTGCCGGCCAAACCACAGCTCATGGCAACCCTGGATCCTTAACCCACTGACTGAGGCCAGGGATCAAACCCACAACCTCATGGTTCCTAGTCAGATTTGTTTCTGCTGCGCCACGATGGGAACACCCCTCCTGTCAACTTCTTGCTTTCTTAAACTT
Source organism: Phacochoerus africanus (assembly GCF_016906955.1). Taxonomy (NCBI): domain Eukaryota; kingdom Metazoa; phylum Chordata; class Mammalia; order Artiodactyla; family Suidae; genus Phacochoerus; species Phacochoerus africanus. The sequence goes on along the minus strand of NC_062550.1, from coordinate 70,806,468 downwards.
AAGATAAATCTGAGGGCGCCCTTAGCAGCCAGGAGCATCCCAGTTCCAGATCCCATTGGGTTTTTCCTTGGGCTCTCTTTGTCTCCATCCTCCTCTGTCCTGTGAATGCCTCATGCAGGAGCCAGTGAAGTGGCCATCAGCCATCCACTGGCTGTGGACAAGCCGTCTTTCCCTAGGTGATGTCTCACTCCTGCTCAGAACCTTCTGCAGCTCAGTTACTGTCTCAGGCCTGTGCTTCAGAGCATAGCATGCAAGGCTCTCCCAAATCTGCCCTCAGCACACCTTTGCTGGGCGTCCCCTGCTGCTTTTGGAACAAAGCATATGCTTCCGCTGCTCTGGCCAGCTTGCTGTTTCCTGACCAGGCCTGGAAATTACCTGCCTTTGGTCACGCAGTTCCTTTGGCTTGGAAAGCCCTCACCCGGTGGAATCGGGCCCATGCTTCAAGGATTAGCTGAAGTGCCAACTCTTCTGTAAGCTATGTCTTTCTTGGGAACATGCTCCTCTCGCCTGGCACACGACAGATACGGAATTAATATTGGACTCGCTCATGGACTCTGCTTGTCACTGCAGGTTCTCTTCCAGGGCCCCCTCAGAGCTTTACTGTCTGCCCCCTTTTTCCACAAGCTGTGGAACAGTATTTACTCCTTAATTGCCCATGACCTAAGGTCTTAGGCATTTTTCTCTAAGTTTAAATTTCTCTTACTCTTCCCATCATTATCTGTTCAGTTCATGAGTCCTGGAGGCTAAAATGGCAGGAGGGTGTAGGAGAAGGAGACTTCGACCTGCAGCAGAAGCCGTGAGTTCTGCTTCCCGCTCTGCCTCTGACCAGCTGGGATTTGGGGCAAGTAGCTCTCTTCTCTGGGCCCCAGTTCCCCATTTGTAAAACAAGGGGTTGGATTAGCTGATCTCTAGCTTTCATGGATGGGATTTTAAAACATAGTTGTATTGAGATGTTATTCCCATAACATTCTTCCATTGCTGTGGACTGAGTTGTGTCTCTTCCAAATTCATGTATTGAAGGCCTAACCCCTTGTACCTCAGAAGGTGGCTGCGTTTGGAAATAGGCTCTTTAAAGAGGTGACTAAGGTTAGTGAGGTCATGCAGGTGGGCCCCAACCCAGTACAACTGGTGTTCTCTGAGATGAGGCGATTAGGACAAAGACACACCCAGAGGAAGAACCTTGTGAAGAAGCATGGAGAAGATGGCCGTCAGCAAGCCAAGGACAGGGGCCTCAGGATGAAACCAAACCTGCTAACACCTTGGTCTTGGGTTTCTAGGCTCCAGAGTCAGGAGAAAATAGGTTGCTTTTGTTGAAGCTGCCCAGTCTGTGGTCCTTTGTTATGGCAGCCCAAGCAGACTAATCTACCCATTTCCCATACAACTCGATGGCTTTTTTTTTTTTTTTTTGGTCTTTTGTTGTTGTTGTTGTTGTTGTTGTTGCTATTTCTTGGGCCGCTCCCGCGGCATATGGAGGTTCCCAGGCTAGGGGTCGAATCGGAGCTGTAGCCACCGGCCTACGCCACAGCCACAGCCACGCGGGATCCGAGCCGCGTCTGCAACCTACACCACAGCTCACGGCAACACCAGATCGTTAACCCACTGAGCAAGGGCAGGGACCGAACCCGCAACCTCATGGTTCCTAGTCGGATTCGTTAACCACTGCGCCACGGCTTTTAATATGTTCGCAGAGTTGCTCAACAATCGCCACAATCTATTTTTGAGCATTTAATCACCCCCTAAAGAACCTCTATGACTGTTAGTAGTCACTCCTCATTTCTCCCCCACTTTTACCCCACATCCAGCCCTGGGCAACCACTAATCTATGTTCTGTCTCCATGAACTTACCTATTTTGGATATATTTTGGTAAGTGGAATCCTACAGTCTGGGGTGTTTTGTGACTGGCTTCTTTTGCTTAGCATGGCGTTTCCAGGTCCATGCCTGCTGTGGCAGTTACATCGTACCCAAGTCGTTTTCGCCACTCAACCGTGATTCATTGTTTGGGTATGCCACCTTTTATGTATCCATTCAACACTTGATGGATGTTTGGGTTATTTCAGATTTTTGGCTATTAGGAATAATGCTGCAGTGAGCATTTGTGTACGAGATTCTGTGTGGACATGTTATCTTTTCTCATGGTTATATACCTGGGAGAGGAATTGCTGGGTCATATAGTAACTCTATGTTTTACTTTTTGAGGAACCACCAAACTGTTTTCCAAAGCAGCTTTCACCATTTTACCTTCCCACCAGTGGTGTGTGGAGGATTCCAATTGTCCACACTTGTTATTGTCTGTCTTTTTGTGGCCATCCTAGTAGATGTGAAATGGTATCTCATTGTGCTTTTGATTTTCATTTCCCTGATAATGAGTAATGTTAATTAAGCATCTGTTCATATATTTATTTGTCGTTTGTGTAGAAATGTCTATTAATACACTCTGGCTATTTTAAAATTGAGTTGTCTTGTAATTATTGAGTTGTAAGTGTCCTTTGTGTATTTTGAATATAAGCCCCTTATCAGCTATATGATCTGCAAATATTTTCTCATGTTCCATAGGTTGTCTTTTCATTTCCCTTTTCTTGGTGGTATCATTTGTGGCAAAAAAGTTTTTAATTTTGATGAAATCCAAGTTATCTACTTTTTCTTGTAATCCTTTTGCTTTTGGTGCTGTCTCTAAGAAACCATTGCCTGGCCAAGGTCACAGAAGTTACTCCTGTGTTTTCTACTAAGAGTTTATAGTTTTAGCTCTTACGTGGATGCCCATGATACCTTTTGAGTTACTTTTTGTATATGGTGTGAGGTAGGGGTCAGGGTTCATTTTCTGTGTGTGTGGGTATGTGGATGTCCAGCACCATTTGTTGAAATGGATGGGATCCAAAAGACCACTTGGAGTAGCCTGCCAACTGAGGAGGAAGTGTGGAGGACAACTAGTGTGGCACCTGGCTCAGGGAAAGTGCTCTGGGTTGCCTTTCCCTTTCCTCCTGCACCAGCACCAGCACATAGCCCGCAGCCTCTGCTGGATAGTCTTTTGTGTTGAGATTTTTATTCTTTATTTAACTTGCCCTCCACAACGTCTGGAATGGTGCTGTGTGCAGCTGGGTGCTGAGTCATTGATTCTGTGATGGTGAAGGTCAGAGCAAGAGGCTGTGGGCTTTGCTGGCTCCTGAGAGCTGCTGGAACCAACAGCCGAGAAGTTAGCCACTTCCTTCCGCCAGAGTCCAGGTGATGGGGCCCTTGCAGGCCCATCTTCCAGTTGGGAAGGAGATGACAGTGACTGTCGAGACCAGAGGTGATGGATATTTGGGGAAAAAAGGAAAGAGGGCATTTTCAGCTTTTTGTCTCCTTTAATCCGGCTCTGCTTTCAGGCCAGGCCAGGACCATTTTCTTTCCCCTCAGCACTTTTTCAGCAGTGCTAATAGGTCCCCCGGGTGGATTTAAGGGGAGTTAGTGAGACAAGTTATGGTTATACCAGACACTAGGCTGCATGTCCCCCTTTTCTCCCCAGACCTCCTGGGCCAAGGCTCAAAGCACCATCTCCCCTGCTGTGAGAGCTGGGCCAGACAGCCAGGCACCGGAGCCTGCTGGGTGGAGGGCAGTGGGAACCTCAGGGGCACAGGCCTCCTCCCTCCTCCCACTATTGACAGAATGGGGAGGGGAGGGTCTTGCTGGTGGTCCGTGAAGCTCTCCATCAGGCCCTGCTCTTTTCTGGGCTTATTCTATCCTCTTCCAAGGTCCTTGCTGCATCATGCAGACCCCTCCCAGCCTCCTTTGTCCTGCTCACCCCTGTATCTGTGGTTTGGAGAAGTTGCCTGGTGCTGTAAACAGTTGTTGGATTAATGGGTGGGTGACAAGTTTTCCCGCCTGGAGCGCAAGCTTCCTCTGCCCCTTCCCTATCACCCTTTTGTTGTCTTTGTTCACGGCCTGGCCTAAAGTTCTTCCTGTCAAGCCTCGCCACCCCTCCTGTCCCCCTAATTGAATCACCTAAGGGTGATCGCATCCCTTGTTATTGTTATTTTATTTTTTTGGCTGTGGCATGTGGAAGCTGCTGGGCCAGGGGTCGAACCTGCGCCACAGCAGCAACCTGAGCCACTGCAACAACAACGCAGATCCTTAACCTTCTAGGCCTCTGGGGAACTCCATGACCCCCTTTTTATGTTTCTACCTCTGTTTTGCCACTTGCCACACTCTGCCCCATGTAAAATATTTGTGTGTATGTCTTAACCCCAGAATTGGAACACAGAGTGCGGCATGGGGCCCGTGTTGTTTCCTTTTGTGTTTTTCCGCGTGTCCCCTTGCTCCCTCTCCACCATACCTAACTCCCGGTTTTGCAGACACTGCCACTTGACAGAGCCTGCTGTGCCTTGGTCCCAGCTTGCTGGGCGAGGTCTTGCGCACCCCCCCCCCAGCCCCCAAAACCCCCCAGGCTAGTGTTCTGCCTGCAGCTTCGTGCTGCCCTGAGGACTCTTCTGGGCTACACATCCTGGGGTAGAAAGTGCCTGGGGAGAGACAGATGTCAGCATGTGGAGCTCCCTGTCCGCTGCCCTGAGGACTCTCCTGGGCTACACGTCCTGGGGTAGGAAGTGTCTGGGGGAGACAGATGTCAGCATGTGGAGCTCCCTGTCCGCTGTGTATAATTTACATATCTCTGTGTGGGGAGCGGCAGGCGGCCGCATTACTGAGGCATTATACTTGACTCCTGGCAGGAAGAATTGGAGCAGATAACACATCAGTGGTAATCCCTGCTCTGCCCGGGAGGATACAGAAAATCTCTGGAGTGAGCTGCTGCCTGTGTATCTTAAAGACTCACCTGCTGCTACTGGGCTTCTCCCTTCAGTCAGTGGGGTGGTTCTCTGTTCTCTCCTCCTTGCGGGACCCCCTCCCTGCATAGTGCTGGGGTGAGTGGAGCAGGAGGTGCGGGGAAGGGCCCCTTGGGGTGCTGAGCTGCAGAGGGCCTTGCGGAAGACCTCTGGCCCTGATGCTCATCCCTAAGGAGAGAAAAGCACAGGAAGGACCAATCTGACCGTCTGGGCTGGTGTAGGCTTTCTGCTTCCTCATGTGGATTTCCAGGCTTGCGTCTCCCCACAATCCCAGGAACTGTTTTTAGCTCTATTTTCAGACCCAGGTCTGTGGAGCAGAGGGAGGTGGCTCACTGCTGAAGGTGGTGGTGGAGCTAGGCTCCCATTCCTGGGATGTGGGTCGCGGAGGAAGCCACACCATTCCTTGCATGCAGTTGGTATTTCATGCACGTTTGTCCCACAAGCAGAGAGCTGGCACTCAGTCACTAATAGCTGATTTGACATAAGAGCAGAGTTTTCTGGATTTTGAACTTGGTGAGTCCTCAGGCCCCTTACAACCTGAATGCTAGCATGTTGTGGTTCCCTTGGCTGGGAGGGGTGGCTTATCCCTGAGCGGCGGCCTGGCCGTGGAGGGCTAGGATTAACCTCCGGGGTCAGCAAGCTTGCAGAGCTCAGGAAATGCCTCTCTGTGGTCCGTATTTGGTCCAGAGACAGGTGGCGGAGCTCGCCGACAGCTCCAGGGCTGGGGGAAGGGAGGCCTGGCCCAGCTGCCCTTTTTTTCTGATGGATTGAAAGTCTTCAGGCTGAGTCCTCAGCGCATTTAGGTCTTAGCTGAGGAGCTGGACCTGGGAGCTGCCTTCCGAGGCAAGTCCTTGGCCACTAATCCCATTGCCTACTCTCTGCTTGTGGCAAGGAGAGCTGACTGTGGGGTGCTGGCTGGGAATCCAGGTCCACTTGTCCTCTTGTCCGTGAACTTCCTCGAGGTGCCAATTCCCTGGGCAGATGCAGCTCTTCTCAGTCACATCGAGGCCTCCAGGAAATCACTTCCTTAGAGGGGTTATTCCCCTGCTCCCTCGTGGGCTGAGGGAGCCCATAGATATTCAAAGTGCATCAGCTCCAGTATCTGCATTGCCAAGCAGGGTGAGGGGTGTGGAGCGGTGCTCCCTGTTGTACAGAAGACACTGAGGATCCCGGGGAAGGATTGGGGGGGGAGGGTCTTGGGCAAAACTCTGGTGGTGCAGGCAGGCAGAGAGGAAGGAGCCTCAGACCTAAGCTCCTGAGCCGTGAGCCCTTGTCGATCTGTTTCTGTACTTGTGAGGCGCCTGTGAGATTAGCCACCAAGCAGAGGTTTTATTTATGATGGTGCCTCGAATTCCCGGCCTGCTGCCTGCGAGGCTCTGCTGCCATGGCTGGTGCTGCCGAGCTCCCGGGGGCCTCTTAATTCTCCTAAGTAATCTGTGTATGAAGGCAGCAGCGTGCAGAGAACAGTCCTTAAGGGGTGGGGTCAGCACAGGGCTGAGACTGGGCCCACCTTTTCCCAAACGCAGAGGGCAGCTCAGTCTCAGGCCGGGAAGGGCAGAGCTCCGGAGGTGTTGCCTTTGCCTGTATTACCGTCAGAATGCTCTGGTTGGGTCCCTTGTAATACAGCACAGGTAGTAATTTGGAATTCATGACTCCTCTTGATTAAAATGGTTAAAATAAGGATCTCATACGAGCAAGACACAAAATTTTAATAATATTCAAGCAATATGAAGTCGTGTAAGTCTAATGTATATTGTAATTTTTTCATTAACTTCAATTTAGTGGCTGTTTATATTTTAATTAGTAATATGCTTAGTTCTCAAAGGCAGTTACACTGTCATCTTTAAACAAATGTTCCATATTTTTTACTTTTCACTAATTTGAGGATTTCTTATTACTGATTAATGAGGTTTTTACTAAGAATAGGATCAAAGCATCATACTGTCTAGAGCTGGAAGGTTCCTAAGAGATTATCTCATATTCTTCATTTTAGAGATGAAAAAATACTAGGTTATTACATGTACTTGCAGATGATCAGTGATTTATTTTACACGAATAGCTTTGTCCCTTAAAATGAAAGGACTGCAGGGGTGAATAAATGGAGAGAAATGGGAAATTTCCTAAACTTTCATTGAAATAAGATGTATATACACAAAGATGCGGCATTCAGTGAACCTTTATAAAATGACCAGAGCTCAGATCAAGAAACCAAACATTATCATCACAACCAGGCCATTTTCCTGCCCCTCCAGCCATTACTGGGTCATCATAACTGCTCACCAGATGTCCGATAGCAAAGACTAGTTTTGAATTTGATGTTGGTGGGGTCATATGTGTGCTTTTGTGTCTGACTCCTTCTCCTCAACATTCCGCCCACCCCCCTCGCCCTGAGATTCATTCAAGTTTCTACAAGTGGTGTAGTCCATTTCTCTTCACTGCTGTGTGGTGTAGCCCACCAGAAGTCTCTACCTAATTGATCTAATTGATTGAGCCTTTGTACCATCAATGGACGTTTTGGAAGCGTCCAGATTTTGGTTATTTTTTGTTGTTGTTGTTTTTGTTATTATTATTATTATTACTCAATGAATTTATTATGTTTGTAGTTGTACAATGATCATCACAATCCAGTTTTATAGGTTTTCCATCCCACAACTCCAGCACATCCCCTCACCCCCTAAACTGTCTCCTTTGGAGACCATAAGTTTTTCAAAGTCTGTGAGTCAGTATCTGTTCTGCAAAGAAGTTCGTTCTGTCCTTTTTTCAGGTTCCACATCAGTGAAAGCATTTGATGTTGGTGTCTAATTGTATGGCTGACTTCACTTAGCACGATAATTTCTAGGTCCATCCATGTTGCTAAAAATGCTGGTATTTCATTCATTTTAATGGCTGAGTAATATTCCATTGTGTATATGTACCACATCTTCTTTATCCACTCCTCTGTCAATGGACATTTAGGTTGTTTCCATGTCTTGGCTATTGCAAATAGTGCTGCAATGAACATCGGAGTACATGTGTCTTTGTGAGTCATGGTTTTCTCTGGATAGATGCCCAGGAGTGGGATTGCTGGATCAAATGGTAGTTCTATGTTTAGTTTTCTGAGGCATCTCCATACTGTTTTCCACAGTGGTTGTACCAATTTACAATCCCACCAACAGTGTAATAGGGTTCCTTTTTCTCCACACCCTCTCTAGCACTTATTGTTTGTAGACTTTTGGATGATGGCCATTCTGGCTGGTGTAAGGTGGCACCTCATAGTGGTTTTGATTTGCATTTCTCTAATAATGAGTGATGTTGAACATCTTTGCATGTGTTTTTTGGCCATCTGTATGTCTGCTTTGGAGAACTGTCTGTTTAGATCTTCTGTCCAGTTTTTTTGATGGGGTTGTTTGTTTTTTTGCTAGTGAGCTGCAGAAGGTGTTTATAAATTTCGGGGATTAATCCCTTGTCATTTGCTTCATTTGCGAAGATTTTCTCCCATTCTGTGGGTTGTCTTTACATTTTGTTTAGGGTTTCCATTGCTGTGCAGAAACTTTTAAGTTTAATTAGGTCCCATTTGTTTATTTTTGTTTTTACTGTCATTATTCTAAGAGGTGGATCTGAGAAGATGTTGCTGTGGTTTATGTCAGAGAGTGTTTGGCCTATGTTTTCCTCTAAGAGTTTGATAGTGTCTGGTCTTATATCTAGGTCTTTAATCCATTTTGAGTTTATTTTTGTGTATGGTGTTAGGGAGTGTTCTAATTTCATTCTTTTACATGTAGTGGTTATTTTTAAATGGTACTTCTATGCATATTCTGGCATACCTTTTCATCAAAACCAATTTGCATGGGTTTATAGCAAAGAGCGGAATTGCTAGGGTATGGAGTGTGGGTAAAATTGCACTTTCATAGATGTGACCAGTTTTCCAAAGGAGCTGTTTCATCTGTGCTCCCAACAGCAGAATGTGTGAGTTCTGGATGGCCGTATTTATGCATGGGCTTTCTGATTTTTTTTGTTTTAGTCTTCTGGTGGATGTGTAGTGGTATCTCACTGTGGCATTTATTTGATTTTGCTGATGGCTAGTGAAGTTGAGAGTCCAAGCATGGGATTTTGAGCACAGACTGAGATTTTTAGCTCTTCCATCAAGGAAGTTGTTCTGTGCCAGCCAAGGAGGATGCAGAGAGACTAAGACATAGTTCAGGGCTATAAAGATATAACCTTAGCTTAGACTCTAAACAGTTGCAAGCACCTTGAGGCTGGGGTAATAGCTTGTGTACTTTTGCACCTGCCTCCCCTTTGGTGGTCAGGCTAGTACTCAGCACGTGGGTGCTCAGTGAAGATGGGTGAGGCATAGACCCAAGGTTCAGCTGCAGGGGAATGATGGAGGGGGCTGGGCTGGATGTGGGGCATGGAGCTGGTTTTGAGGTGTGCCCAGGCCTCTCAAATGTGGCTCCAGGTGTGCCAGCAGCTGGCTAAGTGCTGAGAGCAGGGCCCCCTCTGCAAGCTTGGGATGGCAGGAGCTGGGGACAGGTGTGGCCAGTGACTGGAATACTGGGGCCAAGGCTGAGTGAGCCTCCTCCAGGGTCCTTGGCTAGCATTGCCTGGGTGGGGGCTGGGAGTACCTGTCCCTGGACCTGCAGTGTCCCTGTCTGGAGCAGTGTGCTTGCTGGGAACACCCCCTGGCTCCTCTGGGAGCTCTGGGCCTGATTCTGCAGTGTCAGTTTGTGGGCAGACACCCTGAGAGGGAGTAAAGTTGGTAGCGGCCTGGGTTAATGCCCCTGTATGGCCTTAGGCAGCCCCCAGGGTACAGGGGAAGAGCAGCCCAGGGTCAGCTGAGTGTCACAATAAAGTATCCAAACTGTAGCAGCTCAGACTCCACACACCTTTTAGCTTAGCTCCCCGCCAGGGGCCCTGCAACTGTCCTCAGCAAAACCCATTCATTCTCTTCTTTATCGGTCAGAAAAATCACATCTCTCTCTGCTGCACCAACTCCTTCCACATGCTTCCAAGCTCCTAGTTGATAAGGTCTTCACACAGTTGCTTCTCTGGCCCTCTTCTTTATGCCTCCTTTACTTTGAAACCAGGGGGGCAGCACATGTGTCTCCCCAGCACAGGCGCGCAGGGGCTGTAGGGTTGCTGGAGGGGCAAACCCTGGGCCCGGCCTGAAGCTCCCCGGTGTCTGGCACGCAGGACAGAACTGTGGACACAAGGAACGCGTATGGAACTGGGTGTGAGGGGAGCGTACTCCCCTCCTGTCCCTTCCCCTCCCCCACTTCCCTTGTCTCCTTCTGTCTGGGAGTCGTTATTACTCACTCGTGGAGTGTGCATCACATCTCCTTACTGATGGGTGTCTCAAGAGAGCTTGGGATTGGGGAAGAACAGGGTGTGGGTGGGGAGGGTTTGGTAAATCTCAGCTCCCCTCCCAGCGTGTCTCCCCCCCCCCCCCCACCAGCCAGGAAGCCAAGGCAGCTCCCGCTCCTTCCCTGGGCGTCTCCATCAGTGAAGCACTGAATGGGAGGTGGCTGGTTGCCGCCTTCTCTCTGGCTGGCACCGGGCTGGCATGCGGATGGATGAGCTCAGGTTTGGACCTGACTCAGGAGGAAGGTAGGGAAATTCAAGGGGGTGATCTCATGTGGCATTAAACAGAACCAGGAACACGAGGTTTGTGTACACGTGTCTTCCTGCCATTCTCTCCTCCTCCCAGACCCCCTGGGAGGACTCTCCACGGAGTGTTGTCAGAGAGAGGACATGGACTGCACTGTCACCCACCCTGGGTCTGAGTGCCCGCTGGAGCATTGGTGGGGGTGCAGGCCTCCACCTGTGCTGCTTTCTCTCTGGAAAGAGCGTTGCCTCCCTCATAGGGGGCAGAAGGCACTCCCTCTGTTTCAGAGAATCGGATGGGGTTCGGATGGGCTGTGGGGAAGCCTCATTGGTCCTGGCACTCTCTGAGGGCACGGGAAAGTGGGGAGAGGACCCTGCTCCAGGACATCAGGGCAGAGAAGGGGAGTGTGTGTGGTCTGGTCGAAAGGCCTTTGGCCTAGAAATGAGCTGCTCTCATTCTCGATCTGACTCAGATATTAATTAGTTTGGTGTCCTTGGAAAGGTCCCTGGGCCCTTCGTTGCCACACATGTCAAATGATGATATGCTGCCTGCCTTCCGTGTCACCCAGAGTAGTGAGAGGGACCACGTGGGTTAACCGTGTGTCAGCCCAGGGGAAGGGCTGTGCAGAAGTCATGTGACGTCGCTGTTGATGACAAATACTGTGGTCCTCACACTCGGGCCATGGGTATCACGGAACTGTGAGCAGTTGCAGCTGGAAGGGCTGTGGATCCGCGGGGCTGAGGTCCCCCAGAGCAGAGCCAGGCCTCCCAAGTCCCTGAGCTCCTTGGAGGGGTTGGGCCTGGCAGTGAGCTTGGAGCCCTTGATAAAGGGGCAGCTTTGAACAGAATTCGGGGGAGGGAGTTTGGAGGTCTGTGTCAAGCATCACGGTGGCAGAAGTAATCCTTCTGGAAGATCCAGTCCTGGGGGCAGGTGGAGGTGAAGGATGCAGGGAGCCTGGAGGGGGGAGCCAGGTCCCCCAGTTAGACTAAGCCACCCCCTTGGGCCCCCGCGTGGGGCCCCTCTGCCCTCGTTTTGGGAAGCAGCGCTGCAAAGGGAGAGCTCTGATTTAGGAGAGTGTCATGGGGGTGAGGTATCCTGAATCCCATGTCTGTCATTTTCTGGTTGCTGTGACCTTGAGCATGTCCCTTACCTCTCTACACTCCACTTTCTTCATCTGGGAATCATAATACCTGTCTTATAGGGTCGCTGTGAGGATTGAGTGAAGCCATACAACTGCCTGGGAATAGAAGGTGCTCAATAAATGTCACTTAAATCTGAATTTTTTTCCCATCCATCTCATTTATGGCATTTGCCAGGAATATTCCAGAGCCTTTTGACACATCTGCATCGGTCTATGCTGGACTCTGTGGAGACAGACTTTGCCTTTATGCCAATTTCATACCAAAAATCTACATTCTTGTGTCAGACCTGTCTGTCCATGTCTTGTTTGCATCCAGATATCACATAGCATAGATTTTCTTCCTTCCTTTCTTTCTTTCTTTTTTTTTTTGCTTTTTAGGGCCACACTCAAGGCATATGGAAGTTCCCAGGTTAGGAGCCAGTTCTACACCACAGCCAAGATCCAGATCCGAGCTGCTTCTACAACCTATACAGCTCCTGGCAACGCTGGATCCTTAACTCACTGAGCAAGGCCAGGGATCGAACCTGCATCCTCATGGATCCTAGTTGGGTTTGTTAACTGTTGAGCCATGAAGGGAGCTCCCTCATGTAGCATAGAATTTGCACGAAATGTATATTCTTAGGAATGATTCAGAATTCAAAAACAACTTTAGGAAAAAACTTCTAGAAGCAGAGAACTTTCCCTTGTCAATCACACTCCTGGAAATAAAATCTAGTTTGTGGATCTGGGCAGCATAGGAAAGGGCTCACCGCAGGGGTCCCTCAGCCCGTCACTTGGCTCCGCAGACCTCAGAGTAGCTCACTTTCAGAATGAGATGGCTGCCAGGGTCAGGCCTCTCCATCGAGCCAGGCAGGGGTGCTGGGCATGCTGACAGGGACCTCTGAGTGGAGCAGAAGGACTGACCATGGCCATGGCGCCTGCTGGGAGGGCTGCTGGGAGTGGCTTCACGGGCCACCAGCACATCACTACCTTTTGGACCGGGGACTTCTAGATGGTTCTCTCTCAAGTCTCTGCTGTTTCTCAAGTTCTTCAGGTCGTAAGGTCATGGGTTCACGTCTCCACTTGGATGACTGATAGACCTCATAATGTGTTGACCTTTCCCCTTGGCCTCTGCACCCTATTTCCTCTCTACAGCAGCCCGGATCCATCTCTTCTGATACTTGCGCTGCTGCGGCCCTGATCCGAGCCGCCTTCCATCATCTCTTGTTTGGATTATTGTAATAGCTTCCCAAGGTGTCTCCCTGTAGCTACCTTTGCTCAAAGGTATCATTGAGATCTTCCCTGACCATTGATTACTATACCTGCCCCCCGCCCCCCTGTATAGCCCTGGTCTCCCCCATCCTTCTTTATTTTCTACTTAGCATAACATACACTTATTTTTTAGTTCTTTCTTGTCTTTCTTTATTGTCACCCCTTTGTCCCCATATCAGAATGTAGGCTGTATGAGGGCGCTCATTTTTTTCCTTGGGTTTTGTGCAATGCCATAAACCCAGTAACTGAATCACATGACTAACCTGTGATCTTTAGAAACTGCCATCAGTCTGGGAATTACTGTCCACTCTTTTGTCATGTTTTCCTTGATGCCCATCCCAAGCCCAAGGATCCCTTGGCTCTGGACATTCTGGCTGCCCCTGCCTTCCCTTCCCGCCACACCAGACACCTGTCCCTCCTGAAAGGTTAGTTATCTGGCCCTGCATTTTGTACAAATGGACCTGGTAGGTAAGACGAGGGCCTGTTCTTAGACCTCTGGCTCCTTTGCCCAGCACAGACCTAGTACGCAATAGAAGATGCTCAATCAATTCATTATTCATTCCTTTACTGGCAAATGTTTTAATGAATTGCTGTTGACAGATGATTAAAATTCAACCCAGGGAATGATCTGGGATTTTGGAAGGTGTGCCTTACAGGCTGAGAAAGGGGTAGTGGCAGAAGGTGGTCTGCAGTGCAGAGCTGGAGGGACATGGAGGGATCTGGACAGTGCAGGCTCCAGGGTGCAGCTCCCAGCTGAGGGACAGGTCTCCTGTGTGCCACAGTCCCCAGAGGGTGAGGAGTGCACCTATTCCCTTAAATTTCCATGGAGAAGGGAAGCTGCTCCTTGAGATTTTAAAATATGCTGCACGGTCCCAGTGGTGTCAGGTAAGCTGGTTTATGGGTCCTGTCCTGGTTGTGATAACTCAGGCTAAGCTGGATAATAAACGAAAGTGGGACAGAGCCGTAGGATAAATATTGCTGCAGGGCATCTCGGGTGGCACAAATCACAGGGAAATATCTCTGGGCTGCTTTTCATTTCTCCTCTTCCTCCCTGGTCCTCTGGCAGCAGCCGGCAGAGCGGGATCCATCCATCACAGCGCCCCCACCCCCACCTGCTCTCTGTGCTCTGCTGTGGAAGGAGGGATGCAGATCGGTCCAGGATGCAGGTGCAGCCGCTCTGCCTTCCTGCCTAGCTCTGCAGGTGGCCCTGGGGGATCACAGGACTGTGGCCATTCTGCATTCAAAATTCTGCACTGCAGGCCTGCTTATCTCTAAAACAGGGGACTAATAATTGGTGGTTCTTAGTTTGGAGCCAGTTTCTGAGTCACCTGGGAATTTAAAAGCAGCTTGTGAATCCCATCCTAGCACACCGAGGCAGCATCGTGGGAGGCTAGTCTTGGGTGTTTCCACTAACTTTCCCCAGAGCCCTGCCAGGAGCCATTGAAAGGACAGATGGAGAGTGAGATGGGTGATGGCTTTGGTGGTGGGATGGGCTGGTTTGTGTGACCCACTGTGGCCCTGGATCCATCAGCGTTGTCACTTAGCCTGGCTTTCTCCAGCTTTGGAATCCCGCTTGCCTTGTAATCAGCGTCTGCCTGCAGGTATTGATTGAGCCTGTGGGGAGCAGAGCTGCCGTGGGCATGTAGGCACCAAAGGTGACTAACCAGAGGCAGCAGGGGAGTCTGTTGAATGGAGATGGTGGTCTCCAGCAGGGAGGCCCCACCCACCACACCTCCCCTGCCAGACTTTTGGGAGGAATTCTGTTTTTCTTTCAACCCAGCATTCAGATTCTGTTGTCTCCCCCTTTCCCAGAGCAGATGCCTCAACCTTATAGTAGCTTCCTAACCCTAACCCCCAAGCCCCCTGCGCTGGCCTGCTCACCTGGGCCTGCTGCGGGAAGGATGTGCACCGTGCCAGGTGGACTGACCGCAACGGCTGCCGCTTTTCCGGGGGACAGACCCAGACTCTGCGTGGCTTCAGGGTCCTGCCCCTCGGCTCTTACAGGCTGCCCCCCTGCCCTCCCCCTCTTTTTGTCCTAACATGATCCCGCCATGTAGGTCCACCTCTGGGTCCTGCCTGTGCTGTTAGCCCTCCTGGGGCAGGGATCCACCCCCACCCCCCGCATTGGGCAGGCAGGTCCGACTCCCGCACTAGGTCAGTGCAGGTGTCCCCTGAGGAAGCAGCCACCTAGACGGGGCCCTGCCTAGTGGAGTACCGCTGGTCACGTCTTGTGCTGTCTGAAGAGTTTTGTTTTGTTTTAAAGTTTTGTTGTTTTTCAAGTTTTTGATTGTTTAATATATCTCTCCCTCTGTCTCCTCGTCTCTTTCTTAAATTTTCAGTGTCTTGAAAACAGGGGCCAGCTCTGTTTTATTATTTATTTATTTATTTATTTTTGCTGTTTCTTGGGCCGCTCCCGCGGCATACGGAGGTTCCCAGGCTAGGGGTCGAATAGGAGCTGCAGCCACCGGCCTACGCCAGAGCCACAGCAACTTGGGATCTGAGCTGCGTCTGCAACCTACACCACAGCTCACAGCAACGCAAGATCGTTAACCCACTGAGCAAGGGCAGGGATCGAACCCGCAACCTCATGGTTCCTAGTCGGATTCGTTAACCACTGCGCCACGATAGGAACTCCAGCTCTGTTTTAAATCGAGCCTGTAGGCCCAGGGCAGTGCCCAGAGGCGTTTGTCGAATGCACCGAGTGCAGTGCAGAAGCCTGACCATGGAGGCCAGAGCCTTGGAGTTTATGTTACTTCTGTTACTGCCTCGCTGCACAACCCTGGACGCCTTCGTTCTTCCCTCTGGAAGCTTACCTTTTTCCACTATAAAGAAGGAAGACACTTGAAGGATTTCTAGGTCGCCTTCCAGTTCTGACGTCCCGTGACCTGTGTGAGAAACAAGAGAGTGTGGGTCCCTCTTGCCGGGACAGGGCCTTCCCTAGGCGCCTCATTTCAGGCCCAGTGTGCAGTGCTATTTGGCCATGGCACTAACCTCAGAGCCTCCTAATTTGGGGTGCTGAGGCTGCCTGGGTCTTGAATGGCCCCCTGCCCAGCCCCCCGGCCTTTCCTTCTTCTTTCCTGAGGAGGCACCAGGAGCACTCGAAAGGCCTTTCCTGGCAGCTCTGTGCCCAGTGTGATGTGTGGTGTGGAGAGAGCCTTGACTTCTCCAGGGCTCTGTGGGTACACTCTGCTAAGTGGGCATCATCTTCTGACAAGCTGGTCCAGAGGGACCTAGGAGCTGAGGCCTGGGACCCAGGGAGCAGGATGGTCCTGAGCTGAAACTGGAAGAGTAGGGAGAAGCCTAAGAAGGCAGTGCGATAGGCGTCAGGCCTGCTCGGCTTGAGCACAGGACATCCATGTCCCGGCTCCTGGAGGTGGTTGGGGAGCTGGAGAGATGGAGGAGGACCTGGGAGGGCAGCCTGGGCAAGGGGCCTGTCAAGCTGTGCAGCCCCACGAGCTGGAGTGTGGCTGCCTGGGAGAAGGTATAAGATGGGCTTCAGGGGGTGCAGGAAGGGTGGCAGCCTGGGTCCAGGAAGCCAGGCTCCCGGTGCTCTTGGCCCTCTGGAATCAGTAGACTCGCTCTAGATGGCCCTGCCTACCTGATAGTGGTTGTGGGAACCGAGAGGAAGGGCAGCGCCTCCCCGCTGGTCAGGGCACCTCTGGCGAAGGGGCCCCGGGGGAGGGGAGAGCCTCTCTTTGGCCAGAAACCCACCTGGCATTTGTGGCATCTTGTTTGTCGGCCTCAGTTTCTCTTGCCCCACGTTGCCCCACCTCGTGGCAGGTGTGGGACTGGCATTGCACCACTGCTCTGAGAGTCACTTTATAAATAGAAGGATACTTAACACGGAGCCTGGAATCAGGCAGAGTGGCTCGGGCAGCAGTGTTTTAAAAATGAGCATTGATTTCTGGGAATCTGCACGCTGCATGTTAAACAGCCCTGTGCTGGCTCCCAGGGCTCCCAGCTCAGCCCTGTGCCTGCTCGGAACACCCACACTGCCCAGCCCAGCCGCCGAAGGGGTTTGGATCTGTCGTCCCCACCTCTGTGGACATTCTCCACCTGGGGTGCATCAGTTCGCTTCGCTGGGTCATTCCTTTGTTCATTCGGTCCTTCGTTTGCTCATTTTCGGCTGTTAGGAGCCAGGCACTGTGCTAGGTTCTAGGATTCCAGGACGGATGAGAATTCTCCCTGCTCCCCCGTCACAGCACTGAGACTCACAGAACAGCGTGTGGAGTCTCAATATGGGGCTTAGAGAGCAGAAGAGAAGGTTGGGTTTTTGCCTGGGGTCGGAGTGGAAGAGGCTTCAGGGAGAAGTTCAAGCGCAGCCAAGGGAGGGAGTGTGTGTCAGTGTGACTGGCGGCTCCCTCCCGCCAGCCTCCCACGAGTTAGAGGATGCTCGTCAGTGTCTGCCGATTGGCTGAAGTGTTTTGTCCCTTGGCCCTGTCACGATTGAAAAGTTTGTTAAAAGGAGACTAAGCCACTGAGTAACTTCAGCACTTGGAGCCCTTTCTGGGGCCTGGGCACCGGAATAGGGCGTCAGATCAGTGTTAGGGAAAATCCGAAGGAAAACGTCCCATCCTTACATTGCAGCCATCCTGGCCAGCCCTCCCTCTGCTTGGCCAGGATCTGTGTGTTTGGGACCCTGCTGCCTAGGCCGCCCCGAAGGACCAGGGCTTTTCTTTAAACACTCCTTTTAAATTGGAGGCGTTGGAGTGTTTCAGCAGGTGAGTGAAATGAGCGGGCGTGCACCCAGGAGGATGTTGGCGGTGTCCTGGAGAGAGCCCAGGGGAGGAGGGGTGGGCGGGGCTGGGGGCCCAGGAGTCTGTGATGGAGGCGTGGGGGTGGCCAGCCGTGGGGGTGGGAGAGATTGAGGAGGCGCCCCAATCCTGCTAGCACTGGGCAGCTTGCTAACTGGATGCATATATTTTCCTAACCTGAGAGATAAACAGCTGTCTTAATTGGCACTTCCATGACTTCTTCCCACGTGTTTTTACAGCCAAGGAGCAAAGTAGTGAAACTTTGCATTGCAGAAGTAATTCCCACAGAGCCTATGGTGGGAGGGGTGGGCTAGGTGTCACCTGGGGTGTGGGGTCCTGTGGGCTCTGCCCCAGGAAGGGGGTCTGTCCTGCGGTTGGCTTCCTGGAGGAAGGTGGGCTCCTCCTGGGCCCAGAGCAGGTCTTTGAGTTGTGCTTGACTCTGTGAGTGGGAGGCACAGCGCGGTGGGATGGAGGATAGTGGTATTGTTACCTCGTGCCACATGTCAGGGGTCAGTGTCAGCCTCTCCCCACTGTAGCTCCATCTTTCTTTCTGACCATTTCCTTTCCTCCTCTCCGTTTCCTCAGCCCCCCTGCAGTGCTGAGCAAAGTATTGTGGTCTTTTCCTTTGCAGTTCTGTCTTCAGCCATGGCTGGTGACCCTCGTGATCGAGAGGTTTCTCACCCCGAGGGCCAAACCCAGTGTCTGATGATTAGGCTCTCAGTAAGAATCAGCCGTCTTCTTCCCTTCCTTGAGGATTCAGTTGCATTTTCACAAAGATCCAGGGAGGTAGGTGGTGTACAAACATCGACACTTCAAAAGTCCCCGTTCGGAGTTCCCTTCGTGGCTCAGCGGAAGCAAATCTGACTGGCATCCAAGAAGAGGCAGGTTCGATCCCTGGCCTCGCTCAGTGGGTTAAGGATCCGTCATTGCCGTGAGCTGTGGTGTAGGTCGCAGACACAGCTTGGATCTTGCGTGGCTGTGGCTGTGGTGTAGGCCAGGAACTACAGCTCTGATTGAACCCCTTGCCTGGGAACCTCCATATGCCATGGGTGCCCCCCCCCAAAAAAAAGACAGAAGTCCAGTTCAAGGGAACAGGTGGGGCCCTGGCCACTCACAGCTGCTCTTGGCTGCCATGGATCAATGTGAATTAGGTGTGTAGGAAGGGGGTCCGTAGGAGAGGGCTCTGTGAGAAGGGGCTCCTGGGAGGGGACTTGTGGGATGGGGCTCATGGGAGGGGGCCAGTGAGCTTTCTGGGTGGGTCTGTCCCCCTGCCCTGGAGCTGATGGGCAGTGGCCATGCCGTGGCTGTCCCCTTTGTTCCATCGCACACAGGGATCTGGTTGCTTGTCCTCTGATGTGGTTTCTCCTGGGAGGTGAAGGAATGAGAGTTATTCAGTAGCTTTTTATGAAGAGGAATGTGTGATTTGAACAACGCTGGGCCCAGGATGCCCTGGATTCCTCAGTTGACGTTGGCTTTAGACAGGAACTATCAGGAACTGGAAATAGGCCGTGGGGGCCCCCAGGGGGAGGGCATTGTTGGTGGCAACCCGGCAGTCACCATCGTGCCTCATCTTGGACCCAGGGATGCCACAGACAGAAAGGCACCTCCCAAAGTCATCTAGGAAGGAAGGGACTGTGCTGCCTTGTGCCGGGTGCTTTGCATCACACAGCGACAGGCCAAGGCCCAGCCGGGCTCCAGGTGGGGAGGGGTTCCGCCGGCCCAGGGTGATGGCAAGCACCTGCTCTGGTCACCTGTCCCTGTCCTTAACAGCCCTCTTCTGGAGGCTTCCCCTTGCATTTTAAGACCGTTTCTCTCATCCTGCCTGAAGTGAAACAAGACCCCAGCCCGTCGTCCTCCATACAGAGCCTTCCCATATATGAGGCACGATGTTTTCCTTCTGTTTTGGAGAACCGGCGGGAGGTGGTGTCTCCTTCAGACACATGAGGCAGACAGCTGAGTAGAATTTGTAACGGATAAAATACTGGCTCCACTCAGAATTGGTTTTCTCTAGTTTAATGGGTTAGGAAGGTATAGTTCTCTGCTGAGCTAACTTCATGCATTTTTTAAACCAACTTTGATTTGTTTCAACAATCAAGAGATGAATACATGAATAAAGAGTCCATATTATACACGGTCCGTTTGTGGTTTCGCTTCACTGCGAGGTGGGCACTGATCTCCCGTTTTGCAGGCCAGCACCTGCACCCGCTTTCCCAGCCAGAGTTCTGCCCGGCAGATGATGTTGCTGGATCCAGTGACTTAGGGACACATTTTCCCTAGGCCAAGACCTGCTCTGCCTTCTCACGGTACATGTAACTTTTTGGCATCTTCTAAGTACATTTCCATCTCAGAGGGTGAATCCAAGTATATCTCCTGCAGTTGGGTAAACCTTCTTGACCAGGTGTGGCCCCCCTGCTGAAAGAACTCGCTCTGCATTTCATGTCTAGAAAGTGTATATTCCCATGGGCAGGCAGCCCATATTCTGAGACTCTTGTGGGCCCCACATGTCACCATTAAAGATCCAGGGCTGTGTTTCTCAAACTTGGTGACTCAGGGTGTGCACGTGTGTGTGCACACACGCGTTCATGTGCATGTGCATGCTAGCCCTGAAAAAAAATGTTTCATGAAACTGCTGCATGAGACACTTCCTGGTATTTTCTATTTTGTTTTAATTTCAAAAAAATACTCTTTCTGACCCACTAAACTGATTTTGTAACTCACTAATGAGAAGTGACCTGCAGTATGGAAAGCACTAATCTGGGAGTTGCTACGGATTAAAGCAAATGGAAACAATTAGCAAATTAATTCATTTGGGTCATAGTCACACATCTGTTATAGTTCAAATTCTTTATGTCTTGAAATTGGATTTTTCTCCTCTTTACTGTCATTGATGCCTCCAAAGTGAATACCTGATAACCGGGAAGCTTGAATTTCATGCATTTTTACAAGGACCCTTGTCAGTTGGTATTTTAAGATCATCTTTCTGGAGTTCCCATTGTGGCACAGCAGAAACGAATCCGACTAGGAACCATGAGGCTGAGGGTTCGATCCCTGGCCTCGCTCAGTGGCTTAAGGATCCGGCGTTGCCGTGAGCTGTGGTGTAGATTGCAGATGCGGCTCAGATACTGCGTTGCTATGGCTGTGGCGTAGGGTTGGCAGCTACAGCTCTGATTGGACCCCTAGCCTGGGAACCTCTATATGCTGTGGGTGCAGCTCCAAAAAGACAAAAAGACAAAAAAAAAAGAGAGATCATCTTTCTAAGATAAAGTTGATCTTTTTTTTTTTTTTGGTCTTTTTGCCATTTCTTGGGCCGCACCCGCGGCATATGGAGGTTCCCAGGCTAGGGGTTGAATCGGAGCTGTAGCTGCCAGCCTACGCCAGAGCCACAGCAACGCGGGATCCAAGCCGCGTCTGCGACCTACACCACAGCTCAACGGCAACGCCGGATCCTTAACCCACTGAGCAAGGGGCAGGGATCGAACCCGCAACCTCATGGTTCCTAGTCGGATTTGTTAACCACTGCGCCACGACGGGAACTCCGATAGAGTTGATCTTAAATCAAGATATGGATTTTAAGTTAACAGAAGGTTACTATTGTTGTTTTATTTTTATTTTTATTTATTTATTTAGGCCACGCTTGCAGCATGCAGAAGTTTCTGAGCCAGGGATTGAACCTGTGCTATAGCAGTGACAACACCGGATCCTTAACCTTCTAGGCCACTAGGAAAGTCCAGATTATTTTTTATAATAAAATTATAAACAGAGCCCTGATTTATGAATGTGCTAGTTTACTGAACAGCATTCACTGAATGTATTCAAGATGGAGTAAATTAGCGAATAAATACATGAGCAAATCCATGAACTGGAGCTGGGGAGTCAGAAATGCCACTTTCTGCCCTCAAGGAGCTCACCTGGAAGAGGGAGGGAAAAGACCTGCCGAGAAAATGCAGTTTGGAAGTCCCCAGCAGAGGCTGAGTCAGAGTGACAGACTTAGGGAGGTCAAGGGCAGGGGACAGACAAGGAGCCAATGGCGTTGGAGTTGGGTTTTGCAGAATGCACAGGAGTTCGAGTGGAAGACCTGCCAACGTGTGGTAAAAGAGCTTGTATTCCTAATTTCAAAGAATATAACCAACCAGGTTTTTAAGTTGGAGCAACATAAGATCAACTTATTGTGGAAAGAAAATTGTGAGGACGAACCTGAAAGCTGCCTAGGAGGTGAAGAGAAACCTGGCAGAGGTGTTGGTAAGAGTCTTTTGCAAGTTCGGGAAGGAGGGGATGGGTTGAGGAGTTGCCAAGGGAATGTCAGGAAGAAGAGGAGCGGGATCGGCTTTAGGTCCTGGGGGCTGGCTTGAACTTGTGGAGTAAAGAGGTAAAGTAACAGCGTTTCAGGGCTCTCTCTCGGTTTGTCACTAAGTGAACAATTTGATGGTGATGCTATTACCCGCAGAAAATACCAAAGGAGGAACAGGTAGGTGTTGAAGAGAGAGGCTTACGAGTTTAAGTGTTGACCTGGTTGGTTTGCATTCCTGTTGGACGTCTGGTTGGAGATGTTCTCATGCCCAGTAGCCTGGGCCGGGGGCTCTGGAGTAATCAGAGCAGACTCTTTTCCTACCTTTGGCCATGTATTCCTGGTGTGTGTGGTCCAGGACCAGTTAACCTGAGCTCTCTCATCTCCCAAATGGGGAAGCAGTGTTTATCTTGCAGGGTTATTATGAGGATTGGAGAAAATAGACATTAATATCCCGGCACAAGGCAAGTACTCCGAGGTTTTATAGCATGACTCTTAGTAATCTGGGTTGAGAGAAAAGATCAGAGCTCATTCTCAATTTTGCTGCAAAATTACTGGTGTCCTTGGGAAAGTTATATCCCTGCTCTGGGCCTCCGTTCCCTCACGTGGATATGGAAGGCATTGAATTTGACCATCTCTAACATCCATTCTAGTGTAAAAATTCTGTGATCTTCTGAATATTGAGAGAAGTAGTTTACGTTGGATGTTAGAACTGGGACTTTAAATCACAAGTGTGCTGTAATAATGGAGCAAAACTAACAAGATGGAAGGTAATGGGCAAATGTTTGCAGTTGCCCCATAACCCAAGTCCTGCACTTAGAATGAGAATCAGCAAGCATTTTGAGCAGGAGCTCTGGCTTGAAGTGCTTGAAGTGAGACAGCGGGCAGGCCCTGGTGCCACTCAGCACTCTCTCTGTGACGGTCTGATGCACAGCGTGAAGGGAGGCCGATGCCAGGCTGCCCTGATGGAGAGAGAGTGGCGATAGCCAGCCAGCCTGTTGCCATTTGCAATGTTCAGATTCCATGAAGCAGGGTGTCTGGCTCCTTCATCTAACACTCCATCACCAAATGTTTCTGTGCCCCTACTACGAGCCAGGTGCTAGGAAGTAGAATCCAGGGCAGTGTTTTAGGGGGGGCAGGAGGGAGAGTGCATGTGGTAGCAAAGTGCATGCTGGCTGCTAAGAAGGGGGTGTTCGCCTGGAGAGAGGAGCCTCAGGGATTGGGGACAGTGTCTCCTTCCATGTGCAGGGCTGGTGCCTGGGAGAGGAATTTGGGCTCCGCTTCACCGCTCCAGAGGGAAGAACTGATGCTTTTAGCTACCATAATGATGATGATGCTAATGAAAAATGTATCATCTACTCTTTTTTGGGGGGGCCGTGCCCGCTGCTTACAAAAGTTCCTGGGCCAGGGATTGAACCCATGGCACAGTAGTGACCTGAGCCACAGCAGTAAATCATCTACCCTTTATTAAGGGTAGATCTTGCCGCTCACTGAATAAGGTCTGCAAGTAGATCATGGGCTCTGTGCGTCATCAATATTTATTGTACTTGTGATTTAGGTGGGGAAACCGAGGCACAGAGCAGCAACTGACTGTGACGTGTGACTTGTGATGCGTGAAGGAGCAGAGCTGGGCTTTGATGCTGCTGTGGCTGATGCTGTGACCGAGTGTCCAATGTTCCACCCCTGTCTCTAAGGTGGAAGGCAGAGGTGGGCAGGTGGGGCTCAGGTTAAGGGGACAGCTATCTGGCGACAGTGCTCAAGCAGGATGGCTGCCTGTACGGGGGTCCCCCCAGGGCATTTCTGCAGAGGAGGGAAGATCGGACCTCAGTGAGTAACTCTTACTGGGCTCATTGGATCCTAGGAAAACCTTCAGGGGAGGGAGGCTTTATGCCCATTTTGCAGATGGAGGGACTGCCGCTCAAGGAGTTAAGTGGCTTGCCCAAAGTCACATAGTCCATGAGAAACAGGACTCAAGCCTGGGTCTTCTGACCCCACCATGTGTCCTTCCTGCCACCCCACTCTGCCCAGCCTGGCCCAGCAGTCAGGCCTTCTGTGAATCATTCGGTCTCCTCCTCCCTGCTCCTTTCTGTACCCAACAGCCTGCCTGAGCTTCAGATGGGGGCCATGGCCAGAATGCAAGCTGGGGGAGAGGTGTTCCCACAGTCAGGTCAGTGTGCAAGCGTGTGTGTTTTGGAGGCCCTGAGGGCAGTGTGACGTCCTTGGGGGCTGTGTGTGATGTCGGGTAGGCTGGAGTTTCTGGGGGCGGGTGGAGAAGACTGTGGGATCCTGAGGGACAAGTGCACTCCCCCGTCCCCTGTCAAGATTCCCCTGGTGCTGCCGTCCCTTTCTGAAAGGTAGGCTGGGCAGCAGATTAGGGAAGCTAATTACTCAGTTAATGCACCCAGATCAGATAGGCTTTCTACTTGGGAGAAGCTCTGCTGATGGGACGAGGAAACTGCTAATTTCCTGACGGGGCGGTGGGGTCAGGGAGCATCTGAGTGCCCACCAGGCTCCCTGGGCCTTTGGCCCCTGAGCCCATTGCTGTGGCCTGTGGGTAAACTCTTCTCTTTCCTTTTCTTTCTCCCACTGGGCTGTTCTTCCTTCTCCTTCCCTTTTTTGTTGTTGGCATTAGATGCCACGGGAGGAGCCGGCTGGGCTAGATGTCCAGACTTTGTTCATTCATTCAGCTCGTGGGGTCCCTGGCTCAGGACTAGGACGTGGTGGAAGCTGAGGGGATGTGACGGGAATCTGGCTGTGCTCTGCTCTCCTGGGGCCAGCAGTCCACTGGCCAAGGCGAGACCTGCCCACACAGCCGCCCGGGCTAGGTCAGTGAGGCCACGTGATGGGGGTAGCGGGGTGAGGGTATGAGGAGGGGGATCGTAACTGGGCCATCAGCCCGAGGAACCCCAAGGCTGGGGAGGATGCTAATGGAAGCCTGGAATTGGGGCAGCCGCACAGCCTCCCCGAGGCTGGGACAGAGTGGTGGATTCAGGGTCGGGACGGATGACGGAGGGCGGGCTGAGAGCTGTCCCGAGGGGATGCAGGGAACATGGGCGTCTGGGCTGTTGGGTTGTGTGGAGGCCAGGGCCTGTCTGAGGGTGAACAAAGGCAGAGCTCCACGCTGTTGATACAGGCACGAGGGGGAGGGGCAGCCCCCGCAGTGACCTAATCCTATCATTCCCCCGCGGCCCCCCCCCCCCGCCCCCGATCCCCTTCATTAGGCACGTCTGCGAGTACGGGCTCCGGCTGACAGCGATTTTGGCAGAGATGTCCCTGCTGGAGAGGGGAGATCCTGGCCAGCACTGCCTCCCCAGCTGGTGTGACTTCAGATTACTGACTGAGACGCTCAGCACCACTTCGTGATCATGTGCAGATGTCTCTCCAGGAGACGCACTGAGCGGCTCTCACACCCCCAGAGCCTCTAGGTTTGGAGGATTTGCTGCTTGGGCTGTGGACCCAGTTAGCCACCTTCTGGGGAGTCAGTAACAGAGGAGGTTGGAAGTCATTGGAATCCTGCCTCCAGAAATTGACTCCCTATGGCCAGAGAGGGCCCAGGAACTTGCATTTGATACCAAAGCCCCGAGGACTCTGAAGACAGGGCCCAAGCACTGGCTGGGGAATGCGGCACCAGCCAGGTGGTGCAAAGGCCTTGGTACAGGGACCCTCTTATGTACGATGATGTCTCCGCACTTACTTTTGGAAGAGTTACTTGTGTGAAATCTCTTTCAACAATGTACAGTTTTTGAAGTTCCCATCATGGCTCAGTGGTTAATGAATCTGACTAGCACCATGGGGACACAGGTTCGATCCCCGTCCTTGCTCAGTAGGTTAAGGATGTGTCATTGCCATGAACTGTCGTGTAGGTTACAGATGCGGCTCGGATCCTGTGTTGCTGTGGCTGTGGTGTAGGTCGTAGACATGGTTTGGGTCTGGCATGGCTGTGGCTGTGGTGTAGGCCAGCAGCTGTAGCTCTGATTCAATCCCTAGCGTGGGAACCTCCATCTGCCGTGAGTGAAGCCCTAAAAAAAAAAAAAAAAAAAGTACATTTTTTCCTCTAAGTGCTCTTGCTTTTGCAGTTATAATAGAAACGTGCAGAGTTTGGGTTGATGGAAGCCAGGGAAGGCCAGGGAAGGGAGAGTGGACCAAATAGTCTCTGAAGACCCGCAGCTTCTGGGATCTTCCTCCAACAAGGAAATTGAAGGAATTTCCCACTTCCTCCCCCTAATCCAGGTGGTGAGTCTGTTTCTTTAAGGTGTGGGTGGCTGGCTCGGTCTTGAGGTAGCCAGGGGCAAGGAGCTGGGTCCCAGAGCTTCCTAATTATGGCACCTTCTGGATCTTTTTGCCTCCTTTCCTGGTGCTGATGTTGCTTAAACTGAGCAATTAGAGGCAGAGGATGTGGCTGGGAGCCCCGGGCCTGGGTGACCTGTCCTGCTCTGGGCTTAACAATGTTCTGGAGGGTGAGGCTGGGCTGGGAATAGCTTGCTTGCAGGGTTTCTGTTTTTTGTGTGGTTTCTCAAGCCAGCTCCTACTTGTGGGATGTCCTACGGAGAAGGATGGGTGGGAGTAGCACCTCCACGTCGCACAACTTCAGGGGACCCTCTGCCCAGAGAACACAGTGTGACTGCCCCCTGGAGTTGGGTGGTGGCAGCCCTCTCTGAAGGGCTAGAGCTTGGGGCACCCTTGTTTTGTCATGAAGCTCTCTTGGCTCCTTGGTTCTATGGTCGTCATCCTCAGCGGGGTCACCAGAAATGTAGTACAGCAGTTGAGACTGGCTTGTCCCCTCCAGCACTTGCACTGTGGCTGGTTTGGAATACGTGCAGGAACAATTGTCTGGTCAACAAGTGAGCCAGTGCTGTGCATGTTCACTGGGAGACTCGGGGGAGAATGGGATGGGGGGGATAGGTTAGTGGATGAGCCGATCCAGGTACTAGAGGCTTAGTCCCTTGCATCTGTCTGCACTGGGGTCTGTCTCACGGGGTCAGGCCCTGGAGGATGGGTGCTGTGCTCCAGCATTGCTGGAATTTCTAGGGGTAGGCAGGGTGGGGCTGGGAGTCATTCTGATGTGGAAACTCAGGGGTCACATTCAGCCCTGGAATCTGGGTGTGCCCAGCGCAGCCCTTGACTCACTTTCCCACGGCTGGTGGATCTGAGGGTGTGGACGGGGGTGTCTGGTCCCTCTGAGGAGGCTGTGGTCGCAGAGGATGGCCAAGCACCCCCCCCAACCCCGGAGCCCCCCAGGTCAGCACTCCTTCATGTGTTAGCTGCTATGCCTCCAACCCGGGCCACCAGCCCACGGTGGCGACGTGCTGCAGCTGCGCCCGCAGAGCTTAAAATAGCAGGGTGAGCTGGCTGCCTTGCATGTGGGGCGCCCGCAGAGGCACGAGGGGGCAGCTGCTTAGAGTTGGGGCGCCAGTGGCTCTACCCTGTGGGGTGGACAGTGTTCTTTGGAGGTTTCTCTTAGGCTGTGGGCTGAAGGCTGGGGAAGCGGTGGGGCTGGGGCTCAGGTGCATCTGGTGCAGAAGGGAAGCAAAGAGCTTGTCTTCCCTAAGACCTTTTAAGGGAAGACCTCAAACCTAGCCTCAGGGCCTCCTGCTGCAGTCAGAGGCCTTCAGTCCTGGTGTCCTATTTGGCCTTGGCCTGTGGTACTGCCCAGAGTTAGCCATGTAGGGTCCCACATAGCCTAAATGAGAAGAGAAAATGAGACGCAGAGGTGGATGCCAGGTCATGGGCACCTTGAGTCCTAGCCAGGAGGGGCTGACCCCTGGGTCCCTCGCTCCCCAGCTGCCTCCTCTTAGGTCTGGCAGAAACCTCCTCCAGGCTTTCCTTCACTCAGCAAGCACTTTCTGAATACTCCTCTGTGTAAAGCTATTCGTGGCCGTGGAAACCTAGCAGTTAATGAAACAGAGCAAAATCCCTTCCCTCATGAAGTTTAGTTTGGGTAGGGGAGAGAGGTCACAAACAATCTTTTTTTTTTTTTTTTCTTTTGTTTTCTTTTTAGGGCTGTGCTTGTGGCATATGGAAGTTCCCAGGCTGGGGTTGAATCGGAGCTGCAACTGCTGGTCTACACCACAGCAATGCAGGATCTGAGCCGTGTCGGCGACGTATGCCATAGCTCACTGCACTGCTAGATCCTTGACCCACTGAGCAAGGCCAGAGATTGAACCTGCATCCTTGTGGATACTAGTCAGGTTCGCTGAGCCACAACGGGAATTCCGCAAACAGTCATTTAATAAAAAAGCAAATTACATTGTATATTGGGGTCAAGTGCTCTGGAAGGAGCGGCCCAGGGTGAGATGGGGTGTGCTGGGGAGGCGCGCAGTGACTGGGGTGGCCGCTGAGAACGTGGCTTTGATTGAAGCTGTGAAGGAGATGAGAGCTGGCAGAGCAGATCTGGGGGAAGAGTGTTCCAGAGGAGGGACCAGCCAGCACACATGCTCCACCTTAAGGAACGGCAAGAAAAACAATGTGGCCGGAGTGGAGGGGGTGAGTGGGATGTGTGTGTGTGAGTGTGTGTGTGTATGTGTGTGAATTGTGAAAATACTGTGAGATCTTTGTTTTTAACTTCTGACAGAGATAGCAATCCACTAGGGGGTTTTGAGCAGAGCAGGGGCCTGGTCTGACTTACGTGAGGGGGTCACTACCACACAGGAGCTAGCATTAGTGGTCTTTCTCTGGGTGTTAGACCACCTGGGAGGACCTGAGGATGTGTCCAGCTTCTATTCCTGTCCCCACCCCCTAACATATGACTTCTTCTAGGGTTGAACAGGATTCTGGGTCCTCCTTCTTGCCTTAGAGTTTCTTCTGGATGGAGTTGGGGGAGCTAGGCTGTTATGGTGTGTCCCTGAGCCTGCTTGTACTGGGGGTCAAGAACCTGCTAGCAAGTTATCAGAAAATTTGCCAGCTGGGAGTTCCTGTTGTGGCTCAGCAGTGATGAACCCAACTAGGATCCATGAGGACTCGGGTTCGATCCCTGGCCTTGATCAGTGGGTTAAGGATCCGGCTTTGCTATGAGCTGTGGTGTAGGTCGCAGATAGGGCTTGGATCTGGCGTTGCTGTGGCTGTGGTGTAGGTCAGTGGCTACAGATCCTATTCGACCCCTAGCCTGGGAACTTCCTATGATGCATAGGTGGCCTGGAAAAAGGAAAAAGAAAATTTGCCAGTTAGTTTTTTTGTTTTTTGTTTTTGACTTTTTGCCTTTTTCTAGGGCCGCTCCTGTGGCATATGGAGGTTCCCAGGCTAGGGGTCGAATCGGAGCTGTAGCCACCGGCCTACGCCAGAGCCACAGCAACGTGGGATCCGAGCCTCGTCTGCAACCTATACCTCAGCTCACGGCAACACCGGATCGTTAACCCACTGAGCAAGGGCAGGGACCGAACCCTCAACCTCATGGTTCCTAGTCGGATTCGTTAACCACTGGGCCACGATGGGAACTCCTGCCAGTTAGTCGTTAAGCCGTTGGTAGCTTGAGGTTGGCCATGATGGGAGTATTTACACCATGGAAAGTGGCAAGCATGACAAATCAATTTTTCCCCTGGAGAGCTGGCTGTTAAACATGTACAGCCCACCACTGGCTTTTATCCCCACTCTGCCTGGACCAGGGTTTTGAGGGTGCCTTCTCCCATTGGCACCCATATCTGTGTTCCTCCTCCAGTGGAGGTGATAATGCACCTCCACCTCCTCCAAGAGGCCTTCCCAGATGGGCCAGGCCACCCTGCCCTTGGTTCATGCTGCCCACTCTGGTTTGTGCTCATGCTGCGCTTTCAGTTTGAGGCTCTTCCCCGGGTGGGCACTAGCTCCTCGGTCATCCCTGCAGTGGATGCTCAGGGAGTCTTCGGTGACTGCGATCAGTGTCAGTGCCCTTTGTCTGTGTATGGATGTGCTGGCTGGTTGGAGTGTGTGTATGCATGGAAGGTTCTCAGGTGTAGACTGTCTGATAAAGCTCTTTGCCGGCAGTGCCTCTCCATCCCCCATAGTCATCCATAACCCCACTCTGCAGATGAGGACATGGAAGTGGGCTCACTCATTCATTCATTTGTTTGTTGGCTCCAAAAAATATGCACTGCTCCGAGAGCTGTGAGTCTAGTCCAGGTCACGCAGATGTAAGTGTCAGAGCTGGGTCTGGGCCTCGGTTCTTCTTTCTGCCTGTTTCCCTGCAGTGTGAACGTGGGCCTTGTGGTGTCAGCTAGGAGCAGGTGGGGGTCACAGGTAGCACGGGCATCCCTGGAGGATGCGGGGTGGGGCGTGGGAGGGGCAGCGCCAGTGCTCAGTGCTGTCCCTGCTGTGTCTGTCCTGCCTGGCCGAGGCTGCAGGCTGGCATTTCCTCTGGCAGCGGCGTGGGGGAGGGGAAGAGCAGGTGTGCCCTGGCACCTGGCCCAACTGGGATCTGGAAGCGCCCCTTGGGGCTGGAGTTTGGGGCATGAGTGACACTCAGTCACCCAGATGCCTTGGGCCTCGTGGAGCCCAGCCACATTCTCTGAGCTCCAGGCTGGACATCTGAGCTTCCCGGGGTTCAGGAGGTGACCGGAGCTGGCTGGTGACCCCAGGGAGGGCCTCCAGGGCCAGGACAAATGGTGGTGGTCTAGCAGGGTGAAAACCTGCCAGACAGGCTGGGGTGGTGGTGGGGTGTCCCATACATGGGCTGAGGTGGGTGCGTGTGGTAAAGGCGGGTGAGGCTTGGGGGCTGTGTGTGTGGCATGACAGGTTCTGTTAATTTCCCTTTGGATTTCTTGTGCATCCACCACAGATCAAGCTAGGCCGGGTGCTGCAGGAGGAACACAGTGAGTTCCTCCCCTCAGGGGCTTATTGTAGGAGGACTTTTATGCAAACAACCATGATACAAGTGTGGCATCTGAGATGAGCCTTAAACCATCCTCTGAAGGCAGAGGTGGGTGGGTGGAGGGCAGCGTGGAGCCAGAGGATAGAAGCAGGGAAGTGGGGGTGCACAGAGGAAGCAGGGGGGTGCTCTGGTGCCAGGAGTGAGCACACACAGGTCAGGGACTCTTGGGAAACAGGCTGACAAAACATGGTGCAGGAGGTCTCAACACCAAGCTTGAGTATTTGTCTCAAATCCCTAGGGAGCCAGAGAAGGTTTCGAGCTGGCTGGTGGGGCAGCATGGCACCACCATGTGCCGTGGGGGTTGGGGGTTAAGGCTCCCCAGGAGGGAGACCCGAGTGCGTGGGAGCAGAGCTGTGTGGGCAGGAGCCTCTGCCTTCAGGGTTGTGTGTGCCATCTTGTGCTGTCTGGATCCTGGGCAGATGTTGAGCAAGTCTGGGTCCACATTGTATGTGACTGGGTCATAGCAGGAACGACCTCTGCCAGAGCAGCCCGAGAGAGACTGTGCAAAAAACTTGGGGTTCTGGTAGCCTGCACAGCAGACCAAAGTGTGCGGTTGTGACTGTTTGCACTTGAGGTACTTTTGAGGGAAGAAAGATGCCTCTGGGTCTAGGATGGACCAGATGCTTCTCTGAGGTCCCCTCAGCGGGAGGCCCCTGAATGTCGGCGCCTGGATGTGGGTCAGCCTGAGGTGGGCAGAGGGAAGGGAGGATGAACAGGGTGGTGGCCAGGTGCTGCTGCTGCCTCACGTTACAGAGCGGCCAGGGGCTCAGAGACCACACGTGGCTTCATGCACTGTGAGGCCTGAGCGTCCTCAGACAGCCCCATTCCACCCAATGGAGACATCCTCCCCACCTCTCAGCCCTGCTTCTCTCATTCTCTCCAGCTGGGGGAGGGGGAGTGTGTGTAGGCTCCCCTCCCCTGTGGCTTCAGAGCAGGTTGGATCCCGGCCACGGTCTGTTCTCCATCTTACTTAGAGCATCTCCAAGTGCTGTGTGCCTGCTGCTCTCCCTGCAGTGGTTCCGGGCTCATTGGAGGGGGAGGGTCCCAGCCACGTGGGCTGGCTCAGGCTCACATGGGTCAGAGAGGGCCATCCCTGCCAGTCAGGCCCTCCACAGAGCGTTTGGGAATATTGCATTTGCTGGGTCAGGAAATTCCACTGGCGCATGGCAATAGACCTTGGGCTTCATCACACCTCCCTGGGCCCCTGGCCTGGCCTTATCGCATCCTCCTGAGCTGCCTGCCCTCCTTGATAAGTGCTAATCACCAGTGCTTCACTGCTCCTCCTGTCCGGGAGGGCATGGCTCTCACAGCAGGCTCTTTTAGGGGACCCAACAGGGATGCTGTGCGGGCTTGGGGGGAAAGGTAGGCTCTTTAGGAACTTGCCTGGAGAAAAGGGCCTGAGAGCCCAGGGTGGGCAGCTCCTGGGTGGGTCCCCAGCCTGTGCCTCTGGACCTCTGCTGCTCCCGCCCCGGTAACCTGCTCCAAGAGGAGGTGTGGCAGCCCCCACTCTCCTGCCCTCAGGCCAGGCCCATTCTGCTGCAGAGTGGCTGTCACCTTGCTTAAGATTCCCCCCCTCCAAGGCCCTTCCTTTCCACGCCTATGTTCAGCAGTGATTTCAGAGCACTGGGCACTGGCTCTGCATCAAGGGCTGGGAAACAAAGACCATGGGCGAAGCCCTCGCCCTTAAGGGGCTCATGGTCTGGGGGTAGGGACGGGGTGAGCAGGCAACTCCGTGGTGGGATGCACTCAGGTGCATTGGTGCTCTGGGGAGGGACCCCGGCACGTCTCCCCAGACTCCTCAGGGGAGGTGAGAGCAGCCCTGATGCCCTCTGGGTTGTGATATGAGCAGTCAGGGTGTGGGGAGGCTAGTCCCAGGTAGAGGGAGTGGCGAGTGCTAAGGCTGGGGGCGAGGAAGACAGGGGAAGTTTGCCAGGCAAGGTGCAGGGGATGGGGCTGAAGGGCGAGGGGGGTAGGGGAGCCCCTGGCTTCCAGGGTCCTTTCTGCTCCAACCCCACTTCCCTTCCTGTTCACTTTCCGTGGAGCGTCCTTGTGGCTGGGTGTGTGGACGTCACCTCCCCAGACTTCCTGGCACTCTTCACCCGCTGGCCTTGCCCAGCCTTTCTGCCACTAGGATGCTCTTCCTTCTGCCCTGCCCAGTCCTGCCCATCTCCCAGGAAACGAGTCAGGTCCCATTTCACCGAGTGGGAATTTCAGGGCTGGAAGGAGCTTTAGAGAAGCAACTAGTGCAAGTTTCTTGTTCTGTAGTTGAGGAACTAGAGGTCATACTGGTAATTGGCCTTGTGAAGCTTTGATCGTTAGGTAACCAGGTGACTGAACAACTAGAAGGCCTGGGAAGCCCTTCCTGGTGATGCTGGCTTGCCCTGTGCTCATCCTCCTTTGAGCTCCTCCTCCTTAGTTCATCAGTTATCCACTGGCCCTGCTGCTAGTCAGGCATTGTCCTGGCTACAGCCCCTGCCACCCTGGGTTTATGGTCCAGGCGGAGAACCAGACAGCAAATGGCCACTCAAGTAAGTGTGTGCTTTCCAACTGTGGTGAATGCTGAGGGAGAGAGAGAGAGAGAAAAAAAAAGAGAGAGAGAGAGGGAGGGAGAAGGAGAGAAAGTGGAGCTCTGAGAATGCCTGTTGACAGGAGGGGCTTATTTTTATTTTTTATTTATTTATTTTTTTGGCTGTGCCTATGGTACATGGAAGTTCTCGGACCAGGGATCGAACCTGCACCATAGCAGTGATCTGAGCCGCTGCAGTGACAATGCCGGATCCTTAACCTGCTATATCACAAGAGAACTCCAGAAGGGGCTTTCATTTAGATAGTGGCGGGGGTGGGGCGCAGCAGCCAGAAAACCTGAAGAGACTATTTTGAAGAACTCACAAGAGCTCAGGGATGAGAAGAAATATGTCAGGGGGTGGGTTGAAGAAGAGCATTCCTGGCAGAGGGAACAGCATGGGCAAGGGCTCTGAGGAGGGAAAGCTCTGAGGGCTCACTGGTTGGAGAAGCTGGGGCTGGAGAGGTGGCCAGGGGCCCATGGTGCTGCACCTCCAAGGTTGCTTTAGGAAATCTGGATTGTAATAGAAAAGTAGAATAGCAAGTACAACACACACACACACACACACACACACACACCTGTAATCTGAGCAAAACAGGAAACCACTGAGGGCAATGGAATAAGAGGGCAATGTGTGTGAGAGGATGGGAGAGGAGGCCCCTGGCAGGAGAGGGGCTGAGGGCCCTGACCCTGGTGCTGCAGGAGCCCAGTGAGCGGTGCCCTGGGGCTGGACGGGCGGTGCCTGTGGAGCAGCAAGAAGAAGGCGGCTCATTGGATCGGATGAGGGTTTGATTGGAAGTGGGGGGGCCAGTGACCACGGGGAGTCAGGGATGAACCTTGGGCCTCTGGCATAAGCAATGGGATGAGTATTTGGGCTGTTTATCGAGAGGGGAGGCTGTGCCAGGGGAGCAGGGCCGGGGCAAGGTCAGTCGCTCTGGGGCATGTGAAATTGGAGCTGCTGTGAGACAGCCACGTGGGGATGCCAGCTAGCAGTGGTGGAGCGTGCTTGGGGCTCAGAAGACAGGTCAGGGCCAGGTAACGTTTAGATGTCATCAGCATGTGGATGATGCTGCAGCAGGTGGGGTGGCCAGTGCAGGAGTGTGATGCAGAGGGGAGGAGGGCCCGGGACTGAGGGCCTCCCTGAGGAGGTCCTGCCAGCCCTGGCCCCTAGAATTTGAACCACAGAACATTTTGTATTGATGATGTGTTGTGTCTTTCTCTGTTCAGTCACTTTATGATTCGATGGAGACTGGGACCATAATTATTCTCAGGGATAATGGTAATAGTGCATCAGTTCACTGAACGCTTTGTGTCCGACATTGTGTGGTGTGTGGTGCTTCTGTAACCCCCAGTCTCTGTTTTTTACATACTGCTTGGGAGGTGTGTATTATCATCTCCCCCATTTTTTTCCTTTTTTAGGGCCCCACCCGTGGCATATGGAAGTTCCCAGGCTAGGGGTCGAATCAGAGCCATAGCTACTGACCTATGCCACAGCCACAGCAATGCCAGACCTGAGGTGCATGGCAGCTTGCAGCAGTGCAGGATCCTTTAACTCACCGAGTGAGGCTAGGGATGGAACCTGCATCCTCATGGATACTGGTCAGGTTCTTAACCCACTGAGCCACAGCAGGAACTCCTCATCTCCATCTTATGGTTGGGGAAACTGAGGTACCCAGCAGGCAGGCGGTCATTCCAGGTTACCCAGCATGCGGGTAACTCATGTAGGTGGGATTTGGACCTAGATCTGTCTAGTCCCAAAGCCCCCAAAGTTTGCAGAGCATTGTTCTCTGCGGTCAGGTTGGGTGTTAGGGATGGCCCGGGTTTCTGTAGGCCTCTGAGCCTGTGCCGTCTTTTCCCCCAGAACCGGGCCCAGCTGGCCCACAGTTGCTGGGCATGCGGGGTGTGCCTCGTGCATGGGCTTTGTAACGATTCCTCCCACCTCACCTGGCCCATCACAGATCCAGAAGCCTCACTGACAGCTCCCTGCTGGGTCTGCAGCAGTATGGATGGTCTGGAGCTGTGACCCTCATTCTTTGGAGCTAGGTGTCTGCGGCATCAACAGCAAGAGCCTCACGGGTGTGCGCACATGTCCCATGCAGGGTGTGGACACACAGTGAGGTCTCCTCATGGGCGAGGTTCCTCCATAGGCACAAGTGGCCTCTACCTCTTGGGCCTTTAGATGTGATGGGACAAGGGAGTTTGCACAGGCCCTCCAGGGACTCAGGGCTGGCTGCAAGCGCCTCCAGCAGGCTGGCCACCCGGGGCGGGGAGGGCCCGGAGGAGCTCTGTCTTCTGTCTTCTCCTTTTCCCACCTTGTGTCTTTCCTGACTCTTTCTCTCTATTCCTACATTCGTGTTTTTCTAACTGTCCGTTTCTCCATATGTCCCAGGCTGGGCCATGTGGTGGGGATGTGGCTGCAAATGGCCACTGACCACACAGCCCTCACACTTGGTTATGAAAGGCGGCAATGACGTCCCTCATGCCCCCAGGCCCTGGAGATCCTGCTTCCCAGGAACAGTTCCACACACTTCGGGCTTGGGTCCCACCCTCTGGTTAGTGAACTTGGGCTCTTGGGTGGGGAGGACTCAGAGCCTGGTGGGCTTCCCTGCCCTCCCCCTGCCCTGCCTGAGGTGGTCCCTGGGAGAGGCACTGGGGCTGAGGAAATGAGCAAGACATGGCCCCCGCCGCCTTTGAGAAGCCCAGTGGCCAGAGCAGAGGCAGGTGAGCAAACAAATCTGTCTGGATGAAGAGCTGGGGTCCCGAAGGAGGAGGGACAAACCTCTCCCCAGAAGGAGGTGCTGCTGCCCCGGGAGTGGGTCCTGAGCCATTGGTCCCTCCTGCTAATGGCCACCGTCCCACTTGCAGCCAAAGCGGCTCTTGGTTTTCCTTACTGGTCTCAGAAACTAAACGCACAAAATAACCTTTAGTTCCTTTCTACCCCGACCCTTTTACCATCATCATTGTCCTTCATGAATCCTGGCCAAGGCTGGCAACATGTGGCCCTGGAGCTGTTTAATTTCCACAGCAAATAGGAGGCCTGCCCCTGGGCCTGGACCCACCTCATCTCCTCCTGTTGAATAAATCTTCATGCAGACATCCTGGGGTGCGGGCCCTGCTAGGGGCCTCTCGATCCTTCTCCCTTGCTCCTTCTCTTTAAAGTTTATTGAGGGAACACTGGTTGATAACATGATATAAGTTTAACAGGCCGAGCATCCTACTTTGACTTCTGTAGACTCACCACCAAGGGTGTAGTTTTCATCTGTCACCATATAGCTGACCCCCTCGCCCTCTGATAACCACTGCTCTATTCTCTGTATCTACCTGTCTGTTTGGTTTGGTTTGGTTTGTTTGTTTATTAATTTAATATTCCAGGCATGAGTGAAATCATACAGTATTTGTCTTTCTCCGTCTGACTTATTTCACTTATTAACATGTGAGGTCCGTGCATGTTGTTGAAATCAGCAGGGTTTCATCTGCGTCATGGCTGAGTTGTGCTCCATCGTGTACACACACGTGTCTATCCATTCATCCTTCGTCCGTCCTTCTTCCCTTTTGGCACCGTCGGTAAATGGTTTGCTTAGCAATCAGAATACTTCCTATGTTGCTGAAGAAGATCAGGGGACTTGAAACAATGGGGCCAGGTGAATGAGGCTCCCTTTGCCTATGATGGTGGTTCCATGACACGTTCCTTTGGATGGTAGGGGCTGCTCTGTCTCACCTAACTCCTGTGAGGCCACCCTGCTGAGCCTCGAAGATGCAGGATGCCTCGAGAGCCCAACACGATGTCAGATACGGAGATGGCTTGGGTCCGAAAGAGTGCGTGGGTGGGCAAGAGCCCAAAGGCTGCAGGCCTGAGAAGTGCAGGGAGAGGCTGAGAGCTTGGCATTTACTCTGAAGCCCACGTCTCCTCAGCTGCCAGGTGGCAGAGATGTGTGTTGATGTCAAATATTCACTTCTCTTCCTCCCTCTGGGAATTCTGTACCTGCTTCACTTTTTTTGTTGTTTAAAAAACAAACACCTCCCCCACCCCAAATGGGAAAGGAAGAGGCAGCCCTGCCTTGTTCACATGCTCTGGGATATCAAGGGCATCTTACCTTCCGCTCTCCTGAGCTCGGGCGTGGCTGAGGACCAGAGTGGGGGGAGGGGAGATGTGTCACATCATCTGTTCTCTCTGGTGGTTCCTTCTGTACCCAGAGTCTCAGAAATTGAGGCAGCATGGCAGCTGATCTGGCCTCCTCAGCCCCGGCCAGGCCCAATTTCTAGGGCCCTGATCCTGTCAAGCGCCCCACTGCTTGGGGAGCCCTGGGATGAAGCCCACACTCTTCATGTGTCACACAAGGCCTTGCAGGTAGCTCCCTGTGCTCCTGTTGGCCATCTCCTCACTGCCCTAAAGATCCTCTCTCTTGCCACACCCACTCCAGAGAGCCCCTCTCCAGGGGTGGTCTTGCTTTGCTGTCCTATTGTGGCACGTGCTCGCTTTCTCGCTCTGCTCTGGGCTTCTCTAGGGATGGGCTGGAGTGCCTGGAAGCCTGGTCTCTTTATGAGCCCCTTGGGGCCCACAGCTACGTCTCACTCATCTCTGTCTTTTCCTGAGTCCCTGCTCAGTGTCCCGCCTGTGTGCGAGCTGTCTGTTGGGAATGCATGGTCTGTTCTAGGTAGGAGCGGAAGACGGGAGGTGCTGCTGGCTGAACCTACCCTCCCGTGGCTCCTCTCCCGGCTTTGCCCAGGCTGCCTCCCTTCAGGGACTCACTTCCTGTCTTGCAGACACCTTCTCCTTGCAACTCCTTCCTTCTTCCCACCCTCTGTATGATAACGATAATGCAGGGCCGTCTCCTTGGGGATGCTCCTTTGCTGACCATCAGTCCAGGGGCACTGCCCTGACCACCCCTTCCCTTTGCCCCTTCCTCAGCTCCTTCTGCTAGTGACCTCTTCTCACTGAGATTCTGTCTGTTAGACAGGAAGACTGCCAAAGGCAGGAACCAGGTTTAGAGCCCAAGGAGGTAAAGAGCATGGGCTTTGAAATTACAGTTTCTTTATTTGTAAGAGGATAATAACCATATCTATCTCCAGAGCCGTCCTGGTGATCCAGTGAGCTACTGTGTGGGGGGCGTGGTGCCTGGGGGACAGTGGGGACTTGTAAATTGGGGTTGCTCTCATTCTGATAATGGCCAAGTGGGGGCTCTCACTGAGGCTTTGTGGATGGGCTGAGCAGTAGGACTTCAGTGCCCTTTTGATGAGTGTGGCCATGAGGGAGCAGAGGGGTTACATGGGGCGGCCCTCTCCCTCTCTTACCTGCCTGTTGTCCTGCACCCCCAGCACCCCAAGGCCTCAGTTGCTGAGGAAATAATTATTAGCATGAATCCACTTATAACAGAAATGAAAGTTGGACAATCCAGGACAGCGGGGAGGCTGTTCTCACTGAACAAGGTGTGAGCTGGGGAGAAGAGAGAGATGAGAAAAATTAGAAGGTGGAGGGAGCCTGACTGACACCACATCCCCATCTGAGACTAGTAATGACAGCCCCTGGTATTTACTCAGCACTCAGTGTCCTCAGATGGTTCTCACACAGGCTGGCTCACCTGACCCTCACGACTCCTCCAGGGGGTGGGCTCTGGGAGCCTCACTTTAAAGAGAAGATGGCACCTCAGAAAGGGGAACGACCTTGCCCTGATCACACAGCTGAAAACTGAGCTCAAAAACAGATCTCCTGACTCTCAGTCCAACTGAGCAATGTTCTCTCCTGCATCAAAAGGCAATGCTATGAGGACAAGGTGGGAGACACGAGCCCTCAGGAGCCCGTCCAGGCTGAAGAGGACAAGAGATGTTAGCCATTCCAGTCGAGTGGCAATGGGGTGTGCTGGGAGCCAGCCGGACATCTGCCCCTTATGTGTGCATAGCTTCTTCATGACTCCTATACCCAACCAGGGGGCAGCAAGGTGCCATGGTTGTGACACACACCGGGTTTCGCTGGGGTTTCGTTGCTGGGCTGCCATCTAGGTGGGGAAGGGGCTCAGAATAGTGGCACCACTGCAGATCCCTTTAGCAGCTGAGCTGTCCCCAGAATGAGTGCTGGGGCCCCTAGGATGCAGGCTTGCCTCCAGCAGCATGTGCTCCGCAGCACACCAGAAATGGGGGTCTGGTTGGAATGAGTGGTCCCCTCGGCCACAGCCTGTGGGGTAGTTCTGTTCCTGCCTATGACCTTGATGACTAATGTCCTTCTGTCTTCGGGCTAGACCTCGTGCATCTGAAGGGCCGGCAGCGGCGCACCTCATGCCTGTTTCCGCAAGGGCTTGGCACGCGCGTGGCACAGAGCAGGTGTGGAGTAAATATGTTTGGGAGGACGTTTCATACTCTCACCCTGGAGGGCAGGATTCTTCCACCCAGCTGCCCTGACTAGCGCCTCCCCGCGGCTGAGCGCAGTGTTAGGTGCTGGGATACAGCGCCAGGAAAGACGGGGCGCTGCTCTGGGGGTGCTCTCAAAACCCTCTCGCTGGTGGCAGAAGAGAGGTGTCCCCACTCTCTAGTCTTTTTATTTGTCAACAGGGCAGTGCAGACTTCTGCACAAGGTGATGTTTCGAGGTAGGAAGAAGGGCTCCTGGATGCTCCCAAGCCCCTAGCAAGAGCATTCTTGGTTCTGGGTCCTGGCCAGCCCTTCCGTGCCGGCAGCCCTTCCGGGCCGGCATCCCGGAGCACTCCGAAAGCACCCTTGAAAAGGCAGGATTCGAGCGGCAAGGCAGGGCTCTACCAGGGCCACCTACTCTTCTTAGCTGGGTGGGGGTCCTGCCCCGAGCGTCGGGCAGTGGTGGAGGGGAAGGGGAACTTGCGCAGCTGCAGGAGCCTCTGGAGCCGCGTGTGCGCGCGCGCGGAGGGGGCGGGGCGGGCGGCGCGGCGCTTGTCGCGAGCGCCTTTCCCGCACCTCGCGCCACCCCTGCGGTCCCCTTTCCCCGCGCGCCCTAGCCAGACCCACGTGTGCAGAGGCGCGCGCCTGTGTGTGTGTGTATCCGGCAGGCCGTGTGCCCGGTTCGGACAGGCCCCATGGGCACTGGGGGCGGCAGCCAGCTCGACAGTGGCGGCGCTTCTTTCCCCTCCAAACCTCCTCAGCCCTTTCCTCCGGCTTCCTTGGGTCGTGGTTCCCCCGGCCAATCCCCTCCCCCCTCGCCCCCTTCGTTCCCCTAAAAGAGGCCAGCGCCTTGCGATGAAGATTCTGGTTCACCCGGACTCCCGAGCCCTTGACATTTAGGGAGCCTCGCGGCGCACTGGTGTAGGCACCAGGCAGAACGCTAATCCCATTAAAGCTGTGGTGTCATCCGGGAGGGAGGCTGCCCCCCGCAGGCCTCACGCTCATTGGCCTAATGCAAACCAAGGGGCGGAGCCGAAGGCCGGGGAGGGGGCTCCGGCGATTTCGGAGTCGGAGTCGGGAGTCGGGCCGGGATTTCGCAGGGGAAGCCCAGCGGTTGCAGCTGCGGCGGATCCCTCGGCACTGCCCGCCGCGCGCCGGGGCAGCCCAGGGCCGAGGCAGCTCCGCAAAGTCGCGGGGCGAGAGGAGGCGGGCGCCGGCAAAGTGGCCGGACCGGGCCGGGGTGGGAGAGGTGTGCCCGGGAGCCTGGAGCCCAGCGCCCTGGTGCCTCGCGTGGAGCGGCCGTGCGCCCCGGAGGCGAGCTGACGCTCCGGAACGAGAAATCAAATAGCAGCCTCCCCAAAGACGCTAAGTTACGCAGGCCAGCCTGTTCCCGGGGAGCGCGCGTGGAGCCGCATCGCAGAATCCTCCCGGGCCGGCCGGCCGGGAGCCCAGCGCCTGACCCCGAGCGCGGGGCTCGACCGGCGGTGCGCCCCGAGACTGAGCGAGGGCGTGCAAGGCTCCTCCGACCCGCCCGCAGCCTGTGCCCGACTCGGGCGCCCCCTCTGTCCCACTCCGGGAGCGATGCCCCCCGCCCCCTGCGCCCCCCGGGAGCGACACGAGCATGGAGAAGTCGAGTAGTGAGGATTCTTCGATCCATCGGAGTCCATCTTTGGACAGCAAGGACTCAGACTTTGCCAAGCCGTCCACCTCGGGCCGCCCGTTCGGCCGCGGCTTCACTGCCGGCGCTTTCTATGGCACCGCGGGCTCCCGCGGCCAGAGCCGCGCTGAGGCTGGTGTGAAGACCGACAAGTACAATGCACCCAAAGGCAGCAAGTACGTGGTGTTTTACCTGGACCTGTCCTTTGTTTTCCTCCTAGAATTTAAGAAGTGCAACATGGCCAGGGGCTGCCTCTGCTGCTTGAAGTACATGATGTTCCTCTTCAATTTGATATTCTGGGTAAGTCCTTGCGTGTATCTCTCCTTTGCCTCCTCTCTTCTTTGCTTAAGCGCGTACCCTCTTTCTCTTTGGAGCTGCATTGCTCTGCTCTCTGCACAACGGTAAGTGGGGTTTTAAAAACCGGTTTCCTCCCTCTTTCACGCATGTGCCTCTTCCTCTCTCTCTCTCCTTCCTGGCTGAAGGGAGGCTGCAACTTGCCTGTCTTCCAGGAGAGACTTGCTCTACTCCTAGCAGGCTACTGAAGTTTGCAGCCACCACCTCCTATAAGACACACATATGCCAAGTGGCTGGCTCCAAACCAGGTCATCTGCAGAAGTAGGTGTGGGGTCGGAATTTTTAACAACTGTGACCTTGAGTTGAATTCAGGCAGAAGTGGGGATGGTTTTCTGACTTTCTTCCTGTATTCCTCCTGAATATGCAAGAACACTGTCTGCAGCATTTTATGGACACGAGATGGGGGAGTGGTAGAGGTCACTCCGATCCCTTCAGTGAATCCCAGGAAAAGGAGGAGGAGCCCCTGCCCCAGGGACTGGCTTGCTGGCCTGCAGATATGCCCCCAGTTAGGGCTTGTGTGGAGAGGGTGGGTGTGTGTGTGGGAGGGATGCTGCCATCGGGTGGTGGCAGCTGCTTTTGAGGGATTGCAGTGGACTGGGCAGCGAGCAGGCTGGCCATGTGCTCCCACCATGGAACGCCAGCCCTGCCAGGCTCCAGGAGCTCCAGGGGCTGGAAGGGACAAAGGGAGTGCCCCCATCCTTGGTAAGAGGACATGTTCAAGAGAAAGTGTCAGTGGGTGGGTCAGCTTGGAATCGTTCTCGGTCCCCTTTACTTGGAGGCCTTGTCTGTGTGCATGTGGGCGTGAGAAATACTAGTTAGGCAAATCTGAAAACTCCTTAAATTCATATCTAATTGTCCCTTCATCCCGACTTGTGCCTCTGCCTTTCTTCAGCAGAGCCCAGACCAAGTCAGCACAGATGTTTGGCTCTGCCCCAGCGCTGTCCTCCTGCTTCTGGAGGCTGTCAGCTGCCCACGTCCGGGAGGAGCCCTGGGGCAGGAGAGCCCCTCACAGTGCAGTGGGGTGGAGCGGCGTGCTTTGGTGTTCGGCATTTGTGTGAACTGACTCACTCTAATTGAAAA
This sequence comes from Phacochoerus africanus, assembly GCF_016906955.1. NCBI lineage: Eukaryota > Metazoa > Chordata > Mammalia > Artiodactyla > Suidae > Phacochoerus > Phacochoerus africanus. The sequence goes on along the minus strand of NC_062550.1, from coordinate 70,763,814 downwards.
ACTTTCTTGGGTGTGTTTGGTGGGTGGCTTGTCCCATAGAAGGGGAGAGCTCAGGGCTGGGAGGGAAGAAGACAGGCTCTGGCCCTGGTTCTGTCTGGGCTTTTCGTGTGACCTTGGGCAAGTCACTTTATCCCTTAGGGTTTCCTTTCCAGTCCACTGCGGGGGGGGGGGGGGGTTGTGTGTCGTGATAGTCTCCCTTATATCCTTACCTCATTAGTTAGGGGACATCCTGCATCCTTGTCTTCTCTCTGGGGTGGGAGGGACCCTCCCATCTCCACCCCTTCCCTTCTCTTCTGAGGAGACTGGTCTCTGTTTTAGTTGGGTTTCCCCAGATGCCTCCATGGTCTGGGGCCCTCCAGACACTGCTGGTGAGATGTTACCTGCCCTGTGCTGAGGGTTTTGTGGAAACTGGAGCAGAACCATTGGAATGTCAAGAATGATTTTATGGCTGCCTTTGGGCAAGTGCTCCTGGTCCTCTGGCTCATTTGCCAGCGTCAGGGTCAGCCAAGCGCTGGTGTGTATTTCTCTGGTGCCTGTGGATTTCCATGAGTGCGGCCCATTCACTGTGCACAGTCTCTGTCTCTGTCCTTGATAACAATCCCCACCTACCTTTCGACCTTTCTGCCTTGCCCCACTCTTACTAGGAAGACCCTCCTGGGCTGCTCAGTGCCCTGGCCAGTGCCTCCCACGCAGCCGCACTCCTCCCCACCCCCACCCCGCCACCTGCTGGCCTGAGTAGGTATAACTGCCTGTGCGTCCTCTCTTCTCTAAGATGGTCCCCCAGGTTAGGTTAGGGACCTTCCCACGACATAGTCCTGCACATAGATGGCATGGGTTATGTGTTTGTAACTGAATGAATGGAGGGCCAGCATGGTAAATCCATATGTTACTGTGTGGTAGTGATTCCCAAATCCCACCTGACAGGGAAGAGAAGGTAGTTATCAAACTTGCCAGTGATGAGGGCTCCCCTGGCACCATAGCTGTGGGGCAACAAGGCACTCTCTCTGTCTTCCTGAGGTTAATGAGCCGGTGGGTGGAATGGCCTTCCTTTCGGTCATAGTGAGAGAGCGTGCTGTCTCTTCCTAATAAGAAGATACCTTCCACGTCTTGCTTACCAGGCAAGAAGTCACTCGCTCTCCTAATCTCTGACTTTTCTGATTACTTAATGTTTTCAGAAATCCCATGACATGCTATGAACTGGGAAAATTTTTGAGTCTCACAGACCCAGTTCAGCATGTGAGATAAGGCACAGACCTTAGGAGAGATGGAAAATTTAGTAAGAGAGAAGTGGGTGCTTGTATGTGTGAGAGTGTTTGCCATTGAGTTTATGGGGAGGTGGAGGAGCGGGTGTAACTGGGATTTGGGCACCTGGGTCCCTGTGTTCCACTCGAACAGAGGCTTCCTGCAGGAGGTGTTCGGGCTGCGATGGGGTGGTGGTGGTGGTCGGCAGTGGAGGAAAGAGCCAACGCAGAGGGAAAGCACGCAGGCGCTTGGGCTGAGGCAGGTGGGGTTGTTGAAGAGGCAGGGCTCTGGAGACCTCTGCTGCTCTCCAGGGCCCCAGGGAGGGAAAGGCAGAGATGAGGGAAGGGTGTGGGTGCAGGGCTGGTCAGAGCCCAGCCCTCTGGGATCCGGAGCAATTGGTAGGAATTTTGTAGCCATCCCTTTCCAGTCTCATGGCTCAGACTGCAAAAGGAGGCTTTCCTGAGGCATAAGAGTTGAACCTGAGGCCTGCACTCTGTGAGAGAGATTTTCCCATGGATCCTGAAGCCCACCTGGTAGTTGCCCAAAGTCACTGCTGCCGCCACATCCCCTGCCTCCTGGGAGCCCTCTGGGGGGAGTCCCTTTGCTTGCAGCTGTCTCACCCTGCAGCCCCTCTCTGGCCCAGCGGCCCTGGTTCCCTGCCGCTGGGTGGAGCTTCTAGGATATTGGTATTGGCGAGGGCCTGGGTGACATCACTGGGGGCAGGATGGAGGCGGAGCTGTGCGGCCAGCCTCCTCCTCCTTGTGAGGAAAGGCCAGGTGCCTTGCGGGCTGCTGGGCGCCTGCCTGGTGGGGGAGGGGTTGGTGTCCAGGTCTGCTGCTGTCACCACCGACTAGGGCCAGCCGGTGCTAGCCAGGTTGGCGCCCAGGGCAGCATTTCCGAGGGCCTGATCTAGAGGGTGGGGGTGGGGTCCGCCTGCCTGAGTCCCACCTCCTCTGCGCCCTGCATGCGCCACCCTGTCCCTCAGGGCCAAACAGGATGCTGGCCTCTAGATGGATAGGAAATAGGAGGCCTGAACCGGGACAGAAGTTCTCCATCCTGAGCGGCCTGCCCACCAGTAGCCCACCCCCCCAAGGTGTTTCTCCTCATGGGGTGTTTCCTCAGTCAGCCCCAGCTCTGTCCGCAGGCCATCTGGCGGAACACTCCAGGCAGAGCTTAAGTGAATCTAAGCCCCTTCGGGAAGGCGCAAAAGGCTCAGCTTTTAACTCTGAGTAGGGGAGAGAGACTAGAGGGGTGAGCTCTGAGCGCTGGGGGCCTCTGTCCCCTTCTCGGGACAGCAAATTGTGATCCCAGCCCAGCTCCTCTCAACCCAAATTGAATTCCTATGTGATATGGGGTGAGGTGGGGGTAAGGATGGTATAATTGCCACTCAGGATACCGGTCACTTTTCATGCTTGCCAGCAGAACTGTCCCATCACTTTAAATCATGGCTGGCAGAGCAGTGACATTCTGGCCCTACTGCAGCATCTATTCCTTGTGGATTGCTCCCTTAATAAAGGCCAATTAGCCACACATTCCGTGTGCCTGCCAGAGCAGGGGGAGGTTGGTGCAGGGCTGCCTGGGCTGGGTGCTGGGTGGGCGCCCTTATTAACCCCTCCTAAGTGGGGGCAGGCCTTTTTGGCTTAGCCCCTCTCGGGCTGTTTACTTGCCTTCTGGGTGCGGGCAGCTTGGTCACCGCTCTCCAGCCACGTCTGAGGCACGCGTTGGGTACGGTGAGTGCCCCTGTGGATGCGGTGGCTCCCCTTGGTCCATGGTGGCCAGGATGGGGTCTGTGCACAGTCGGTGCTGGGCAGCCTGGGGTGTCCTGAGTCTGTGGGCTGCGTTCCACCTGGGGATGGAAGTGGTGAGCGGACTGAGGGGTCTGAACAGGGCCTGAACAGGTTCGGACTTGGCCTCTCCAAAAGGAAATACAGGCCCCGGTGGGCAGCAAGAGGCCTCCCAGACGCTTAGGTGTGAGGCCTCCAGCTGGCTCCCCAGAGGGTGGCTACAGGTAGATCCCCGGGTGGGTCAGGCCTGGCTCTGCTGGGGGAGGGGCAGATGCAGGGCCTGGCTGATGCTCCGAGACCCCAGAACGTGGCCGTGAGGGAATGCCGGCTCTGTGTTCACTTCCTTTCCAAAGCATTAAAAATTAAACTTCCTTGTCTTGATATCTATTTTTAAATCATGTCAGAGCCAGCCTTGGTGTCAGTCAAGAGGGGGTGGGGAGGACGAGGGCGGAGAAGAGAAAGTCCCACTGAAACAGGGCACGGATGATGCCCAGACCTCCTCCATAAGCCTCTCCCGTGGACGGGGCCTCGCCCCCTCCTGCCGTGCCTATATGTGCCTGGCTGCCCTTGGCTGAACTTGGCGGCGGGCTGTGGGGCTTACTGGGCTGTGGGGTCCCAATCGAGCCTGTTCACTCATGCCACAACTATTTCCTGAATGCCCGCTGCGTGCGCAGGAGCCTCCAGTGCTGAGGACGGGCTGACTGGGCTCGCCCGGGGCGGATCAGCTTTCTGGGGCCAGGAAGTGGCAGGATGAGAGGTCATGTGGCTCGTCCTCCATCGAGCACTTGAACACAGGGCTGAGAGGCAGCATTCTAGGCAGAGGCAGCAGTGGGCCTGGACCCAGCATCTGTCCTGGGGACCTGACTTGACCTGTCCTTCCCTTCTCCCACATCTTGTGGTGGCTTCCTCTCAAAAATGTTCGTGCCCATCAGAAATAAAGGGGAGAGAAAAACAGCAGGGTTTCTTTTAGGAGTACCTGAGTTTGGGAAAAAGAATTAATCGATTATGCCTTTTCTGTTTCTTCTGTTGAAAGGGCTGATTGGGTGCTCTGGAGCTGGTGTGCCCTATACTCTGTGCTGGTGTGCATTTATTGAGCACCTGCTGTAAGCCAGGTCCCCTGGAGGAATCAGATGTATGAACAGATAATTAGAGTTCTGGGTACCAGATGCTCGATAGCGATACTTAAGTAGAGTAATTCATACTGCTTAATAGCGGCAAGATACAGAAGCAATAGAATGACAGCTGGATTTTGAAGGATGAATAGGAGTTTGCCGGATAGATGAGGATGAGGGTCTGGGCCAGGGAGAAGGGTGAGTCAGACTAGAGCCTCCTGCACATAGGGACTGAACATAGGAAAGCAAAGGCAGGTGTCAGCCTGGGTGGTGGAGGGAGCGTGGCTTCCTGGGGTGTTGAGTTTGGCCTGGGTTCTGAGGACGAGGGATGGAGGACCCCATTCCGTCTGCTCCAGGGCACTGAGGAAGGGATGTTTTGCTTTTCCGGCAGTGACCACCATGACAGGTCTTGCTGTGCCATTCAGGCTGCAAGCTGTTGCTGTAGGTAATCCAGCTTACTGAGCCTCTGGCCTCTCCCTTCCAGCAGCCATGTGCCCGCTTGTTTGGTTCCAGTTAGGAAGCTTTGAAGCTGAGGTGAGCCCATGGGGCGGAGTTAAGTCTTCTGAGCCAGCTTTGTCCCTGCTCACATTTGAAAGCTAATCTGCAGCAGGAGTGCTGGGGGGTTGGGGCAGGGACATTGAAAATGGCCTGTGGTGGAAGGGGAGGGGTAGGGATGGTGCTTTCATCCTGGCAGCCCCCTCCCAAACCAGCCCTGGGGACCTCCGGGGACTTGAAGTCTCCTTTAAGGCGGTGGGTCTGTCCTTCCGTGTGGATGAGCTCTGCCTCTCTGCAGGCCTAGCAGGCCTTGGAAGGGAAGTCTGCAGGGTCTCAAATCTTCCCTCGAGTTGGGCAGCTCAGTACCACGCAGGAGGCCCTGGTAGGTGGCTGGGGGTTGGGTAGGGGACCGCCTTCAACGAGCTCCCTGTCGGTCTGCTCTGGGGCTCTTCCCGCATCAACCAGGCAGCTTGGCGTGTGAGCAGAGGCCGTGCCCCTTGACCTGCCCACCTACTGACCCAGAGTCCCCAGGAGAGAGGCCCAGCTTTTCCTTCCCCTCTTGGTGCCTGGGCCCCCGCATGTGCGACAGTATCACCGACCTGCAGGGCTGTGCTGGGACCCAGAGGAAATGATGTGTGCATAGAGGGATGTTGGACTCAGTGACCGGTGGCTGCAGGGATTGTCACCGCCCTTCTGCAGTGGGAACATAGGAACACGTAGCCCCCCAACAGTGAGCCAGGTGTCTGGGGCTGGCCGGGCTGGATGTTGGAGTCTGGAAGGAGCCCCAGACATCTTGTTAGGCTGGGGAGAGTTCTGGATGTCCTCCAGTCTCAAGGATACGTGGGAGAAATGGGGGGTGGGGCGTGCGGGTGGCTCTGTCGGAAAGGAGCAGGGTGGAGGGCAGTGGGGGAGCCCAGTGGTCTTGGACCATGGACCTGCGGCTGCCCTACCTTTGGGCCACACCCTCCTGTCTCCCTCTGTTCCTGGGCCTGTGGTCATATGACAGGGTCCCATGGCCCTCTGCCCTAGGCGCTCCAAGGACAGGTCACGCCCGCTGGCACACTCAGGGTTGGGCTGTGCCGGGCAGCTTGGCCATGACCTGAGCTGACAAAAGACAAGCAGGAGGGGCTCCCGGTCACCTTACTAACCAGAAAAATAGTTGCTTAAATTTTTTTCAAATTGTAGAATATTTTCTATCGAAATTCATATGGTTTAATATAATGAGCAGGTTCCCGCCATGTACTGGAAGAGATGAAATGTTAGTGACACCGAGAAGCCTCTTCGTCACTCTCCCTGAGCGCGCCCTGACTTCTTCCCTAGAGAGGACTGTTCTCCTTACCGTTAGCGTTAAGTGTATTTCTTTACAGTTTTTCCGAGAGTGTAGGCATCCTTAAACTCCACATCATTTGGCTTGGCTCGTTTTTAAACTTTTGACGGATGAAAGCATTCTGAACTTTTAAAAATCCAGCGTGAACATTTATCGAATCATCCATGTTGACGTGTGTGATAATTGTGTGTTTATTTTCGTCGCTCTGCAGGATTCCGTTCTGTGAATGTGCTGAGCTGTGTTCTTCTGGTTGATGACATTTGGGCTGTCTCCTTTGCAGAGATGCTTCTGGGACCATCCTTGTGCAGGCCTCCTGGCGCACACACACACGGGCAGCGCTTCTCCAACTGCCTCAGAGGGAGCAGCTCTTGTCCTTCCAGTCCTCAGACGGGTCAGACTCTGCCGTGTGAGACTGGGACACAGCTCCCACCACAGGCGACTCCCCTGCGTCCCTGAGCTCACTGATCATGCCCTTGGATGCTCTGGCCATCTCAAGTGGCTGTGCACTTCCTCAGCGGTGAGCCTGTCCGTGGCACACATTTGGAGAACTGCTTTAGGTTATGGAGCAAGGAGGTCCTTGCTGAGTTTTAGGAGGAGTGCATTTCTGCTTTATTGGAGTGCCAGATTGCTTTCCAAAGAGGAAGTATCACTTGACAGTTCCCCCAGTGGAATGGCATTGAAAATGGAAAGTTTGGGGCATTCTTCCACACAGTGGGTGTGAAACGCTGCATTATGTTTTAGATTTGCATTTCTCTGATTACTAGTGAGCATCTTTTCATAGGTTTATCAGCCGTTCTTTTCTGTGGATGCATGTTGATGTTTTTGTCCATTTTTCTATTGGGTTGTTTGTTTTTTCGTACTAATTTTTAGAATTTTTATTTACATTCTGGAGACTCATCTGTTGTTCTTTTGTTTTGTTTTGTTTTTTCTTTTTAGGGCCCCACCTGTGGCATATGGAGCTCCCCAGGCTAGGGGTTGAATCCAAGCAATAGCTGCTGGCCTATACCATAGCCACAGCCATGCCAGATCCAAGCCGCATCTGCCACCTACACCACAGCTCATGGCAACGCCGGATCCTTAGCTCACTGAGCAAGGCCAGGGACTGAACCCGCAACCTCATGCTTCCTAGTCAGATTTGATTCCACTGCGCCACCAGGGGAGCTCCCCATCGGTTGTCTTTTAAGTGTACTGCAAACGTGGTTTATAGCTTGACTTCTCACTTTCTTCATAGGTCTTTTGATAAACAAATTCTTTTAAATTATTATACTCAAACTTACCAGTCTCTTTTCTTGGTGAGATTGTACGTTTTATGTATTATTTAAGAAATACATAACATCTCAGGGACATCTTTATGTCCCTGGTAATAGGACAGTGCTTGTCACAACATAATAGGCACTCATGAATTTTTGAATGAATAAGTGAATGATCAAAGATGAGCCCCTGTATTTATTTCTGAAAGTGTTACTTTTCACATTTAAGTGCTTTGTAGACGTGGAATTTATATTTGTGTGTGATGTGAGCAGGGCTCTGATTCCTCTCTCCCCTGCTAACGTTGGCTGTCCGAGCCCCACCGACTGGCCATCCCCCTCTCCCCACTGCACCTTTCCCTGTGCTGCACTGTCTCGGCCACCACTGCTTAATAACAAATCTCTGGAAGTGCTAGGGCAAGCAAGCCCTCTTATCTTAGGCTTTTCAAGAATGTTTGGGCTATTCTTGGCCCTTTGTTCTTTTGTGTTCAGTTTTGCAATCAATTTGTCTAGTTTCACCAAAAATCAATCGATTAATTCCACCCCTTCCCCCCCCCCGACTAAACCTGTGGGTACTTTGATTGTATTTTCATTGAATCTGTTGGTCAACTTGGGGCAAATCGCCCTCTTTGTGTTTGCATTCATGAGTGTAAACTGTATTCTCGGGATGCGTTTCTGTTCACTGGTTTACTCCATATAGTAGGCCCCTAATGTTCTTTCTGAAGGTTTTTTTTTTTGCTTTTTAGGGCCGCACCTGCAGCATATGAAAGTTCCGGGGCGAGGGGTCAAATCAGAGCTGCAGCTGATGGCCACAGCCATAGCCACAGCAATATCAGATCCTATCCGTGTCTTCGACCTACACCACAGCTCATGGCAATGCTGGATCCTTAACCCACTGAGTGAGGCCAGGAATCAAACCTGAGTCCTCATGGATACCAGTTGGGTTCGATACCACTGAGCCACAACGGGAACTCCTCTCTGAAAGTCTTACACTTCTCATGCTGGGTGCAGACTTTTGATGTTCCATCCTTTCCCAGAGAGCCTGTCTCCCCTCAGAGCACATCAGGACAGAGAATGGGGGGCGGGGACGCCCCTCCAGCCAGTTCTCATCACGGTGTGGCCAAGCTGCTGGCCATATGAATGGTGGCTCAGGCCTGGGGCTGGACACGTCCCCGGGCCACCTTGTTTCCTTCCACCCTTCGCAGCACCTGAGGATGAGAGGGGGCTACTGCCGTTTTGTGTCCAAGGAGATGGAACCTCTGAGAGGTTGGGGATTTTGCCCTGAATCACTGAGCTGGAAAGTAACAGAGCGGGGATTTGAATATCCAACCTGCGGAGCTGATATTCTTTCTGGGGCCATTCCTGGGAGGTTGTCCTGGTCCAGCCCCTTCCCCGCCGGCGCTAGATTGTGCTTTCCTTGGGTCTGTGCCTGCAATTGAGTGCTCTGTCACTCTGTGATAAGGGACCAGAGTGACACATATTTGGCCAGGACGCAGTGGACCATTGTGGCTGCCTTCTCCCTGTCCCAGCCCCAAACAGAAGCGGGTGAGGCGCTGACCACCACCATCCCCAGGGACCTACTTCTCAGATCAGCGGCTGCTCAGTTGTGCACGGTGTAGGTTTCATGATCTTCTCCTGAGCTTTTCCTGAGAGCACCCCAGACTGACAACGGGTTCCTCCACAGCCGCCCAAGCATGATCCTGTGTATTGTGCTAGTGAATGTTTCAGGTTCCACTCGCCTCCTAATGGCAGGGTTCACTGCTCTCACCTTGCTGTCCTGCTTTTGTGTGTTGTGTCTTGTTCTCCCCTCTGCTAGCATCTTCCAGGCACTTTAACTCGTGCAGCCCTGCGAGCAGGAGGTGGTATCTGTGTACGGAGGGGACAGTGAGGCTGGAGGTGATGAGCAGGGGGAGGTGAGGCCAGGGGCCTGCATCTTACCGTCTTGCCTTGTTTGCTCACGGTAGGAGCTCAGTAGATGTGCTGGTTTGTGGGTCGATTGTGAGCTGATAGGAGTGTCAGTGGGGGCAGGGCCTTGGGCAGGGTGCCCCTTGTGGGTGATGCCCTTTAAAGAACAATTGGGGTTTACCTAAAGGAAAGGCTGCGTGCCAATGGGGGAGCTGTACCCGCCTCCACCAGGAACGTCTCCCTGAGCAAGACAGGACCCCTGCAGCCTCATACTCACTGCTTTGGAAGGTGGCTCTGTGACCTCGTCCTTGTTCCAGTGAGCCCCTTGGGACTGTGTCCCACCCTGGCAGTTTGTCACCGTGTCCCTTCTAGCCACGTACAGCACTCTCTAAGGACCCTGGAAAATCCACCTCCTCCACCGCCTTCACTTCGAGGAGCTGAAGACCCATGGAGCCTGGCGTCCGCCCACCTGGCTGCCCCTTTGCCCTGTGCTCTGGTTCTGGGTGAGTCCTTGGTACAGGTGGTTATTACTTGGCCACTGGGCAATGGTTGATGAGGACTTGGAAAATGCCAGCTGAAACTGTGTGCTTCCATGTCCCTTTCCATGGGGAGTTACGTGGCCTGACTTAACTGTTAAGTGGTCCTGGTGTGAGAGAGGAGCGAGGAGAGGCTGTGAAAAGGGCAGTGGAGGAGGGGAGGTGGGGCGAGAGGAGCCACGGAGCCCAAGGCTGTGTGAGGCCAGCTGCTGGCTACAGAGCAGATGAATTCAGGACCCAACCACCCCCTTGGCCCCCGTGCCTGGCCTGGGGCTCCATGTGGCCCAGGCTGGGGTCTGGCCCACCTCCCACCTGCTGTTCATCCTCCCGCAGGGCAGGGAAGGCCCTTTTAGCAGCCTCAGAGCGCAGGACCCTGTGATCCAGAGGGGAAGCCAGAAGGGCTCGGGTCTGGGGGCAGTTGACATGTGTATGTCTTTGTGTGAAGATTCTGCGGTGGCACAGAAGGAGGGGCAAGTTCCAAGGGTTTTTAATTTTTGTTTTTTATAATTTATTTTTATTTTTGGCTATGCTTTCAGTGTGCAGAAGTTCCGGGCCAGGGATTGAACACAGCAGTGACCTGTGCCACAGCAGTGACAATGCCAGATCCTTAATCCTCTGAGCCACCAGGGAACTCCCCTGAGGGTTTTAAAAATGTCCTTGTCTTCCCCTGTTCTGGTTCCATCTTGCATCTTCCCCTGGGGTACCCAAATTATATATTTTCAGAGCTTCCTCCCTCACAACACAGAGTATGTATATGTGTGCATATATGTATACACACCTAAGGCATATTTAGGTATAAACATGTATATATGCATGAATATCTAAACATTTTAAAACATTTAGAGTGTAAATGTGTGCATGTATAGTTATGTATACATGAATATGTGCATTTAGCGAGATTCCCCCCACGTGTGTGTGGCCTTGGGTATGAGCTGGCATCCTCATCTCAGGATCCCCTGTCCTAGATGGATTCTGGAGAAGCTGAGGTTCTCAGATTGCAAGCCCAGCACACCAGGCCTGGCTAACCGAGGCGCACAGAAGGTATCTCCCCATTTATCTCTGTGAACAGTTCCCGTTTGGCATTTGGGGGTAAATCAATTCAGCAGACATCTCTTGTTTTTGCTGGCCTGGCCTTCTTTTCCCTCCTCCGGGTATCCACACCCTGGCTTTTTGTGTGTCTTTCAGTATCTAGGAAGGATATGAGGTTAGCTCACAGCTAGAAAGGAAAGCTGAGCAGGAGGCCGCACGCAGGCTGGAGAGCCGAGGCCCCTCCAAGGTCCGGGTACCAGAAGCTGATGATGAGTTTGGTTCCTCTGACTCTGTCAGGATGCATCAGCTCCTGCTGTTTTGGCCCTTGGCTCTCACTGCTTGAGGGTTGCCTTCCTCGGAAGAGAGTCTGGCTGGTCACAAACCCATCCCTGGCCGGGGTGAGCGGAACACCCTGATTGACCAGACGCGGCCATCCGTATTGGGGAGGAGGAGAATTCCCCAGAGAAAAACGGGTGCCTGATGCGGGTGCTGATACCAAAAGAAGGGGAGGGCAAAGCAATAGCCGTTTGCTCCATGTTTGGCTCCCCAGTGCCAGATGCCACCACTGGGACTTGCTCCCCGGCGGGGAGGGGGCAGAAGGAGTTGGGGAGGCTGAGACCCGGAAGGTGATGCCGCTGCTGCCCGGTCCAGCAGCTCTGGCTCTGTTCGCATGGCTGCCCTGACTGCCTCCGCCGTGAGACAGGCAGCCCTGGTGCTTCTCTGTGTGCTCAGCTCCTGCTGAGACATCCAGGTGTGTCTGAATTGGTCATGTAGGTATTCCGGGTTCCTCAGAGACAGGATACCCTGCGGGGTGTCTCCCAGCAAACCACGCTCGTGGGCCTTTTCCATGCCCCTCCCGGTGACCACCGTTGGGCCAGAGGCCGTGCCAGCTGATGCTTTGGGGTGGGCGCGTGGGGCAGCGCTGCTGCCTCTTTTCAGCCCGGCGCTGGGGTTTCCTGACCTTCCTCAGTGCTGAGCCCTGGTTTGCTCACCCCATGCTGTGCGTCCAGGCCCACCTGGATGAGGTGGGGAGGCAGGGTGAGAAGGGGAGCCTGAGGCCGGCAGGGGGCCAACCCAGACCCCCACTTGCCCCGAGCTGCCCTGTGTGCAGGTGCCATGAAGGAGATGAGTGTGCAGCAGGAGGTGGAACCCCTCGAGGTGCCTGTCGGTGGAGGCCCCTTGGGCTGGAGAGGGGCGCATTGAGTGACTGCCATGTCCAGGGTGGTACTGGGTGCTCTCCTGACCGTGGAGGGCAGGGGCAGGGTGTTCATGGTGTCTAGCACCTGCTGTCTGTCTGCTGAGCAGAGCAGGCTTTAAAGGGGAGGCGGGTCTCAGGAGTGTGCGAAGGGCAGAAGGGAGCGGGCTCCTTGCCCTGGAGGATGGGAGGTAGGCTGGGGAGAAGGGGGCAGGGCGGAAGGATGGTCTTGTGAGGGGCGGGCGTTGGGAGGCAGGGAGGACCGGAGGCAGGAAAAGTAAGGTGATGTTGGAAGCTGGAGAAAAAGGCCGAGGCAGAGGGTTTTAAACAGATCGCAACCAGATCGCGGTGGGCGAGGACTTGCTCCCGCAGCTCATGAGAGCTGGTGGGCGTTAGAAACTGAAGGCGGCAGGTTTGGAGAACAGGTGAATGTGGCCTGGTGACCCCGACATCCCCTCGCAGGGGTTTCAAGGAGACCGCAACTGCTGGGGTCGGTCCCCAGCCTCCTGTGTGCCTTACAGTGAACGGCGGCCCTGGTGTTCTCTCCGGGAGGTCAGGTGCGTTCAGAGGCCCAACTGTGCCCCCACCTGCTGAGGGGAGGCCTCCCGCCTGTGGGCAAGAGCTCATGGGACCCGAATCAGAGTGACAGCTTGTCAGGCTGATGAGCCCAGGCTGTGGGCAAGAGCCCGTGATGTCTGAGCCATTTAGGACACCCATTCTGACTCGGCCCTGAGGCCCGGGGGCCCATGGGGAGAACGGAGGGGACCCTCAGGGGGCCGGGCAGGGGCGCGGAGGAAGGTGGATGCAGTCAGAAGAGCTGAGCGCACAAGGTGCTTGATTTGTTACCATTTATGGCAGCCAAAGAGAGCGGTGCGGGCCTCCCCTCCCGTCTGCCTCGAGCCCCCCTCCGCCTGCCCCGCTCAGCCTGCCTGACGGGGGAGGGGCGTCTGTGAAAAGTGCACGTTGCACTGAACGTGGAGGGTCTGGATCCGGAGCTGTGGGCGGAGGAGGAGGACTGCCAGGACTTTCCTCTCCTCCATCGTGTTGTCGTCGTGTCGGGGTTGGGTGGGCAGGGCGGGCAGGACAGCCCCTCAGCAGCCTTTGAAACCCGGTGGGCCCAGCTGCACAGCCTATGTTTCCTCCCCATTTCTAGAAATGCCGGAGTCCTGCTTTTCATGTGAGATGAACACCAGTTAACTCTTCAGTTACACCTGGGATTCAGGTGGCGGAGTGGGGAACAGCAACAGTGGTCACAGAGCCCTGGGTTCTGGTCTAAGTTGTTGCTGACTGGCTGTGTGACCCTGGACAAGTTACTTCCCCTCTCTGGGCTGAAGTTGCCACATCTGGACAGTGGTAGACTTGGACCAGCTCATCTCTAAGATCCCTTTAGACCCCAGCACCCTGGGATCTTGTCATTTCTTTTTCTCCCTGTGTGTTTTCAGAGCTGGTGATTCCTGAGATAGGTTTCCTCTTCCTCCTTGTAGCCTGGGTGGAGTGAGGGACCAGGGGTGGAGCTCTTCGCATGTCATGAGTGGGGAAACTGAGGCCAGAGTGAGGAAGGACCCATCGAGCAGGGCTGGGTGTGTCCTCGGTGTGCTGGAACTCGCTGTCTGAGCCTCACAAAACTGCCCAGATTTTGCTCTGCCCCCACTGGCCTGGGACTGGGCACAGGGGTTTGGTGTTCCCTTACCCCCACAAGGGCGGGAAGAGATAGGGGTCTGGCTGGGGCTCAGCCATAGCAGTGTGGGATTTTGCTGCCCCCCTAGCCCCTCTCCCCGGGATGGCTGTCACTGCCAAACAGGTAACAAGGGGCGGGCTGCTTTATTAAGCACCCCCACTACAGAGAAGAGCTGTGTTTGACACACACAGCCGCGTGGCTCCCTTCCTATTGTTAGAAGCCTTAATTATGATTGTTCCAATTCCACCCTCCAGCACTTGTCATTAGGAAGAGCTTTCTTTTGCTTCCTGCTTCCCCAACCCCATAGCTTCACAGCTCCACGGAATCCCTCCTGCCACCTACTTCTATGGGGAGGCCCAGCCCCAGCCACCTCCCTGTCCAGCTGCGCACACAGCTACAGCTGCTGCCCTTTGAGAAAACAAACAAACAAACAGCCCCCTCCTCCAAGCTCAAGCTCCAGGCTGTGATGCTGAGCCTTAATTGTGAACACAGGGATTGTCCTGACCCCCACTGGCAAGGTCATGTGATTTCATGTCACGGCTCTCCACCACCACTGGCTGTGGCTCCCTCTCCTCCCAGAGTCCCTCCTCTGTCCTTATTGTGACTTTGTCAGAAGGGTCGGGGCCCTTGGTGGGAGGGTGGGATCCCTGTACAGCTCCACCGCAGTCTCTCTGTGAGGACTTGAGCTTCTCATCTGCAAAATGGGAATAACCCTCAGTAGTTGGCCGGCTAGCCTGGGAGAATCGTCTGGAGGGCACGCTGAGGTGGTGCTGGTACAAGTTCTCTGAGGCCTGTAAGGGGTGGTGCTGATATAAATTGGGATGAGTCTTTTGTTCCTTTTGTAAATTCCTATGGTTCTGTGTCCCTGTTTCTTTTTCTTTGCCTTTTTAGGGCTGCACCCCTGGCATTTGGAGGTCCCCAGGCTAGGGGTCCAATCAGAGCTACAGCTGCCAGCCTACACCACAGCCACAGCAATGCCAGATCCTTAACCCACTGAGCGAGGCCAGGGATCGAACCTGCATCCTCCTGGATTCTAGTTGGTTTCTTTAAACGCTGAGCCACAACGGGAATCCCATTTATGCCCCTGTTTGTATCACTGTTTTCCGCCCTCTGTTTCTGGGTGGGCAGTGGTTTGTTCCCTGAGGCATTTCACCCTCCAAGCAGCCTCGGTGTGTGGTTCTGGTTCCTGCAGGCTGCCTGCCCAGGCAACCACAGAGGCTGACAGCACGGCGAACCCCACTCAAAGCCTCTGGGAAGTGGGGTGGCAGAGACCCCTCCAACATTCCCGAGGCTCTGCACTGGGTCAGAGGGGAGAAGGTGGGTTGGCCTGGGAGCAGTTACAAATGCCAGAGAGAGCCTCTTTGTCTGGTTCAGGCTCCTGGCAGCCATTGGGATCCTAAGATGACTGTGGGACACCCTGTGTGTCTCAGGATCACCGAAGGTGGACCCTGTGCCCATATCTGCCGTGCACGGCCACCCACGTTCCTTGCCTGGGTCTCTGCTGGAGGAGGATTGGGGCAGAACCTTCCCCGGCCGCCCTGTCAGCTGAGACTGATGGAAGTTTGAGCACATTTGCGTGCTTTGCTTTACCCGTCCCCTGGGGATCTGCAAACCGGGCACTGTTCTCTGACAGACAGAGCCACTGCTTCTGCTTTAACCAAGAGGAATGGCAGTAGGTTTGGGGCAGGGTGCTGAGCGGAGCTTTCCTGCTCGTCAACATCACTGCAGACCCATGCGAGGAGACCAGGAGGCCCTTCCTTCCCCTAGACACGTGCAGACCCTCCTGGGCACTCAGGCTGGTGCCACTGGTGCAGGTGAGTCTGGGGCAGGGCTGGGCCTGTGCCTGTGGGCAGCTTCTCCAGCCCTGCCCAGTTTATACCATCTCTGAGGCACCTGAAGCACCTCTTCCTATCAGAGCATCGAAGGCCTTATTTTGCTGTTAGGGGGACTGAGTTATAGTGCGGAGGTGTTATGTTGGGGGTCCAGGCGATGTGGGGAATAAATGAAGTCAGCCTGGCTGTGGTGGAGCCACTGGGACCCGAGTGGGCATGGAATCATGTGTGTCAGGTGGGGCAGGCGGTGATCAGGTTTCCAGGCTGAGTGGATCCCTGAGGGTTCGGCTGCTGCTTGCCTGCCTTCCAACGAAGTCCACTGTGGGCTGCCCTCTCCACGGAGCCTCGGGCACCCTGGAGTAGCGTGGCCTTCCTTTGCCAACTTGGCCTCCAGCCGTTCGACAGACACTCGTGGCCCCGTGCTTCAGCCGGCTCTGAGGATGCTTTTGGGCTCTCGGCAGGCTCCCTAGGCCTTTGTGACATTCCAGGCCAGGCCACTCCCCCAAGGGCCCACGGTCCTGGGGAAGCTAGGCTGCCAGCATGGGCCTCTGAACCATGGATAGAGGAAGGGCTTGCGGGGAGGGACCCCGTTGCCTCGCTGTTTAATTTTCTGGAGTTCTTTTTCCCCATCCTTCTCTGCTTGGTGTTCCCAAACTGCTATTCGGCCTCTCTCCCTGTTGGTTCTCATCGCCTCAGTATTAGGAGGTGCTGAGAGAGCCCACACTCCCCTGGGGCCGCCCTTCACCTGGCGTTCCAGGGCCGAGGTGAAGGCAGACCTGGAGCCGTCCTGGGAAGGCCTCCCAGGCCCCCCGATGGAGGTGCCCGCTGCCCAGCTCGGGTGGACTTAGGTCTTGCAGTCTCGGGGATGGAGAAGGAAGGCGGGGGGTTGGAAGCAGCCTCACCACACCTAGTGCCCATTTCTCTGGTCTCTGCTGGTATCACTGAGGCAGCAGCGAGGACCCATTTGGGTGGGTGGCCTGGTCTTTGGGAGGAGTGAGGGTGGACCTCACTCCAGACCTTTTACTTCCCTTTCCCTCGCCCCGGGAAATTGGGGATGGGGTGGGGGTGGGGGAGAAGGCCAGAGCTCTGGCTTCAGCTGTCTCCCACCTCCTCCTTCTGCCCAGCCTTCACACCTGCCTCCAGCATCCGATTGCCCCACTTCCCTCCTTCCAGGCTATCTAACTGCCCAGGCGGGAGGTGAAAGGTAATATGGTAGAAAGGGCACTGGATCTGGAGACACACAGGTGGATTTGATTCTTGGCATCACAGCTTCCTGTTTGTACGAGCTTGATCTCCTCATCTGTAAAATGGGACCACAGTTGCTACTTTCTGGCTCAAGGAGTAACTGAAACACTGAAGAGAGTTCAGCTCATTGTCCGGCACGGGTTAGGTGTGTTGGGACCAAGTGAGGTCTGGGGGGGCGGACGATGCCGGTGGGGGTGACATGGCCATGCTCCCCGGCAGGGCGATGTGGGGAGCCTGTGCTCAGAGCTAGGCTGTGGGGGCTGGTCTCCACTCTCAGCCCACTTCCTCAGCGGGGCCCTCCTTTTCTCTAGGCGTTGTTTTGGTGCTCTCTGCCCCTCTCAGCCCTCCTTCAGCTTCCTTTATGGCAGGAGGAGGCCTGAGGCTGGATGAGGAGTGGGCTCTGGCTGCCCAGGGCTTTGTGATGCGGGAGGAAACCACGAAGGTGGGGTTCTGTGCTTTGAGGATGCTCTCCAGAGACCTAGTGTTTAAACTGGGGTTGAAACGTCTCTGAGCTCTTGAAAGGAGAGCCGGGCAGGGGCCCTGGGACTGGCATTAGCCAGACCAGCTGGGACCTGGGTGGGCAGGGGAGAGGCTGGGATGGGCAATGAGTTGCCTGCCTGGCCTCGCTGTCAGGGCTAAGGCCTGACTGTGTGTGCGGGTGCCCCACTGAGGGCCTTGGCAGAGACAGAGCGGTGCCTGAGAAGGGAGGAGGAGGGAAGAGGGAGAGGGCAGGAACAGGGACAGCCGGCGGGGCGGTGGCCTAGGCGCCAGGTAGCAGCACCGGCTGTGCCTGCCGTGGCTTCCTCTCGGCAGCAATTAAGACATCACCAGCTGCCTGTTCTCTCCGCTGCCAGTACCAAATGCATCTGGCTGGATCTGGGTCATCAAAAAAACAAACAAACAAAAAAACCCCCCAAAAAACCAACCTGCAATTTCTCATCTTGCTTTACCTTGGGTAGCCTGTGCGGTGGAGTGGAGCTGGGACCCCAGGGAGGAGCCTGGAGGCACCAGAAGCTGAGTTGCATGTGTCACCTGTCAGGGCCACTCAGCCAGCCAGATGGCCAAGTTCTGTCATTGGGGAACAAAGACTCCAAATGGAGAGGGACATGCTGGAGATGAGGGTTTCGTGGGGGCTCTCCCCTCCATTGGTGGCCTGGGGTGGTGGCCGTGAGCATGGGCTCAGAGTCAGACTTGATGATCCAGTGAGGAGGCCTGGCCGTTCTAGGCTGACTTTGTTCCCCTGTGGACGATGGCAGTGACTGAAGGCGATCTTGGGGCTGTTGGATGGGTCTGCGGGGAGTGTCCCGGCTCAGCACTGAGGATGGGAACTGCTGTTGGTAGGTCGGTCAGAACTCTCGTCTCTGGTGAGGAGCCGAGGGGCTCCATTTATTTGGCCCCAGGGCTGGCCTGCAAGCCCTGAGCTGGGTGATGCAGACTGAGCTCTGGGGACGGAGGGAGAGTTGTTCTTGCCTCTCGCTCCAGGAGTGACGGTTCAGCCAGCCAGCAGCTCGCTTAAACCGACCCCTTTTAAGACTGTAGTGGCTATCTCTATGTCATGTTTGGATCCAGGATGACAGCAGAGTAGGGAAGAATCGAGGGGAGGAGGTCAGGACAAATTTGAGTTACTCACAGCAGCTGCCATTTCCGGGAGGTCACGCCCCGCTGGACCCTGGTCTGAGTGCTGCACCCGTGTCGAGTCTTGTCTGGCTAATTCAGAACATCCCATGTTCCTAGCCACCGTGTTGCTCTTTACTGTCCCAGGCTGGTGATGGACAGGGAGAGTGACTTGGCGTGACGCTCTCAGGGCTGCCAAGGCTCTGGTGGGGCACCATCATCCCAGATGCCCTCCAGGGGCCTGGGGTGGAGGGTGTCTGTGGCTGGCGGCAGCAAGTCCCCAGCCAGGCACCCTCAGGGTGGGAGCTCAGGGGCCGGGCCTGGCAGTGCCCAGCACAGGGCGGCTCAGCCTGTGTGGGCAGAAGTGCCTCTTGGGAGCAGGCAGAGGTGATCAGGCTGAACCTGGCTGTTTGCTGGGGTGGGGAGTGTGTGGGGGTCTTCTGAGGAATCCGGTACTGGTGTTTTCCTGGGACTGATAGGGGGGCCTGCGTGCAGCCACACAGCCCTGCTCTCCCGGCCTGGGTCCAGGGGCTTTCTCACTATGACATGAGACCCCCTCCCTCTGCCTGGGAATGAGCACCCAGGCTGCCAGCAGGGGTGGGGGGTCGGGGGGAAAGGGTTCTGCCCTTAGAGGACAGGCCTCACTGGTCATAGATCTTGGATAAGGAACATGCTGGCCTTTGCCTGTGGCTTCCAACTCTGGAGCCATCCTTCACCCGTTGCTCTTTTCCAAAGATGCAGAGAGATATTTCAAGTCGCCTTTTATGGCTCTGGGACAGGAGAGCCCTAGGACTGGGCATCGGGCTGACCTTTTGCAAGTTCACTGGCTGTTGGTGGGAGGAGGGGAAAGTGGCCTCAGGTCATGGCGCCAGTTCACTGCTAGCACAGGCCAGGCTTTCCAGGGCTGCCTGACTGTAGGCTTGGGCGGGTGGAGGGGGGATATTCTCTTATTAGAACCCATTGGCAGTTTTCTCAGCTCATCCATTCTTCATTCCTTCATTCGTCCCCTCGTTCATTCTGACACTGATGCAGGGGTGGGACCCAGACCTTGCCTTGTCATGACTAGACTGCCTTGACACATGGAGACATCATGTTGTATCGAAGATGTCTGAGCATCTGATCGAAGCTTTCCTTTTCATGTGGTAAAATGTGTTGTTTAAGGGGCACCGAATGAAAGAGTGTTGGAAAGAAATCGGGCAGTGTCTCTGGTGCTCTGTTTCCTTAGAGCTGCCCAGGGCTCTCTGCTGTCTTCTGACAGTTCTTCCAATAATGGCTATCGAACTTCTAGTCTGCTCCAGATACAGCCTGGGCTTGGCCCTGCCGGGGCTCAGGGGGAGGGGCACAGCTCTGGGAAGAGGAGGTGTGAGTGGGATCCCCACTTCCTGCACAGAGGGCTCTGGCTCCGGCCCAGGCGAGGCTTGTTTGGCCTTGAGCAGAACCTGTACTTCCAGAGACAGGAGCGGCTGCAGCTGGCAGGCTCTGAGGCCCTGCAGGTTGGCCTGTGATGGTGGCAAAGGCATAGAAGGCAGGTCCAGCATGCGCCTCCTGGCCCAGGCCTTCCTTTCGCCAGGCTGACAGGCCACCCCAGCAGCCCGGGGCCACATCTGGGTGAGTCACAGTGGTCTCTCCCAGCGTGATGCCCTCCAGAGGCGATCCAGATCAGTTGGCATGTTAGGGTCCCGTGTGATGGACAGCTCTGTGACCAGGCTCTGTAGGCCCATGTTCCTGTCAAGAGCATGCAAGTCCAGGGCCCTTTCTCTGGTGGGTCCTCAGAAAACAGTAATTGGCAGTGAGGACTCAGTTTTACTGGTGCCTGCCTCTGGGTCCTTGTTCTCCCATCAATTTATAGCTCTCTCCTTAAATCATCCCTCAGGCCTCATGCCATGACATCTCCTCCTCACTGTGGGTCTTGTCCCACACCGTGGGTTTAATCGCAGCTCTGGCCGTCCCCATTCAGGGAGCCACCACTGGAAGTGCACCTGGAGGCCAAGGTGGACGACAGGCGGAGCGTGGGCAGGGAGGGCTGGCCCCTGGGCGGGGGTGGACTTGCAGAGGCCTGTGTCCAGGCTGCCCACCTCTGTCTATTAACTCTCCATTAGCATGCGGCTGTAGCAGTGCCTCTAACAGTTTGATTTATGCCACCAAGGTTTTGCTTACAAATTAGAAGCCACTATTGTGCTAAGTCGGCTTTAAAATCGATGCGGAGTAATTGCAGTACACAGGCTGACGGGAACATGAGGCATGTGCTGTGGCTGTCATCCTCGGAACGAACACGACTGATTACGGTGAAATTCCGAGCCCTTTCCCTGGCTAATCTGAATATTACTCGCCACCAAGGCCTTCCCAGCCTGGCCAGCCCTGAACAGAGATGTGTCATGTGTCAGGCTGGGAACTGTCATGTTGAAGTCCCTCGGAGATGCTGAGCCAGACCGAGTTTGTTTCACTGCCTGATCCAAAACCTTACCTTTTGTGGCATGTTTTGTATGTGGTTTGCTGTTGTGACAGCCCTGGGAGCCTGAGTGTGGTGCTGTGTGTGTGTGTCTGCATGCACACCCGTCCGTGTGTGTGTGTGTCTTGCCTTAGAGTGCAAAGCAGTACCTGAGCAGTACCTGGACTTGAGGCCAGGCCATCATTCCGCATCTGCCTTCCTGGCAGTTCCCAGCATCAGCCCCTCCGTTTCCTCACCTCGGAGGCGGGGGGAGCGGGGGTTGGGGGGCACCGCTCGCCCGCTGGTGTAAGCGCTGGAGGAGAGTTTGCGAGTCCAGGTGTCTGGACACTGGAGCGTGAATTGGCAGCAGCAGCAGGCGCTTGTTAGGAGCGTGATCAGCCCAGGGGCTGACGGGCGCCAGGCAGCAAGATGGCTGTCAGTCTTCTCTGCACGCTGGAGTCACACAGGAGGTTTAAGACAAAACCCTGGTGTTGGGCTCCATCTTCAGAAATCCTGGTTGAATTGGTCTGGGGTGTATCCTGGGCCTCTGGATACGAAAGGCCCCTGGGGGTTCACATACAGTGTTACCAAGGCTGAGATCTGCTATCTAGTCCATTTCTCTGTCTTCAGATGGATCTGTGCTTCACTAGGTCGGACCCATTCTAATCGATGTTAAAGATGTCTGGGAGAAAAAAGAAAGTCAGGAACCGATAAGCTGGAAGTTCCTCCTTCCATCGAACCAGAATCTCTGCTGCTTCAAATCTTCCCTTAGCTGGATGTGAGTGTCTGGCCCCCATCTCTCTGTATAGAAGGTGTCAGCTAGCATGTCCTTGCTGGGAGCATGGGGACCCTGGCTGGCTCATAAATAGGACAGTGAGCCCTTCCATGGGGGAGCAGCGTGGCCTCACCAAGAGGATGGTGCTGTATGCTGCACAGTGTGCCAGCTCCTTCCCAGGCCGCTGCAGTGGAGCTGAGAGCCTTTGGGGCTCTGCAGGGTGTCTGAGGGAGGAGTCCAACCCTCTATCCATCTTTTTATTAGGCAACGTGTGTTTTTTCTTTTTATATTTATTTATTTATTTTGAGTATAGGTGATTTACAATGTGATAATATCTGTTGCACAGTAGTGATTTAGTTATATAGATAAATTCTTTTATCCATATACATATGTGTGTGTGTGTATATATATATATATATATTCTTTTTTTTGTCTTTAGGGCCACACCCGTGGCATATGGAGGTTCCCAGGCTAGGGGTCTAATCAGAGCTGTAGCTGCTGGCCTACACCACAGCCACAGCAATGCCAGATCCTTAACCTACTGAGCGAGGCCAGGGATCAAACCCGCCACCTCATGGTTCCTAGTTGGATTCATTAACCACTGAGCCACGATGGGAACTTCTGTATATATTCTTTTTAAAAAATATTTTTTAAAAAATATTTTTCTGGGAGTTCCCACCGTCGTGTGGTGGGTTCAGAATCTGACTGTAGCATCTCAGATTGCTTTGGAGGCGAGGGTCCGATCCATGGCCCATGAACTTCCATGTGCTGTGCGTGTGGCCATAGGAAAATTCTTTTCCATGATAGTTTATTGTTGGATAGTGAATATAGTTCCCAGTTGCACCTTGTTGTCTATGCATTCTATATACTATAGCTTACATCTGCTAACCCCAAGCTCCCAGTCCGTCCCTCTCCCAAACCCACTCTCCCCACTTGGCAACCACCAGTCTACTGTTTATGTCCATGAATCTGTTTCTGTTTTGTAGATAGGTTCATTTGTGCCGTATTTTAGATTCCACATGTAAGTGATACTATATAATGTTTGTCTTTCCCTCTCTGACTTCTCTTAGTATGATAATCTCTAGTTGCATCCGTGTTGCTGCAAATGGCATTATTTCATTCTTTTTTTACGGCTGAGAAGTATTCCATTGTATATATGTACCATCTCTTCTCTACCCATTCCTCTGTCAGTGGACATTTAAGTTGTTTCCCAGTCTTGGTTATTGTGAATGGTGCTGCTATGAACATAGGGGTGCATTAGCTTCCCCCATATATATGCCCAGGAGGGGGACTGCTGAATCGCATGGTAGTTCTATATTCGATTTTCTGAGGAGCCTCTGTACTGTTCTCCATAGTGGCTGTGCTGACTTGTATTCTCACCAGCAGGGTAGAGCACCCTCTCTTTTTACACGTGAGGGACCCTGAGAAGGAGAGGACTCAGACAGCAAATCATAGCGTGTCAGTGGCAGTGTCAGGACTGGAACCTCAGGCCTGGCTCCTGTCAGGACTGTTTCCCACACGCAGCAGCCTCAGCTGTGGGGAAGCGGACCCTGGACCCTGTCTCGGGGGAGGCTGAGCCCGGGGGCTGGATCCGCAGAGTGAGGACTCTGAGCAGCCGGCATCTCTTGAGAGGCTGAGTGCCTGCTCACTCGCAGACACGCGCATTGCGCCAGGATGGCCGCGTGATGGGCTGGGGGAGTGACAGCTGTCGGGTCTGGTTTGACGCCAGTGCAAGCCCCTGACAGATCCCCCGGTTCTGTCAGCTTGGCTGCTGCAGCCGCGTGCTTCCTGTTGGGGGAAAGCAGGTCTGCTTTAGACAGATCAGCCCCTGGGGGTGGGGCTGCCTGGGGAGGGGGGAGCAAAGCAATGGCCAGAGTGACAAGGTAACTGGGGGGCCGGTGCTTGGCGCATATGGTGGTCAGGACCTCAGAAATGGTTATGCCAGCATTCAGTCACTGCACTGAGTGTCACCTTTGACCAGGCACTGCGGGGCACAGCCTTGCTCAGAGAGCTCCTGTTCCAGTGAAGAGACAGGCTCCCTGTCCACATGCTATGCTGGGAGCTGTGAGGGGGTAAATGCAGGAAGCTACAGTGTGGAGACCCGGGACAGGCACCCGGCCTGAGGTTGGGTCCTGGGCATGATTTCGTCTTCACCCAGGGTGAGCAGATCAGGTGACTTCAGGCCAGGCAGGACTTTGTCTCCAGGTGTCCCTCGGGCCTGCTCCCCGGGATCCCAGCAGCGTGGCCAGTGGCAGTTTCTGCCTCTGCGCAGAGGAGGATGTCACCCCCCAGGGGGGCATGGGGTTCTGAGCACAGCAGGAGTCTGTGCGTGCCGATGCTGGTCTGGGCACAATTTACAGGCAGCCGCAAGCAGGCCGGTCCCTGTGGGAGGCTGGCCTGTGGTCGCAGGCTCACGGGAGGATGAGCAATGCATCCCTGTGCTGCCTGACTCATGCCTGGTTCCGGAGCCTAAGATAGGTGGGAGAACAGCCCCTCCCCTTCACAATAACAGGAAGGGGGCAGAATAACTGGCTTAAGTCTGGGAGCAGAAGGCTAATTTTCAAATAGGTCATGCTCATCAGAGAGGCGTGACCATGGCCACCGTGTTGCCCTGGACTCCGGGCTGATTCCCAGGAAAGGTGGGCAAGGTCTTTCTCAGCTGGAAGAACGGGCCCATGTGGGGAGGACCCAGAGGGATGGTTCCTTTGTGCTCATCCCGTCTGCTGGGCCAGCTGACAGCCAGCTGGAGGACTTTTCCCTTCTGACCCCAGTCAAGCTTACAGGGCCCATCAATGCTCCAGGCCTGATGGGAACAGGAGGCGGGGGTCAGGGCTGCTGTTCTGCTATCTCTGGGGGAGGCTGAGCACTGGGGGAGGAAACGTGCATGATAAGCGGAGAAGGGTGGGGGGCAGGGTCAGACAGGAAGGTTATTTTTTATTCTCAGAATTGTACGAGTTCCCGTTGTGGCTCAGCAAGTTAAGAACCTGACCAGTATCCATGAGGATGCAGCCTTGCTCGTGGGTTAAGGATCCGGCGTTACTGTGAGTTGCAGTGTAGGTGCAGATGCAGCTGGGTTCTGGCATTGTTGTGGCTCTGGTGTAGGCTGGCAGCTGTAGCTCTAATCTGACCCCTAGCCTGGATATTTCCATAAGGTGCAGGTAGGGCCCTAAAAAGCCAAAAAAAAAAAAAAAGCACAAAGTGGGAGGAACTTCTTTTAAGACCAGAGAGGACAACCTTCCATGCTTGGTTTTGGGGGCCTTGAAAGGAGACGCATTCCCAGTTAGCCCTCACATTCAAGAAGACCGGCTGGGATGCTTCCTCGGCAATGATCAACTCCCGGGCCGAGGGCCAGATCCCATCTTGGCAGCCTTAGGAGGACCCATCCCCGAACCGTCAGGCCATGAGGGTCCATAGGGGGCTGTCTGGCCTCTTTTCCTCCCTCTGGGGAGAACACTGACTCTTTTCCTAGAGATGGAGAGTCTGGGCCTCCCTGGGTGTGTTCAGTTTTTAGGGCTTCCTCCTTGTATGTGATCAGAGTTCTTTCCATCAGGAGCCTTGATGGTGGAGAAGGGTCAAGTCCTCCCTCCACGGACTAATGAGCTTCCGAGGTGCAGACAGGGAGACCCAGGCACTTACCCAATTGGGGTGGAGGAAACGGAGCCCCTGGCCCCGCGACTCTTTCTGGGGACACATCGAGTCCTGTGGCTTCTGGTGTCTGAAGCACTGCAGTGTGCAAATCCAAGCGAGTGTTTAGTGGTGAGGAATTAAATGCAAGAGCTGAAGCCAGCAGTAATTTCAACAACACAGGGAGACCGAGAGCCCAGAGCAGCTGTAGGACTTGTCTGCCATGTGCGTGCTTGGGATTTTTTGGGGCCTGAATGTGTCCCCCAAGGTCGTGCAGTCTGGGCTTGTTGGCACTGCCGGCAGAGGCTTCGGAGAGCTGCTGCAGCCTCCCAACAGGGGCCTCTGACATTTCATCTGGTGCATGGTTCCGTGGCTGGAACACCCCTGGCCTCCATGAGCCACCAGAGCACATGCCTGTAGGGACAGGGCTGTTTCTAGTGGGCAGGGCCTCTGCTTGGCCCTCTGCTCTGCCAGTCGTACCCTCCCTGCCCAGGCCTGTGTGAGACTGGGAGACTGAGCTCACTCCCAGGCGGCCAGGTGCCCTTGGGCAAAGGGAGGCAGGGTACTTTGTAAACAGGGGCACTCAGTCCTACCAGGTGAACTGGAGTGGCGAAAAGCTTGACTTCTGTTGCATTATAATGATTGAGGACAACTGGCATCCCTGTGATGCTTCCCTCTCCAGCAAACACCTTTCTAAACGCTCTCATCTGCTCCTCATGGCCCCGTTTGGGGACACGATGGCCGCAGCTGTTTGTTGAGCAATTACTCTGTGCTGGGCACTGCACTGAATGCTTTACATGCATTGAAAAAAATTCTCTCCTCACAATCACCTTGGGACACAGACCCAACGTGATGCCATTTTATCCATGAGGAGACTGAAGCCCAGGGGGTTGGCTGACAAGGTCACAGAAGTCATATCCAGCAGGTGGGTTCCAGAGGCCAAGCTCTTCTCTCTTGCCCTTCCCCAGGGTCCCCCGCCCCTCACAGAAGGCCTGGAAGGGAGCCATTCTGCCCCAGCACCAGCTCTGGTTGCTGTTGGGCTGTGGGCAGAGCAGCGCCCCCACCCCAGCGGCCCGAGACTTTCAGCCCCGGCACGAGTTGACACCTGAGCAGGAGGGTTCTTGGTGGAAACTTACCACAGCTCACATCCAGGCGGTTTTGTTTGCAGTGACTGCTCTGATAAATCCCCATAGCTTTGGTGGCTTCAAACAATAGAAATGTATTTTCCACATATTTCTGGAGATGAGCAGTCCAACACCAAGCTTGGCCCCAAGTGTCTGTCTAATTTCACTCTGCCCCCCCCCCCCCCCCCCCCCCGCCTTTTTGGCCACTCCTGTGGCATGCAGAAATCCCTGGGCCAGGAATCATACCTGCACCACAGCAGTGACAATGCCAGATCCTTAACCCACTGAGCCACCAGGGAACTCTGCCTGCCTCTCTCTCTCTTTTTGCTTTTATGATCATACCTGCAGCATATGGAGGTTCCCAGGCTAGGGGTCCAATCAGAGCTACAGCTGCTGGCCTACACCACAGCCACAGCAACGCAAGATCCGAGCCTCATCTGCGACCCACACTCACTGCTCATGGCAATGGCAGATCCTTAACCCACTGAGCGAGGCCAGGGATCGAACCTGCAACCTCATGGTTCCTAGTTGGATTTGTTTCCACTGCGCCTGCCTCTCTCTTATAAGGACTCTGGTAATGGCATTTAGGGCCCACTTGGGTTGCCCAGGATGATCCCCGCATCTCAAGACCCTTAACTTAATCACACACACCAAGACCCTTTTCCAAAATAAGGTCACACTCACAGGCTTTAGGGATTAGGATGTGGGCGAAATGTCAGCCCAGAACACAGGACATCCTCAGGTGCTGTGAGCACAGGCAGTAGGAGTTGGTCCCAGGATGGTGGGGGCCAGGGATCTGAACCAGCTCTCCTAGCAAGGGGCAGCCAGCAGACCCTGGACAGTGACCCCCCACCCTTGGCCTTATTGTGCGGTGGCATCATGGCTGAGCCAGGGCGAGGGCCTCTGTCTTGGAGCTGCCCTCAGCCTGCGGCCCTCACTCTGCTTCCTTCTTCCATCTGTAAACTCTGGACCCTGGGACTGGGAGGCACCTTGAGTTGTTCGGCTCTGCTCTTGACCTTCTGACTCATCTTCTCCCTGTGTGCCCTGTGCTTTCTCCCTGCTGATCCTACACTGCCTCCTTACTTCTAACCACGCAGCCCTCTGCAGCGCTCCTGTTTGGGGCTTGCTGGCCAGGCCCTTTCACCAGCCTGTCTACATGGTGAGGACAAGGCCAGACTGAAAGCCCTGTGTACGGGGCTGGCTGGTGGCAGGGAGCTTAGTCGGTAGTGCCTGGAGGTGGAGCTGTGTGCTGTTTGCTGGGTTGTGCCGAACTCGAGAGAGAGGAGGAGGAAGTGGGCCTTTGGTGGCATCGCCCTCCTGCCAGGTACCACCCAGGCTGAATGCAGGTGGAGCTCCTGGCGGCTTCATGGGCCTGGCAGGCAGGTGGGCACTGCTGCCCCAGCCTCTACTGCAAAGGCATTTCAGGAGCCCACTGCTGTGTGGGAGTCAGGGGCCTGAGGGCTGCCTGAATTTGCCTCTTGAGGTCCCTGAGCAGGAGACAAGTTCTCCTGTCCTTTTAGTGCCTTCCCCATCCTTCCTGCCCCTTCCACTCATCCCAGCGCTGCCCCACGGGGTCTTGCACCATCTTACAGAAGCACCCACACCTTCTCCCCACCTGCCAGCCCCAGGATTGCCTGAGCCTGCCCGGGGTGTGTTGGAGATGCATGGGACGGGCAGAGGTGGTGGGCATCATGGATCGTCTGATCGGTCTTGAAGGTCAAGAGGCAGGGACAGTCTCTGCTCTTCCAGAGGTTCAGCTGGGACAGCAGATGTCTTCCCTCACGCTCAGTCCTGTGCCCCAGCTTTTCCCTCCCTGTCCTTGTCTCACCATCTCGGTCCCACGCCCCCTCGGCCCTTGTGTCACCACTGACCAGGTGGTGTCCTCTGTTGCAGAGCAGTGCCCACTGGGCACTTTCCCTTCCTACCCTGGGACTGAACGTTTCCAGAGGACAGTAAAGCACTTTGCACCTGCTTCTGCAAACAGTAGGTGCCCTGCCTCTTGACCTTCAAGACCGATCAGACGATCCATGATGCCCACCACCTCTGCCCGTCCCATGCATCTGAATGCCCTTCAATTCTTAGGGGTGTAATCTAAATTGGGAGCTGAACAGTGGTTTTTCAATCCCTGGAGATGCTGCCTTACACCTAAGGGGTTTTCCCAGCTGCTCTAGGGACCAGTAGGGGTGACAGTCTCTCCCAGCCTTTCCTCCCCCACCCCATGTCCCACGTATCCCATTCTCCCCTGTCAGCTGTGCTCCTGGTCCTCCACTCCCTGAGGAAGTACCGCTTCATTGGAAGTCTACATGTTCCTCTGTCACCCTGGAGACCCCTTAAGGACACCACAGGGCCTCCCTGACCCCCGCCTGGAGGCCCCAGGCCAGTGGGATCTCTGTGCACTGCTCCCCTCCTGGCGATGCGGTGATGGAGGGGCTGGGGCTGGGGAAGGGGGAGTGCTCTCAGGGCCCTCAGTGAGATACGTCAGCCTGCTGCCCGGGGGGTGAAGGACGTCGCAGACCGCGGACAGTGCTTAGTCAAGAGTATGTGCCTGGGTGTGTGAGGATTGTGGGCTTTTAAAAGTAATTTTAACTTCTTGCCAAGAATGCCACACATTCTTTCTCTCTCCACCCCATGGAGGCTCTTATCCCCGCAGAAGGCAACAGGACAGCAGGTGCAGAGTTGAGAGGCCAGCAGGAGCGAAGGGGAGCAGGGACGTCCCAGGTTCCCTGGCTCTGTGGCCCAGGGCCAGGCACCTCCCCTGCTGGGCCTCAGGATCCCTATCAGTGCACTGACCCTTCAGACTCCTCCAGGTGGAAGATCCTGGATCTGCTGCCCCCACCTCAGACACCAGCAGGCTCTGAGATGGGGAGTCAGGAAGGATGGACTGGCCTTGGCTGGGTGAGGCCCCTGGCCTCGGCCCCACCTCCCCAGGAAGGGGTGCTGGGGTTGAGGGCTTGGAGGGCGCTTTCCAGATCCAGGCATTGCAACCTGCCTTGCCTGCACCCCATCCTAAAGAGGTCAGCAAAGAGTGGAGCTGGCAGGGATGTGGCGGGTGGAAATTCACGTGGAATTGGCCAGCCTTGGTGCCAGGGCAACAGATGTTGGCTTTGGAGCCTGGATGGGGTTCGCTCCAGGCCGTGGGCGGGCGGCACCTTCAGATGATCTCCCAGCTCGGGTTTCTTGCTGGCTCTGGGCAGGGCCTTTCACTTTGGGGGCCGTCTGGCCTCCAAGATTCCTCCCACCGCTGCCTTTTCACCCGCTGTCGCATGCCTGCCCGGCCAGCAGAGTTGGCCGCTCCATCCTGCGCTGAGTGCCCTGAGCCTGGGGCTTGCTGTCCCATGGGGTGTTGGGCCAGGGTGGCTTTGCCGTGCACACCCCCTCATCCCCGTCCCTGGAGAATCCCCCTCGTCTTGAGTGCAGCACAATTGCGTGTGCCTGTGTGGGGGACTGGGAGCCTTGAGGACCTCAGCCCCAGCTTCTCCAGAAATCACTTCCATTTGGCTGCTGGCTGCACTCCTGGATCTTTCTTTTTGGTATGATCTCACGGGACAGAGCCTTGGAAGCGAAGTGTGCACAGGCTTTCCAGCTCCCAGGGAGCCCTGTGTCACCAAGTGCCCACTCCCGGCAGGCGTGATGGCAAATCTGGGAAGTGGGTGCAGTCTTCGCCCAAAACGGTTTCCCTCCTGAGCTCCAGCTTCCTTGATAAGCTTGCTTCTCTTTTTACCATGAGCTTTTCTTATTTATTTACTTTTAAATTCCTTCTGAAAACCAGAAGATATGAACCAGTTTAATTTTTTTTTTTTGGACAAGAGACAAGGGAGAGAGAGGAAGTAGGGGTGAGAACTGGGTGAGCAGGATCCGGGTTTGGGCTTCAGAGCACTGGGAATGGAAGCTTGTCCCTTGGCCTGATGTGTCCCCTCCCTTGACTCCTGTGCCCCGCCTTTGCTCCCCAGAACCTTGAACTGAGACACCACTCAGGGGATGTTAAATCTGGTGGCTCTGAGCCTGGCTGTGCATCAGAGTTACTGGGGTGCTTGGAGATGCTTTTCACTGAGCAGGAGTGGGGCTCAGGGTTGGGTTTTGTCAACAAGTGCTTTGGTGCTTCTGACACGCCCAGCCCTCCCTGGTCCTGGGAGTGGCCCTGGGCCCCTCCCCTCCCAGGGGAGCTCCCCCTTCTCCAGGTGGATGCTCACTGCCTCCTGGGGCTGCCCACTCTGTCAAGGGGCGTCTTAGCCATGGGAAGTTTTCTCGTTGGCTTTGGTCTGTCCCCAGAGCTGCACAGAATTGTCCTCCCTCTTCTTCGTGGCCACCTTCTCTCACGACAACCGTCCCCCACCAGTCTTGTTCTCTCTAGTCAATGCACCCCTGCCCCCTTGCAGTCCCCTTCCTCTTGCCACAGAAGCAGGGGGGAAGACTGAGGAGGCCCAGGGGTGATGGTGGGTACCCCAAGCTTAGGGCTGGGCTGGGGGGAGTGTCCTCTTCCCAGCTGCGCCCATCACCTCATCCCTTTCAGTCTCTTTCTCTGTGGCTGCACCTGTGCGATATGGAAGTTCCCAGGCCAGGGATCAAAACCACACCCCTTCAGTGATCCAAGCAGCTGCAGTGACAATGCTGGATCCTTAACCAACTGTGTCGCAAAAGGACTCCTCAGTCTCAGTGACCATCAGCAGGTCAGCTTCATGGTGTTCCCCCAGCCCCCACAGCCACACTAAATTCGTAATTTTGTTTTGTTTTGTTTTGTTTGCTTTTTAGGGCTGCACTTGCAGTATATGGGAGTGCCCAGGCTAGGGGTTGAATCAAAGCTACATCTGCTGGCCTACACCACAGCCACAGCAACTCCAGATCTGAGCCGTGTCTGTGACCTACACCACAGCTCATGGCAACAACAGATCCTTAACCCACTGAGCGAGGCCGGGGGTCGAACCTGCGTCCTCATGGATGCTAGTCAGATTTGCTAATTGCTGAGCTACGATGGGAGCTCTAAAATTCGTTATTCTTAATAATGAATTTAGAAAGTGTATGGAGTTATTTCATTAGTATCTAACTGATAGGAAAGATACATGTAAGTTATAAAAGATGATAGAAGGAACCCACCACCCACCCTGAGGCCAGACCCTTAACCAGTTTGTTGCCTCTTTTTGTCCCTGGGTGCCTTGCCTCTCCCTGCAGAGGGGACCCCCTCCTGGTTGTGCTTTCTTCCTCTTTCCCCTGGTTTTACGGTGTTGCCTCTCGTACCCCAACCCTACATCTGTAGTGGGGCTTCCTGTAGACGGGGTGTGCTGTGTGGGGCTTTCGGTGGCCTGCATTTCTTTTACTCAATATTATGTTCCTGAGGTTCCCCCATGTTATGTTGGTAGCTCACCCATTTCGCTGCTTTATAATATTTTACATGCACCTGTCCCTTGTTGCCCGTTTTTGGCTGTTTTGGACAAAGCCTCTGTGGGTGTCTCTCCAGGGCATTTCCCAGGTTGGAATGGCTGGATCGTGGGGCAGGAGCAGTTTCATCTTTTGAGGAATAACATCAGCTCTCAGCAAGAAGAGCCATGCTTCTGGCCAGGCTGGGGCCGGTGTGGGGTTTCCTCTGACTGGGGTCCTGCCCTGGAGCAGTCAGGTCTCTGTGGGGGGAGATTCCCAAGCTGAGCAGCAGCCCCAGGTCTGAGTGCACAGCGGGCTGCGGAGGCGGCGGGGTCACTGCACAGCAGGAGTGAGTGGAGGGGGTGAGTGCGCCTCTGGGGCGAGACATTCTACAGATCTAATTTACTGCTCCGCTGTCCCATCCTGGAGCTTCTGCTGAGTGTCTACAAAAGAAGATGAAATAGTTAAGATTGGGGAAGGCAGCCTTTTGTGTTAGCTGTGGTGTTGGGATGGTAGTTTGGGTAACTTCCTCCTGTGCCATTCCAGATTTCAGCCTGCCCACGCATCCCGTGGTGGGAATGAAATCTTTCATCCCCAGGTGCAGGTACCTTTCCTTCCATTGAACTTCTCAGTGCCCTTAGGGTCTGTACTGCTTCCTGGCTGCTCAGAGGGTTCTCTTTCCAGGTGTGTGTGTCTCCTCCCACCGGCCAGACCATGGGCCCCATAGGGCAGGGCCTTTGCTCGTACTCCACTGCGCCCCCTGCAGCCCTGGGCCCGGTTGTGGACTTGCAATCAAGACTGGCTGTGTTGCTGTGAGCTGTGGTGTAGATCGCAGGCGCGGCTTGGATCGTAAGTTGCTATGCCTGTGGTATGGGCCAGCGGCTACAGCTCCATTTTGACCCCTAGCCTGGGAACCTCCATATGCTTCAGGTACGGCCCTAAAAAGACAGGGGAAAAAAAAAAAGACTGCCATTAATTGCCTAATTAAGTGGCTGTTCCCCTCCCGTCACATGCTTCTGCCTGTGAGTTGGGTGACAGGCTGCTTTGTCTTTCCCATTCCTTATTGTGGGCCCCCTCCAAAAACCACATCCCCAGAGCCATATTTCTGGGAGGTTCAGATATGTTTTTTATGAGGCTTTCAGCTGCATCGTGCAGTGGAGGGGCGATTCTAGGCCAGGGCTGCATTCAAAGCGAAAGCATGCAGAGGGCCGAGCTGCTCTCACCATGCGCTCCGGGATCCAGGGGCTGAGTACCAGGTCTGTGCTGCTGGGACAGCCTGGAGAGCTTCTCTCCCAGCAAGTCTGCCGAAAAGGAAAATGCCGTCGTGGTTCCCAGGCTTTCTTGGGCAGCAGAAGCTAAAAGTCCCAGGGGCCAGTGAACTATAGCTGTTTGGGAAAAAAACAGAATGAGCGAATGAAGGGATGTGTGATATGAAGAGTGAATGAATGAACGAATGAGAGAGCAAACAGCAGCTCCCCGGAAAGGGCCCTGGCCAGGAGTCCTAAGACAGAGGCTTTGCAGCCAGCATTTTCCTATTTGTGTAACGTGGGAGAAATTGTCTAATGTTTCCTCAGTTCCCTTATCTGTAAAATGGAGCAAGTCTGTACTTCCTCAGGGGGGCCCAGGAGACTCAAGGGGTCATGTTTGTGAAGGTCACGTCTTCAACCCACCCGGGCTCGCGGTGGGTTGAAGACTGGCTATCATGGGCATACATGTGTTTCCCATGGAGGGGGTTATGATTTGATCCTCTTTCCCACTTTCTGGTGGTTGCTGATTATTTGCTGATGGAGAAGGTGGTTCTCCTGCTGGCTCTCCCTGGCCAGCGGCACCTTCCCAGTTTGCCTGTGTGGGGAGAGCAGTGCCAATCCGATTAGCCTTGGAGAGTTTGGCTTTGCTGCTGCAACAGCTTTTGATTTGGGAAGACCAGCCAGTCCTCTCAAATAGAGACTTGCTAAGGCTAGGCCTCATCTTCCAGATTATTGGGGAGCTGCTGAAGTTGGGGAGTGGTGCAGTTATCTGACCCAGGGTCCCAGAGCTACTTGCTCCTTGTGACTTGAGGCTTCTTTGGGGTTGAGAGGCACACCCTGCTTCCTCTGTGCTTTTAGTGTCCTTTGCAAGCCCATGGTGTCGCCAGGACAGTGCACCTGGATTCAGAAGACCTGGCTTCCAGTCCCCATCTCTGTCTCCTTACTAGCAGCTGTGTGACTCTGAACCAGTTGCCTAACGTCTCTGAGCTTCACCTCCTCAGTGGCAGAGAGAAGACAGTGATACTTATCTTGAGGGGTTGATGCAGTAATGTCATGCGAATTCCTGTTTGTTGAGGGCTTTCTAAGCGTGTAAACGCTTTACAGATGTGATTTCAGCAACGCCTCTGAGAGAGGGGTGGTGTGTATCCCCATTTTATGGCGGAGCAGCTCAAAAAGGTTAGGTAACTTGCCCAGGTTGCACAGCTGGTGGTTACAGGGCAGACTGACATGCAGCGGGCGCCATGCTGCTCCTCTCGGTAAATGAGATGACAAACGCGTGAAGAGAGTCTGGCATGCAGTTGGCTGGATCTGAGTCTGACACGGCCTGTGCTATTTACTGAGAGATGAGTTGGGGCTTGATGGGGAACCGAACAAAATGGGGGTGGGTAGAGAAGAGACTGGTAAGCCTGGTCTGTGTTCCCCGCTGTGTCAGGAGTCATCAGTGAGTGCAGGCCTTGGTGTTTTGTTTTGTTTTGTTTTGTTTTTATTTTTGTTGTTGTTGTTGTTGTCTTTTTGTCTTTTAGGGCCGCACCTGAGGCATATGGAGGTTCCCAGGCTAGGGGTCTAATCGGAGCTGTAGCCGCTGGCCTATACCACAGCCACAGCAATGCCAGATCTGAGCCACATCTGTAACCTACACCACAGGTCATGGCAATGCCAGATCCTTAACCTATTGCACAAGGCCAGGGATCAAACCCAAAACCTCATGGTTCCTAATCAGGTTCATTAACCTCTGGGCCACAATGGGAACTCCCCCAGCCTTGGCATATTTTTGGTGGCAGCCTGATGACGCCCCAACCAGCTTAGCAGGAGGCAGAGGGCAGGCAATGGCCCCTGGGACTCGGCTGGTTCTGCAAGTGAGTTCTTGGAAACTCTGGGCTCAAGTCCAGAGGTGGAAGTTGTTTTGGGGCATCTCGGCTCACTCTCTGGGTCCCTCATCCTGCAGGGACATCTGAGAACTGTCATGCAGGTGGGCCTGCCCAGAGGGAGCACCTGATTGTCCCACAGACATGTTGTACAGGTAGTGGGGTAACTGGGCAACAGCCGCCGAGGCACTTGGGCTGCACTGCGGGTGGGACATGCTGTGGGTGGCTCTCAGCAGGGAGTGCTTCCTGGAGCAGGTGGGGCTGCTGCTGAAACGAGCGGAGATTGGCCAGGAAGGGGCGTCTTGAATTGGTGTCAAGGGCTCACTGCATCATCTTGATCAGTATTGTCCTGTTCATCACGTTTTTAGACGCACAGCGTCCTGGGACCTGCCTCCTGGTGGCTCACTGTCAAAAGCAGGCAGGTTGCTGCCACGTGGGTGCGTGTGACTTATAGGCTGTGCGCCCATGTAAGCAGGAGAGACGGTTCCAGTCCCTGTGTTTCCCACCCGTTCTGAGATCTGCTGAGCCCTTCCTCCTCCCTCACCAAGGACACTCCCAGAACTGGTCCCCAAGAGCCTCCCTGGCCTGGTCCCCCCGAGGCTGGCTCAGCCCACCCCTCTCTCCCCGGGGTCTGGAATGGAAAACCCAATTGGTCTCTCTGGAATGAATGGCAGTTTTGTGGCTCGCTCTCTGTGGTTTCACGCTCTGAAAGTTTCGCCTGTCCCCAGTTAACACAGTGGCCCAAGCAGGCTCCCCTGTGGCCGCCCCTCAAGTCCCCGTGGCCAGCTGTTTCTGCTGTGGAGGCACTGCTGCACCATCTGCAGCTCATTCCACTGTATGAATTTTGAAAACAACCTTTTTCATCATGTTTATGAACTTGCCTACGTTGGCTGCAGGGTGGCGTTTCTGTGATGATGGAAGGGCTGTGCCTGGAAAGCCGGTGGGTTGTGTTCAGCATCGCAGCCTCACTGGGGATGCTTCCTATGACCTCTGATGTCTCCCCACCTCCTGTCCTTCCCCCTCGCCCCTCATCCTCCAGAGGAAGACTAGAATATCCTCCCGTTTTGATGCTGCTTACCAGTCACACAGCACTTTTTTTTTTTTTAGGGCCACACCTGTGGTATATGGAGGTTCCCAGGCTAGGGGGTCTAATCAGAGCTACAGCTGCCTATGCCACAGCCACCACAACAACAGGTCCGAGCCATGTCTGTGACCTATACCACAGCTCATGGCAATGCCGGATCCTTAACTCACTGAGCGAGGCCAGGGATTGAACCTGTCTCCTCACGGTTCCTAGTCGGATTCGTTTCCACTGAATCACGATGGGAACTCCCACACGGCACTTTTCTCTCTCCTGTAGAGAAGAGGCATTATTCACACTTTATGAATGAGAAATGGAGGACTGGAGAGACTGAGGCCCAAGGCTGACGGTTCAAGCAACTGAGCCAAGCCTTGAACCTTGTCCTGCATCTGCATCCTTTGCGCTTCTCAGTCTGCTGAGTGCCCTCGATCTGGCCGGCGTGACACACGCCTTCCCTGGACTCACCTAGAGTCCCCTCTGGCCCCACCAGGGACACAGTGGGCTGAGCTGAGTCTGCAGCTGCCAGGGCCAGTGTGCTTTGTGCTGAATGTGGTTTGTGGCTTTTGTTTGTTCCCACGGTGCCCTTTGTGAATGTCGCTGAGTTATGAGGCTGGCTCCTCTCCTGAGCTGGCAGGAAAGCTCAACTCTACACTGTGCTCTTCCCCAGAAAACCGTGTCAATGCTTCCACATCTTGTGGAAGAGCCCTGGCTGAGGGCAGGACTCCTGGGTTTAGACCCCAAGGCCAGCTGTCCTGCAGCTCTGGGCAAAGTTGAAAGCCCTTGTTTCCCCACTCAGAAGTGGGGTGAAGATTGTTACCGCTTCAGCCCTCGGTCCCTAGCAGGGCAGCATGGGGTCACACTGGGAGAGGTCAGCCAAGGCCGTCTCAACCACAGAAGCAGGCGGTCCCATTAGTGCTCGGTGCTGGTGAGCTTGGGCCTCTGATGGCTCTCCCTCCCCAGGAGACAAGAAAACAGTTCAGTCACTGTATGCCTTGAAAGGCAGCAGACAGATAAACTCTCTCCTGCCCAGGGGGTGCCAGGCCCAGTATGGAGGGTTCAGTCCTTGTGGAACAGAGCTGAGAGCAGGAAAGATACCGAGGGGATGGGGGCCTAGACCACCCCGCAGGGAAAGGCCAGAGCCCTGAGGCAGGCTGCAGCCAGCCATAACTACTGCTGCCGAGAGGAAAATCATCAAAGAAACCCCTTTAGCATAAGAACCACCATGATTATAGGGTCGGAGGGGAGGGCTTCCCCAGGGTCACAGGCACAGAGAAGAGGGCTGACAAAGAAGGGCCTGGTTTTAGGAAATAGCTCCTCTTTCCTTCTAACTTTTCATGGTGGAAGTCTTCACACAGGTGCAGACGTGGAGAGGACAGCACCATGAACCCTCGTGTCACTGTCACTGGCTTCAGCGTTCTGACTCCCTTTATGTCATCCACTCCCAGCCCCTTTAACCCTTCTGGAGTGTTTCAGAGGAGATCCCACATTCTGCTGTCACCCACAGCTGCTGTGCGAACCCCTTAGGGTGCTGGGATTCAGCAGGCCCCCCTGCAGGCTGGGGGCGGGGAGGGGGGGAGGCCTGCTCTTCCCTGAGGGATTGATCCCTGGAGGCCCACGTCATCTGGAGAGCAGACAGTCCAGGAGGGGTCAGAGGTCCCCCAAGGGCGTGCGGTGGTCTCCACACCCTACACAAGAGAGCCTGCAACCTGTCCTGTCCTGTCCGGCATCAATCACTCCAGGTGCCCACATGCTTCTTCTCGCCAGTGCTTACACACAGTGATGCTGGGAGGATGAGCCAGGGGGCGCTCCCACTTCTTGGATGTGGACGGAGCCTCAGAGAGGGTGGGTAACGTGTCCAGGCCCACACAGCTGGGCAGCAAGGATCCCAGGATTTGCATCCAAGCCCCAGGCCTTCCAGCCCTCCTTCTGTCAGTTCCCCTGCCCCTCAGGGCTGCGAAATAGGTAAATGCATCAGGACAGCTTTGGGGCAGCTCAGTGTCCTGGCTGGGAGGGGGTCTCCCTGGCCCACTAAAAGGCCTGCATCCTCACTTAAAGGGGATGTTGACCCTCACCTCCTCTCCACAGTGGCCTCAGGCGCATCTTTCCCCACTCACCTGTCTTCCTGGCCCCCGGACTGATGATGTCTTGGTGGGAGGTTGGGGGCGGGGGCCTGAAGAATAGGACCTCCCCCCCAACCCCGGCCCCGCCACCGGGCCAGCCCTTAGAGAAGGGAAGGAGAGGCCGTGTCCTGGGGTTTCTTTGATGATTTTCCTCTCGGCAGCAGTAGTTATGGCTGGCTGCAGCCTGCCTCAGGGCTCTGGCCTTTCCCTGCGGGGTGGTCTAGGCCCCCATCCCCTCGGTATCTTTC
Source organism: Phacochoerus africanus (assembly GCF_016906955.1). Classification (NCBI taxonomy): domain Eukaryota; kingdom Metazoa; phylum Chordata; class Mammalia; order Artiodactyla; family Suidae; genus Phacochoerus; species Phacochoerus africanus. Next base: position 70,725,709 of record NC_062550.1, on the reverse strand, counting down.
CTGCTCTCAGCTCTGTTCCACAAGGACTGAACCCTCCATACTGGGCCTGGCACCCCCTGGGCAGGAGAGAGTTTATCTGTCTGCTGCCTTTCAAGGCATACAGTGACTGAACTGTTTTCTTGTCTCCTGGGGAGGGAGAGCCAGGGTCATGAGGTCCATTCTGCTGCTTTCCCACTGATAAGATCATAGCCATAAAGCCCCCTCCCTCTCACATCTCAGGATGCAGCTTTGCATTTTGGCCATTCAGCAGCATCTGTGTGATCACTGTTGCTTCTTGTTGAGCTCCCAGGGGATGTAGCCCTGCACAGAGTGCCTCACCCGTGTTCATGGGGAGCCTGCAGGGTAGTTACCATCATCCCATTTGATAGTTAACACACAGCAGATGAAACCAGGGCTAAGAGAGGTTAAGTAACTTTCCCACTGTCACACTGCTCTTGCACGGGGTCTAAGCAAATCTGATGCTCCTTTCACTATCCCACGCCTGTCTACTGTGCCTGGTATTAAATATGAGGATGGTATTAACTCCTGCTATTTCATGTGTATTTAATATATTATAACAATAATACCACAATGGCATGGAATTTTCAGAGTTTTGGCTTGCCAGCTCTTGGTGTGTTCAAAGACATATTAGTGATCAGTAAACCTGAGACGGGATGCATATCGTCACTGGCCATCAAAGAAACACAAATTATGACAGTAATAGTGTGCTATCTTCTAGCCTCTAATGTGCCCAGATTTTTAAGCTGGCAGTTGCCAACATGGTGCAGTTGTCTGATAAAAGCGCTGGTGGGAAGGAAAAAGTCCCAAACTTGGCACTAAACAACTTTGCCGAGGGTATCGAGAGCCTTAAAAAAGGCCCTGTTCTCAGACCAGGGATGGTACTTCTAAGAATCCATCCTGAGAAAATAACCAGAAAAGCTGTCCATTGTGTTATATGTCAGGTTATTCAGCAAGAGCAGTTTGTAGCAAAGGAGAATTAAGATCCAGTATTGTCACTGCTGTGGCTCTGGTGGCTGCTATGGCGTGGATTCAGTCCCTGGCCTGGGAACTTCCATATGCCGTGGCTACGGCCAGAAAGAAAAAGAAAGAAAGAACAACTTCCATGTCCTCCAGCAGGAGAGGGGTTACATAATGTGTGATAAGTCTGGTTGAGTGAGTTCGGGAAATTAAATGGCATGGGGGGAAATGTTGGCAGTGAAATTTTTTTACATACTGTGAAATGCACTCTTTCTGGTGTGCCCTTCTGGGTTTTGACAAACACAGGCAGTCATGTGACTACAACCACCACATAATTTTAAGTGAGGAAAAATAGTTTACCGCAGTGTGTATGGAGAAACTTCCTAAATTTAAAAAATATGTGCGAATGTGTATATGACTGTGAATGGCGGGGGAAGGACATCCCAAAAAGGTGACTCAAGAAGTGTTCGCAGAGAAACACGCTACATGAATTTTGAACAAGCATTTTCCTTCTGAGCCTGGGTTTCCTCTCTGTGGAGCAGTGCCGGCCAGGGGTGGTGCGGCTGAATACTGGGGCCATGACCTTGACCCAGTGCTGGTCCACGTGGTGGGGGTGGCCCTGGCCTGGACCAGCCCTGACCTTGGGTGGAGGGGCTGGCCTGGCAAGTGTGCCCAGTGGGGCTGGGAGGCTTCTGCTCAGCCAGCCTGGGGCCCTGCTGTGTCACTTGCTCAGTATAGAATGGAATGCTGCTGGCTGGGCCATGTCCTGATGGAGTGTGGAGGGCAGAGTCTGTCCCCTGCCCCCTCCTCACCATGGCCGCCAGGCAGCTGCTCAGAGTCAGGGCTCCAGCAGGCAGGGCCTGCACCTTGGGGCAGGAGGGGCTCTCCATTCTAGACTCCTCTTCTTCTGGGCAGGGAGTAGCCCAAGGGAGAGAGCCTGCTGCTGTCCTGACTTCTTGCCACCTCCCTGCCACTCCTGGTATTCTCAGGGGTCTCCCTCTCAGGGCTTCCTGGGTCTCCTGGGGTGGCGTTGTCAACTTGCTCCAGCAGGACTTCTGTGCAGTCGAGGGAGAGGCCAGTGTGTAGGGTTGGCCCTGTGTTCAAAGCCCTGAGCCCGGGTGGGGGGCAGCCTGGGAGGGGATCTGCCCTCTGCCTTGGGGTGGGTGGGTGTGGCTGAGTCCAAAGCCCTGGGAGTGCCTTCTGCCTGGTGGCCTGGCGCCCTGGAGTTGCCCCCAGCCTTCCTGCACTGGGCTTCCTCCCCCAGACACCAGTGAGCAGCTCCCAGGATGGGGATGTGGCCGGCTTAGCTCCCATGGTCAGTTCTGGGCAGAGCCCTGAAGGCTGGGTGTTTGTCTTCTCTTCCCCACCAGCTCCCAGAACACGACTGTCCCTGCCTTCTCTGCTCAGCTGACAAGGACCAGCAAGGGGCTCCATGGGCCGCTGGGCTTGCCTACGTGCAGGGTGGAGGGGTGGGCTGTGGTGGGGGAGCCCTGCTCACCCTGAGGCACTGAGAGGGCCTGAGCCCCCATGACATTCGGAGAATCTCCTGGGACCCTTTGTGCTAGTCCTGTCCTCCCAGGATTCCCAGCAACACTGACCGCTGGGCATCGCGTCTCCCTCAGGGCAGTGGCTGCTCCTTGCACCCTGCTCTCATTCCAGGCACGGAGTGTGGTGTGAGCTCGTCCACGGAGGTGGGCCATCCAGGTGGACCAATGCAGCAGGAAGAGTCCCTGGGCCTGCAGTCCTGCCACTGAGTCACCCTGAGACCACTGGGCGTGGGTGGCCTGGGATGGGGGGAAGAGGGCTCAGGATGGGTCTCAAAACCCGAAGTGGAGAAGGTCATATGATACAGAGGCCTCCCTCCAGCCTGTCCTCGGGATCTCTAGTTCTCCACGAGCTTTGCCATCTTTTTCCTGCCTAAGTTATCGCACCTTGTTTGCTGCTGGCCTGACGCAGGTGCTGCCCCCCGCCATCCATCACAGGTGCCTGCGTGGAGGTCTCTCACGGGCCGGTCATGGAGCTGGCCTTGCTCCTCACTGAATCCCCACACAGTCCTGCAAGTGGGACTGTCCTTGTCCCTCTTTCACACATAGGAGGCTCAGAGCAGCCAAGGGACCAGCTTGGCTTTCACTGGTGGTCGCCCCGGCTCTGTCTGGCTGAGGCCTCCACTTCCTGTGGGGCCACCCCGCTCCTCTCATCCCCAGAGTTGAGCCCTGTGCTAAGGAGATAGGGCCCTTGGCTCAATCTGAGGCTAAGCTGCTTAGCGCAGCACGGGGTCACCGCCAAGACAGCTCCCGTCATGGGCGTTGGCAGGGGGCGGGGAGCAGCCAGGCTTCAGGCTTTGCCTCTGCCACCCTCCTCTGCTCCCTCCCCATGGCCTCCTGGCTGAGGGACACGAAGGCCTCATGGATCTCCTGTCTCCTCTGATGCAGGCTCTCAGGCCTGTGGCCTCTGTTGGGGGGTCCTCTGCTACCCACCCATGCCTTCTGCACTCCTGGGGACCAAAGCCTTTCTGGCTAGGCCTGGCTGATTGGTCCACTTGCCATGCCTGACCCCTGGGGGCGCTGCTGGGCGTCAGCTTTAGGAGCAGGGCCCGTCTGGGGCACTTTACCCAAACAGTGCCCTCCTCGGTAGTGGAGCTTCTGTGATGCTCTTTTTGACCCCAATAGTCCGCTTGGAGGCAGGGAGATGCCTTTGTCTGTGACTCAGCTTTCTTGACCCAAACTCTTGTGCCCGCCCCCCTCCAAGACTATCAGCCCGGGATCCTTGGTCCCCATGGGTGAGACAGAGTGGACAGGTCCCAGCCTCTCCCTGGATGAGGCTTCCTTTCCTTTTCCCCCCGGGAAGCTCCAGAGCCCCTTGATCATCCCACAGAGCCCATGGCTCCCTCTTGGAGCGAGGTGTCTGGGAGCCTCCCCTCTGCCTCTCCACCCCGGCTGGGGGTGCCCTGCCAACCACAGCCCGGGTCCCAGTCCTCCCAGCCCTCCCAGATGGCACGAGGTACAAAGATGGGGTAGGAGAGGTGCTAGCCGTGATGCCCACTTAGGGAGACCTTGCCCTCATGCCTCCCCAGCCCTGCTGGCCCCTGCCAGGCAGGCAGAAGCATTGGTGCCACAGTCCCGCCAGATGGTGAGTCCCAGCTGCTCCCCTAAAGGGGACCATCTGGTTGATGGGCTCTTTAGTCACGGGTGTGAGAGCTCGGGTGATGGAGGGGAAAGGGGTAGCAGGAGCCAAATCTTGCTGGAGTTCGACAGTAGAGACAGGAGGGTGTGCCCTACCCCACCCAGGCTCTGGAACCTTCTCCCTGTGGGAAAGGCTGGGCTCGTCTTCCCTCTCCTTTCCGAGGACAGTCGACCCAGCTTTGTCTCTCAGCCTCCAGGACCATGCTGCAGACCCACTTCTGCCAGGCTGTCCCCACTGCACGGGCATCTGGTCTTTTCAGGCTTCTGGGGAGACTGATCTGTGTGCTGCAGCCCAGCTCACCTGGGTGCCGTGCTCCTGGGATGAAGGGAGAACAGACCTCCCTGAGTCCCAGGTACCATGCACGCCTCCCTCCAGCCCCTGGCAGGCGTGGCTCCTCTGCCTCCGGCTGGCAGCGCCTGGTTCTGGAACTCGGCACTGCTCTGATCGGACCATCCTGGGGTGGCCAAGCCAGCAAGCAAATGCTTGGACCAAGGCACGTTTCTCGCACCTGCCAGCCGGTAGGACAGCCCTGGAAGGTGCCAGGCCCAGTTCTTCTTCTCAGGCCACTGCCAAAGGGAGGTGCCCAGGGGTGCCGGAAGGACAGGCGCCTGTCCTCCCGTCCTGAAGACGGGAACGGAAGGTTGACTCTTGCCGAGAGAGAAACGCTCTTCGGTTTTCTTTCTCTCAGGCCTCTTTTGAAAGCTGCTCAGGGGGGAGCGGTTAGAGCTGGAGCCTAGCTGTGTTGGAGGGAAGAGAATGGGTGGGGCCAGGTGACCTGGAACACCTTAACCGGGGAGGGCGGGCTGCTGGACCCTTGTCCTCTCTGCTTTGCTTTCTTGCAGCGCGTTGGTGGAAGCTGAGCTTCTGGGACAGTCAGGAGAGGTGAGGGAGGCTGAGGCTACTTCTCCCAACCCCTGTTTGTCCTTTGCTCACGGCGCCCATGTGCAGTGGGGGGAGGGGCATGGAGCACAGCTGGCCCGGTGTCGGCTCTGTGTGTGTTTGTGTGCTTCTGGGATGGGTGGAGGTGTGCCTGTGTCGTGGGCTGAAGTCCCTGCTGGGAAGGCCTGGGCAGTCTCCTCAGAGTCCAGGGAGGTCCTGGGGGTCTCCACCCTGTCCGGACACCTCTTCTTTCTTCCCGATCCAGCGCCCCCCATCTCTAGGGGGCTGCAGCTACTCTTGGCAGAAGGGCTCAAACCCCCTTTACCCTGTGGATGTGCCCTGCAGTGGAGAGGGAAGGAGGCAGATAGACATCTGGCGAAATGTCCCACTTGAACAGTGGGATTCCAAGTCCATGGCCTTCCCAGTGCCAGGGAACAGTAGCCAAACTGTTCCAAACCCGTGTTATCTTGGTCAGGGCACCCGCATCCTTCTGGACCATGACCCTCCAATCCTGGGGCCTAACAATGGCCTCGTTCTGGGCAGGGTGAGCAAAGCCCTATCGACGACTGTTCAGAACAGCGCCCCTGACCCCCCCAGCTCCCCTCTCTGAGTGCTGCTCCTCCATCCTGCAGCCCAGTTCTCTGGGCGGCTCACAGAGGCAGCCCTGGGGCCGACGGTGAGCACAGCTCTACTCCTGAGGCCACAGGGAGGAGGCTGGCCTCGCTGGGCAGTGGAATCTGGGCAAAGTGGGTGTAGCCTCCAGTCTGGTGTGTTTATGGCTCCTGGGGTGATGGGTAGTCTGGAAAAAGGGTGGTCCTGGGTGGAAAGCAGGAAGGGTTGGGTGGAGGGGTATAGGTTTGTCCCGGGCAGAGAGAGGTGTCCTACACATAGGGCTCGCCGAAAGTGCTTGTAAACGTTCTGTGTTGAAGCCGAGAGGATATTGAGAAGGCGTCTTGGGCCGGCAGTGAGCCTCTCTGAGGCCTGGCCAGGGCATCACAGTCACAGCAGAAGTGACTCAACCGAGGCCTGTGAGATGTACTGCAGGCAGGGCTGGAGAGGAGCTTCAGTGACTCTGGCCACGGCTGATGGAATTTGCTGGCCCGGCGGCCGCCGAAGGAAAGACGGGTGGTCACCAGCCATCTGCAATGCCAGAGCACGGCCAGCCTGGAGGCCGGGGACACACAGGAGCCCTCTGGAGGCCTTCCTGCCTCAGACTCTTTGTCTGCAGAGCAGGAAAAAGCACAGGAAGACCAGAGAGGTGTCAGGCCCCAATGGCAACAAGGTCTTGGAGCCTCCCCGGGGGCAGGCACAGTGGGGAAGAGCCTTGAGGGGAAACGGCTGTTCCACCCACAGCCTGGCACCCCAGGAGGGCACCTGATGTGCACACGTGGCCAGCTTCAGCTTTGTTCCCTGCCGGGCTGGCCATCTGGTTTTGAGGACAGGCTGGCCTGGAGGGTTCAGGTCTGGGTGAGCAGCTGCGCTGGTGTCTACCCCTCCCCCTCTACTGCTCTCCCTCTGGGCTGTCCCCACTGCACCCCCTACTCTCCCCTGCATCCCCGCCCTTGGCCTCTGCTGCCAGAACGGGGCAGCGTGCACTTCAGCGCACACGGGCTGGTGGGGCCGGATGGCGGGCCTGGAGGGGATGCACACATCCCGTACTGGGCGGTCTCTTCCCGCCTTCCCCATGGGCCTGCTCCACCTTCCAGCAGAGCAACAGGCACTTGATTTTCACCAGGGAGCCAGTGGCCCCTGAATTCTCCCTCCTGACCACGTCTGTCCCCAGAATTTTGATGAGCCCCCCAAGCAGTGATGCTCACGTCCTCTGGTGTAGGTGCCTCCTTTGAGGTGCTGCCATTCTTTTTTTTTCTTTTTTTTGTCTTTTTGCCATTTTTCTTGGGCCGCTACCATGGCATATGGAGGTTTCCAGGCTAGGGGTTGAATCGGAGCTGTAGCTGCCAGACTGAGCCAGAGCCACAGCAACGCTGGATTCAAGCCACATCTGCAACCTACACCACAACTCAAGGCAACGCCAGATCCTTAACCCAATGAGCAAGGCCAGGGATTGAACTCGCAACCTCATAGTTCCTAGTCGGATTCGTTAGCCACTGAGCCACGATGGGAACTCCGGTGCTGCCATTCTTACCTTTGAAACTGTCCTCCTTTTCCGTGGGACGGAGAGCAGTTGTCCCGGTGGGGTGTTGGGCGGTGTTGGCGGGACTGGCAGCCTGGGGAGCGAGGGTGGGCTGCAGAGGACCCCGTGCAGCCCCTCTCCGCCTTAGACTTTGGGGATGAGTCCTCTCCTGGTCTTCCTTCTGCGTCTCTGCCTTCTGCACAGCTGCTTCTTGCCCTGACCCAATGTCCCTAAAAGTTACACCTCTGCCCCTTTCCCCTCTCATTCCTCTCTCCCTTGACAGACCTGTCCAGCCTCTTGGCTTCAGCCAAGAACTCTGATCATAGCATCTCATGCGTATCCAGTACTTTTGTTGTTTGCAGTGCATCTTTACAAGCAGTAAGCCTGCGAAGTGGAATAGGTTGTCCACTTTTTGGATGATGAAACTCAGGCACAGAATGACTAAGCCAGACTTTGGTTACACGTCACTCTCAAAATGCACATCTGACGTTCCTGTGGGCAGATCCATGTCTGAGTTACCTGCACAGTGAATGTGGACCCTCCTTAGGGGTGCCTGGGGCACCTCCCTCACACGCGGCAGTGTCCTTGGGGTTCATGTGCTTTACTTGGTTTAGTCCTCGTGTCACTCCTGCATTTTGCCATTCAGAGAACTGCCCAGTGAGGGGTGTTATTTGCTCAAAGCCTCCAAGAGAGTGACAGAGCTGGGATGTGACTGCATGCTTTCCGTGTGACCGCACATGGTCAAGGCCACCATGCAGGGATGGCAGCTTGCCCACGGGTGTTGGCTGTGGTGCTGGCCGTCTGCTTCCTTGAATGGCCCACTGTGGCTCTGTCGCCCTGGCTTTATCTGAGCTGCCTTGATCTTGGCTGTATTTTGTCCCCCCTACCCCCGCCCCTGCCATGGTAATGAGGCCCTCGCCTTTGCCTGAATGTAAAGCTGAAATGCCTTTTATTTGTTCTCATATCACTTATTTCAAGCTCCAGGGGATGCCTGGGGTTTCATTTGGGGATTTGTTGGAAGGTCTATGCCACTCTTGCGTTGTCCTTCATGATTTTGCCAACTTTGCTCTGGTGCCCCCAGAATGAGGCGTTCACAGCATTTTAGGAGACTCCCCTCATGTCTCATGTTCTCAATCGCTTCTTGTGTGACTGGTGTGTTTGATGTGAGAGCGAGTCTCTCCCTTAGAGTCGGGGCACCCCTTCCCTGGACCCGCCCCCGGCTGGTGCCCAGGACACCTCCTTGCTGCACAGATGTACCGTGAGAAGCCTGTCTCTGCTCCCACTGCAGGCCCAGCTGCCCGTGCTGAGGTCAGCTTCGCTGTGACCACAAATATGGCCCGACCCAGGCTAGCTGGCTCACAGTGCCCTGTCTATGACACAGAAGCCTTTCCTGGTGCTGTGACGGAGTGCCTGAGGCATGCAGAGCTTGGCTCTTGGACTTCTGTGCCCATCATGGGTGCCAGGCTCAGGGACAGCCAGGTTAATGGCCAGGACCTGCTGTGAAGGAGGGGCTCACGCAGTGGGGAGGTGCAGGTGGACTGGGGTGGACAGGGTGGCACCGTACTCTGGCCCAGGAACGCGCTCATCCCTCCTTTCCTTGTCAGCTCCCTTTCCTCCTCATCTTTCTCTCTTTCTTTTCACCCCTGTGTTTTGGGAGTCCCACGGTGACGGGCTGGTCCCAGCCCAGCTCAGGATTAGACTTCTGAGGATCTGCTTTTTGACTTCATGTCAGCATGGGTTTTTTAGCAGAGAGGTGGCAGGCGTGTTAAAGATCCAAGGCCATCTTTGGAGAGAGGGAGCCTTGGCGACAGCAGAGACCATTTCCAGGACTACAGGAAGGAAAATCACGCCCAGTGTGCCCCTGCTGGGTGCACCTGCTGTGACAAGGTGTCCAGCACCTGAAAAGCAGGAACGTCAAATGCTGTTACCTTCCCAGCAATGAGTGGCCCTAGAAATGCGATCCACTTGCATGTGGCACTCTCCCTGGGTATGGGTGAGTGTGCCAGAGGGCGTGGGAAGGAGGAGAGGTGGGGCTCCAGGTGGCCATCTCCACTACTGATGGATGGGGGGGTCTGGGAGGAGAGAAGAACAGTGGTTCTCTTTTTAAAAAAAGTTTTTTCTTTTTTAACCCCTTTTGGCCACACCTGCAGACACTTCCCAGGCCAGGGATTCAACCTGCACCACAGCAGCGAGCTGAGCCACTGCAGTCACAATGCTTCGCCACCAGGGGAACTCCCCAAAAAGTTTATTTTGGACGAAAAAATTTGTGTGTGGCCATTGGAGGGCACTGGGAAGAATAGAGAGGTAGGAAAATAGCACGAATTAAAATCACTCCTAATGCCACCATGCAGAGCTAACCTCGGCTCACCTTCAGTGAGTTTCCTGGTGTGTGTGTGTGTGTGTGTGTGTGTGTGTGTGTGTGTGTGTGTGGGAGGAGATTCTTTTATTGCGAAGGACACCTTGAGTTAAAAGAACTAGGAGGATGCTGAGGACAGTGGGTTCCTGTCTCCAACTTTGACCGTCAGCACCAGCCAACAGCCCCTGGGAACTGGGCAGCCACTCAGCCCACGCTTGAGTGCACACTGGAGAGAGGACCCTGCTTCTGGGGACTTCCTGTGTAATGTGGGGACACAGAACCCAGTGGTCCACGGAACACCCTCTGCCCCAAAGCAGAGGCTCCTGGCAGGTGGCTGCCCACCATCTGTGCCCAGACTGCTAGTGGCAGCCGCCTTGTTGGTCAGCTCTGGGTCTCTGGGTGAGGGAGGCCGAGGGATCGTTTTTCACCTGTAGGTTCTGACTCTTGTCTCTGCCGTGCCCTCCCGAGCCTTATGGAATAAGTCCAGACACTGTGCTTCTCATACTTAAAACCTGCACCCTGCTCCTCACCACTCCCCTAGGCCCCCACAGGCCAAACCCCTCTGGTTCCCCCACCCATTCCTCGTGGGCAACGTGGTTTCACGCCATCTGGTGCTGGTGTGGCTGAAGGGAGGGGAGCCTCTGGCAAGGCTTCCGGGAGCAGGTGAGCAGGAGTGGCGTTTGGAGGGTGCAGGGGTGGCAGTGAGATGGGGAAGCCCATTCCGGGCTAGGGAATGGCATGCAGGAATGTTCATCCGTGGCAGGTGTGCACAGAGGCCTGTGTGCGTGTGAGCTCCTGTGGGGGCCAGAGGAATCCCCGCCTCCTAGCTCCCCCCAGCCCATGGCCTTATATAGCCACCACCCTGCTCCCCGAGCTGGGGTGGGGACGCCCCCCCACTGCACACACTTGGGGAGCCTGCTGCTGGCTGGGCCCCGGCCGACTCAGGATCGTCATGTCATCACAGTCGGAGTCAGCTGTTGCTTTGGGAAGCCTTCCCTGGTGTTTCACGGTGCACAGTCAGAAATATAACCCTCGTGTTTGCCAGGAGTGTTGGATCTTGGCAGGCGTCCTCGTGGCCTATTTTAAACTGAAGGGAGCAGAGAGAGGTGCCTCCCAGGCTGAGCCCAGGACCCTTCCCTCGTGGAGCTGAGCAGAGCTTCTAGGGGCTGCTCGCTTTCTGCCTTCTTGGGCCAATGGACACCTGTCTTGGGGAAAGGGCACAGGGTGGGAAGGGGGCTGTTTCAAGGGGTCTGGAGGAGGGTTTTCATGAGTACATGGTGAGCTCAGGGCTGTCCCTCTGTGGTGTGTGGCAGAGTTCCAGCAGGCGGCTTGGCCACCCTCCTTCCTTGCCATCTGGAAAATGGGGGTCACGTGGCTCTGCCCAGCCTCTCAAAGTGCTCTGGTGACCTCAGAATGGTGCGAGCGTGTCTGGGATCTACCGACCCCCATCGTCCTGCTTCAATTGCCAAAGAGAGTCTTCCCACCAGGCAAAGCCTACACTAAGTAACACAGGAGCCCAAGAAAACCAAATAAAAAGATGATGGAAACAGGCAGCAAAGGCTATTCAGTTACTCAGGAGGCTGCTGCTGGCTCAATGAATGAAATGAGAATAATCACTCATGAAGGGCCCAATATAGCCTCGTGCTTCAGGTCCTGGATCCTGGCCTTGACTTAGCGAGCCTCACTCTGGGCAAGTTCCTGGGTCTCTCTGAGCCACAGTCTCTCATCAGGAAAGGGGATGGTGAACCTCACTGGTTGTAGTGGGCATGCATCGAGGTGACGGGTCTGCAGGACAGGTGCCTGTGGCCAGTCAGTGTGGAATGAGCTTGGCCACTGTCACGGCCACTGCTGTGACTTTCCCAGAATGCCATTGTGGACAGACGGCACCTGCAGTGATGGGGTCCAGGAAAACGAGTCCCTCCTCATGAAGGTCCACAGAGCGCCAGGGGGATTGGAGTCCAGTCTCTGCCCCCAGGAGCCTAGTGGTGGCAGCGCCAGGGTGTTCAGAGGGGAGGGGCCGAGGCGTATCAGGACTCCAGGGGCAGCGCATCCCTGGGGATATTTCTATCCACTGTGCCCCAGCCCAGTGGAGCCCAGTGGTCAGGAAGATGCTCAGTCACAGCTCTGGAGATGCTGATGCACTGCAGGTCCAGGGTAGGGCAGAGGATTCTGGTGATGCTAGCGTCCGGTAGGGGCAGGGGCTCAGGACCGTGGAGTCAGACAGAGCTGGGAACTCAGCCGGGCCTTACTTGGACAAGAGTGTCAACCTCCTTGGCCTGGTGTGAGATTAGGTAGCACAGTAGGTCTGAAACACCCAGCCCAGAGCCTCGTGCAAGGCCCCCCCCCCACCCCACCCCCCGCAGTGGTGGTCAACTTTGCAGCCTGGCTGGGCTGGGCCCCTCCTCTGTCAGGCCAGGCGCTGGCAGCTTTCAGGGCTCAAGGTTCTTCTCCAGACCTTTTCTGGGCGTAGGGGCCTTCTTCCTTGCCCTCCTTCTCTCCCCAGATCCCCACATCGGAGCACTAAATGTAGGGGGCCTTCCCGTTTTAGAGATGAGGTGTGGTGGGGAGACCGTCTGCAGGTCCACAGGGCCTTGGACGCTGGTGCACACTCAGGCCTGCTCCTGGCTCAGGTTCCAGGCACCGTCTCATGCAGCCTGGGCTGGAGTGCCCTGCCCCAGACCAGTGCTCAGCACATCTCTACACCAGAAAGAAAGCTCAGGTGAGGGACTGGGTTCTGGCCTGTCCATCCTGATGACAACAGCTGTATCCAGTGCCCGTAGAACACTTACTGGGTCCCAGGCACCGTTGTGCTTCTCGTGCATGCGCTGATTTTAGCTTCGTGACAGCCCTGAAGGTGGTACCATCAGTGAGCCCATTTAACAGATAAGATGGATTGCAGATGTACTGGGCGTTGCTAAGAGCTCTGTTTCCAAACATGCCTTTCCGCAATCCTGTCCTTTTAATATCGATTCTGAGTCCATTTTCATTAATGCCCATCAGTTGCAATAAACAGGAAGCCCCTGTGGACACTCCTCTTTGTGGTCTGCATAGAGTGGATGCCCCATGCACACGTGTGTGGACTGTTGAGTGAGTTTATTTGTTGGTTTCCAGGGGACCGGAGAGGCTGGGGAGAGGGCAGCAGCTGCCTTGTCGCCGGGAGGACTGCTCTGACGCCAGCCGCCCCCCATGTGGGTTTCCTGCTGTGGTCACCCGCTCCCCTCTGTCCCCCAGGGCCCAGAATAGCAGTCTACGGTCAAGAGGGACAGTGAGAAGTAGGCCACGTGGCTGGGCCACAGGGCTGATGGGTGCTGGACGGTCAACCTTGGGGCCTACGGCGTGGCCCCAGCTGCCCCGCCAGCTCCAGGCTTTTTATAGAGAGGCTGCCTTACGAGAGCCCGGCGAGTTTGTGCATGGCCCTCATCTGACCGCAGCGTGTGGACCCTTCGCAGGGGTGGCCTGAGGAGACGTGGCCCCCGGGCTGACCTGGGTTTGAGTCTCCGCAGCAGCTGACGGCCCTGCCCACGGCCGCATCGTGTAATGGGAGCAGTCCGCCAGGGCAGCTGAAAAAGGAAACGGGCCATGCCCGACCCAGCTATTATTAAACTTTTCTCTAGCACTTTCTCCTCACTCAGCCCTTTGCCACCAAACCTATGAGGTTGTCCCTGTGCCACCCCAAGGGGATGTGGCCACTGTGAGCCCATATAGGGACAACAGTGCAGGGCCTCTTTTTAGTGTCGTGGGACTGCCACTGGGATTCCACTCCTTGGGTGGCAGAAGAAAGCCTGGCTTTCTGAAAGGACTTCTTAGGACATCTTGCCCGCAGCCCAGAAGCCAGAGAGCCTTTCCCTTTAGGTTGTCCCTAGAATGAGCATCTTTTAGACCAAGTCCTTGTACGGGCAGGTGAAGGAACCTTTGCGGCTGTGGCAGTGCTGGGAGGGGTTGGCATCTCACAGGGTCTGGGGATGAGCCTGAGGTTCAGGCCTTTCCTCCACCTGCTTTGTGCTTGGAGGGACGGGCTCCGGCTTTTGTTGGTGTCTTTGAGTGGAAGAGCCATCCTTTGGCCAGTTACATCCTGGTAGGACTGTTTGCTGTCACCCATCTTTTTTTTTTTTTTTTTTTCCTTGAAAAAAATCTTATTTTTGGAGTTCCCGTTGTGGCTCAGTGGTAACAAACCCGACTGATATCCATGAGGACTTGGGTTCAATCCCTGGCCTCACTTAGTGGGTTAAAGATCCGGTGAGCTGTGGCATAGGTCGCAGACTACCAGTGTAAGCCAGCAGCTGCAGCTCTGATTTGACCTGTAGCATGGGAACCTCCATATGCTGTGAGTGCAGCCCTAAAAAAAAAAAAAAGGAGCTTATTTTTTTAAAGAGCATTTTTAGGTTTACAACAAAATTAAGAGGAAGGTACAGATGTCCCATGTACCCCCTGCCCCCACCACGCACAGCCTCCCCGCTGTTAGCATCCCCCACCAGATGGTACATTGGTTACCAAGGATGAACCTACACTGACACAGTCACCCAAAGTCTGTGGTTTACTTGAGCGTTTGCTCTTGATGTAGAATGTTCTGTGGATTTGACAGATGTGTACTGCTGTATCCACCAGTATGGTATCATAGAGTATTTTCACTGCCCTAAAAATCTTGTGCCCCACCTGTTCACCTCCCCCCACCCCTACAAACCTTGGCAACCAGTGATTAATTTTCTGTCTCCATAGTTTTGCCTTTTTTGGAATGTTCTATCGCTGGAATCATACAGCATGTAGCCTTTGCCCGATGGGCTTTCACTTAGTAATATGCATTTAAGGTCCCGCCTTGTCTTTTCATAGCTCGATAGCTCATTTCTGTTCATCACAGATATTATTCCGTTGTCTGGATGGATCACGCTTTGTTATTTTACTCATTCCTCGCTGTTCAAGTCTCATTTATGTAAGTGTCCACACTCCCACCCCTTTTGTGGTTCTGTCCTTTCTTTAGGTTTGTTGGGTTGTCAGGACCAGGGGGATAGGATGAGGGGGTTGGGGAGAGGGAGGAGGCAGTGGAGGAGCCAGCAGCTGGAGGGGCCTGGGGACAGCCGGACCCCAAGGCCTAGCGGTGAGCTGGTCAGAGCCACATCTGCCGGTCGGCCTGGAGTCTGCACAAGCAGCGCAGGGCCCGGTGGAGGTGCACTTGGACCGTGCAGCAGAGAGGACTGTGCAGCAGAGAGGACTGTGCAGAGCCTCTCGGAACTCAGGAAGGCGCCTCTTGTGGGGTCCTGAGCAGGAGCTGCTCGGTGGCCTAGTCCCTGAGGCCAAGGCCACGGTCCTGGCTCTCCGTGCCTCGCTGCGGCGGGAGGTGTCTGGTTCCTCCCAGAAGGCAAGTGGATTATAAATAGCTGATGACGGGCTGCAGCGAGAGCTGCCTATAGCGTAATCGTCGATTTTGAGAGTGCCCTGGCGAGGGTTGGGAGGATGGATGAGGTTAAATTTGGCCCTGTGGGCTGATTGGCATTTCTTGAGCCGGGTGCTAATCCCTTCAGGAGGTCAGATAAGCTCCCCAGCGGCGCCCCTGATCTTGACTTTGAGGCCAGGTTAACTCTTTTGAGGGGACTGCAGAAGAACCCTAAAGTTGTGTTGTCCAAAACACAGCAGGAGCTGTCAGAGAGTGGGACTTCTGGGGCGTCCACCCAGAGGAGGCCCAGTGTCTGAAGTATGAAATGAACTCTGCTCTGTGCCTATCTCTCCAACAAGGCTGTCCCATGGTGGACGTTGTGGGTCGGTGCTGTAGCCAGCCCTGTGGGACCGAGGCTCAGGGAACCTGCCTTGCTGCATGTCAGGGCGAGGTGGATGCACCATGTCTGTCACCTCCCCCGAGATCTGATGAGAGAGGACCATGTTTCTAATGACTCCCATAGGAGCAGACAGCGCCCCCATTACAGTGCTAGGCTTTGGGGGTCTCCTGCTCCCACTCATTCTGCTGCAGGCATGACACCCAGCCTTCGGCAGAGTGAGGGTAGTTTTGTAGCCTGCTTGCCTCCCGGGGGTCTCTGGGGCAGCAGGTGGGCAGTTCTCTGCCACCAGCCCTGTGGCGGTGCTCACTGCCATCCCTCCAAGTGTCGGTCCTGGCCCGGCTTTATCTCCAGCCTGAGCCTCCCTCCCAGAGCTGGGGTCCCGCTCTGTCTCCCTTGACTACGGGTAGGCCATGCTGGGTTTCTTGGCACCTCCTCTTTTCAGGACCATGAAACTGGTCCCCATGGATTGTCGCGCCCCCGATGTCGCATCCTCTGCTTTATGGCTGCTGTCACAGAGCCGCGGCATCTAAGAACAACAGCGGCTGCTTGTTCCATTATAAACTCAACTAGCCGAGACCTGCGGAGATGCCGTGGGAATAAATTATCCCAACAAGCTCTGCTGCAAGAAGTCAGACCCCTCCGCTGTGCTCCCTTCTTGCTGGAGTCTCAGCAGGGATTCTGGACAGCCCCTACGGTGAATGCCCCCCTCCCCTCTGCATGCCCTTCTCCCCTGGGGTGACGGCTTGTCTCTCGCTGGTCCCCGCGTGTGCCGAGTCAGGAGTTCTGGGCAGAGTGCTTTTGCTGCAGGGGCCCAGAGGCGGAGAGGACTGGGCTTTGTCCCTTTGGTTTCTTCATGCTCTTGGCCAGAGCTCGATGGCCCTGCAAGAGGAGGATCTTAGCTGGCCTTGCGGGGTGGGCTGGGGGTCTTTCTTCCACGAATGGTGGGTATTTGGATGATGATTAAGCTGGTCTTTCTGTTTTGCCGGAGATGGTTCCTGGTGGGCACACCCGCAGGGGGAGCCGTGGCCGACTCTCAGGACCTTGACTGTCAGGTGAGAGGCCAGCGGGAAGCCAGTGGAGCTCTGGGCATAGAAATGGCAGAAGCAGTTTAGGCAGAGCGGGGCAGGAAGGAGGGGAAGCTGGGAAGATGTTGGCAAATGGGGGGTCTCAGGGACTAGCTGAGAGTTGAGCTACCCGCGAACATGGCTTGGCTCTGTCTTGGCTGGATCTACACCATGGGCTGTGGGGGTTCTGGAAAGGAGAGTCCTGGCGAGATTCATGGTGGGTCCGAGAGCTGTGGCTGCAGCCGTGTTCTCCACCTAAGGATATATTTTGAGGCTTGAAGTCTCCCCAGTGCCCTCTCCATCTGGGTGGGGAAGGAGAGAGTAGACACTAGGATTCCAGAGGAGGGAGCCTGGCAGTGTGGCTTGTCTCCTTCTAGGGCAGAAGGAACCTTTGCCCGTCCCTGGGTTTGGAGCTGCTGTTTGGCATTTGAAACCAAGACACCAGATGGGCTGGTTCTTCTTCCCCCGTCACCAAGCCTGCAAGAAGCTTGGGGTGAACCTAGAACCAAGAAGTATTGAACAGCACCAAGCCACACTTGGACCCCCTTCCAGAGCCTGCTGCCAGGGTCTTGTCTTCACCCACCATCAAGAATGGTGGGCTGGTGGGGAGCAGACTTCCCTTGGTGATGCCCAGCGGAGATTCATCGGAGTGGAATGAGTGTGCCAGTGTGGGATCCCAGCGGACGGCATAGAGTGTGTCCACAGCCCTGGGGCTGCTTCACCACACCCTCCCTCACTGCCTCGTGTCCCTGGGATCCTGCGATGAGGTGGCTGACACATGAGTGATGGTGACACCAGGCAGCCCAGTGCCTGGGGAGCGGGAGGATGCATTCATTTAATTAAAAGTAGTGTGTGGGTCTGAGCCCCCGGCATCCTTGGGAAAAGAATTTTTCTGTGAGCATCACTGTACCAGGCGCTGTGCTTATGCAACCTCGTGAGTTTGGCTGCATTGCCTCTGTTTTGTAAATGAGGGATTAAAGCCCAGAGAGGTCAAGTTGCTTTTTTCCCGGTTGCACAGCCAGAGTGGGGGATTGAATTCCCACTTGCCCATTGACTTCATAGCCTGTGTACCTTCTTGCTCTTTTTTGCCAGAACTTTTCACATCCTGCAGCATTTTCTCTGTGCTGCAGCTCAACACCCTTCGGCCTCTCCTAGGGTCTCGGCGATGCCCGAGAAGTTTACTCTGTGTGCTTGAGAGGAACATTCTCCAGGACTGAAAACACCCAGGTCCAGGTCTCCTCCCTCTCTCCACCCCTCCCTCCCCAGAGATGTACTGAATCTTTACCATGAACCTGGCACCTGAAGGAAACACAAGGGACTGGTCGGCATCTCTAATCGCATTCTAGTAGGGAAGGTGGACAAGAATAAACAAATACTTCAAGTCATAACAAGTTGTCTTGCAAGATGGGGAGTGAGGGGGAAAGCTTTGAAAGGTAAGAATGAATCAACCATGTGTCTGCCTGAGGAAGAGGATTCTGGAAAAAGGACACCCCAGATGCAGAACAGCGTGGTGTGCTCGGGAGCTGGCAGAGGCCAGCGAATAGGAACAGGGCGTGGAGGAGGCAAGGAAGGCAGAGGCCTGGTCCAGCAGGGTCTCTGGAAACCCTTGGGGGAAGGGACTTGGGACGCGTTTTACATGCCAGGGAACCTCTGGGAACTTGAACAGGAACTGTCCTGGCTGCTCTGTGAAAATGGGCTGTGGTAGGGCAAGAGTGGCAGCTGGGAAAACAGAAGATGATCGCAGAGGTTCGAGGAAGGGGAGGGGTAGCAGTGGTGATGGGGGGAGGTGGGTGGGCTGGAGAGAGAACTTGGAGGTGGGACCAGGAGGACCTGTTGGGGGGTGATGTGGGGCTTGAGGGGTGGGTGATGGCTCTGCGGTTGCCTGTGGCTTGAACATCCAGCTTCCTGTGTGACCCTGTTAAGTGTAAATGAGTGGAGGTTACTGTCAGCAAGTGGGCACCTGAGCCTGGGCCCAGAGAGGCAGCCAGGTAGAGCAGTCGCTCAGGGCCCCCTGAGAGCAGATGCCTGGCACTGCTGGATGGGGTTCCTGGTGTAGTTTATGCTCAATAATGGCCGATGGAAAGCGGGTGAGATGATTGCATGACTGAGTCACCCAGAGGAAGCACATCGGTGACCCCTGTGGTCATGTGCCTTGGAGGGGGGGCAAGGATGCCGCTGCATTTGATATGACAGCATTTCTGTGCTGCTGAAGAGTTTGGATGTACTCAGTATTCATGGGAAGGCTTGACCCTTAGGGTCCTTGACAGCATAAGTGGAGGAACCCTTTCTCCCAGGGGATCAGCCAGGTGCTGCATAGAACAAGTTGTGCCATCTTGGTGCTGCCAGGAGCTTGCCTTTATGAAAACTTTAAAAATACCTCTTGGGAGCCTCCTGTATGCGAGACCCTGTAGGAGATGCAGAATGAGAGTTGACTTAGGCAGCACTTACAGGGAATGAGTATTGTAAGGCCAAGTGTGGTAGCTACTAAGAGGGAGGGAGGTGGGAGGGCTTCTAGTGCCCAGAGGTGGAAGGAAGAGAGGGAGGGCTGGCTCCCGGGCCCTCCGCGGGAAGGGTGGGCATGGTTGAGTGGTGGGGGTGGGGCAAGAGCCAGCGGAGAGGTGCACAGGCAGAGGCTTGCGGTGTCACAGAGGGACCCGTGCTCTGGATGGTGGGGAAGTGGCACACTAATAACAGAAAGGTGAGCCTACACCCTGGCTGAGCCTTCAGGTTGCCATGGTGATAGGGGCAGGTGAGATGACTGACAGGGATGCTTCCCAGAGTTTTTGACTAAGGGGTGAGACCAGGAGCCGGGCCATGGAGGTGGAGAGGGCAAGGGGTTGCAGGAGGGTTGCAGGGATGTGGCTGAAGGATTTGAGATGAATGAGATGCGGAAGGGTAACCATGGCAATGATAAACATTTATGCCGTTAACTGGGTTCTTGTTCTAGATGAAGTTTTCTCCTACTGAATCTTGACCTAGTGAGTACCACATGTAGTGTGGGGGAGTTAGCGTTGTCATCCCCATTCTGCAGACAGGTCAGCTGGCACAAGCTTACATTGGGGAAAGGGCAACACTGGGGTCCCGAACCCAGGCGTTCACTCTGGAGCCCATACTCTGAACCGCTGGCCACAGATCCAAGTTTTGATTCCTGGATGGAGGAATAGGGGGAGGACTGTGTCCCCAGATAGGGAACATGGGTGGAGAAGCACATTTTCAAGAGACTGGGAGAGACAGGCACCCTAACTCCGAAGATGTCATTCAGAGTGTATCCGACACCATGGGAAAAAATCCTGACAGTCAGTGAAGTGAAGGGT
This sequence comes from Phacochoerus africanus, assembly GCF_016906955.1. Lineage (NCBI taxonomy): Eukaryota > Metazoa > Chordata > Mammalia > Artiodactyla > Suidae > Phacochoerus > Phacochoerus africanus. Next base: position 70,706,057 of record NC_062550.1, on the reverse strand, counting down.
CCCAGGCCTTTTGGTGACCGGTGCGGTGAGCGTGACCCCCATCCTGGTTCCCCCTCCATGAGCGCAGGCCTGGACTGCCCCTCCCCCAGCTCTGGTCCCAGCCTCCCTGGGCCTCGGTGGCCCGCTTTCTGCAGAAGCGAGCAGAATCTGTAGGACTCCTTGGAAGTTCGATTGTGTAAAAGAAATCAGAGATTTCCTGAAACCAAGCCAGGCTCCAGCTCCCCTGAGCAGCTGGTGCCATGGACCTGCAAGGTTCTGCCTCCAAGTACAGTCTTTTTTTTTTTCTTTTTTCTTTTTCCTGTAACTTCTTCTCAAAATGCAAAGCCGCTGCATGGATGAGAGTGGCACCTCTCCCTGTTAATTTGACCATGTCTATTTTGTGGGTGCCCAGGAGGCAGCACCCTAAATTTTCCCACTTCCAGTCTTATTTCTTCTGTTTCCTCTGACTCCTGTGTCAGCCTGTATCTCAAAAAACACCCTTTGGAGAGCGGAGGGGAGATGCAGAGCCGCAGACTGCAAGCGTCTGCAGTCTGCAGTGTCTTCACCCCTCTCCCGCTCGCTTTTTCTGTTGAATAAGCAAAAGCAAGAGCACATTTATTCCCGGGGATGGGATCTCATATGAAAATGTGTAGTAATTGTTTCTCTTTGCCATTGTCAATATGTTTCTGTTCCGTTCATTGAACTTTGTTCTCAGCTCCTGCCAGCTCACATTTAATGTAGAGGTTGTTTCCCCCTGTATAAAATGGTATCTCTTCCCCACCAGGTCCTGCGTGTGTGTGTGTGTGTGTGTGTGTGTGTGTGTGTGTGTGTGTGTGTGTGTGTGGTGGGAGGAGAAGAGAGGGAGCCATGTGGGATCTGCATTAGAGGTCGGCCTCCCTGAGCCTAGATTGGCTCAGAGAACTCCCGTCCCTCTGACCTTAGAAGTGATCGATTCTGATTTATGTCCATGTTGGGGTATAATTAGCAGCCTTGATTTCATGTCACTGTGGCCGAAGCTCTGCTGTCCCCTCCTGCTCTGTTTGTGTGTATTTAAGCAGTCAGTTTCTGAGGCACTGCTGAATTGGTGTCAGCCTGGATCCTTGACCTTGGGACCCCGAGCAAGTCTCACCTCTGAGCATCTGTTTTCTTAACTGGGGGATTTGAGTCACGGTGTCGGGGGTGGGCTTGTGTGTGGGGTAAGTCACACCAAACGTCTCAGGCCCAGCACGAGGTTGCATGTTTCCTTCCTGCTGCCTTTCCTGAGGGAAGTAGGAGTTGGTTTCCAGCCTCCCAGCTCAGGAGCAGGTCATTAAGCCTCCACCTGAAAAGTGGGCGTTGCCATCTTCCTTATCTCTCAGCCAGGGTGAGCTGGGAGCAGAAGTGAAAGCCTAGGATCCCAGGCTGGAAGTGATTTGGGGTGTTTCAAGGTTCAGCCTTTTGTTTGAAAGGGGGGCCTGAGGCTCAGCAGGCTTGCCCAGGGTTCCGGCTGCTGGCAGCAGCGGGCTGATGGGCTGTGCTGTGCTGTCGGGGTTCACCTGCCCTGTCCAAGGGCTCACCTGTGCATTAACTACTAAACATATGTTGAACCGGATCTCCCTGCGTGGGGGTGTGGACAGACAGATGGCCCTTCTCCTGCCATATGCTATGGCCCGTTTAAGTGTCAGGGATGGAAGGGGGCTGTGTGCCCTCACACCAGGGCTGGGGGGCTCTCCTCTCTCCTGTTGCTGAGCTGAAATTGGTGCCTTGATTCCACCCCCCACCCTTCCCCCCTTGGGCTCACTCAGTCCATACCTGGTGGTTCATAACCCAGGACTTTCTGGGCCCAATGCTGAGCTTGATGCCAGGGACTCATGCAGAGAGGTGTGAGGAGAGGCGCCCAGCCCGTGCAGCCACGGGCTGGAATGTCACTGCCCAGGGTCAGCACTGGCTGGAGGGAGAAGGCTGATGAGTGGTCGGATGGTCAGAGCCACTGCAGAGTGTTAGGTGGGGGTCAGGGTGGGGCTGGCCATTCTGGAACAGGAGGTGGGTGTTGGCGGCGCCTTAGAGGCCCTGGGTTGGCCTGAGAAAGGTGCAGGGGGGAAGCGGAAGGCTTCTTGGGGCGGGGGGTATACTTTGAACCACGAATGGAGGAAAAGGCTTGCTTTATTTTTAGAGGCAGATCTCAGGTCAGTGATTGGGCAGGCACGTGTCTGATTAGATTTAGCTCCTCTGACGCAGTGATCGCCGTCATTTCAGCTGAGCATCACTGAGGACCCGACTCTGGCACTTGCTCAGCCCCTTGCAGATGGACCGAACCTGAGGGAGGCAGGAAACTTCCTGAGCCTCCCATCCCTAGAAGCTGGGTGGAAGGGGGCCCCTGCGACCCAGAGAGAGGGGGCAGGGAGCCCAGGCTTGCTTTGGATTCACTCCGGCCCCTCCTGGGTCACAGAACCACCTCCTGCCCGCCGCCTGCCCGCCTCAACCCGCCTCCTCTAGAGCTGGCTTTCCGCTTATCTTAATTTATTGATGAAAACTTGTTTTACGGTCCAGAGCACAGACAGCAGCAGCTCCCTGCCAAAAGAAAGCATGCTCGCCAATCAGGAAAGCGAGCCGCCTCCTGGAGATGGGTGGCTGGGGAATGGGCGGCGGCAGAGTGAGGAACGCACGTCCCGGCTGCCCTGGGCTGAAGCCTGGATGGAAAGGTGGGGCCCCTGTGGGAATGGGCTGGGGCCTGGAAGCAGCGGGGCTCCAGCCTGGGCAGGACCCCCATCCGCTGCTAGCTCCTCCTCTGTAAGCTGGACTCAGCAATCTGGATGGATGAAGACTGTGGGCCGTAAATACTAATAACGACTTCCGTTTATAGCTTTGTAAAAGCGCCACGCTGGGAAGTTTATTTTCATGAATCTCATTCAGTCCCAACGAGAGCTCTGTGTGATAGGAACCATGAATTCCCCATTAAAAAAATAAGCACTGGAAAGTCTCTTTCCAAGATTCCCACCCCCTCCCCCACCACTACACCCCAAGCTGGTAAATGAGGACCCCTTGAACCAAGGCCGTAGTAGTCCACAGCCCTCCCTGACTCAGACCTCATGCTGGCCCCATGCTCTTCTACATTGTGGCTGCTTTCTCGGCCGGGTCCTGCGGGTCCAGCTGACCCTGTGTCCTGCTCCTGTGTGGCTGTGGCCAGACTCGGCTGAAGGGTGTTGGGGCAGGAGTCAGGCCTCCCCATCCTTCCTCTCTAAAGGGTGGGGGTCCCCCAGTCACTTCTGAGAGTGCCTCTGAGACTCTGTTTCCAGGTGTGTCAGAAGAGATGTTCCCATGGTCCTGCTGACCACACAGATTGGTGACAGCCCTTCGTGAGATGCTGTAGCTCCTCGGAGCAGCAGCAGCTCATCTGTAAAGTGGGGTAAGGAGTTCCCATCGTGGCTCATCGGAAACAAATCTGACTAGTATCCATGAGGATGCAGGTTTGATCCTTGGCCTCACTCAGTGGGTCAGGGATCCAGTGTTGCCATGAGCTGTGGTGTAGGTTGCAGACGAGGCTCACATCAGGCATTGCTGTGGCTGTGGTGTAGGCCGGCAGCTGCAGCTCTGATTCGACCCCTAGCCTGGGAACTTCCATATGCCAAGGGTGTGGCCCTAAAAAGAAAAAAAAGAGGGGGCGGTTAAGGAGCCCAGGAGGCTGCTTGGACATGGGACAAGCTCCTCTGTGGAAATAGAGGCGTAAATAGGAGGTCCACTGAACTCCAGATTAGTTTATTTTGTTTCTTTTTGCTTGCTTATGCAGAAGGATAGCTAATGACTTTCACAAGGCTGGTGACATCAGTGAAGTAGGTAGCCTGTGTTGACTGGCTTTCTGCTCCCAGCACACGTGCACCCCATGTACACGCTCCCTGCAGGGGGTGCCCCTAGGACAGGTCCACCCACCCAGCCGGCACCCAGGACTACCTGCCCACTGCTCCTCCCAGCTGTGCCTGCACTGACTGGGCTGTGTCCTGGGCCCCAGCACTGCTTCCTATCACCCACGACTCAGATTGGGCTGGGAGTTGTTGGGAAAGCTGAATCAAGTGACATCTGTTTGTTTGTTTTGGTCTATATGAGGCACAGAGAGGCTTCCATCACAGGATCTGGAGTCACATCAAACTGGATTAAAATCCAGCTCAGATGAGAGCCTCCGATCCTTAGTTTTCTCGTTTGCAAAGTGGGGGGAAATGATAGGCGCTACCAAGTCTGGTTTTTGTGGAAAGCATGGATTCGGGGTCAGTAACTCACTGTCATCACCGTCACCACCCTGGTCACCACCATCACTGTCCCCACCTCTGCTTTCCCTGCTCTCCTAGTCTGCAAGCGGGTTCCCAGGCCACAGGCTGCATGTACGCCGCACTCTGGGGCTAGCCTGCCCTTCTCCAGGTGGGGACATATCCAAAGACCCCTTTTGGATGTATCTGGGGCAGCCTTGGTCTGAACAGAGGGGCGTGGTGGGTCAGAACATGGTTTCTGGAGTCGGATTTCCTGGGTCCCTTTACCACCTAACCTCTCCGTGCCTTCGTTCTCCCAGGTGTAAAACCTTTGTTCTCCCCACCCCCCATGGCATCCCCGCCATCGGGTTGGGAGGATTAAGTAAGGCAGAAGGGCTCAGGACAACGGGCACGTGGTGGGCATACCCACAACACAGCTTCGGGGGTGAGAATAAAATCGGGGAGGCACAGGGCACGTGGGAGCGAGGGATGGCTCCCCCTGACCCCCACCGAACAAGTCTGTGACCTTTTCAGCAAAGCGGCCTGAACTGGCTGGGCATGGAGAAGAATGGGGAGTAGGCCGGGGTCTCCCGAGGGGACGGCAGAGTCAGCCCAGGTGGGCGGGGAGGGATCTCCGGCTGTCACGTGAGGTGGTGCAGACACCAGCTCTGGCCGAGGGACCCGAACTTAACCAGTCTGTGTCCCCACAGAGCGTGTCAGAAAGCCAACTCCCGGCGTGGGTGGACGCGGCTCCCAGCCGGCAGAAGAAATAATCAGGCTGTGGGCACAGCATCCCTGGGGAGAAGGCCAATCATGTTGGCCATGTCCAAGGCTTCTAGCAAAAGCGTGTGTGGGTGGCTGTCCTGGGGCCGGAGATGGGCCTGCTTGTCAGCCTCCATCCTTCCCTTAGCTGTATGTGTCGTTATGGGGTGTTCCTCGCCGAGCTCGAGCCGCGGGGGATCGTTCTCGTTACATTATTAAAGGGCCTCTGTCCTGTGACAGGCTGAACGGAGGCAGCCCCACTGGATGAGAGGCTCCCAGAAATGGACACATTTTCACTCCGTGACTTTCCTGCCCCTCTGGGAGAAGGGGGCCCCCTTTCCTCAAACAGGGGGAACGGCCCCTGCCCCCTCCCCATTCTGTAGCATGAGTTACAGTCTCTCAGATCATGTGAACTCTTTGCTAGAAAGATGTGATGTGAATTCAAGGGATCCCCTGCATGTGCCAAGGAGTCTGACTAGTGCAGTATTTATATTCCGTGGAACACAACGTGCTCGGCAGCCATAATCCTCCCCATCCTCTCGTGTGCCCCTGTGCCGGGAGGTGCTTTTTCTCCCTCAGTCTTGGTGGAGAAGCATCCAAGTGGCCAGAGCCACCGCCTGGGCTCAGAGAGCGGAGGTGCGGGCTGGGGGCAGGTCTGCTTTTCCAGTGAGGCCCAGGCGGGCTCAGTCTTAATGGGAACCTTGAAGGCTTCTTAACCACCACCCCCGCCGCCTCCTGCGGCAGCCCTGGCTTCACGTGCGACCCCCCCGCTTTGATGCTGTCAGAAGTGCCTTTCTCCCCAGAGGCACAGCATAAAACAAACGCAGGAAGGAGAAAATATGCTGGTGATGGGAAAATCCTTTCTGCAGACTCCTCTGACAAGCTCTTCTGAGTCCTGAGTGCTCTCCCTCCCAATTTACTGTGACCTCGGGAGGCCAGACACTGGCTCGCACCGAGGCCCCAGGCTGTCTCTCGGGGGCTCCTTCCCGGGCCCAGCGCTGGGGTGGCCGAGGCGCTAGGGGTGCGGGTGCTGAGGGCTCTGTGCACATCCTCTGCCCCTGCACAGGGAGCACCCTTCCCACACTCACACCTGCCCGAGAGGTTACGGGGCTTGGGTGACCTGAGGCACCAAGCTCTTTCCTGCTGAGTGATGGCAAGTTCTGGGGTTTGGGGTCACTCTCCTCCCTACTCTCCCAGCCCAAGGCAGTCCTCTCACTGGCTCCGCTGGAGGTTCCTGTTTCCTGAGCCCCTGTCCCTTCTCTCCTGCACCCACCCCCACCCCACCATGGCTTGAATGGCAAGAGCCCCTGCTGGCGGGTCCGCCGTGGAAGGGTTGAGGCTCAGTGTGTCTGGACTGGTGAATGGTCACACCCTCTTTACGAGGCTGGCTCTGTATCACCCACTGCTTCTTGGCCCCCAACCACACGTCACTCTGTGGTCCTCCTGGGCCTGCTTCTCATCTCTGCTCTGTCCGGCAGCCTCAGTCCCACTTCAGGCCCCTCGGGGGCTTGAGCTGGTCTCCACCTCCCTTTCCGTTTCCCACCGAGGGAGCAGGCCTGTGGTCAGTCTGTGAAGGTGGAAGGATCCTGGCACCTGAGAGTTGACTTGGGTCCTGCTGTCAGATTTGAGGAGCCCAGATGGCCTGGGCACTGGGGTGCAGGTGGAGGTGGGGGAGGTGAGCTGTGGTGCCCCGCACGACTCTCTACCAGGCAGAGGAATGCCTGGAAGGCTGGAGTTTTAAGGGAGCTGTGTTGGGAGAGCACAGGCTGGACCCCTCTCCTCCCCCGTTCTGGTCCTTGCCCCTTGCTTTCTGGGCATCTACTGTCCTGGAGACTGGACCTGATCAGCATTCCTCTGAAGCCCAGGGACAGACAGCACTTGTCACCCTGAAGCCCCATGGATATCTTGGTTGGAGGAAGCCCCAGGGCAAGGCAGATGGCTGCCATGGTGAGGCCAGGCCAGGAAGCCCAAACAGATGGGCTGCACTTCAGAAAAGCCAGCCTCCCCCTCGCCCTCACTGGGGTCAGAGGGCACCAGGCCTTTTGTGCAGCCAACTGGGGGCCAGGACTGCAGTGCCGGGGCGTTACCTTCACTGGGAGCCCTGGGGAGGGAGCCCTGTCCTCAGGGTCTCCCCCATCACAGCTCTTGTTTCCCCAGCACTTTTTAGAGTCTTAGACAGTAAGAGGTACTGTAACAGGACCCTCTCTCAATGGCTAGAGTGTTCCAGTGAATAGGGGGAGGGTCCCGAGCTCCCAGTATCCCTGCAGAGTTCGCTGGAGAGAAGTGGGCTCTGGGAACGTGTAATTTAAGAGCATTATTGACCTCAGAGACTACCAGCTCCCAAACACAGCATCCCTGAAGATTGGCCACGTTGAATCGCTCTCCCCTAGAACCATCTTGATAGAAAATAACCTCATTCTGCAATAATCAAAATGTAACTGGGTTTTAGATATGCAAATGCTTTATGTCATGTTTATTTGGAGGAAAATTTGGCTCAGAAAAATGGGTGTGATCTCTCTGTCACCTCTGCAAGCTGGTGCTATGGGGGGCTGTGAAGTTGTGAAGAAATTGGAGGCTTTGAGAGAAAGTGTGGGGTCAAAAAAAGAATGGCCGAGGCATCATACTGTTTGGCTTTGAATTATGCATGAGCTCAGTGTGAACCAGGACTGTGCTGTCATTGCCAGCCAAGGCAGGGGCGGCTTAGGCTGGATTATTAGAGGTATAGAGCTCAAAGTGCTGGAGGGGAGAGTGGTATCTTGTTCTCCGTGCTGGTCCCTCCGGATCTGGAACTTAACTTTCAGTTGTGTCAGGTGATTGAGGTAAAGCGCTAAAAGCCCACTTATGGGCCAGGAGAAGGTTGGGAAAAGGTGTTAGATACAGGCCTTCAAGTAAAGTCCTTTCACACTTATCTTTGGTGGGCTTCCTGTTAGCTGCAGGGAAGAGGAGTCTTGAGTTAATAAGGAAGGATTTTTGACCAGAGTTGTGCAAAAAGGAATAGAGTGTGTTATTGCCTGGTGAGTACTGGGATCCTGGGGGTGGGGACCTCAAGCAGAGGCTGGACCCCTGGGGCCCGTCCAGGCACAGAGAAACCTTCTCACTGGGGCCCCACCCCTTCCATGTCCTGACCCTCCTGTCTGCTGTGTGGCTTTGGTGAAGGTTTCCCTGTGCCTTTGTCCCTTCTGTGTGGAGTTGGAAGTGCTGTCCGGCAGCCCCTGCCTCCCATTATGGCCATGACAATGAATGAGCTGCAGGGCCCCTTGGAGGGCCGCGGAAAGTAGCCACCCTGTTCCTGGTGCTGACGTGTTGCCCCTTCTCCCCGTGATGAAGTTCCTGGCGTCTGGCCTCTCCCAGGGCTGGGCAGGATCATTACCAGCCAGCAACTTGGCTGTGAAATTTAAGTCCTTTGGGTTCTCTTTTTTATTCCCTACATTCACTAATTTATTAAATGCCATTGCACTTGGCCCTGGCTTTTAGAGCAGGGAGTGCTGAGGCCGTGTTTGGTGTCTAAAGGGCTCCTATAAAGCAAAAAGGGCATGGGCAGGGAGGGGCTGGCTTGGGGGCCCTGCAGGGACACAGAGCAGCAGGGATAAAAAGAGCCAGAGGATGTGCTGAGCTCTGAGGGGCTGGGGCGGGTACTACTGTAGGCAACTTGTATAGGCGAATGAGGGGCTGGGGGTGAGCTGGGGGTAACTTGGTGCTGGTGGTTCTAGGGGTGAGGAAGGGGGTGTACAGGGGTCTTATTTTTCAGGTGAGTTTGCGTATCTGGGTCTGGTCCTGTTCCCAGGCTCTCCCATCTGTCCATTCATCATCCATCCCATCCATCCATCCAGTCATCTAACCCTCCATCCATCCAATCGATCATCCATTCATCCATCCGACCATCTCTCCATCCATCCATTCATCCATGGAAAAAATATTTATGTGGTATTCAGGCGTGTTCTGGGCCTTACAGTGGGAGAGAAATGGCTGAGATGTGAACCTGGCCAGGGAGCACTGATGTTCTAGAGGGCTGGGCGGGGATGTGCTGCCTTGGGGCCAGCCTTGGCCCCACATGAGGGAGATGGTGGCAGCTATGAGGGGACAGAGGCAGGGGCTGTCCCCGAGCTCTGAGCAAGTGAGGGTGGATGCTCCTGAAGGAAGCTGGTTCAGGGGAGGTTATGGCTCCACCCCCAGAGACCTGGGATGCCGCATGGAAAATACATGAGGACGTATGGCAGAAACATGTCTTAAAACTACAAATCAATATTGTTCCAACTGAGGACAGAGAAACTGCCATGGGGGCATTGGCTAATTACAGCAGACCTGATAAATGAGGCCCTGGTTTGCTGGCCTCAGTCCGCCTGCAGTGCATCCGCTGGATGGGCCCAGGGTGATGAGGAAGGTGCTGAGACTCTGCAGGGGCCTGTGCCTTCTCCCTTCTGCAGGGAAAGCCTGGAGGAGGGACACCCATGGGCACAGCCAAGGGCGGGTGCTGTTCTAGGCTCTGGCGATTTAGGAATGGACAAGGCAGACCCACATCCTGACTCCTTAGAGAGCAAGGCAGGGGCAGATGAAAGGTTTGCTTGTGTTTGGATGTGGATTCATTTGGAGCCCGAGTGGAAAATGCTTAGAAGTGCCCCTGGCGGGAGGGGGGGCGAGGGCAGAGGCTTGGTGGTCAGGATGGCCCCTGGGGCAGTGACCCATTTGGAGAGGGGCAGTGGCCAGGCCTGGACTGCAGTAGGGTGGCCGTGCCCTTGGGCTGGTCAGTTGACTGGGTCCTGGTCCCCTGAGTCACCTTGCCTCGCCCCAGAGGTTCTTCCTGCCTTGGGCTTGAATCTAGCTGGCCTAGGCTGAGACAGTCTTCTGCTTTTGGAAGGGAATTTCCCCGAAGGTCACCAGCTGAGCTCTCCAGTGCTGAGCTCAGACTGTGCCATTGTGGGCTACCTGCTTCCTGGGCTTGGCATCCTCCTGTGGGGCAGCTCCCCCTACTCCTCCCCCTCCTACCCCGCCTCCCCCTCCCGGCCCCTGCTCTGGCCTTAGAGCTTGGCTTCCTGTCCCCTTGCCCTCCTGCCCAGCAAACCCCTTCCGCGCTCAGCTCCTCCCTCCAGCCCCATTGCCACACCCCGGAAACAGCCTCCTAACCACCCTGGTCCCGCCCTCACCAGAACTTTCCTCTGTCATTCCCTGGGATCCCATGACATCCCTCTCAGAGCCAGCATGCTGTGTCATCACCCCCCCACCAGGACGCTGCCCCACCCCGAGAGGATCACACCAGATTGTTTCTCTGGTGGCTGTCTTCTCAGGGAGTCCAGAGCTGCAGGCTGGACACCTGGCAGGGGGCTGGGCCTCTCTCTTGGCATTTGGGGCCAGGTGGTTCTTTGTCGTGGGGCAGGGCCTGTGCCTGGTCGGATGTCTGGCAGCATCCCTGGCCCCCACCCAGGATGCCAGGAGCACCCCCTCCCCAGGTTGTGTCAACAGAAATGTCTTTAGACGTTGCCAGCTGTCACCTGGGATTAAGGTCGCCCTGGTGGGAACCACTGGACTGGGGCTGAGAATAGCGTGTCTCAGGCTTGGCTGAGCTGGTACTAGAAGGGACCCGAGAAATACTCTAGTCCATATGCCACACTTTAAAGGGAATTGGGCCTCAGAGAGGTAAAGAATCTTAGGATCACGCAGGGGAGCAGCGGAATGAAGGAGGAATTTTCGGGAAAGGAATTCTGGCAGCCCTGTGCAGGCTGGGCTCAAAAACAGGCCAGAGACAGGCTGGGGGGGCGTGGCCCGAACCAGGCGTGATGCTGAGGGGGTGGGCCTGGCACCTCACCTGTCGGTGGCTTAGCGAGCACTCAGGGACTCCTGGGCATGTGATGATGCCCGTCTCTGCACCAAACCCAGCAGGCCGGGTCCTGGGCCCAGCCTGGTGGTGTGATGGCTACCAGTGCCCTCTGCATCCCAGTCTGTCAACTTAGGGCCTGAGGGCCTGGTTCTGGGTCAGAGGTGGGAGCCGAGGGTCCATCTCTCTCAGCGGGAGGCCTGAAGCTATGGGGTGAGCAGGGCCCCTCACGGCCTGCTGGGCTTCATTCACTCCGCAAGTGGTTTTGTGGGGCAGGCAATGGCCCTGTGGTTTTGTGAAGAAGGTGCTGGACTTGGGTCCAGGCTGCTGGTGGGAGCTGCACCCTGGTAGGCAGCAGGCCTTACCTGAGACTTTCCTGGGGGCAGGGTGACCTTAGGAAGTGAGAAGGATGCAGATGTGGGGATCGGTACCAGCTCCTCCCTCCTGGGATGGCTTCAAGGAGCCAGCACCATGTCAGAGGACAGGGTGTGGAGTCAGAGAGAAGACTGGCTCCTGGAGTTCTGAGCCGTGGTGGTTCCCCACATTGAGGCCCCTCCCTCAGGAGCCCCCTCCCAGAGCCCCACATAGGCCCCCTCCCAGCGGGAGCTGGCTGCCGGGGAAGCCGGTCAGTGGTCCTTTGGTATCTGTGGACGCTGAGTCCCTTACCTGATGTGGCGTAGTGCACTGAGTAGTACTCTGAGGGCTTCCCCAGGCCCGGGGAGGCTCCAGGGGGCCTGGTGTCTCCAGTACAGGGGGGGGCAGCTGTCCCACGGCCCCGGGGTCCCACGGCCAGGCTCCTTACCTGTAGCAAGTGAACTGGAAGCAGCAGGGTCTCCTCTTATTCATTCCAGGGTCTGCTTTTAGACCCATACATCTTCAGCATGAAGAGCATGAATTTCCATGGTGTGATTAATGAAAGAAAAATTGAGTCGGCAGCATAGAAAGTGACCAGATTGAAGAGAGTCAAGTGACAAGTTGGCTGAGTCGGGGCTTCTCTGCAAACCCAGAGCTCTGACCCGGCCTGGGGCGCCACCTTGTGGTGGCAGGGGTGGTGGCACCCTGTCCTGGCCGAGCTGGGTGCACGTCCCATCAGGGGATGCCCTGGGCCTGGCTCCGTCCCACTGAGGCTGCTGCAGGGCACGGGGCACAGGACTGCTCCCCACAGCGAGGGGACCCTGCAGCTGCTCCACTTGCCCAACTCCATCCCTGCAGCTCCCGGAACAATCTCTGGTTTAGGGACTGGTGGGGAGAGTCCTGCTTCTTCTGTCTGGACCACCTTTCTGTCTCCCCATTTATCAAAATCCTCCTCACTCGTCCAGGCTGAGCAACCTCTTCTGGACACATCTCAAACTGAACCATCTCTCAGCACTCCTGCATAGCCACCCGCTGGAGATCCCTCCGGCCCCTCCTGGTCACCTGGTGGCCTCCTGCTTGCTCTCCCACCTTCCCCTTTGCCCTCCGATGGCCTGTTCCCTGCACAACAGCCAGAGCGGTCACAGATCATGTCCCCTGTCCTGCTCTCTGGCTTCCCATCCTGAGAACAACATCATTTTCTTTCCCGTTGCCTGTGAGGTCTCACCCGCTGGTCCCCTGCCACTGTCACCTCCGGCCCCCACCGCTGGCCAGGTTCGCCTCCACCCCAGGGCATTTGCACTTACCATTTCCTCTAGAACATCCTCCCCACTTATTTAAGTGGCTCACTTCCCCTCTGCCAGGTCCTTCCTCAAAGGACCCTTCCTCTCCACCTCCACCCTTCCTCCCCGCCTTCCTGAGAGGCCTTCCCTCGCCACCCTGCCCTCAGTTACTTTCTGACTTTTCTCATCCTTACTTATTTTTCTTCATAGCTCCTGAAATCACGTTGTGTGTTTGCCTGTGCGATGTCTCTGTCCCCTGCACAAATCCCGTCTTCCTGAGAGCAGGTCTTTGCCAGCGCTTTGGCCACTGTCTCTGCCCCTCTCCCCCACTTCCCAGAGCAAGGCCTGGCTCTACCAAGCAGGTGATCAGTGTGGTTTGTGGTCCAAAAGAGAGAGGATGTGCCATCCCCTCGGCATCTCCTGCCGTCCTTCCCGTCCTCTGCCTACTCGCGGCTGCCTGGCCTGCGATCCCACGTCTGCTCTCCAGAGTGGGGGCGGCTTGACAGCAGGGATGGGCCTGGATCCTGGGGGCCATAGCACGGCACCAGCTCAAGAAGGGGATCCCTGAGGCTGACGCCGGGCCCTGGCCACCCTCCTCACAGGCTTTCTTTCTCTTAAATTGTGTCTAACCGCGCCCTCCCTGCCCCAGTCCACATGCTGAAGGGCCCGCCCATGCGGTTTGGCCACAGTGCTTATGCTGCTCTTACCGCCCTCCCATCCTGCCCAGCAGAGGCCCCGGGAAGGCAGGTCTTGAACACGCTGTGTCTGTAGGTATTCAGTTAATGTGGTTGACTGATCGATTGGCTCCTGGGAGCCAGTGGAGGGAGTGGGAAGTGTCAGCTTGTGGAACCCTGCAGGCCAGGGAGCCTGAACGGCAGCCTCTGGAGGTTGGGGGTGGACATTGCAGCCCCCGGGGTGGAGGCGAGCCGGTACTGGCTGCTGGCTCGCCGGGATGGATGGTGGGGTCCATGTTGGACCCACGGCCCATAGATGGGCCAGCCCCTCAGCCAGGCCGGGGAGCTCTTTCCTGTTTCCATCTCTGCGAAATTTGTTCTTCAGGCTCTGAGGAGCTGGGCTCCGAGATTTCTCTCCCAACGCAGAGGCCAGCCCTTAGCTGCTTCTGTGACCACCACGCGCCCCCTCCCCGCCCCCTTCCTGAGTACCAGGCCCTCCTCTGCCCTGAAGGACAACCATAACTGCATGTGTGCATCTAGGACCTTCTGCCCTTGTTACATGCGTTTCCCGTGTCGTATCTAATTTGTCCTCATTGAAGTGACCTTACGAGGTTATGAAGCTGGTGTCATCCCATTTGCCAGGTGGGAAGACTGAGACCCGGCGAGCCTGGGGGTTTGTGCAGGTCACACCACTGATGTGACTGGCCCGGTTCTACCCTGTGTCTCATGGTTGGGGATCTGGGGGGCTGACATGCATTCTTTCGAGATCCATGGAGACCAGAGCAGTGCCGGTCTAACGGGCTTTCCTTTCTCTCCAGCTCTGTGGCTGTGGGCTGCTTGGAGTGGGCATTTGGCTCTCCGTGTCCCAAGGCAACTTTGCCACCTTCTCCCCCAGCTTCCCCTCGCTGTCTGCAGCCAACCTTGTCATCGCCATAGGCACCATCGTCATGGTGACGGGCTTCCTGGGCTGTCTGGGGGCCATCAAGGAGAACAGGTGCCTCCTCCTCAGTGTAAGTTGGACCCCAGCCCTGTCCCTCTGACCTCTGAACTCTGGATTGCTCTGCATTTGAGCCAAGGAGCCCACTGGGGGCCCAGCCTGAGGCCAGGGAAGTTGCCTGTACAATGTTCCTGGCCTTACCACGCCCCTCTTCCTCATGATCGGCTGTCCATGCCCTCCGTGCCTGTCCCACTCCCTGATTGACCGTGGCCTTTCTCACCCTCCCTCCCCATCTGGGATTTCCCAGGAGTGGGTGGCCTCTCCCACACCTGGGAAGCCCTGTCTGTGTGCTTCCTGTCCCGCGCAATCCTGTTTGCACCCATCTCTGGCCATGACCTCTACCACGTGCGCACTCCTGGACCTTCTCTTTCCAGTTTTTCATCGTCCTGTTGATCATCCTCCTGGCGGAGCTGATCTTAATTATCCTCTTCTTTGTCTACATGGACAAGGTGAGCCTTCGGGGGAGGGCATATGGCATTTCCTCACCCTTAGGGTTGGGTCAGAGAAGCCGGAGGAAAAGCGCTGACAGGTCATACCTGTGAGGAAAGAAGAGCTAAGAAAGGCCCAGAGGAACGCCTTTGGTGGTGGCAGCATGGGGAGCTCATTACCTTACAAGGTCCTAGGAAGTGGATCCTCTAATTACCCAGAGATGCCACGGGCTGTACCTGCGGCAGGGAGCTCCCTGTCCCTGGGAGTATTTAAGCGTAGTTGTGCTGCCCACTTAGAGAAGGGGTGCACAGCTCACTGGGTGGGCCGTGTGATTGGAGGGTATCCCATTGGTAACATGGGGAACTTTCCAGGTGACCTGAGACGAGGGCTCACAGTGGAGGGGGGCTGTGCTGGGGGCTCAGCCAGCTCTTCCGGTGCATTGCACACGGAGCCCTGTAATGACTCGCCCCTTGGGCTCCTGAAGGATGGCTCAGGCCACACGGAAAGGGAGAGTTGCTCTTAGGATGAGGAACAATCGTTCTTTTGCATGTATGAAAGGGAGGCCATAACAATATCGAGAGATCCGTCTGGGCCGGCCCTGTTCTTAGCTCTTTGTAGGAATCCTTTCCTTTGATTCTCACAGCAATCCCAGAGGTGGCTGTTATTTTGCAGCAGTACAGGCAAGGCAGAGGTGGGCGGGGGGAGTTACTTACTAGCAAGGGGTGCACTGATCTCTGACTGGCTGATGTGCACCCTGGCACCCCAGCTATGAGGCCACGGGGGACGTGTTGTGGGCCGGATGGCCTGTGTGCCCGGTCCTGGGACCAGGGATACTGAGGTGCTGGGCTTGTCTCTGCCTCTGGGTGCTCAGCTCTCCTGGGGTCCCCGGCCCCAACAGACCACCCCACTGGGCCAGCAGGACCTCCCCTGCCCGGAAGAGCTGTGGCCCGCAGTCCTAGGTGACCCAGACGAGTCGGGGAGAGGAGTGGCCTCCCTCCGCCCCCCCACCGAGCTGAATGTGCCCTCACCTGGCAGGTGAACGAGAATGCCAGGAAGGACCTCAAGGAAGGTCTGCTGCTGTACAACTCGGAGAACAACGTGGGGCTTAAGAACGCCTGGAACATCATCCAGGCTGAGGTGAGGTCGGGGCTCGGCCGCTGCGCTCAGATGGCATGGCCGGGGAGGTGGGCGGGCCTGGGCCTTAGACTCTCCCTGGGCACTAGGCTGGGCACCGTGTTTTCTGGATCGGACACTGTGCCGTGGGCAGCTGCAGAGGGGCGAGCAGGGCCTGGGTGCAGGTGTGGACGGGCTGGAGGGCGCCATGGGGCACAGGGGCTGGGAAGGAAGGATAATCCAGAGGGCACACCGCCCCCACTGTTCCCTTCTGAGGCTTTGGCCCGAATGACAGAATTTATTTTAGCCACAGGTTTGCCTCCCTAGTCGTGACTCAGGCGGGGCGGCTCTGCTTCTAAGAGGAAACGAGTCAGAGCAGCCCCCTGTGTAGCCCTGGGGAGGGGCGACAGCCAGCTCGGGATGACCCACAAAGAGGTGGGGCTGGCGGGTGAGCAGAGGGCTGAGCGCCCTGCCTGCGCCCAGCTCTGGGGGCAGAGGAGGGCAGGCAGCACTGCCTTTTCCCCATTCGGCCTCCAGGAAGGAGCCACTGCTCCCTCCCCTGAGGACCCTACTGAGGCCCAAAGAAGGGGCAAGAAGGCTGAACTGCAGGCAGCTGCTCCTGTGGAGTGGGGTGGGGTGGTGGGGAAGGTGGGAGGGGGACGCTGGGCCTGGTCCGTCTGACCCTGCCCCCCGCCACCCCCGACACACAGATGCACTGCTGTGGTGTTACCGACTATACAGACTGGTACCCCGTGCTGGGGGAGAACACGGTTCCTGACCGCTGTTGCATGGAGAACTCCCAGGGCTGCGGCCGCAACAGCACCACCCCGCTTTGGAAGACGGTGAGGCTGGAGCCCCTTCCCAGGAGCCTGTGTGGTGGACAGGCTGGGGCGGGTGGTGCTGAACACCAAGGCGGTGGCTTAACATGGGCAGGGCGGGGGGCACATCCGACTGAAGCCAAAAGGCAGGTGGGAAATGGAGGTCTGCGCCCACATCTGGGGGAATCAGAGATTGGAGTGGAATGGGGTCTGCGGCTGTGCAGGGGTGGGTCTTGTGGGTGGACCCCCCCAGGGGGAAGGGCTCAGAGGCGGGAGGCCTGGGGCTGGGGTCCAGGAGAGGCAGGGGGGGCAGGAGCAGCGACGGTGAGGTGGGGGCTGGCCAGGAGGGGCCCACGGTCACACCAGCGCCTGAACCTGTGTTCCTTGCTCCCCAGGGCTGCTACGAAAAGGTGAAGATGTGGTTTGATGACAATAAGCACGTGCTTGGCACGGTGGGCATGTGCATCCTGATCATGCAGGTGAGAGGCCACCAGCCTGGCTGCAGCCCAGCGGGACTGGGCTCAGGGCGGGGCTGGAGCCCCAGGGGCATGACTGACCGGGCGTGGGAGCGCACACTGCCCCAGTCCTGCTGTGTCGTTGTTGTGGCCCTCTGAACCTTGGGCCTGTGCTGGCCTCTCATGAAGCCCCCTACAGCACAGGGACAGTGGCCTTGCACCTGAACTGAATGACACCTGGGTCCTCAGGCATCAGCTGTGGGCACAGGCCCGGCCTCCGCAGTGTCTCTCTGGCCCAGCTCCTGAGATATGTGTGTCCTGGCACGTGGCTCGGCTTCTATACCTTTATTTCCACACCTGTATGGTGGGCACGATCATCGGCCACTTAGCATTAACTCAGTCTAATTCCTGTGACATAGGCCAGAGGAGACACTCAGGAAGGGCTGGCTGCCGTTAGCCGTGCCTTGAGGGCAGCTGGTGATGGAGAGGGACTCGGAGGGGGCCCCTGGCTCCCTCCTGGAGGCAGAGGCCCGTGTAGCTGAGAGCAGGAGTCCCCGCCTTTCTGGGGCAGCATTTCCGGGCTCGCTCCTTGCCCACTTGTGTTGAACTCAGACCCCTGGTGAGCACCTGACCTCTTGGAGCACCTGCCCCCGCCGTCAGCTGTCAGCCCGTGGGAAGAGGGGCATCCTGCATGAGGTCCTCCCTCCTCCCTGAACTCTCGGGCCTGCGGGCTGAGCACGTCTGTTCATCTAAGAGTGTTAGAGTGGCCGTCACTACGCAGAGCCGGGGCCGGATGGGCACCTCTATCTTCAAAGCCACACGCAGACCTTGAGTGTTGAGAGCCCCTGGGGCAGTGTGACTGGCCACCTGCTCCTGGGCCCCTGACAGTCCCCAGAGGCCACAGGCTGGCTTCCCAAGCCTCCTGCTCTGCTCGAAATCAGGGACTGAAGGAGCACAGATGTGTGTGGACACCCCCTAATGCAGTGGCGGTGAGATGCGCCTGCTGGGCCAGGCACCATGCTATGTGCCCCAGGACCCCCGAATGTGACTCGGTGGATTGTCAGTGGTCTGCTGCCCCCCCGATCCCCAGCTCCTCATCAGCTGCTGTTTAGGGTCAGGCCGTGTCCTCGCCACCCAGCTCTGAAATAGCAGGTGTCTGGGCCATGGTGACGCCCCACACAGGCAGCTTGGAGCGGCCGAGCGCCCCGTGTGCAGCCTCCTCCCGTCCTGCATCGTCTTCATTTCAACACGAGGTGCTGCCCCACGTGCTCTGGGTGCCCCGTGGCTCCCATCTAAGGCCCCTTCCCGTATCTTTCAGATCCTGGGCATGGCCTTCTCCATGACCCTCTTCCAGCACATCCACCGGACTGGGAAAAAGTATGACGCCTGAGCGGGCTGGCCGCGCGCCCCGGCCCACGCGGACACTGTGCCAGGGAGGAAGACTTCAGCTGTGTGTCGCCTGCCCACACCCTACAGACTGCTGACCTCTGCGCCCACCTCCCGGGTCCGCCTCCCGCCACCTGCCTGGGCCTTCTTGGTGGGCGGAGGCCGGGGAGGAGAAGGCGTGGAGACCTTGGGGTGCCCGGGCATCCAGATTCCTGCATCTGTGTATTTGCCAAAGAAGACAGGGTGGGCGGGGGGCATGCTCTGGGAGCCCCCGGCACTGATGCGTTACTGCCCTGCCCTTCCTCAGCTGACACTTTTTCCCCTCGTGGGGGGCGCAGTGTTGCCTCCTGGTGGAGAGACTGCCCAGCGGAGAGGGATGCGCTGGCGGGGGTGGGGCTGAGTGCCTCCTGCCAGGCCCCTGGGAGTGTCTCGCCCAGGCTTTTTATACCTTAACAGTGTAACTTTTTTATTTTATTTTACTCTGATTACGATTATTCAGGAATACGCTCTCTCAGATAAGTTTAGGGTTAGCTTTCTGATTCATAACTTTTTACTGCGTTGATTTCTGTAATGGTTTGATTTTCTTTCTGAGGGTGGGGATGGGTGGGGACAGAGGATGTCCGTCCGGTTTCCATCGGGACAGACCACTGCACACACTCAGGAGGCTCTCGCCAGGGTGCACTGAGCGGCGGGGAGGGAAGCCTGGGAGAGAAGCCTGGGAGAGGGAGGTGAGATGGAGGCGTGGGGGGGCAGCGTGGGAGCGGCCGGCGCGAGAGGCCAGGGCAGGGGTCCTCTGGGGCTGAGGGTGCTTTGCTGGGAATGAGGCCAAGTGGTCATGGGTCCTTGTGTGTCATTGATGAGCAGTTCTTTTTCCCTATTTCTTCCCTCCTGGCCTCTGGCAGCCGGGAGGCTCCCCTACCACCCCCTGCGGGCATTCCTGCCACAGGTTCTGCAAACCGGTTACTTTCACAGACATTCCTGCTAGAAACTCTGGGACAAATACCTCTTTAGTTCAGATGCTGCTCACTCTCTCACGTTGCTTCTGGAAGGGGAAGCAGTCCTTCCGCAGAGCTGCTCAGACAGTGACAGGGGACCCATGACCCCAGAGAGGGGAGGGGAGGGTGCCACTGGGCTGCTGACTCCCTGCTGGGGGGGAGGGAGGTCCATCTGGGTCCCGGGACCCTCCTCTCCCTCCTGGGGCTCATTGAGGCTAGGGTGGCAGGCAATCAGGATCTCGGTGACCTTGAGGGAAAAAACAGAAACCCAAGAGCAGTGAGATGGGACTCTCTCCAGTAGCCCCAGGACAAGGCAGTCTGAGTCAGGGCCTGGAGATGGCCGGGGTAGGGGGCACTCGGCTGCAGCAAGGTGCCCACACCAAGGCTTATACTGGTCTAAGAAAGTTGTGCAGTTTTAAAAAAAAAGGCCAATAATCCATGGGGCTGATCTTGGAAACAACGTTCCCCGCCAGCTAGCACTTCCCCACCCAGGCCTGTCTGGGCACTGCCTTTGTCCTGCACCATCTGGCTGGGTGCCTTGTTCTCCCGCAGGGTCTGTGTCTCCTCTCCACCTCTACCTGCCTGTTCCAGGAGCCAGGACCTGGCCACCCAGCCAGCACCCCCGCCCCCCGTGTACTGTCTGAAGTAGGAGACAGGCGGGACCAGGTGTACAGACCTGGTGTGTCCAGGAGCCTTCCTTTCAGGTAGTGGGGAGCAGAGTGGGGTGGTCTCGGTCTTAGGGAGAGTAAAGACCACCTCCTGAGACAGGAGTGGGGTGCTGATGGGAAGCCTGTGGGCAAGGCTTTGGGTGCTCATGCCCACCCCCCGCACCCTCCCTGACCCTGTCTTCCTGGGAGGGAGCTTCTGCCGTCTCCCGGGAGCCCAGACCTGCAGAGCCCAGAGCAGATGAATCGCCACAGCACCATGAAGGACCCTGGGCAAACAAGCCTTCAGGTGGCACAGGGGACGGCATTATAATGAGTTGGGGCTGGGGGGTTGTGTTTATGCCTATCAATGCAATTTTTAATTTTTGTTAAAACGAACAGTAAAAGCCCAGACCCTCCCAGCCCTAGGGAGGGCGTATGGCCTCCCTGGCGTCTTGTGTTTCTGGAGCTTTAGGGGGGCCGTGTGGCCCTGGGGCCCTCTCCTGTCTCCCTCCTCCTGCCAGCCCCTGCCTCATCTGTCTGTCCACAGAGCCTTGTCCACAGGTCCCCAAACTGCCTTCCTGCCCGACCCTGTACTTGGTGTTTTGGTTATTTGGCCGAATCCACACTGGACAGCAGGGTCCATGCATGGAGCAGGGGGGCTCTCTGAGCCCCTTGCCTGCTGTGCAGAGCGGTCCCCACCCCCACAGAAGGCATCCTATGACGTCGGTGATGGGGCCCAGCACCTTCTCAGTTTCTCCCAACTGTGATCCCACGGGCAGAATGATGGGAGTGAGTCCCCTCCCTGGTGCACCGCCCCCCCGCCACAAGGTCAGTGTTAGTTCAGTGATGCCGGCAGGCCACAGAGTTGGCCCCCAAGCCAAGGTTTTGCAGCCTTCAGGGGCGTGTCTGCCTCCACGGCCTTTCTCTGCAGCCACCTCGCAGGGGATGTGATCTAGCAGCACTGAGCTGCCCTTGGGGGCAGCACCGGTGCCCACGCCCGCCGCCCCGCTGGGGGAGCACTGCCCCTCCCTGGCAGTGTGGGCTTGCATCGTGGCCTCTCACTCTGGAAGGGGTGCTGACTCACTCCAGCCCCTCACTCAGGAGTTCTGGTTTGACGCCGACCCCCTTGCTTTGGTGGCCAAAGAGCGGTCCAGGTGGATGGGAAGGACGTCCTTGTTTCTCCGGCCCCTGCCCACCCGCTGGTGGAGGTGCTAACAGCAGGGACCCGGCAAGGACGGGAGCTGGGGACAGGTGCCTGGGGTCCACTCCGCCCCTCGGCCCTTCAGAGCCACCTCTTGTGCTCCTGTCCTCCCATCCCCCTCTGCTGCTGTGGGGCTGAGGTCTGGGGCGCATCCTGGCTTCCCTCCCTGACCAGGCCCTGGGGGTGGGGGGGTGGGGGCACAGCGGGGGGCTGGTGCCCACACCCTGCCTGCCTGGGGGGGCACATGTGCTGGTTTCAGTGCACTTTTCTGCTTGTGATGCCGTCTCTGTGCACCTCCTTCATCCTGGTCCCAGCTTTATGGAACGCCATGTTTTTAGCATGTTTTTAAATAAAAATTGATAATGTGTCAAAAGCACAAGGAGCCTGTCTCTCTGCGGTGTTTGTGTCCACTGGGCTTCGACTGAGACTTTTCACGGGGTGCTTGGTGGGAGGACTAGCCTGCCTGTCCACCCACGGCCCACAGCAGGACCCAGGTTACAGATCTGCTGGGCGGGGAGGCCTCTCTGGGCGCCTGAGCAACCCGCATGCCCCCTCTGGCCTCGTGAGCAGATGCGGGCTTGATCAGGGGCCTGTCCAAGTGGCCTGAGCCTGCCACATGGGAGGCCAGCTCCCATCTCGGTGCCTGTCACCTGCCATAGACGTCCAGTCAAGTGTGTGTGGAAGGGCCTGGGAACAAGCCACCCCGCCCCCACTGTGGGGCAGGGCTTTCAGATTTAGGTATGGCCTCTCCCCTGTCTCTGCAACATTCCCAGGGTTCGTGTGTCTGGTGTCTGTCTCACGAGGAGACCTTAGGATGTGACCTGGCCTGGGCCACACCCTCAGAGGGTGGCTCTGGGACAGCCTTGAGAGGGCGCAGCGGCGCCCTGTCAGCCTTAGGTGGTTGGCAGGGAGGGAGGGAGGCCTTGGAGCCACGAGAGCCCTGATCCTGTGGCAGGTGGCAGCAGGAGGCCCCCAGCTTCCTCAACTGGGGTTCTGGTTTATGGGTTTTCTTCTGCTGTCATTGTCACGGTGATGAGGAGCAGGAGAGAGGTGGGTGGATGGGCCGGGCGGGAAGGAAGGTGTACAGCGTGGGGCTTCCCGAACCCCTCCACATGCGGCGGTCCGCACCCCCATCAGGGGAGGCTGGGCTGGCATGAGTCGTCCTGAGCGCCCGCCTTTGGGGCCCCGTCCTGTGGCTGATGTGTCCTGAAGCCCCCAGGGATTTGCTGGGGACCGAGGAGACTGAGGTGAGCCTCTCAAAGGTCCAGCCAGAGCGGGATCTCCGAGAACCTCATGAGGAGAGTTGCAGGGAGCTTGGGGCTGTGACGCTCCGTCATCCACTGAAGACCAACCAAGTCATAGGAAGGTGGGTGGGGACACTCCCTGTCCTTCCAGCCCCACCCTGGCCCTGCCTGTGGGCGCCCCGCTGGCTGCCTGCACGCCCTGTGCAGTCTGCGCCTGGGGCAGAGGGTAGTTCCCAGGGCAGCACAGTACCCCGGCTGCGCTGTGAGCTCCAGGCACCTGTCTGGGAACTGAGCCGGGAGAGGCAGGTGCCCTGGCTGGGCAGGGGTCATGGCCTGTGAACCAGTGGCAGAGTCTGAACTTGAAGCCAAGAGCAGTGGGAGCCCGCTGGGTGGTCTGAAGCCCTTGTGACCATGGGACTGGCTCAGTGCTGCTCTCGAGTGCCACCCGCTGGTTGCAGTGTGAGAATGAAGGGGGGGGGGCGCCAGTAGGATGGGGGGAGGACAGATTTGAGGGACCCTCAGGAAGACTGACAAGATTTGGTGATGGGCCAGATCTGCTGGGGGGAAGGAGCCCCCAGCACATACCCCCCGTGCAAGCCCCTCGCCCAGACAGGTAGAACTAGACAAGGACTGTGAGGGCCTTGCGGGCTGTGCCCTCCCATCCAGGAGGTGGGCAGAGACCTGCAGGGGTAACTAAATCTCTCCTTCTATTGGCATGGAGCTTCCCAGCTGGCAACGTGCCTCATGTGCTGCTTTAGGTCCTGACCACAGCTGTGTCCTCAGCGTTGGCCGAGCCTGAGCTTCTGCCCGTGGAGGTATGTGTCTGGATGGAAGGAGCCGAGGTTTGGGAGCTGGAGGCCTGGGTTCGGCTCCTGCTCTGTGTGGGGTATCTGTGTGAGCGCTGGGTGACCCCTGAACTTGGTTTTGTCATCTGCAAAATGAGGATAATACCTGTTTTCTAGATCCGCTATGAGGTTTAGATAAAAACATGCAGCTAAACACAGTCAGCTCGTTCCTGGAAGAGTAGATGCTTGGCAAGAAACTGGTCAAACCTGGAATCTCGGGAGCCCCGGAAGGAGAGGTGGAACCCCAAATTAGAGCATCCCCCTGGCTGAAGACTGGGGAGAGTGATCTGGATTGGGGAGCTGGTGTATGTGGAGCGGGGAGTGAGCTCGGGAGATGCGTGGGCCTGGTAGGGCCCCCTCCCCCACCCCCTGCCTATTCTGCTCTGCTGGCTCCAGGAGCAGCATTCAATAATCCACAGAAGTTAGACAGCAGTTGGATTAAGTGAATGGCATTTTAGGCACAAAAATATTGACATTGCAACGGTTCCTTCTTAAGACATCAGCAGGCAAAGACTGGGAGGCTATTGATTTAACCAGCTCGTTTTTGCTGAGTTTAACGACAGCCGTGGAGATGGACCATCGTGTCTCCTTACGCTCACACAAGGAATGACAACACCTCACATCACCGCACCGGGTTCTCAGAACCAAGCTGTCTCTGGCAGCTCCCCTTCATCATCCTCAATAGTCCCCTGACTCCTACCTGCTGCCTGAGCCCCTCCAACAGGTGTGCAGGGCCCTGGGGCCAGGGGATGGTTTAGCCCAACCTTCACACCAGTGACCCCAGGGCCCTCTCCAACAGCCCCCCGAGAATTGCAAGACAAGGAGGCAATGGCCCAGGGGGCCTGGTCCCCCCTCCGTGCCTGAGTCAGCCCTGTTCTGAGAGTGCGCGGTCTCGGTACAGCTGGGACTGTGCTGGGGATGGCGGTGACCGTGAACGGAGACGAAAACACTCACCACCTTGGACTGGCCTGGGTCAAGAAACCAGGGGAACAAGCCATGACTTTTCCTGGCCTCAGCTTCAGCATCAGCATCATAAGGGTGGGAAGTAGAAAGATGGGAATCCCAGCCTGGGGAGATGGGAGGCTGGCATGGGGCTCTCTGCCCACTTGTAAGGGCCACGTAGAGGGGCCCCGTAGCTGTCTTATGAGTCGACACATGTTGTTTGAGAACTGCCAGCATCATGCTCGGTATCTATTAGGGGGCTTTTATTTTGGCCGTGCCGGAGGCATGTGGAAGTTCCTGGGCCAGGGATCGAACCCATGCCACAGCAGGGACCTGAGCCATAGCATGACAATGCTGGACCTTAACCCACTGAGCCACAAGAGAACTCTTCTAGCAGGGCTTTCTTTCTGCTCTCCCTCAATATTTGAGAAAATTCTTCCTGAAAATGTCAATTCAGAGATGCAAGAGAGAAGCTGAGGAAGGGGCTATATTCAGTCTGGGAAGCAGAGCGGGGCCCCGGCGGGCTGCGTGGTGGTGGCCCAGCGGTCCAGGAGTGTGGGCCCACAAAAAGGGAGGTTCAGGGCAGAGCACCCTTCTGCTCAGGGCTGCACCTTCTCAGCAGCATCAGCTTTGCAGGTCTGGGATCTGGTTTCATCAGGAAGGGTTTTGCTCTCACCCCCATGAAGAGTTGATGATGGTTTCAAACACCTGGCCTTCCTGAGCATCAGGCCAGACAGAGACCTTGAGGGGCAGATGGCGGGAGACAGGGCTTGGGGCCATAGTCTCCCAGGGGACCTCTGTGGGGGGCACCTGCACCCTGCCCTGGGGGCTCCACCCCCCTCGCCACCGCCCAAGCGCTCCCAGCTGCCTCACCTCCCAGGCCCTGCAGGAAGTAACCTGGCCATCCCTCCTCCAGCTGAGAAGGTGTGGGCTGGGGAAAGGGTTGGGTCTTCTGGGGATGGAGCCAACTCTAACTGCCCACCATGCGTTTCCTGGGTGGGAGGAGCACAGCCGCAGAGGCATGAGGAGGGATGCTTAGCGCCGGTTGGGAGGGGGTCCCCGGGGGGGGGTCCCCCGCCGGGGGGGTCAAAGTTTCCAGCACTTTGTTCTAGGTTCTGGAGCTGGTAGGGGCAGGCCCAATTCCCAGCCTCAGGCCTGGGCTAGGGTCTCAGGGCAGGATCCGTCCCCTCCCTAGGGATCACTCAGAATTGGAGGGAGGGGACCAAGGGTCCCTGGCCTGGGTGGGAGCTGCAGGGGCCGTGGTCTAGGCACTTGGTGGGTCCGAAGGGGCTGGGAACAGAGTGGGGGGAGTTTCTAGGCTGATGCTGACCCCTCAGGACTGGCCAGTGGGATTTGGGCACCTGAACTTTTGAGGGGCCGTCGTGGCTGGCCATTAGTAAAAGTGCAGCTGGAGCCTCCGGTGCAAGCAGCAGGTGAGAATCATGCCGCAGATCTGCCAGGGGAGAGAGCAGAGGTCAGAGAAATCAGGGCCCACCAGCGTGCTGCTGCCGACAGCGCCCTGGCGCTCGGCTTCCCACACCCGAGTGCCCTCTGCGGGCAAGGTCAAGGGCAGATTCCCACTCAAGAGGTCTGGGGAGGGGCCTGAGATTCTGCATTGCTAACAGGCTCCCAGGTGATGCTGGGGGGAGGGTGGAGACGCACTTTGAGAACTGTTAGCCACAAGCAGTATTTCTCACGCTTTAATGGGCAGCGGTCACCTGGGGCCCTTGTTAGCCGCAGATCACAGTTCTGTGGCCTGGGTGAGGGCCTGCACTTCTCACCAGCTTCCCATCCACACGGCCTGTCTGTGGTCCCAGATCTCCAGAAATGGCCCGATTGTTATTTTTTTTTTTGTTTTTTTAGGGCCACACATGCGGCATATGGACGTTCCCCGGCTTGGAGGTGAAACAGAGTTGCAGTGGCTGGCCTGCACCACAGCCACAGCAATGCAGGATCCGAGCCGCATCTGTGACCTATGCCATAGCTTGCAGTAAGGTTGGATCCTTAACCCATTGAGCGAGGCCAGGGATTGAATCTGCGTCCTCATGGACACTAGGTTGGGTTCTGAACCCGCTGCACCACAAGGGGAACTCCCAGAGACGCCAATTTATTTAGAGCCCCTGCGGTGACGTTTGTACTCTCTTGTTGTCCGAAGCAGCTTTGCTCTAGGTCTGGCTGCCCTTCAGACGCCAGAGTGAAACCGGGGCCCAGCGTCTGACCTCTGGCTGATGAGTGGGAGGGAGTGTGAGGTCTGAGAGGTGCACCCCGAACTGTCCCAGCTCATCCTGTAAATCAGCCCTGGGGCGCGGCCCCAGCCCCCCACCGGGGAGCCCGCCAGCCCCTGGGTCGCCTCCCATGTCACATGTGGATCACAGAGGACAAGGGCTTTACTCCCCAACTTGCTCCGCCTGTCCATCTCCTCGCTCCCACCCAAGGACGCAGTGAGGAGGAGGTGAGGTCGGACAACCTGGCCAGGACCGCGATGGCGATCCTGGTAAAGGTGGTGCCGCCGGCCCCTGCCCACCCCCGCCCCTGTGCTGTGGACCCGGGCTGAGGGGGGCTCCCCAACACAGGAGATGATATCCCACCTTCCCCCGTGGCTGCTGCTGACCTGCCCTGGCCGGGGCACTTCTGGATGCCTGACGGGGACGGCTGACGAGGACTCAGGGGTGGCAGGCACATGTCTCTCTTTGCAAGGCTCCAGGAATAGTGGGCAAGGGCTGTGTGTCCCCCTTCCTCCCTCCCCTCTGTCCCCATGCCGGTGGTTCACCCCCTGGGAACGTAGCTTCTGCTTTCCCAGACTTGGTGAGCAGCTCTCATCCACCTCCGGGACACGGAGCCACAAGCGGAAAGGCGGCTTAAGAGGTGATGGTGTCTCCCACCAGCTTTAGGGGGGTGGCTGTCGCAGCCTTGCCACCCAGGTGTCCAGCAGGCCCTCTGCCCTGCCCCCACCTCATGATTTGCTGACTTGTCCTGTGGGATCATCTGGATCTTTCTGACCTTCACTAAAGGGGAGGCCAGACAGGAACAGCTGGGCCAGGGCAAACTCGAGGCCGCATCTCCTCCAGGAGGACCTGGGGCTGAGCGCCCAGCACGGGCACTCTGTACATGACGTGTGTCCCCAGGGGAGACACAGCGAGGTGGACATCAATGCGTGTCTGCACACACACACACACACACACACACACACCACTGATGCATGCAGAGGGCCAAGGATGTGCTCTTCGTGTGCACATGTGCATGCATGCACACATATGCACATGCATGCACGCACACACCACCCCATGCACGCAGATGGGGTGTAGGGACCAACTCTCTAGTCCCTGAGTGGGCACCAGTATCCCCTTTCTGACATAGGGCACAGATGACTGTGAGCAGAGAGCACGCAAGACAAGGAGCTGCAGGAGCAGGAGGGGCAGGGGGCGGGCCCAGCCTGCATGGGGCACTATGTGTGGGGCTCTCTCCTGGCAGCCTGCCTGGAGGCAGTGTTTGCCACACGCAGGGCTTTTTAACAGGCAGGCTGGTAGGCTTTTAGCCTCTTGTGAGGTTTTTGGGCCAGTACCTGGCTGTCATCAGGAGCATTGAGCAAGGGCCAGGGAGGTCCAGGAAGCCATCCCCAATATGACCTTCCAGTTCCCCCTTTGATGACCTGCAGATCCCAATCTCACTGCCTTGGGAGTTTTCTGGGCCCACATTTCCATCCTACGATGTGGGAGTGTCAGGGTGGCGGCGGGAATGGGTTCGCTTCTACTTGGGGCTGTGTGACCTTGGGCTCAGTGACATCCCTCTCTGAGCCTCGAGTGCCCCTCTATCAATAGAAAAACCTCCAGTCTGTTCACTGGCCCACAGCCTTCCTGTTGAAATTCTTTGAAAACCAGAATAACCAACACCAGGGCACCAGCCCCTCCTGTACCCTGAGCCTGTGAGAGGCTGCCCAGGGCCCTGAGGATAAAGCCTCCCCACCATCCCGCACCCCTGCCCCAGGGCTTGGCAGATGCAGTTCTCTCGCCCTGGCACTCGCTCCCCCTTTTGCTTCTTCCTGTCAAATGCCTTCAATGCTTTATTATATACTGCCTCCTCCAGGAAGCCTTCTCTGACAGCCCATGATGGTTAAGGCCTCCTATATGCTTCCCCAAATCCCAGGGCTCACCCTACAGCTCATGTGACTCCTATGTTCTGTCTCCTCCCCTCGAGTGAGAGCCCCTGGGAGAGGGGACCTTCTCCTGCCCACTGGTGTGGTCCAGAACTGGGCAGGGTGCTTGCACACAGATGCTCCTCTTGCAAAGCTGACAGAGGGCTCGCCCTTCCCCGCCTTCTGCCCAGAGGCTCCAGGAGGCCCGGTCCCTTCTTGCATCCCGGCCAGCCAGCCCACCACCGTCTCTGCAGGCAGACCCCTGCCTGGTCCACGAGGCCGGGAGGCAGCATGTGATGTCTGGCTGGACTCAGGTTTGCTATACTCCTAGCGTTTCCTGCCTGGTCTACAGGGTCACTCATGGAATATCTACCTAACGTCCCAGGAAGCTGCAGCACCTCCATCTCACTGAGCCAGGAATCTTCCTGGAGAATTCAGAGCCAGAAGCTTCCTGAGGGCGGTCATGTCAGGCTATACTTGACTTCTGCCTCCATCAGAGGAGCTCAGGCTTCACTCTGAATAAACTGGGCTCCCGAGTGAGATTTCCACTGATGAGAGAATGCTGCTGCTTCAAAAGGGCTTGAGGCCATCTGACTCCTCCTCCATTTTACAGGTAAGGACACCGAGCCTTGGGAGGGACAGGGCTCCCTGAGATCGTGCAGGGCGCCTCCAACTCGGTGGCAGTTTCAGTGTCAGCCGGCAGGGGGCGCTGGAGCCCGAGGCTTGGCCGCCATAGCGGAATAGATGGAATGGATGAAGGTCAGGGATGGGCCCTGGTGGTGGCCTGGTGACGCTCTCTGGGGGACAGAGCAGTTCTGCGGTGTGCAGAGGAAAACAAGTCGCTCTCAGTGGTGTCTGTGTGTGTGTGTGTGTGTGTGGCGGGGGGGTACCCTGCCTGGACCTGGCCTCCTTGGCGTTACTCCTATGACCTCAGGCTCAGGGGCCGGCCCACTCCTGCCCTTGGTTTCAGGCCAGGGGTCAGGAGGGAAAGGGGAGTGCGGTCCAGGTCCAGCAGGTGTCCGCAGAGCAGGCCCCCAGCCCCTGAGGTCAGCAGCAGTGTGTGGGAGGCTTGGGGGAGTGGGGGCTGAAGCACCGAGCATCCTTCCCTGGTCCCACTGGCCACTCCCTGAGTCAGCGCCAGGGCAGAGGGCCTGCCTGGGCGGGTGCGAGGGGGCCGTGTGAGTGCCCCCAGGCTCGCTGTGCATGCACGTGGGTGGGGGTGAAGGGGGCTGCTGGTCCGGCTGGGAAACAGCTAGGTCTTTTGAGTGACACTGTGCCCACGTGGGAATGATAAAGTGGTGGTGGGCACCATTCACGGAACACTTGCTATCTACTTGGCAGCAGGCGCATGAGCTGCTTGTCCACTACCCACCCCTCTGGTCACCAAGCTGGGAACAATCAGCCCCATTTTACAAGTGAGGACCTGAAGCTCAGGGATGAAGTTACCAGCCCTAGGTTGCCTGGGCCCCACAGAGCAGGGTCCTCTGCCCGTGGGCTGGGCTAAAGCTGGGTCCCCCAGGGTGAACAGATGGAGGTGAGCCGGCAGCAGGGGGATCCTATGCAGGGAGCCCTACTCCCGCCAGCCAGCTGCTGAGGCCACTCGGAGCCACCAGGGCCCCCTTCCCCTGAGACGGGCGCTGCCAGCGCATCACCTGCAGCCTCTCCTACCTGCTTACACCTTGCATGGCTGGGAAGCGATCTGCGTACTGCGGATGAAGGCTGAGGGGAGGGAAGTGATGGCTCAAGTTGCACGGGAGCAGAGGCAGGATTGGACTGGGTCCTCGGTGCCTGGCCCCTGCTCTGACTCTTTCTCTACTGGGCTTATGACACCGAGATGGGGAGGGGCGGGGTGGGGATTTGGAGCTGCTCTGGAGCCCTCTGGACTACAGCAGCCGTGCTGGGCGAGGGGGCATGCAGGACCCTCGCGCTCCCTGCATCTGCCTGGCCTTCCTGAGTCCTCCCACTCCCCTCAACTGGACTCCTAGGTGGTGGCTGGAGGAGGGTGTGGACCGGTGAGCGGGAGCAAAGGGCATGGCTCATCCTCAGCACAGAGACGGGGTGCACACGTGCGTCTCACACACACAGGGATGAGAACGTGTTCATGCACAAACACACACACACTTGCACAGCACAGCTACACATATACATGCATCCAGCCCCAACCACGTACACCTAGGTGCATGCAGACATGGCCACAGCCCCACGTGGACCACAGTAGGTTGTGCACACCCCCGCGTGCACACACAGGGTGCAGCACATACCTGAGCCCACACTCTCACTCCTCCCAGGGCTCTGTCCTTACAAGCTCAAGGTGGCCCCCAGGCCCCAGGTATTTTCCTTGACGTGTTCTGGGGAAGAGAGTGACCTGTGACTCACCTTTGGCTGCAGATGGAAGAGGAGGGGAGGTGGGGGAGGAGAGGGTGGGCAGGGTGTGGGTGGGTGGTGGGGGCGTGATCCGAGATCTCAGCCGGTGCGAGAGGGGTTGGGAGCTCCAGACAAGTCCCTCCCTGAACCCCCGCTCCAACTCACCTGCAGGCAGGCCACCCCGATGCCCACCGCCCCCATGAGCAGCAGGTGGTCAGCCAGGAACTGCTCCAGCTTGGTGATGCAGCCGCCCTGTAAGGGACAGAGGCAGGTCACACACACCTGGATGGGGAGAGAGGGCTGCCCCGGGTGCTGCATCCACCCGGGGCCAGGTCCAGCCGTTCCAGTGCCCACAAGCTTAACACAGGGGCAGTGCCACGATGTCCCAGAATCTCCCCGGAGCAGCTGCCATCCCCAGGCTTTGTCCCCTTGAATGTCCACTGCTGTCCACTGACCAGCGAGAAAGTGTGATCTCCAGCTGGGAAGCCCCCCGCCCCCACCCATCTGCCGAGCCTTCCCTGGATCCAGGCTTCAGATGCCGGCTTGGACCCCCGCCTGCCCATGTGGGACGGGGTGCTTACCTCCACCTTGTAGATGTTGGAGGGGTGCACCCGCTGGCCGCAGCGTGCCACCACCGTCTTGCAGCAGCTGTCGGGCACCCGGCGGCCCTCAGCCTCGGGAGACAGGATGTACGTGCTGTGCTGCCAGTCGGCCGAGCTGTTGCTCCCGCAGCACTTGAACTGGGGCGAGAAGCAGAGGCTGAAGGTGAGGAGCCGGCCTGGGGCCCCTCCACCCCCTTGGTGACCGGCCTGCAGGACAGTCCTCAGATCCTAACCTGATCCCTACTGGCTGTCCGAGATTTTTCCCTGGCGCTCTTTTCTTTTTTATCTTTCTGCCTTTTCTAGGGCCGCTCCCATGGCATATGGAGGTTCCCAGGCTAGGCGTCTAATCAGAGCTACAGCTGCCGGCCTATACCACAGCCACAGCAATGCGGGATCCGAGCCGGGTCTGTGACCCACATCACAGCTCACGGCAACGCCGGAACCTTAAGCCACTGAGCAAGGCCAGGGATCAAACCCGCAACCTCATGGTTCCTAGTCGGATTCGTTAACCACTGGCCACGATGGGAACTCCTCCCTGGTTGAGCAAGGAGCTGGGCTCTCCAGGCAGGTGGAGCGTTGGCTGCAGGCCCATCGACTGCTACCTTTTCTGTCCATCCAAGTCCTGTACGGAGATGGTGCTGGGTGTTCTGGGGGCAGGGAGGGTCTGCGAGAAGACAGGAGAGAGGCGGATGCAGGGGGCCCCTGAGGGAGTGGGCCTGTGTACCACAGGGCTAGGCCACCAAGGGGTGGTTTCCTGGTCATCCAGGGATGTAAGGCCTCTGGGATAGGGACCCAGCCTTGCCAGAGGCTCAGGTGCCACCATCCAAGCCTTGAAGCCACAGAGCCCCCAGACCTTCAGGATGCAGAGGTGTCCCAGAGGCCACTGCATGGATAGATTGGTACCGAGCAGAGGGGCCAGTGTGAGTGCTGGGCAGGCCTGGGGTCTTCTACATGGCGCCAGGGCAGGGGAGCGCCAGCCCAGGTCTCAGGGGAGCCAGAGACAGCTGGAGACGGATTAGTTCCTACCCTCTGAGTTGGGGGGCTGAGACTCGAGACCCTGCAGGGGGCACAGAACACGGCTGTTGCGAACACAGAACACGGCTCTCTGGGGTGTGGGGTGGAGGTACATTTAGTCCAGTTAACAAGCATCTATTAGGCACCTGCTGTGTGCCAGGAGTAGAGCTGGGCCCCAGGCCTGAGCTTGAATAAAGTTTTCCGAGACTTTTCACTGACTCTTGCTTGGTAGGAGAGGCAAGAGGCGCTTGTGTGTCACGAGGGCGAAGGGCCAGGGAGGCCCCACAGGGGAGCCCAAGGAGTCAGGCAGAAGGGAACAGCATGGAGAGTGGGGAACAGCACAGTGTGTGTTGGGAGTCACATGGGATCGCCCTGGCGTGTCACCCGCACTGGTTCCTTAGTCTCCCTGGGCTTCAGTTTCATCCCCTGTAACAGCAGGATAACAGGGGCCTCCAGGCGGGCTGTTGTGAGGCCTGAAAGTGGTGAGCAGTGGGAAGCTCGTGGCAGGGAGCCTAGCTCAGAGTAGGCGATAAGCAAGGGGCACCCCAACGTCACCAAATGTGCATGTCTGGAGCCCAGATTGCTGGACCCTGGCGCTTGGTTTCCTCAGGCCTCAGATGTGGGCCGGGCCCAACGCCCTCAGGCCCCTGGGGTTCAAGCTGTTGCCGCACATGTGGGGGCCTGAGGCCATGTGTTCTGGTGCCCATGGGCCTTCCAGCAGGGTCACAGCACCAGGTCCCTTCCCTCATGCTGTGCCCTCCTGTGCTCTCCATCAGGGCAAACCCTGCTGCTCCCCGGCCCTGCCTTCCTTTTCAGGGGGCCCCTGCTTCACACCGACCACCCTGGCCGGGGGTGTTGGGCTTCCTGAGAAAGGCCCGGGCACAGTTCCTCCATGAGAGGCCTGCCAAGTGCAGATGGAGCTTGGATGGTGCCCCTGTGTGCACCAGGCTGCCCTTGGCCCCTCTGTCAGCTGAGGGGAGAGCCGAATGAAGCAGAGTCCACGGGGTGAGGGTGGGGTGGGCAGGGGGACCAGAGTTGCTGGGCGGAGCTGCCTTGACTTTTCAGACACAGAACCACCAGGATCCCGAGCCAGGCTCCCCAGCAGAACTTTCTGTGCTGTCCAGTTTGGGGGCCACTAGACACAGGCGGCTACTGGGCGCTGATGTGCGCCAAGCGAGACTGAGGAATTGGGCAGTTTAACAACTGAATTGGCTGTGAAGAGCCCCACGTGGCCCGCGGCTGCCATGCGGGTCTGAGGTCCACCTGCCCCCCTCCCCACCCAGGCAGGACGCTGGGCCACACTAGGGGGCGGTGCTTTGACCTTCTTGGAAAGGCGCCAACACTCTTCTGTCTCCCCAGTTCTCCCCAAAGGTTCCCCACTGGGGACTTCTAGCAGCTCTGCTGAAACGCCTCTGCCTGTTCCCTCTTAAAGGGGCCTCAGCCACCAGCTCCCCCAGGGAGGAGGGAGGTGCCCACCGATGGGAGGAGCCCAGGTCCTGGCACCCAGCAGAGGCGGGGTCTGGAGCAGGTGATGCGGCTCCGCGGTGGAGGTGAAGGCAGAGGAGGAGGAAGGAAAGAACCCGGATTCAGGAAGCGCTCTCGCAGTGGGAGGGGCTTGTACACACAGGGTTGGATTTAACGCCCCCACAGCCCAGGAGGCTTCCTGACGGGGCAAGTGAGGCTCACAGGAGGTGAGTAACTGGCCCAGGGTCACACAGAGGGGCAGGGACAGAGTCAGGATGGAAACCCATGTCTGCGTGGCGTCTGGGCCCACAGGGCGGGTGCTTACATCCTGCTGGAGACGGTCTATGGAGGCTGTGATCTCCGCGGCGCCGGGCTGCCTGTAGTTCTCAGCCAGGGTCCGGGTCAAGTGCAGCTTCAGCTCGTCACTCAGCTGAAGAAGGTAGGGGAAGGTGCATCAGCAGAACCACCCAGCCATCTGGCTCCCAGGCCCACTCCGAGGCCTCGCCCGCTACTCTAGAGCACCGTGGACTTGAAGTGGGCAATGGGGGGGGTCTCCCACAGGACAGGGGACCGTGGGCGTGGGCTGCATGGAAGGCAGGGTCCCTGCAGACTGTGTTGCAGAGGCTCGGGACCTGCTGCCCTAAGGGGAAGTGGGGAGACAGGTGGGAGATCACAGCGCAGGGCTGATGGGAGGGCATGGGGGAGGCCAGGCACCACGTATTTCTTTCTTTCTTTTTTTCTTGTCTTTTTTCTTTTGTCTTTTTAGGGCCGCACCTGTGGCATCTGGAGGTTCCCAGGCTAGGGGTCCAATTGGAGCTGTAGCCGCCGGCCTACACCAGAGCCACAGCCACGCCAGATCTGAGCTGCATCTGTGACCTACACCTCAGCTCAAGGCAACACCGGATCCTTAACCCACTGAGCGAGGCCAGGGATCGAACCTGGGTCCTCTTGGATGCCAGTCGGATTCATTTCCACTGAGCCATGACAGGAACTCCAATATTCACAATATTTATGGTTGTTATCCTAGGAGCACCTGTCGGTCCTATGAGCGCTGATCTGAAGGGCAGCATGGTTGTCCCCCCTTTACTCACGGAGCGCCCAGGGGGAGGGGCCCTGACCACCTCAGCCTTGGCCAGCGCAGACCAGGATGAGGCCTGGGACTGCCCTTCATGTCGCTGCCCCCCTCCCCGCCCCCGCACCTCCATGCACCCTCGCTTGTGTCCATCCCAGGGGCGCTGATGGCGGGTACAGGAGGATGCCCCACTCACCCTCTGGTAGTACATGTGGGCCAGGACCCCCGCCACCAGCTCAACGAGGAAGATCACCAGCAACAGGCAGAAATACTAGGGGCGAGGAGAGAAGGCTGGGTCAGGACCTCGGTGGCAAACATTCCCCAAAGCAGTGGGGGACCCCCCCATCGCTCACACCCATCCTCTTCCTTCCGGGCAGCTCTGGATACACCTGTCTCTCCTGGTTGTTGGCCTGGAGTTTCCCCCTCACACCTGCACACACTGGCCTGCTGTCAGTCCACGAATCTGTCCACCCAGCCAGTGTTTATTAAGCACCTACTGTATGCCAGGTATCAATTATTACCCTCAATTATTGGTGAGGGGGAGAGAGAAGTGATTACAATACTGTCTCCTAAGTGCTAATATAGGGCTAGCCCTGGAAGCTTTGGGAGGCTCTGGGTTGGTGAGGGCAGTCAGAGAGGGCTTCCTGGAGGGGGTGGCAGCCGAATGGCACTTCTAAGGATGAGATGGCCAGGTGAGGGAGGAGGGATGAGCCTGTTAGGCAGAGGGGAGAGGAGGCAGGAAGCCTGGAGGGTGCTGAAGTTCAGGGAGGGGGAGGGCAGGCAAGGCTGGGCATGGAGAGGCTGACTGGGCAGCAGCCCCAAGGCTGGGAACCAGCAAAGGCAGAGACCTGGGAAGGCACCGCAGTGTCTCTCTCATCCAGCCCTTTAGGGCCCTGCAGGGGGCTCTAAATTCCCCTCACTGCGCTCTGCAAGCTCTCAGCGCTGCTGGCTGATTCCTGGCTGTGCACTGGGCCAGCCTCCCACCCCCAGCTGGTGTCACTGCGCAGCCATCCTGGGGTGGTCTTGCAGGAGCCAAAGGGTGGGAGATGCATGCCAGGCCCATGTGGCTGGGAGGGGGCAGGAGAGGGGGCTGAGAGAGGAGGCGGAAGAGGCCAAGGGAGGGAGGAGGAAAGTGGCGGGTGGGGGTGGCTGTTGCCTGAAGACGGCCTCTCCCCCTGAGCACTGGCTGGCATTGCCCACAGCTTGGCCAGCCCAAGGTCACTGGGGTCACTGGATTCCGGGGAGGAGTCGGCCTGGGGCGAGCTCCAGCTCCAGGGCTCATCAGGTAGGAAAGGCGAGGCATGCGGGGGCCAGGGGCGGGGTACAGGCGGGAAGGAGATGTGCGGGCAGGGGCTCGGGCTCTGTGCTGATGGAGTCCGCTGGCCTGCAGGCCTGAC
The DNA here is from genome assembly GCF_016906955.1 of Phacochoerus africanus. Classification (NCBI taxonomy): domain Eukaryota; kingdom Metazoa; phylum Chordata; class Mammalia; order Artiodactyla; family Suidae; genus Phacochoerus; species Phacochoerus africanus. Next base: position 70,669,865 of record NC_062550.1, on the reverse strand, counting down.
CTGCCCTCCTCCCAGCCCACACAGGACCCTGCATGCACAGACACATGTGCCCTCGGTGGCGGGAGGGCACCAGCCGTGCAGCGGGAGGGCAGTGTTGGCCGCCTTCCTTCTGCAGGGGGCCGGGTGCCTCTCCATCAAGCAGGAGGGTGGCCCTGACGATGCGGCAGTGCAGTGCCATGCTGTTCCCGGGACATCACTGCTGCAGTTGCTCTTGAAGCCAGGCTGCGGGGAGGGTGCATGGGAAGGGAGGGGAACTCAGCCGCATCCCTGATGGGCTGACAGGTAAATGAGTACCTGCCAGCCCCTCAAAACCATCCCAAGGCATCAAGCTGGCATCAACCCGGCTAACCAACCTGCTGGGGTTGTCAGGAGAGGAAGAGCGCTTCTGAGAGGCTGTGGTTCTCCCTCCCACCCAGGAGCTCCCACCTTTGCCAGGGAGTGAGGCTGAGGCTCCGGGGGATGGAGGGCAGGGTGCCAGGGTGCTCGATGGGCACAGGCACTGGCTCCAAGCAGCAGCTTGCTTGGTGGGTGGTGGGGGTGGGGGGATGCAGGTATGTGACTCACCTGTGTGGGGGAGGCCCTGAATCAGCGGCAGTGACAGTCCCCGGGAGACAGGGGAAGGGTCACGCTCACTGGGACCTTCCTGCACTGGAACCCTCCCGCACTGGGATCCTTCTGTACTGGTTCCCTGGCGGCCTGGCTTCTGGAGCTGGCTGGCTGGCTGGAGCCTGGGCACTGGGGACGGGCTGGTGGGGTCCTGCCATGGGGGGCCGTGAGCCCTAACATGCCTCGGTCTGCCACTCCGCCTTCCACTCTAGCAAGCCTCTCTGGGTCCAGCCAAATCCCCTCGGCACTCCCACAGCTCAGGGGCTGTCACACTGCCAAGCCTCCCACCATGCATGGGCAGGCTCCGTGGCAAAGATGGTCTGGCCTAAATGTCACCAGCGCCAAGGCTGAGACACTGATTTACACTTTCCCGTCAGGTCCTAAGGCTGATGCTGGAACCTGATTTGCATACATACCCCTATGCATTATGGGAGACACGATAAATAAGAGCTGAAGAAGGTTATCTGGTTCCTGAGAAGCCTGAACTTCATGGACAGAAGCAGGTGAGGGGTTTCACCCTGTACCTGCCTTGGAGGGCACCTTTGTGGCAGGCAGTTGCTTAGCCCCTCTCAAGGGAGGAACAGCAACACCTACACGGCTTCAGCTGAGGGCAGCCTAGGGCTGCTGCTGGCCGGCTGTGCCCTGAGGTCCCCAGGTGGGCCCCTGGGGAGGAGTGGGCCTCAATGCCTGTATAGTGGCTGTCCGGTGGTTGTCCCTAGGAAGCACGAAGAAGTTTCTGGAGTACAGTTTGCCCCCTTTACCCTTTAAATTTGGTTTGGCTTCAGTTTGGAACTATTTTTTTTTTGTCTTTTTGGGGCTGTACCCACAGCATATGGAGCTTCCCAGGCTAGGGGTCCAATCAGAGCTGTAGCTGCCAAACTATGCCAGAGCCATGGCCACAGCAATGTGGGATCTGAGCCGTGTCTGCCACCTACACCACAGCTCACGGCAATGCTGGATCCTTAACCCACTGAGCAAGGTCAGGGATTGAACCCACATCCTCATGGAAACTAGTTGTTAATAGCTGAGCACGATGGGAACTCCGGGTTTGAAATTACTAAACAAAATCAGCAAAAGTTTCTCAGATGCTCTGTAACTTGGAGAAGTCGTATTTCTGCCTAAGTCAGACATCCTGGACGGTGAGTCCACTATTCCCAAGGGGCCTCAGAATTCCCGGTCTGCAGCTTAGGGGGTGATAACCCAACTCAGGGGGCGCCACCTTCTCAGGAGCAGAGGAGAGGCAGGGTTTCTATGGTGGAGCAATGGAGGCCTCCCTTCCAACAACACCCCCCCAAAAAAATCAGCCCCCCAAAGCAGTGCCCCATCCGCCTGGGCAGCCCCCTGGCTCACACTGTGGGGGCTTCCTGACACCAGCTCGCTTGTGCCAGCATTCCCACACCACTCCCAGCCACCCTGGGAGCATGGTCTTGCTCAGCACCCTGCTGTGTTGGCACCAGCATCAGCCGTACTTTATCCATGAGGACATGGGCATGGAGAGGCTACAGCTTGGCCAAGGTCACATGGCCAGCTCATGGCTGAGTCTGGAACTGAACCCAGGGATCCTGGCTGCAGAGCCTGTGCTTACTTGCTGGGCACCCCCAGTGGCTGGCAGGTGGGTGGATGGGCTGGTGGGGCTGGCGGGATGTGGCGGGGGCACGGTTTGATGCATAGGGGGTGTCAGGAGAGCAAGGGGAGAATGTGAAGATGGCGATGAGAGGCAGAGGGGAAATCCAGGCACAGGAGGGTCTCTCTCTGGCCCCCACTCAGCCCACAGCCCTCCGTGTCAGCAGAGCAGGCCGGGCGCGGCCCCTCCTGGGCAGACGGCCCGGCTGCTTGACGCCTGGGCCAGGTTCCCAGCCGTGGCTCTAAAGCCCACGTCTGTCCCCTTTGCTGTACTCAGCCCAGCCTGATCCTCTCGCAGTGGAGTCTCTGCCGGCCCCGCCTGGGTTCGCTGCCCCAACCACATCTGTGTTGTGCAGCTGTGAGCCGTCAAGTCCAAGCTCAGGCAAGGCCTCCACAAAGCCCTTGCTCAGCAAGAAGGTCCAGACCTCGACTCGTGGCCACACCTCACTTCTGAGCCCCGTCTAACGCATGCCTGCCCCGCTCTGGGGAAGCTGTGGACACTCTGATGGCCGTCTGCCCTCCTGCTCTAACCTGCACCCTGTCCTGTCACTGAGCACCTCGGAGAGAAGTGAACCCCACACAACCCCTCCCTGCCCCGCCATCTGCCCTGGCCCCAGTCCTTCCAGAATCGGCTGCCTGAATCTTGGTCTGATAGAAACCAGTAATGCGAATTCCGAAGAACACTCTCGCAGCCGCTGCCCCCAGGCCCCTCCGTGATAACTGTCACCTCCAAACATGCCAAGCTGGACCCCAAACGTGGAAGGGACCGGCCTGGCAAGCACAGAACAAGACCCAAACATTCTTCTCTCCCCTTGTACCATCCATCAAAGGTGGTTTTTTTTTTTTTTCCTCCTTTAATTCTTTAATAGAACAGTTTGAACCAAAAGCAGGGTTGGATATTTTCTAAAGCTATAGATCCAAAATGAAGCTGGAACAGCCCAGGACTCTCTGAACCAAACTGACACTTTCCTTAATGAGAGGCTCTGCGGGAACCTTCCTCATCGCGACATAAGATGATTAACCCGCAGGCAGGTCTTCAGATGGACTTGGATGCACGGGGACAAGCTGAGCCCCAAACAGTTTCTGGGGCGGAATGACTGGTGCCCACAAGACTGGGCAGCTCAGCGCCAGCTGGTGCCACCCTGGAGATAGGTTCAAAGAACTTTATACGACGAGACTTTTGGAATTTCTCATGGGACTGATTCTGCCACCAAAAAGGGAGTTGTCCTCTGTCTCGTCCGCATCCGCACGAGTAGGGATGGAAACCAAGCCGCAGCTGGAACTCGGCTCGGTGTGCAGGCAGTGGGGTCGGGGTGGAGGCACCCAGTCTACCCTCAGGGCATCCGTGAAACAGGAGGGTCACGGTGCAGCTGAGGTTAAGCCACGGGGAGAGCCGGGCCTACAGCCCCAGCTTGGCTATGGGCCGATCATGGTCGTGGGAGGTCAGGAGCTCAGAATGGCAGAAGCCAAAGAGGCTGAACTAGAAAAGATGGAGCCAGCTGTTTAAGCGACAGTGACCTCAGGGCACATTATTTTCTGGTAATTAACCGCCAGCTGGCTGGAGGAGGTCAGGGTGCAGGGGTGCAGCTACCCCCCCACCCCATTAGTGCAGAGAAGAGAGGGTGAGGATTTTGGAGGCTCAAGCCATTCTAGTAACAAGATGTCACTGTTGGAGAACGAAAGTGGCCTCTACCCTCCCGGCCTCAGCCCGGGGCTCCCAGCCCAGGTGGTCCAGCCGCAGCGACTCCACCTGAGGGTGGCTTTCCAGGGCGCTAAGGGTGTTCTGGTCTGATGCTAAGACCCAGTTCTGCCCTAAGGGGCTGGGAGCAGAGAAGGGACAGGGCAGGGGGAGTGGAGAGCTGATCCACCGAGGAGGGAAATTAGAAGAGGGTTGCGGAAGGAGCCACCTGGCCTTGGGGAGGCAGGAGGCATTCAAGGGACACATTAAGAGGATGCAGCTGAGGCCATGGAAAGCCTAGGCCAAAATGTTGGGGGTCCAAAGATCACACAGTGGGGGTCACAGAAGAACAGTTCCAGAACCACAAGCCAAGGCCAGGCGTCCAATGGATTTCAGGCTGGGACTGCTGAGGTTTTGGCTGAATGGGCGGAGAGCGGGTCCAGAGGGAACAGCAGTGCCTGGCTGCAGGGATGAGGCCCAGAGCCCCCTGCGGGACACGACCCAGGGGCCGGAAGCTGCTGCCGCCTGGAGGATCTGGGTCTGGGGGCGATCACCCACTGCTGCCCCTATGAGCCTCCTGCAGGGCCTGGACGTCCCTGCGGGTTGACCTCTCACAGGCACTGGAAAGAGGCGGCACAGCCCACGGGCACTTGTGCTCATGCCTGGAGCAGGTGAGATTGTGCAAAGGGCCGGGGTAGGAGGAAGCCGGTGGCAGGGACCTCAGGAGGGGGCTGGTGATGGGTCCTCAGAGGTGGTCGTTCTAGGACAGGGTTGGCTCCTGGGGGAAGAGGGTGCTGAGCAGAAGTCCCTCAAGCCTGGAGGTAGGGAGAGGTCCTGGGGCTCAGAGAGCTCAGGGGCTCTGACCAAACCCAAAGAGACGTGTAAACCACCCACTGGGCCCTTTATTCCTTTCACCCAAGTGTCTCGTATTCCTCACTCGCCTCCGAGCCAAGGCGGGGTTCAGTCCCTTCTGTGTCCCTCCTCTCTCTGCTCACCCTGCTTTGTGCCCAGCAGAGCAGGAAGCTCTGGGAATGTGCTGGAAATGTTTGTTGGGGCCAATGAATTAGCAGCCCCATCATTACCTTGAAGCACGAGTTGCAAAGAATTGGAGAGAGGAGGAGGTGGGGGCTTTAGCGGCTTTAGAAACCACTTGATATAGAAGATTTGCTCCCGCAGGCAGGCAGTGATCAGTTACATCTGCCACAGCCCAGGAAAGGTGGATCTTGAGTCCAGAAGGGTGCTGGTCAGAGAGAAGACTGATCTCACGCAAGGTGCCCTGGGATGGGAGTCTGGCCTCTGGCAAGATGCTGTGTGACCCTGGGGGAATCGCTCACCTTCTCTGGGCCTTCTGCATAAAAAGTGGGGCTAAGATGGGAAGAATGTCTTGGGGCTACAGCTGCAGTGGTCTGTGCAGCCTCCTCTGCCTGGCCCCCAACCTCCCTGCGGGGATATCCAGGGGGACATGCCAGTTTCACCCCGTCCCTACTCACGTTACTCATCTCTGCATGGCGAGTGGGCCTCCTTGCCTCCCCTTGGAGCCAGCCCGTCCTCCAGAAGCCATGGCGCCAACACGCAGTGTGTTCAGCAATGCCCTTCTTGGGCACATGCGAATGCATCACCAGAGCCACAAGGGTAAAGCCACACGCCGGCGGCAGCTTCACTAGGGATAAAGACGACGTCTGACCGCCATCCCCGTCTCCCGGTCTTATTCTTCCACTGATTCTAAGCTCCCCTAAAACCTCAGTGTGATGTGTGGTGAGACAGAGGAGGGCGCCATGTGTCCCATGGCCAGGACTAGGACCCGGCACAAGGGTGGCATGTCCAGACAGCTGTATAGTAACCGCTCCCGTCCCGGTCCCAGCGACATAGGGCCCACAGCTCCATGACGCACGGCTACCGCCAACATCAGACAGGACCAGAGAGCACAGGCACCTCATGGAAGGGCAGGGAGGAGGCCCGCCCCTGCCTGCGCCTACGGCTCTTGGCAGGGAAAGCAGGCCACTCGTGCCCTGTGGACAGGAGCTGAGAGCAGCCCTGCTGGGCAGAGCCAAGGGGGGAAGGACATCGATCTGTCCCACCAGCCACATCCTCCCACCTGCCCTATCAGAGAAGAACAGTCACGCCGACCACTCTTAAGCTCACCAGCTGCCTACATGGGGGCTGGGAGGGGAGCTGCTCCCTTCCAGATCCACCCTCCTCGGCTGTCAGCCCTCTCCCGGGCCGTCGCGTGCTTGTGGAATAAGATTCGTTTTCACATTAACGTAAGGAGTGACATGTTACAGAGAAGGAAAAATAAAAGTCTGTGTGGACCAGGGGCTTCCATATATTTGTTGAAGGGCTACCTGCTGTTCCGGTCACCTGCTCTAGGCTCTCTTCCCTCAAGGGGCTCAGCTATCAGGGTGCTGACGGTGCCCAGCTAGGTGACAGGGACTAGAGCATGTCCCCTCCCAGTTAACGTGGTTAACCCCAGACTCTGCTGAGGAAAGGAAGCAGGAAGCTGAAAGATGGAAAGGCAGAGGAAAATCCCCAAATAATCTCAAACAGATGCCGTTTACCAGCCATCCCTGCCCTCCTGCAACACACAGTGCAGAAACACACACAGACGCACACACAGACACACACACACACAAAGATACAGGCACAGACACATACACACACTCTGTGTGCAGCCTGCTCTGAGACCTGCCTGGCCCTGCCGGGGTGGGGACACACAGGTCTCTACTGCATGGCGAGCATCCGCCCACACACACCTGAATTGGAGATGTCCCCAACCCAGTCGAGCGCTTCTTCGGGGCACCAACAGCCAACCTCTGCGCACCACCAGTGCCCTGCAGCCTGACCTCCCCATGGGGCAGTCAGGTCACTGCCCTCAGTTCTCCCCTCTGTGCTTCCCTTTGCCCCTGGGAAGCCCACCGTGGGCCCCGAGGCACCAGGAGGCCAGCGTCCCCGCCCTGTGTTGCAGGTGTCCAGGAGGGGACAGAACTGGCTGGGAAGGGGAGGGGCCTGGACCGAGCCCGGGTGGCGCCCCAGGACCTCAGGCAAGTCTGCAGCTGAGGAGGGGGCGGCAGTGGAAGGGGGATCTTCGGGGTCCTTAGAGGAAGGGACCTTGTTCATCAGGCAGCTGTGCCATCCTGGCGCAGGAACAGCCAGTTCAGCCTGGGGCTTTGCCCGTGTGGCCACAAGAGGACGCAGCTGGGAGGGGGTGCCCAGGGGGACTGCATGTGGCTCTCAAGGACAGCTCTTGGGGACACTTGTAAACTGTTCCCCGGAGACCCTGGCCAGGGCCCTCTTGTCCATTCCCTGTGCCCACTGCTCCACACCAAGCTGATGAGGGGCGCCCTTCTTCTGAAGGGGCAGAGTTGGGGTCCCCAAGCCTTGGCTGCAGGACTCATTCCTTGGATGCATGTGGGCAGTGACTCAAAGGTCAAGTGCCACCTACAGAGGGTATGAGCAGCCCGCTGGGTGGCTGGGGTGGAGGGGGTGGGGCCAGCAAGTAATGTGAGGGCAAGAAACCAGCCCCGGGAGGATGTGGTCAGAGCCCTGGGCACCGAGACCCAGGCACCCTCTGCACCTCCTGTCACCTGCTTCTACAGAGGCAGCGACCCAGCCCAAGACAAGGGGACCCTGAGAGTCACGGCCCTAAGAATAACTCCATTTATTTAGGCTCCTTCCCAAAGGAGCTGGGGGGGGTGCTGTAGATAATTATAGCCACACTTTATGATCTTCATATAATGTGGTGACTCGTTTCCTAGGACCTAAAATACTGCCTCCTTCTCCTCACACCTCACCCCTGTAGGGAGATGGCGATACCAAGGTGGCCGGGAGCGGCCCAGTGACTTCCCAGAGGTCCTGAAGCCAGCCGGGCAGACTGCACGTCAACCTGCTTGGGGGCCACAGTCCTTACTCCAGCCCTAATTGCCCTGGTGTATCTGATGGAAGGGTCCCAACCTGGGGCGGGGGTGGGGTGGGGTTGGAGTTCCCGTTGCGGCACAGCAGAAACAAACCTGACTGGTATCCACCTTGGGGGTCCCCTCATTTTCATTTTTTTTTCTTTTTAGGGTTGCACCTTTGGCATATGGAGGTACCCGGGCTAGAAGTCGAATTGGAGCTATAGCTGCCAGCCTACCCCACAGCCACAGCAACGCCAGATCTGGGCCATGTCTGCGACCTACACCACAGCTCACCGCAACGCCGGATCCTTAACCCACTGAGCGAGGCCAGGGATCGAACCTGCAACCTCATGGATACCAGTCAGATTCATTCCCATTGAGCCATGATGGGAACTCCAGGACCCCTCATTTTCAGAAACTGGTTCTAGAATGTCCTCCTTTCAATGCATCCCCTAAATATATAAGAAGCCCTGACAAAGACCCAGTAGAGCCTGAACCATCCATCCTAATCTTCATTTGGCTGAAGATAGAAGAGGGTTCAGAGACCGTATCCAAAACTCTAAAAATAGCCCCTTTCTTTTGATCAGGGTGGCGTCTGTCCTGGTCATCGGCCTTCGGCTGAGACGGCCCGAGTATTCCGGCGCGCTCAGGCAGCCTGCGCTAAAAGGGGAGCTCTGCTGTGAATAATTTAAACCCGCTCCCTTCCCTCTGCAGACTTCCGACTCTGCGCTGGTCACCATTTTGGCACCAGTGAAGACGGCTATTCCTGTCCCCAAAGAACCCTTCCTTCTTGGGAAAGTGCCTCTGAGGGGCTGCAGATGTGCCGGAGGACAGGCTCAGGCCGGGCCAGACACCAAGCCTGTGTGAGCTGGACCAGCCTTGCGGTAGTTCTCAGTCCCCGTGTCGGGGCCCTCCCTCCTCCTGGTCCAGGTTGGACACACATCATTCAGATCCCAGGTCTGCCGCCGTCCCCTTTCTTCTTTGCTTTAATTTATTCATTTTGGCTGTGCCCACGGCATGTAGAAGTTCTGGGGACAGGGATCAAACCTGCGCCACAGTGGTGCCAACGCCAGACCCTTAACCCTCTGAGCCACCAGGGAACTCCTCCTTTCCTCCTTAGGGACCACTCTGTATAGAACTACCCTCGCGGCATTTTTCCTTTCATCCGATTGAAGATTTCAAAAGACGTCAGACATGATGGGGGGAAAAGAAATGACAACCAGGAAGGAAACCCCGGGAACCAGAGAACACTTTTAAACTGCCCTAAGCACCCCACTTGCCTCTACCTGGGAGCCTGGGTTTTAAAATTCCTGCTGGTGTTATTAACCCACGAAAGGTCTTCCCGTCGTCTTCTTGGTTTAAACACTCAGGGGCTCAGTAAACCAGGGGCTGACGGGCCAGGACGCGGATCACCCGGGATCTGCCCCTTCCCTGCGTTCTGTCCTTCGGTTCTTTCCGAGGGGGGTGGGGAAAAGCAAAGGAGGAAAGTTCTAGGCTTCGAGGCTTGCTGTTAGCCCCACCCCCTGACTCCAGGATGGGTGGCTGTGTGTGTGACTGTGTCCTCACGCACGTTTCCCTGACCTCGGTCTGGCCTGTCTGGCTGGTGACGCTGGTCCCCGAGGGAGCAGCGCTGCCGTGTGGGACGGAGTGAAGGTGGGCAGGAGGGCGAGGGGAGCAGAGAAGAAGGACACCCCGCACCCCCAGCCCAGCCTCCCGGCCCCGGGATGAGAAGGCCTCTCCGTCTGAGGATCCCTTGAAGCTCAGAAGGGCAGGGGCCCGCAGGCCAGCCCGAGCCCCTGGTGTTCCAAGTCCCCGCGTGGTCCCTGCACCCTGGGGCACAGGCGGGCCTCCGATCAGGTGGCCGTCAGGCTGTGACTGGGGTCGGGGGAGTGCTGAAGGCGGGTGTCCTTAGTGGCTCAGCCTGATGGTGGGACAGGTCTGGTGAAGGTGTAAGAGGCGGGGGCTGAGGGGACGCTGGGAGCTCCAAGCGCTGCCACTCATGGACCCGCCGTTCTCCTCTGTCTCCGAGATGCCAAAGGGAAGAGGGTTTGTGATGAGACAGGTCTCCAAAAAGGCCCCTAATGCTGAGTACTCCTATTAGTGCCTGAGTGTCCCCCACTCTCCCCCAGGGTCCTGCAGCCCCTTGAGGGAGTGTTGGACTCGACGGCCCCCAAATTCCCTTCCAGCCTGGACGGGCTCTGACCGAGTGCATGGCTGCATCCTCACTGGAATGACAGCAGGGGCTCCTAGAGTCCCAGCCCACCGCCATCTCCTGCTCCTGGGTCTGGCTGGGCCCTGCGGGAGCCTCTCTTGCACCCCCGGATCTCGGAGGGCACCTGCCCTGCAAGGCATTCCTAGACAGGAGGACAGTGTCTTGGCACAGGCCTCCACCCCGCTCAGCCTCCCCTCCTTCTGCCTCCATCATCCTCGGCCTCCCCAGGTGATGCGGGTTTTTGGAGGGGATACCAACAGGGTGGAATCCACAGCACAGCCCAGCGCTCCCTGACCCCCAGGCCAGCTTCCTCCCCTGCCTGGTGGGGGTGAATGGGCCCTTCTGGAGGCGGGGCTGAGCAGTGGGTGGGAGCGTGGGCCTGGGGCCTGCCCTTGAGCACAAGCAGTGTGATGGGGCTGACGGCTTAACCTCTCTGCACCTGGCATCCTCCCCTGCAAAAAAGAAGGCTGGGGTGAGGAGCAAAGGCATTGAGAACGGGCTGAGCACACAGAGGTCATGACTCTTGTGACCCTGCAGGGCTGTTTTAGAGGTAGGCGGCTCTCCGCGGGTGCTGCCCCCTGTGCTATAATTGAGCCCTGTTGGAACACAGGGAGCTAGTTTCCAGGCTGCAGGGGCCCACGGGCCTCAGGGCTCCCTTAGACCTGGGAGGGGGGCCTGGGGGAGAAGGAGGGCTCTCCGGGCTCTGTGGGCCAGAGGGCTCAGGCCAGGACCAGAGGCCAAGGGAAAGGCCTCACTTCCTGCGGGACCAGATCTGAGCAGGGCAGGGTCGGGGGTCATGGATGATTCAGGGGACGTGACCTGGCAGCCCAGGTTCCAAAAGGGATGCGCCTCCCCTGTCCCCGCCACCATAGCACAGGCCGTCCCTCAGTCACACCTCATCTAGCACACACTGGGCCAATCAGGGGGTCACCAGGATGCACGCATGGGGTTGGCTGCTGGGGATGGGCTGACTCAGGGCACCCCTGATCCACGGCCAGTAGGACAGCTCACATCAGAGCCACCCTCTGGCAGCTGGTCCCTGTGGGCCTTCCCTCGCCAGCACCACCATCCGCGCGGCCCCCACATCACCCTGCATGCCCCTTGGGGCAGAAGTAAGGACTTTTTCTAGGCAGGGGAGCCATCCTGCTGAGGCTGTGCAAGGCGCAGTGGATCCAGGGCTAAAAACTAGGTCACGGCTGGGGAGAGGGTTGCAGGGCTCGGCCTCTGGCTGCCTCCTCCCCCTGCTTGGACCTGAGGACCTGAAGCTGCCAAGTCAGGGGTGGGCACGGGAGCAGGGCAGGGAGGCCACAGCCCCTCCAGGCTTCTCCCCACCTCCTGATTCCTTCCAAGGTCAACCTGATTTCTCATTGAGACTCAGGTTGAATCTGGCCCTGGGCCTTCTTTCTAAGTCCGGATATTTTGCAGCCTTCGCGGCTCACAATGGGTTTTTCTCTGAAGAGGAGATTAAGGGGGAGATGCCAGCCAGGTCCCAGGGAGCCTGCCCTGGCGACAGTGCATGGGAGGAGAGAGGGTCTGGGAGTCCCGAGCAGGACGCTGGCTTCAGCCTCTGCAAGCGCAGCCCTGACATCCTTTCCTGACACTTGGCGCCCGTGGTTGGGGGGCGGGGGGTCTTCCCAGCTTCCCAGGGGGCGCCTGTCCAGGACCCTGTGGAACACCCACCTCACCCAAGAAACATCTGCCCAAACAATCGCATCTGAGTCTGATCAAGCTGCTAGATCCAACCAGCAGAACATCACCGGGGGGGGGGGGGGGGGGGGGCAGCCTCACAAAGTCCAGACTGGGAGACAGGAAAGGACAAAGGGCCCGATTCCTCCGACGAATAAATTGCAAGGAAAAAACAGACTGATGGGGAGTTTGGAGACTAAAAGTGACTCGGAGACAAATCAATAGACTTTTTTTTTTGTCTTTTTGTCTTTTTGTCTTTTCTAGGGCCGATCCCGTGGCACATGGAGGTTCCCAGGCTAGGTGTTGAATCAGAGCTGTAGCCGCCGGCCTACACCAGAGCCACAGCAACGTGGGTTCTGAACCATGTCTGCAACCTACATCACAGCTCACGGCAATGCCGGATCCTTAACCCGCTGAGTGAGGCTAGGGATCGAACCTGCAACCTCATGGTTCCTAGTTGGATTCGCTAACCACTGAGCCATGACGGAAACTCCTCAATTGACTTTTTATACATAGACCTAATTTAGATTCTGATTCAAATAAACCGAAAAAAAAAAAAAAAAAAAAAGAACAGCTGATGGGTCAACTGGGGAAATTTGACATTGCCTGGTTATGTCACGATACCAAAGCATGGCTGTTAATTGTTCTTCAATGAGATGAGGGTATTGCCATTACCTTTTCTTAAAAAGGATCCTTATGTTTTTGAGGTTCCCGGTGAAGTATTTACAGATGACATGACGCCTAGGCTGTTGGGGTGCGGGGGTAGAGAGCAGGGGAGGGGTGCTGGTGGACTGGACTGGCTCTGAGATGCTAGTGGTGTGTCTGGGTGGTGACATGGGGCTTCATTTTGACATTCTTTTCATTTTTGCATATTTTTGAAAATCATCATGATAAAATCTGGACAGAGAAAGAGGAGGAGGGGTGGGGTGGGGGGCAGGGAGAAGCAGAGCTGCCACCACCCCTGAGGTGTCCTCCTGGCTTAGGTCGAAAGCACCTGGAGACCATGGCAAACAGCAAACAGCAGGCCACGCTCCAGTCTCCCTGAGGCCTCAGAGGCCAGGGCCACTGTCACTCGGTGGGGCTCTCGGCAGGCAAACCTGGTTGGGGATAGGCTCTAAGAGGCCCAGGGCAGGTGGCCCACCCTCTGCCCACAGGCCGGGCAGGACACTCACCGTGGAGAGGCAGCTCCTGTCCTCACGGATGATGGCGCCAAAGCCCAGGAAGCCGGTCACCATGACGAGGGCGCCCGCGAAGATGAGGATGTAGGCGGACGTGGCGAAGGTACTGGAGGCCAGGACGCTGAGGTAGCCGCTCTTCTCCACCAGGGTCCAGATGCCCACGGCCATGACCGCAACGCCCCCCACCTGCAGGACACGGGGTCTGAGCGCTCACTACGTACCAGGCCCTGTTTACCCATCATCTCGCTTGCAGGAATCTGTGGGAGGGGTCTGGGTGCCCGCTGTGTAGATGGGGAAACAGGCTTATTCCTGGTCAAGGGGAGAAGCAGGGACAGAGTGTGAATCCAGGCCTGACTCCCAGTCCTGTGCTTCCCACCATGACTCCCATGGGTCCCAGCCTGAGGCAGGGAGACCACTGTGGCGGGACCCCCTCTCGCCGTCCTCCCCGGCTTGTGCTTCTCTTGTGCCTGCAGGGGAGGCACAATGGGGCTTCTCACCTCCACTGTGCAGACGGAGGATGAGGCCCACAGAGGGAGGGGGGCTGCCGGGGCCGCCTCTGAGGGGTGGCAAAGGGCCGGGTCAGCACCAGCTCAGAGCCCGGGCCTGTGGCTCAGCCCTGCTGCCCCCGAGATGGAAGGGACACACACACACATCACAGACTGGAGTCACTCTGGAACAGCGAGACACTGATCGGAAGAGGGTTTCTTCTTTGTTGACTGTCTCATCCCTTCCAGCCCTGAGCAGGGGGCAGGTCCCAGGAAGGGACCCTGGGAAACATAACTGCCTCTTCTGCAATGAGGCTGGATGACCCTTGCTGTGGCTGTTATGCTGTGCAGTGTGTGTTGTGTGTGTGTGTGTGTGTGTGTGTGTCCTCAAGGTGCCAGATGGGGAGTGTCGGGGTCTCCGCCTGGGGTGTGGGGTGCAGGACCCCGGGACCTGTGACTGGCTCTGCCACCAGCTCCTGAGAAAGCAGACATCCCTCTGGGCCCAGCGTCCCTGCCTCATTTGAGGATGAGTGCTTCTCCGGTGGGGGGCGCTGCACCCCAAGGGGGTCCTGATTATGGCTTAAGCCAGAGAACCCCAGGGCCTTGATCCATCAAACGGCCCCTGCAAGGAGTTCCCGTGGCCCCACTGACTCTGCCTAACCCACCTGCCCTTTCACAACGTCAGCTGGGCAGACGGAGGCTCCTCAGCAACGACTCTGCACCAAGCGCCTACACTGCTCACCTTGGCTGTTCTCCTCTGAGCCGAGCAATCTCAGGAGGCTCAGGGCAGGTGGGCGCGTACATTGTCCCTCTTTCAGGCACGTGAAGAAATTGAGGGGAGAGAGAAGAGTGAGCTCAGGACCAGCCGGGAGTTTCAGGATCAAGATTCAGGGCCAGGCCTACTGAGGGCCAGTGCGGGCTCTGTCCTGGGATCTCACACCCGGGCTGGGCTTGCTCCACTGCTCCCTTCCACTTTTTATTTTTATTTATTTTATTTATTTTTTTTGGCTTTTCTAGGGCTGCACCCGTGGCATATGGAGGTTCCCAGGCTAGGGGTCTAATCGGAGCTGTAGCCACCGGCCTACGCCACAGCCATAGCAACACCAGTTCCGAGCCACGTCTGCAACCTACACCACAGCTCATGGCAATGTGGGATCGTTACCCCACTGAGCGAGGCCAGGGATTGAACCTGCAACCTCACAGTTCCTAGTCGGATTCGTTAACCACTGAGCCATGACGGGAACTCTCCCTTCCACGTTTCAGATGCACCTGTTTTCTTCTAAGGGCCGTCTTATTGCCCTCTGCCCCTCCAGAGGGAAAGAGAACCAGGTGGAAGGCGTCGCTCAGCTCCGAAGGGGACCCACCTTCTTCCATTCCATTTTTTCTCACATTTCAACATCTCTAAGACTGAGATGCATCTCACCGTTTTTTCGTTTTTGTCTTTTTAGGACCACACCCGCGGCATATGGAGGTTCCCAGGCTAGGGGTCCAATTGGAGCTATAGCCGCCGGCCTACGCCACAGCCACAGCAACGCCAGGTCCGAGCCAAGGCTGTGACCTACACCACAGCTCACAGCAACTGCCAGATCCTTAACCCACTGGGAGAGGCCAGGGATTGAACCTTCGTCCTCATAGATACTAGTCAGATTCATTTCCATGGAGCCACGATGGGAACTCCTGCATCTTGCTGTTAATGGCATCTATCTCATGGTTAATGGCATCTCACAGCAGCCTCTTGCCTAGTGGTACAGAGGACACCAGTGTATCTCACAAGTGATGGTATCTTAGATTTGGTGACATCCCAGACCACAATAGGCTTTCCAGTTCTCTGAGAGCCTGGCCTATCTCTGGCCATATGAACTCTATGACCAGTGAGGAACTTCCTGGGTCTGGGTCAACAGGATTGTGTCAAGTGAGAGTTTCTGCAAAACAGCCGGCACATATTCTTTCTGCCCCTACAGCATGCTATGAGCCTTGGGGGAGGGTGGTCTCAACTCTGTGTAACTAGCTGTGTGACCTAAAGATGGTCCCTTAACCTCTCTGGGCCTAGGTTTCTTCATCTCTCAAATAAGGCAGATGCATTAGACCAGAGGCTCCCAAACTATAACCACCAAGGGCCCCTTTGATTACTGTTTCCCATGGATCTCATGTCTCCCTGATACAGTTGTAATGATTCATTGCTCATTTTTTATTAATCAAAGGCACCAAGAAGAGATTTGGAGATTCTGATGAAACAATGTGACTACCCTGAGTAGATCTGACTTTAATGGCTCTAGTGTCTTTATAGAAATCTGTACATTGTCCATCACCCATCAGGCTTGTCAACTCCAGGTTTAGCATCGGGTCTGGAACCACCACCAGGGGCAGGTTTGGACAGCACTGGGGACACTTAATCTGCTGGGGGACATGGAACCCACTAAGAACCTGATGAAAAATTAAACACAGTGAGTCCACACCAGTTTTGATGTCCAGAGGAATCAGGAGGTGAGTCAGAGTCACTGGGGTCCCCGACCCTTTCCTGAGTGTCACGCAGTGGCTGCTGGGGACACCGAGTGGGATTTGCCATCAGGAGGAAGAGGATTTCAGGTTGTTCAGGGGGTGGCCTGCTTGGAACCTGGCTGGTTCTTCAGAAAACAATCCTTCCTCTGGGCGGGAGAAGGCAAAGCTGCCTGACATGAAATCGGGTCACCAGAGGGACCTTGGGAGGGAGGGGTCGGCAGGCCTGGGTCTCAGTCCTGGCTGTGCCCCTGACTAAGCATGAGATTGTGCAGATACTTTGCCTCTGGAGCTTCAGTTCCTTCATCCATACAGTGGCTGGATGAGGAGGTCCTTAGGGGCCTCCACATGGGCCACATGTCCCTGTACTACCAGGGGCCAACCAAGCACCAATGCACCTCCAGCAAGATGCTGCTGGTCCAGCAGCTCATGGCCTTCATCAAGCCATTTGCAGATGCCGGGTCAGCAGAAAGAGGAATGGAAGAGGCTGAGGGAAGGGCTGATGGGGCCAGAGCCAAACGACCCCGCTGAGCCCGGCCAATGGCAATTCGCATAGAGTTGATTCAACACTATTTGGCTCTTTACAAAAACTGGGTTGGTTTTCTGTGGAATATTAAGTACATTTTTCAAAACTGTAGCCTGCAGCTGATCAGCCAGAAAACCCTGCAGAGGGTGAAGCTGCTTCTTACCATTGAGGACACAGGCAGGCCAGGAGGGGCGGGGATGGCACCCAGGCCGTGTAATTTTAGGAACAGCCTATTTACAGCAAAGAAAGCTGGCCCCCAAATTGCTTGTCATCACGGGGAGAAGGATGAGCCTGAGCGGCCGCACACACTGGGTCCTGAGAGACCTCAGGCTGCGGACCTGAAGAAAAGCAGGCAGAGTGGTGTTTTCATGCCCCTCCCCCCTACCAGACCCATCAATGGCATCAGCACTGCCTGGACCAGGACCCTTGGGTCGCTCTGCACTCCTCACTCTCCTGCGGGGACAGGGTGGGCCAGGCGCCCTCTGACCTCACATCCGGCCATCTCGCTGCCTGATGCGGTGCCTGGGTTTTTGGTCCCCCCACCCCACCCTGTATAACCCCCTACCCTTTGCTCGACCCAGAGCCCGGCGTGTGCGCCTTCAGTGCTGACCCACATGATGCCGCCACCAGCTCCCAGCACCCGGGACACCCAGCCTAGACTTGGGCGCGGCCTCAGGCCCTTCCTTAGCCTGATTTTCGGCTTTGTCCTCTGCTACGTCCCTTCCTCCACCCCCAGCCTTCCACTGCTATGAACTAAGTAGCTGCATTTCTCAAAAACACTGCAGGTGCCCAACGAGTATGGCCACGCAGGAGTGGTGGTGGTGGGGGGACTGCCACGGTCCGAGGCCCAGCTCCTTGGTTCCGGGTGAATCTGGACAAGTCGCAGAGCTGCTCCGGCCTGGGGACCCTCACCTGAGAGGCCTTCCACGGACCTCACGCTGCTCCCTCTGTCCAGCTTCTCCCACCTCTGTCCCCCTCCCCACTGGCTTCTGCTCTGGGCTGCACGTGGCTCTCAGCATGAAGCTCCGTAAGTACAGTGTAAGTAAAATCCTCTGCCCTGTTTGCCGACAAGTTTCTTTCTTTTTTTTCTTTTTTTTTTCTTTTTTTTAGGGCTGAACCCGAGGCATATGGAGGTTCCCAGGCTAGGGGTTGAATTGGAGCTGTAGCCGCCGGCCTGCACCATAGCCAGAGCAACTCAAGATCCAAGCCATGTTTGCGACCTACACCACAGCTCACAGCAACACCAGATCCTTAACCTACTATGCGAAGCCAGGGATTGAACCTGCGTCCTCATGGATGCTATTCAGATTTGTTTCTGCTGCACCACGATGGGAACTCTGCTGGCAAGTTTTATTTAGAAGGAGTCTGAGTGCCGGAGGGGAACAGACTCTTCTTCTGTCATTAGGCAGCCTCTGGGGGTGGGGGGCAGGGGCTGAGACCCTGCTGTGGCCCTTGGCAGGCCACAGGGAGGGGATGTCCCCCAGCAGATGCTGCAGCACAAAGAGGCTGGGGGGTTCCCGCACTTCAGCACCTTAGGAAGGGGCCCATGGCTATTCGTTCTCGGTTGAGCTGCCCTGGGAGGCAGGCAGAGGCCATGTTCTGCGGGATGCTGGTGCCCAGAGCGAAGGCTTCTACCCTCAGCAGGGAGACAAGCAGAGGCTCCTCCCTCCTGTGGACCCTAGAGGGATGCTGCAGGCACCTTCAGGCTGCCTCGATCCCTGGCTGGCCAGCCCTTGGCCATCATGGCCTTCAGGCTTGGCCTTTGTCTCCTAAGGGATCTCAGGAATTCCCTGGAGGCCACACCCTGCAGGTGTCCAAGGGAGGTGCCAGTGAAGCAGCCAGCATCCCACCCCCCCCCCCTGCGCCCCACCCAACGCCAACCCCAGTGCAGGGTTGAGCTTCCGGAGCAGAGGAAGCTGCTCGCAGCTAGGGAGCCTGCACAGCTCCTGGGAGGAGGCTGGAAAAGTTGTGATTATTAACACAGCCATGTTGCTAATTAAAATAATAAATTAGAGAACAACATTGCAGGCTGATGGGAACTGTGTAGGAAATGGGAGAGGCAAGTAAAGCTTCCCCCAGGCAGCCATGTCGGAAGCTGGGGTCGCATTTTCTTTTTCAGGTCACGAAAGCATTGGCACTTTTGGTTCCTGACCCACAGCTACATCCAAGGGTCACTGCCCCTGCTTGTGAGATGGTCCTGATGGGAACTGCATGGTGGGGGTGGGTGATGGAGAAGAGTGGGGGGGCGGGCAGGGGCTGAGAGGGCGGTAGGGGTCCAGAGGTGAGGCAGAGCTTAGATACAGGCTATGGGTGTATATCGTGATGCTACTTAAGTGTTGTTTATATTCTTTATGCTCTGCGTGTCTGAATTGCCCACACCATCAAAATGTAACCAGTTCAACCCTGACTTCTGGGGACAGTTTGGATTCCACGAAGACAGAGTGGTGGGTCTAAGGCCGTGATTAGGAGTCACTGGTCTAGGAAGGTGGGAAGAGCACCAGACTCAGAGTCAGAAACGCCAGAATTAAGAGTTCCCACTGCGGTGCAGTGGGTTAAGAATCTGCCTTCAGAGGCCTGGGTCGCTGTGGAGGTGCAGGTTTGATCCCGGGCCCAGCACATTGGGTTAAAGGATTTGGTGTTGAGATTCAGATTCAGTCCCTGGGCTGGGGAACTTCCACATGCCGCAGGAAGAATTAAAAGAAAAGAAAACCCAGAATTGACCTAAAACTCTGCCGATCATCTTAGCTGTAGATTTATCACATACAAAGTAGAAAGACGATAATTACAGAGTGGTTGTAGAATCATTTTGGAGCATAAAATGATGTATAATCCTCAAACTGCACTACAAGGGCAGCCTGGGAAACCTTGGTTTAACGTTCTCATCAAACCCTGGGGCCTGGAGCATCATCACAGCCCCTCAATCCTGCCCACCTCCGGGAGGAGGGGGCTGCACCCACCATCCCACTGCTTGGAGTTTTCAAACACTTAGGATATGAGATAAACTTGGTGTGTTGTGACCTCCACTAAAAACAAAGCAAAAATGCCAGAAAATAGAAGAGAAAACCTCAGAGTGGATCACACATAGTAAAGGTAAGCTTAGCTTCATGAATGATGCTTCATGAAGCATTTCTTTTTGTTTGTTTGTGTTTTAGGGCTACACCTGCAGCATAGGGAGGTTCCCAGGCTAGGGGTCCAATCGGAGCTGTAGCCACCGGCCTACCACACAGCCACAGCAACGCTAGATCGGAGCCACCTCTGCGACCTACACCACCGCTCACGGTATCGCCAAATCCTTAACCCACTGAGTGGGGCCAGGGATCGAACCCGCAACCATAGTCGGATTCATTTTCCGTGCGCCACAATGGGAACTCCTCATGAAGCATTTCTTATGCTTCTATGTATTTCTTACATGGGTCATGATCCCCAAAGTCTTAAAGCCAGAGCTACAGACACAGAAAGCTGCTGGACATGAGCCATGCCCTTCAGCCTAACCGTAAGAGCTACGCCTAACAGCCAAGCACCAAGTGTGTGCCAGAAACTGTGCGAAACGCTTTTCTAAATATTAGTCTTAATTATGAAAGGCTTTCCCATTGAACACAGGACAAGACTGAGACCCAGAAAGATCAAGTGATTTGCCTAATGTTTTAGTCTGCTCAGATTGCCATGATAAAACACCATAGCTGGGTGGCTTCAACAACAGAAACTTATTTCTAGTTCTCACTGTTCTGGAGGCTGAAAGTCCCCCAAAAAAGGCGCTGGTGGATGCAGTTTTGGTGAGGACCTTCTTTGCTCACAGAGGCCTGTCCTCTTGCTGTGTCCTCATGTGGCCTTTCCTCTGCCCAAGGTTATAGGCAGATCCCTCGTCCTCTACTTGTGAGGCCACCAATCCTAATGGATTTGGACCCCACCTTTATGACCTCATTTAACCTCAATTACCTCCCAAAAGCCTTCTCTCCACATCCAGCCACAGTGGGGGTTAGAGCTGTAACAGATGAATCCCATTTGTTCCCTGGCAAATAGACAAGACAAGGGGAGGGGCTGAATTTGAACCTGAACTTGAGCCTGACTCTTCCCAGTAAGCTCTGCTGCCTCACTAATGCACGCTTACCCCCAAAGACCCTGGGAATGTGCAGAACTCAGAGCTGGAGGCAATGGGTAACATCACAATTCATGGCCAAGCACTCAGCTTAGGGGTCAGAGTCCCAGGCTCCAGCTCTGGGACTTTGAGCAAATTGCTTTCACCTCATAACATGGGCTCTAACAGAGCTGTTCACAGCCTCAGGGCTCTGGGAGGACTACACAGACAAGGTACTGCACAGCCCAGGGGAGGCCTACAATAGCAAGTTCCATGGATGCTGGGAGCCTCCGCCACAGACACACTCGAGGCGTCTACGATAGGGCTGGGCACTTAGCATGTGTTTCATAAACGCCTCGGGGTAGACTCTCAGTTATGATTAACCAGAAGGCCCAGATGTCAGGGCCAGCCTTCCTTCTTACCGTAAGACCTCGGGCAGGATTCTGCACTGGGGGAACCTACTCCCCATCTGTAACATGAAGACAACATGGGTATGGCCAGCAGGGTTGATCGGAGGATTGCAAGGGACAATCCACCGAAGGCCTGCATCCAGGACGCCTTGCAAGTGCTGGGCATCGTAACCTGCAGGGAGGCCTGGGCTTCCCTATCCTCTGCAGGCGGGTTTTTGCCAGGGTAGCAAGGCGATGTTCAGGGAGGGACCACTGTTCTGGAGAGAAAGGAAGTCTGAGCTTTCACCCCAATCGGTCCGTCAGGTCATCCAGGTCTCCTTCTGCGTCTGCGCAGAGCGGGCAGTGGGCGGGGCTTCAGCCGACAGCAGATGGGGGCTGTCTGGGACCCTCGCTGTCGCTCTGCACAGATTCTGCTGGGAGGGTGGAAGAGGCGGGGACCCCTTTGCTCTGTCGCGTGTTTTAGAAGCGGGGCTTAGGTGGGAGGACCAGCAGATGGATTTGGCTTGTAGGAGGGATCCTTGGGGACAAGGCCCCCTCCCTGGGGAATTCTCATAAATTCCCAAAGGCTTTGTGAGATGCCAACCGTGTGAGGCTGTGCTCTGGCGGGAAGAGGTGGGCGGGGGTCTGCCCCACGTCTACTGAGGGGATTACGGAGGGGGGGGGGGGCGCCCAGGGGATGGATACTGGCACCCAGAGGCTTGGACCTGTGAAACTGATCATCCCCCACATGGGGAGGAGGCGTGGCTGAGGGGGGTCCCTGGAAGAAGGGCAGGTCCAGCCAGGTCCCCAGGCAGGAGTATTTTGAACTCTAAGCAGGGGGATCTGCCGGGGGAGCTAGTCTGCTCACATGCTTGCTGTCCACCTGCCTGCACTGCACCCCCGTCCTCACTGCTCCCAGAACAGCCTGCAAACACACACACGACCAGACAGACCGCAAGTGGGCTCTGATGGAAGGAACCAGCAGGTGGTCACCCAGTCTGCCCCACTGGCGACTCTGGACCCTGGCACAGGCCCACATGCCCAGTTAGGGCCCTTTCAGAGAGGTCTTAGCCGAGCACCTCATGACTTCTGCCCTCCTCTTCTGATGCCCAGCAGTGTGGTCTACACTGACTGCCCACTCCCTCACCTGGGCCCCAATACTCTCCTGAGAGCACTGCCGCCCCTGCCCTGCTGACCTCTGTGGGGCCACTTTCCAGGCATCCTGTCCCTTTAACACGCTCAACCCCCCTGACCTCTGGTTTCTGGGACACTGTCCTCCTGGTTCCCTCCCTTGGCTCTGGCTCCTCCCTCCATCCCCCGGTGACCACTCAGTCCTGGTTTTTGCCCCAAAGTCTCACATCTCCAGAGCTCCCCAGCTCAGGGCAATTGGGGATGCTGCTGTCCCTGGACACACCACTGATGGCTGGGTCGCCCCACGTCTCACTCTTGCCTGACATCTCTGGTGTCTCCGGGCAACTTGAACTCACCAGGCTGCCGTCTGACCCCACACTGCTGGCCTTCCTGGGCTCCCAGTGCAGTGAAAGGCTCCTCTGACCTCCCAGGACTCACAGGTTCGGGACATCTCTT
Organism: Phacochoerus africanus; assembly: GCF_016906955.1. Taxonomy (NCBI): domain Eukaryota; kingdom Metazoa; phylum Chordata; class Mammalia; order Artiodactyla; family Suidae; genus Phacochoerus; species Phacochoerus africanus. The sequence continues at coordinate 70,647,434 of NC_062550.1, read as the reverse complement.
CCCTCCCGACCCCATCTGATTAATGACCTAATCTTGTCAGTTTGCCTCCCACATCCTGGGACTCTCTCTGAGCACCTGGATGCCCCCACAGTGCAGGTCACCACTGTCTGTTGTCCTGATCAGGGCCAAGTCTAGAGGGAATGTCCACAGGGGTCATTCCTGGGGTGGACAGTAGTATGGGTTGAATGTGTCCCCACTAAGATGTGTTAAGGTCCTAAGCCCAGTATCTGGAAACGTGCCCTTATTTGGAAAGAGGATCTTTGCAGAGGTAATCAATCAGGATGAGGTCATGAGGGTGGGACGAATGCAGCCTGAGTGGGTCCTTAAGAGAAGAAAAGGCCATGTAAAGGCAGAGACACTCAGAAAGAATAGCACGTGATGACAGAGATAGGGCTGCCGGCCAAGGGCTGCCCAGGCTCGCCACCACCAGGTGCTCACAAGAGGCAAGGAAGGTCCTATGGGGAACCTCAGAGGGAGCTCGGCCCTGCTGACACTTGGTTTTGAAGTTCAGGCCTCCAGAGCTGTGAGCCAATACATTTCTGGTGTTTTAAGCCTTTATGACTTCTGCTCTTTTATTAGGCACCCCAGGAACCCAATGCAGTGAATGTGGACAATTTTTATTTCCTTCTTTATATTTTTCAGTATTTCAGAGATTATCTGCAGTGGATACCTAAGACTTTTGTGATCAAGAGAAACATACTTAAAAAAAAAAAAAAAAGCCTCACCCAGCAGGAATCCTAAACACCCCACTGGATTTATCTCTGAGAACTGAAACCATCGACGCCCACACAGCATCCTGAGCACATCAACTTGGATTTCTGATTCCACGGTCTTCAACCACACAACTTCACTATTCCAGGAAGCGCTTGCCCAGGCAGATAAAAGTTGCAAATAAAGTTTATTGTTCATTTTAGGAACTCTGCAAAGAGCATTTCAACAGACGGCCAACAGTTCCACTTTTGAATAGATAGCATCAAATGTCTACTCTCCAAGACTCTTGCCTTGCTGGGTCCACCAATCCGAAACTACTGCACCACGATCCTTCCCAGTCAGTATCAAGCGATTTCATTCATCTGATTGAAAGGCCCCCAAATGCAGACTTGGCACATGTTGCCTCTGCCTTTCTGAGATGCATCCGAGAGCACATCCCAGGCCGTGGCAAGCAGGAAGCGCAGCTCTGCCTTAACAGCAGCGTGATCTGGCAGCCTCTTTAGGCTTTCTACCTCTAAGACATCCAAGATACTGCATTTATTGAGTGCCTTCTGTGTGCAGAGACTGTATTAGGCACGTCACATAACACCATTTCAGAGCATCTGCTAAACACACTATTAAAAGATAACTGAGGCACATTAAACATTTTCAGTTGATTTGAGCAAAATTTGATTTGAACCAGGCAATATCCCATCTTGCAGATGAAAAGGAGCTCCTAGAGCCATGCAACATGAAAGACTTTTAGAGGCAGAAGGGAGTGGGAACGTGGACGGTATATTAGGCAAAAAATCGGGTCAGTCATTGCAGAGTAACTTTCCTTCAGCTGCGGACATGGACTCGGCCAATGTGGGTGAGCTGCCTGTGGTCACGTGACTGGTAAACAGCCGAGCCTGACCGCAGACCGAGCCCTCATTGGTCCCTCCAAATTCAGTGAGACCTTCATACAAAACCCACATTCCAGAGTCTGGCTATTTTGTGCACCTGATGGTTTTCTGCTCCCAGTTACCCGGGCAACCGCCTCAAGTGGACAGACGCCTCTCCTCCTGGACCAACCGGCCTGGGCTGGGTCCCGAGGGGAGGGCTACAGGGACCATGCCCAAAGCATAGAGGTGGCACTGCCCCCACCCCCACCCCCAGGACTTGCATTTCTCTGCCTTGGGCCTGGAGAATGTGAGCCATGAGAGGCAAATGGGCTTTGGAGGAAAAACAAGCCATGATTTCAGGCTGTCACATTTCTCACCAGGCACAGAGGCTGCAAGTTAGCGGGCAGGGAGGAGTTGGCCCCTGGGCACCGAGGCTGGCACACAAAGCTCGTTGCTACGCTTATGCGGCCTCCGCTCAGATGCTGTGCCCCACGGACTCCACGCCAACCTGCAGGCCGAGGCTTTTGTTTCCCCTCAGAAGCACATGTACACATTTGCCTGAAGTGGGCAGAGTATGCCCATGGGGGGTCTTTGATTTGGAAAAAAGCAACTCCAGAGCAATGACTCATGAAACACAAAGATGGGTTGACTCACACGGTGCTGGGAAAGGGAGGTGCACACCGGGTTCACTTACCCAGAAGAAGAAGTTGAAGACAAAGAGTAAGTACTTCAGGTAGACGGTCAGCCAGTCGTCCTGCTCGGCCTTGTAATGGGCCATGGCTGCTGAGCCTGCAAAGAAGACACACGTGTGGCCAGGGGGTCCCGGAGGCAGCCCAGAGCCAGGCTTCTCCGTGAGCTTGGGGGTGTGCAATGTGGAGCAAAGAGCAGGGAAACACAAAGGCCATTAGATGCACAATGGAAGTGAACTGGGCAGAATTTTCTAGAACCGTGGATCTTGGTTTGGCCTTTTTCTTGCTTTCTTTCTTTTTTTTTTTTTTTTTTGCTTTTAAGGGTTGCTCTCATGGCATATGGAGGTTCCTAGGCTAGGGGTCCAATCGGAGCTGTAGCCTGGATCCTTAACCCACTGAGCGAGGCCAGGGATCAAACCTGTGTTGTCATGGATGCTAGTCAGATTTGTTTCCCCTGAGCCGTGACGGGAATTCTGGTTTGGCCTTTTCAATGCAAGTCTAACCTACAGGCCTTCCTACTGACTTTGTAGTGTCCTGTTGGGTTCTTGTTTTCTCCCTGAGGCATCAGGGTTGCAGGACACAAGTTCACCTGCCCTGTACACCGCCCCCTACCCTCTACTCTGTGTGCCTGCTTTGCAGTGGAACCCTGCATCTTTGAACAGGACCTCTATAGGCCCAGATGAGGCTTGAGCCCGAAATCAGAGCATCCGTGTTGGGAAAGGCCTTGACAATCCCCAGGCCATCTCCTGCACTTCAACTTTCCTAAGGAGGAAGCAGGTCGGCAGGCTGAGCGGTTCAGCAGGAGGAAAACAGGAGCCCTGCAGTCTGACGCTCTGGGTTCAAATCCTGATCTGTCATCAGATCTGTGAGAACAAGGGTAGTTCTGTGACCTCTCATGCTCAGGGTCCCCACCATCACGGAGAAAATGATGATGCCAAGGGCAGGGCTGTCCTGCAGGTTAAATGGGATGCTCTACGCGAGGGGCTGACCCCCGTCCCCGGCACAGGGTGAGGGCTCAAAACCACAGAACCAGATTAGAACCAGAACTCCAGCCCTAAAATTCCTAGGCTTTGTCCCAGAACTGTGTTCCTTCCCCCTGTCCTGATGCTTGCTCTCTGGCCGTGACGTCAGTGGGGGTGAAAAGGTGAAGGTTCACTGTGCCCCGTGATCCTGTCTGCAGCTGAATCCCAGCAGCAGCTTCTGCAGGCCCTTCTCTCCCTGGGCTCCTTGTCCCCTGAACACCTGCATGCATGCAGGTGTGCACTGTAGCTGCTCCTTAAGGAGCCCCCCACCCCCCCTTGGTGGACAGTTTTTTTTTTTTTGACCTGCCCACGGTATGTGGAGTTCCAGGTACCAGGGATCAGGTTGGATCCACAGCTGCAGCAATGCCAGAACCTTTAACCCACTAAGCCAGGGCCAGGGATTAAACCTACTTCCTGGTGCTGCAGAGATGCCACCGATCCCCTTGTGCCACAGGGGGACCTCCTGGGGGGACCCTTTTTATTCCAGACCCAGAGCAAGGAGGCCTTGGTTCTGCCCACCTCCATCTCCTCCTCCCTCATCCCCCCCTCCCCCATCCAGCCAGGCCCTTCCCCTCCCCCCGACCCCCTCTCCATGGCTGGTGCCGCCCAGCCCAGATTACTTCCTCCCGGGCCACTGCTCTGCATTTTATTTCAAGCTCACGGGCTCCTGAGACAGGGAGAGAGGAAGGGAGAAAAGAAGAGGTGGCTGTCTTATTTGGGATTTCTATTTGCAGACCTTGAAGAAGGTAATTTAAGACTTTGTCTTCTTGTTAAAAAAAGACAAAACCCATTTTTCTCTGATGGAGTCGGAGAGATAGGGTGGTGGGAAAAAAAATACAGAAGGAGAAAAAAGGAAGCCTATAAAAAAAGTCTAAAAAAACGGTGATAGATGGGGTTGGCAGGCTGCTGGACAGGGAGCTATTACACGGGAAGCCCTGACAAGGGACGCTCCGGCTACTGGGCTGCAGGTAAATTGACTGTTTAGGGCCCAGCCTCTCCCATCTGCATCTCTTCTCCCTTTGCCTGGCCTTCTGCTCCCAATCGGAGCCCATTGGGCTCACACACCAGAACCTTCTCTAGACCCTCAACCAACAAGTCAGGATCCTCTGAAGGAAAGTGTATTTTTTTTTGTCTTTTGTCTTTTGTTGTTGTTGTTGTTGTTGTTGCTATTTCTTGGGCCGCTCCCGCAGCATATGGAGGTTCCCAGGCTAGGGGTTGAATCGGAGCTGTAGCCACCGGCCTACACCAGAGCCACGGCAACGCGGGATCCGAGCCGCATCTGCGACCTACACCACAGCTCATGGCAACGCCGGATCGTTAACCCACTGAGCAAGGGCAGGGACCGAACCCGCAACCTCATGGTTCCTAGTCGGATTCGTTAACCACTGCGCCACGACGGGAACTCCCGGAAAGTGTATTTTTAAAAGGGACATTCAGGAGCTCCCTGATGGCCTAGTGGTTAAGGATTGGGCATTGTTACTGCTATGGCTCAGGTATGATTCCTGGCCTGGGAACTTCTGCCTGCAACAGGTATAGCCAAACCAAAAAAGGAGGCGTTCAGGCAGATGACAGACGACAACGTTTAACAAAAAGAAACACATCTCTAACGGTAAGGTTTCAGCCATCGGTGGCAGAGAAGACAGAACACAGAGCGTCGGGGCCAGCGGGAACCTCGGGGCTCTCTTAATTTAACGTCTTTCAGAAGGGATGCGGAAGTTCGCATACGTGGGGTTAAGACAGACGTCATTAAATGATCTCTCTCTCGAGTCACATGACTAATTGGCGGTGGCAGTTTCCTGCCCCCCACCCACCCCGTTCAGGGATCCTTCCCCCACCGCACTCCCACTGGACACGGGTCCCTAGGCTGGGAGGGGCAGAAGCCCTAAAGAAGTGTCAGAAGCAGTTTGGAACCAGATGCCTAGATGTGCAACCGGGCCTTGTCATTTCTCCACTGTGTGTCTTTGGGCAAGTTACTTGACCTCTCCGTGCTTATAGCTTCTTGAAGGTAAATGTTTGAATAGTCTATTGCCCATGGCCGACTTCACCCTGATGTGGTAGAGGGAGCGGTGGGGACAAAGGTCTGTGAAAGCATGTGAGCAGAGACACTGCAGATGGGGTGGGACTCAACGCTGCCATAGGGTCCTAGAGACGTCTGTGGGTACAAAGAGGTGACTGCGCCTCCCCAAGCCCCACTTCAGCCAAGGACGTCTTTTCTTTAGCCTCCTAACTGCCTGCAAGGTCATCTCCTCTTTGGCCTCATTGCCTGCCTGCTGCCTCCTCCCTTAGGGCCTGGCCTGGCTGCTCTTGCATCTGACGCTCCAGCCCCTTGCTGCTTCCCCAGGTGCTCCCGGCTCAGTGAGATCCTAGCCTATCCGAAGGCAGCTGTCCCGTCTTCTCTAGCTGACCGAGTGCCCACTGACCACAGCAGTTTGCCTGGGTCCTTATCAGTACTTTTCTTCTGCTGCTAACAGGCTGAATAACTGGACTCCTGGCTCAGCCCCTTAGCAGCTGCCTAGGGTTGAGGCAAGCAGCTCCCCTTCCCTGGGGGTCTGTTTCCCCATTTGAGGGGTGGGGCAGTGGTTCCTAGGAGCACCAGACTCTGGAGGGCTGGTGGCCACAGATGCTCAGCGCCATGCCCAGGGTGTCAGGCCCTGGGGGTCCAACTCAGGTTTGGGTAGGACTGAGGGACTTCTCGGAACCCTGGATTTACAGGGCTGAACCTGGACAATCTGGGCAAAAGTGGGGGCATTGGTCACCCTCCCAGATGCTGCCACCGCTGCTGGTCTTGGGACCACACTTGGAGTCTGTGGCTTCAAAGCCCCTTCGAGTTCTCCAAGACCATGGCCCCCTGCACTGCAATTACCTTTGCATCTGAGCAGATGTACATGAGCCAGTGGGGGTAGGGGTGGAGCACCAGGGTGGGCGTGTCCTCTGCACAAAATCCACACTTAGGACATAGATTTCCCAGACAGCTTGGTGATGCAGTCTTAGGACGCTGGGCCTCCAGGCCAAGGCTCTGGCTGCAGAACAAAGCTGGGGTTCAGGGGGGGCCAGTAGGCCCAAGGGTTCAGGCTCTAGGACATCTCAGAAATACAGTGTCCAAGGCCTTGATAGTGAGGTGATGGATTTGGGGATGCTCTCAGGCCAGATGTACAAGGTCATGGGCTCAGCCTTGGGGATCCCTGTCTCTTCAATGGCTTCTCCCCACCCCTCGAAGTGCAGAGAAGGTGGGGGCACAGGCAGACAGAGCCCGGTGGCCGGCCAGAGGCGCCAGGAGTCCCGGTGGGCAGGGTAGGGCTGGCCAGGCTGAGAGAGCAGAGCGGAGTGGACCACGCTGGGCAGTGGGTGGCGGGTAGCAGGGGGCAGGCACTTTACTCATTCAACAAACATGCCATGAGTCCCCACCGTGCGCCAGGAGCCCTACTTAGAACTGCTAGAGTTGGTCCCTAGGAGCTCACAGTGGCACAGGCACAGACGTAGCCTCAGGCCCCTGGTGGGGGCCGAGAGGATGTGGCCTTGGTTCTGCCAGCCTAGGATGGGGTGCAGTGGGAAGGCTTTTAACCTAGTCCTTGAGGACAGGCAGGGTTTCTGCAGGTCAAAAAGAAAGGGAGGCTGCTCACCCTACAGGGGACAGTGTGAGCAAAGGCTGGACCCAGTGGCTGCAGAAGAGGCGAGACAGTCAGGCCAGGGCCAGGGGACAATCCTGCTGGTTTCACTTAGCGTGACTTCTCCCTTCCCCCACCCTGTCCGCTCCCGGGAGCTCCCCAACCTCATTCTCTGCCTGTTCCCATTAGCACAAGCTCAGGCTGGGGGTGCCCTGACGCTCCATTCCCTAAGGGAGGCGCTCCCCATACCTGGGGGTGGGGGGATGGGCTCAGCGATTCTACGGTAAAAACAAAGCCCAGGCCCACCCACCGCTTCAGTTAATTAAGTGCCCCTTTCCTCCTCTGGGTTCTTGGTCAGCAAGAGGCCAGGCCTGTGTGATGGTCAGAGCTGGAAAGGGAAATAGAGTCTAAGTGGCTTCATGTGCAACTTAGTTTCAGCTTCAAGTGAGCCCTGGTTGCAGCTCCCCCCGACCCTGGCCCGCTGCCCCGTGCGTGTCCTTCTCTGTCCCCCTCTCCTATTTAATTTCCATGCGCCTGACCTATTCCTGGTGTGTGGACAGTCCCTCTGAAGGGGTCAGAATGGGACCGCTGGAAGGAGCTGAAACGTCTCTGGCTTGGCCCCCTTGAGAACCGAGGTAGCTGAGCCCCAGGGCTGGGCTGGGGGTCACACTGCAGCCAAGAGACCCTTGCATGAAGGACATGACGTGGGTGCCCCGGAAGAATACACCGGTCAGAGCCCGTGTGTCCGAGAGCGGGGGAGACAGTCTCGCGGTCTCTGTACCTGAGCCCACCTGCCCACGAGAGGATGGCACTTCGATGGCTGTGACAGGAGATCCTATCCCAGGGGACCAGGAAGAAGTCACCTGCAGAAAATAAAGACCTTACGTTAACAAAGTAGATTGGTTCAGACGGGACAGTCATTTTAAAAGAAAGGGGATACAGACATTACTATTTCACTAAGGGTGATATTAAGATGAAGCTCAAAAGTATGAGAACCTATTAACTAACCACTGGTGGAAGGAGGCAGGGTAAGAAAGATAGAGAATTATACTCTCTGTAGAATTATAGGGAGGTAAATTTGAGATTATACATTGGAAGGCAACTGAGTTGAAGGCCTTTACCAAGGATTATCCTAGAAACAGCGTAGTTGACACGAGGAAAGAGCTCCCTAGGTTTCTACCGACCATGCTTAAGTCTGAACTTATAAAATATATATTTGGACATTATTTTTCCTAGTCTCCTCTTTCTTTCTAAAGCCAAATGGTTTAGCAGGTGATAAAGCAGAGCCTAGGGTTGGGGAATGAGCACTCTCTGAAATGAATTCTGAAAATCACCCACGGATCCTGGATGTCTGAAGCGAGAACCAGGCATGTGGCTGGTTGACTTCTGGTGGCTCTGCAAGGCCACGACAGAAACTGTGGTGTCTAAGAAGGTCAAGGGCTGGCCAGCCTGGCCACTCTTAGTTCCAGGCAATGGCCCAGGCTGCCCATCAGCATGGGAGGACCGGGCTAAGGGAGGAGAGGAGGCCGATGGTGAGATGTGAGACCCTAAACCCACCCAGGAAAATCACCGCCCCTCTGAAATAAGACCACGGGTTTTGATTGTGATACACTGGGTCTCAAAAGCACCTTTTAAAAAGAACAATGCGTTGTCATCAAAGGTACTTACTGCTCCCACTAAAGCCAGCTTAATTATAGTGAAGAATACAGTCTATAATTTTTCCCACACTCAGAGATGGAGCTATATTATAATTTCCCTGATCTTCTTGAATGAATGGGTCTACACTTTCCACCTAGAAAAAGTTGCTCTTTTTGTCACCCTCATGGTCACATGTGTGAGGCCCTGTCCAGGGGGGGCTCCTGGCCATCACCCCCAGGGAAGGCTGGTGGTCGGCCTGAGAGGGATTTGGTTGCAGGGAATGTGTGCTCCTGGACCCGGGGGGAGACAGGCACGAGGGCGGTCCTCCGCTTCATGATGCCCAGAGAGAGATGCCAGGATGTCCGCTAATGGACATTCCCCTGGGTGGTCGAATGCTCTGTGGTGTCTGCAGAGGCATCGGCAGATGGGGGAGGGCAGAGCCCAGGTGTCAAGGGACCTAAATCAAGATGTCCCTCGCTACCTACCAGCCCCTTGGGCAGGTCACTGCCCCTCTGTATGCTTTGGTCTCTTTATCTGCACAATGAGGAAGCTGGTGTTCTAGCAGGACATTCTTTTAAGTATGTTTTCTTGCAGAGCCTCAACATACAAAACAGATGAAGTGCAGCTTCTCTGGCAGAGGGATGTGTGACGCCCTCTCCCTTCATTCAAGGCCACTCGATCTCTGTCTCCACCTCCCCCACTCACCCTAAAGCCGGAACCACAAGGGAACAAGCTCCCAGGCTCTCTGAGACCAGGACGCAGGCATAAGCTTCTTTCTTCTTCAACGGCATCCCATCACCCTGCACTGTCCACAGTCAGATGGGCCGGGGATCGCTGCGGGGACTACAGCACGGGTGTCATAGACCCACAAGCTCTTTTTAGAGCTGAAAGTAACCTCCGAGATCTTCTGAGAAGCCCTTCATGTGATAGATGGTTCCGCTTGTGCTGGGCCCCCCGGCCTCGACTCCATCCAACTTTCTTTCTTTCTTTTCTTTTTTTGTCTGTTTAGGGCCAAACCCGTGGCATATGGAGGTTCCGAGCACTGCGACACTGGATTGGAGCCGCATCTGTGACTTACACCACAGGACACGGCAACCCCGGATCCTTAACCCACTGAGCGAGGCCAGGGATCAAACCTGCGTCCAAATGGAGACTAGTCGGGTTCATTCACCACTGAGCTACAATGGGAACTCCTTTATTTTTATTTTTATTTTTTTTTTTACTGTGGCAAAATACACATAACACAAAGTTTACCACTGTCACCATCTTAAAGTGTACGTGTCACTGACATTAAGCACACTCACAGCCATCACCAGCATCTGCCTGCAGAACTTTTCATGTCCCCAAATGGAAATCTTGTCCCCCTTTAGTCCCTCCTCACTCCCCTTCTCCCTGCAGCTCCTGGAAACCACTAATCTGCTTTCTGTCTCCGTGGATTTGCCTATTCTGGATATTTCTCTTTTTAAAATTTTTGCTACACCTGTGGCATGTGGAAGTTCCAAGGCCAGGGGTCAAACCTGTGCCACAGAAGTGAGCATGCCTGATCTTTAATTGCTAGGCCACCAGGAAGCTCCTCTTCGGGGTATTTCATATCACTAGAATCATACAGTGGGCTGTTTTCTGGGTCTGGCGCCTTTCACTTAGCCTCATGGGTTCAAGGTCCGGATTCTGGTAGGCGTTTCAGTACCTCACCCCTTTTCATAGCTGAGTAATATTCCAGGGTATGGAGAGACCACCTTTTGCTTCCCCATTTACCCGTGATGGATGTTGGGTTGTTGCCCCCTTTCGGCTACTATGAACAGAGCTGCTGTGAAAGGTCATGTACATCTGTCTGTCTGGAGGCCTGTTTTCAATTCCCTTGGGCAATACCTAGCAGTGACGCTGTGACTCTATGTTTAACTGATGGAGGAACTGCCAAACTGTCTTCCAAAGCCCCACAGCGTTTTCTGATCTGGACGGCATCTGCCCTGGGCACGTGGGCCCGGCCCCCCCTCCGGGGGCGAGGATGGGAAGCCCTGCAAGTGGGGTGCTGTCGTGTCCTCTCCCAGTTCTAGCTCACTGGTCACCTGCACAGGTGATGGGAGTGACAAGGACAATGGGGGAGCAGTTCTCAGGATAACTAAGAGGTCAGAGTTCTCAGGGCCCCCATTTCACAGAGAAGGAACCTTCCTCAGGACACGCAGCCTTGTCTGAAATACAAATCCACTCCCTCGGCCACTCCCTGTGCTGCTCCCTCAGCTCCCCGCAGCCTGGGGGTCGTCCTGCATCTCAGGCTCCTGGTCCTGCCTCCCAGGAACACGTCCTGCTTTGGTTCCTGCCAGGCCAGTTCACCAGGCAGGGCTGCTCTCCAGTTTCTGCCGTGGCGTCAGGCGTCTCTGATTGGTGTCCAGCTCCCGGTGGATGCCGAGGGCCACCTCTGCCCAGGATCCCTCTGGCCAGCTGGGCCCTGCTCTGTGACCTTGGCTTGGGCCTGGGGACCATGGGTCAGGAGGACTGGCTCCTTCCCTCACCTCGGGGCGGCTCCCAGCACACGACTCACTCTGTGGACAGCAGCTTTCCAGACCCTGAAATCTACTAGGGAAACTGAGCCCAGTCTGGGTCTTGAAAGCTGCACCAGGATCTCAGGGTCTGGGGCCATGTGACAAGGGCTGGGCAAAAAGGCTGCCAACCGCACACAGGCCCGGAGGAGGCGGCAGCCAGGGACGCCTGACAGTCGGTGCTAGCCTCTCTGGTGCAGGGTTGGGATGGCGCCTCTGAGGCAGGCCTTCCTGACACCCCACCGTCCACCCACAGGTGGGCCAGCCGACACCCAGGCACTAGGGCCTTGCAGCAATTATTGAAGGTCAGAAGGGCCGGGTGAACGTGACCCTGAGAAGGGAGGGAAAACCCCCACATTCGCAGTCCCCCAGCGAGCCAGCCAGAAGTGGGGGACATTCGACCGGTGGGCCTCCCAAGCTTGCATGTGGGGCTCCGACTGGAGCTGGAGGAACTCGGGGTGACTACGTTCTTAGAGGCTAGGCTGGGCTTCCTCTGCGGGGTGCACTGAGCTGGGAAGGGGTGTAAGACACGACTCCTCATGGTCCAGAGGATGCAGGAGGCGCTCGGGCCGCAAATCAACAAGGTTCCAGTTCTCAGCCTCAACAAGGACTCACACCAGGCTTGACTCAGGGACCCACGTCCTGGGACGGAGACACCCCAGAAGCACTGATGCCCCCACCCCTGCCCAGCACAGTTCTCTGATGTTACGTTTGGGCTGTCACACACATGGAGGGAAAATTAATGTCACCATTACCAGCCATGTGACCTTGGCTGGGTCATCTAAGTACCTGAGCCAGTTTCCCCCTCTGCTCTATGGGGGTGGGAGGGTGAGGACCCCAGAGAGAGAGCACCACCAGCAGCACCTCCATGGAGGGGGCGATGGTGGTTTGAGTGTTTGCAGCTCTAAGGGAGCAGCCAGGCTGGAAGAGGGACGCTCCAGGGGTAGGAGGGGCCCGGAGGAAGCCCCCCTCACTGTGTGAGGGACTTCATGCTTACAGACCTTCTCAACCTGCTCTAGGAATCAGAAAGACACAGGGGTTCCTGTGGTGGCACAGCAGAAACGAATCCGACTAGGAACCATGAGGTTGCGGGTTCGATCCCTGGCCTCGCTCAGTGGGTCAGGGATCCGGCCCTGCTATGAGCTGTGGCGCAGGTCGCAGACACGGCTCAGATCTGATATTGCTGTGGCTGTGGTGTAGGCTGGTAGCTGCAGCTCCAATTTGACCCCCAGCCTAGGAACTTCCATATGCTGTGGTTGTGGCCCTAAAAAGCAAAGAAAAATAAAAAGAAAGTCACAGGCACGACCTTCAAGGCATCGGGAAACTTAAAAAAGGAAAAAAAAAAAAAAAAAGCCCATATGACACAAAAACTCATCTCCTTTCCCAGAGGAGATAGTCCAATTTCTCATTTGCTTTCTAAATGGTGCCTGTCTTGTCCCCGGAGGAGGCTCCTGCGGCTGAGCAGTGAGCCTAAAAGCCCCTTCCTTCCAAGGAGTTAGAACCCAGAGGCCCCTGAAATTGGATGAAAAAATGCTACCATGTACGTGCTGGGGCTGCACAGGTTTCAGCGTGGCTCCGAAGGCGTTATGACGGTCCCTCCACGGAAGGGCGACGATTCCTTTCCTGGGAAGGTTCAGATGAGGCCATCACTCCTGAGGGAAGGACTGTGCCTGGACACAGGCTCAGAGAGCCCATGGGCCCCGGGATGGCTGCAGAGGCGGAGCTGGGGAGGAAGGAGGCGCCCCAGGATCCAGAGCCCAGTTTCGCTTGCTGTTGGAGCCCACAGGCTCCTGGAAAGGATGCACCTGCATCCGATTCTAAACTCTGATTTTCACCTTGGGACCTGGATGTAAATCTGTTAGGTCTCGAGTCCAGGGGTGATGTAATTTACTGAAGAGAGTTTGGAAGCTGCTAAGCTCCCTGATAAATAAACCATGTTTCTTCATCCCAGTTCGGTGAAAACGCATTTTCTAGGGACTTAGCAGCCCCCCCCCACCCCCTCCAGAAAGTATTAGAATCTTCCCCCTGCAGGAGAGCCAAGCATAAGAAACTTTTCTTCCTAGAGAAGCTTGACCCCTCTGAGTAAGGAAATAATGTACTCACATGACGACTAACCAGCAACCCCCGCACTGTTACCCTAATTCTTTCCAAAAAAGAAATTTAGTTCCATGATTTATAGAGGGAGGATGTTATAGAAACGGACTTGGCATCAGAACACCCTAGCTATTGCCCACACTGGCTCCCTAATCGGGCACTAATTACATCATCACCAGGAGCATCGCCACCCATTGTTCCCAAGGTTTGGAAAGCTGCCGCTGTGCCCCAGGTCTAGCAGCGGAGAAGGACCTTAGAAATCAGCTCACTCCCAGATGTTGGTGGGGGAGACCCAGAGGGTGGGGGGCCACGTCACCATTCTCACCAGGTAATTCTGAGAAGAGCTGGGACTCAAACCTCTGGTCCTGGGACCGGGTTTGAGGCGGTGGGGGGACTGCAGCCTCACAGGGCTGCCCCCACCATCCTGATCTCTGAGCTTCTGTTGCCTCTGGTCAATGCCAGGACATCAGGAGCTAAGGAGCGTGGAGTGCTCTGGAGACAGGGGGACTCTCAAAGGATGTCTCATTACTATTGATGGCAATGATAATAGGTAACATTTATCTGTTAATCTGGCTGCTAACTTCCGAAGTGAGGAAGGAAGAATTTAAGGCTCCAGCCAGCTCTGCGGCGGGCAGAGCATTCGTGACAACACAGATGGCATCTTTTTGCTCATGTCGTCCATGTGCCTCCTGTCCCTGAATTCTTTCTAAGATGGCACGCCAGCAACCCAGACTTTGGTCAGGGTGGGCTCACATCCTTCCAGGAACACCCAGGACACTTGGCAAGGCCTGGCAGAGCTGGCACTAACTGCTTTACATGTCCACAGGCTCATCAGCTTTATTGAAATGCCACGTAACTCCTGATGGTGGGCCAGCTTCCCCTCCACCGACACTGATGCCAAGGCCAGACGTCCCGGGTTTGTCAGCTGTGGGGTTTGGGGGAAGTCTTAAACCTTCCTGTGCCTCAACCTTCACAGCTCTAAAATGGATAAAACAGCGCTGTGATGATTGCAGGAGATAATGTGTGTTAAAACCTCACACAGTGCCTGGCACATAGCAGCCTTCAACAGGTTCTAGTTCCCATGACATTCTTATAAATGCCCCACATGCTACTTTGTTGGAGGGCTAGCAGTTGCGGGGTGGGGCTGGCGGGGGGTGGCGGGGGGAGTCTGTTTTCCCTTAAGGGGGTGGTTGGGAGAAGAACAGAATCCACCCTCAGTTATGAGGCGAAGGTCCACCATACAGCTTTCCGACTTCCAGGCACGGGTGATGTTTATTTAAATGATTTCAAGATGGTTCAGAAGTGTGCTTAAATCCTGGCTACCAAATGGGTACCTTCTATGAGTTAATATAAGAAAAGGCAAACATTCCGCTGGTAGGAATGAAAAATAGGGCCCAACGCTAAAATTGTTACTCATGTTCACTTTTAAGGAGGAATTTATTATTGTTGCTGCTGGTGGTGTTATTCTAGTCCCAAATTCTGCTTCCTGAGACTCATTTTGCCTCCCAGAGCCTTGGTTGTGTGGGAAATAAAAATAAAATAAAAGGATGGTTAAGTCCAGCCTGGAAAGAACCTGCCAAGCCTCGCTGTCCCCCGCCCCGCCTGCCAGCTTCCTCTTGTCTATTGCACTCCGTCTCTGTGACAGGCTGCCTGCAAAGCAGCAGGTTTAGGGTTGAAAAGTCAAGCTTTAGAGCAGTGGTCTCAAATCTGAGGTGCATCACAATCCCCTGCAGGACTTGTTAAAACACAGATTTCTGCTCTCTCCCCCTCCCGCCCAGAGTTCCTGAGTTGGCGGGCCAGGTGGGGCCTGGAATTTTCCATTTCTAATCAGCTGGAGGAGGTGGACACTGCAGGGCCCAGATCTCACTTTGAGAAGGACTGTCTTAGGGCAGTGCTTTTCAACCTCAGTGGCACTAGAACTCCCTGAGAAATGTTTAAAAAAATCCCCATTCCCAGGCTGCACCCCAGGTGAACTAAGTAACACCCCCGGCCCCGGGGCCCTGGTTCAGAAGCGAAGCTTCCCTCCATCACTGGCCTGGGGCTGAGAGTTTGGGCTCATCAAACTGTTTCTTCACAGGACTAGTCAGTACATGTCTCAGGTCTGTGGGCCTCTGGCTTCTGCTGTATATTCTTTTATTTCAATCCTGTAAGTTTTGTAAAAATCATCCTTGGCTTGCAGGTCATCCAGAAACAGTTTGCAGAGCCCTGGAGATCAGCCAGTCCTGCAACTATTAAATCTAATGATAGAAGCAGCGACTCACAGTTAGCAGTCATCACAGAGTAAATTAAAACCAAGGGGGAGGGCAGAACGATTCGCAGCAGTTGAAGGTCCGAGGTCATTGCGGCTTCTCCCGCTTACTTCTGCTTGTTTTTATCACTGTTTTTTCTAACCCACTTTTCCTTTCTACATTAAAAAGAGGGGGCTGGGGGCTTACTCCCACCCACCTCCAGTTCGCAGTACCAGCACCTGCTTCCCAGGACTGGCTTGGAACTTTCGGTTTTCAGCAACGTAAAAGCCCTCAGCCTTCTGTTCAGAGCTACCAGAAAGTGCTAATTGCCTTCCGAGTATTTCCATCTCTCCCAGGGCTTCTAGTCCTAACTTCCTGTCCCACCCTCTCTTCCTGCAGAAAGAGGAGTTTTTTCCTTCTGGAATAAAACTCCTGGGAGTTCCTGTCTTGGCTCAGTGGTTAACAAATCTGATGAGGAACCATGAGGTTCTGGGTTCGATTCCTGGCCTCGCTCAGTGGGTTAAGGATCTTGTGTTGCGGTGAGCTGTGGGGTAGGTCGCAGACACGGCTCGGATCCCGCGTTGCCGTGGCTGTGGTGTAGGCCGGCAGCTGTAGCTCTGATTAGACCCCTAGCCTGGGAACCTCCATGGGCTGAGGGTGTGGCCCTAGAAAAGACAATACAAAAACAAAACCAAAAAATCCTCCTGGCTTCCCTAAACCTCTGTGTGTGCCAAACACACCCTAAAGTGTGGAGACATGTGGCCCCTGCACACGGCCCCTCCCCCCTCCCCCTCCTCGCTTCACCCCAACCCTGAGACAGCACTGGGTCCCTGGTCACCAGGCCACTCCCTTCCCTGTCCCGACCTATCTGCTGGGCTTTGGCATAAAAGCCAAAGCAGCGAGGAGCCAGTGCATTTCTCAGCACAGGCCTCCAAGTTCTTAGAGGCATTTTGCTTTTCAATCTGTTCCAGGCCTCAGCCCAAAGGGGCAACACCCATTTCTGCTCCTGTCTGTTATTCTTTTCTTCTGAGCCTTTAAAACCCACTAGAACCTCTGTGCGAATGACCTCAGCTGACTTTTTAAAAATGTAAATGATTTAAAGCAGAGGGTGGAGACCTGGAAAGGAAACGGCAGCCTCTGGCGTTTTCCAAAGATACACAGCACGAAAGGGGATCCAGGGCCCTTGACCAGCCCACTCAGAAAGGCTTAGTACTGCCCTAACTGGGCAACCATCCAGAAATGTGACCCACACGAGGACAAGGGTTCTGGCACTCACTGCCTTCCTGGGCCAGAAACACGCGCAGCCTCACAGGGGCCCTGTGCCTGGTTTAATGCTTGGCCGTTTCATCGAAATTCTTTTTTTTTTCTTTCTTGTCTTTTTCTTTCTTTCTTTTTTTTGTTTTTTGCCTTTTCTGGGGCTGCACCCGAGGCATGTGGAGGTTCTCAGGCTAGGGGTCGAATCGGAGCTGTAGCAATCAGCCTACCCCACAGCTCACAGCAACGCTGGATCCTTAACCCACTGAGTGAGGCCAGGGATCGAACCTGCAACCTCATGGTCCCTCATCGGATTCGTTAACCAATGCTCCATGACAGGAACTCCTCAAAATTCTTAATAATTTATCTTTGAATTTGTGTTTTGCAAATGAAGTCCCAGGGATGGCGGGTGTGAATGTGAGCTGAGGAGATAGACATGGTGTGTGTCACTGCCGTCCCTTGCTGCCTCCTGTGTCCTGGCGTTGCCAGTACCCCCGGAGAATTCCAGGGCACCCATGATGCGTGGGGCTCGGAGAGCCTCAGAGCAAGTCCAGGTTAGGGGTCCTGTCTGTGACGGATGGGGTGGTGCTGGCGGCCCGGGAGGCCAGGCTCTCTGCTGGAACCAGAGCTTGGCTCCAAGCAGCCAGAAAGCAGTGCATTCGAAGAAAGCCTCCACCCAAGGGACCCTGCCATGGCTTTGGCCTTTCCTGTTTCTGTTACTTCCTGCATTAGTCAACACTTACACTGAGAACTGATGACACAGGAGGAAAAGAAAGACAGTGGTACATAGGTTCTTTCTCTTTCCGCTCTTCCTTTATTACCCTTAGGCTAAAGGTGGAGTGTGCTAAAAGTGTGTGTGTGTGTGTGTGTGTGTGTGTGTGTGTGTGTGTGTGTGTGAAGAAGTGAAATAATAACAGCTGAGTTAGTTTCCTGCACCAGTTTCACTGTCATGGTGAGAACAAAATACATGGGCACAGAAGAGCTTTGAAAAAGGAATTGTGTCACTTTGATGATTCAATGTATGAGTTAAATGCTTGTAAATTTACATGTAAAACTGGCACTGCGCAATATAGAGGCGAATGGTAAAACTCATGCAAATAATTAAAAACATTAATTTGTCTTTACTAACAATGTTATTAAAAAGGGAGTAAGGGGAGTTCCCGTCATGGCGCAGTGGTTAATGAATCCGACTAGGAACCATGAGGTTTCGGGTTCGGTCCCTGCCCTTGCTCAGTGGGTTAACGATCCGGCGTTGCCATGAGCTGTGGTGTAGGTTGCAGATGCGGCTCGGATCCCGCGTTGCTGTGGCTCTGGCGTAGGCCGGTGGCTACAGCTCCGATTCAACCCCTAGCCTGGGAACCTCCATATGCCGCGGGAGTGGCCCAAGAAATAGCAACAACAACAACAAAGACAAAAAAGACAAAAAAAAAAAAGCGAGTAAGGGAGTTCCCGTTGGGGCTCGGTGGAAACAAAAATCGGACTAGGATCCATGAGGACGCAGGTTCGATCCCTGGCTTTGCTCACTGGATTAAGGATCTGGCATTGCCGTGAGCTGTGGTGTAGGTTGCAGGTATAGCTCAGATCCTGTGTTACTGTGGCTGTGGTGTAGGCTGGCAGCTGCAGCTCCAATTCGACCCTTAGCCTGGGAACCTCCGTATGCCGTGAGTGCAGCCCTAAAAAGATAAAAACAAAAAACCAAAAACCAAACCTATCATGACAAGTCAAGAAAGAGGCCAAGGAAGAAAGGAAAAAGTTTTATGTTTTAGTACTTTTTTTCTTTTTACGGCTGCACCTGTTGCAGCTGCCGGCCTATACCACAGCCACAGCAATGCCAGATCAGAGCCCCATCTAGGATCTATGCCGTAGCTTGTGGCAATGCCAGATCCTTAACCCCCTGAGCAAGGCCAGGGATCAAACTCACATCTTCACAAAGACTATGTTGAGTTCTTAACCTACTGAATCACAGCCGGAACTCCATATTTTAGTACTTTGAATGGCACTTTCCCTGCTTTTTGAACTAAGGGCCCTGGGTAAGGGACTTCTCCCGAAGGCACAGTCTCAGGGTTGGCTGATAAGTCCTTCCTGAAGTATCTGCCCAGCGGACATTTACTGAACTCCCACTGTTTGCCCAGCTTTGGGCCAGTTGCCAGGAATAGAAAGTCAATAGCCTAATTTCCATCCTCCAGCCGCGCGAAACCAGGCTATGGGGCATTGCTTTCTAAATGTCTGGGCCTTCGTGCTTGTCTACAAAGGGGCTTCTGAGAGAGATCTCTTGACGATATTTCCAGAAACTCAGGCCTTTTCCTGTCAAAAATACTTCCGAGTTCAGCTATCACCCTGCACGATCAGCCAAGGATAAGCAATGTTTTTTTTTTTTTTTTTAGTAAAATTCTGCAATCTGGCCATCCCCGTCCCCACAAGATGAGACGGCCCCAGCTCAGTCCTGTCCTTTGTTCTTTTCGGAACCTTTTAAATACACGAAACTCTGTTGGTAAATGACATAAGCTGATTTTTAAAAAACAAATGTAAATGAAACAAAGCAGAGAGGCGGGCACTGGATGGCAAACTCCATATCAGTTTTATGGTCTTTGATTAATTTTTTAGATGGAGACACAAATTCTCTTTTTTTTTTTTGTCTTTTTATAGGGCTGCATCCATGGCATATGGAGGTTCCCAGGCTAGGGGTCAAATCAGAGCTGTAGCTGCCGGCCTACACCACAGCCACAGCAATGCCAGATCTGAGCCGCGTCTGCGACCTATACCACAGCTCATGGCAACGCCGGATCCTTAACCTACTGAGCGAGGCCAGGGATCAAACCCGGAACCTCATGGTTCCTAGTTGGATTCGTTAACCACTATGCCACGATGGGAACTCCCAAATTCTCATTTACATTGAAGTTTGGCTGATAAAACTCTTTCAAAACCTGAGGTCTGTACTTAAGAAGGAAAGGAAAAATCTGTAATTCAGGACAAGGGTGAACGTCCCTGTGGGTGACCCCCAAGACCATTGGAGAGGGTTCCAGAACCCAAGTCCTACCCTCAGCAGATCAGGAACATTCCCTGTAATTCTTCCTGAGCTGCCAGGACATCCTTCAATCTTGAATTCCTGGTATTTGTCAGAGAAGCCCCTCAAGCCTTTCAGAAGGGCCGGCTACATGCACGGGGGCAGTGAGCTGGGAGGGAGAAGTTCTGTCACAGCCGGCTCCTCCCCAGAGCTTGGGGGGACGGGCATGGCCAGTTAGAAGGGCACCCAGAGGACGTAAGCGGATGGGCTGCCCAGGGGGCGGGGGTAACCTCGGGGCCCTGAGCCCAGGTGAGGACTTTGAGACCATCCCTCGGTTTACAGAGCAGGAGGCTGAAGCTTTGCGAGGTCAAGGAAGGCGCTGGATGGCTGACCCGCCGAGCTCTCTGCCCTCACCGGCACTTTCCTGATCCTTCTCTGAGCTCCAGCTGTGGCCTAGGTGAGCGCCCCCCTGCGGCCTGCACCCAGCTGTTCTCTCCTCTCCTCCTGGGACTGAATTTCATCTCCTCCACAACTAGATGCTCAGAGGTCAGAGCCAAGTCTTGCTGTATTTCTCGGATCTGGAGGCTCAGGGCAGGGACCCGGGGAACGTGGGATTCTGGATCCCCTGACCCTGAACCCCTCGCCTTCTTCCACCACCTCTATCGGCCCTGCCCTCTGCCTGGGCCTTCTTGGAAGTATCAACCTTACGGGCCTGGGAACCCCCCAAGAGTCAGCCCAGCAGAGACACGTACAAGAAGCAAGGTCACTGGTCAGAGGAGTTAACAGAGGCCTCTGTCCTGCACGGAGTCCCTTCTGTCCGCTTCTCTCCAGTCTTCCTCCTCAATCAGCCACAAAAACCACCCCACAAACAACACAACCTCCTTTCCTGTCTGTTCCTGAACCGTGGATGGCCCGCTGTCGGGGCGGAGCAAAGGGGCAATGAACTGTATTCTGCGCCCCAGACCCGGGCACCTTGCCGGGCATAGAGTCATGCGGCCGCTCACAATGCACTGGAAGAGACAAAGGAGGGACGTTTGCCGTGGAGCCGACAAGGGCTGCTCCGATATCAGGCAGGGCACCCCTGGACTCCAGTTCAGGAGTCACTCTTGCTCAGGGAGAAGGGAGTCTCCACCGCCAACTAAGTGAGAAAAACCAGGCTGAGCAAACTCCTGCGGAGAGACACGTCTGGGCAGTTTGCCTGAAACACACCCAAGGGAGGACGATGACAGAGGGGTCCCCCCAGTGGGCAGCCCTCCAGCATCACTGTGCGACCTACCCGCTCCTCCGTGTCTGCTGTTTCCTCCTGGTCCGAAGCCCCACTTACTCCTCAACGCGGCACTGTGGGCAACATCCCTTTCACATGAACCCTGACCCAAAGCACAGAAAATTAAACCAGTTGCAAAAAACCAATCGTACGATGGATTCCACGGTCAAGCAGAGAGGCCCGGTCGGATGACAGCTCTGAGTGTCTGAACCACGGCCTCTGGTTCTCCCCGAGGGCCGAGTGTGCCGTACGCCCCCATGCAATACTGTTATTTCAACTCGGAGTTGAAAAGGCCCCCTGTCCGTTCTGACACAATGGCTTTCTACTTTTACTTTAGTGGGAAGGCCCTTTCTTCAAAGGAAGTCTTACCTGAAGGCCAGCCTGTAACTCAGATCAGCCCAAAGCTGGGGTGTGCGGAGCCCAGGGCCCCGCCTAGGGCACCTGCTCCTCCCTCAGAAGCCCCCAGGAGCCCAATGTGAAAGACACGCATCCATCCCCCTAGGGAACTGTTCCCAGCCCCCCGCCCCGATGCAGCCTCTCTGAAGCAACTACTGGGGCCCAGGTGCGGTGAGACAGCAGGTAGCAGGACGAAGGAGGCCCCTCTTTGGTGAAGCTCTCGGTGTGTTTGGATGCAACAGAGAGAGGTTCAGATGGCAAAAAGTGCTATGAAGGAAACGGATCACAGTGATGTAACTGAGGCCGGGAGGTGCCTACTTTAGGGGGTCACTTTCTCTCGGAGCACAGGAAACATGAGCTGCGATCAGAACAAGAGTCTGGAAGGATGCTGATTTTGACCAATGAGGAAACAGAACCAAAGAGGTGAAGGGACTGTCCCCAGGTCACACAGCGGGTAGGAAGCCAAGCTGGACTTAACTCTTGTTTCCAGAGCTCTTTCCTTGTAATGTTTACTAAACAGCCACTATAGGTCAAGAAGCCTTGATGACAAGTGACATCCAGGAGTGACAAACCACAACTACATCCCAGTGTTAGGGGCTGTCAGGACTTGACACCCTTCCTGCCCTCCCCAGCAGGTACAGAGTTGGCCCTGGGGCTGGAGGCTATGTGACCAGAGGACAGAACCTGAGGCTGGGGACCTGGGACAGAAAGCTTCCTCCACTCCCATCGCCCTGGCTGTGAACTGTGGAAGGTGCCCCTGGTTGCCACCCATGGTGACATGAGGGGGAAAGCCAGCTGGTGGGTGTGATGGTCCTGGCCCACCTGGAGCAGGCTCTCTGCCCAGCCAAGCGGCTCCAGGGCTACGATTTAAAGACCAGCCCAATTTTTAGCAACATGGATGGACCTAGAAATTATCATGGTGAGTGAAGTCAGCCATACACTGAGACACCAACATCAAATGCTCTCACTGACATGTGGAATCTGAAAAAAGGACACAATGAACTTCTTTGCAGAGCAGATACTGACTCACAGGCTTTGAAAAACTTATGGTTTCCAAAGGAGACTGGTTGGGGGGTGGGGAGATGCGCTGGGGGTGCGGGATGGAAATATGATAAAACTGGATTGTGATGATCATTGTA
Organism: Phacochoerus africanus; assembly: GCF_016906955.1. Taxonomy (NCBI): domain Eukaryota; kingdom Metazoa; phylum Chordata; class Mammalia; order Artiodactyla; family Suidae; genus Phacochoerus; species Phacochoerus africanus. The sequence continues at coordinate 70,624,990 of NC_062550.1, read as the reverse complement.
CAACTATAAATGTAATAAATTCATTGATTAATTTAAAAAATAAATATATAAATAAGTAAAGGCCAGCCAAGCTGACTGTCTTCTTGTGCTGCAGAAGGGCAACTATGCCACCCACACTCCTGTCTCTAGACTATCTACAGCCCGATAGCCAGGCCATCCCCAAAACCCCATCGGCACCCCTGGGCCCCACATTCACCCTCTGCCCCCAGAGCCTTCTTGCTGTCAAAGCACTCTCCAGGCCTCAGCTAACTTGAGCCTCCGGTCACCTCCGGAGGTGGGCGGGACAGCACTTATCAGTCCTCTTCTGCACGGGAAGCAACTGAGCCCTGGAGTGACCCTTGCAGGGAACCAGGCTCCTGCCAGAGAGAGTGCCACCAAGTTCTGACTCAAACGCAGGTCTCCAACCCCAACTAGAATCCAGCTGCCCGCAAGCTAACCACGGACCTCCACTCTGGCCGAAAACCAGCCCAGTCCTCTCCTCACACGCCCACCTACCCTAAGTTTTAGAGTGCACTTTGGGGTACTTCCAGAAGCTGCCTTTTCTCTCCATGCTACCCTGCCTCACAGCATGCCCATGTGCCGACACCGCCAGCACTGAGCCCTGCCCTCTCTGCCACCGAGACCCAGGGTGAGGTGCTCTCGCTTCCCCCTTCCGCACATATTTTCCAGCTAAGTCATGGGTGTGAACTTAAGGCTGGTGAAAACGAGATACCCCAGAACCTTCCACACCTCCTGTCCTCCCACACCAACCAGCCAGCTGCACACACAGGAACGGGCAGGAAACACAGGTGGCAGGGCCTGCAGAGCTGGGTTCCCACAAATACACAGACATGCCCAGGGGACTTGTGAGCCACCCTGCCCAGAGCAGAGAGGCCTGCAGAGAACATTCCTGTGCCTGCAGGAGACAAACCAGCTGCCAGCTCTGAGCAAACCCTGGCATGGGGTCTGAGCCAAGGACCGCACCATTTTAGCTAGGATGGCTCTAGACCTGTCACCTCCGGCCTGTGCATAACGGCCAGCCACCAGAAGTCCCAGCGGAGGAGGGCCAGGCGTGCACAGAGGTCCAGAGCTTCCTCCCAAGACACAAAGTGCAGACGCGGAGTTTCGGGAGGACAGCTGGGGACACAGCAGCTGGCAGTGCGTGGCCGCCCCATCCGGCCCCGCTCCTCCCGCAAAGTCCGCCCCTGCTCTCCGCCCGCCCCGGGCCCGCCCGCACTTACCGGCTGCGGGCTCCGCAGCGAGGGCCGCCGGCGCCGGGTGGGGGCTCGCAGGGCCGGCGGGTCGGGACCACAGCCGCGCTCAGCCCCGCTCAGCACTTCCTGCGGCCGCGCCCCGCCTCCCGAGCGCCCACCCCCGGCCCCTCCGAGGCCCGGGCTACTTCTCCCGCCGCTGGCGCCCGGCTTTGTTTGGGGTTGGTCTTTCTTCCACTCAGAGCGCACGGAGTCGGAGTCAGGGCAGCTGTGCGCGGGCCCTGGGGTCCCAGCGAGGAGGGGGCGGGGGGATGACTGGAAGTCGGGCCTCCCTGGGTCTCCCTCCTCCCCCCCCCCCCCCGCGCCCCGGTCGGCCCCCGGTGGCGGATGGAGGGAACCCGCACGGTCCTGGGAGACCTTGGCCGTGTGGGTGTCCAGGGACTAGGGACCAGACCCTCTGATCACGAAGAGTCTCCCCTTGCCCCGCCCACACACTCAAGGAAGACCCTCATCCCTGGGGGTCCTTTTGAGAGGCCCGTGGGCCGTCAGCTTTCCGTTTTCTGGGTCCAGGGAGAGCCAAAATCTCCTCCTGGGGAGATCCTTCTGGAGAAAAAAGGAGGGAGCACAGAGCCCACCTGTCCCGCTTTGGCCTAAGCGCAGGGACAAAGTGGCCTCGACTGGATCTAACCTGTGCGGCTGGACGGCTTACTGTTATTTCCGGAAGCAGCAAAGGCCTGAGCCTATCCAACCATGGTCTTTTGAAATTTGACCCGCAGGCAGCGAGGTTTCCCGTGTACCAGGCTGCCCGGCCTGGCCTGGGGGTGGAGTGGGGGGCTGTGAAGGATGAGCAGAGGGGAGAGAGGGGAGGGAGGGGAGGGAGGGGAGGGGTCTCCGGAGGAGATGACTGTCACAGGCCCTGGGGAGGAAGACCTGAGATGGGGGCTGAGTGCGGAAGATGCAGCAGAGGTGTGCAGAGAGCCTGCCTGAGGGCCACTGACTGACCGAGTGGTGGACAGGCTGGGGTCTCCCAGGAAGGAGGCTGGGGCTGAGGGCGCCAAGGAGGACCTGGAGTAACAGGAAGCTGAGGAAGAGTGTAGACCTGCAGAGAGGTCCCTGCTGAGGACAGAACTGCTTCTAGGCAGGGAGGAGATAGAAACGGACCCTGCCCACAGGTGTCTGCCCTGGAGGGTGGGGGTGGGGCTTGTCACAGAGAAGAGGGGTTCCTGCACGGTTTAGGCTCCAGGGGTGCCAGAGAGGCAGGCGCCCAGGAGAACGGGTCTAGACTTGGAGATGAGACTTTTGCCAGAGTTATTTCAGTGGGGGGAGGATAAGCCAGATTGCCCCTTCTTGGGGGTGTCTGGACCCCATCAGCTGATGCGCTCGTGCTCTGGAGGCCTCTGAAGGGCTCTCCTGGCTCCAGAGCTTCCCAAGGGGATTGATCAGCGTCTGGGGAAACTGGATCCAGTTCAAGTTCACTCTCTGCCCAACCCTGTTTCTCTGGCTTTCTTACAGGTGTTATTCCCACAGGTCCCTCCCATAGAGGCCCTGCGTGTGGCTCTGTTTCCCAGAAATCCAACCTGAGACAGAGGGTCAGTGGGAAAGGGGGCAGAACAAAGAAAAGGTGGGCTGGGGGTAAAGAAGAGGCCATGAACACCTGGTACCACCTCTGGGGTGAAGGCCAAGCCTGTGTGGGAGAGAGGCTTGAGCAGCACACGGTATGAGGGTCTCTCCCCGACCTTTCAAGACCTCTGGGGGGGACCTTGACCTCCAGTGAAGCATTTTGAAGACACAGATGTGCCAGAGAAGGTGGTATTAAAGGAAAAGCCTGAGAAATGGGTAGTAGGAGGTTAGTTTTCTAAAGGATGGAGGAGGGCGAAAGAGACCTGAGGCGGGAGAAGAGGCCGTCAGTGGGGTACGGTTGAGGGGAAGTGCGTGCTCAGGAAAGTTAGTGTTATTGAAACACTAATTAGGAAAGAGAGGGTCGGAAAATGTTCCAGGGAGCCTTTCAGCACCGTGAGAGGGCCAGTGATTAAATGAACTTCTGCACCAGGATGTCCTGCCCCGGCACTAGCCCTGGTGACATTAATGTTGAGGGGAGTGAATTCACGGAAATGTTACATGTAATTTAAAATTTCCCAGTAGCCCCATTACAAAAATGTAAAAAAAGAAACAGGTGCAATTACTTTCAATGATAGATTTTATTTAACACAATACATCTCAAATGCGATCCTTTCCACCTCCATCAATTTAAAAAATTATTTAAGAATTGTTGTACATTTTCTTCCTACCAAGTCCTCCAACTCTGCTGTGTCTTTTGTGTTCACAGCACATCTGAATTCAGACATGCCTGCTCTGTGTTTAGATTTCATAACATTGAGGATTGAAGAGGTAGGGATATATATGACCTTGCTCCATGTATACTTACGCTTTCCACAACCAAACTGAATGGCCAGTTTTTAAATTTAAGTTTCTTAAATTAATCGAAGTAAAATATTGAGTCCCTTAGTGACACTGAACACATTTCAAGGGTTCAGCAGCCATCTGTGGCCAGTGTTCTGGTGGCAAATATGAAATCCTGGACTTCCGGAGTGTGGTCTTGGGTTTGTCCTCACGTTCTTTAAAAATTAAAAAAAAAATTTTTTTTATTAAAGTATGGTTGATTTACAATGTTGTGCCAATTTCTGCTGTACAGCAAAATGACTCAGTCATACATATATATGCGTTCTTCTTAAAAATCTTATTTCCCGTCATGATCTATCACAGGAGATTGGATACAGTTCCCTGTACTGCACAGGAGGACCTCCTTGGTCATCCCTTCTACAACAATTTCTTTCTTTTTTTTCTTTTCTTTTTTCTTTTTTTTTTTTTTTTGTCGTTTTGCCATTTCTTGGGCCATTCCCGCGGCATATGGAGGTTCCCAGGCTAGGGGTCCAACTGGAGCTGTAGCCACTGGCCTACACCAGAGCCACAGCAACACGGAATCCAAGCCGCATCTGCGACCCACACCACAGTTCATGACAACGCCGGATCCTTAACCCACTGAGCAAGGACCAGGGACCGAACCCGCAACCTCATGGTTCCTAGTCAGATTTGTTAACCACTGAACCATGACAAGAACTCCAGTTATCCCTTCTAAATGTAATAGTTTGTATCTACCAACCCCAAACTCCCAGTCCATCCCACTCCCCCCACCTTTCCCCTGGTAACCACAGGTCTGTTCTCCATTTCTGTAAGTTTGTTTCTGTTCTGTAGATGGGTTCATTTGTGCTACATTTTAGATCCTACATATAAGTGATATCCTGTGGTATTTGTTCTTTTCTATCTGACTGACTTCACTTAGTATGAGAAACTCTAGTTTTATCCCTATTACCATGAATGGCGTTATTTTGCTGCTTTTTATGGCTGAGTAGTATTCCATTTTATATATGTACCATATCTTCTTAGTCCATTCATCTGTCAATGGACATTTAGATTGTTTCCATGACTTTCCCTTTTTTTTTTATTTTTTAAAGTTTCATTAAAGTATAGTCGATTTGAAATGTTGTATTAATTTCTGCTGTATAGCAAAGTGATTCAGTTATACATATAAACATATCCATTCTTTTTCAGATTCTTTCCCCACATCGGTTATCACAGAATATGGGATAGAGTTCCCTGTGCTATACAGTAGTGTGCACATGTCGATACCAAACCCCCAGTCTATCCCTACTTCCCCCACCTGTCACCTTTGGTAACTGTAAGTTTGTTTTTGAAGTCTATAGAGTCTGCTCCTGTTTTGTAAAGGAGTTCGTTTGTATCTTTGCTTTTAGATTCCACATCTAAGTGATAACATATGATGTTTGTCTTGGTCCGACTTACTTGACTTGGTATGATAATCTCTAGGTCCATCCATGTTGCTGCACATGGCATTATGTCACTGTCCTTACCTTCGGTGAAAGAAGGGCCCTCCTGCCCCCCTCCAGGTGCTGCTCCACTAGCAAGATCCTGGTCTGTTCCATTTTGTTTCACAGGACACACGTGGAGATGAGGACAGCGGTTGAAAATCTAACGTCTGTGGAGGAGGGAAATGGGCTTGACCTGGGTGAGAAGGATGAAGGGAGATGCGAGTGGGACGTGTTCCATCCCGATTCTCACTCTGAGCTACGTGAGCAACGCCGTGGTTTCCTGGTCAAGCTGGCTCCTCCAGAGCTGGAGCTGATAGTGCCCAGGACACAACTCTTTTTGTCTGGATCCCATTTTCATAGTTTCGCCTGAGCTCTGAGTGCTGGTTGAGTCACAAACCCTTGGGCTTGGCTGCTGGGTCTGTGCCTCTGCTCCTGCATCTGCAAAATGGGAAGAGTAGTCCCTTATTTGGGCAAAGAAAAGGAAGAGGCTGGTGAAACCCCAAACAGGAAGCTGCCAAGAAGGGGGAATTTTAGTCCTGGAGATGGAGACGCTGCCCCTCATCCAGGCCTTCAGCCATCTCCTGCCCTGGGCTGGGTGCCCACTGCTTCTGTGTTCGGTCTGCACCCTGGCCCCATTCGCTGCCTTCCATCAGAGAACCATCCTAGGGAGGGGGGTGCTGGAGTGATGGGAGTGGTACCTCAGTGAACCCGCACTTTAGAGATGTAAAAAGATAAAGATAACACTTAGACATCTTTGCTTAGATCTAAAATGACCATCACCAGTTGCTTAGAGGTACAGGGTGGATCTTGTGGGGTTCCCTTCAAGCCAGCACAGGGCTTGATGTCCTTGCTTCCTTGACAACGGTTTCTCTGTCCATTCCTGGTGATGGAGTCTCAGAAGGTAGCTTTTTTGGCGTGGATGGCTACACACACCACACACACACACACACCCTCACTCACTCACACACACGGAAGAGCATGATCTGGTGGTGCTGACATGTCCATCCCCAGGACGTCAGCCCATGAAGTTAGCCTTCGGGTTGTCCCAGAAACCATCACAGGTCAGGAAATGGAAAGCTTGGATCTCTCCATCCTTCCAAGTACAAGCCCGTCTTTCAAAACAATGTGCAGTCACGACCCAGGAAGGTTGAAAGAAATGAAGTTTCCCTTGACAACCTCTGCTCCCGCTCCCTGACGATCCTGCTCATGAAGCTTCCATCCCAATAGGGCCTTATTGAGGACTGTTTGTCTAGACTCTGCGTGACCCATTCTCAGAAAAAAACACCACGTTCCAGCAGGTGGACCCATCCAGGGAGAAGGCACCCCCTCTCTCCCCGACATGTGCATCCCACAGCTGGTCTGACTCATCCTGTCTCCCCATCTTTAAAATGAGGAGGAACTCTTCCTAAGACCCTTTCTGCCCTCTGAGAGAGTGGAGATTGGCCTCGTTTTCTTATCCATACGACAAATAGAGCACCCTTCCCTCTTCCAGAAGGACTGGGGGATGACAAGATGCCACATGTTGATCAGTTTAAATCAGACTGACTTCAACCTGCCATTGACTGTGCGCTTCATGACCGAGCTGCTCCTTTTTGCAACACCCGGTGCTCATAGGAGGCGGGAATGAAGTGGTGGTGGCACCGAGCCTCACAATCTCAGGGCTGATTCCCACAGCAGAGATGTTCCAACATCTCTGTTGGAACAGTTTTTCTACTGTTACGATGCACACTGCCAGTGACACTGGGAACATGAGTTGCGCTAATTGGTGCTTGAAATAATTATTGATCTTCAGTAACACTGTCGAGAGCATTGCTCAGACGTCCAACTGCTTGTCATGCTCTTGGCGTTCTCTTTACAGCCTGGTTCTGTCCCAGGAGGATATTATTTAAGGCAAAACATAGAAAAACACATCTAGGGTTCAGAAAGCATAACTACAGACAGCTGAGCAAATGTACAAACAACTTGTAAAATGACACTGGATATTTACAGCTGGAGTGTTTCAGTCTGTGCAACAACTGTGATGCTAATCCCCCCTCTTCTCTTCTAAGAAATTCTCTGGAGCCTGCACTTATAACTGGGGCCCCCGGGGTCAAAGGTCTTATGCCAGGGAGGAGGGGACGCCTTTGGATAAACTTGGCGAATATTCCTGGAGCATGTACGTTATTTAGGATTTACCTTTTGGGAAAAGGTTTTTAATATTTTCAAAGTTATAGCATCGATATATGGTCACTGTAAAATGCGATCAATATAAGATATTAAAGAAGAAAGTAAAATCACCTGAAATCTTAGCCATTGGAGGTAACCATTGTATGATTTTTGGCCAACAACCTTTCACTCGTGTGTGTGTGTGTGTGTGTGTGTGTGTGTGTGTGTGTGTGTGCATGTGCACAGGTGTAACCCGATTTATTCCTTTTTAGAATATGTTCTAGTCACTGTTTCACGTAAATGGATTTAAGAATCGTGGATGTACCACAATTAACTAATCCTTTACTGACGAATATTTAGGATCTTTTGAATTAAGAAATTCAGTGTGGTTATGAAACATTTGTCACATATATTTTTGCCTCCTTATTCAACTATTTCTTCATGATAAATTTCTAGAAATGAAATCACAGAAAGTACCATTTTTATGCAGATATAGATGTATATCCAACAATGCACAGAACAAGTTGGAAGATTATGTTTCCAAGTTAATTGTCTTTACCTCTTGAGAGGAGACTGGATTTGGGGATGAAATCAAAGAGGAATCTGACCAGATCTATAATGGTTTTGTTTTCACAAGGAGAAAATATCTGTGTTAATGTGACATTAGTTAAAATTGAAGGTAAAAACGACAAAAAAGGGCAAGATAAAAGTAGTTACCGGCTGACAATCATACATCATTGGAAACAAAACCGGCCTCTTTCTTCTGAAAAAAAAAAAAAAAAAAAGGATTTCCCGTTGTGGCTTGGCAGTAACAAACCGGAGTAATATCCATGAAGATGTGGGTTCTATCCCTGGCCTGCTCAGTGGTTTAAATATCTGGCATTGCAGTGAGCTGTGGTGTAGGTCACAGACACGGCTCAGAAGCTGTGTTACTGTGGCTGTGGCTGGCAGCTGCAGCTCCAATTTGACCCTTAGCCTGGGAACTTCCATAAGCCATGGTTGTGGCCATAAAAAGAAAAAAATTTATTTAGAGAGTTCCTGTTGTGGCTCAGTGGGTTATGAATCCCACTAGCATCCATGAGGATGTGGATTCAATCCCTGGCCTCTCTCAGTGGGTTAAGGATCCAGCATTGCTACGTCTGTGGCATCGGCCTGCAACTGCAGCTCCAATTTGACCCCTAAAGGGGGCACTTCCAATGCTGCAGGTGTGGCCCTAAAAAGAAAAAAAAGGAAAAAATTTATCATCTCTAAATAAATAAAAGTAAATAAAATCAATTAAAATGAATCTCATCAGTTTCTTTTTACTTGTTTTAACATGACAACTGGAGCATTTTAAATAACATGTGTGGCCCAGATTACATTTCTTTTGGGCAGCGCTGAAGAGGATTTGAATAATAGAATTATTAAGCAATTACTAGATTAGTAATACATATATAAAGGGAGCATTTTGGCTTAGAAATTTTATGTTCTATTTTAATTAAAATTTTTTAAAAATTGAGGTATGATTGATATATAATAGTGTATAAGTTACAGGTGTACAATATAGCGATTCACAATTTTTAAAGTTTCTGTTCCATTGGTAGTTTTTATAAAATATTGGCTATATTCCCTGTGTTGTACAATATATCCTTGCAGCTTATTTTATATCGTCACATTTTAGATGAAGAGTTTGCACCACTGAATCCTGCACTGTGTACTGCCCCTCCCCTTCTCCCTCTCCCCACAGGTAACCCCTTGTGTGTTCTCTGTATCTGTCAGTCTGTCCTTTTGTTTGTTTGTTTTGTCTTTTTAAGGCTACGCCTGAGGCATGTGGAGGTTCCCAGGCTAGGGGTCCAATCAGAGCTATAGCTGCCAGCCTATACCACAGCCACAGAGATGCCGGATCCAAGCCGCGTCTGTGACCTACACCGCAGCTCACGGCAACACCAGATCCTTAACCCACTGAGCAAGACCAGGGATTGAACCTGCAACCTCATGGTTCCTCGTCGGATTCATTTCTGCTGCGCCACGATGGGACCTCCTGGAATAGATTCTAAAGCCATCAGGAGGGCCTGCATCAGGATTTGGGTCTTATCTAAAACATGGTTAAGGTACGGGAGTTCCCGTCGTGGCGCAATGGTTAACGAATCCGACTAGGAACCATGAGGTTGCGGGTTCGGTCCCGGCCCTTGCTCAGTGGGTTGACGATCCGGCGTTGCCGTGAGCTGTGGTGTAGGTTGCAGACGTGGCTCGGATCCTGTGTTGCTGTGGCTCTGGCGTAGGCCGGTGGCTACAGCTCCGATTAGACCCCTAGCCTGGGAACCTCCATGTGCCACGGAAGCAGCCCAAAGAAATAGCAAAAAGACAAACAAACAAACAAACAAAAAAAACAAAAAAAAAACCCCACACATGGTTAAGGTAGGTTTCCCAAGTCCAGTCTGCTGGGGGCAGTGGCTCTTAAGCATGCCAGGTACACCGAGTGAAGCGGTGCCGGCACACACACAGCCCTGGGGTCTTCGCTGCTGCGTGGTGCTGCTGCCTGGATTCCACCTCCCCCCCCCCACCCCGAGGCTGGAGGAATCCTCTGGGCTCTTTCTCCCGGCCCTGTTTCCTATGCATGCGATAAGCCCAGCTTTAGCAATCAGCACTCATTGAGAATTTAAAATCAAATCCTGGAAGATGGCTTAGAGGTCACCAAGTTCAACCTCCCTCATAGTCAGGAGACCAACCCTTGGAGGGTGCCGGAGGTCACACTGTCCCTTGTTAGTAGAAGAGCGAGAACCCCTCCCTCCTAGAGGTCACGTGTGCACCTCCCTCGACTTCCTGCTGTCCAGGTCCAAAGCACGTTCCCCCCCCACCCCTCTGTGAGCCCCCCATCCTTAGGTCCCCTCTAAGAGGGGCAGAGATGGCCCAGAGAGGTGGGATGGGACATGGTGAGAAGGTGACCTCCTCCTCCTCTGGCAATGCCAGGAGCTGGGTTGAGACATCCCCCTGATGCTGGGTTTGTGCCAATAAAGAGAGGTTCTGGCAGGCCCTGCAGGCTGCAGGCTGGGGTGAGAGCCAGGTGGGCAATGAGCAGCAAGGGCTGCTGAGCCCTTGCTGACATCATGTCAAGTGCAACGTCCAAAAACAAAGTCCACGCCTGTTCTTCACTCCTGGAATTCCACCGCTTTCCTCATCATCTCAAGCACTAGTTTCTGAAGCCTTGCAGGGAGTAAGGTGGGGTGAGCTGCAGGCTTTGCAAAGAAATCTTTTTGCGAGTCTGTGTCTGGGGTCTGGCCATGCCTGAGGCTGGGGCCTTATGGGGGACTGGGCAGGGTTTAAGGTTTTCTTTGCTCCCAGGCTGCTGTGGAGCCTCCGAGGCCGTCCGGGTGGCAGAGTCAATCCTGGAGGCTCACATGGGGACTCCAGGAACCGGGTGCTTCCTTCAACTTGAAGGTGGGGGACCTGAGGCTTCTGGAGAGCAGGCAGCCATGCCCAGAGGTTAGAGAAGGAGTGAGACCCAGTGTGAGAACCAGACCAAGAGGCTCCTGGCTGACCTCGGTCTGCTGCCCGGGCTTCCCTTGAATTGAGATGCTGGCTCTTCGGGTTATCCGCCTGCACTCGGGGTCACAGAGCTTGGAGGGCATGGGTTTGGGAGGGAGGAATGATGGGCAAAGACAGTGAGTTCCTGGGAAAATATTTGTTTGTGGGAGGGGGAGAGAGAGAGAGAAGAATGAGGTAGGGGAGCAGTGAGGGGTGTAATAGCCATGGTGGCCCTTGGTTGTCCTGAAGATTCATCAGGGATGCGTTTCCTGACCCTCGCGACCTAAAGGAGGCAGCCCTGCGTTATCTTCTCTGTTCTTTTCTTTTATAGCCCTTGTTACAAACTGTAACTGCCTATTTATTTGCGTGTGTTTCTTGCTCCATGCCTGTCCACACCATGAGACTGTAAGGGTCTTGAAGGCAGTGGTCATTGGGGTTGCTTGTGTGCTCCAGGACCCAGCCATGCCTGGCACATGTAGAGCAGGCGCTCAACAAATATTTGATGAGAGTGTGAATGAAGATTTCTGGTTTTTAATTTATTATTATTATTTTTGTCTTTTTAGGGCCATACCCACAGCATATAGAAGTTCCTAGGCTAGGTGTTGAATTGGAGCTGTAGCTGCTGGCCTCCGCCAGAGCCACAGCAATGTGGGATCTGAGCCGTATCTGCAACCTACACCACAGCTCACAGCAACGTGGGATCCTTAACCCACTGAGCGAAGCCAGGGATTGAACCTGTGTCTTCATGGATGCTAGTCAGATACGTTTCCACTGAGCCATGAGTTTCTTTTTAGATTCATGTTTTTTTTAAACATTCGTGATTCAGTTTGGACAATGATATGAACCTAAATGCCATTGCCCTTGGAACAGCTGCAGCTTGTCTCTGTGAATACTTATTATTGGGTGCATGTTTAAACCACTTAAAATTATAGAAATAATTCTTTGGACCATCCATGACTCTTTTTCTAAGTGCTGTGCCAGATAATAACCAAGGGATTAATATATTTTCCAATGGACTTGAGTTAATTAAAAGTACAAGATTATTTTAGATTTTATGGTTCTGCATATTTACTTCACTGCATAATTCATGATCTAGTCCTAAACATAGTGATTTGTAGTTTGTCTTACCATCGTGTAGAAAAATGGTATTAAAGGGGTTTGTATTTTGCTCCTTTGACATGTCCCTGTAAGGGTTGTAAGAGTCTTTCAGAATCATAAAGGATTAAAACATAGGGATGTAGTTCATGCTTAGTTTAGGTGATGGGTGCCCCTGGAGTTGTGCAGTGCTCAACCTGCACAGCTGTGCTCCATGCAGCCTTGTGAAAACCCCAGGTTCACGGTTTAATGGAGATGTGACCGGGAGGGCAGCTGACACTGCTTAATGACTCAGCTCCTTGTTTTTATTCTCACCTCTTCTCTGCTCTTTCCCAGGCATCCAGAATGATCTTTTCAAAGCTTCAGTGAGAGCACGACACTCTTGTGCTTAACCCCTCCCCCCACCAAGTGACCTCTCTTTGTACCAAGAACAGAAGCAAAGTCCCTCTCCTGCCCACCCCCTTCCTGGGGGCCCTGGGAAATGCCCTTGGCTGGCCTCTTTCACCTTGTCACTTTCCTCTCTCTCTGGCTCACTGAACTCAGGCTCCAGTGGCTTCTTTTCTTTCCTGGAGTAGCCATAGCCTTTCCCCACTCACCGCCTTGTACCAGTTGTGTCGTCTGCCTGGAACGTTCTTCCTTTAAGACTTCACCTGTTGTTCCTTCTCATCATTCTGGTTTTGATGTAAGTGTCACCCGCAGCAGAGTTGTTCCTTGCCTCAGGTCTAAAGCACACCCATGGTCACTCTGCAAACATCTCTGTTTACCCCTTGAAAACAGAAACTCCCCTGGAATGGGGTCATCACCTCTAGTTTGTTGCCACATTTCCAGGGCTCCAAACACTGCCAGGCCAGTGGTAATGGTGCTAGAAATATTTATGAAATGGACTAATGAAAACCCACAAGGTGGATGGGGTAGGGGCGGCTTCTCAGCCTGCCCACCAGTGACGGAGAGCGTTCGTGTGAGAGCTTAGAAACCTTGCAGGAAAGGCAAATGGCCTTGAAACTGCAGTCCGAGTCCTGGTTCCTTTCCTCGTTGCTGCCATCAGGGCCTTGGTGTCTTCACCTATCCCGGGAGGGAGCTGGATTGGCTGCTTTCCTCGGACGCCTGCTGGCCATCTCTGTGACTGCGGGCACACTCCATGTCCAGCGCAGGCAGAGGAGCAGAGGTCTCTGCGTCCTGGGTCCTGCAGCTACAACATCTTTCCTGCCTGATGTTGGAGGAGGCACCTTGCTTTTTCTGGCCTAAAACTGAGAGTTAAACAGCAGGTGACTCTGTGGAGGCGGTGCATTGTACTGGGGAGGGGAGGGATGGTTTGCATCCCCGCTTCTTGCTTCCTAGCACAGGATCTGGAACATTTTCCCAACTCCTCTGGGCCGTGGTTTTGGCACATAGGAATGTTACGCCTTGCCTGCAGGTTTGCAACAAGGATGTGAGTTACTCTCTGAGAAACTGAAGGGCAATTAGCTCCTGTCCAGTTATCTGGGAAAGTCGATCAAGTCCATGCTATGGCCCGATGCCTAGATTACCAGCCAGCCAAGCTCGTTCCCGCCTGGGCTAAGAAGGGCCACAGGGCTGTGAATGCCCCAGACTGGGAGACAGAGTGGGAGATGTGCTTCCCTTGGTGAAGGAAAATCAAGAAAAATAATTTGTGACCAAAGAAAAAAGGGCTTGTTTATTTATTTTGCACCAGACACTTGTGGTGTGTAAGCTGCAGAGATGGTTCTGCAGAACTAGGTGTGTGTCCCTCTTTCCTGGGCAAAGCTCCTTTGCATTCCTAGAGAGTGCTGGCTGTCGAGTTCCCAGAAATGAGGTTGCCTGGGGGGCTGGCTTCCCTCATCCCCAGCACAGAACGCTTGCATTTCTGTTTGTGTGTGGAGGTAAAGAACTGCTGCTTGCAGAGCTGCTATCGATGCGCCAGACGTCGGCTTGTTATGTTACCTCCAGGGGCAGACACGACAGGTTGGCTCACTCAGAGCGTAAATCTCACCTTCCCAGCACTGGACAGACGGCCCTGTGGCACAGTTCTGGCCAATAAGAGAGAAGTGGACATTTGTTGAAGAGAGGCTCTTTTCCTAACTCAAAAGACAAAGTCTCCAGCAGGGAAAACCTCTAACGTCTTCCCCTGTCTCTTTTCCTGTAATATGGATGTGACGGTTGAAGGTGCAGCAGCCCTTTTATAACCATGAGGCAAGACACCAGGATGAATACCACCAGGTAAGCGTCTAGCCCCTGAGAACACAGGGTCTTTCACTGAAACACAATTGATATTGTAAGACACGCCTTTATTTCCATACTATAGGAGAGATAAAATGCTGCTAAATGAAACCCCAGCTTGTTTGTAAAGCATATCCAGATACCCAAGATGTTAAAGGTGGGGGGGGGGGAGAAAAAGAAACGTAGATCTTAGAATCAATGAGAATTGAACAGGTGTCTGAGCCCTGGACTATCTCCTTCTAGATTTACGTATGGTTGTCGGGCTTTCTGTTATTTATGGCAAAACACAATCCTAAAGTTGGCTCCTAACATCCACCTCCTGAGATGGGCGTTAATATCTCTGTCGTACCAACAAGGATCATGGGCTGCAGGGCATGTAATCCACATCCCTCAGGGGCCTCCAAGCCAAGTCGAAGGTACATGACCCCGTGCGTGCCCTGCTCCACTGCTTTTCCTATGCAGCCTTTGTGGCTTTGCTGGGAAGGACGATCAGCAGCCCTGCAGCTACACCCTGGCCCCCACCCCCTGCTCTGGAGGAGCCTGCCTGTAACTCAGTGGGACACGACATTTGACCCCGGGCGCTGGGAGGCATGACCTCAGAGTTTGGCAACCATTCAGGTACCAGGTTTATCATCATTTGGGCAGTTTTCCTTGCCCTTTTTCTCACCTCTCTGCTCGGTGCCTTCCTCACCCCTACGGAACAAAAGCATAGGCCTCGAGGAGGCTCCATGTGTGTGTGGAAGACCTTCGCCTCTCTGTGGCCTGCTGAGCATTTGCTTCCAGTGCGAGGGGCCCAGAGCCCACGAATGACAGGAAGAGATTTGCAAAAGGGAATCCTGCGTTAAGAGCCCCTTGCAAATTCATCGGTCACTTTCCTTTGCCTTTGAGGACAACCTTGGAGACCCTGGATGGAGAAGGGGGCTTAGGGCTCTGCTCCAAGGCTGGACAGAGGCTGAGTGTGTGCTTACGGCTTAAGGAAGTGCTCCCACTTAGCTCTGATTTTATTTCCTGCAGCAGATGGAGGAGGAGAAATTGTTGAAAGGATGTAAGCATTAAGTAAGAAACAAAGAGCTTTTCCAGGTCTCTGTTACCCCATCCGTAAAATAAGTTGGGAACAGCAAGGGCTGATTGAATGGGATGTCAGTCACACTAACACCTTAGAACATTATTTTGGAGACTCTGTGGTTTCTGGAATCTCTCTCTCTCTCTCTTTTTTTTTTGGTCTTTTTTAGGGCCACGCCCACCGCACATGGAAATTCCCAGGATTGGGGTCCAATCGGAGCTGTAGCTGCCGGCCTACGCCACAGGCACAGCAACACCAGATCTGAGCTGCGTCTGCGACCAACACCGCAGCTCCCAGCAATGCTGGATCCTTAACCCGCTGAGTGAGGCAAGGATCGAACCCATGTCCTCATGGATGCGAGTCGGGTTTGTTAACCACTGAGCCACGATGGGAACTGCCGGTTTCTGGAATCTCTTGAAATGCCTAAGAACTGCTCCAGGAGTGACTCATGTAAAACGGGCCCCTGCAGAAGCCAGGGTGAGCGGGCGTGGAGGCCGTGGGGCAGGGGAGAGGCTGAGCTTCATAAGGGGCTTGCATGCCCGCACCTCTCTGGAGCTGGAGAGGAGGATGGGGGCGGGGTGGGGGACTCGGTGCCAGAGGCTGGGCGGGAGCAGTGGGAAAGCCCTAAGGAGCTTTTCTTCTCTGACATGAGGAAAACACAGGCAGATGGTCTTTTTCTGAGAACACCCATTGAAAGCAGCTCCTTTGCCCTGCTGGCTGGAGATCGACCTTTAGACCCTTGTTTATGCTCAGCCAGGACTCCGGTCCAACCCCAGGCGGGCCTGGCATCCCAAACCACAGAGTTCCCGGAAGACATGTGATTAAGGGCCTGCGTGCCTCACAGGAAGCCTCAGATTGCAAACACATGTCCGAAACGCTGACTCGGAGTGAACGGACCGCATCTCCAAGTCGGTGTTGGGGGAGGCGATGTGTGCTGGGGAGGGGCGGGGACTGGCCCTTTGAATGTTGGCCCCGCTCATGGCTGATTGGAGCCTCCGGCTTCAGAGGGATTCAGGCTGAAAGAGGTTTCTTCTGTAAATTAGCCTGATGGTAATTTCTTTCCTGTCTTTTCTTGCTGAGAGTGAAATATCCAGGGACGTTTGTCTTGACCCCACGTGTGGCTGTTGGTTCTCTCTCTTAGTCATCTGCAGGGCCCCTTCTAGTCTCTGCTTCTAACACCCACCAAACCCTAGGGGCTTCCCGGCTCAACGGATCTGTTGATTGCACCCTGGCGCAGTTTTTAAAAATTAAACCTTTTATTTTGAGCTCATGGTTGATTCATGTACTAAGAAGAATACATGTCCCCCTCCAACCCCTTACTCAGTTTCCCAATGGTCACATCTTGCAAAACTAGTCAGGGGAGTTCCCTGGCGGCACAGAGGGTTAAGGATCTGGCGTTGTCACTGCTGCAGCTCTGGTCACTGCTGTGGCATGGATTCCATCCCTGGTTTGGGAACTTGTGCAGGCCAGCGGCTACAGTTCCGATTAGACTCCTAGCCTGGGAACCTCAATATGCCACGGGAGTGGCCCTAGAAAAGGCAGAAAGACAAAAAAAACCCCAAAAAACAAAACCAAAAAAACGTTCATTTTGTTGTGCAGCCATCACATCCTTCCACTGAAAGCCATTCATTCAGACCCATCATGGTTCACTCCCAGGTGGCTTTGCACCTTGTTGGAGCTCAGGGGAGAGGAGGTGATGGCTGTTGAGTAGGTAGCCAACAGTGTCAACCACTGGAGGGGAGGAGGAAGCATCCATTCCAACTGGATCCAGAGGGGCCGTCATCTCTCCCGGGGTCTTGTTTTTTCTGCCAGCAGGTACCTCTAAGCCTCTCCACCAACCTTGGCCACATGGGGAGAGACTGAGTGGGAGGGGGAAGCAATCTCACTTCTTTTGTTTTCTGGGCTCTTCTTCCATCAGTGACAAATCTTAGGATGGAAGGATCATCAAGAGCATGCAAATTTCTTTATAGGTGAGACCCTGAGACCTTGAATGGTATGGATTTGCTCTGGGTGAGCCAGCGAATAACCAAGCCAGGGCCCGTTCAGCTGAACACTCCATCTATCCCAATTATTAGTTTTTCTTGTATTTCTCATCTCTCTGTGACACCTAATATTTATTGGGCGCTTACTATGAGACACAGCGCACTCATGGATTTATATCTTTTTTTTCCCATTTAATCTCTAGGTGACTTTATGAGGTAGATACTCTTATTATTCCCATTTTACAGATTAGGAAATTGAGGCTTAGGAGGATGAAGGACATTGCCTGAAATCTGATTCCAGAGTTAGCACGATGGGTCCACCAGGCCACCCTCTCATAAAATAATCCTTTGTCATCTTCCGCTCTCATTTATTCTGGGTGGATTAGCAAGACATTCTCCCAAAGCTGGGCAGCTCTTTTTGGGTTGTGTCTGCAACTGCACCGTCTCCCTACCAGTTGCAGGGAATGTAGAGGGAAGATGAATAAATTTATTCTAGTTTTGTATGACTGAGAAGGGGTAAGGGATGAAAAGCATGATTCAGCCATATTATTTTGCTTTTTCTAAAAGGAAAACTCCTCATTAAAACAACAGTTTAACTATTAGGGTATGCCTTAATTATAACCTAGGGTTTACAGTTTTTAAGAAAAGATATGATTAGGACAAAATTAAAATATGGCAGTGAGTATAAGTTGTCTTACTCAAGTATTGTTTTCAATTACTCCTGTATCTAAGCTTTGGCTTTCTTTACTCTTTTATATTTCTCAATGATTCTGGGCATTGTAAAGCTATTTTGCTTGTGCAAGTCTTGCAGGAACCAAAACCAGCCACCGGCAGCTTTGATGAAGACACATTCTTTTTTTTTTTTTTGTCTTTTTGCCATTTATTGAGCTGCTCCAGTGGCATATGGAGGTTCCCAGGCTAGGGGGTCGAATTGGAGCTGTGGCTGACGTCCTAACACCAGAGCCACAGCAACGCAGGATCTGAGCCGCGTCTGCAACCCACACCACAGCTCATGGCAACACCAGATTCTTAACCCACTGAGCAAGGCCAGGGGATCGAACCCGCAACCTCATGGTTCCTACTTGGATTCATTAACCACTGAGCCACGATGGGAACTCCGAAGACACATTCTTAAGGAGGCAGTTCCCCAGGGCATTTCTGCTTTGCCTGTACTGAGAGTTATTTACGACTAACCTCTCCATTCCTTTGTCTGCTTTTTCATCCATCCATCCATCCATCCACTAAGTTATTCTTTCATTCAACAATGATTTATTGAATGCATACTTATAATAACCCTACTATTTTTACATTTTTAGAATTCATGTGACTCATCATTTCCTTTCTTTTTTTCTTTCTTTTTTATTTTTGCTTTTTAGGGCCACACCTGAGGCATTGGAGGTTTCCAGGCTAAGGGTCTAATCGGAGCTACAACTGCCAGCCTAAACCACAGCCATAGCAATGCCAGATCCGAGCCATGTTTGCAAACTACACCACAGCTCACAGCAAGGCCAGATCCTTAACCCACTGAGCAAGGCCAGGAATCGATCCCACAACCTCATGGTTCCTAGTCGGATTCATTTCCACTGCACCATGACGGGAACTCCTTGTCTAGTTTCTTGATGAAGTGTTTTTTCCTTCGATAGGTTACAAACCCTTCAAGCAGGGACAAGAGAGGGTCTTAGGGCTCTTTCTGGGCCACGTGCTTGACACAGAGGAAGGTATTCAGTCAGTGTTTGTGGAATTGTATCATCCATCCAACAGTACCTACCTCCTCAGGCCTCCTAAAACAGGCATTCCTTTTCCCCTTTAAGTTTCATAGGACAGTTAAGAAGCACAGAGAGACAATAATTTCATTAGAGGCTGAAAGAGGATGCAAAAAGAGAAAAATAAACCAGGACAGCATTCATACGAATAATCAGAGAATGTCACTACCACGACTGCAGTGACATGCACGGATTTATCGCAGCCCCTGAGAGGAATCTGATGGCTTCATTACATGTCTCATCTGTACCATCCTCTCAGCATCTCACTTTTCGTTGGTACTCCCCGTACGGATCCGATGTCTCTCCTGCTTTATGGATGGGAAACTGAGCTTCTGAATGGCCTGGGGCTGAGCCATCTCACAGGGTGAGTCGGGAACGGGGATGTAGGGTAAAATAGGCATTGTTAGATTTTAATAGATTCAATCGAATCAAGATGTAATCTTCACCAGCATATCATGGTTACTATTCGAGAAGCTCTTACCAAGTGCCAAGATCTTTATATGCACTAGCCTTTCCCCAAAATCTTTATTTTGAAGAAGTTCCAAACCTACAAAAAGTAGTAGAAATATATCATGAAACATCTAATTGCTTGATTTCTTATAACTGGTTTCCTAAAATTTCATTTTTGCTTTCCCCATTCCCCCCATATATATAATATACCAGCATACATCTCTACAGAACGAGGGCATTCTTCTAATTGTAATTAAAATACAGTCCTCACACAGAGGAAGTAGAACATTGAAACAATTCCATGATCTATTATATTGTCATTATTCAAATTTTTCTAATAATAATCCTCTCCCCTTCCTTCCCCTTCTCCCCTCCCTCCCTCCTTCCCTACCTTCCTCCTTCCCTTTTTTTTTTTTCTTTCTTTCCTTCCTCCCATCCAGGATCTAACCAAGGATTGCCCATTGCATTAATTTTTCATTCTTCATTCGTTTCCTTTAACGTAGAACAGTTTCTCAGCCCTTCTCCTCCTTTCACTGTGAGGAGTCCAAGCTAGTTATTTTGCAATATGTCCCTCCGTTTTAAATTTGTTTGATGTTCCCTGGTGGAAAGATCCGGGGTAAATACTGTTGGCAAGAATAATTGCACAAATGATGCCGTGTGTTTCTGAGTTCCTCCCATCGGGGGGCGTACAATGTCAGTTTGTCCCGTCAGTGGTGATGTTATGATCGCTTGGCTGAGGCGGTGTTTGCCTGATTTCCACGGGGCGGAGATGCCATTTAATTAATCCGTAAGCTGCACGGTGCTACTGTGAGGCTGTGTGGATGTCCCCTCATCAGTCTTTCACCCCAGGGGTTGCAGCAATCATTGGTGATCATTGCACTTTGTCTTCTAAAACTCGCATAAAAAGCTTGTGAAGTAGGTACGGTTTCCCATATTTTTGCCGAGGGAACTGCATCTTAGAAAAATAAAAAGACTTGCTCAAGGCCCCACAGCTGATAAGGGGCAGAGCTGGGCTTTCAACCCAGGCCTGGCTCCCTCCAATGTCTCTGCTCTTACTACTCCCTGCACTGTTCTATTTGGAGATAAAGATCTCATCCCTTTTGCTCCAGGCAAGACAAGAAAAAGGGATATTTAAGATCATGTAAGACACAATTTATTTCAACTCTCAGTCTCTTTCTTCTTATTCCCTAAGCACCTTTCTTTTTTTTTTTTTTCACCTGCTAAAACCTGATGCCACTTAGTTCACCTTTCTCTGACTATTACTTTGAACGTGGTGAGTAAATATGCTTTTCCCCAGTGGCCCCAGGACCAGGGGGCTCTACTTTGATCTCATGGTGCCCAGGATTGAGTGCTTGCCAGGGCCGTACTGTGGCTGCCGCATTACATATGGTGACAGTCCATCCAAGTGGAGGAAGACTGTTGCATAAACCCACAGATGTCATTACAGGGGGCTTCTCTCTGGTTGGCAGTGCAGGTGGGAAATGCAGTCCAACCACCATGATATTAATGCTAAGCACTAGCTCATCTGGTGTTTTGGGACCCATAAGGGAACTCGCAAGCTCCTGGGGATGGGGGGAGGGTATTTTACTATTAGTGTTAAATGTGCCAGTTAAGAATTGGATTCAGGAGTGCCCTTCGTGGCTCAGCAGTTAACGAACCCGACTAGGATCCATGAGGATGTGGGTTCAATCCCTGACCCCACTCAGTAGGTTAAGGATCCGGCATTGCTGTGAGCTGTGGTGTAGGTTGCAGACTTGGCTCAGATCCCGTGTTGCTGTGGCTGTGGTGTAGGCCGGCAGCTGCAGCTCCTATTCCCCTAGCCTGGGAACTTCCACATGCCTTGAGCACGGCCGCCCTTAAAAAAAAAAAAAAAAAAAAAAAAAGACAAAAAAAGAATTCGATTCAAAAACTGTAACTGGGGAGTCCCTGGTGGCCTCAAGGTTAAGGATCTGGAGTCGTCGCTGCTGTGGCTCAGGTGTGATCCCTGGTTTGGGAACTTCTGCATGCTGTGGGCACAGACAAGAAAAAATTGTAACGTATTAAAACCAGAAGAGATCACCCAGCCCTACTCCCTTCTTTTGTAGATGGAGAAACTGAGTCCTAGAATGGTAAGTGGACTGTCCAAGGTCACAGCTGGTGACCCACAGATCTGGGGCTGGGACTAGGGACCCCATGCACACAATGCTGCACAATCACTAGGTTTCCGCTGTATCTCACCCTTGACCGTGTCAAGCACGCCCCCAGCCCGGCAGGCCCTTGGTCCTTCTGTTGCCCTTTTCCATCCTTTCCCTTCTTGGATTTGTCCTTTGGGAGGCGTTTGCTTGTCCTTTCCTTCCTTCGTTTGCCGGTTCGTTTATTCCTAACCAAAGTGTATTATCCTCCTGCAGTGTGCCTGGTGCAGGGGGAAGCGAGCAAAGAAAAGCAGCGTCAGCCTTGAAGGAGGGCCCAGCTTAGGTTGGGGAGGGGATGCATTGCAACAACCACGATGTTAAGTGCTCAGCACCAGAGAAACGGCTCATTTGGTGCTCCTGGGACACTGAAAAGGCAAGGCGGCCTTGACCTCACTTGGGAATCTGGGTGTGTGCTGGGGAAGATATGACCTGCAAAGGAAAGAGAGGAAAATCGGGGAAAGAAAAGCAAGGTCGGGCAGAGCTTGGTAGATGTGCCACGAGAGGCTACTGGAAGGGCCCGAGACACGCATCCTATCACAACTCAGGAGTGATGGATGTGGCTGGTGTGGCTGCATGGGCCACGGGCCACGAACAGCCCAGAGCTGGTTCCTGGCTTGGCTCTGTTCAGAGGTTCAGACAGCAGCTCCAGCGTCCTCCGTGGCTGCCCAGCGCCAGAGCTGTTTGTGCTCACAGGCGTCGGGGAGGGAGTGGGGGGAGGAAGGGACACAATTGCCTTGAGGTCACTAATTGCAGCTCCAGCTGCGGGAGGCCCTGTGCTCCTCCTGCCGCCCGCCCGCTGTGCTGCGTAATGGACACTTAGGTGTGGGATCCAAACAAAACCCGAGCCTTATTCTGCACACGGGAATAATCACATCACAGGCTGGAAGGAAGGGATCTGGTGCTGATGAGACCAAGGCATACAGAGGCAGCGAAAAGTTTGGGCTGCTCTTTTGTTGCTGTTGTTCCTGGTGCTGACCAATTGCGCAATGCAGCCCCGTTAGGAAGCGGCTGCTTAGCTCTCAGTGAGTGGATGTAATAACTTCATACAGCAGGGCTGTGGGCTCTAGGCGGGACCTCTCAAGCGAGCCCCTCCTTCCTTAACAGCAGTCGGCAGCAACCTCGACACCTACGTGACATTGCCCAATGCCAGACCGTTTTACTGTATTTACCTGGATGAGCTACTAAAGCCTCAGTCACCCAAGTAATTAGGTATCACTCAGATTCCTGTTTCACACAGGAAGAAACCAAAGCCCAGAGAGGGTAAGTGACTGGTCCAAAGTCACACAGCTAATAGGGCAGCCAGAACTGAATCAGGCACAAGGATTTCTGAGCCTACACTGTTATCTACTAGGCCACCTTGCCGCTTGGTCTCAGGAGACCGCGACTTGGGCAGGAGTTCCTGTTGTGATGGGCACCTATGCTGCTGGTTAACTTTGTTGTTCATTGGATGTTAAATTTCAGGAGGCCCGTCTTGTTCACCACCAGGCCCCCTCTGTCTAGCACCGTCCCTGGCACACAGTAGACGTTTAATGCATCTTTTGGGCTGAATGAATAGCAATGGCTCAGGCCATATAGGCTATTTTATTTTATTTATTTTATTTTTTGATTTTAGGGCTGCTCCCATGGCATATGGAATTTCCCGGGCTAGGGGTCAAATTCAAGCTGCAGCTGCCAGCCCACACCACAGCAACCGTGATAGCCATGTGGGATCCAAGCCACATCTACTACCTACACCACAGCTTGTGGCAATGTGAGATCCTTAACCCAAAAGGGAGGCCAGGGATTGAACCTGCATCCTCATAGATACTAATCGGGGTCACAACAGGAACTCCCGCATAGGCTATTTTATATCTTGTTGATAATACTAGTGGGAGAAGACAGTGAAGCCAGGTCAGATGTGTATTTCTCAGTGATGTGGGGGTCTCTGGGCCCGGGGTGGGGGTTGGGCTCTGGGGAGATTTACCAGGGACGCTCATTTCTTTGCCCTCCCCCTCCTCTCCTATAATGTGCTCCCATTCTCTGATTAATTTATTCAGCAGATACTTAAAGAACCTATTTAATAGGTATAATAATAGGAATACTCATTATGTGCCAGAAACCATTCCAGGCAGAGCAGTGAACAAGAGAGATAAAAATTCCTTCCCACATGGAGCTTGCCATTGCCTGGAGGAGACAGACAGTGAACAATAAATAAGCAAAATACTCGGTGTGCACATTGGAATAAATGCTTAGGAAGGAGGCTATGCAGTGACGTGGAGAGAGTGAAGGAGTATAGATACCTAAACCAGTGAAGGCCTCGCTGAGAAGGTGACAATGACAAAAGCCTGAAGGAAAGAAGGAAGCAGGCTGTGCCAATACCACGGAGGCAGACGGAATGGCAGGGGCAAAGGTCCTGGGGCAAAGCCAGGTTGGAAGTTAGAGAAACAGTGGGGAGGTCAGAGGTCACTGGAAGGTGAAGGGCTTGTGATGGGCAGAGAGTGCAGAGAAGTAAGCAGAGCCAGGCAGTGTCAGGTGTCAAGGTCAGAGTGATGAGCCTGGGAAATACCAACCCAGGGCATGGGAACAAAAGAAGAATGTACTCTGACTTTCTGTGTTGTTCCAGGATGTGGCCATATGCATATTTACCTCCCCTCTAGACTCCGAGCTTCTCAAAGCCGTGACCTTATGTGCAATCCCAATGCCAAGCTCAGTGCCTGGCATGCAGCAGATATGCAGCATGTTTTTATACATACATCGGATGAAAAAAATCACATGCAAGACACAAAACAATATGAAAAAAGAGGAAGGACAAAATAGGCTCTGAATCGAGGAATGAAGGAGGTTTTAGGCATCGTTTGATCCAGGCCTGGAAGAATGAGAAATCTTTCTGGGTATAGAGTGCATTAGGCTGGACAAGGAGTAGGAGCAAAGGTTTGCAGGCATGAAGGTGCAGGGCCGATTGAGAAAACACCAAACAGACCAGGTGTTTTGGGAGTGTGGTGTGTGAGAAGGGATGCTGGGGGCTAGAACTGTGGTGACCTGCGTGCATGCTAATGAACTTGGGTCTTCTACTGCGGGCAATGGGGAGCCGTGGTAGGCATTACGGATGCATGTATTCTTTTTAGAGGCCAGTTTCAATCCATCAGGTTTGGGCCATTAGCTCAGCCATGACTCCCAGCCACAGCGCCTCAGGCCATGTGCCAAGGATGGTGCAGGGGTGGGCGGGGCCTCTGGTGACCACAGAGCAGTACTGGGATTGTGCAGGCTCTGTGTCTAGACGCTACCCTGGGTGGAAGGGGAATGGTCTGTGGAGCCTGCTGACATTGCACAACAAAGGATTTAGCAGTTGACTCAGCTGTGCTCCAAGAGCGCCTGGTCCCACTTGGGACCAGCTATGATTTCATTATGCTGTTTCCCAACCATCTGCATCAGGCAAAACCAACCAGCTCCAGGTTCCTGGGCTCCTTGGATCCTGTGCTGGGGGCTGCGGAGAGTCCCGTGGCCCGCTCTGCCCAGCGCGGGGGTTTCTCTCCTATTATCCAGTCCCGAAGTTAGGGACTGGTCACAGGGACGTAGGCACTCCTTCTAGAAGGCAGCTGTCTGCGAGGTCAGGCCCTGACCTCTCATATGTGGCGGGAGGTCGGTGGCGGGGGGCACTGGCAGTGGACCACTGACCTCCTGGGAGGGCCTCTGAGATGGAGATGGGAGCCTAGGCGGAGCTGGGAGTTGTCACCATCCTTCGGTGGGGAGCATGGTCCCAGGCTGGGGTCCCAGGCTCCCACCTTCCTGTGCTGGCTCTGCCCTGCTGTCAGGCCATCCCAGCATGTCACCCTCTTACTCCAGCTTGGGTCTCTGCCGGTTGAGGGAAGGACCTCTGGCCTCCCCAGGACACTCAGCATCATGCTTGTGTAGGGCAGGCTTGACACACCTCCCCTGGCTAGTAGTTTAGGGGAGTGGGGGAGGAAACGTCTATCAGCAATGCCCAGTTTCGTTTCAAGGGCATTCAGGGAAGGAAACCCAGTGCCCCCTGCTGAGAAAGAGCCGGTTCATCCATAATTCTGGGCCCCAGGGACTCCGGAACTTCCACGTGCAAAAGGCCATGTCGGGAGCAGAGCTGCATGAGATGATATAGTTGGATGTGTTCAGTCAAGGTCAAAGCTGGACTTGCAGGTGGGGATAACCTCCCCCTCCCTCTCCTGGGAGCTCCCCTGACCATCCAGGCTCGCGGTCACAGGGCCCTCATCGTGGAGTCAGACTGTGACAGCTGGCCAGAAGGGCTTGGGCTGGACACGGGCTGAGGTGGGTGTATGAGTCGGACTGAGGGTGGATCTTGACTGTTCTCCAGGCCCAGACAGAAAGGGTGGTTTTGGTTTCCACTCTTCTCAAGGCTTAATGGGTGACTGTGTGAAGACGATTGTCAATATCCATTAAAGGCTTTAAAATAGCTCCTAACCTTTGACCTAAGAATCCCTGCACCAAGGAATGTCTCCAAAGAAATTAGAGATACCACAAGGATTTAAGGTAAGGATGCTTATCTTAGTAGTATTTACAATAGTAAAAAATGACAGCCATTAAAAACTGCTGTTTTAGAATATTTGAAGACATGAGGGCATATTTACAATTTTTCAATGTTAAAAATTATGAAATATTTTAGATAAAAAATTACAGCAAATACAACAAATGTCCATATACCCCCAGCCAAATTTAACAAATGTTAACAATTTTGCCATATTTATATAAGTTTTTAAGAAATAAAATGTTACAGGGAGTTCCCATCATGGTGCAGCGGAAACGAATCTGACGAGGAACCATGAGGTTGCAGGTTTGATCCCTGGGCTCACTCAGTGGGTTAAGGATCCAGCATTGCTATGAGCTGTGGTGTAGGTTGCAGATACAGCTTGGATCCTGCGTTGCTATGGCTGTGATGTAGGCTGGCAGCTGTAGTTCTGATTTGACCTCTAGCCTGGGAGCCTCCAAATGCTGCTGGTGAGGATCTCAAAAAAAATAAAATAAAAAAAAAGCAGATAAAAAAGGGTTACAGATACAGATTTTAAAAATCCTCCCTTCCCCACCTCCCCAGAAAAATCTATTTTTCTGAAACTGATCTTTGCCATTCCAGAAATTATACTTTTTCTCTTCATGCACATATATGATATGTATCCATAAAATATAGTGTCTTTAAAAATTACAAAAATTTAACCTCTTGTAATGTGCTGTTTTCACGCAATGTAATTTTCATAATTTATCCATTTGGATGTACAGAGATGAGGTTTTTTTAGTTGCTCTACATAGTATTCAAAGAGACAAATTTAATACAATTTTTTCAGTGGGTTATAGAAGCTCAATGAGTTGTCTCTAAAGGGAAGTACTCAGCTACCATCCAGGTCAAATGATGGAGTTCTCACTGTGGCTCAGCTGTAATGAACCCAACTGGTACTCATGACACAGGTTCGATCCTTGGTCTCACTCACTGGATTAAGGATCTGGTGTTGCCATGTGCCACAGTGTAGCTCGCAGATGTGGCTTGGATCCTGCCTTGTTGTGGCCGTGGTGTGTAGACCAGCAGCTGCAGCTCTGATTCAATCCCTAGCCTGGAACTTCCATGTGTTGCGGGTGCGGCCATAAGAAGAAAAAAAAAAAATAGAGAGGAAATGACATTGCTGTTGTCCCAAAAATTCTCCCTTGAGCTCCTTTTCAACTAAAGTGCTCTTTTCCTCCCCGAAAGTAGCCACTGTCTTAATTTCTAATAACATCATTTTGTTTGTTTTTCAAAATTACATGAAAGGAAACAAGGTGTTCTAGCTTTGCTGATGAGCTCATTTGTTAATGATGTTATTCAGATCTTCTCTTTTCGCACTGATTTTGGGGTTTATTACCAGCTATTGAGAGAGAGATATGAAACACTCTCACTATGAATGTTTGTTGTATTTCCTTTAGTCTGTCAGGTTCTGCTTTAAATTTTTTTGTTTTTTTTTTGCTTTTTAGGGTCACACTTGCGGCATACGGAGGTTCCTAGGCTAGGGGTCTAATCAGAGCTGTAGCCGCCCGCCTACGCCAGAGCCACAGCAACTTGGGGTCCTAGCTGCGTCTGTGACCTGCACCACAGCTCACGGCAATGCCGGATCCTTAACCCATTGAGCAAGGCCAGGGATCAAACCCGCAAATTGTGGTTCCTAGTCGGATTCATTAACCACTGCGCCACGACGGGAACTCCTGCTTTAAAATTTTAATGTTATTGCCCAGAGATTTACTAACATTCTGGTGAATTGACCCCTTATGATTAATCTTTATCAAACAATATTTTTCTTCCAAGTCTACTTTCTCTGTTATGAGAATAGCTACACTAGCTTTCATTTAGTTAATGTTTGTGTGTTTTTTCTACCCTTTCCTTTTCATCCTATCTCCCTACTTATATTTACAGGAGTGTCTCCTGTAAGCCCCACATAGTTGGATTTTAAAAATAAAAGTCTTTAATAAAGTTAGTACATTTATATTTACATTGCATCTATATTTGGTATTCTGTCTATTTGTAGGTAATACAATTGCTAACATATTTGGATTCATAGGTACCATTTGCTGTATTTGTTTTCTATGTGACCCGTTTTGTATTCCTCATTCTTTCCCTTAAGGCTCTCTTTTTTGAGTAAGTCAATATTTTGATTATTTCATTTTTTTCTCTGTCTACCTGGAGAGTTATATATTCTTTTACTGTTCTTTTAGTGGTTATTCTAGGAAATGGGCATCCTTGCCTTACAGTCTTACACAGACTGCTATTTCCCCCACTTTCCTAATGATGCTAGACCTGATAGTACTTGAACTCCTTTACTCTTTCCTACCTTTTGGGTCATTGCCTTCATGTGTTTTAATTCTACGTATTCTTTAAACCCATATAGTGTTTACACTATTCTTTTTTGAAAAGTCAATATTTGTTTATATTTTCCCCTTTTCTGTTGTTCTTCTTTTCTTACACTTCTGTATTTCCATCTGGAAGCCTCTTTCTTTTGCCTAAATAAATTTCTCTCATATTTCTTTTAAGGCCAGTTTGATGGTAACACGTTCTCTGTTTTTGTTTTTATGAAACATCTTTATATTGCCTTCAGTTTTGAGGAAAAAGTTTTAGCTTGTGTGGAGGTTAGGTTGGCAATTATTTCATTGCAGCGTTTTTTGAAGCCAGCCTTCCATTGTTTGTGGCTTCCATCATTTCTGTGGGAAGTCATACCAAAGTCTTATTGCTGCTCTTTTGAAGGTAATTTGTCAGCTTTTCTCTGAATGCTTTGAGGTTTTTTTTTTTCTTTTGTTTTTCAGTAGTTTTCCTGTGTTGCACCTAGAAGTGATTTTATTTACCTTGTTTCATTGTGCTTTGCTTTATTGCACTTTGCAGATGTTGTGCTTTTACAAATTGAAAGTTTGTGGCAAATCTGTGTTGAACACATTTATTGGCTCCATTTTCCCAACAGCATTGGCTTACTTCATGTCTCTGGGTCACATGTTGGTAATTTTTGCAATATTGATTATTATTCATTATTATTATATCTGTGATCATGTTATTTGAGGTTACTCTTACAGAAAGATTATGACTTTCTGAAAGCTCCGATGATGGTTAGCATTTTTTAGCAATAGGTATTTTTAAATTAAGATTCGTACATTTTTTAGGCATAATACAATTGCATGCTTGATAGATTGCAGTATAGTGTGAACATAACTTTTATATGTACTGGAAAACGAAAAAAATTGTGTGGCTTGCTTTTTGTGATATTTGCTTCATTGTGGTAGCCTGAAGCCAAATCTACAGTATCTCTGAGGTCTTCCTGAACTTGTACTTTTAGGGATTTACATATCTCCTTGACTCTATGAACTGATGTCCTTTAATAGTTCTTGGCCAGTATAGTTTCAATTTTTTTTTTCTTCCTGGGACTTCATTTTCATACATGTTGAATCTTCTAACTATAACTCTCAGTGTTTTATGCTCTTTTGCATATTTTCCATTTGAACATTATCTTGTTTGGCATATATTTGTTTACTGCTGCATTTTTAAGTTCATTACCTCAATCTTCTCCTATGTCTAAATTGCTGTTAAAACGTTTGATGAGTTCTTCATGTCAGATATTGAGTCCATAATTTCAGATATTGTATTTTTCTTCTTTATTTAATCCATACCCACAGCATGCAGAAATTGCTGGACCAGGGAATGATGTACTTTTCAATACAATATTTAATACCATGAATTTCTATTTGATTCTTTTACAAAATAGATTCTATTTCTCAATTGAACTTCTTTTTTTTTTCTCTTGATTTTTAGGGCTGCACCTGTATCCTGGGCTAGGCATCAAATTGGAGCTACGGGCCTATCCCACAGTCACAGCAACGTGGGATCCAAGCCACAGCTCATAGCAATGCTAGATCCTTAACCCACTGAATGAGGCCAGGGATCTAATCTGCATCCTCATGGATGCTAGCTGAGTTTGTAACCTGCTGAGCCACAATGGGAACTCCCACAATTGAAATTCTTTATCCTTTCATTTATTTTCACCATCTCCCCCACTGTTTTCCTTAAAGATACTAATCATACTTATTTTATGGTTCTCATTTGTTAACTTCAAAACTAACTATAGGTCTGTTTCTCTCATTTGGTGTTTTGTTGTTTGTTTGTTGTTTTTTATCTTTTTAGGGCACCCACAGCTTATGGAGGTTTCCAGGTTAGGGGTCAAATTGGAGCTGTAGCTGCCGGCCTACACCACAGTTCACAGCAATGCTGGATCCTTAACCCACTGAGTGAGGCCAGGGATCAAACCTGCATCCTCATGGATAGTAGTTGGGTTTGTTACCCCATAGCCACAACAAGAACTCCTCATTTGTTTTTATTCATAGTTTGGGCCCTGGTGGTCCTATTTCTTGGCATGCCTTGTATTTTTTTAAATTGATTTTCGGCTATTATGTGTAACATATTTTAGAGGTGCCAGAAGTTGTCTGCAACATTAGGGAGCGTTTGTTCTCTCCTCCCCCGGGTGGGTAGTGGGGAAGCTGAAGACCTTGGTCCCTTCAGGTTTCCCATGGAGTCTCTGGAATGTTCGCTGGGGCCTTTTTTCCCTGGCAGATCCCAAATGCTTACCTCTGTCTCCTCTGCACCACAAAATGACCAGAAATTGCCTACTTGGAGTTCCAGCCTCCTGCCAAATGCAGTTACAGAATCTGGAAAAAATATTGAGGTAAAAACCAGGCATATTTTTGAGGTATTGAGGCAAAAATAAAGCATATTTTTGAGGCTTCTCCAGCCTCCAGTTTTTTTGTTTGTTTTTTTTTGGGTTTTTTTTTTTTTGGTTTTTTAGGGCCAAACCCACAGCATATGGAGGTTCCCAGGCTAGGTGTCGAACTTGAGCTACAGTTGCTGGCCTATGCCAGAGCCACAGCAATGCCAGACCCGAGCCGTGTCTGCAACCTACACCACAGCTCAGAGCAATGCCGGATCCTTAACCCACTGAGGGAGGCCAGGGATCAAACCTGCAACCTCATGGTTCC
Organism: Phacochoerus africanus; assembly: GCF_016906955.1. NCBI lineage: Eukaryota > Metazoa > Chordata > Mammalia > Artiodactyla > Suidae > Phacochoerus > Phacochoerus africanus. Next base: position 70,594,034 of record NC_062550.1, on the reverse strand, counting down.
TAGTCGGATTCCTTTCCACTGCACCATGACAGGAACTCCAAGCCTCCAGTGTTTGTCACTTAAACCCCATGAGACTTCTGAAGCTCTGACAGTTTCTCGGTCCCCTGGCTGTGACCCACTACCTGGACAAAGCATCCTCAGCCTTTTTCCTGCTGCAGGATTGACACAGACCTCCAAGGAGCGGTGGCGGTGGGCCGTCAGCTTCCTCAGTGGTCTCCCCTCCCTGGAATTGCACCCTGTTGTGTCCTCGCTGGCCCACAGGATCTCCGAAGCTTGAAAACAAGGTGTTTGTGTTTTATCTGCTTTTCACATTTCACTCTAGGGGGCTTGGTCTGCACAGCTCTGCCATCCCACTTGGCACAAAACATCCTCCAGGCCTAATTGCCCAATATTGTGCTTTGCAAAAATGATAGAGATAATTTGAGGTTCTGGGTGAGTTTATATTCCTCCAGAGAGGAGGCCAGCTTGTGGCTGGCTGCTAGCTAGGTCAGGTTGATTCCATCAAGAATGGACATAATTCAAAACTGAGCCTTAGTCTTTAGTCTGATTTATTCTTGTGACCAGACCATAGCCCTTTGGGGGTGTTTGCCAGGGCCCCTCCCCCAAGTGGGCCCAGAGCTGCATTCTGGGTAAACCGGCCCCACCAGACTGTGGGAAGCTCATGTGTTGCTCAGCCTCTTAGTCAATGCCTTGCTTATGGAATCTGGCTACCGCTTTGAGGGGTAGAGAGACACCCAATTCTGGGTTTATTTCCCTTGGTTTCCTTCCTCTTTTATTTTATTTTAATTATTTTATTTATTTAAAAAAATTTTTGTCTTTTGTCCCTTTAGGGCTGTACCCGCGGCATATGGAGGTTCCCAGGCTAGGGGTCCAATCAGAGCTGTAGCCACCGGCCTACACCAGAGCCACAGCAACGTGGGATCCGAGCCGCATCTGCAACCTACACCACAGCTCACGGCAACGCCAGATCCTTAACCCACTGAGCAAGGCCAGGGATTGAACCCATGTCCTCATGGATCCTAGTCGGGTTTATTAACCAGTGAGCCACAACGAGAACTCCTCCTTCCTTTATTAGACATGGCACCACAGAGTTTTACTGCCTCCATAATCTTTCAGATGCCTTCAAATAGATGTTTAATTATATGTTGTCCAGCTTTCCTTGTTCCCAGTGGCATAGCTACCTTGTCAATCAATAATGGAAGTGGAACACTCAACATGTTTTTTTTTTCTTTAAAAATTTATTTTATTGAAACGTAGTTGATTTACAATGTTGTGTTAATTTCTGGTGTATAGAGAAGTGATTCAATATACATATATATATGTAGGTATAGGTATATTCTTTTTGTGATTCTTTCCCATTATGGTTTATTCTAGGATATTAAATATAGTTTCCTGTGCTCTCCAGTAGGGCCTTGTTGTTTATCTGTTTTATATACAATAGTTTGCCTCAGCTAATCCCAAAGTCCTAATTTACCCCTCCGCCTCCCCTTTCCCCTTTGGTAACCATAAACCATATGTATTTTTTAAGCGAGAAAGAAAAACAGATTTCAAAATAGTATGTGCTGTACGGTGCTGACGTGGTTAAAAATAAAAGCACGTGCGGGTGGATGAATATGGGTGGAAAGACCGGAGGGCTGCAGGTCACGTTGTCACCGATGGTTCCCTCTGGATGGCTGGCATCTCGATGACTTTCATGTTGTCTCTGTGCTGTTCTGCATTTTCCAAATTTTCTATAGTCAATGGGTTCTTTCATATTTATACAAATGCTATTTTTGAGAAAGACAATAGCCGGAAAGTAGTAGGCGGATGAAGGAAGAAAGCAGAAGAAGAAGGTGATACCCAACAATGGGAGACTGAGACCCTCGGAACGGTGGCGGGAGGGAGGCAGGCAGTAGAGACCCCTCAGCATCGTGCAGCTGAAGGAAGTGAAGCCATGGGTCTTGCCGTCCAGCTGGTAACAGCGCGGGCCAGGAGCTGGGTGTTTGGGTGAGGTTGCCCTCTTCCCTGCAGAGCTGGCCTCCCATCTGCCTGGTCTCAGTCTGCCCTACTCCTCTGGCCTTGTGGGCAGCCCTCTAAATCCCCACCACCCTCTTCTGGCCATTGGACTCACTGTGGCCAAGGATGCTTGAGGCTTTTCTCCCGAGACCCCCTCTTAGAGCCTCTCTCCCGTTGCCTTCTCCTGCCCTCTCCACCTGCTCCTGCGTGTTCACCTCCTAGCCTCACCTTCTGTGGCAGGTAGAGGCTGTGCCTCTTGTTTGGAAAGGATCCTCTAGGTTTTGCATTTTCGTTTGCTAACTGTCAAGTCTTCTTTTTTGTCTTTTAGGCCACACCCGCAGCATATGGAGGTTCCCAGGCTAGGGGTCCAATTGGACCTGTAGCTGCCAGCCTATGCCACAGCCACAGCAATGCCAGATCGGAGGTGCGTCTGCAACCTACACCACAGCTCATGGCCATGCTGGATACTTATCCCACTGATAGAGGCCAGGGATTGAACCTGCATCCTCCTGGATGCCAGTCAGGTTCGCTAACCGCTGAGCCATGATGGGAACGCCTGTCAAGTCTTCTGATTGAGATGCTTAGGACTGGAAGGCAGGGATTGATTGGTCCATAGTCTGGAATCCTACCTGGCAGGCAAGTCAGTGCCCTGTATGGGTGCAGTAAGTCCTCGTGGAGTGGGTGGTGAACTGTTGGAAGGAACGGGCTTGTGAGAGGCTGGGGCAGATCTGGAAGGAACCCATGAGGGATCTCGATGAGCAGCCGGGAGAGGCAGCATGATGCTCATTAGTGGAGCCTGTCAAGGCCTTTCTGCTGGTTGGTCTTTTCTCCCTGGAGCCTCGTGTCAGTTTCAGAAAGACAGAAGAGGACTCTGAGTCTGGAGGGAACATGTATTGAAAGGAGAGCAATTTGTGATGTTTGATGTAAAGACAATTGAAAGAGGAAGCAGTGGATGGGGATTTGGGTCTGGAGAGGTAGGAACTCTCTGCCCCTGTGTTGGTGCCCTTTCTCAGGTCTGGGGTGGGCTGGTCTTGCAGAGGCAAACCCTGTGTGAGAGTTTGGGTGGCAAATGATGGTGAGATAATGTGTGTGGGATCTGGGGAGAGGGGCTACTTACTTCCAGATTTTTCTAGAGGGAGCCTTACGAAGGGCATTGTCATGATCTGAAGCCAGTCTTTCCGATCTTCGATGGCTTCCATTAAGTCCCTGAGCAGAGGAGTGTAACAGAACGGGATGGGGGCATGCAGGAGAGCCACTGGCCAAGGACGTAATCAGAGATCTCGAGTGCATACATATGGGGTCTCCTTTCGGCAGCACTGAGGTTTACTGGGTGTGGGTGGGAGGATTTGACGCCTACCACATTAGAATTACCTGATGCAACAAAGGCTGGACCATAGCATAGGGATGGGACCAGAGAGGGACTCTGGCCTGTGCCTTGGCCAGGGATGTGGGCAGATTCTGAGAGGCTGTCCTGAGATGAGTTCTCCTTCAGGAAACCCACCGTTAATGCAACCGCAGCTAATTCAAGGCATCACTGAGAAGGCAGACCATCCAGTGCTCGTGTTCGTGTAATTTACAAGTTAAGGATCCTGTGGGTTTCAGAAGTGGCTTTCGAAGGGCCCCAAAAATGTCTCATTTTGACACTATGAATGTCTGGGGAGGGTGGGTGAGAGGTACTAGGGCAGGTACCCTTGAAGTGGAGTAACACAACTTAAACGGGGGTGCCGATCTGACCTCAGCTTGAAACACGACCTGTGCTCAGAAGCCCCGGGGCTGGAAACTACGCCACTGGGCATCTGTTCCATCGCATCCCTCCTTTACTCCAGTGAGGCTTCTGGGACCCTCTTCCCATCCCTGAAGGGGCTTGGAGCAGCATCTGGGAGGAGAGGTGGGGAGGAGACAGACATCTCACCCATGTGACTTCTTTGGCCCTGAGAGTCACCCCAGCTGTGCTCGTCTTCAAAGAAGCCCTGGTAGACACCACCTACCTGGTTTCAAATGTGGGCGCTGCTGCTTCCACCTGGAGGATTTGGGGTGGGTGATTTAACCTCTCTGTGCTTCGATTTCCCGTCTGTAAAATGAGGACCGTGGTGGTATTTACTTCACAGCATTTTGTAGGCGTGTGAAATACTCAGAACAGCTCCTGGCACAGAGCAAGGCTCAGTACCCGTCTCTGTCATTGTTCTCAGCTTTCCAGGTGGTGGCAGCTGCCACTCCACAGGAAGGCGCCTGGGCGAGGCTGCGACAGGAGGCACACGGTCTCTCCACAACCCAACACTCGAAATGACACTCGAAATACTCTTCAGCCCTTGTGATGGGAGAACGAATACGGGGACAGGGGGTAAGTAGTCAGAAGAGGGAAGGAACCTTGAATACACCCTCAGGTCACTGAAGAGGGAAACCAGAGCTAAGTGTTTCTAAGAGAAGCTTCTTGGAACTAAATCTTACACATCGGATTTGGTCATCGGTTAATGGAGGGGGTTGTTGAACTGCACTGCCCTCCTGGCTCCCTGCAGCCCTGTGGCGTTGCTGGACATTTTAGAGGCAGTTTCTGCTCAAAAACAAAACAAAACAAAACAGGCGATGTGAACTGAGGGGGGCTGAGTAAAATGCTTCTGACAGAGCCGTGCAAACCTTGGTTCTGGTCGTTTCATGACCAGCTTCCAAATGAGTGATAGATGGGCTGGGATTCCAGGCTGGTCCAGCCCCACTGCTGATGAGGCCAGTGATCTAGCCAGTGTCTGGAAGGGCTCGAAATGGATGCTGAACCTGGCATCCTGAAGAGACCTTCCCACATCCTGTAGCTTCAAGAGGGCTGTGCGCGTGCATGCGTGCATGCATGTGTGTGTGTTTGCGTGTGGGGTGTTGCTTTGTCAAGTGTGAATCTAACAACCCTGTCTCTCCCTCCATCGGGTCCTAACTCCTCCTTCCCTCCCCTGCCCTGGTCTTTGTTCAGATGCTGTGCTGGTTCCCTTTGGGGAGGTGCCTGGACAGACCTGGGGAGGAAGTGACTGGTGGCTCTTCTCTCCTCTTGGTGGGGGGGAGCGTGGGGGTGGGTGGGCTCCTAGCTTGAGAGGAAAAGGGGGAACAGGTGATGCAGAGATGGTGCTGCGGCGTGGAAGCTGGGGGATGTAAATGTTACGGGTGGGTAGAAAATGTACCAAGATATTTTGAGGGCTAAATTTGTTCTAGAAGTTAAATGCATAGGATGTGATGAATCAGAAGAACAAGAGCCACTTAAGATTTTTAAAGCCATTGGGTTGCCCAGGCAATACGCAGACGCTTTGTGGACAGCTTGTCCTTAGCTGGAAACATTTACATGGCACGTGACCTCCTTGAACGTGCTCCCATGAAACCCTGGAGTGCTGGCGAGGGCCAGGAGACCAAGACCCGGGAGGACCAGTGGTTTGCTCAAGGTCACAAAATGGGTTTGTTGCAGAGCTGACAGGAGTGTCCAGGTCCCCCTGCACCCCGCGGCTACCTCCAGGGGCTGTCACTTGGCTCTGTCAACTTGCTTTTGATGTCCTGCGCAGGACGCCGAAGCTGCCACAACCTTCAGACCCTCTCACCCTGAGAGACAGGCAGGGGCACGCCCCATGCTGACAAGCCACGAGGCTGTATTTGACCTTCCAGCTTCCAGATCTCCTGTCCAGTTTCACCTGCTGGTTCTGGAGGAGGACACCTTGGACCACCCACGTGCCTGAGCAAATGGCTTTTCTCTCTGCTCCCCTCCCCACCCACCCAAGGTTTAATCCATCCCCGAGACCTTTCAATTCCACGTGTTTAAAATCTCTAATCCCCTATTTCTCCCGACCCTGCTCCGAACGAACACCTGTCAGTCACATCAGCCCCCCGCTGGCCTCCCCTCCCCCACTCTTCTCTTTCCATCTATTCCATCCATTCTGGTGCCTAAGACTTCACCCCATCTCTCTCCTGCTGGAAATCCTTCCGAGGCGCCCAAAGACCTTATCCCAGGCCAGCCTGCCTCACCAGACTTGGCCCTGCTTGGTCTTGCACGCTGCCTCCAGCTAGGGGGCACCGCCGTCCCCTCCTCTCCTCGTGCTATGGGTACTTGGCGATGGGGCCGGAAGGAGGCAGAGACAGGACAGCTCAGATCCTGGGTCCAAGCTGTGGGGAACCTCTTGCCGGCACCAAACTTCCCCCTTCACCTGGAATATTCTCTGCCCACGGAGCCCTGCCATGGGAGGTGGGTGTGGTCTACCAAAGCAAGGCTGCAAACCCAAAGCCATCTCTCTCCAGACAGCCCGTCCTGACTCGGTGAGCAGACCACAGTGACTCTTAAGAGCCTGGACATTTCTTTCTGGCCACGTGAGCCAGTTGTTCAATGTGAGAGGCTGTGAGCCTCAGTTTCCTCATCTGGGAAATGGGGCTGACAGCTGTCCTGCTGTGTGGATGACTTGTTTTTTGGCTGCCCAGCATATGAACCTCCTTTGTATTCTGGGGACTCCTCTGTGTGAGCCCCTGCCTCCTGGCTCGAAGCTGAAAAATGCTTTATGGTCACCGCCCCTGCCCCTGCCCCCCAGCAGTGAAGGAGGCAGATGTTTCTGCCTCAGTCTTCGGACCTTGAGAACAATGCAGAAATGCAGGGACAGTGGAGTAGCAGTGACAATGACAGTGGAGGCTGTCACCAGGGTGTTCAGCCTAGACTCCCTCTGCAGTGGGAGCTTGGTTCCTATCTTCCCTGTCTTCTAGAATTGTCTGGGCACAGCACCATCTTGGTTCCTATCTTCCCTGTCTTCTAGAATTGTCTGGGCACAGCACCATCTCCTCCCAGTAAATTCCATCCCTGCTCTTCAGCAGGCCAGCCAGGTCTGTGGATGGAACCAGGAGTCCCAGCTCCAAACCCCACTTCCCTAATAGGCTGATGGGATCAAGCAGGACACTTAGCTGGGCCTGCTTCAGTGAAACTCAGTCCAGTGGGGAGGGGGAGGGGCCCGGGACGGCTGCACGCAGGCCTTAGAGAAAGCTGACATCGTCACGGTCACTGTCACATCGAAGGCAGGCATCCTTGGTGAGGCGGAGCTGTTGTGAACCTGCTCTGAAAGGCCAAGGAAAATGTGAGACGCGCTGCTTATCTCACCAACTGAGAGCCCTTCCATCCCCTCCTCCCCTGTGCCTTCAGTTCAGCTTAAAAACATCACTTTTCAAAAGGAAACGGAGAGCAGTGTGGGTCCAGCGCAGTAATACCCAGGAGCAGGGATTTATTTCTGCACCGTGTCTCTTGGGTTTGGGTCCAATGTGGCCTTTTAATCTGGCAGCACGCAGGCTGGAAACACAGCCTTGCAGGCCCAGCGGTGGAGCCTTACATGCTGCCTGCCAAGTTTTGGGCTTTCTGGGGGAGGGAGGCAGCCCCTTAGGAACTCGGTCTCAGCCCTCCTCCAGGGTGAGGCCCGCCTTCCGGAGATGTTCCTCGTTAACTTGTTGGCTTCACACCCATCAGCCAAAGGTCTGTGGTTTCCTCTACCCTGGGCAACACTGGGGCACCAGAGCCTGAAACGGGCCCTGGGGACAGAAAAGACACAACATCAAGCCCCCACCCCGGACCCATCTTCCTTAACTGCCACTTTGGGAAAAGAGGCACTTTAAAGGCCCAGTATGTAATTATAATGTTTTTAAATTTTTTACATTTTGAAAGAGCAAGTTGTCACGCAGACATATGTGAAAGCAGAGCCATTAACCTCACAGAGAATGAAGGGCAGTAGCCTGGCAGACCTAGCCCGAGGCTGCTGTAGGGGGCGCTTGCCCATCTCTCTGCTGCTGTCAGCCTCCACTGGGGTGGTGATCCCCCCGGGGTGGTGATCCCCCCCGGCTGGTGCTCCTCCCACGGTGGTGCTTCCCCAGGAGCAGTGCTCCTTCAGGGTGGTGCTCCCACCAGGGTGGTGCTTCCCCAGGGTGGTGCTTCCCAGGGCGATGCTCCCCTGAGGTGTTGCTCCCCCAGGGTGATGCTCCTCCGGGGTGGTGCTACCCCGGGGAGGTGCTCCCCGGGGTGGTGCTCCCCTAGGGTGGCGTGGCTGTGTCAGAGTCTGCATGGAGCCTGAAGGCCCTTTGGGGATAGTGGGGACACGGGGTCTGCACTGAGGGCTGGAGGTGGTGCATGGCTGCCTGGAGCTATGAGTAGCTCAGAACCAGCTCTCCTTTTAGCTCTTTGGATTTTGGTTTCCTCATCTGTAAAATGAGAGGGTGAAACACGGATGTCTGAGCTTTTCCTTATTTCCCCCGAGCCTCTGAGGTGTCAGGCTGCTGGGCTGCTGCTCTGGGGTTTGGGCCAAAGCCGGTCTCTCCTTTATCAGCTGTTACAATGGACAAAAGCCGGTATTCACCTCCCCACCCCAGGTTTATCTGGGTGATAAACCTGAAATTGCATGGGTTTATCTGGATGATAAACAAGAGAAGCTGGAGCTGCAGGTGCCCATGTCCCACCTGGAAATGAACTGGCTGCGCCTTTGTCAGCTAAGATCAAACTGATGGGAGGAGCTGGGCGAAGTCCTGCTGTCTGAGGATCCCAGACGTCAGCCCCCCAGTGGGCAAGGCGAGTGGATTGCTTAAAAAATAAGAGCAGAAACAAAAACCCTAGAAGAGGTTCCCGAAATATTCCATTTTAACCAAATAAGTTTGATTACATGCCGAATACTATAGAATTTAAAGGAAGTTCATAGAAAAGTTGACATGATCCCTTCCAGGCAGAAAGCCAGCTAGTGTGAAGTGTGTTGGTCGAGCCCGACAGACGGCGGCTGTGCATGGGAAGGACGTCCTGGCCGTACTTGCCTGCAAGCTGGTGGTTCAATGTTTAGCTCCATCCTCTCCACCTGCATTAACCACTGGCCCCCCGCCCCTGTCCTTGTCACCTCTGTGCAAGCTGAGGAAGAGCGAAAGAAACGGTGTTGTTTGGGGAACCCCTTCCACAGCTGTTGGGGAACCGCGGGCTTGCAGGGAAGGATGTTCAGACCCCCGAAGGACTTCAGCCCCCCGCCTTATTGAGCTTGTGACCCATTGTCCCCTGTCCCTGCCAAGGGGCAAGGAGCTGGGGTCCGCTGCCCTTCACTTCTGCATCCCCCTTCATCCTGGCCAGCGAGTCCGTCCTTGGAGGGAGCAGAAACCTGACTCCTGTCACCTCTCTAAGGGTCACAGGAATCAGCTCTCTTCGCCAGGACACCTTCCTCTGCCCAGTTCCAACCCCCCAAATCAGGCTCACTCTTCCCTCTCTTGTCTGAGTATCCAACTGGACACGGAGCCGTGTGACGTTCCTTCGCAGGAATCGGGAAATCCGTGCCAGCCCCCACACGCCCACTGCCACGGTCCCAGCTCTGAGTTTTGGCGTCTTTCAGCAGGACCCTCACAGCAACCTCCTCCTTCCCCTCTGCCTCCTCTCCCCTCAGCCCAACCTTCACCGTTGTCTGGGCAAATCCTGGGCAATGTGTGGGGGAGTGGGCGTGGGTTTTGGAACGAGACAGTTTAGGTTTTCCCATTTGGACGTGTAGCCACAGCCAAGTTCATGTTTTTGTGCCTTAATTCCGGATCAGTCAAATGACGATGAGATCGATTATAGACTATGTGTATGGAGATGAAATAACATTAAAAAAAATGCCCACTAAGAAGCCATAAGTAGCTGCCCAATGAACATTGGATCCCTTCTCTTACCTGTCTCCCCACCTTGTTAAAATCTTCTAGTGACATAGTTTCAAATCACGGTGTTGCACTTTAGCTGATTTGACTTTAGGTAAACCTTCCTAGTTTGGCACCAAGAACTAACCATCATGTAACAGAGTCGAGGCAGAGTTTGACCCGCAGAGAGAGGGACGACTAGCTGTGCCTCTATCCATCCATCCATCCACCCAACATTTCCGGGGCTACTGCCGCGGCCCAGGCACTGTGACAGGCACTGAAAAACACAGAAGGAGGCGTGTACCACTTAGTGGGGGAGACAGTTTCACGGAGCAGCAGAAGTCCTAGGAGCCCTGTGCCCAGTCGCCTTTGGAGATCTGGGGGAGACCCAGCTCGGGAGCCGGGGCTGCAGGAAGGTGCGTGGGGGTGGGTTGCTGACTGAGGGATGAGGTGAGCTAGAGGCTCGGGCCTTAGAAACCAGGCCTGTCCAGATCGTGCAGGACCTTGGGTGCCTGGCCAAGGAATTTAGTCTTGGTTTTGACGTCAATGGATAGCCTTCCACAGAGGACTGACCTAGATTTGTGTTCTAGAAACATCCCTTTGCCTGCATTTCAGAGAACAAGTGGGGAGAAAGTCAGCCTGAGGCAGCAAGGCCAGCTGGGAGGTCACAGCAGAGGTTCAGCTTGAAAAGCAGTGCCAATGAGCTCAGAGGGAGGCCGACCTCAGGCAGGGCGTGGAGGTAGGATCGCTGGTTCTTGGTGACCTCTGAGTGGGGGGATGCTGAAGGCAGAGCAAAGACTCAGAAAGATACCCACCAGGCAGAGGCTTTGGAGTCTGGGTGGCAGGTGCCGTCCCGCACGTGGGGGTGGGGAGGGGAAACTGGGAGGTCAGTGTCCAAGCATCAGAGTGGGGAGGGCTGCGTTTGGGACTTGGGGGACCCTCAAATTTAAAGGTTGGCAGAGGGGAGCGAAACCAGAGGATTAAAACTTCTAAGGGATGGTGGAGTTCCTGTCGTGGCGCAGCAGAAACGAACCCGACGAGGGACCATGAGGTTTCGGGTTGGATCTCTGGCCTTGTTCAGTGCGTAAAGGATCCGGCGTTGCTGTGAGTTGTGGTGTAGGTCGCAGACGCGGCTTGGATCTGATGTGCCTGTGGCTGTGACGTAGGCCGGCAGCTGTAGCTCCGATTCAACCCCTAGCCTGGAAGCCTCCATGTACTGCGAGTGTAGCCCTAAAAAAAAAAAAAAAAAAAAAAAAAAAAAGACAAAAAAACCCCGCACAAAAAACTTCTAGGGGATGGTGTTGTCCCAGAGATCAAGTGGACATCAGGCTTCGAGAAGCAGGTTACCTGATATCCAAGGCTGCAGTCTAACAAGGTGAGGGCTGAAAGATGTTAACTAGGTGATCAAAGTCAAGGTCACTTGTGGAACTGTCTCCCTGGAGAGTCTGAGCCTCGGCTTATGGAGTGAGTGGTGGGGAGCAGGCAGAGAGATTTGCTGTCTGCTCTTTCCAGAAGCTCATCTCACAAGAGAAAGTGAGGCCTGGGGTTGCACCCAGGGGAGCTGGCCGGGGTGGGGCTGGGGGCTTGAGCATGTGGATATACTTGGGGGGCAACCAGGAGAAACGAGGGTGAGCAGTCAGTGCTGACCGGCAGCACCCAGGAGGAGCAGAGGAGGCTCCTGCCGGTGGTGGGGGCGCCGAGGGAGCAGGGATGTTCCCAAAAGGTCAGAGCTGTTTGGAAGGAGCTGCTGAGTTTCAAGAATGTGGGGTGAGCGAGGAGGGGCTTGTCCACCACCACAGCTATCCTGGGGCACGAGCAACTCTGTGACCCAGAGGTCCAAACAGTAAAAGGGGAACCAAACATGAAAACCCATTCGGGACAGTTGAGGAACCAGGGACAGTGTCACTTGGGAAGGGGAAGGCTGACCTTGACCTGACCTTGACCCAGAGGGGCCCCTCGGTGGACCCCATTCATGGCACAAGCAAGAACAGAGAGCAGGGGCACAGAGGTTTTGTCAGGCGCCGTTCCCTTTGCAGTTTTATCACGTGCACAGAATGAAGCTGGCCAACTTCTCCTTGCCGCCTAAATAGGGTTCCAGGCCAGCCTTTCTCCCTGCTCTTTCCTGGATATTCTAATTTTAACATAACCCTGAGCAAAAGCCCTCCCCCAACCCCATAAAATGGCACTGCTTTCAGATCCTCCATGGTTTGATATGTGTTATTTCCCCCCTCACAATGGGATGTGGCTGATACATAAGGTGACGGAAGGAGCTTCTGAGAAAACGTAGCTGAGGGCGTTTCCAGATAGTGATGCAGAGAGGCAGGTGTTCAGGTGTGCGGGTGGGGGTGTGTGTGTGTGTGTGTGTGTGTGTGTGATGTGTTGAGGGGGCGGGGGAAGGTGACCACGAATGAAACGCCAGCTTTTTTGGGTTAATAACTCAGCTGTCATTTCCGCAGGGTCTGGGGCTGTGTGTGAGCGGTGATGAGAGGGCAGGGCTGACCGAGAGGCTCTGGGCTCCGGAGCACCTGGCTCAAGGCTGGGTTGCTGTGGCTGGTTGGGCTTCCTCGCTTTTGGGCAGAGCCGAGGTGTCACAGGCAGGGGCACCTCCGGAGAGGTCTTTGCTTTGCCCTTCCAGGAGTGCAAAATGAGCATTGGGCTGCGGAAGAGAAGGGGTCCTAGTCTGCTCCCGACTCTGCCCGTTTCCTCTTGTATTAAACAGGGAAAAGCAGGCGGCTCCAGCTCCCACAGGGAGGGCGTGTTACAAAGAATGATGTTTTCCATCCCAGGACAGCATCGCCTTAGCATCTGTGTCTTCTCACTACCGCACAGACTCAGGGGTCCTTTCTGAGTCACAGCACAGGGATTAACCTTGTTACATGTCACCTGTAGGGAACCCAAGGTTTGGTCCCAGACACCCCTCTGTCTCTGAAAGGCAACAGAGGCCTGTATCTGACTGAATCCTTCTTGGGAGGAGTGATGGTTGTTGGCAGGGATGGGGTGGGTCCAGGATGAGGGTCCAGGTGGAGGTGAGGCTGGTCTGAGGTGGAGCCGCCACTACCCTGTGACTTTGAGTGAAGGCGACTGGGCTCCGCGGGTCCCTTTTACCCTGCCTACAAAATCGCCGTGACTTGGTGAGGACGAGGAGGACCTATCTGTGCGCTGAATTCAGCTCAAGTCCTGAGACACACCAGGCTTTTCTTGTCGCCCATTTCCGTGACATTTGTCTTTGACACTCACTTGCTTTAAAAACACCTTAATACGCTTTCCACAGGAACACCGGGTAACTTTCAAGTTTACGCCTTTGAAAGGCAAAAGCTCTCCTCCATTTCAGTGCCGGCAGCCGCAGGTAAGCCGGGGGCTGAGCCACGGTGACAAAATTCCGGTTTCATCCATCAGAACCCGGGTATCCGCTCTGCTCTCTCTTTTTCTGAGCTGCTGTTGTCAGGAGCAGGAGCTCTCTATTAATAGACTACAGATTTCATGCTGCCAGTGGTTTTTCTAGGAGGAGGCAGTGAAGCCATCAGACGGGCTCGGCTGCCCCCCTTTCTACACAGAGTTTCGGGTGCGTGGCCGTAATTGGGTTATGGGGCTGCTAATGTGATTGCGCCTGGAAATGCAAAAGCCGCAGGTCCGTGAAACATCAAGGTGAAGTTATTTCCAGCTGATCAACTGCAGCGCTGAGGACAGGGTGATGGAGAGAGGTCAGCAGAGGAAGCTCTCCCCAGTGCCCTGGAGCACAGACTCCCCATTCCTGTTCAGGGCAGCCTGCCCCCGCTAGTGGGGGGTCCATTGGCCTGAGGGTTCCACCCACTCAATTTGAGTCATTCGCTCAGCTCCTCCTGTTTGCCCAAAGTACACAAAAAATAGGGTCTTCTTTTTGCTTTGAAATTGCGGATGCTGAATATTCTTGTCCTAACAATTCAAATGATAAGCTCTTCCTCTTCAACCCCACCTCCAAGGGTGAGGCGCGTTTGCACTACACGCTGCCGCTGCCGTGGGTTTTCTATCCTCTGCAAACATAGTCACACGTGTAGAATGTTATCACAACAAAAACAGCATAAGACGTGTTTTCTGCCAACTTCCTTTTCCCCCCTCAACTATATAAGAGGAAGTTTCTAGGTTAATATATATAAGTCCTGCTCATTTCTGTTCAGTGACTGCATGCCATCACATATTACCGGGACTGCACGGTTCCTTTCTCTTTTTTTTTTGCCTTTTTGCCTTTTTGCTTTTTAGGGCTGCACCTGCAGCATATGGAGGTTCCCAGGCTAGGGGTCCAATCGGAGCTGTAATTTCTCAGTGGTTGCAGCTCGCAAATGCCATAAAGCTGGTCTTGTACCATCAGCCTCCTGTGGGGAAGAAATGAAAAAGCACGGGTCTGGGTGTCAGTCCCCCTGCATCCTACAAATAAGCGTCAGGGCAGAACGTTCTCCCGACCACACTCGTGTTCATGGGCTGCCCCCCAACCAGGAGGTCGACTTGTTTTTTGGTAGATTCTCTTCATTCTAGGGTCCAGGTGTCCTTGGGCCCTCCCTACATCTTTCCACTGTTTCTTTCAGGGGGGTCCAGGGCCATCAGACCCACACACCCCTGGTGGCCCCCTCGACAGCCCAGCAGTCCCTTGGTGCCCATGCAGATGGGGGATCTCCATCCGTTTGCACAGGCTTGTCTGTGTCCTCAGAATTTCCTAGGTCAGAGAGGCAAATGATGGCCCCCACAATGGTTTTAGCCAGCGGTTCATGACGAAAGGAGAAAAATAAGAACAGAGTGATGAGTTTTCATAATGCTAAGTCTATTCAATCTGGAGGACTGTTCTTTACCCTCTGAGATGGAGAGATCACCTTTTTGGCATTAAAATGTTCTTTAAAAAATGGTGGTCCTTTCTTTTTTGACACTCGGAAGCATTTACTTTCAATCACGTTTTAATTTCTGTGACTTTTCTGTTCGAGAACTTGGCCTATATTTCCACTGGGGGTTAATGTTTTTCACATAGATTTATAAAATATTCTAGATTTTAAAAGCATCAACCCATAAGGAAAACATTTGCAAAAATATCCCAACGTGTCCTATGCCACTCAATTTTATATATCATACTTTTTGACAGGTAGCTTACATTTTTACGTATTCATAGTCAATTCTTTTCACAATTTAAAGTAGTGGAGAAAAAATCTATTTTACACTTGATTTCAAACTTGTATGATTTTTTTCAATGTCATATTTATTGGCTTCTTCCCTATTTGTTTTTAATACCCTTATTTGGACAGATCAAAAAAACTGTCATGCCTTCATGGAGTTCCAGACTTTTTAGAATTTTCTTTTCTTTTTTTTTTGGGGGGGGGTCTTTTGTTTGGTCATATGGAGGTTCCCAGGCTAGGGGTCTAATTGGAGCCGTAGGTACCGGCCTACACCAGAGCCACAGTAACAAGGGGTCTGAGCCGCGTCTGCAATGTACACCACAGCTCTCGGCAACTCTAGATCCTTAACCCACTGAGCAAGGCCAGGGATCGAACCCGCAACCTCATCGTTCCTAGTCAGATTCATTAACCACTGAGCCATAATGGGAACTCCTAGAATTTTCATTATCTGTTAAAACCCAGTGCCTGGAGACGCTGTTCTAAGTGGCATCTCCCATCCCCTCTCCTGGGTACCACTGGCTCAACGGAATAGGCTCATCAGCCCCAATGTCATGCCTCATTTAAGCGCGATGTCACTGACACAGCTGGAGGCATTGTCTGTGATGGATTTTAAAAAACAAAAACCAGTGCATTTTCTGATAACTTCCTTATTTCTCAAAAACGTTAGACTCACCTTTTCTCGGCTTACATCCCGGTGTCTTTCCTGATTTGACTTGTTAGCATCAAACATGATTGTTGAGAATAAAGGCCGGAACCATGAGCTAACAGCTCCCGCAACTTAACACTTTCCAATAGGCATTAATTCAAAGGGTTATCACTTCTGGTGACAACAGCTCCTGTTACCGTCTGACTCAGAGCCATGCACGTGGGAACTGAAGACAGGGGTGATTCCTGGGACCTGACATTTATCTGATAGTCATTAAAAAGCCGTGCCTCCTGTGTCACCTGATCAACTCACTCTCAGCCACCCATGTGCTCTCATGCGTTGAAGTATTGCTTAATTTAGGAGAATTCATTGTTTTCTGTGGGGATCGGGGCCAGGAGGGAGAGGGTGGTTGTGGCAGAAGAATGGTTCAGGTGCCATGTAGCGTAGGAAGAGACCCTGGCCTTGGGGGCAGCCGGCTCTTATCCTGACAGTCTTGTCTGTGTGACCTGGGCCAGTCCTCACTTCTGTGCGCCTCCTCCTTCTGCATCTGGAAAACAGATGGGTGGGCCTCTGATGGGCCCCCCCACAAACCATCGAGGAACAGAATGAAGATATTAGACCTTGTACTGATCTTTAAAAATAATCTATCTTTAAAAATAATCTATCTGGGAGTTCCCAGGTGGCCTAAGTGGTTAAGGATCCGGCCTTGTCCCTGCTGTGGCTCTGGTCTCTGCTGTGGCGCAGGTTCGATCCCTGGCCTGGGAACTTGTGCATGCCTTGAGAGATGCCCCCGCAAAAAAAAATCTGGGTAGTGACTGGTGCCCTGTGTTAGGCCCTCAGCCCCCGAGGTGGTGCTGAGGGAAGGCAGAGGTTCATTATGCGATGGTTTGGCTGTGGCCGCCTTTTCGTGTGTGAGCTTTCGGCCTGCTGCAACCAGCTGCAATTTGCCTGTGTCCCATCAAAATGTCTTCTCTGGTTTGAACCAAACTAACCCATAAAATAGATGAGTGACTTAAAGATTCCTCAAAGCGATTTAGGGATTAAAGAGAACAGTAATTTGGCAAGGCCAGGAAAACAGCAAGAAAACCCAGCAGAATCAACCCTTCCTCTGTGCCTGGAACAATCTCTCCATCGCTATCACTAGGAGCTAAAGTAATGAAAGGCCTAATTGGATCAGATAAGAAGTTGACTTAAACCCCCCAGGTCTCTAGGCTTTAAAATTAAAGACGGACATCCTCTCGTTAGCAAGGTGCTTTGTGGGATGGGTATCTTGTGCCCTTGTGAGTTACCTTTCTCAGCTCTGATGAGCATTGAAAGCAAGCACGAATTCATGCATCCTAAGTTTGATGCTTGAAAGAGTTCCCAGGTGGTCTGATGGGTTAGGGATCCAGCACTGTCACAGCTGTTGCTCTGGTTGCTGCAGAGGTGAGGGTTCAATTCCTGGCCCAAGAACTTCCACATGCCCCTTGTGCAACAACAAAAGTTTTATATTTGAGATATTTGAATTGATACAGGTCAAAGCATAATACCAACTTTTTTTTTTTTTAAAAAAGGATGCAAATTCTACCACATTGCTTTTACTAAAAATATGGTTGTGGATCGCATTTTAATGAGAGCAAACATTTTGCATAATTAATAAGTACATTTAACTATGCTGGAACTTTTAAAAATTTTCATGGCATCTTTTCAAAGAATATTTTATGTTTGCTTTGGAATGAATATGTTAATGCAGAAATACATTCATGTACTTTATATACAAAGAAATACCTATTTAGGGGTGTGGCCCAGGATTACTAATGATGGAGGTTTCCCACCAAAGACGGGTGAAGATGGGAGTTCCCACTGTGACGCAGAGGAAACGAAACTGACTAGGATCCATGAGGTTGCGGGTTCAATCCCTTGCCTCCACCAGTGGGTTAAGGATCTCGTGTTTCTGTGAACTGTGGTGTAGGTCACAGATGTGGCTTGGATTGGCCCTAAATAAAAAGGGGGGAATAAAAGAGTGAAGATATGAATTTGGAAACTGTGGCGCAATCTTCTGGCTGTGATGTTTTCCTTGGCATCTCCTTCAGAAACAAGGTCGCAATTACAGGGAGAAATGTTTGAGAGGTAGAGCACAGTCTAACATCTAACACTACTTTTTATTTTGTTAAATTTTTTTGCTTTTTTTTTAATGGCCACACCTGTGGCATGTGGAAGTTCCCAGGCTAGGGGTCGAATTGGAACTGTAGCTACAGGCCTGCACCACAGCCACAGCTATGTGGGATCTGAGCCGCATCTGTGACCTACACCACGGGTCACAGCAATGCCAGATCCTTAACCCACCTAGAGAGGCCGGGGATCAAACCCACGTCCTCATGGATACTAGCTGGGTTTATTACGCTGGGCCACGAGAACTCCCTCACATTGCTTTTTCAAAGATTAATCATAATTTATTGAGACCAACAAATAACTTCCACTTTTTTAGTGCAGAGAAACATTAACAGAAGGATATACTTGTTGCTATTTCAAACATCCTTTATTGCTGAACTGCTCAGGGGTGTTATATATTTTTAGTGAGTGGTGGACTGAACTAGCAAAGGAAAATTTACTACTTGTATTTTCTAGAATATATAATACAATAGGAGCATCTTAAATGATCTCTATTTTCTAAAACTGTCCTGAAATCTATCATACTATCAAGGGGCAAGTTAAGTGAAAGGGCAACGGTTTTTTAAAAGTTTTCTAAACTAGAAATAAATGCAGATAATTCAAAAATATTTTGAGAAACAAGGTCCTCTGTCTTTTGCAACTTTGACTCCCATGGCCACCTGGAGGGTCAGGGACCCTGGGAGGCAATTCACTTCTGTTGTGGGGGAGGGTGTCGAGGAGACCTGGCCCTGAGAAAGGGGGGATGAAGTGAAGCACGGAGCCTGGGCAGGAGCCCACTGTGGGGAGGCATGGTCCCTCTAGCATCCTGGAGGGTGGGGACTCATGCCCTGAGCTCCCCCTTTGTATCCATGGAGACCTGGGGTTGGGGGATGAATGGAGGGAAGGAGATGCAGGAGAGGGGGGGAGGAGGAAGTCATGGGAGCCAAGAGGTGCTTCGGGAGGAGAGAGCCAAGGCTTTATCCCTGGGCACAGGGACCAGGGAGCACTGTTCTCTGGGCGATGCCTTGCCTGGGTTATCACGTGCATAAGGACCTGCTTTCAGGAGCTTAGCTTTAACCACCGCTTCAGTTACTCTTTTTCTCAGATCTTCGACCTTCTGTGTGGGGACGAGGGGGTTTTGGTTTGCCTCTTGAGCTCCCAGTGGATGAGCCAGAGCTTTCAGCTCAGGGGACAGAATTTGGGTATCACGAAGAAGAGAGGCTTCTCGTCGCTTTCCTTCAAGGTCTCTGAGTCACCCTCTGCAGCTCTTCATCTGCACGGCTCACCTTGCTTCTCGACTTGTTCCAAGTCATCATCTGCTCTGATGGGCTATTTCCAGAAGCTCTGCTTCTTTCTGATGAAGTTCGGTCACTTGGGTGGCTCTCTCGAAAATTCCTAACTCTACTGTTCATCAGCGCTTGCTCTCAAGTTCTCCGTCCTCTCCTCCAGCCTGTTGGTATGGAATGGGTTTTCCACTCCGTCTGGGGCATTCGGATGCTCACGTGCCTTCCTCCCATCAGTTGTTTCCTCCTGGCTCCCTCCACGAGCAGCAGCCTAGTGGTCCAGCCGGGCTCCACCTCCTGACCCCGTGTTATCACCCGTGTCTCTTCTCCAGGGGAAGTGGCCAGTGCGTCCATCTTCAGCGGACGTTTCTGCAGGCACAGGTCAGCCTTCCTTGACTGAGTCCTAGAGATCAATGTAAAGAGTCTCACTATTTCCTCCGCTGCCCGTAGTAATTTACTGTGTTTCAGCTTCTTCCTCTTGTGTTCTGATGGGCTGGGCTGCTTCTTTCAGCGCTTGGATCTCTGTTGAAGTGTCAGACCTTTGCTCTTCCGGATCTGACCCTCCCCCCGAGGATCTTTTCTTGCCAGCTGGTTTTCTAGAAAGCGTGTGATGGACCAAACGCCAGGGTGGGGTGTGTCCAGGCCTCCGAGGATCTTTCTCCATCACAGGGTGAAACTCTCACTGTTCCCTCTGCTGGGAAGACTCGTGCCCATGTGGTGAGCACGCGTCCATCCATAAGCATCAGGCCTCCTCACTCCTGTGTCACTGCGGCCTGGCGGAGGGTCTGGCACACAGCGGGTGCC
This sequence comes from Phacochoerus africanus, assembly GCF_016906955.1. NCBI lineage: Eukaryota > Metazoa > Chordata > Mammalia > Artiodactyla > Suidae > Phacochoerus > Phacochoerus africanus. The sequence continues at coordinate 70,574,418 of NC_062550.1, read as the reverse complement.
TGGTGCTCCCCACGTTTGTGGAATAAATGCACAAAAGAGGGGAAAAGCCGTTGCTAGTTATCCCTGAGGCATCACACACAAAGCTCTGCTGGGTCAGCAGACAGTTCGATTTAGAGTGTTTAAAACTTCCCGGGTGTAAAACTTCTGTGTAACATAATTGAAAATATTTAACAAATGTTTGACATTGGGTGACCATGAACCATTCCTCAAATTCACCTTTGAACTACATACTTTTCAACTACATAGTTTTCAACATTTTTTGAAAATGAAATTCTCTGATGGAAGTCATTTTCTATAATCACATTTCAGTAAATTTAGAAAGCAAATAACAAAAATCAAAATAAAAACCAATCTAAGTTCCTGCTGTGGCCCAGTGGATTGAGTCCAACTGTAGCAGCCTGGGTTGCTGCAGAGACACCAGCCTGATCCCTGGTCCAGTGTAGTGGGTTAAAGGATCTGGTGGGATGGGTTGAAGCTGGGGATCAGATTCAATCCCTGGCCATAAAGACAATAACAACAATAAAACAACAACTCTAGGAATCTCCAAACTCTCCTAAATAAATTCTGAATCAGAAAAATCACAAAACTCCAAACTGCACAATGATAGAATACTAACAGTGAAAACGCCATATAATCAAGAACTGTGGCATAGAACCAGTGTTATGCAAAGAGGAAAATTCATAGCATGTAACACTTAACTAAAAATGAAAATGTGGTAATGAATTGGACACTTGAGCATCTAGCCAAAGAAGTCAGAAATGGAATAAAGCAACACAAGGAAAGTGGAGCAATGGAAATAATATTGAAATAAAATGTTTTAGAACTTGGAAAATCTAAAGACTTGATAAAATAACTGGAGAGTGAATTATAGGGTGGCTATTATTTTTTCTTTTAAATGGAGAAGGCAGAAATACAAAATTGAAAATGAGAAAGAATAAAAATTGAAAGACAGCTCCAGAACGCCGTGAGCCAGTGGCTACTCTGTCTTGGATTCCTGAGCAATGGTCCACTCCTGACCTGTCTCCCACCCCCACCCCTAGGTGACCAGCCCAGTCCCTGCTGGGGGGATGGGGAATAGGAAGGTTCCATCTGGATCACAGTGTGGCTGGGACCCCAGAGCTGGGCCTGGAGCTGTTATGAGGCTCCTAGGATTCACTCACCCTCTTTTGGGGGATTGGAGGCCATGCTTTGGCCTCATTTGCACTTTCCTGTCTATATCTACTCTGAAAGATAATTTTTAAAAAGTAAAACAACTGATTCTGCATCCAAATCTTCTATAGGTTGGATTATTACCAAGACCGTGGAAAATGCAGACCTTCTTCCTGAAACGTGCGTGTGTGTTTGTGGGATGAATGAATGGACGAATGGATCAAGGACAAAGCCATTGTTTGATGATCTTGAGGATGACATTGAACCCTGAGGGCTCTGTGGATGATCCTCCCCATAGAGACTGAAATCCCTGGGCAAAAGCCACAGCTCTGGGGAGCCGTTATGGGTCCTGCGGTAGCATTATATTTTATAAGCTATCAATTCTCCGGTTCAACGTGTCCAAAACCAGAATTCTTAATGAGGTCTCCCAAACCTGCTCCCCCCTGCACCCCGGCCCCAACATCTAGCTAAGTGACCTCACCATCCCCTGGGGCTGCTCAAGCAAAACCCTAGGGGTCATCCTCGCTTCCCTTCTCCCGACTCACATCCGATCTGCCTGCCTCTAAAACATTTCCCAAAGCCGTGTGTTTCTGTCTCCAACCCTGGTCAAAGGCCCCGTGATTTCCCGCCCAGAGCGTGGTGGTCAGCAGCCTTTTTTATGAGGTTTTCCTGCTTTTGCTACTTCCCGCCTGGGGTTTGTCCATGGACCAGGTGGAGTCACCTTTAACTGTAAACTGACCACACCCGCCTCCAGTTCAAACTTCCCCAAGGCTCTCCATCGGATTTGTGATAAAATCTGCACCCTCTTCCCTGCTTCCCTGGCCTCTGGGCTTTTGACTGAGACCCAGAACCTGGCCCCTCTGACCCCATTGGTCAGACCTGCCTTTCTGCCGCACCCAGGATGTTGGCTTTTTTTTTTTTTTTTTCCACTATTCCCACCTTAGAGACTTGCATTAGTTCCCTTTCCCATGCTGCACGCCCCCAGATCTTCTTATAACTGATTCTCTCTTAATTGCAATTGCAGCTTAAACATCACCTCGTGGAACCCAAGTCAAGGATCGCCTCCCCCCATTCACTCTGTCATATTTCCCTGTTATATTTTCAATATATTATGTACAGGGTGATCTCAGAGTCTTCGTGCTCTTCCATATACCTGTGGAAGTGGCCAGGAATAAGAGGTCGGCTGACCTAGTCTCCCTTAGCCTGGAACCTAGACAAGGATTTGGGTTAATTTCCTTTCTTATCAGATGTGCTATGGAACTTCGTTCTCAGCCGTTCTGCATCAAGCAAAGCGCTGTTCCCTGTTCCTCTCCTGTGTGCGATGCCTTCCTGGACCTCATGGCGATCGCCCTTTGGGGAATTTCTCTGTTCTGGTCCTGTTGAGGCAGAATACTAAGGTAGTCAGGGTAGGAGCATGGGCTTCGACGCATTCTTTGATATGGCTATTGATTAACATTTGTGGCTTAAGGGATCCGGGGGAGTAATTCCCTACAGGCCTTGTTTACTATAGGAAATGTGCCTTCTCTCCCCCCACCCCCCGGCCCCATGGACCTTAATCTCTAACCCACTCCTCAACTAATAGAAAAGGAATGGGAGAAATGGTGACTTCATCTAAAGGAAGAGAAGGACAAAGAAATCATAAAACTTATGGGACGTTTCCACCCCTAAAACCCCTATTGGATCAGGACTGATGGAGGTAATTGAGCAGGGCCAATGGGAGAAAACCACATCTTTCTGGCCCCCATGCTGGTGCCCCCCCATCTTTAAGGGATAAAAACCCCTACAGGAAAGTAGAGAGTGGGGCTCTTCTCCCCCCTCCCAGAAGCCCTGGGAGTTTTTTGCTTTCCTGTAATAAAGACTTTGCTTGCTTGCTGCCTGTGTGTTCGCAGAGTTCATTCTTCAGCTGCGTGAACAAGAACCCGGATTCCGGTAACATCTTTCTGGCATCACTGTCACCTTCCTTCTTGGACTCTTGTGGCCTATTGATCTCCACGGGGATGGGGCTGAAGGAAAGGATGCCTGGTCCAGGCAGCAACCTTGGGTCCACGGTCCCTGGCAGCCCTGGAGCTCACCTTTCCAGGACTTTCTGGTCCTGTTCTCAGCTCCCTCTAGCTATTTCTTGTGATCGGCACATGTTACGTCTTGGTAGGAGGGGAAATTTCGAGGTCAAATCTGCCTCAGGGGGAGGTCATGCCAACAGCAGTTTTAAGGGGCTAGGCTGGAACACCTGGGGCAGACTGTGTGGGTCAGAGTGCAGAGCCAGGAGGGACCCAGGCGGTGCAGCAGTGAGCTGGCCTGAGGGGGAGGGTGGGGGGTCGGGCCATGTGGTGGCGGGTGTTGGGGTTGGGGGGGAATGTGCGTGGAAGCTCCCCGTCTGCACTCCCCTCGGATGTGCCCTGCCTCTGGCCGTGACCGTGGAAGAGTAAGACGTTGGGGAACAGAGTCCTTAAGATCCCAGCCGCCTGGGTGTCCCCAGCCCCCTTGCAGGGAGGTCGGGGCGTGGGGAAGGGGGCTTTGTACTGAAGAAATGAACCATCACTGAAGGGGGGATTTTGAGTGAAGCCGGCTGGGCTATTTGGGGCTGCGGACTAGAGGGAGCCTCTGGGGATGGGCCAGACCCCCTACTCCTGTTTTTAACCAGATTGGGAGTGGACATGATAAAATCCAGAGTTGCAGCCACACGGTCTCCTGTGTCCTCATGGTCGCCACTGCTGACTCAAAACAAAACAGGGAGAAGAAGAGGCAAACTCTTGCCCTGGTGCCTGGGGCTGTCCAGCCAGCCTTGCCGAGGGGGCAGTACTGGGTCCCTGCCAGAACCTTCTTGCTTTATTGTTAGTCACCAAACTCAGGTAAATTCACTTTGCTGACCTAAGTTGCTGACACAATGCCCTAGCAACTGGTGCCAGTTAAATAAGTTAATGTTTCTGAAGAGCTTAGAACAGTGCCTGGCACTGTTAGCTATTATTTTAGTAATAATTGCTATTGTTAGAGCGGCTCTGGTGTTTCAGCTACTAATTTCAGCTGACCAGAAGCTTCTCCGCGCTCCCCGGGGGCGGGGGTGCAGACGAGTGCCATTAGCTTGTCTGAAGGGTTAAACAGGCTGAGAGGGGGAGGGTCCTGTAGCAGCTGGTGTACGCGGCTCTTTGTTCTGACCTGGCCTCTGATGTTGGCGCCTCCCGTGAATGAGATTCTCGCCTGCCTAGAATTGCCCATCAGAGATGCCCTCAGCACACAAGTATGTACTATAGGGCTGCATGACCGTCGACTGATAAGCTTTCACTCCAGGCCTACCTCCCGACCTTGGGGGTGTGGGAGGGGCCAAGGCACCCCTTACTCAGCTCACCTCCTCAATCACATGCCCCCCTGGCCCATAGATGTTCATACAGCCCAGAGTGATTCCCAGCCCCTGGATTGCTGGCCAGAGGGGTATAAGCCAGGCCCCGAAGGCGGAGGTCGCCTGCCCCTGAACCGTGCGGGTCCTGCGTGTGGGCTCGCTGGCATCCTCGTTGGCCCCTGTCTTCCCTGAGTGTCCGTCTCGGCAGGCTCCTGGGCTGTCTCTCTTGGTAGTTTCCTTCCCCACCAGCGCAAGAATGCAAACTGGCCCTCCTCCCCACACCTGCCTCCCCATCCCCGCCCCCCTGCACAGGCTCACTCGTGGGCAGCCCCCTGCCGGCTTGCACAGGCCCTCTGAGGGGGCCCAGGAGCCCAGGCCCCAGGCTAGGGCCCTCTTTCATTCGAGGGGGATCAGTCAGGCTCCTATTGGAGGCAGAGCCCCAGATACGTGTCAAACGGGCTTCCTCCTCGGCCTGGCAAGCCCGTTGGAAAGGTCAGGCTGCCCCTGGGGCCCTGACAAATGCCAGCGGGTGCTTCGGATCAGCTCATCTTCTCACGGAGGCTGTCGGTGGGAAAAAATGAGCAGCAACGCGGTCAGAAAATGGTGCTTTTCTTTTCCCGGTTCTCTTTTATTTTACGTAGCCAGCAGGGCCTCCTCCCACCCCGGGATGCTTTAGTGCAGCACGCTGCTCCGTTTCTCTAGAGTGGTGTTGATTTCCTGCTTCTAAAATAAACACCCAACCACCCCGGCCCATTCCTCAGGGAGGAGAAACAACTTTGCCTGTCTTAGCATGAACTAACCTCAAGGACCCTTTCTGAACAACAGGGAGTGAGTTCCGGGGCGTTCGTGCCCAGGAGCTGGGAGGGTGAGGGAAGCAGAACGGGGAACATTCTGGAAAGCCCTGGTGAACCCGAGGCAGAAAGTATTGGGGGGGGGCGTGTGAGAGGCTGAATCGTGGCTGGAGCTTGCTATGCTGTGTCCCAACAAGAGGGCAAGCTCTCATGTTTTGTTTGTTTTTTTTTTTTTGTCTTTTCTAGGGCTGCTCCCGAGGTATATGGAGGTTCCCAGGCTAGGGGTCGAATCGGAGATGTAGCCACCGGCCTACACCACAGCCACAGCAATGCAGGATCCAAGCCGCGTCTGCAACCTACACCACAGCTCATGGCAACGCTGGATCCTTAACCCACTGAGCAAGGCGGGGGATCGAACCTGCAACCTCATGGTTCCTAGTCGGATTCGTTAACCACTGAGCCACGACGGAAACTTCCAAATAGGCGTTTTGTATCTGAATACCTCAATCACGAGCCAGCAGATGCTCTTCTAAAAATAGATATTGATCTTATCAGAGCCTTTCTTTCTTGATTTAAAAATATCTCTGTTTTATTGGTGGCATTACATTTATTTTGCTTGGGCAGGGGCCACATCTAGTCGACTGCGTCTTCTCTAGGCTCTTTCCTATCTTCTGCAAATCCGTCAAGCCATCTCCTACCACTATGCCTTTGCTGATGCTGTTCCCAGTGCCTGGAATACCACTCTCTCCTGCAGGGCCCCTCCCGTGCCCAGTGACCAAAGTCCTGCTCAACCTTCAAGACTCAGCTCAGACATCACTTCCCGCAAGAGCCCCGCCCGTCTCCTTCACCTCCCCACCACCACCCCCAGCGCCCGCCAACCGCTCACTGCAAGGCTCCTGCCCCCTGATCGCACATGCCCTAAGCATATATGTTCCTCTTCTTCCCACCCACATTGCAATGAGCATTTCAGTTCATGGGTCTCTCTTCCCTTCTAGACAGTAAGCTTTGTGGGAACAGTGGATGCCTTTCAGGCATCGTTGCATCCGTGGCAGTGATGACAGACCTTGACACACAACAGGTGCTGGCTTCGGTACCCTTCCCCCAGTACCCGCCTCCGCACTCGGCCTCCATCTAGATCCCATCCTTCCCGGAGAAGAAACGACATGTGGTGGGCACACCTGCTGTGAAGTGTTCTTATTTTTAGGGTGGTTGATGTGCAAGGTGGCTCGGCAGATGAAGTTTTTTGTCATCCTTCCAGTCTATTGTCTGTCTCAGGAGCCCTCACACATTTTGGTCTCAGAACCCCTTTATCAGCTTGAAAAAACATGAAGGACACCAAAGAGCTTTTGTTTATGTGGGTTATATCTATTGATGGTTACTGCGTTACAAATTAAAGTGGTGAAGTTCAAAAAACCTATTAAACATAACAATAATAAACCCATTACATGCTCACACAAGTGTTTTTGAAACAAAGAAACTTAGTGAGAGATTTTTACATCAGGGTTTCTCAAGCGCGACACTGTTGAAATCTTGGGGCAGACGATTCTTTGTGATGGGAGGCTGTCCTGTGCATTGTATGATGTTGAGCAGCACCTCTGGCCTCTGCCCACTGAATTTAGGAGTATTCTCTCCTCTCAGTTATGACAACCAGAAAGTTTCCTAATGTCCCCTGGGTGGGGGGAGAGAGAGACAAACCCACTCTGGTTGAGAACCACTGTTTCATGTCTGCAAAAAAAACCCCACTTTTTTTTAGGGCCACCCCCTGGGCATACAGAGGTTCCCGGGCAAGGGGGTCTAATTGGAGCTGTAGCCACTGGCCTATACCACAGCTCACAGCAATGCCAGATCCAAGCCATGTCTGTGACCTATACCACAGCTCACGGCAATGCCGGATCCTGAACCCACGGAACGAGGCCAGGGATCGAACCTGCGTCCTCATGGATACGAGTTGGGTTCATTTCTGCTGAGCCACGACGGGAACTCCAGCAAAAAAATTTAAGTTGAAGTAGAGCTGATTTACAACGTCATGTTGGTTTCAGGTGTACAGCACTGTAACTCAGTTATATGTATATCTCTTCTTTTTCAGATTTTTCCCCTATAAGTTGTTACAAAACATTGAGTTATTTCCCTGAGAAATACAGTAGGTCCTTGTTGGTCACTGGCAAATCTTTTTAATGTCTTGATTTAAAGAAGATTGTTGGATTCCTATATCTGCTTCTGCATTCAATCTGTTGTGATATGTTGTTTTGATTGAAGTGTGTGATGCAATCGCAACCTTGCACAGATACGTAGTTGGAAAAGGGAAGGATGTTTTTAAACCTTTCAAAATAATTGTGCATAGTCTCCTTTGATGCTACACCAAAGCTCAACAAGTGATGGCTTCTGAAAAGTTAGTCATAAGATGGAATTGGAAACCACATTCATGAACTTTTCCTACTCGGTTTCATTCAAATATATTAGTTTCCCTTAAACTTTGGGTGGATCTTTTACCCATGTGAGGGTTTTGGAGCATCATACATCACTTCTTGGGAAAATGTTTGTACAGATCTTTTCAAAGTTGACACTTATTATAAATTACATGCGATCAGATTTGTAAATACCAGGAAGCTGTCAAGGTCACGGTGACAGATCCAAGCTTTTCAAAATTCTAGTTTCCTCTGGAAAGATCCAGTTGTCTTGGTAGCTAAGAAAAAAAAAAAAAAAAGATGAATTGTTCTCCTTGAAGTGACCAGCTCACTGATTTTTGAAAAATATGACTGCCAAATATCCAAGCCTCTGTAATCAGGGTAGAGATTGTTCTTTTGAATGAAAATAATGTTCCTGTAGAAAGTGGCTGGTCAGCCTGTGACTCACCCACATGAGGGCTTGTCCTCCCTGCAACCCCCTGGCTTAGACATGTAGCCCTGCTCCCCGTGTCTCCCGTTGACATGTCAGAGAACATTGTCAAAAGTGTATCGTGGTTGAGATGCGTCGAGTTCACGTTGACTGTCTCATCAAGGGCATTCCTAAGTGGCAATGGCTTTTTTTGCTTCCTCAAGCCTCCCCCCCACCATCGTCACCATGAAGACCACAAGCTCTGCCTTGGCTGGTGCTGAGGCCCAGTGGTGCACCCACCACCCACTCTGCAGCCTCAGCGCACGTGTCAACACAGCTGCAAAGGCAGACCTTAGGTTTATTATGAAAATAGTCTTGCTCTGAAAGGGCTTGGGGCCCCAGGGGCGACCAGTGGACACTCCTTGGTCTCCACCAGCCTTGTTTTGCTTTGATGGTGAATTGAAACCACTGCAGGAGTCAGCTTTGAGTGAGCAGGAGCTATTTATATGGGGAGGGCCCTCGGGGATGGTCCCGTGCAGCCCCCTGGGGTTCCAGGTCAGCCCACTGGGGCCCAGAGGTGTGGGGAGGACTCACCCCAAGTCCCACAGCAACTGGTGGCAGAAGCGGGCCTAGAACTCAGGTCTTCTGATTCCCAGTCCAGTGCTCTTCCCACCACACCCCTTGCTTCGTGAGTCCCCATAGGGCCTCTGACACATGTCCACCAGCAAGAAGATGCTGGTGACATGCAGGGTGACCTGTTTCACGACACTCACGTGTGGACCATCTGTTGGTCCATTTCTCTTTGCCCAGCAACACGTGGGAGGCCGCCTGTTTTCTCCTGTTGCCTGGCCTATGATGACTCCACCGGCTGCCAGGCGCACAGAGGGGCTTAGTGACGCCTCTGTGTTCTGACAGTTGGGCTGGCACAGGGCTGGTTAGCCAGAGAACCCAGTGGTTTTTTCTGCTCCGTTAGGTCCCATCACAGTCTGATTGCTCCAGGACTCCACGTTTCCCCCTGCACCTTGGCTCACTGAAGCCTCTGGAGCCTTTTCCATGGGGGCCGCCTTAACCCCTTGACCCTGAGGTTGCTAATTTCCTGGATCTACTGTGTCTCACGGTGTTTTACAAGAAAACGCTGGGCCGCTCTTCTCTGACCAGCAGTGGGGAGTAGAAAAATATACATAAAGCTGCAGGACACCAAAGCAAAATTGATAATAACCATTAAGGTGGGGAGCTCTTCCTGGCAACCTGCAATTTTCTTTAAGAAGAAAGTTCCAGGCCTGCTTGGCCCTTAGGCGGCTGAGCTGAGGAAACGGGGGTGGGGTGGGGGGGCTCCTTCCTTTTGGTTTCATTCAAACGCCATGAAGAGGGGTTTTCTTGGCCAAATCCTAGAGCACAGGAAAATTTTTGAAGCGTCTGAAATGGGCCTTGAAAATTATTCCCAGCCTTGTTTTTCTTGCCTTTGCCCCACCAGAAAAGTTCAAGAGAGATTGTCCTGTGTGGTCTCCTCAGAGGTCACCTGGGGCTAGGCGGCCCCCCCATCCAGGGTCAGAGAGAGGCTGGGCCAACGGCCTCTTCTGGTCCCTTCCTGCACTTCCCAGCCCATCACGGGGGCCCATGTCCGAGGACTGAACCATGAAGGGCAGCCGCGTGGCCCAGAAGCTCTTTGTTTCACAGACAACCCCTGTCGCAGTCTCCCCTCCCGTGGCGCCCACACCCCTGCGCTTAGGAACGTGTCTGCTGTCTTCTGGGCCCCTTCCCAGGACTCCTGCCTCACCAGGGTGGGCTTCTGGGGTAGGGGCAAAGCCCTGGATCACAAGACTGGTTCATCCTAGGAGCCAGGGCGGGCTGAGGAGAGTTCCAGCCGCAGTCCTGGTTACTGCGAGAGGTGCCAGAGAAATACCTCAAGACCCGAGAGGCGAGCATCTCTAGGACTTGATATGGCAGGAGGCAGGCACGACGAAGGCCAGCCTGAAGGCTGCTCAGGAAGCCCTCACTACCAGTAGGCAGAGGGCACTTTAGTTGGCATCAAAAAAAAAAAAATCAAACAGAAACAGAAACATACCTGCCTGTTCAGAGCTTACAACCTGATAGGAGACAAGTTAGAATTGCACGGGATCATGTTTTAATGGGGTCAGAGGGTCCCCCTCCGGGACACCTGAGTTCCCAGAGCTCAGCAGGTGTTTATGGAGCCCCTGCCAGGTGGGGTTCCTGAGAGTGATGGGTCACCCATGCCGCTGGGTGAAGATCAGCAGGTGAGCTGTAGGATGTGGCTTCTGACCCCAAAAACTTCTTTTCTACCGGAAGGGTCCAGAGATTACAATCTATGTGCCCATATGACCTTGAAGTGGGCAGCGGGTGACAAGTCCAGGTCAAGGACTGGGGGAAGGGGCAGACCCAGGGGCGTCCTTAGAAGGGAACTCCCTTCTCTAAGCCACCTCCACCCACCCCTTCCTAAGCCAGCCCGCCCCAAGGGTGCTATACCCAGCTCTGAATGGCCCAAGGGTCCAGCTCTGGGTGAACCACTTCCCCTCTCCCATCAGGCCCCCTGCCATCCAGGGCCCTGCTGGGGCCCAGCTCGGATGTCAGGGGACCCCGGTGCTCTTGTGCAAGGCAGCCCCCACCTCAAGCCCAGCACCCACGCCTGGGCTCCCAATGGGGAGGAGGTACTGGTGCGGAACCATCTTCAGGGCTCGGACCACGCTGTTGCCTGTGTTTCCCAAGGAAAATTTAAGATGGGCTCTTTCAGGTATCAAGAAGCAGTGATAGGCTTCCGGTCAACTCAAGTCATGGGGGCTTATTGTAAGGATGCATGTGGAAACGGCGAGGCGGGCACGCCTGGCTCTCTGCCACATGGAGAACTGGATGGTTCTGGGGGCCTGATGGCCCGGTGCCCAGCACCCACCCTCACCCTGAGCCTGCTCCCCACTTCAGCATTTGCCACCTCTCTCATCTCCTGTGGCCACAGACTGCCCCAGGGGAGGTTTTGGCTTCTTTCCTCTTCTGTCAATATCTCCTTCAGTTCCCTCGAAGTCCTTAAGAGGGAGGACCTGTCTGGGATCTCGGGGCTGCGTCCCAGCAAAGCTACCCCGGGAGCTGCTCTTTGGCCTCAAGGTGGCTGCTCTTGGCTCAGCCGCTAATCCCACCTCCAACGTTTGTGGCCGGGGTGGTGGTGTCACAGGGTACAAAGCATGGTACCCTGCATGTGAGGCCTGGCCTGTGGTCGTCCTCCTGAGACCTGGGTGTGGGATCGAGGGGAGTTGGGGCCAAAGCCACATGAGGGCCCCCAGTCCCATCAGTATCAGAGGAGCCTCAAGGACACATCCCCACATTATTAGAGGCCATCACACGTGCCCATCAAAGGTTCTGAATAGATCCCCAAGAGGTGGGGTCGGAAAGGACAGCCAGGGTGCAACCTTCTGCCTCCAGCTCAGGTGTTGAGTCTCAGGACCCTGGGACGCTTCCGCTGCCAGCATCAGACCCCTCCCTCCCACGGGGCTGGGCCAGCTGCTGATGGAGGCATCTCCCATCTGCCTCCCAGGGCCTTATAAGGAAAGGGCTGGAGGCAGCAGGAATCAGATAAGGCGGAGCTGCCGCAGCCTGGTTCCTTTAGAGTCAGAATTACTCATTTCAGAGGGGAATATTTAAAGTTTGATGGGAAGTGAATCACCGATCTTGATGAAAGACCACATTGTGTGAAAGTACTTTCGAGGAGGGGGCGATGGGGGCTGGGAGGGAAGGCGAAGACCACAAAAGAAGTCACTCATGGCTCAGCAGCTGAGTTGGGGAGCAGGGCTGTCCCGGTCCCCTGCCAACTTGCCCTTGTAGCGGGCAGGTGGGAAGGGGAAGGTGGGGGTGGGATGGGGGCCTCAGAGCCTGGGGGTGGGGCTTCAGAGCGGGAGATGGACGCAGGGAGAGGGTGAGCTGATGGAGAGGTGAGCTGCTCCCTCCCTGAATTGGCCCACCCCTCCCTCCAGCAGAGACGGTGCCATTCGCTTAGGCCTGGGTGCTTCCACGTCCACCAGGTGAGCGAGGCCCTGTGGGAGGTTTAGGGCAGCAGCGGCACCTGGCAGCCAGGGGCTCTCTCCCCATTTGTGTCTGAACACCCACCCCAATTGACAGAGAGGAGGCAGTGACAGAGCCTGCTGTCTGGGCTCCACCCTTGAGGAGGACACACCTGGCCAATGGGCTTGGCCTCCAAGCCCACTCCTGGTGGCAGAGGCCTGGGGTGTGGAGGGACAGTGGAGTTGAGCCTGCTAAACAGATGATGGCTTGTGGGCCCCCGCCTCCCTTAACTGCTCTTCCACAAACAGCCAGACAGCTGGGGGGCCGGCGGGGTGGCGGGGGGTGGAAGACCAGCCTGCATTTCCATCTTCCCCACATGAGAACTCGAATGCCCCAGAGGTCAGGTGATGCATTTCTGCCCTCCTCGCACCCCATCAGGGACACGGAGAAGGGGACAGGGCTGCAGAATGCAGCGGAAAGAGCACGGATCTTACACGCTCTCAGCTTTCCGTCCAGTTCTGTCTCCTGCTAGCTCTGTGACATAGGGGACGTGCCTTAACTTCTCTGAGCCTGTTTCGTCATCTGTAAAATGAGGATAATAAGTCCCATCTCACAGAGGAAGTGTGAGGCTGAAGAAGGAAAGACCGCCAGCTGTTAGCCCAGCTCCTGGCCGTGACCTCGGTGCCCCGTGCAGCTGCCTTCTTCCCTTCCTGGAAGCACGTGTTCCAGTGGCCACGTCAAAGTATGCTAAGGGCAGCCACACCACGCTGCTGGCCACCCCCTAGGAGAGGGGCCCCTCCTTGTTCCTTATCATCTTCTAGGGGCCAAGCTCTAGTTTCTGCTGGCATGAGGGTTCTTGGTGGGACCGGGGGGCTGGAGCCATGACCTGAAGTGTTCCGGACGTTTTGTCTGGATCACGGACCTCTTTGAGAATCTAATGAAAGCTATGGATCCCCCTCCCAGGGGGAAAACCCCTCCCACCCGCACCTCCACCCACATCATCTTCTGCAGAACTGCAGGGGCCTCCCAGGATCTCTGAAGCCACAGGCAAAACTCTCCTGCGGCAGGGAAAGCCAAGACACAGGAGCACACATTCAGCCTCGTGAAGGGTGTACCGTTCAGTCTTCCCTTTGTGCACGGCCGGGGTCATCCTCCTGGACCCACCCCATGGGTGAGAAGAGAAAGGCAAGGACCAGGAGTGGATGCTTGGGGAGGTGACCCCAGAGGGAGGGTTACAAGGTTGAGTTGGCCGGGCCTGGAGGACATAGCATGGAGGATCAGATGACAAGAGGTGGAGACATGGAGGGTGGCCACTGCCTCTTCCCTTTGGACTAAGGATCGAACAAGAGAGTTAAAAAAAAAAAAAAAAAAAAAGGCAGGGTTGGGGGAGGATGTTATCAGACAGCAAAAATCGAAAGCTTCCAACAGGACAAGTAGGTGAACATCAGAGCAGAAGCTGTGGGCTCTCTTAGACTCAGAAGCTTTATCTTGGGGCTGCTACGGCCAGTGCGGGGGGTGCTGGCCTGGCTGACCATCCCAGCCACGGAAACAGCAAGGGTTCAGAGAGCACCAAGGAGCATCTTTTGCAGAGCAGGCCTCTCATCAGGATGAGACTCCTTTTGCGGTTTTTGCTTTATAAGTACCCGAGTGAGTGCCACCTCTCTGACTTGGGTGGAGCCCCGGGCTCTGGCCTTCCCAGGAGCCCCTGACTCAGCCACAGGCTCTGAATTCTCAACTGCTACGTGGGCGACGGGACAGTGACCCCGCCGTGCTGAGCATACACAACATTGACCCCACAGCCACCTTCACCTTGAGTTCCTCCTTGTTGCATCAAGTTTTTTTTTTTTTTTTTTTTCAAAACTACACATAGTTGCAAATTTGGAGAGTATAGCACGCCAGGAAAGACTGCTACAAAAGAGCAATACAGACAAGAAGAAAATAAAAATCACCTGCAATCCCACCCCCCCCCCCCAGCTTTGAGCAGAGTTGACCTTGATGTGACCTTTCCAGTTAGCCTCACCTCGCCCCATTTGGTGGCATTTAAATCACACCTTCCGCAATTTACTGGGGGGCTGGGGACCTGGTGCCTCAGTTTTCCTGTTTAGAAAATATAGCTACCTGCTAACAAAATTATCCAACACTTTCCTGTTGGTTCTCATCTGTTTAGCCAGGCGAGAGGCCGGTCCTCCCATCAGCGGCCCTGAGGATAAAAGAGCTGGAGCAATGGGCACTTTTAAAGTCACTAAGTCACAGGTCAAAGGAAAACTTCCCTGGCTTGAGAACAGGTCCATGCTCCAGCATGCTGAGACCAGGTCAGCACAGATCCACCCAGGATCTGTCTGGACCCCGGCGCCTGTGACCCAAAGTTGGAAAAGCAACCAATCCCAAGAGAGAGTTTGCAGTTTGCTGCTTGAGCCCATCAGACATTTGGACAAAACTTTCTCTTGTCTGCACTCTGTCCCACCCCCTTCGGTCTGGACAGCTTTTCTGACCTTTCTTAAGGCAGGGGGCTCCTGCCCTTGCTCAGCAAGTACTCAACCCCATGTCTGCTTTCAATGGCTTTGGTGGACTTTGGACTGTGCTCTGGGTCTCACTCCACCCATCCCTGTGGTCAGTGCCCAGCTCACCCCTGTCCTGGTTGTCATCTGCACCTCTTCGTATCTGTGCTCATCACGGGGAGTCTTGCCACGTCTCCTGGGAGAAGGTCAAGGCCTGGTTTATGTGCTGACTTGCTCAGAAAGTCTCTGCTCGAAATGGATGGGCCCTGTGGGGGTGCTCCTCACCCCCTTGCTTTTCCAGTTGGGAGCTCTTCTTTCCTTCCCTTATGCATGTGTGGAGGCTGAAGGGGTGTTTGTTTGTCAGTGTGGCCTGCGGGCTCCGCCCTTCACCCTCCCCTCAAATACCTTTCATCCCTCACCTGTCCTGGGGACGCTTGTTTTGAAAACCAGAGCCTGGTATGACTGACTAGAAATCTAAGAACTTCTGGGCAGAGTTACAGAATATCCACTCTTTAGTGAGAGCTCTGCATGTGGGCTCTTGGCTATCCTTCCCTGTTTCCTCTTCGCTGGAATAGATGTGTCAGTCCCCCACCTCCCCGTCCTTCCCACCTGGCTGGGCCAAGTTTTGTGTGTGTTTTTTTTTTTTTTTCTTCCTTATGAGGCATGACATCAAGCCAACATGGGAAGAGCTCTCCTTTCCTGGACCAGGGCTATGGGGAGGGTGGGCTTGTGGGCTGCTGTATGGGTCTCTCTCCCACCCTTGGTAGCAAACCAGCTGTGTTCTCCTGAAAGCCTTCTTTGACTGCAAGTGCTATCATTGGTTTCCTCTTGCATAACTGGAATCAGGCCTTTCGAACTTGACCTGCACATTTATGCAAACAATATGCAAGAGCGTGTGCCAAATGTGGGCAAGGGAAGACCTTTTGCAGTTGGGAGTGCAGCTGACACCTTGTGCCTAGAGGGACAGAAACTGCAGGGGGTTGGTGCAGAGGGTGGAGTCGAGGGGAGCCGGTGGGGTGGGGGGCGTGGCTGATGTCTGCAGCAGTGATGCAAGACCCTGGGGTCTCCTCCTCTGCCTTGCCACAGGGCGAAGGGGGTGGCCAGGGAAGGGGCAGACAGAGCCAGGGCTTCCCTGTGCCTTTCTCACTGACAGAGGTGTCTTTAGAGCTGGGGGTGGGATAGAAGAATAGGCTTCCCCAGGGACAGGTCTAGGGACATATCTGGCTCTGAGAAAGAGTTTGGGAGGGCCAGAGCCCATCACAGTTACATGAATCTATACCACTGTATGTTAGCATCACATTAAAACACTTTGGTCCTCCCTCGGGAGTTAGGCTGTGGGTACTTTATGATCCATTCTGACGATCATAGACCCATTTAAACCTCAAGTCTTAACTTGAAGGTCCTCTGGTGAGTATCTAGTCCAGCCCCTTCGTTTGACACATGAGGGGAGGGGACCAAGACACAGGCCAAGGGGTGGATCTTGGTTCCCAGACCCAGACTCTCACAACCTGCCACACACCTCCCCGGGTGACATCAGTGATTGAACAGCAGGCTCTCGGCCATCCAGGTGCCACCTGAGATACCCTGGGAGCGAAAAACACTTGTCTTCTTTTAAAGTGTCAGTAGTTACTTTACAAATGAACACCCTCCGACCCCTGTCATTCTCAAGAATCTACACAGGCTAAGGGACACCACAGGCTCTAATTGTGTTTTTCCAAAGACCAGGCAGTTGGTCTGGCTGCGCTGGTTGCTCTTAGATGGACAAATAATTTCTGGGCTTGCAAATAATTTGGGCTTCCCAAATGACCGAGTTTCCCTGATTACTCTCTGGCTGTTCCTAGGCAATGAGGCAATTATTGAGTTATAGAGAAGGAAGAGAAAGAAGGGAATGGCAGGATAGGATGGAAGAGTGATAAAAATAAGCATTTATTGAGCACTAACTATATTCCTGACACTCTGCTTCGTGCTTTACCCAATATTATCCTCATCTTACAGACTGAGGAAATAGAGGTTTGGAGAGGAGGTTGACATTACAAATGTCTCATGTCTAGTAAGAAAGAGGACCCATGACTCAAACTTGGAGCTTCCTGATTTCAGAGTCCAAGCTTGTCACCACCATGTTCATGGGGCTGTGGTGCAGGGAGAAAGCCAGGTTTCCAGGAAACTTCTAAATGGCCATGGCAAAGAATGTTTCTTTTGTATTCTTCTGTTGCTGTTTTGATGAGTGGTCTTATTGGGATTTTTAGGACCACAGTGGACACGAGGGCAAGACAAAGAGGGATGTTTCCTGGATGATCCATATTCAGGACTTGTTTCTTGCCTCCTCTTTCCTGGGGCTGA
Source organism: Phacochoerus africanus (assembly GCF_016906955.1). Lineage (NCBI taxonomy): Eukaryota > Metazoa > Chordata > Mammalia > Artiodactyla > Suidae > Phacochoerus > Phacochoerus africanus. The sequence goes on along the minus strand of NC_062550.1, from coordinate 70,557,487 downwards.
AGGACTGAAGTTCTTCCAGCAGGTGTGGCCCAGGATCCCTGGGGCTTTACTTCTGTACTGGTAAAGGCAGTTGTAGGTTCAGATAAAAATTCGTTGACATGTGTATCTATCCAACAAGCATTTATTAAACACCTCCTTTCAATTCTTGAACCAATAATTTAGCAAAGTCACTGACCCAACAAACCTAGCTCAGATTCAGAAATTCATAACCTAATTCCAGCAAAACTTTCTGGAGATTCTCCAGGGAAATTTTTTATAACTCTTTCTCATTCCCACTTGTCAGTTATCACGTTACCAGCAGGAACCTCTCCTGTGAAGGATGAGGGAAGAGATGGAGAAGCTGGGTGCTTAGCACTTGAGCTCAAGTTTTGGGGAAGGATGTGGAAGCTAATGAGAGGTTTTGGTGTTATTTGTCACTATCTCTTTTCCCTGCTCTCCCATTTCCTCGGGCACATACGCTAGGCTCGTGATGTCAGAGCCAACTGTTCACTTAAAAATCCATCCCAGCATCCTCAGCTCAGTCTCAGAACTAACTGCCCAGGGCCACTTGCCTGACCCAACGGAATTAACGGAAGCTGCCAACAGCCCTGCCCTGACGGGGCATGAGTTCCTCTTTCTTCTGAGATAGCCTCTTTCCTGTCTTGGAGGAAGAAGTCCTCTGATGTGCAGTCCAGGCTTCAGAATGAGCAGGGAGTTGGGACTCTTACTTATTCTCATGAAGAAGCCTGTTATGTGCTTCCATATATGTGCCAGGACCAGTCTTAGGAAGAGCTGCTGGCAGGGCCAGAGACAAGCCAAGGAGAGAGTTGTAAAAAGGAATTAAAATGCTTGGGGAGGGTCGGCAGTCCCCTGACTGCAGCCAACACTGAAAAGCACTGGTGCTTTGGGCTGAACTGCCAGTAAAGCCATAGACCTATATCTGTTAGACAGACCTGGCTGGTCCCTTCCCCCTGAGATCTTGCAACGTAGCTGCAGGCAGATGGAAAAGACACGGAAAGCATTCATCACGGCACAAGTGTAGGGATCAGTACCTACTGGAGGGCACAGAGAGGGTGTGCAAAAGGAGTGAAATCAGCAGACGAAAGGCCCTCGGATTCAGGGTTTGGTTGTGGTAAAGTCGAGGCATCAGGAAGGATGGCGACAGAGACCTGACCCATACCTCGCCTCGAAAGTTGAGACCCATTCCTGAGAATGTCTTTCTGGGCTCTGGCTTCAGATGTAAGGTTCGGGTTGATGGGTGAATGAACACACACACACAGGTATGTGCATGTACCTGTCCTGGACTTTTGAAAGATTTTTCTCTGGGCTGAAGATCATTAGCTAGGCTAGGCTATCAAGGAAGGTTATAGTTGCTTTTTCTCCAGGTCGCCAAGAAGTTTGACTTTTCATCCACTCTAGTGGAGGGTGGCTGAGCAGCATAGAGGGAAAACCATTGGATTTAAATTTTAATCTTGGCCCTGCCAACCTGTGTGCTTTAGGACAAGCCATTGAACATTTGTGGCTGTGCTCTACAGTAACAGCTCTCTTGCAGGAGGCTTTTAATGATCCAAGAGGGAGCATAACCAGAAAAAATACATAAACTGTAAGGAGCTGTCATCACCTTACAATGGTGATGGTGAGGATGTTTCTACTCCTGGGATGTTGGTACACGTTGTTGCCTAGAGAAGTTGTGTGTACAAGATGATCCTTGCGGTGCTGGGATTTTCATAGTAAGGTTAAAGGATAGTGCTGTTACCTGGGGTTTAACCCGACTACCTGCCACCTGCTGCTTTATCCCAGAAGACAGGGGGCTGAGGAGGGAGCCCGCGTTAGCAACTAACTCAAGACTTTGGTAACAAATGAGTGGAATACACAAAGGGGGGGAAGGAATATTTCACAACCTTTGAGAGCAATATGATGGGCAAGTTATTTTTGTTCAGGAGCACAAAGCAAACAACATTAGCGCCGTAAAGAATGCAAACCACATCTTGCCTATTTAAAGCCATAAAGGAAGGGAGCCCAATTATGCAGGCCGAGCAGGCTCTCTTTTTCCCCCAGCCATGATTTCTGGTTAAAAAGTGCACACAAACCACAAAGATAGTTGATAGCATCTCTTCAACTGCTAATGTGTTTCTTTAGTGTACTTCGTTAAGAAAGAAAATAATTCTAAAAATAAAGCAGCGTCACACTTTCTTCAACTTGCTATCTCATTTGAGGTTTATGTTTATATTCTGTTGAGGAAATCTCAAGACAGCATCCTTTTTCCCTTCAGTAGTAGGTGATGCTTCCCAGGCGTGGAGGGGGAGGTTATAGGCAGTTTTTCCCGGCACATCCTCATTCGTTTACTCACTGTTTATTGACGTCTCACTTCCTGTGCTCTCTCCTGGGTGGGCATGAACAAAAACACTCTAAAGGGACCCTGCCCTTCGGGAAGAAGTGACACACACCCCAGCATCTCTCTTTGATTTGTCAAGAGAGAGCTAACAGGTTTGAGGTTCAGAGAGAGGAGCAGTTAGTTATTTCTAGTATCTCTGAGCTGCAGGGGTAGACCGAGCATCCGAGGAGGCGATAGTGGGCGTTAACACCAGGGATAGACTTCAACCAGATCCCAGGTGGTCTTGGATAATGGGTTAAGGATTCGTGACTTTATTTCTAAGGCACGGAGAGTAATACAATTTTTTGAGCAAGGAAGCAGTGTGATCATCTGGCCATAAATAGCACCTGAGCTCTGGAATCTCAGTTTTGAGAATGAACTTAGAAGACAATTGCATGGGTGGAGTTAAGGTGACTTGAGGATGCTCAAAAGGGAACAGCGATTGGGGTTGGCCTCCTGCTAATATCATGTTTGCTGCTTCTCTTTATTTTGCATGGAGAACTATGCATGGGTACGAAGGAGCATTGGGTTCTTTCGTAATTTACTCTGTGGCTGAAATAGCCTCCGACACCTAGAACCCTAGACAATGTGTCTCCAATGCTGCATGGGAGGAAATGGCTGCACCAGGCTGGGGATATCTTGGTCTAAGCAGAAGGGCATGAAAAGAGGACAGGGTAATATTCCCTAGTGAATGGGTAGATGCCTGAGTGCACCTGCTATTAACGAGGGAGGGGCAGGATGCTCAGGGTGCCAAGCTCCGGTGACCTTGGGTCAAGTCTGAACATTGCCACTAATCTGCTGTGTGACCTTGAACAAGTCGCTTTTCTTCTCTGGGCCTGAGTCTCCTCATCCGTATACGGAAAGGTGAGGTTGGATGGTCTCTAAAATTCCTTTGAGCTCTGACTTTCTGTGGGTCTCTGGTTAGGGTTAGCTATGGCATGGCCCATCTGATGGTCCCCAAGCATCTCTTCCCCCTCACTGGTGCCGAGGGAAGCAAGTCAACAGGAGACACTGTCCCTTAGCTCCCCGGGCAGGCCTTACAACCTGAGTTCCAGGCTTGCCATAGGTCAGCAGTGTGAACTTGGGCAAGTCACTTAACCTCTAAGAGCCTTTGTTTCCCTTCTAAAAGAAGGGGTAAATTAACGTGTCCATTCCCTCTAGCCAAAGACGCTTCCTTTTGACCATGGGCCAAGCTGTAGGACCATACTCTCTGACCTAGATCTTGCCTACGGCTGAGTTTTTGCGGCTCAGGATCAGGAGACGATGCAGAGAACTTAGCGTGCAGTTCACCTTGGTGTCAACCTTCTGGTTCCTTTGCTGCAAGGTGTGCTGTTGGCTCCTGTGACTTGCTAACAGTTGTGTCGTAGCATTGAAGACCATGGGCAGAATATAGTATCACTTGCAACACAGGCGACCACTGGAGACAAAAAGGATGGTTAGTTCTTATGGGACTCGGACAATGAAAACACGTCCTGGAATCCAGCCGGGTCTGCTTTAGAGAGCCGGGTGGCTTTCTCCTGTACCCGGTCACAGGCTGTCCTTCCTGTCCTGCAGTATTGACATAAAGGAATAGCAAGACGTGGCTGCTGTAACATTAGTTTCTCTTTGACTCCCTATGGAGAAATTGAGGGGTCTGTGATTATCTATGACGAGTCTAGTCTGGCTAATGAGGTTTGAACTGATCTGCGGAATTTCTAGGGCAGAGGCGGCGCTGTTGCGTGTGTCTGTTTGGGTCAGAGACAAGTTTGGACCGCCTTTCTCAGTCATGTTAGTCCCTACTGTGGGAACTGTCGCTCTCAGAAGGCGTGACATGCTCTGCGCCTGCTTCTTTTGGAGGTTTCTGAGTATATTCTTCAGAGAAACTTGGAGGCGTGGGGATCTGAAGCATCTGAAAGTCTTTCTCCGTGATCCTGAAGAGGTAAAGTTAGTGGCTTGGCAGGTGGATGTACACCCGGTGTCTACAGGAGAAAGAACCCCGTGGTGGAGCACATGCCGTATTAGGAGGATATTATTTAGCACAATGCGGGGGGGGTGGGGCAGCCAATGCTTTGTCCCTCAAGATGGACAGACTCCTTGAGCGGATTCAAATAGTTCCCGCGAAGCAAGAACCGACTGCCTCTTGTAGGTAGACGAGCCCCAGTATCAGTTCCCGTTCCTGGCAGGCTGGGTTTTGCTGGTAGGTTTGTCATAACCTCAGCAGAATCACCTTGTCAAAGCAGAGGCAGGCTTCAATTTTTAAAGACCCAAGTTTGGAATTAACTACACGAAGGAAACCTAAAGCACTAGAAGGGCTCTGTAGAAGGAAACCCACCTTCTCAAGCGTTCAAAGAAGTGTTGGTACATTTTGCCACATATCAGTTAAAATCAGAGCAGTCGCTAAGGTTGGATAAAAACACCAGAGTTTTGTGTGTTTCCTAAGTGGCAGAAGACCATAGGGAGTAGAGCAGCAGCGGGAGGAAGGTAAAGGAGCTTGTGCTGAGAAAAGAGAGCAAAGCACAGTGAGAAGCACTAGACGATGACATGCGCGTGAACAGGAACCTCAAGGGCTTTGCACATCCCTTCCGGGAGCCATCATCACACTTCTGTTTAGTTGACTACAATATGTGCATGTATATATAAACTTTCTTTTTAAACAAGGTGTGGAAATAGCAGAACTTACTTACATCATGAAAACAGTATAGAAAACTTGGGAAGGGTGAATTGTGAGAATTTGAACCAAGGCCTCTGTTCAGAGCAAAATAGCATGCCAGCATTATTGGCATATAGTACATTAATTTGGGGGGGACCTCTTAAACGCCTAAGACTTTTTATCTCAGAGCTAAAAGCTTTTCTAATTATCTCAAAAATGTAGTAAAAATAAAAGGACCATTATGTAAATATGGTTTTCAGTATTCACACACAAAAAAACCCACACTTGAATGACTTCCCTTATAGGTATTTTGGACTGTTTGGACTCTAGATATTTCTGGAATGCACACACCACAACTGATGGATATTTTTGATCAGTTCTCTTTAGTTTCCCAAGAGAGGGGAAAACTAGAGGGATAGAAACAGAACAATTAGAGGAAGCTGGCTTCCAATAATATGAAATTATCATTAGGAGGCTAGTGATATTTCTTTTTCATGGAAAGTGAAGAAAGGTTAGATCGGGAGTTCCCGTTGTGGTGCAGTGGAAACAAATCCGACTAGGAACCACGAGGTTGTGGGTTCGATCCCTGGCCTCACTCAGTGGGTTAAGGATCAGGTATTGCCGTGATGAGCTATGTTTTAGGTCCCGGACACGGCTCAGATCTGGTGTTCCTGTGGCTGTGGTGTAGGCTGGCAGCTACAGCTTCAGTTCAACCCCTAGCCTCCATATGCTGCAAGTGCGGCCCTAAAAAGAGCCCCCCTCCCCCAAAAAGAAAGGTGAGATATAGAAAAACAGATTTTGACCTCTGCACTCAAAAGAGAGTGGCCTAACATGGTTTTAGGCAAGAGCCTGTGTTCTTGATAGTTGTGTTGAGCTGTATGATAAAGGCACCTGTGTCACTGGGACAGGGAGAAGCTTGATGTTTGTGTGTCTGTGCAGACAAGATTATGAAGTGGTCCTGTTTTTTTGTCTTCCCTGTCGTCAGTGACTGTGTCTGACGTCAGAGTCCTGGGGAGATTACGCCCAACAGAACCCCCTGGCCCTGTGTCTGCATCTGTACCAAAAACGGAGGCTGGGTTGTAGGCACCAGGCTGGTTCCCAAACATCCGGGGTTGTGTTTCTCTTCCTCGTATAGACCGATTCTTCAGGACAGCTGGAGGACTCAAAAACAGAGAATGACTATGGAAGGATCTGGAGGAATAAACAGCACAGGGGAAAGGAACAATTCCTTTATTGATAATTTCCTTCTCTGGGAGTCACTTATTCAGAAGCCAAGAAATTGGAAGCAGGCGAGCAAGGCTTCTGAGTACCTAAAATAAAAGTCCTCAATACCCCACATTTCTACAGGAGCTCAAGGCCCGCTCATTGGTCTGGCACATGTTCTAACCTGTCTTGTTAGCATGCTTACAGAAGCTTAGATGTGCTGGTGGAGGGATGGGAAAAGCCCACATGTGGGTGGAGGCTGAAGACCCTACGCTGACGAAAGAAGCCAGATACTCCAAACACATGTCTACAGAAATGTCCAGAAGAGGCAAATTCAAAGAGACAGAAGGGAGAGGAATGGTTTCCAGGCTGGAGGGAGTGGGGTGGAGAGTGATAGTTAATGGGTATGGGGTTTCTTTTGCTGGGAGGGATGAAAATATTTGGAATTAGATGGTCGGGAAGATGGTGCAACTTTATGAATACACCAAAAACCACGGTAAAGGGAGACGTTTTGGATATGTGACCTATATTGTAAAAATAGACAAAGAAGAGCCCAAAGATCTGGAAACCAGGTAATCTGAAAGCAGGAGCAGAATCGGACAGAAGGAAGTCTCCACCCAGGAAGCAGAGCCACTTCGAACCCTGAGCTCTGTCTGCCTCTCCATCTGTAGCCTCTGCCGGCTTCCATCCCTGCAACCCCCAGATGCATCTGACGTCCCTGCCAGCCATGGGCAGCTCTGGGTGCCAAGGGGGAGAAAGGCGATTAAGACATGGTCCCTGCGCTCAGGAGGGGTGATGGCCCCCGCAGAGCAGTGGGCGCCCATGTAGAAGACCCCCTGGAGAGAAGATGGTCACCTTATTTCCAAAATGATATTTTAAGAAGGTGTATGGGGGGGGCGGTCCTCAGGTAATAGATTTGAAAAAAGCAATCAGCACCACCCACCTTTTAAAGAAATATGAAAACCTTGGTCCAGTTGCAGTGAGCTAGGAAGATAATGCATGTGGAATGGTTCATTTCCCAGAGAAGCGGGAGGCTTGCTGTATCTGCGGAAAGGCGGATGTCCCCATGGCCCTCCCTAACCCCAAACGGTGGGTGGATCCCAAGTATTTGCAATCCTCTGGCCTCCTGGGCATCTGGGATCTCAGGGCAGTTGCACAGCTTGTTCTAACTGTTGGTATTTTCCCAAAAGACTCAACGTGGCTGCCTTTCACTCTGAGGGCTGAGATGGCACTGAGTTAGAGGAGTGGAAGAGGGCCCACGAGTGGGGGCTGTGGCTGGGAGTCGCTGGGGAGGGGACTGATTAAAGCTGCCCCCCTCCCCAGGCCCTCCAGCATCCGTTTTCTAAAGCAAGGGGAGCCTGTGTGTGCCTCACCTCCGTGGTTCTGCTGTAAGACCACAGCTGGTCTGGACCCGGCACTGTCGTTTCTGGGTGAGCGCACACCTTGGGACTGGTGTGTCTCTGAATGAAGGACTAGGCACTCTTTTAAGTCCCTGCCTCGGTGAACAGCCATGTCCCGAGTGGCTTGAGAGGGGGCCCTGGAGGCAGGGGGAAGGGAAGATCTGAGGCCTCTTTCAGCAGAACACCCACCTGGGGAACACAGGGCCTTAGCTCAAAATGGCCATTTCTGTGCTCGGGCCGCTGCCGGGGACCCTAGGTACTGGCTTTGGACACAGGGAATGCTTTTATTTATTTATTATTATTATATTTGCTTTTTAGGGCTGCACCCGCAGCATATGGAGGTTCCTAGGCTAGGGGCTGAATTGGAGCTGCAGCTGCTGGCCTACACCACAGCTCACAGCAATGCCGGATCCTTAACCCACTGAACAAGGCCAGGGGCTAGAATCCTGGATTCTAATGGCTAGAATCCTGGATACTAGTCAGATTTGTTTCCACTGAACCACGATGAAACTCCCAGGACCTGCTTTTAAAAATACACATTTAGGAGTTTTTAAAGACAGGAGCTCCAACCTGCTCCTGGAACGGATACATTGGAAGGGAAGACCCTCCTTTGAAGTCAGGGCTTCGCACAGAGGCTACACTCAGTGGTGTCCAGGAGCTGAAAGCGAAGGGCTGGGGACCCGAGTCTTGGGAGACTAGAACCCAGCTAAGCGGGGCAGGGGGGGCAGATGGTAGCAATGGAGGGGCCGGGGGCATGTTTCAGCGATTGACCTCAGAGCGTTCATGGACCCGGGACTTCACCTGGGCTCGTGCAGGTGCTGGGCTTGGGGCAGGAGAGAGGAGGGAGGAATGGAATGCAAGCCAGCCAGGAGTCTGAGCTTGAGGGCTAGCCCTGGCCCCCAGCCTCCTTTCTCCTCTCCCCAAGAGGCTCCCTGGCAGGTTTAAGGAGCCCAGCCTCTCCGAGGGTGCAGCGGCCCTCTGGCATTACCTTCAGTCATGGGGATTTATTGTAAGGATACCTCTGGAAATTGGGGGGTGGGGGCCTTCCATAAACACTGAGGGTGGATTGGCTTCCAGGAGCTTGGAACAGGATTCTGGATCTGAAGCAGCTCAGGGATCTGCTTATCTCAGCTCCACAGTGAGAGGGAACCCTCGGTGGAGGTGCCTGGCGCTCTGCTCCTCCTCCGCTGCCCACCCGCCCCCCTCCACGGCCCCTGCTGCTCCTTCATGGCCCCTGCCCGTTGGATCTTCTCTCTGTGTGTGTGTGCTTTAGCTTTTAGTCCCATCGCCAGCTGCCTTTTCTCTCACTTTCAAACCTTTGGAGGGCGTTTGATCAGACCCCTGTCACAGCGGCCCGTGTCGGCAGCCGTTTTCACACGAGGCCACCTCTGGAAATGATGAACGGGCCGTCCTGGCCTGAAGTCAGATGCCCCCCTGTCCAATCAGCCACAGCTTGGAGGGCAGGCTGGCGGCAGGGGGCCTGGCGTCCTAGGTGGAAGGAGACTGTTTGTGTCGGTGGCAGGACGTGTGTGTGCGGGTGTGTCAAGTGGGGGAAGAGCGGGTCTCCTAAGACGTGGCCTGTCTGCACTCATGTCCCAGCCATAAAAAACAGGAAGTCAGTGCTCATGAGACCTAGTCCTACCCGCAATGCTGTTTCTTGGGTCAGATCTCCTGGAGCGAGTCTGGGAACGGCTGCCTCACCCCCCAAGATCTCTCTACCCCGTTTTGGGGTCCCGTAAGAACAGGAAGAGGTGACTGGAAGGTTTGCGGTGCTCTTTTTGGCTACAGGAGAGAATTCTCAGATTGCCCTAGAAATGGGCGCCGCTCTGCCCCTACTTACCTGACATCTCAGCCTGTTTGAACCTTTTCCTTTTGACACCAAACTTAACCTTTCCAAATTTCAGAGTAGTATCTGGGGCCTCGTAAGTGCTTACCTGTCTGATAAATGAATGAATGGACAAATGAGTGAGAACCATCAGCTCTTGAAGGAGGGCTGCCTGGGAGAGGGGGTCAAGGCACCTGGCTTTGCTAGAAGAAAGACCTCGCTTTGAATCCTGGCTCTGCCCCTTACAAGCTGTGTGACACTGGGACAAGTTACCTAACTTCTCTGAGCCTCCCTTTCCTTAAAGGTAGAATAACACCTAGATCTAAAGGCTCTGGAGTCCCTGTGATGTGGGTGCGATTCCTAGCACAGGAGCAGAGCTGGAGGGCTTGCATTGAGAGCTATAATGACTGGGCTGACTCCAGGGGCCTGGGGGATGGGACCACCTCCCCCCGATCCCTACCCCACTTGCGGTGCCAGGCCCATTGGGAAGTCAGCTGCCCAACCATGGCTGTGGAGAGGGATGCGAAGTCCAGGCCCATCCTTCGCCGCTCGTCTCCTCTTCACTCCCAGGGAGTTAGCAAGGCGGCCGGTGGACTGCAGGACCAATTCAACCAAGGCGAGGCTAAAGTGCGGCAGGCGGGGTGTATCCCAGAAGCCAGGCCATGGGAAAGAGCTGGGGACGACCTGGAGCCCACACGGGGGTGACACCACCAGTGGTGCCAAAATGTGCATGGAGTAAATGAAGGTTTAGAGGCAGAGACCAAGTCGGGGGTCAGGTCTCAGGTCAAGAGCCAGCAGGACCAGAGAACTGGAAGCCCCGGGGCTGGGTGTCAGGGCCTGCTGCCTGGAGGGTGACCTCTGATCGGAGGCAGGGAGCACCTCCTTCATCTCTGGCCCTGGAGTCCGCGTGCCAGCTTGATGCCAGGCAGGCTCTTCCAATCTGAGTCTATGACGCAGTGCGGACAGGGAAAGGCCCAGGTGCCCAGAAACCCTGGCGGGGACTCCAGGCTGGTTTTGCGGCCATGTACGGGTGTGCTGGTGAAGACAAGGTCCCTGTCACCGTCCTCCTTCCTGCCTCCCCCAACTCAGGCTCAGTTCCTCCATCATGTTCCATCTGCCCCATCTCGAGTCTCTCCCACCGAAGCTTTTCATCCTTCTGTGCCCTGCCTCGCAGCCTTGAGGCCTCACCCAGCATCAAGGATTTAGCCTTTCCATGTCCTCCCAAGCCTCCTAATATGTCCCCATCATGCTCGCTTGCTTCTTTATGACCCATCGTGTCAATCCCTTCTGCAAAAAGTATGTCACTCCCTTGGCCTTATTGTTGGCGCATGTCAGCCGCCACAAAGAAAGCTCAGCCTCGCTGGATGGCTTCTCTGTTCCCACTTGGGGTGGCTGAGAGCTGCCGAAGGTCACGCAAACTCCCAGCTGTAGGTCAGCTTTGGCTTTCCCAGCTGTGCTTAGTCCAGGATGAGGCATCAGGTGCCTCCGCAACCCCCATCCCTGGCCTCCACAAGGGCCGTCCCAAACCCTCACCTGTCTCCCTGAGCTTTCTTTCCTGCTGACTTGCTCCTCCCTCACCCCAGCTCTGAGCTGCCTCACCTTGTCCTTCAAGGTAAAAGCCAAGTTCAGTTCCTGGGCGGACCTTCCTTACTGCCTGGCCCCTCCCCGCCCCTTGCAGCCCCTCCTCCCACCGTGGTGGAGGGGCAGCTCCTCCCCAGGGCTCAGCGGAGTCCCCTCCCCTTGGGGGGGCCTTACTCCTCGTCTGATCTGGTGGTTCTCTCACCGCCCGCATCTTTTCCTCACCTCACCACCGGGTCCTTCCCATTAGCATTTAAACACGATCCTGTCTCTTCCAATAACATTGACGACAAAATTGTCTTTCAGCCCTGGGTCCCTCTGAAACAATGGCCCTGTCACCGCTTCTCTTTGCAGTCCAATATTATTGAAAATATTGTCTGCACTTCCTGTCCCTAATGGCAGTATCCCCTCCCATTCACCCGTCAAGCCTCACAACCTGGCTTTCACTGGCCACCCCCCACCCCTCCATAAATCCCCTATGACCACTGGGCTGAAACCACTGCTGACCGGGGTTATACAAAGCCCAGGGGACACCTCTCCCAGGCCCCTGCCTCCTCCGAGGCTGCTCCCCTGAGATGCTCTCCCACCCTAACCTCCCACAGGGCTGCCTCCTGGTTTTCCTTCTGTCTCTCTAGCCGGGTCTTTTCCAGTCTCCTCTCCCAGAGCCTCCTGCTCTGTCCTCCCCACTTAAAGCCTGGGGTTTTCCCGAGTTCCCCGTCTCCTCCCCTCCCTCCCTAATCACCATGTTCTCCTCCGGTTCAAGTGCTATCATGATGCTGATGACGGCTATGGAATGGGGGCCCAGCCAGGAGCCTTTCCTGAGGGCCACCTGTCAAGGGGTCCCCTCCTCCTGGCTACATCCCCAAACTGATTCCTCCCCTCACTCCCGGCTTCTCCTGCTCCTCCTCTTTTCCTTGTCTGGGCAGATGTGTCTCCAGCCACCCAACTGGCCAAAGCCAGCCTTGTAGGACTCCCACCTCTGACTCAGCCCACCTGGATGCTTCTGCTCCTCCTCCTCCTCTTTGGTGGTTCAGTCTTCTCTGCGCCCAAACCCAACCCATCAGCCAGCTCAGCTGACTCTCCCTTCTTACTGTCGGCGGAGTTCATCCTTCATCTCAGCTGCCATGGGTTCCTCCAGACCCCGGCATCTCCTGCTGGGGCTTATGCAGTGCTGCTCCCCCCTGCCCTGAGCTCTCTCTGCCCCATGTGGTCCCCTCCTGTCCATTCTCCACTCAGAGGCCAGGAGGAACCTCTGCAAATGCAGCCCTGCTCAGCCATCCTCCCGCTTAAATTCTTCACGGATTCCCCAATGCCTTCAGGATAAAGTCCAAACTCCTTAGCGGGGTGTTCAAGGCCCCCCACCCCTCGTGGTATTAATGAGCATAGCGAGTAGGACCCGGAGACTCTCCCTCAGATCCTGGCAGTACTTTTGCTGTGTGACTTTGAGTAAGTTACTTAACCTCTATGAGCCTCCACATTCTTCTCCCTCCAGTGAGGGGACGAAGCCTGCTCCGTGGGAGCCGAGCCTTATTTCTGGCTGCAATAGTTGCCTTTTTATCTCTGTCTCAGGGCGGGCATGCAGCCCATTGGGACCCACTGTTTCCTGCCCCACCCAGCACCCATTATGTCTTGCCCATCAGCTTATCCCCCTTCCCCGATGGATGCCCTTTGCCCTAGCGATGGACTCTGAGCTGCATCATTCCCAGAAGCCACCAGATTCCACCCTGTCCTTGTCTCCACCCAGTGGACACTGTCTGGAGCCCACCACCCCAGCCTGGCGCCTTCCTCTTCTGCTCGCTTAACTCCTCATAATTGTTTAGGGTTCTTCCCAGGAATCTCACCTGCTGGAGGTTTCTTCTGCGCACTGGGACTAGTCGCTGCTCCCAAATGCTTCTGTGGAGTCTTCCCACGCTGCAGTCCAGGGCCTCACCTTGGTCTCTCGAGTGCTCTTGCTGTGCGACATGGCTCCTGGAGGATAGGGGTCACATCTTTCTTATTTTTACATCCCTGGGATGAAGCACAGCCCCTTGGCTGTCCACAAACAAATTTGTTAGATGGACAACTTAAACATGGAATTCGATAAACTTTTGTTGGATGGACAGCTTTAACTTGGACTTAGCTCTGGGCGGTATTCGAATTCTGACTCTCCTTACTGGTTTAGAATGCTCTCTTTCTTGTTTATTTTTCTGTTCCTCTGGGGAGTAGGGGCTGTAGCCCATCAGATTGTAAGCTTCCGGGGGCAGGGCCCTGGCAGAGAGGTCCCCTGTGGAATTGGTGCACAGGGGAGCCCACGCCCACTGCCTGGCCTCGGACAGGAGGGAAACGGCATGTGGGGAGACTGGGCCCTCGTCTTCCTGTGTGAAGCTCCAACCCAGGAGCCGTGGAGGGTCCTGGGCAGCCTCTGAGGTGCTGGGTCATGAGGGGTGGCAGTGGGGACGGGGTCAGAGCACTTTGGGAAGGGAGGTAGAGCCGAGGCCTGGTTGCCTGGGAGAACCCTGGACACGGGCCCAGGGACTGTCAGGCCAGGGCTGACCTTGCCCTCCACATTGGTTTCGGCTTTTGTTTCAAAATCGGTTTCCAGGCCGGTCAGAGCGTCTCTGAATGTCACTTCCCATCAGTTGATGAGTGAACTTGACAGTTTGTAGTGCAAGGGACCCCTGGGGCTTTCTCCTGCCCGATGACCTGGGTTGAGCTGCCAGCCCTCTGCTGCCGAGTCTGCCTTCGCACTGCAGACCCCCACCGCCTCCTGAGCTGTTACCCTCCTACAGGTACTCACCGCTTCCATCTCTAGCACCAGGGGGAGGCGGAATGCAGTCAGTCTGCACAGGCCTCCCCAGGTGTGGTCCTGCTAGAGCAGGGCAGAGGCTGTGCCCTCTGGCCACCCCGGGAAGGCCAGCTTGCCTCCCCCGGGCCTGGTGCTGGGGTCTCTGGAGGCTGATCCCGGGCGGCGGCGGGGGGCGCACAGGCAGCGGATGTGCTCGCCTCCAGGGGAGCCTGGCGCCCCAGAACACTCTTGTTTGTTCTTCTCACTCTCTTCCCCATCCTGAGGGTGTATGACGTGTGTGGAGGTTGAGGGGTGATGAACTTTGGGCCTCTAGTTCTCTTTTTAAAACACCCTTTGCCGAGTCAGAGCTCTAAAAGTGGGTTTTCTGATAATTTGCTAAGAAATGGGGTTGGGCTGGGTTTTCAGAGCAGCTTCAGGAGTCATGGGTTCTGTCTACTAAAAACCCAGGCATCTTAATATAGGGAAGACGTCATTAGGATAACTGGTTCTATGGCCGATTTTGGTAAAAATTCCCTTATTCGCCCTTCCAACAGCGTGAGTTTCCAGAGCAGGGGCCCCACGTCTTTCTGGCCCTGTTGGGAGCCCCGCGACTGGAGGGGAGCATCAGCCGGCAGTCGGGGGTGGGTCAGGCCAGGCAGGCATGGCCCTTCTTGCTGGGCACTGGTGTTTGGGAATGGGGGGGGGCTGGGGCCGCGCCTCCAAAGAGGTCTCTGGAAGGGGACCAGCCCTCTTCCACCCGCAGGGATGGGAACGTGGGCCTATTGGGGAAGGCAGGAGCCAAGCCAGCTGGTGTCAGGAAGACTCCTCCTTTCAGGTCTGAATCTCTGCATGAATGAGGTTTGGCTCTGGGCAGGTACATGAACAGCGAACCAGGGAAGTGCCTGCGGGCAGGTCTGCGATTCCAGGCATGGATGGCTTGCAACCAGCCCCGACCCAGTCTCATCTGCACACACCTGTTCTCCGTCCCTCTCCCATCTCTCTCTCGCGGGCAGGAGTTCTGCTCAGTGCTCCGCAGGGAAGTCAGGAGAAGAGGTGGATTGGATGAGTCCCTGGGGGAAAAAAAAAGACCTTCTCAGGCAGAGATGATCTGAGTCCATCAGGACAGTTGCCCCAGAGCACTGGTGGTGACCGCTTACCCTTTTCCTCCTCTCTGCCTGGAAAAAGTTCTGCAGCTCTTTGCAGGTTCTGGATGCAAGCATTGGTGCATGCAGCAGGGCTGTGAGCTAGATAGGGAATGGGCTTTGAGTCTGTCCTCTGGTGGACGGTGGGGAGAGAAGGGCCCCTCAGGAGCTGGGCCCGCAAAGCCTGGGTCTCAGAGAAATAAGGCAGCGTTGTTAGAAGCAGCGTCCCATGTGTGCCTATATATGTGTGTATTTGCAGGAACTTACGTTTGTAGGGTCAGCCTGGAGTGTGACTGGGTACAGGTGAGAACCGATTTCCCTCCGGTGGTGCTGGATGTGCGGAGGAAGTTCAACAGCAGTCATGATGGCAGTGGGACTTCAGGGGTCTATTTACAAGGCTGCCTGGTTGTGCAAAAGTTATTTTTAAAAATTCACTTCCTGATCTTGCTCCAGAATAATGGAAGCCAGGGAGGCTAAAAATGAAAGTGAGAGGAAGGGATCAGAACCTGGAATGTGTTCTCTCATTTATTCATTCTTTTAATGAGTATATATAAGCCCCCAAGTGCTCAGCGCTGGGCCAGGCAGGGGGAGGGGGACATAACAAAAGGTCTGGCCCTGTCCTCTTGTGGCTCCTCGATGAAACCGAAAGGCACAGCCAGGAAATGGCTGGGCACCTGGGTGGCGCGGGAAGGGGAGGTGGCTGTACTTCTGTCTGTTCATCTCGGTTTGGACATCGGGGGCCCTGGGTACCTGGATTTCCCTGCGTTGGGTATTGTTATGGCCTTTAAGTTCAGAAACTTTTCATTTGAGCAAGTCTGATGGAGATTTGTAAAAATCACCACCACCCCCCCCCGCCCGCCTCCATGCCTGCCACCGTCCCCACCGGGGTCTTAGGAAACAGAATCCACAGAACACAGTTTCGTCTCTCTTTAAAGGTTTGGTCCTAACCCTCCCTTCCATTGACTGTCCCCCAACCCGTTCTTTGCTTCGCTGCTACTGAACCCTGATGAGCTGAAACCCTTACAAATGGAGAACTGACAGAACTGATTTTAAGGAGCAAGTTCAACCTCACGTCCATCCTGAGGCTGTTCAACTTTGGCTTGGTGGTGGCGGTGCTGCAGGGACAGAGTGATGACTGTTCTCTTTCCTGAGAGTGTTTTCCTTCCCTTAAGCTGGGTTCTGCAGACTCATCGTGGTTGGATATAACTTTTGGCTAAAGTAGGACAAAACTCTAAGGTGCGGGGTCAAAGTGAGTGACACGGTGTAAAATAGTTTAAAGGAAACAAACACAAAAAGATTCTCCAGGGGCTGGGAGGCCCCAGGAGAGGTTTCATGGAGAGGAAAGTTAGCGGGGCCTTGGGGACAGGGCAGGGCCTCAGTGAGTGGATGGGAGGTGGCCACATTATTGAAAAGGGGCAGCCTGAACACCCCAGGGGGATCAGAGTGTCTTTATGACATGGTAACTTTTCATGAGGGTCCAGGTGATGTTGCATCCTCCACCCCTCAGCCCACCCAGGATTTATTCTCCAGAACCTGGGCTTGGCTCTCTCCGCCTTCTGCAGGAACCCATGGTACACTTGCTGGCCGTGAGTGCCGATTGGTTAGTAAGCATGAATCACAGGGTGGAAACTGGTACCCTGGCTTTGACTCTGATGACATGAAAGGAGAAGATATCACCATGCCTCGATATGTCCTTCTAAGGCAGAGGAGGAAGAGGACTGGTTTCATTTCCTTCTGGTGCTGCAAAGGCTCATCCCCAGCTCTAGAATCCAAGCTTCCCTACTATTACAGAAGGGTTACAACGTCGCCCTCAAAATCAGGAGCCACCAATGGGTACTAGCTCAGGTGGACATCTTTTATTTTAAAAAAAGAAAAAAAAAACACATTTAGGGTCTTTCTTCAATTGACAAATCCTTGGAAAATCCAGAAAAATAGGGAAAGGCAAAAAAATATAGCCACTTAACTGGGCCCAAGATTACCCTTTCATCTGATGCCCAGCTGTGCATCCACTTGAAGTGGGAGGAGGGCCTGTTGAGATGCTCTCAACAACTATTTTTTAAATGTAGAAAAACTTAAATTAAAACTTAGCATGCTAGAACAAGGCGCTAGAATCCATTTGATCCAATAGCTCTTTATTGAGAGCATTATCATGACTTTGGTTTAAGAGGAGGGATTCAGCCAAATTGGCAATTTCACCCTTCTATCCCAAACTCCCAGAAATGATAGAATATATACTTTTAAAAATACAAGCAGTGCCAGGAAACAAAAAAGGATGTCCTTGGTACATCAGAACCTGAGGAATCCCTGAAGGGTGGAAGGCAGTCAAGATCAGATGGATGAAGGAAGCCTCATCTCCAAATGTCCCTGTAGGAGAGGGATACCACAAAATGTGCTCCAGGACTGGGAGTGGCAGCTGTGGGGACAGAGAGAAGGCTGGCGTACATGACAAGGTTAGCAGTGGGGGTTACCAGGAGGCTCAGGCAGGCAGGTGCATCCCTGCACTCCTCTGCCGCTGATCCCCCAGGGCAGGCAGTGAGTGACAGAGATTGCCTGTGCTTGGGTTAGAGAAGCAGAGCAGGACTCCACGTGGCCCACACAACCCAGGACAAAGACTTCCATTTCTCCGCTCCCTCTTGGCTCACTCTCCCAAGAGCAGGCATTTTCCCTGGCTTATATGGATGGGCTGGAGTAAAACCCATCCCTTCGTGCCTCCCACTTTTTCCCTCTGAGGATGAGGCCAACATGGACTGTCTGATACAAAAATGAACATTCCCCCAGGATTCACCATAAGGGTATGGAAAACCAGTGCTGTGAAAGAGAGGTACTGATTGCAGGAAACAGAAGTTCACACCCCAAGAAATGCTAACAGTGTAAGCAGAATAGGACTTTTCTGGAGACTTTGGGGGTAAGTACAGCTATTGGATCTGTAAAAAATTAGCCAGAGGACTTGGGAACTAAAAATGTTCCAGTGAAATGTAAAAATGAACAAATGGGCTGGACCAGCAGAGTGGACGTGACTGAAGAGTAAGTTGGTGAACTGGAGGCATTTTCTTTGGCATGTGGTCTAAAGGACCATGAGCTGGAGACACACAAAGTAATGTTAATATGTGGAGAACACATTCTGGCCACAAGAAATTTCTGAAGGAAGGAATGGGTGGAGTGGAAAGAAGAGACTAGAAAAAATCACTAGGGAGTTCCCGCTGTGGTGCAGTGGCTTAAGAACATTGTCTCTGTGGTGGTGCAGGTTTGATCCCCAGCCCAGGGCAGTGGATTAAGAATCTGGCACTGCTGCAGCTGTGGCATAGATTCATTCCCTGGCCTGGGAACTGCTATATGCCATAGGTGCAGCCAGAAAAGAAAAGAAACACTAGAAGAAAATTTACCAGAGGAAAGAAAAGAAACCAAGACAAAACCCGAAGATTAAATAGGATGACCAAGTGCTGAGCAGGGGAAATGACAAACACCTGTGAATAGATTCATCACCATAACAAAGTTAGAGGAAAACCTTTTTTGGTCTTTTTGTCTTTTCTAGGGCTGCACCTGAGGCATAGAGGTTCCCAGGCTAGGGGTCCAATTGGAGCTGTAGCCGCCTCCACAGCAATGCAGGATCCGAGCCGCATCTGCGATGTACACCACAGCTCAGGGCAACGCTGGATCCTTAACCCACTGAGTGAGGCCAGGGATCGAGCGTGTGTCCTCATGGATGCTAGTCAGGTTAGCCAACTGCTGGGCCATGACAGGAAAACTATTTTTTTTTTAAAAAAAGAAAAAGGAAACAACTTTCAGAGAGAAGGAGGAGAAAAAAAGATGCTCTACAAAGGAGGATGAGAGGGACCACAGACCTCTCACTGGCAACACCAGATGCAAAGAGGCAGTGGAACTGCGCACAAAAGCGTCGGGGTGGGGAAGAGAGCGAGCCTGGATCTGTCCCCGGGAAAACTCTCCTTCAAGTGCAGAGGGGATAAGTGTCATTTTGGGCATCATGGATTCAGAGTTTACCGTCCCTTGGCTCCCTCTAAATAGTCCCTAGAGGTCATAAAAAGGCAGGATAAAAGTGGGAGAGAAGGACTTCCTTTTCACTGACGGCACACACTTCTGTCTCCTGAGGAGCGAGGCAATCTCCATCAGTTTGCTCCTGGTTGGAAGAGTGTGAGCTCCCCTGTCATCTCCCCAGGAAGCAGCTGCCGCTACAGAAGGTCTCTGGCTACCCTTGCAGCGTCACCGTGTTAAAAGCATGCTGTGACCCTGACATTGGAGCTCTCCCCTCGGCCCTCATCCACGCCCTTGCTTTTGTCTCCAGAGCCTCACGAGGCCTGTGCCTGGCTGGGGCTGCCACCATCCTGTGAAGCGTTTGCTGTCTCTCAGTCCTCAAATCCATCCCACGCATGCTCAGGGGGATGAGCCGGGGAGCGTTTCTCCCTCCGGGCGGATGCTCTGGGTCGCAGTCGACACACCTGTGCAACCTTTTCTGCTCGGAAGCAGTGCGCTGGCAGACAGATTGCTGAGAGCATCAGGCGTAGGCCTGGCTGAGCAGAGGAAGGCCTACCCGGGACCTCTGCGAACTCTGGCACTTGGAGAGCCTTAGGATGGAGGAGAAGACCCATCAGGAAGACACCCTGGCAGCCTTGGGAAGGAAGGAATGAAATAACAATGGATCTAGGAGGCCACAGGTATTTGAAGTCTGGGTGAACCCACAAGCTGCTGCTTTAGGGTACCTGGCTGGTGGGAGAGGAGGTGTACACAGCTGCCCCAGGGTCCCTGAAGTCTGAGCTGAGCTGGGCACCACAGGGCCTGCCTGGGAAGTGCTCTGGATCCCCTGGCAGACCTCTCCATGGGGGAGGATTTGGAAGATCTTTAAAAATTCATGTTATTAAAGTAATTTCCCCCTCCAGTTTCTCTCCTCCAAGTAATCATGTCTGAGAAAAGCAAGCGGAGCTAATGTTCCCAGCATGTTTGTGCTTCCCTGGTGGCCACTGTTGGTGGCCGGGTCTGGTTCTCTGTGGGCGGAGCTCTTCCTGGGCCTCCCTTCACCCACGCGGGCCTTGGCTGGGTTCTCTCCGGCTCTTTGGGTCAGAGGAGGCCGAGACTAGCTGGGGTCCCTCGACTGTCTTCGCAAGAGCCCCAAGAACTTGGCTGATTTTTTTTTTTTTGTCTTTTTGCTATTTATTGGGCCGCTCCCGCGGCATATGGAGGTTCCCAGGCTAGGGGTCGAATTGGAGCTGTAGCCACCGGCCTACGCCAGAGCCACAGCAACGCGGGATCCGAGCCACGTCTGCAACCTACACCACAGCTCACGGCAACGCCGGATCGTTAACCCACTGAGCAAGGGCAGGGACCGAACCCGCAACCTCATGGTTCCTAGTTGGATTCGTTAACCACTGCGCCACGATGGGAACTCCTGATGTTTTTTTATAATCCTAGAGAGTACCATGGAGGGGGCCCCCAAAGCCATAGGGAGGCTTGGATTTAGACTCTTTTCCTCAGATAACCACCTTCTTGGCTTTTTAAAAAAGTACCTCTGAAGATGTAACTCTATTGTAGCATCTCTTGGAAAGACTTGCTTGCATTTCAATTGCTGTTTGCCAAGGAAGCTTAAACCACGCCCTGTGCAGGCCCATCGGGCTTGAGAAGGACCAGCCTGAGGATTCTCTCCTGCCCCTGAAGAGCCCTGGACACATGGGCCTCGTGCCATCTCTGCCCTGGAACGAGGAGGCTTCTCGGTTCTTGAATGCATCATGCATGTTGCGTGTTTTTACGTTACCCATTAGTGTCGGATTCGACCCTCTGATTTATTTTGTGCTTCCGGCACCATTGACCCATTTAGAAGCAACTGAGCAGAAGTGGAGACACTGCAGCCAGGAGGGGCAGAGAGGAAGAGTGGGGGCAGGCAGGAGAGGACCAGGAAGTCTTCTGTGGCTGCCTTGCCAACAGACACCCAGGAGTCCCCGTCCATGGATGCCTTGCGCCGGCGCTCCCTCCCGCACGCATGGAGAGCCCTGAGCCCTCTCTGCAAGCCCCACTTGAATGCAGTATTTTAGAATATACAAGTCCCACCAGGAGACCAGAGGATTTGAGATCCTTAGGGCGAGGGGGTGGCATTGAAAGCTTTCTTTAAAAAAAAAAAGAAAAAGAAAAATCATTGAGGATAAGTAGGGTTGGGTGTTCATGTGGCCCACGTGCTGAGCCCTTGGAGCACAGGCTTTCCCAGCATTTCCTCCTCCTCCTCCTTGTTTGTTCAGAGAGCTGGGGACAGCATCTCTCCTGAGAATGCCACCATGGGGTCCCCAGGGATAGAGTGGAGAGTTCAGCTTTTCCAAACTCTACAGCAGGAGTAAAGACCAGGAGTACCAGGGACTCTGTGGGCAGGGAGAGACCTTAGCCATCCCCTCCTGTCTCTCTCGGCTCCTTCCTACCCCAGGGTCTTCAGTTATCCATGGCAGAGCTGGGATTAAAATTTGAGTCTCTTATTTCCACTTCAGTCGTTTCTGATTAATTTTTTTGTTTGCTTGTTTGTTTGTTTGTTTTAACCCCAGAGCATCATGCTTCTTCTGAAGCCTGCAGGTCAGGGCACAACTTAAGGGCAGGCCGAAGAATGAAACACTCATGTAACAGGATTTGAAAGCGTGTGGGGTGAACTCCCACCCCCCAGTTATGCTCCCAACAGCTATAGCTGATGCTTGACCTTCCACCATTAGAGATTCATTCCTCTGTAATGCAGAGGTGGGGCCAGCTTCCGGAGCCTCCTGGTGCAATGCTAATACCTCTGGGAAGGCCACAAACAGCTGAGGGCTGCTGCCCTGCTTGGGCTGTTTCTCCATGAGACTTGCTATCTAGTGGTGGTGGAGGAGGGGAAGGAGGGGCAGAGAGATTTTGGAACTCACTGACACAGGACTACAGAGCTGGGACTGGTGTAGACACCCCATACAAGCTACCACTTACCTGCACCTACATGTATGATGGCACATGACCAGATTCACTGGTGGGAAACTCCTGTAAATATCAGCAACTATTTGGAAACTGAAAGGGAAAGACAGGACTGCCCCCCACCTGCTCTCTGAGGATGCCCAGCTCAAGGCATCGACACAAGCAGGTTCTCCCCACTCCCTAGGGCTTCATTGGCATGGATGGACCTGCATGGGCACTTTTGTCCAGAGCTGAAGGACGCAGAGTCTGTGCTATTGTTGTGTGTGTTGGAAGACCAGGCAAGAGACCAATGGCGTGTCATCTGCCTTCTACCCCGACACGGGGCCTTGTGCCCTTGCAGGTGAATGGAAGGCTGGAAATGGAAAGGGTCTCCAAGAGGCCCTGTGAGGCTTGGAGCATGAGGAGTGGGCTTGGAGCTTGGTTAGATCTGCCCCAGCCTCTGCACAGCATCCAGAAGTTGCGGGGGGCGCCAGGAGACAGCAGCTTTGCAGAGCCATCAGCATCCTCGCGAGGGACCCAGTCAGCGTGGGCAGGGCTCCTGGAAGCGAGCTCAAGGTCACGGGCATTGACTAAGGGGAGCAGAGATGACAAAGAAGAGCCAATGTGAATACGTATGCTGTGGTCCTGCAGGGGCTCCTAGAAACTCTCCGGGAGGCTTTGGGGCGGGGGGCATAAGGGATTCTCTATGACATGGGCGTTCAAGAACAACTCCGGGCCTTTGTTACCTAGTTATGACACAGGGTGGTGTGGCCTGGTTGTACTGGAGTTCCTCCTCCACCATCTGAACCCTGCCCGGGATGCTGAGACAAAAATGCCTCTCATCCCAGGACCCAGAAAGGAGCCCTTGGCCTTCCTGAGAAAAAGTCAGTAGCTCACGGATGCCACCTCTTTCCTCCCCACCCAGATCTAGGCCATGATGCTCCAGGGCTGGAAAATTGGTTCCAAGCTCTCTCTGGGAGAGAGCAGAGTTTTCAGGGACTCTTTTAGCCAATCAGGTGAAGGAAGGGGGACACCTCGCCTTGTCTTATGAACTTGAGGTAAAACGAGGCAGAAGGAGGAGGCCAAGATTTGCTCAGAACCTCTCAGCAGGGAAACCAGGACCTAAACCTTCCAGGGCCTGGTACATGGGCCAGTGGGGGAGGACAGGTATAGATTTGTTTAAAAGAGAAAAGGCCATCTTTGCAGGCTGGGAAAGAGTCAGGGCGTAGCAGCAAAGGTGTTCTGACGTCATTCACCCCCTCTTCCTCCATCCTCCACCTGCCAACGTGGGGTTCCTTCCTTCCTGCCAGTGACGGAGCCCCAATTTGCTCAGGATGCATTTACCGAGTCCTGACACCGCTGAGTGGCAGATCTGGCCGCTTGCATAAGCTGAGTTTTCCAGAAGTTTAAAAAAAAAAAAAAAAAAAGCAATGTCCTCCTTACCTGCAAGTATGGCATGTGACCCGGGGTGACACCACTCAGAGCAGTTACTAAGCAGATGTGACAGAAAGAGCTGCAGCAGGAAAATAGTTTGATGGGTGCCATTTAGATGGAGTGGCCCTGTCTCGAGCCATTGCCAGGCTGACAGATGCCATGGCCTCCGGGAGTGGGATGAGCCCTTCCCTGGAGAGTCCAACGTGACAGCAGATGCCGAGTTAAAAGTTGGTCACATCCGGCCACACACCGCACACCATCGCGCCTGTTTACTGAGGTCTGCAGTGAGCCTGGCTCTGGGTCAATAGCTTTGCCCCGACCTGGGTCAATAGCTTTGCCTCTTTTTGCAGACAGGGATTTGGGGGTTCAGAGATGTGGAGCAATGCGCCCAGAGTCAAAGAGCAAACTGTCAGAATCCGGTCTTTAGAGACTTGGGCTGTGTTCAGCCCCCCATGAGACCTGTGACCTGAGAAAGCTCTGAAACCTTCTTGAGCCTCCCTCGGTCTATAGAACAAGGGTAATAGGCAACTCACCTCTGGGGTTGGTGTGAGGGCTCAGTGCCTGGCCTGGAAGGGGCCCTGGGCCTGCAGTCACTGCTCCAAGGTCGCCAGGCTCCCTCCCCTCCCTCTGAGGCCTTAGAGGAGAAGCAACCCCACGGGGAGGCCCTTAGCTTTGCTAGCGTATTTCCAGCCCAGGAGACGAAGCCCCTCCCTCCAGAAGCCACGGCTGCAATTACGGACCTGGACAGTCAGTGAAATTGAAGCCACTCTTTTCTCGCTGTACGATTTCAAAATGCTACCCAACCTCTGTGTAGTTTTTCCTGTGGAATAACTCTGAGAGGTGTGTTAGGATGCTAACTGATTTTTGTTTTCCCACAGGTGAATCAGCCCCAGAGGGGGCTGCTCCTGACAGGGTGAGAACCCTGGCCAGCTTTGCCAGCCACACAGCGGGGGGCTGTCTGGACCATCACCCATGGCCAACATTGTGACTTTGGGACAACATGTTAATTTGAATGTGTTTGAAACCAAGAATCATGAGATCATGAGACAGGTAGAAATTCTTTACCTTTCCTTTTTTTTGTTTTTTTTTTTTTTTTAGGGCCCCATCCATGGCATAGGGAAGTTCCTAGGGTAGGGGTTGAATCGGAGCTGCAGCTGCCAGCCTACACCACAGCCATAGCAATGTAGGATCCGAGCCTCATGTGCAACCTACACCACAGCTCATGGCAATGCCAGATCCTCAACCCACTGAGCAAGGCCAGGGTTTGAACCCGCATCCTCATGGATGGTAGTTGGGTTCATTACCACTGAGCCACAAGGGGAAATCCACATGAGCCCCTTCTTTTAAAGCAGAGGAAAGGGGCTCAGAGAGGTGGTGTGAGTTCCTCAAAGCCACTCCACTATTGAATGACAGAGCCGGAGCTATGACTAGACCCCAGATCTGCGGGTCCCTGAATTCATGCTCTTCCTCCATCAGGCTGTTTCTCTCTCACCTGGACAGACAAGGTCTTCCATGAAGAGATGCTGGAAGGGAAACTTGCTTTCATTAGAATACTCTTTCCTAGGAACTATGTTAGATGCTGCATCTATATTGGCTCATTTCATTCTCACAAACCGTCTGCCCGAGTGATCATGTGAGGCCACTTTTACTTGGATGGAGAAGTTAACCCACTGGCGTGTAAGACCGCCAAGCCCAGGCCCCTCTCCCAGGCTCCAGCCAGAGGCGCCTTCCTTTCATTCCTTCCTCCCTTGGCCTCTCTTACACTTTGAAACCTCCTCTGACAGCCTGAAACGGGAGGTTTCACATGGTAAGGTTTCCTTGGGTTAAGGGGTCATGAGTGGGTCGCATCTTGTGGGCAAGTCTGAACACAAAACAGTTGTTGTTCTGAAAGGGAACCAAACAAGACTCCTCCGGGAAGTGGAGGGTGTGGTTTTCCAGGTGGTGCATTTCTATCAGGCCCCTTGTACCAGCGGCAGAGGCACCCTTCCACCAAGCTTCCAGAAGAAAGTGGAAGTGAAGGTGGCCCTATAGGCCTGAGTGTCCTCTGCAGCCATTCCACCTGAGTGACAGGTAATTGATGCCAACATTTTTTTCTTTGTCATTATTGTTTTTCAGACTGTAGAACCTCTTAGTAACGTCCAATTTGTGCTCGCCTGCCTAGACTTGGAATCGATCTGATTTCCCTCAGGGAAAAATACTCCACGTTTCAGCGTGTCTCAGGAGGGCCATCCCAGGTATTGTAGAGATTTGTGTAGACATGACTTTAAAACAAAGATTGTGTCTTTCATTTCATGGATCTACTTCTTCAAGTGCCTAATCCGGGGCTTTGAATGCAGTAGGTGTTTTTGTACTAGACTCTGGACTAGTGGAGGGGAAGAAAGGATTTGCACCTCCCAAGGGTTCAGGTTACACTCCGAGAAATCAAATTTTGGAAAGGATCTGGCACTGTATTAAAACAACACCACTTTTGAGAAACTATCACATGGAAACGAAGCTCCTGTTCATAAGGGTGCACGTGAAAAAACATTTGTTGCCAAGTTGCTTAGCATGATGAGACACTCAGAATGACTTGAAAAATCCATCAGCTAGTTTACCGAAGTATGGTTTATCCACACAGTGAGACATTTTACAGCTTTTAAAAATAACTTGGATTTACACAGAATAACCTGGAGAGAAGTCTGTAATGCACTGTTCAATGAAGAAAGCAAGCTGCCGAGCGATGTATAGTATGATTCCACTTCTATCCGACATTTAGATGGTCCCTGCCTTATGGAGTTTCGATTTACCTTTTGTTTTCTGACTTTGTGATGGTGCAAGAGTGATGTGCTTCAGTAGAAACCATACTTCGAGTGTTGAATTTTGGTCTTTTCCTGGTCGGGCACTAGGCAGTCAAATACTCTCTCGTGATGCTGGATGGTGACCGCATCGCCCACTCAGCCCTGCGATCACCAAGATGAGCAACCAATACACCCATTCTATACCCAGACAACCCTTCTGTTTTCCACTTTTGGTATGATACCCAATTCTTTCCATGAGGCAATCAACATTTCGTTATAAAATAGGCTTTGTGTTAGACGATCTTGCCCAATCATAGGTTAATGTAAGCATTCTGAGCACATTTAAGGTAGGTCAGGTGTATTATGATGTTTGGGAGGTTGGGTGTATTAAATACACTTTTGACTTATGAGATTTTCCATTTAGAATGAGTTTATCAGGATGGAACCCCACTGTAAATCAAGGAAATTCTATACGTACACCTGCATGAGAAACAAATGTTGGATACTCAGTAAGACATGAAATGGCATATGCCCTCTCAGGTCTGTGGAATGACTGGCTAATGGGGACCTGCTGTGGAGCACAGGGAGCTCTACCCAATATTCCGTGATAATTTATGTGGGAAAAGAATTTGAAAAAGAATGGGCATGTGTATATGTATAACTGAACTGCTTTGTTGTACAGGAGAAATTATCACAACTTTATAAATCAACTCTACTTCAATAAAACTTTAAAAAAGAAAGAAAAGTTAAAAGAAAAGCTAAAAAAATTACCTCAGAGGAGTAATGTTCTAATTTTTTCAAAATTTAGTGAAGTCCATGTTGAAAAAAAAAAAGAAAGAAAACAACAACAACAACAACAACAACAAAAACCTTTGGAAAGAGAAGAACAGTATCAGGGTGGTTAAATGGTGCAGAAAAAGAAACAGATGGAATCACAGTTTTCTTCAGCCACCTCCATTCACTGTGCACCTTCAGGCAGAGCCACCCCTGAAACTCCAGATATCAGCCCTGCATGAGGGCAGATCACAGTGTGTTAGGTCCTAAGTGACATCAGTACATAATGCTTTGGTGGGGGTGTGTGTGGGGTGTGTGTGGGGGGAGACAAGGCTGCAAAACTTCCCATCAGTAAATGTTTTGGAGGCACATAAGAACTTTAGTATCTTAACAAAGAATGTGTCCCCTGCCTGACTTGAATGGAGGCTACTATGCTTCTGGTCCAAACCCTAAAACCTCCAGGGTCTCCTTGTTCATATCAATAGATACTTCAGGGCCTAACTGACTATAAGCCATTGATTATAGCTATATTCAACCTATAAGAGCCAATCCATATGACCTCTGATATAACCAGTTCCTCCTGGAAGATGTCTCATCAGGGCAGGGCTGTGTCTTTCCATCTTTTATTATTTTTTTTTTTCATTTTAAAAGTTTTACTCAAGTATAGTTGATTTACAAGGTTGTGATGATTTCTGCTGTATCACAAGGTGATTCAGTTATACATATACACACATCTATTCTCTTTCAGATTCTTTTCCCATATAATAGATTATTACAGAATACTGAGTAGAGCTCCCTGTGCTATACAGCAGGTCCTTGTGGGCCAGTCATTCCATATACCTTAGTGTGCCTATGCCAATCCCAAGCCCCCATTCCATCCCTCCCCCCACCTATCCCCTTTGGTAACCATAAGATTATTTCAAATTCTGTGAGTCCGTACCTGTTTTGCAAATAAGTTCTTTTGTATCATTTTTTATTATATTCCACATATGTGATATCATATGATATGTGTCTCTGTCTGGTTTAACTTCACTCAGTATAATAATCTCTAGGTCCATCTATGTTGCTGCAAATGGCATTACTTCATTCTTTTTTATGGTGGAGTAATATTCCATCATATATATGTACCACAGCTTTATCCATTTGTCTGTCAATGGACATTTAGGTTGCTTCCATGTCTCGGCTATTGTAAACAGTGCTGAAATGAACACGTGCATGTATCTTTCCAAATTATGGTTTTCTCCATGTCTTTCCATCTTTTAGTCCAGCATGCCTAGCACAGGGCTTTGCTTACAGTAGTTGCTACATAAGGGCTAATGGAAGAAAAAGTTGAGTTATTGCACCAGACAGACTGAATTGATTTCTACCTGGCTTTGAGGGACTCAGGAGAGATTGTCCAGAAAATAAGTGAGGCTTTATGAAAGATTTGAAACGGAGAAAAGGGGGATAAAACTCCCAACTTCCACGAAGAAAAAAAAGGCTGATTTCTGTTTTGAGAGCATTGTAGAAAGAATATTTTAGTATCTTTAAAGGCTCTGCTACCATATCTTCTTCTCCCTTCTCCAAAGAAGTTTGGGTTCCATCTTAGGCCATTGAAACAATGTCTGGATTTCTTTTAAGTCCTTCTCATTCTTAGAGAAAGGTTGGTAACAATAGTCTAGTATTCCATTTTTTTTAGTGGCATAAAACACCAAGGATTAAGCTATGAATGCAGAACTACTGAGAAAATGTCTCCCTAGTATAAGACAAGAATAAATTAAAAAAAACCAGTATCATATCCAGCACAAAACCACAATGGATTGATTTAATCAGACATTATCAGAACAAGGAAGAAAAAACATTCTGGTTTTAATGGCAAAAAAAAAAAAAAAGGAAGAAACTCAAATTACTCTGCAGGCGTTGGCGGCACTCTGGCAATTTGTTGGAATACAGTATAATAATTCGGCCTTGGGTTCGGGAGAATGAGGACTGTAAAGGTTTTGGGGCAGGAGAACCTCCCAGGTGTGGGGTTGTCTGGAGGCTCAGTCAGCTACCTGGCTGCTGCAGCCTTGGCTTGGCTCCTGTCTGGCCCCGAAGCCTTGAAGAACGCTGCTGGGTTAGCTGCCGAGAGGAGGTGATGGGTAACGGCTGTGGCCTGATTCCTGAGAAGCCACGGATTCACTGCAGCGTGGTTTGTCTATATGTGAGCCTGGCCATGTGTGAGGTTCCCCCAGGAGGAGGAGGGGGAAGCCACATGGTATGTCTCAGGTGTCTCCTTTTAGTGCAGCAACCACATTTGAACAAGCTAGGCTCTGGGCTTTCCCAGACAGTATGGTCTGCAGGTCAGAGCCACTGCACCCTGATCAGGGCACTGGGTCTCGTGCTGGTTGCTCCTGAAGCTGGGCCACCACCCTGGAGGGCTGCAAGGAGACAGACAGTTAAGGGGTTTCAGTAAGGGGGTGAGACTTCAGAGGCCTTGCTCAACCTTCCAGGGTTTGCGGGTCTGCTGCAACAGCCATGCCAAATAACCAGTGCAGCTGAACCCTTCTAGTGACAGGAAACTCAGTTTCTCTGTGGCATCTCATGAAGCTGGAAAACTTTCCCAATGATCGTCCTCCCTGAGCCTCGTTCCAATCTCTGCAAGCCGCTCAACCAACAGCATGACTTCACTCAAGAACTGCCTGGCTCTTGAGAACCTCTGTGCTGGGCCTTTCTATAACATGGGGGTTCTTGTGGTTTGGGGGAGCCTTCCCTGTAACGTAGGGACCTTTCTCTGCGGGTCTTTTCATCTCCTCCAAATACCCCATTACCCTCGACCATGACTGACCGTTGGCATCATCCAGGGACTTGAAAAAAAAAAAAAAATCCGGATGCCTAGGCCTCACTAAATTATACATCATACGCTCTGGGGGTGGAACCAAAGCACTGGTATTTCAGGAACTCCCTAGATGATTCTCAACAAGGTCCTTGGAACCTGGTTAACTTCTTGATCCCAGATTTACATGCTGACTCAACCACTTGGGCAGCTCTCTTGTGTTTTTGTGTCAACTGTGAATGACATGGGGAGAGTAACAGTATCGGCCCCAAGGAGTTGTTGAAAGACTTCATGAGGACACGCCATGTGTCTAGGAGAGTCTCCATGTAAAAAGGGCTCTACCCAGTTTCACTCCCAGCCTCAGACAGGGCCAAGGGAATGTTAACACAAAGTCCATGCTCTTACCACGAGCCAGGCATTGTTCTAAGCATTTTACATGTTCTAGTCACTACATTTTGTTGCACTGAAGATCTAGTGTAAGAAAAATGACATAAGCCAAATGTGTCCTCGGGACCTCTTTACCCTGTAGGTCTTATTGTCCAGATCACTTTAAGTCGCATCAGTCCCTATACCTCTTGTCATCTCAGATGCCTTCCTGCCTCCCACCAGAGTCCTTTCTGAAGCTCTTCCACAAAAGATCTACATATTTCAAAGCATCCATGGTGACTAAGACCTGCTCAGTGGTCATTTCAGGATCTTTTGTTGCCTCTTGGTAAGCCCAGTGCCTATTCATGAGCTAGATACATAAGTGCTCCCAGTAAGTTCTTTGTGGAAAGACTAATTAAACCCTGGAAAAGACTATGCTGACATACTTACACAAAAGAGATGGAGAAAGAATGAATTCCTGTGAACAGCAGGGATGGTGAGAAAATGGTACCACAAAAGGCCTACTATGTGCTAGGCACTTTTTAATGCATCCTGCATTTTCATGACTCTGGGAGATGAGTGTTTGGGCAATTTTTTGCTGTGTAGCAAATTACCCCAAAACTTAGTCTCTGAAAGTAACAATTATTTTGCATGTGCATTTGAAATGAGGTGGCAGCGTAGAAGGGGCCACTCCTCTGCGCTCCAAGATGGCTCCACAGAGGACAGAGTATCTACTTTCAAGACAGCCCAGCCATGTCTTCCAGCCACTATGGAACCACCTTGGTGGCCTAGGCAACTGGGGCATAGCCCCAGGATGGGCTGGAATAGAAAACCCTTTGCCATGAGAATACAGCTCTCCATCTCAGCCTCCCCACCCACCGTTTCAAGGGGAGCCGTGCTTGGGGAGAAGCCAAGCCAAGCAAAAGATTTCAACAGAGAACAGAGGAAACACACCCACTGAGGTTCTCATAGCAACATAATCACGCACAGGCAGCAGCCTATTTCGGTGGGAACTTGTCTGAGCTTCCCTCCTCCCCGGTTAGTCACAGAATGGATGCTGCACAGGCAGCAGCGGGGTGGGGGGGAGAAGAGCACCGGGCTGAAAGCCAAGGGGGCTGGGGCGCTGCTCTCAGATGCCCGTCAGCCACCTGAAGAATCACAGACACACATCCTCACTCCGATCATAGGGTCCTTCTCCGTAAAACAAGAGGATAGGACTAAAGAACTGTAAAGACCCTTTCTGATTTTCGTTGACTGTACCGAGCCTCTTTGGCAGGAGATCAGCTGTCTCAGGATCTTTCATCTCTGAGAAAGATGCTCAGAGAAAATGGGGTTCAAGAGGGTAAAAGTCATTCCTTAGATCCAGTTCATTTACCTCCTATGGACTTCACACATTGGCAGGATGTGAAAGGGAAGGAGAATGACCAGGTGTTGCCAAAGACTGCTCACTCACCAGCCACACCGATCTAGGTCTATGGTCCGAGAAAGGAAAAGGTTAAGGAGGTTAAGGTCATTCATTTAAATGTACTCTTTACACACACGCTCACCCATTACCTCAAGCCTCTTGTCTGCCCTCCATCCTCTCCTCTACCTCCTCCAGTTATTGCAGCGAATCTTCTCTTTGCCCTCGGACCAGGTGATGGAAGCATCTTTAGATCCTGGCCCATTTCTTCAATGGACTCTGGGGTTAGGTGAGGACAGTCAGGCTCACACCTCCTAGCTGTCAAAGGTGACGTTAAAAAAAAATAGGGCATGCGCGCAGGACTGATCCCCCCTATGTAAGCACAGGGATGAGGGGAGACTGCGCTCAAGGAGCACCCTGCAGGGTCTCTGCCCTTGCCTGTGAACTGAAAGCTTGCTAGTGCAGCTGTCTTTGAAGGAGTTGGCCTGAGCGGCCTATTGTAATGGGAAACACAGCGGGCTCCCCCCACAACCCTGTTTTATTTCCCACTCGCCTGACAGATGGCCAGTAAGACAGAAAGAGAAGCTCTCAAAGTGAAGATAGGAATGCATTGTATAAAAATTCACACCCCCTGCTGCCGCCCAAACTCCCTTAAAAAAGGATCAAGAGAATCCTAATGGGTACGTGACATCCTCCTTCTCTCCCATAAAAGGGACTTCAAAATCTGGTGATGCTGGGGGAGGGGTGAGGAGGGAATAGAGAGAGATGTGTGGGCAGGGGGCTGCCAGGGAAGACATGGTCAGGGGGAGCCCGGCGCAGGCTCACCCTCTGACTTTCTCCTCCCCTCCCCTTTCCCAAGTCACCTCTGGCTGAACCTTCGCCCCACCCTCTCAGCCTGGGATGGGCTTGGCGCTCCAAGCCCTTGATCGGGAGAGTGGGAGAGAGGAGAGATAATGATGCCACACTTAGCCCTAGAGTTGAAGGAGTTAAGGACCCTCCCTCATCCAGACATCCACCCCTTGGCTTTCCAAACCCCAAACGCCGCCGCGGAGGAAGGATCCAGGAATTGGAAGCTGGGCCAGAGAGGTGGGGGCGGGGCGGGGTGGGGGCGAGGTAACTGTGGCCCAGCCTGGCCCAGAGTCTGTCCTCAGTGGGAGGACGCACACTGGGTCTGAGGACCTTCTAGAGCTCCGGTGCCTGCCTTCTCCGAGCCTCCCGCGTGGCCCGGCCGCGTCCGCGCAGCCCTCGCCCCCCGCAAGTTGTCTAGGGCGCTCGGGGGTGGAGGCGGCCGAGACCCCCCCCCCCCCGCCCCGCACCAAGCCCGGGCGAGGGGGCGGCCCGGGGCGCGGGGGCCCTCGGTCTGCGCCCAGCCGCCGCCCGCTCGGCCCAACCTCCTCCCCGCCCCCACTCACCGGCTCAGCCCCCGGGAGGGACGCGCAGGAAGCGTGTTGCTTCGCCCGCGGATCGGCAGAAGTTGAGAGGAGTTGCCGGCTGTCTCGGCCCGCCGGACTTTGCGAGCAGCCGGCGAGGAGCCGCCGCCGCCGCCGCCGCCGCCGCGGAGCCTTCGGGGCTGCCTCCCTCGTGCCTGGCCCGCAGCGCGGGCGGAGAGGGGCGGGGAGGGGGTCGCGGGCACGAGAGCAACTCGAAACTGGTGGAAGGGATCCGAAGCAGATGAGAAAGGAGGAAAATAAAACAAAGTGGAGACGGCAGGAAAGACTCTACCGAGGTTGATGGTACCGGCTGACGCTCCAGCAGAGGGGCTGGGTTGGGCTTTTTTTTTTTTTTCCTCCCGTTCTCGCTTTCTCTCTTTTAAAGCTACACCAGCTCTCTCTTTTCTACTATCTCTGTATCACCAAACCCTTGCTGGCTCTTATGGGCATGAAACACTCCTCCCGCTGCCTGCTCCTAAGGAGGAAAATGGCGGAGAACGCTGCCGAGAACACCGAGGTAAGGAGGCGAGAGGCCGGGCTCCGCGACCCCGCAGCCCGTCGGACCCCGGCGCTGCGCCGCCGCCGCCGCCGCCGCTCGGCACCCGGTGCCAAACTTTCCCAGCTCCATCCCGCTTGCTTCTGCCGGCCGTGTGCGTGTGTGCGTGTGTGTGTGTGTGTGTGTGTGTGTGTGTCTGTGTGTGTGTGTTGGGTGGGTGGGGGGAAGACGGTGCCTGTCTCAGGCCCCCTCCCTCTTGAAAATGCAAAAGAGTCGCTCTTACCCCAGCTCCCTCTCCTGTCGCCCGCTGCTCGCTCCCCAACCCCCACCCCCAAGTCCCAAACCCCGGACAGCCGCGCTCCCCTGCCCTTTCCTCTGGGCTTCGTTGGGGCTCCAGAGTGCCGGTTTGTGCCGGGCTGGGATGGTGATCCAGGGGCCAGGTCTGCTCCCTGCAGTGCCTTGACCGTCTCCGGCCGCTGCCCTGGTTTTACCCTTCAAGCTCGAGTCAGTCCCCGAGCTCTCGGTCCTCGCCGCACCGCGGAGAGCTCGCGGGGGCCTGATCGTGCCGAGGGTGGGACTTGGGCACCACCAACAGACCCTTCTGCCCAGATCCGGGCTAGAGAGAGGTCTGCAGTCCAGGTCTGCGAGCCGCCTCGGGGGCGCTTACTCCGGGGAGGCAGCTGGGGCCGCGGCCACCTTCAGAACCAGGGACAGCGCCCGCGCCTGCCGCAGCCAAGCCCGCGCGGGCGGTGGAGGCGGCGCGCCGCGCGCTGCGGCGGGAAAGGGGGTCTGCAGCCACTCGTCCGGCAGCAGTTTCCAGGAGGTAGATCTAGCTCCGCAGATTGCGCTCTTCCCGCCCGCCTCCAGCAGCCCAGTAGCTGCCCTTTCTCTACTCTCGAGTTGGCTCGGAGCCCCAGAGCCCCGCTGGGGTTTGTGTCCCAAGAAGGGAAGCTGTGTTCCCTGGCTTCACTCTGACCCTGCTGGCTTCACAACTGGATTAGCCCGCAGGCTCTGGGTACCTGTAGTCACGAAGGGGATCCGCGTGGGCAGCCCCCTTACCTTCGTGGAGGAACGGTGCGCCGAGGTGGGGGCGGAGTGGGGCATGTGTGTGAAGATCATCCCTTACTCGGTGGCAGGAAAAAGACAGAGAGCAAACTCCGGGCTCTATTAATAGCCGGGTGTCTGGTGGGGCTGCCGTACATTTCACATATGGTTACCCATATGCAGCGTGGGGCGGCGATGGAGGTGTGGAGCGGGGATTGTCCCTCTGTCTTGCCGAATGCAAAAAGGGACAGAGACCCTTCCCAATCTTTTCCCCTCGGGGTCTTAACTGCAACTAACCCCCACCCCACCGCGTAGACAGCAAAGATTTTAAAATCCCCATTCTCTGAGAAACTAAAAGCAGCACGCATCCGGCAACGGTCGCTTTGGAAACAAACACGCTCTGGGGGGAAACAGTGGGGCGTTCGGGAGCTAATGCCCGTCTCCTTGAGTTAGGGCAAAGCCAGCACGCGTGCGGTCCCGAGCCACTTTCTCTTCCCCACCCCCACAGGCGAGCAGGCATTCAGAATAATGTGTAGTGCAAGGCACCCAGCCTTGCAGCTGAGAGCTAGCCTTACCCGATCCCCTCGCCCTCCTCCCTCCGATCGCCCACCAGCAGAAGGGGTTTCTAAAAATAGCTCAGAGTCAAGTCTGCACTTCTCTAATCCGTTGGACCAGCGGGCACGTAGCAATCCCTGCAGCCATGTGGCTGGAGCGCTGGAAGCAAGGAAACAGCTTCTCCCTGCCCCCTCCACCCGCTCCTCTTCTAAAAAAAAAAAAAGTTTTCACGGGTCTCTAGCCTCCGCACTCCGGTTTCTGTGCGCGACATCCGGGTGCAGATCCCGGCCAGGTTCCGCAGTGTGCGCAGGGGCTGCGAGCTCCCCACCTCTGCCAGGGTTCAAGGCGTCCGGAGCAGGTTGAGCGACGCGCGCCAGGCTATTTTTACTTGCTTCCCCCGCAGCTCCACGCTCCCCCTTCTCGGCAGTTGCACATGCCAGCTCTGCTCAAGGCATCAATGAAAACAGCAGTAGAGGCGGCTGAGCTCCTGAAAGAAAAAAAAAACAACCACCACACTCGCACGCCTGGCACAAAGGGGGAGGGGCAGATCCAGCTGGGGCACCTGGGAGGGGAGTGAGTCTGGGGTTCAGTTATTTTCATCTTCCCCTGGGAAGCGGAGGAATTCAGACTTGGTCAAACGTGCCCAATGGAGGCATCCAGGCAGCGTGACAATCGCTTGGTTTTCTTCCAGGAACTGGCTGTTTTTGGAATGAGCCAGGGCTAGAGCCGTACTTTCAAAAGTGGGGTGTTGTGGATTTGCCTACATTTATGGTGAGAGTCAAAGATGCCTCTGTGGGGTGTGTGTGTGTGTGCACGTGTGTGTGGTGGTAGTGCTCATTGTTCCTAAGTCAACACGTCTTTGTCAAACCCTGACTCTATAGCAGGAATGATTCGTTTCCTGAGATCCAAAGATGAAGCCACCAGACCCCTGCCCTCAAGGAACTCACAGTCTGGTGGACAGTAGTGCTGGGTAGTCCATACAATTCTGTAGCACCTTTCCCTGCCTTGTGTCGGTGTGGTTTGCAAGTGCTTTATCTCATTTCATCCTCACAATGATCCTGGGAAATAAGCAAAGGCTAGCATGCATTTCTTAGCCCCTCATCTTACAGGTGAGGACACTGAGGCGGAGAGGCCCAGTAAGTTCTGAAAGTTACCAGGTCAGCTAGGACAGCCTTGGAGCACAGACTGCCCCCACTTCTGGCTCATTGCCCTTTGCCCTGCATTGCTACTTCTAAAAAGATGCCATGTTGGGGACAGGCAAGGCTGGTGGGACAAGGGGATCTCTCACAAGGTAAAGGAAGTGAGGGAGATTCTAATGGTTAGTGGTTAGACGGGAAGGAGAGAATGACTTAGTGTGAGCTGCACCTCCTTTGACAAGTGGAGTCTGCAGCTGGGGCAAGGGTGGGGGGGGGGCGTCCAGGGTACAGTCTGGGTGGGCTTGAGTGTTCTCTTAACTACTTGGACCTATTTCCTTTTGTGTTACTGAGCCATTCCCTTCCGGTCTAGAGCAGGTATAGGATATAGGGAAGGGCTGGCTGGCCGGTGCAGGGCATACCTCTAAAATTAGTTTCTTTTCTCTGGCTCTCTTCCGTGGGTATGCTTCTCCTCTCCGGCTGAGAATGTCATCCCCCACCCATCCCACTCCTGCTAGCCTCCCACACCTGTCATCTGAAACCTGCAGAGGGCCCCATCAGAGTCTTCTCAGCCCACTGGCCTTGCCCAGGTGGTCACCCTCTCTCTGCCACCCCTGAAGCAGCAACTTTCTCAGCTGTTGTGCTCTTCTTGAATCGAGCTTCCTTATCACTGCTTGAGGATGGGCTTTCAGAACCATAAATCTGCTCATGTTCAGACATCGCTTTCAACACTTCCCACATTGATCTATTGTCTTTAGGACACAGGATACAGCCCAGCTTTCTTAGCCTGGTGTCCCAGGCCCTTCAATACCTGCCCCATGCCGTTCTCTGCAAAGACTGACTTCGTACCTCACCGCCTTGGTGCAGACTGCTTCCTCCATCTGCCCTTTTCCCCTCCTTCTCTCTGGAGAAACAAAAGATTTTCCTCAATCTGCAAGACCCAACACAAAGGTCACTTTCTCTGGGTAGCCTTCCCAGATCTGCCGTTTATTCTCCACCTCCACGGAGAGGGTTTTTTCTCCTTCGTAGGTGTCCCTAACACCTGTCTCTCACGTTTCCTATCACAAGATACTTGGCTTTTTATATGTCTTATTTCTCCAGTTGAAGAAGGAACTTTTCTTTTTTGCTATATCTTGTTCTTCACACTGTGCCTGACACAGAGTAAATACAAAGCTGTTAATAAATGTTGGCTGCATTGCTTCATGTGATCATGAACAAACTTGTGAGCCTTCTGTGTGTTAATCCCTCGTGGCTTTCTCAAAAGTGATCTTCCTGCCTCCCACTCCTGGGCGACCTTAGGTGAGTGTGAACCTTGAAAATTCAAAATGAGTAGCAATTCTGGGAATTAAGGCGCTGCAAAACTCAAAGCATGGGTACATTTTGGTCACCCGTGTACCTACTTAATGATCAGTAATTACCGACTCTTAGTATGGAGTGTTCATCTGAGTAGCAGATAAGTGGATTCATCACAATACCCAGTTATGGACCTTGGGGGGACAATGGGCCCTTGGGAGCTGCTGCTTGCGTGACTGGGTCCCAGTGAAAGCCTTATACCTCATTTATGGTGTGGACTTCCTGAATGGGGTTTTAGCACCTCAAAGGAGAGCCCCCAGGGGTAAGAAAACAGTTTTTAGCAAAGGTGGCATTTTGGAGACCACATTTTGAATGTTCTGCGGACTTACTGGACTCGGGAAAGAAAATAATTATGGGCTGGGAAAACTCTGCAGTAGGAGGAGGTTACCGTACCAATGGCCGTGCCCTGTGAGTTACAGAATTCTGATGCGGTGCCTGCTGCTGGTTTCAGCTAATAGATCCCTCTTGTCAGGACGTGGAGCTGAAGCGTGTGGTCCTAGAGCACACAGGTGAGGGGCTGAGGAGAAGAGGGCAAGAGGAGGCAGGACCTGGGTCCACTTCTTTGGAGTGTGCACCGTGTCTCTTTCTGATGGGGGTGGAGCTCGGGAACCAGACTGCCTGGCTTTACCCTGAACTCAGTAGAGGTGTTGTTATGATGGACAAGCTGCCTAACCTTTCTGGGCCTCATAAAGCTGTCGTGTTGGTTAAATGAATCCTCTCCTGTGAAGGGTTTAGAGCACCGTGGGCCCTGGAAGCCTGCATGGCTGTCACCCTGCCAGCTTTTAGGAATCTTGCCTAAAAAGCGCAAACCAGGTACACACTCCTCCAGCTGCAATGCTCCCCACACTGTGGACTGCAGTCCATTTCTCCTCCCTCAACAAACACAGAGTTCGGTCCTTAAGTGAGAGCTTGGGAGGATTAAGAAAATACCCACATTTTTCCCCTGGGAGATTTGGCTTTTTGGAGACTCAGCAGTTGGCTTTTGGCTGTCAAAGAGGGTGAAACACAACACTCCCGTGTCTGATTCGGAACCGGGTTTCATTTCCTCCTCTGTGCTAACTGCGATGTGAAGTGATTATCACATCCCAGTGTGGAGCATGCAGAAATCTGTGAAAACAGTACCCACACCTTGGAGTGTACTGTGCCAGCAGGGAAAAAATGGGCAGCACGGCGTTATGCGAACTGCCAAGGTAACTGGAAGCGGGGATCGTGTTGTTGGGTGACAAGCAGGCGTTGTTGTAGGGTTGTGCGTGAGGACTTGGCCAGAGGAAGGAAGAAACAGCACATGGAGGAAGCCCCTCACTCCACCCCCCCCACCCCCCGGGAAGTGCCACCCTGTCTGCGCTTCTGGCCCTGAGCACGCTTATTGCACCTGGGCCACAGTGGGCCCATCGCTTGCTCCTTACAAAGCTGCAGAGAAGACAACTTCTCCAAACTCCTTGTGCATCTCAGGAGTCAGGAAGTTCTTCCTCTGGCCTGAACACCACCTCTTCTATTGCAACTGGACTCACCTTTGTTTTTGTTATTCTAAAAGGAGATAAAAACTCTGGTTTTCCGTGTGTTCGGGGCTATGTGAGGGCTGTCACACTCCCTCAACTCGTCTGTTCCGAGTGACCCGAACCCCTTCAATTCTGGGAATTAACCTTCTCATAGGACCTGCTGGAGGAAGTGTGTTTGAGAAGACTCACCCCTCCAGCGGTACCCAGCCCACTGGACATTGCACATGTCTGGTGGCTGTTCTGCTTCACGTGTTGTTAGAGCTCCTTGAGGCATCACAGCTTCCCCCAGATTTGTCACTGGTGACCCATAAGTAAAGATCTGTTTTTATTTATTTTTTGTTTTTTATTTTTTGTCTTTTTGCCTTTTCTAGGACTGCACCCGTGGCATATGGAGGTTCCCAGGCTAGGGGTCTAATCAGAGCTGTAGCCACCGGCCTACACCAGAGCCACAGCAACACAGGATCTGAGCCACAGCTGCAACCTACACCACAGCTCACGCCAGTGCCGGATCCTTGACCCACTGAGAAAGGCCAGGGATTGAACCCAAGATCTCATGGTTCCTAGTTGGATTCGTTAACCACTGAGCCACGACAGGACTTCCTGTTTTTATTTTTTTAAGGCTGTGCCTGTAGCATGTGGAAGTTCCTAGGCTAGGGGTTGAATTGTAGCCCCAGCTGCCAGCCTCCTCTACAGCCATGGCAACGCTGGATCTGAGGTGCATCTGTGACCTATGCTGCAGCTTGCAGCAATGCCGGATCCTTAACCCACTGAGCGAGGTCAGGGATCAAACTTGAATCCTCACAGAGACTATGTTGGATTTTTAACCTGCTGAGCCACAATGGGAACTCCAAGATCTCTTTTTAAAATGTAACTTTCTAAGAGCAAACAGCTTGTTGTATACATTTCATAAAGTCGTGGGATCTTAGAGCCAGATAAGAACTCAAATAATTTAAATGAAGGGATGGGATAACTTTCCCAAGATCAGAATTCTTCAGGTTGGTGTAGAGACTATGTTTACTCCTAGGTCAATGCCATTTCTACCTCCTTTAGCTTCTGCTTGATTGTTTTTACACTTGATGCTCATTTTCTAGTATATCCTGATATGTTATCTGAAAAACCAGCGTTTCCCTACGTAAGCTCTAGGAATTGTGCCTAACAAGATCTAGCTCCTTTTCCTAAGACACTTAAACTGCTTTGGCATATGTCATCTTGTTGAATGTGTGCCACCTGCATTCCACACATATGTTACATCATGTCCGCCATACATTACGTGGTGAGTTACATGTTATGCCCACAGTACAGGCGAAGAAACCAAAGCTCAGAAAGTTCATGACTGGCCCAAGATCCCTCAGCTAGTAAGTGCTGCTGAAACCCATGCTCTGATTGTCTTGCCACTGAGACCTGTGCTTTGTTCAGTCTCCAGTTGTCAGTTGCCTGGATTGTGAAGGCAGCGGAAGGACCAGAGTAGAAACTTCAAATACAAAGAAAGAATGGAGAAATGAATGGGAGAAGCAAAGACCGGTGGGTTGGGAAGAAATGGAGGAAAAGACACCAGCCCTGCCTTTCCTCTTCTGCACTCGCAGTCCTCGCTGCTATGCCCGGTGGGTGTCAGGCACCCGGTGGGACTCCTGATGAGAACCGTCCTCACCCCTCGATGTCGCTACGCCCAGAGTTCTGGCCATCGTGTTAAACCTGGACTCTCATCCAGCTTCTTTCTTGGGATGAAATGAAGAGCAGAGACCTCAGGACGGCAACTTTGAATTTTAAATTCATCTTTGTAGTTTCATCACTTGTAGTTTTGTTCATTTTCCAGGGCTGTTGCAACAAAGAACCATGCACCGGTGGCTTAAACATCAGAAATGTATTTTTTCACTGTCCTAGAGGCCAGGCATCTGAAATCCAGGGGTCAATTGCGGGGGCGGGGGGTGGTTCCTGCTGGATATTCTTAGGAGGACTCTGTTCCCTGCCTCTTTCCTCGCTTCTGGTGGGTGTCTGCTGTGCTCTGGCTGTAGACACAGCCCTGCCCTCTCTGCCTCCGTTGTCATGTGGTCTCCTCCTCTGCACGTGTGTCTGTATCGCTTCTTATAAGGACACCAGTCATATTGTATCAGAGCACGCTCTCTCCAGTATGGCCTCATCTTCACTTGATTTCATCGGCAAAGATCTTATCTGCAGATGAGATTGTAGTCACAGGTTACAGGGATTAGGGCTTCGGGACATCTTTGGTTGGGAGGGAACTTGATTGAGCCCATGACATCATCTAACGGGGCGCCCACGCATGGCAGATCCGAGCAGAGAGTGGCTGGCTGGCTGATGACAGTGGATCCACAAGTGGGGCTCTGACCAGTTGCAAAGTCAACAAAGGTGGTCTCTGTCCTGCTGTTCACCTCACATGCTGGCTCCCCAGCACCTTGGTCAGGCCCCCTTTCCTTTTGCAGCAGCCAGCTTATGGCAAGAGCTGCCATGTTACTGTTCATATTTGTGTTGGGCGCGGTGTTAAGCCGTTGGTATGAATTGCCTTGTTTCCTTTCCACATCACAAAACAACTCCTTTTCTGCCCGTTTTTTTTTTCTTTGTCTTTTGTCTTTTTAGGGCCACACCCGCAGCATATGGAGGTTCCCAGGCTAGGGGTCTAATCGGAGCTGCAGTTGCTGGCTATACCACAGCCACCGCAACACCAGATCCGAGCCATGTCTGTGACCTACACCACAGCTAATGGCAATGCCGGATCCTTAACCCACTGAGCAAGGCCAGGGATCAAACCCGCAACCTCATGGTTCCTAGTCAGATTGTTTCTGCTGCGCCATCTCCCGCGCATTTTGTAGTTGAAGAAACAGAAGCCCGCAGTGACTGGTTATCTTGACCAAGATTCTAGAGCCAGTAAGTAGCAGCGCTGGGGTGCTCCAGAGCTGGGGCACTGGGCTGCTGACTGGGGCCTCTCTCCCCTCTTTGATCCATATCCCCAGCACGAAGCTGGTCCTCACTTTTGCTCCACACCAGCTCCCACTCGGAAGGTTGGGAGGGACTGATACCGTGCATGGGTGGGAGAGGGCCGATGGCTGGCTGGAGCCCGTCAGCCTGTAACTGGCTCCCAGTATTCAGTCCCCTCATTCTCCCAGGGGATTTCTTTTGCCAGAGAAATTATTGTAGGGGTAGCATTTCGAGCCCATTCCTAGCTTCTGTGAAGGGCTGTTCTGGAGGACTGGCTGGGTCAGCACTTTCTTGGCACTTTCTTCCAAACAACTGGCTTCTGGGCCTGAGGCCGTTTTGTGTAGAGGTTCAGGGCCCAGCCCCGGGGGCTCCTGCCTGGATGCAGACCTCAGCTGGACCATGTCCTGGCATGCACAGGTCACATGTCACTTGCATCCGGTTTCAGCGTCTGGAATATACTGCCAGCACTTTCTGCCACAGAGCCATTTAACACAGATTCAACAAGTGACTTCACGTGAAGCCTGCTTTGGCCCATGGCACAGGCTCACAATGAGCCATGATTTGTAACCTGGGCTTTTCCAGTGGTGTCTCAAAGGGGTGGGGGCCGCTCAGATGAATAAGTGGCCTCCAGTGGTGATCTTCTGGAATCGCTAAATCAATCCTCAAGACAGACAGGGTCCTCCAGGCCCTGAGGGCTGACCCGCCCCACTCCACAGGCACACTCAGCGCTTGGGTCTGGGGCCCCAGTGTTCGCCATGTCCATGGAGCCCCTGCAGATGGAGAGAAGAGGAGGGCAGGAGGGCCCCACGGCAGGCCTTCTCTGGGCTCCTCCCAAGCCCTGTTGCTGGGACAAGAGCCCCTCCTTCGGGTCAATGACTGGATCGCTGCCCTCCAGGTTCCCACTGA
Organism: Phacochoerus africanus; assembly: GCF_016906955.1. Classification (NCBI taxonomy): domain Eukaryota; kingdom Metazoa; phylum Chordata; class Mammalia; order Artiodactyla; family Suidae; genus Phacochoerus; species Phacochoerus africanus. Next base: position 70,514,796 of record NC_062550.1, on the reverse strand, counting down.
GGGAAGCAGGGCCTGGCGGAAGGGGTGGGAGGCCAGAGACCTGACCCAGGCTCCCGCTGCCCAGTGGGTGTTTGGTCACCACGTTAAACACCCTTTCCTCTTGGCAATGAATCCAGTAAAGTATATGCACTGCAGGTGAGGCCTGGCCTGCGGGGGTGCAGCTAAGACCAAACCAGGAGATAAAGGGAATAGCTGTTAGCAAACTCCTCAACCAGGGCCCCCCTCTGCAGCTCTGTTGTGAAGGATCATCTCTAATGAGCTGAAGAGAAGGAACGTGGTGGCCTTTCAAGGCTGGGGCTGCCTCAGTGAAAGGCTGCAACTCCCACAGATGCCTTAAATCCACGGGCTGCTTCTCTCCCTGACGGGCAGCTGTGACAGCTTTCCTAAGAAGGCACAAGCAGAGAATCCCGCGCAAGTGACCGCAGCCCATCCCCAGTGGAGAGAAGGTCCTAATTAAGGAACGTGCATTAGTTCAACTTTTGCCTTCAGGTACCTGGCGGGGCACTGATGAATATTTATTGAATGAATAAAGGGAATAAATGTGCATGCGCACGCACGCCGCACCAGCTGCATTTGTCAGAAAGCCTCTCGACTCTCTCCGGAATGCAAGCTGCGGTCCCAGGGGTGCAGTAGGGGAGGCCTTTGGAGTCAGAGCTGACTTTGAGTCTCATCTTCCTCCAGTGGGATCCAAACCCATTTTTACAATCCACGAGGATTAAATGCGATCACAGGATAAGACAGAAAAGAGAAAGCTTGACAAATGCTTCTCCTCTTCCCCTCCTGTTGCAACAGGCGCATTTATTAGCCCGGCTTTGCTTTTGTATTTAGGGGAAAATTTACGGTTGGAAGTGGGAAGAGTCTGTTCTGATGTCTGCGCCCGAAGGTATGAAGGACCTTGTCCAGGCTGCAGGGTGGCAAGTGTGATTGTGTGTGGGGATGTGGGTCTGTCATGCAGAAGCGTCTGCTCACGCACTTATATACTTGTCACACCTGGTTGGCAGTTCATAACAGGTAACACAGAGAGGCACACTTCACACTTTAGCTGCCAGCCTGGAGCTCTGGGCTCAGACATCTCAGCGTGGGTGGGGTGTGTGTTGTACGTGGGGAATCTTCTAGAGACAGGTCTGAGTGTCAGGGTCAGGGAGGTTAGCAGCCCTGGCTCGGCAGCTGGTGTGCCTCCTTGGTTGCAGAATGCGGCTGCGGTTGTCCTCAGGCTGGGTGCTGGGTGGCCTTTCTCCCCAGCCCATCTCACGTCTTCTTTCCACTTTGTTACCAGTGAGTGTGCTGAGGACTCCCAGACCTGGCCCCTGATCTTGGACCCTCTGTCCTGCTGCCCACAAGACACCTCCTCTCAGGTGCCTCAGAGGGACCTCAGACTCATCAGGGCCCTCTGGGATAACCCCCTTCCCACCCTGCTGCCCCTCTCCTGCTGGTCCCCATCTCGTCAAGTATGAAGTCACTAAAGGCACAAGCCCCGACTCCTCTTTCCTGGGTCCACGTCAATTCTGGTGATTCTGCGTCTCATGGGTTTATCCTTTGCCCTGAATTCGTCTTTTCATTTGGGGGGCCACTTTTGGCCCCTGTCACTTTCCTGGATCTCTGCATCCCCCACACAGCCCCACCGGCTTTGGTCTGTCCTCACGGCAGCATGAACGCACCTTCTGAAGTAGTCATCTGCCCTTCTTGCCTCTCTAGATGCCTTCAGTGGCCTTTCCATTATCATCCGAGAAGAACCCACCTCCTCGCCATGGCTTAGGCTGTTCTGCTCGGTCAGCCCCTGAGGGTGAAATCCTTCCCCTCTGTTCCAGCTGCACTCACCTGCTCCCCACCCTCCATCGCCTCCTCCTCTTCCTTCAGGTCTTGGCTTAGGTGTTGCCTCTTCCAGGAAGCCTTCCCTGACTCCACCCCCTCATCTAAGTCAGGCTTAGCCCTCCCTGCCACGTGATCCTATAATGCCCGTGCATCCTCTGTCATGGCCCCATCACTCTGTACTTATTAGCCGATGTCCTCATCATCGATAAGTCCCCCCTAAACTCCACCTGTGCTGCTCACTGTCGTATCCCAGCACCTGGCACAGTGCCTGGTACCTATTGGAAGTTTTCAACCTTTTGTTCTGTGAATGATCCCTGTGACATGTACCTTTCCTGCACAGAAAGTGGTGTGTGGATGCTAGCGTTTAAATCACTACCTATTGCTCCCTTACTTCAAACTCTTGAGACTATCAGCCACATGGGGTCCTGCTGTAAGAGGAAACCTCTGAGGTCCTAGCCATCATCCCCCAACCCAGAGCAAGGCTGAGGGTCAGTTGCCCCAGATAGATGTTGACCGCCGAGGGACAAAGGCAGAGAGGTTTAGAGCCAGTGTAAATGGGGTAAGAGGAGATTTTCAGATAAACAGGGGGATAAGTTTAATACCCTTCTGAACAGGCAAGACTTAAGTCTCAGCAAGAGCAGGGAGCCAGGGGTGGGGTGGTCAGGGCTCTGCCTGGGCCGTGGGGAAGCCCTGCACTTCTGCAGTAGGAAGAGGATGCAGAGTGTCTGTGGAGGCTCCCCTGAAAAATCTCATTCAAGGCGGGGAAATCGGGGGCTTTGCATCAGCAATATATTTTTTTCCCACTTGGCCTGATGCTTCAGCATCGGCTGATGGGAGCAGGAGACCCTGGGGGTGGGGGGTGATGTCCTGAGGCACTGGCTCCCAGCTACAGGCTTGAGGGCCCCTAGGCTCCTGCTCGGGGCGGGCACTCTGCAGGGGGATGTGATGCCTGGCCCAGTCTGGGACTGTCATTCACTCTTCTATTTATAAAGTAAAAATATTCCATATTCCAGGAGGTAAAGAAAACCAAACCAAACTGGCTTGAGTTGCCAGTACAGCAGGGCCCTGGGACTCCGTCCACAGGGCCAGCTCTGGTGGCTTTTCTTGGAGGTGTCCCTGGAGCTCGGCCACGCCTGTGCCCACCTCCCTTTCTTTTTCCAGCTCTGCTGGGCTCCATCCTGAGCATGAAGGGGGCTCTGCCTCCACCTCTCAGATTACTTGCTCTGGTTCCTCGGGCCTCCACGGATACCAGGTAGCGTAGGGAGAGTGGAGAACCACAGGGCCGGATCCGGGGCCCTGACTCTGTTGCCATCTGCCCTCTGACTCTCAGTCACCCATGTGAAAAATGCCTGCGTTGGTCCTTACCCATCCCACCTCAACTCGATGGAGATCAGGTGCGTGAGGACCCTTGGGAAGGGGGAGGTTCTGAGCAAGCCTCAAGCCTTGCCCTGATTCCCCTGCTGTCTCAGGTGCCTCTCTGAGCAGCCTTCTGCCTGTTGCCCTGACTGAGTTGTCAGTGGGGATGGAGACAGCTCATCGCCATCCTCCACTTGGCTCCCCTTTCCAGACATGCCCACGTGTGCTAAATTCGTGCTACTGAACAGGCGAGATGCTGTCCCCTCTAGGTGGCAAATGGCACAGAAAGTGGAGGTTTGGGGAAAAGCAAAAAGGTGCCCTCAGCAGGACTTAGTGGGGAGCTGACCTCTTCTAGGGTCCTGATCTGAACAAAGGACGGAAGAGGAGGCAGCTGGCAGGCAGGCGTTTACTGGGGAGAATGAACCTTCCTCTGGAAACTTCTGCCTCAGCTTCTGCCCTCCACCTGCTGGCTCAGTCTCCTCTGGTCTCCAGGTCTGGGCCTCTGGGCCATTGAGAGCAATGGCTCTTTCTTCCTCAGGCAGGAGAGACGCGAAGGGCCCACATTTCAGGTGTGGGCGGGGAGGTGGCCCCAACTTCTTGGCTCTGGGCTGTGCACGCCTGGATCTTGGAGAGAATCCAGTCTCCAGCAGCTGTTCCTTTAACCCCAGCCTGACCAGGCGCTTGATGCATAGCCTGACTCAGAGTCACAGGTCTAGCCTGTTCCCAACAAATACGGGGTAGCAGAAAAGAAAGGCAAGTCTGGGAGTTCCTGTCGTGGCTCAGCAGTTAACGTACCCGACTAGCATCCATGAGGATGTGGGTTTTATCCCTGGCCTCGCTCAGTGGGTTAAGGATCCGGCGTTGCCGTGAGCTATGGTGAAGATCCCAGACGTGGCTCGGATCCCACGTTGCTATGGCTGTGGCATAGGCTGGCGGCTACAGCTCCTATTAGACCCCTAGCCTGGGGCCCTAAAAAAAAAAAAAGAAAAGAAAAGAAAAGAAGGTTTGAGTTTCAAATCTGTTAGAGCCGTTCTTCTCTGTCTTCCCCAGTGTGTAGTGTGCACGCTGCTGGACCATTATTTCTAAAGTGGGGGACCTGGCTTATCTCCCAGGATCCAGGCTGGGCCAGGATGTTGTCTTTCTTTGTACCACGGCTGGTGCCAGCAGCCGAGTGCCACACTGGGGACCTGGGGCAGGGGTGATGCTCCAGCCATCAATCACCCGCCTCAGACATCTTCTTGCCATCAGCCTTGGAGGCCCCCTTGTCACCCACTGCAGGGGTCTCTAACCTCACCCCCTCCATTGATGACCTTGGACATGGTTGGTGCCTGGTTTTCCCTGGCGCCCTCTCCTCTTGGGGCTCCTGCATCCTCCTCCCTCCTGCCTCTCCCACACCTCTGACTGCGCTGCAGAGCTCCCGTGGATCCTTCTCCTTCCACCTGTTAGTGAGGCTGTCCTGGCTTCCTGTCCCTGGATGACCTCATCCTCTTCCACATCTTGTGACGTCCAGACCTGCACTTCTGGCTCGTTTCCCTTCCTCAGTGTTCGGCAGGGACTTCAAATCCAACATGATCCAAACTGAGCTCTCTCCATCCCTTTCCTCCAGGCTTGCTCCTCTGTGCCCGCCTGCATGCCTCTCTCCACAAGGGGGGCTGCCTTTCTCTCCTTCACTCAGACCAGAAGTCAGGAGTCGCACTAGGGGCCTCCCTTACCCTTGCCTCCCCGACCCTGATCCCTGATCATTTATAAGGGTCCTGCCAGACTCACCTTCTTCACACTGTGCTCTTCCAGCACTTTCTCCCACTACTTCAGATCAGACCCTCATGATCTCTTGTCTGGACCACTGCCGCTGGCTGCCTCTGCCAGCCCGTGGTCTACACTGCTGCCCGCTTCCTGCACCCCAGAGGGCTTTGCTACATGCAGATTGAACGAATGCATGAGTTACAGGTAGAGATGCTTGCTCAAAGGAGCAAGGCAGGTGCTCGTTCTGCAGCTGGCGGGCCTTGTGAGTTGACATCAGGGCTGTCCCTTCTCCATCTCAGCTGGCCTTGGAGATGCTCAGGTCTTAAAGGAGTTTAGGTGGAAGCTCATGGCATTCAGGAGACTTGGGGCATAGTCCAGACTCTGCAGCTTGCTTACTATGGGAAGGTCTTTTCTGAGGTGCCTTTGACCCTGAGAGCACTGCAAAGCCAGAATCAGGGAGCCTGAGATTCTCTGTTGTTTTGTGTTTACCAAGAGGCCTTATCCTTTGGGAGGAAGAAGGGCAAAGATTCTGACATAGAGCGAATCTGGAGAGGTGGCCAGATCCATAGAGAGGTGCCCTGGTGGTTCCAACATGAGCATTGTTCACTCAGCCCAGCATGACCCAACCCTCCCAGAAACTGCTAACGTGGGCTTTCATGTACTCTTTATTTTATTCTATTTTTTTTTGTCTTTGCTATTTCTTGGGCCGCTCCCGCGGCATATGGAGGTTCCCAGGCTAGGGGTCGAATTGGAGCTGTAGCCACTGGCCTACGCCAGAGCCACAGCAACATGGGATCCGAGTCGCGTATGCAACCTACACCACAGCTCACGGCAACGTCGGATCGTTAACCCACTGAGCAAGGCCAGGGACCGAACCCGCAACCTCATGGTTCCTAGTCGGATTCATTAGCCACCGCGCCACGACGGGAACTCCATCATGTCCTCTTTCTTCCTCCGTTTTTTTTTTTTTTTTTTTGGCCACACCCGTGGCATGCAGAAGTACCCAGGTCAGGGATCAAACCCTTGCCACAGCACTGACAACACTGGATTCTTAACTCACTAGACCACAGGGATCTCCTCTTTCTCTCTTTCCCTCGTGACCTAATGGACTTGGTCTCTGGGGATCCACAAGCCTCTCTGCAGAGCTATGGTTTCTAACCGAAATAGATTAGGTGCCTGTTGAACAGGTAACTCCTATTCAAGTTTCCTTGTGTGTTGGTTTGAGTGGGGATTTTGTATTCTTGTAGAGGGGTTGGTTGGGTGACGTCTGGTGAGTCCTTTGGACCCTTGAGGCTGCTTGATCACACCTTACCTGAAGCAGGGGACAATGCAGGTGAAAAACTGAGGTGACCTTCAGCTTTCCAGCGCTCTCCCTGAACTTCCTGGTGCATATTTTGGTGAACGAATTGTCCCTGGGTTGCTGTCTATACCATTTTCTCTTTCCATGGCAAACTCCCGGCCACAGCATCTACACCTCACCATGCCTGGATCTTTTTAGAAAGCCAGCCACTTGTCTCTTGCATGTCACTTTCCCCATCAGTGACAGGGACCTGCATGGCAGCCAGCATGTGACTAAAGAGAACATCACAAGTCACCGGGGGGAGGAATTCCTGTTATGGCTCTGTAGTAACTAGTATCCATGAGGATGTGGGTTCCATCCCTGGCCTCGCTCAGTGGGTTAAGGATCCAACATTGCCATGAGTTGTGGTGTAGGTCGCAGATGTGGCTGGGGTCCCGTGTTGCTGTGGCTGTGGCATAGACTGGCAAGAATAGCTCCAATTTGACCCCTATCCTGGGAACTTCCACATGCCACAGGTGCAGCCCTAAAAAAATTAAATAAATAAAAATAAAAGTTACTGGGGGGGACAATGTTTAATAGCGGCTGTTTTAATCCAGTGCATTGCCCCAGGAGAACCTTTCCCTATAGTGTATTATTTTGCAATACTTCATTCTGTGCAATTTTAGGTAATGAATAATCATTGTCATATCAGGTATGGCTTCAGTGATTTCTTCCAAGCAGCCTGGGGTGACTTAGTGCATCTTGGAATCCATTCCTGGGCCCCCAATGCTGAAGGATAAGGAGAAGCCAGGCAGAGGAAGGGGCAGGAGTGATAATAGCTGCCCTTTGGAGAAGGAAGCTCTGAGGGAGGTACACTGTCAAGGTCAAGGAGCTGGCTTCAGGGCCAAATCTGGCCTCCCAGCCCTGACTGTCCCGTATGTCAGGTTGCTGTGTTTATTTCCCAGTCTCTGCTCAACCCATCCTGTCTTTTCTGCTTCCTGCAAGGTGGTCTCTTGTTTCCCCCCACCGAAAGCCAAAGAGCTCGGTTCCCTCCAAGGTTCATGCCTGGTGGGCTCAGTTCCAGAGCCCTCGCTGGTCTGGAATGGGGACCCTCCAACTCCCCTTGCCAGGAATGCCAGGGAGCAGATCGGTGTTGGGGTGCGGCTGGCATGTCTGGTGCAGGATGTGGAGCTGCTCATGCAGGGCCCTAGAGCCTTTCCAAGTGCCCAGCTCTCTCACTGGAGATGGCCAGCAGAGCTGGATAAAGGGGTACCCCTGCCCGGGGGGAGGGGGTGCACATGAAATGATGGCTAAGTGAGCTCGAATCTCACATCTGTCCCTCCAATTTGCTCTCCATCCATCTCCACCCTGTGCTCTGCCCCAGAAGTTGAACTGCATTGACCTGAGCTCCCTTCTCCAGATCCTTCCGGCTGCTGCCTGGCTGAGGATCACGGGTGGGGGCACCTATAGGAGCACCAGCCAATCCCGGGTGGGGAGTGATGTCAGAGCAGTTATCCCTCCATCCCCTTCCCTGCAGGGTCACTGTCCACTCCCCCTCACCCCCCCGAACTGAAGCTGTCACGTGACCTTGCACATGGCTCTCACCACCCCTGGGCTCCCGTGACTTCTCTCCTCTTGTGCCCTGACACCCAGAGACCGCTGTGGAGTCCTCTAACCAGTCCCTGGGCTCTGCCACTGGGACTTCCACTAAGCTGCTCTTACAAACAGAAATACCTGACGGCGCTGACCCAGCACTCCCTGTGCCCCGAGCATCCTCCAAAGCGCTTTCAGTGGATCATCTCATCTAATTCTGAATAATCCTGTGAGTAGACACTATTGAGTCTACACATGAGGGAACCGAGACTCAGAAATGTTCAGGGAATTTCCCAGGGTCACGGAGCTGGGAGGTGGCAGATGCTGGTTCTGAAAAAGAGCAGTCCTCTCCCAGAGCCCAAGCTCCTACGGGTTACCAGGGCGATCCCTGGACCAGCCACATCTGCATCATCTGGGAATTTGCAGACCTCCTGAGTCAGAGGCTCAGGATGTGGGGCCTGCAGCACCCCCTCCAGGAGTGGGATGACCACTCATGTTTCAGAACCACTGCTCTGCACTGACCCTCACCCATGCCCTGGGTACCTCAGCCCCCATCACTCTCCTCCACTGAAGCTCTCTCAGGAGCCTTGAGCATGGCGTGGCTGGCCTGGTGAGGCTGGCTCCCTCCTCTGCCTGCTCTGGGAAACAGGCTGCCTTCAGCATCTGGCAGTGTCCTTGCCTCTTTCTATTTTCTGTGTTTGGTGACAGTGACCAGCTAGAAGCCTGGGATCTCCTCAGGGCTGGCTTCACAGGGCTCTGTACCTACTTTTCCAGGCTTGTCTTTCACGGATCTTCTCCTTTTCTCTGGGTCTCTGCTCCCCAGTTGTGAACACAGTGCTGACAAGTGGCAGGCAGACATGGGCCAGACCTCCTCATGGAGCTGTTTCCTCTGGCCTCATGGTCCCTGCTCACCTGCTGGGATGTCAGCACCTCCAGTCGCTCTGCAGGTGCACGCCACCTGCCTGGTCTCTGCGCCTGTGCCTGTTTGACCCATAGTCTCGAATCCTCTTTCTGTGGATGGGAATCCAAGGCTAGAGAGGGAACAGGTTGATCAAGGATGCACAGCAGGTCGATGGTAAAGATGGAGCTGAAAAAAGCTCAGCCGCGGTTCTGTCGTGGGCCCCCTCCCGTTGCGTGGTCCTGGCTCTGGGCTGATGGTCACCGCACACCCCTGAACCTTCGCCAGCTGCCCAGTTAGAAACTTTCCTCTTCAAGATCTTTTTCCAGACCTGCGTGAAGGACTCATTTTTGTCAGCTTGTCGGAGATGGGGTCCAGGGTGGGCTGATTCATGAGAGGGACAGATGTTTGTGACCCGTGGGGGAAAATGACTGGGTGCTTAGGAGAGTTCAGAAGCTACCCTGTGGGGTGTGAAAGGGGTGCCTTTGACTTTGTCTGGGATGGGGCTGTCAGGACCCGCCTCCTGTCCCTCAGGGTCTCAGCCTGGGAGCAGCACCGCCCCTCACGAGTCTGACTGCCATTCTTCCAATTTCTAACTCCATGACCTCGAACCAGTGGCTTACTCTCTCCCAGCCTCACTTTCCTTATCTGTGCAGAGAGGGTCATCCAGTCTTTCTTTGAGAGATTGGGGAGAAGGTTCGATGAGTCAAGATGCACTTGGCATGGGGCCAGGTGGCGGCTCCTGTTTGGTTGCGGTGGAGTAGGAAGAGTAGGAGGCCGACCTGCTCTGGAAGAGTCCAGAAAAGCAGACCTTACCCAATTGCTGAGGTTAGGCCCACCGGGAGCTGAGACGATGTGTGTGCTCCAGTCACCTGGGAAGATGCTGGGGCTGGGCGTGGAGGCCCTGAGCTGTGATGTCGAGGACCCGGGGGTAGCCCCTCGGACCCCTTAAACCTCAGTCTCCTCTGTAGGGCGGTTTTGCCATCCATCCGTGCATTCGGTCGGTTGTTCCTTCAAGCATTTCCTGAGGATGCAGGATATGCCAGCCCCGGGCTGTGCATTCTATGCGCCCTGGGGATGCAAATGAGAGCAAGAAACAGCCTTGGCTTTGAGGGGCTTATGCTCTGGTGGTGGTGGTGGTGGTGGTGGAGCTTGGACAGGATCTAGCCTCAGTCCTGTATCATAAAGACAGTGGGGTAGGGAGGCCAGGGAGCTGTTGGGGCAAAGGACAAGACTTGCACTTGAAAATGAGACCCCATCATTTACTAAAAGCTTCAACGCAGGAAGAAGAGAGGCAAAGGAGTGACCCCCGAAGGCCCCGTCCTCCAGTCCCTCCATTTCTTAGCCTTTCTTTGTGCATCAGAACCACAGGTTTCCTTTTTCGTGGTCCTTGTGGTTGCATAGGAGCCAGAATTCCAGGACCCTTGGGCAGGAAGGGAAGTCCTTTGACAACTACTAAGAGATCTAGGGACCCTCTGATTAGCTCACAGGCCATCCTTAGGAGGGAGCCTGGCAGAGCGCCGAGGGGCTGACATTCCGTTGAGATGTACTTTTAAGGGGCAGATTGACCGATTCTTTCAGGAAGGCCTTTGACTTGGCGGAGAAGGGGAGGCAAGTGGACTTGCTGTAGGAACTGAGTCTGAGCCTCCTAGGAGACTCACTGGAGAGCGCAGGTGTGGCTGTGGGTGGGGAGCTGGCAGCAGAGAGGGAAGGACTGGAGATTCTAGGCAGAGAGGGACAGCAGGAGCCAAGGGAGCAGGCACAGTGCATTAGAGGGACACAGAGAGGGGGCAGTGGGACAGGAGCAGCATCTGAAGGGGGACCCTGGGAGCAGGCAGGGCTCGGATCACTGTGGGGAATGGGGGATGGTAAGCCCGCTAATGCTAATGGACTTTGTAAGGACCCTGGGAGCTTTGGCTGACACTCTGGCCTCATGGACAAAGCCACCCCGCTTCCTGGCTCTGTAGTGCTAACCTCCTTCGAGAGAAATCTGGACAGCACAGGCTGCTCCTGTGGGGAGCATCTTAGAGACAGCACGTCAAGGGTGCACAGGTGGGGAGATGCCCCCTTCGCCTGTGCCCTGGGGGGTTCTCTGGGATGGAGCCACCTGACGCAGGATGAGGGCACGCTTCCAGGACTGTCACCCAGCTGCACTCTCACTGGGCTTTCCAGCACTTTCCTTGGCCTGGGTCCCCCAGGCCCCTTGTTAAGGGAATCATTCCTTCCTTCCTTCATTTGTGCATTCATTCACACCTGCAACAAAAGTTTCTTGAACACCCACTCAGTGTCAGGCATGGTTCTAGAGCCTGGTGCTGCCTGCCTGTATGGAGCTTTCATTTTAGAAGGCAGACAGACCTAAACAAGTATGTGGGCTTGTGTCAAATACTCATAAGTGTTCTGGGAGTTCCCATTGTGGCCCAGTGGAGACGAATCTGACTAGTATCCATGACGAAAAAGGTTCAATCCTTGGCCTTGCTTAGTGGGTGAAAGGATCCGGCATTGCCGTGAGCTGTGGTGTGGGTCGCAGACACGGCTCAGATCCTGCGTTGCTGTGGCTCTGGCATAGGCTGGTGGCTACAGCTCCGATTGGACCCCTAGCCTGGGAACCTCCATATACCGTAGGAGCTGCCCTAAAAAGACAAAAAAAGAAAAAGAAAAAAGAGTTCTGAAGAAAAATAGAGCAGGTCAGGGAATGGGAAGTGATAGAGGTGGAGCTGTTGGCAGATAGGGTGGTTGGGGGAGGTCACGCTGCAAAGGTGACCTGTGAACAGAACTGAATGAGGTGCAAGAGTGACCCCTCCAATACAGGGGCAACAGCTGGTACGAAGTCCTTGGGCAGGAACGAGTTTGGGGGCGTCCAAGGAGTGGAATGAAGGCTGAGCTGACAGAGACCAGGGAGGCTGCAGTGCCTCGTCGGTGTGGAGAGGATGCAGGGGTTCGGGGATAAAAGTTTAGCACCCCAGAACTCGGAGTGGGTGGCAGCTGGACCCTGGCTTCCCTGCCTCTTTCTCTCTTTAGCATGCGGCCTCCCCTCTGCAAGGTAAGACCTTCCCCAGGCCCGGACCCCACGGCCATTCCCTGGGAAAATGGCCTCTTGGACTTATCTTTGTCCTCTCTCTGGTCACTATTGAAACAGACTCTCTTCCTTCGCTCAGGAGTGAAGGCACCTGGTTAGTGACTTCACTCTAAGGCTTTAATTTGACAAGTAAACGTCCTACATGTTGTACTTACCACCTTCCCCGCTAAGTCTTTGATTCAGGAATTTTGAAAGGGATGGCAGAGACAGAATAGGAAATGCTGCATCCGGAGTTCAGAGGCTTCAAGTCCAAGGACTGCTTCTTTTAGTGGTTTTCAAACCACCAAACTAATCCCTATTTGGATTAATAGAAATCCGTCTATTTCTCCTGGTGGTTCTAGCCACTTTTTCCCCCTCGAGCGTTCCTTGATTGTGGTCAAATATTCATAAAACTTACTTATCCTAACCATTTTTAAGCATGCAGCTCAGTGGTATTAAGTATATTTATATTGGTGTGCAACCATCACTACTCTTCCGTTTCCAGAACTCCGTCTTGCAAATTGGAAAGTCTATACCCGGTAAACTGTCCTCCCCTCGCTCCGGCCTCTGGCAACCACCACTCTACTTTTTGTCTCTATGGATACGACTAATCCAAGTTCCTCATACAGAGGGAATTGTACAGTATTTGTCTTTTCGTGACTGGCTTATCTCACTTAGCATAATGTCCTCAAAGTTCATCCAGGTTGCAGCCTGTGACAGGATTTCCCTCCTTTTTAAGGCTGAATAATATTCTATTGTATGTAGAGACCACATTTTGCTTGTCCATTCATCCACTGATAGACACTTGGGTTGCTTCCACATTTTAGCTATTGTGAATAATGCTGCTGTGAACATGGATGACAACTCTTTAGGACCCTGTTTTCGTGTAGTTTGGATATATACCTAGACATGGAATTGCTGGATCATACGGTAGTTCTATTTTAATTTTTTGAGGAAATGCTATACTGTTTTCCGTTGTGGCTGCACCATTATACATTCTCAATAAAGGGTTCCAATTTCTCCATATCTTTGCCAACACTTACTTTTTTTTTTTTCAATATTTTAGCCATCCTAATGGGTGTGAGGGGGTATCTCCTTATAATTTCAGTTTGCATTTCCTTAATGCTTGGTTCCATCAGTTCTTGCTTCATGTATTTTGCATCTCTTTTATTATGTGAATAAACATTTGAAATTATGTCCTCGAGATGAAGTGACCTCTTGATCATTATGAAGATATCCTCTTTTCCCTGAAATATACTTCGTCTGATGTTAACATAGCCACTCCAGCTTTTCTTTTATTTGAATGAATGCAATATATATATATATTTATCCTTTTGAAAAACTTATGCTAAAAGTAAGTTTCAAACAGGATGGCATACAGTTGTTTTGAAAATCTGTTATGATAACCTCTGCTTTTTAATTGAGATGTTTAGATCATTTATAGCTAATGTAATTAAATATAAACATTGTATTGATCCTGTAGGATTTAAACCTACCATCTTGCTATTTGCTTCTATATTACTTACCTGTTCTTTGTTACACTTACCCTCTTTTAAGCCTTTTTTTTGGGAGACAATACTTGAGTATTTCTTAAGATTCCATTTTGTCTTCTTTGCTGGCTTATTATCTGTAACCTTCTGTGCTTTTATAAAGTGGCTGCCTAGAGTTTGTAGTCTGTATGTTGAATTTATCACAGGCTCCCTTCAAGTAATATTGCAGGATCTCAAATGCATCATAAGAATCTAACAACAGTATACTTCCATTCCTTTCCTTCTGGCCCTTGTGCTTCTCCTAGCATATGTTTTGTTCCTACCTATGTTATAATCCTGCATGACATTTTTTTTTTTATTTAAACAGTCAGTGATCATGTGAAGAGATTTAAATAATAAGGAAAAGGTCTTTTATGTCTATCCACATAGTTATCTTTTCCAGAGCACTTCTTTCCTGGTGTGGATCCAGATTTCCACCCGGTATCATTTTCTTTCTGCCCAAAGGATGTCCTTTAACATTTCTTACTGTGTAGACCTGTGGATAATGAACTCTTTCAGCTTTTGTAGGTCTCAAAAAATCTGTACTTTGCCTTTATTTTTGAAAGATATTTCCACTAGATATAAAATTCCTGTTGGAATTTTTTTCCTCCCTTTCTATGCTTTAAAGGTGGTGCTGCCCTGTCTTCCTGTGTTGTCTCTTATAATAAGTTGGCTGTCATTATTATATTAATTCCTGCTTATGTAAAATGTATTTGTCCCCCCATTTGCATGCTCTTAAGATTTTCTATTTATTGGTGGTTTTAAGCAATTTATTATGATATAGCTTGGTGTGTGGGATTTTCCCCCCCCCCCTCTTATTTCTTTTCCACAGGGTTTGCTGAGGTTTCTTTTGTTTTGTTTTGTTTTTGTTTTTTGCTTTTTAGAGCCACACCCATGGCATTTGGAGGTCCCCAGGCCAGGGGTTCAATTGGAGCTACAGCTGCTGGCCCACACCACAGCCACAGCAACATCAGATCCATGCTGAGTCTGCAACCTACACCACAGCTCATGGCAACGCCAGATCCTTAACCCACTGAACGAGGCCAGGGATCGAACCTGCAACCTCACGGTTCCTAGTCAGATTCATTTCCACTACACCACAACAGGAACTCCCTATTGAGCTTTTTGGATCTATAAGTTTATGGGTTTCATCCACTTGAAAAATTTCAGCCACAATTTCAATATTTCTTTAAATATTTTCCTGTTTCTGCTTCCTTTTGGCACTGCAATCAGATATGTGCTAAGTCACTTGAAGTCCTACAGCTCACCGAGGCTCTGTTTAGCTTCCCCCCTCACCTCTGTTTTTTTTTTTTTTCCTTTGTTTTTATTTTGGGTAGTTTTTATTGCCTGTGTCAATCTTGTCTTCTATGATGTGTAATCTGCTATTAATCTAATCTAGTGTATTTTTAATCACATATATTTTTTATCTCTAGAAGTTTGAGTCAATTTTTTTCTACCTTCCATATCTCCACTTAACACACTTAATCTTTCCTCTAGTTTCTTGGATGTGTGAAATATAGTTACAATAACATTTTAAAAGACTTGTCTACCTATTCTCTCTTCTTTGTCTTTTCTGGGTTGACTTGGGTTGATTACAGGCAGCATTCTCCCACTTCTTTGGCAAGCCAGATAATATTTGACTGAATGACAGACTTTGTTGTAATCCAGACCTTGTTGGGTGCTGGCTAGTTTTGGGATATTTTTTATTATTTGGAGAGTTTAAACCATTCAGGGCTTGCTTTTTTTTTTTTTTTTTTTTTTTTTTTTGCCATGGCATGCAGCAGTTTGATGTGGGATCTCAGTTCCTAAACCAGGGATTAAACCTGGGTTGCAGTGGTAAAAACTGCAAATCCTAACCACTAGGCCACCAGGGAACTCCCTAGGTCTTCCTTTTAGGCCAGGGATCAGAGCAGTCCTTAGTCTAGACTAATTTTCTACAATTGATGGGAAAACAACCTTTTCTGAGTATTCATGATTT
This sequence comes from Phacochoerus africanus, assembly GCF_016906955.1. Taxonomy (NCBI): domain Eukaryota; kingdom Metazoa; phylum Chordata; class Mammalia; order Artiodactyla; family Suidae; genus Phacochoerus; species Phacochoerus africanus. The sequence continues at coordinate 70,499,553 of NC_062550.1, read as the reverse complement.
ATGAGGTCTTCCACTCTGGCTTGGGGGTGGGGGAGACAGGAGCCCTTCCTGGCCCTGTATGAGTACCACAGAGCAATCCCTTTATCTTGTCAGTAGTTACTTTCCTGGTCTTAGGTGGTTTCTTCACATGCATGATTTGCTCAGTCCAGCTGAGCCTCTCCAGCTCTCCAAAGCCCCCTCTCGTGGAGCTTTCCACCGTCTAGCACTCTGCCTTTCATGATGCTCCTTGCTGTCCTCATTCCCACCTCTGTCTCTTCCACCAAGGGACCTGCCTCGCTCTGCCCAGGCTCCTGCTCCTACAACACAACCCAGACACAACAGGAAATAAGCTGGGCCATGATAGGGTTTGCCTTATTTGTTTGTCATCTCTCAGGGATAGAGTTTTTCATTGCCTGAGGTTCAGTGTCTTGAAAACTGTTATTTCATAAGGTTTGTCTGGCTTTTGAACTGATAGTCAGAATTACCTGGAAGTGCCTTGAAAAGTCTGTATTCCTGGGGTCTGTCGTTGGCTAATTCGAGGCCGCCTTTGGAATAGACCTGGGCGGTACTGGGCAGCTGACATTGTCCCCTTTCTAGCTGGAATGTCGGCATTTTCAGTGAACACTTGCTCTGCAGTCTCTGATTAAAGGAGTCATCACTTCTCCTAAGAATCTGGGTTGAAATATATTTCTTTGGCAAATGGGTTTCCTAGGATGGTTGGAAAGTGTCTAGAAGAGCCCATAGAAACCAGAAGAGAATCTGGATTATGTGACATGGCTTTGGTCTTGGCCAGCAACTTGTGATTTTTCCTTCTGACTTCTAACATGGCTTTAGGCTCATTTTTCTTCAGCCATGGCTTATTGAACAGGGGATGGGTCCAGAGACTCTGTGAGGGGCCAACTGTTGAGTCCTGACCAGTCCTGCTGCATGGGCTAAATTGGCCATTCAGCTTCTCTGAACCTCGGCACCATTACCCGCAATTCTGGCCTCGCACCACTTGGGTGTGAACAGCTTGTTCAAAAAGCGTCTATGAATACACTTGAATCTGTACTTGAAGCTACTTGTAGTCTATACAGATGGGGTTATGTGGGTTAGTAAATGCACTCTGTATTTGCAAGATATTTTCCTTCTAGAAATCCTGGGAGATAAGACACTTCTCAGTAAAGACGTTTGGAGCACCACTGGGTATTATTCAGATTCTGAGGATTATTCTTCTCAGTTTAGTCTTCCTTCTGGCCATCTCTACCCTCTCAAGGGGGATAAAAAGTCTCCGATTGCTTGGTGGGAAGGAGCCAGGCATAATATATTCATGAAGGGCAGCACTGACCCATTTGAAGTGTAAGGATCCCGTAACTGACACATCTTTTTGAGCCCCAGAGCTGTGCCAAGATTTAAGGGGGAAACAAGGACACATAAGGTCTGGTTACTGGCCTGATGGAACATGCTTCTTGGTTGTAGAAGCAACACCTACAACGGCAAGACAATTTCCACGAGACCATTTGCCAACGAAAAAAGACAGATCATGACTGTTAGCTTTGGGCCAGCAGATGCCATAGGCATCCAGGACAGGAGCAGAAGCAGCAGGTGTCAGGGGCTCTAGTAAATGACTGACTTTCCGTGATGGCCGTGTTCCTGAAGAGAGCATTTGCAGAATTCTCAGGGAAGCTCCAGAGAAGCAGGGCAGATCAGAGCCTAGGGAGTGGACAGTGTGGAGGGTGAGGACCAGAGTCCGGTAGGCAGAGGACCAGAGCATGAAGAGCAGCCAAAGCCACCATGTCCAGTGCCAGAGAAGAGCCCAGGGAGCACCCAAAACTAGCATCAGGACTGGGAGTTCCCGTTGTGGCTTGGTGGGTTAAGAACCCGACTAGTATCCATGAGGATGCAGATTTGGTCCCCGGCCTCTCGCAGTGGGTTAAGGATCCAGCGTTGCCATGAGCTGAGGCATAGGTCACGGATACAGCTCGGATCTGGTGTTGCTGTGGCTGTGGCGTGGGGCAGCAGCTGCAGCTCTGATTTGACCCCTAGTCTGGGAACTTCCATTTGCCACAGGTGTGGCCCTAAAAAGGAAAAAAATAAAAAAATAATTTAAAAAACCACACACATTCCCCAAATAGCATCAGGGCATAGAGTCAGATGGCCAGAGATGGAAGTCATAGTCCTCTACCCCGCTTGAGAATTTCCTCTGAGTCCTTACATACTCCACGCTTACTCATCACGGAAGCCTGTGGAAGAGGCAGAATACCTACCTATTGCTGTTTGGCAGAGGAAGAAACTGAGGACAGGAAAACTTCGATGGTTTGCATAGTGATCTGAACAGAGGAAAGGAGAACCAAGACCAGGACCCACAGGGACCCTTCTGCCTGACGCCCTCTGCCTCCATGGTGACCCCAGCTGGGGGCAGAATCACCTGCCCTGTGGGGAACACACAGAGATGATGCGGCCCAAGTCTGGGGAGAAGGCTTAGTCCAACTCCAGGCAAGAGGAGGGTGGGAGAGAAGACGGGCTCTGTCTTTCTGCACATCTGTCTGTAAAGGAAGCCAAGAACTACCTGGGACATCCTTGCAGTGACAGGAGAAAGAGGCCGCTGTTGGCTCAGGGCGGGGAGGGGGAGGAAGAGGAGGGGACACATGGGAAGCCTGCATTTTAAGCCCATTAAGGAGGAAGAGCCACGAGCCAAGCATCCAATTAACCTGACATCTCTTGCAACCAAAATATCTGAGGATATAAGAAAAGAATTTAATATGTGAAGACTTGGGAGAAAAGTGACTAATAGCAGGAAAACAGTCCTAGTTTATTTTAAAAAATAGGTCAGGCCCAACACCTCCAATAGATTCCTTCCCAGCAGTTAGGGATCCAGGAGATGGAGGGGGTGCCGTGCGGATGCAATGCTGTCTTGACGTGAAGCGGGCATGGCTGTTGTGCCTCAGAGAGACGGCCGGGGGCAGCCGGGAAGCACTGTGCACAGCTGCAGAGGGCTGCCCTTGGAGTTGCGCTGCACCGTGACCTTGGCCGTGACAGCCAGTTAGGGACTGGCCCGAGGACACCCAGCCCGAAGGTAGCAGTGTTCACACCGAACCCCCGTCCTTTTGCTGTGTGAGCCCAGGTGCTTTCTGGAACCTGTGGCTGCCTGTCCTTCAGGTGTCCTTGACCCGGCTGTGGCGTTGCCTGGGAATCTCAGTAGCATGAGGTAAAGCCAGGATGGCCTCCGAGGGCTGCAGCAGGGGTCCCAGAGGCACGGAGAAGGCAGGCAGCCATCCCAGCTCTGCCTGGACGAGGGTTTCAGAGGCAGCCCCGGGGGGGCTTGATCGACGTGCAGAGTGGCAGTCCTCACCCACACAGGATCAGATTCTCTTGGTCTGGGAGGGGCTGGATACCCATCCCAAGGTGACTGACGCAGATAGTGATAGCGGACCACTGTCCTCTGTCAGGGTCCCCAGACAGTTTCCTTCAGAACATTAATTTCTAAAGATGTTTCTAGATCTCCCAGGGAAAAAGGCTGCCACAGCAATGAAACTGGTAATACCAGTCCCTCTTGGAGAGTCACGATTCATTTTAACAAATTAAAGGTTTAAAGGAGGGCAGTTAAGCAATCTCTTTACACTTAGCAATATACACATGTATCAAATCATTACATTGTACACCTTAAACTTACATAAAGATTTATGTAGATTATATCACGAGAAGGCTGGAAAAGAGAAGTTCCTGCTGTGGCACAGTGGGTTAAGAATCCCACTGCACGGAGTTTCCATGGTGGCGCAGTGGAAATGAATCCAATTAGGAACCATGAGGTTGCGGGTTCTATCCTGGCCCCGCTCAGTGGGTTAAGGATCCGGCGTTGCCGCAGATGCAGCTCGGATCTGTTGTTGCTGTGGCCATGGCTGTGGCTGGCAGCAACAGCTCCAATGAGACCCCTAGCCTGGGAACCTCCATATGCTGCAGGTGAGGCCCTAAAAAGACAAAAGACCAAAAATAAAATAAAATAAAATAAAAATCCGACTGCAGCAGCTCGGGTTGCCAAGGAGGTGAGGGTCCCATCCCTGGCCTGGCACAGTGCGTTAAAGGGTCCAGTGTTGCCGCAGCTGTGGCTGGGATTCAGTCCTTGGCCTGGGAACTTCCATATGCTGAGAGTATGGCCATTAAAGAAAAGAAAAGAAAAAGATGGAAAAGAAAAGACATCTCTTTAGCTTTTTTGCCCAAACTTACTTGACAACGAAACCCCTTATTCCAGGAATGTCTATTCCTTGGGAAACAGTGTGGGAAAATGCAGCTCAGACAAGCAGTTCTCAGTCTCTGGGATGCATCAGAATCACGTGGCGGGCTTGTTGGAGCAGACTGCTACACCTCCACCCCGGCTCGAGACTCAGATCCAGTGCTTTCCAGGGAGGCTCAGGAACCTGCCTTTCCTACGAGCTCCCTGGTGATGCTGATGCTATGGTTCAGGGACTACATCGTGAGAGCCTCAGCCCAGGCACCCTCCTGAAGCTCTGGGGTGAGTGGGAGGATGGGACTGAGAAGGGGCCAGGACCCAGGAGAAGGGGCTTCCAGGGAGCACAGCCAAGGAAGGGGCTTGAGTCTGCAGTAATAAAAAAGCCTGTGAGAGTGGGCTCTGCCAAGATGCCAGAGTTATAGTCAGGGACACTGCAAAACAGAGAGATGCCAGCCGGTGACAGCAGCTGGCACTCCGAGACATGCATCAGTGTGTGGCCTCACCTCGGGGCAATCTAGAGAGTGTCTGTATCTTTAAATAGCCAACTCTAGGGAGAGGCACGGGGGTGACTGTTGACAAATGGACAAGCCAGGGGGCCAGGACTCCAGGGAGAGGACTCCAGCTTGTAGGACCAGCAGTGTCTGGCCCTCCTCCCCATTTCTGAGACGGGCAGGCTCTGATCCCCAGGGCGAGGAGCAGTGAGCCAGGTCCTGGCATCTGCCCCCGCACCGGGCTTCCTTCTGGGGAGGCTGACGTCAGCAGTGCTTCGCTGGGACCCAGGTGATAGGAAATATGGATGCAGGAGAGCAGGCGGAAAGGGGGACCCGGGCTGTCTGTGGCCAAAGTCAGACCTGAAAGCTGTGTGTCTGCAGTGTGGTCATGGGGACAGGAGCACCCCAGGTGCCCGTCCCAGCCATGCCTGCCTTGCTGCCGGCGGACACCCACCCTTAGAACGGTTCCCCTTTCAGTTGAGCCCTGGGCCTACTAAAGGCAGATAGATGGTGCCAGACCCGCTAGCTCCTGGTTACTCCTGACGACATGGACCCCGGTCAAGATCACAGTCTTGTGAGTAAACAGGGATGGAGAAAAGTGTGGTGAGGGTCTGAGGGTGATCCCAGGGTGGGGGGCTGGGGGGAGAAGGCAAAGGCTGCTGCGGAGGAAGACGCAGTGAGACCGGCTGGCAGCCCCTCGGCCCCCACGACTTCCTCTGCTCCCCTGCGGCGCCCCACCCCCTGCAGTCCTCTTTCTGTCCCTCTCTGGGCCTCAGGCTGGGCAGGCTGCCGTTGAGGACAGACTCAGGTTAGAAAAAGCTCTCTTGACATTTGGAGACAGAGCAGGATTTGGCTTCTCCGGTGGAGCCTTTTGTTCTCAGGAAAACCGTCTGCAGAGCTTGGGCTGGTGCCAGTGACAGCCATTTATAGCCCCATGGGCTTGGGGTGGCTTCAGCTGCCTGGTGCAGAGAGTGCTGGCTTCTCCCTGCCCCGGGCTGCCTGCCTTCCCCTTGTATCCCCTTCATTCCAGCCCCCCCCCCCCTTAAAGCCCCTCCCTCCTCTCCCCACCCCTCCCTGATTTTCTTGGGGGTTCCTGTTCTAGATTGGCTTATGTGACCCTGAGCACATTCCCTTCCTCATGTGGACCTCAGCTTCCTACAGACTGGAGCCCAGCGGTCCCCCCCTTTAGAACTCAGACACCTCCGATAGGCGCCCACCTGTGCCATCCTCCACTGAGGCATCGCCCTCTATTTCCGCTTTGCTTTTGACCCTCTTTCAAATAGCCAGGGCTTCCTGCCTGGGCCGGCTTTGCCTCCTGCTTCTGAGCACAGGGCCTGGCTCCTAACAGAAGCTGTCAAGCTCAGTGGGTCCAAACACAGTGTCAGGATCAAGAGCAGGGTTTTGCTGTCCGACAGATGATCGTTCCCATCTTGGCTCTGTTGCTTGCTAGCTCTGGGCTTTGAATGAATTTTTTGAGCTTCAGTTTCCTTGTCTGTATATTTCAGTACCTCATTCATTGAGTTATTATGAGGATTTTATGAGATGATATTTGTGAAGGGTTTAGCACAGTTCCTGGCACACAGTGGGCCCACAGTCCCTGTTAGGGACCATCACCGTCATCACGGCCACCAGCATCACCATCACCAACATGGGGCAGCATCATCACCACCATCGCCATCACCATCGCCACCATCCCCATCATCAGCATCACCATCACCAACATGCGCCTCATCACCACCATCCCCATCATCACCAACATCAGCATCACCATCATCCCCATCATCACCATCCCCATCATCACCAACATGCACCTCATCACCACCATCAGCATCACCACCATCCCCATCATCAGCATCACCATCAGCACCAACATCAGCATCACCACCATCCCCATCATCAGCATCCCCATCATCACCAACATGCGCCTCATCACCACCACCATCACCATCGCCAACATCAGCATCCTCACCATCCCCATCACCAACATCCGCAGCAGCATCACCACCATAATTATCATCACCATCATCACCATCATCTTCCTCATCTACCTTCATTTTCTGGTGGAAGTGGGGTTAGGTAAAAAATGCTGTCCCTGAATCCCCAACCCTGTCCGTGGACATCCCACCCGTCGAGGACCAGCTGGACACCACTTCTTCAGGGAGCCATCGTCTGGTCTCCAGCTTCGGTGTTTCACAGCCCTTTAGCTCATCTCAGCATTTGGGGACCCAGGCCCGTTCACTGCCGTGGAATGGGCCAGACTAGGAAGATCGCAGGTGATGTACTGGGGAGGAACACAGCTGACGATCCCCCGGGACAGGCCGTTTAGTCTGTTCCCAGCGTCTGAAGAGTCCAGATCAGCAGCTGACACTAAGAATAGAAGACAGAGTCACAAATCCTATCAGGGGAAGGTGACCCTGAGCAGATGGGAAGCAGGCAGCCCTGGGAGACCTTTCGCAAGAGCAGCACTCTGACCCCTGGGCCCTGGAGAGGAGAGGGCAGGGCAGGGCAGGGCTGGAGACACCGGGACCCGGCAGGACTGGAAGTCCATGGCGATGTGAGCACACACTAAGGGCTAGGGATTTGGGCCCAGAGAGCAGATGGGAGCTCTGGTGGCTGCTGCTAGGGCGACTTTATAAAGCGAATCTTCCTCTGTCATCTGCTGGAGTCTGAAGGGTCTCCAGCTCCCACTAGAGAGAGTCTTTGAGGGCAGTGTTCCTGGGTGTCTGTTTCCTCCACGGGACCATGTAGTGCTCGCTGCTACCGACGTTCAGTAGGTGTTTGCAGAAGGAGAGGCACCAGCCCTGGGAGTGATGCATGGGGAACATGGCTGTTTCCCACCCCAGTCCCAGCCTCCTGGGACAGGGCACCCCGTTGGCCGATGGGCAGGGCCCAAATCTCCTCTGCAGGAGGCCGAGCTGGGCTGACAGCCTTCAGTGCCAGAGCCTGGGCCACAGCCCCCTCTTTGTCCCAATGACCTGTGGTTGTTGAGGTGAGTGGTCCCCGAACCTACCTTTGCCTTGTGATGCAGTGGGTGCTGGGCGGAGGGCACTTTGTAAATTGTCTGCTGGGGAAAGAGTCTTGGGGAGCCGCATAGAAGGGACCTTGGCTTCCAAGTTGAATGGAGCTCGGGAGTGCAGGAGGCCCCCCCCGACCTTGACTGTGCAAGATCCTGGGCCAGCTGGGACATTTTCTCTCCTTAATGTATTTAAATGGAGTCGAGATTGGGGTCAGCTTCGTGCACAGAGCCTCTCCCAGCTTTAGAGGTGGCCACACAACTTCCTGAACGTGGCATCCTCTTGGATACCCGAGGCTGGATGGAGGGTGGCTTTGTTCTGGTGCCCTTGTTCAGTCACTGGAGCACAATGCTTGGGTCACACGTCCTTGGGGCAGGGGCAGTTGCAGAACTGGAAGCATGAGGACACGTCCTCCCAGCCTCTCCCGCTGGGTCCCCGGAGGCCTCCAAGGTCCGCAGAGGAGAATGCGTCCTGCTTCTCTCCCTGCCCCGTCCTCACCTTCCTCTACCCCCTTCCCCGCGGCCTCTCCCACGTGAAGCCCTCCTCCTCTCTCTGCACCTTCTTTCCAAATCCGGAGAGCCGGCCTCAGCTTCCCATCCCAGGTCTGCACCCACATTTCCTCTTCTTTTCCAATAGTACTACTTTCGGCTACATACAGAAGTGGTACTTGTTAATGGCAGACGTTAAAAAAATATATATTAACAAGCCCAAGGAAGGAAAGAATTAACTGATTCACAGCCCAACACCATGGATTCCACTGCCTTCCCCAAGCCTCGCTGGCAGGGAGAGCATTCCATTCTTAAATGAGATCATGCCGTCTCCTTTCCTCCTTCGGGGTCTCCTCAACGCACAGTTTGTCACGATCATATTTCTGTCATTAAACACTCTGCCGTGACATGCGAAATGGGTGTGTCACCTCCAGTGTGGACGCACCGCAGTTCGTACAATCACTTCTGTTTCGCGGAAACTCCAGGTTGCCTCTTATTTTCTGCCATGGTGAATAGCGCTGTCATGAAATTCTTACAGCTACCGGTTTACGATTATCCATGATTTTTTTTCTTAGGGTACAGTTCCAAAAAATGGAATTGCTGGCTTTAAGGATTTGTGCTTTTTAATGCATTTTGTAAACTCCCCCCCCCCCCAATCTCACTAGATGTATACGAAAGCACCTATTCTTTTGCAACCTTTACAACTGCAATTTTAGTCTTTTGAGGGGGGGAGTTGACATCTTTGGTATTTGAAAGTTCTAACATTTTTGTTTTCATTTGACGTTACTCATTTCTAGAGAAGATAACTCTTTTCACAGCTTGTTGATTTGCCTTTTATGTTTGTCCTCACGTGAATTCACAGTTCGACGCTCTGTCCAAGGTGAGACTGGAGACGCTTCTCTTGTTCTGGTTGGTTTGTAAAGCCGCTCTCCTGCTCAGGGTATTAACCTCTGTCTGCCGTGTGTGTTACAAGTGTAATTCTCAGCTGACCATTGACCGTTCAGCTGGGTCTATGGTATTTACCAGCTAGGGTGGCACTTCCGTCTGCCTGCTGGACACCTTTCCTTCTGCGATGCAGTGAGACCTCCACCTTCACATCGGGACTGAAGTTCATTCTTTTCCCCACCCCACCCGGCTCTTCCCGCTGACTTGCTTATTTCTGTTAATGTCATCACCACCTTCCTAGTCACCCAGGCTGGAAATGCTGAAATCATCTTGGATTCCAACTTCTCTCTTCTCCCCTACGTTCCGCCAGTTGCCAACTCCTGTGGATTCTATTTCTGCGATTTCTCTGGCAGGCGGCCCCTCTGACACTGCCGTGGTTCAGCATCTCATTATCTCTTGACTGGACTTTGGAACTGGCCGCCCCAGTCCCGGGGCCCCCCTCTTCCTTCCTCTGCACTCCCTTGCAGGCTGCCACCACATCAGTCGTGCTCCTGGAGAGCTCAGATGTAGAACTCCCTGCTTACAAACTGCCAACGGCTCCCCCTTGTCCTGTATTTAATGACACCATCTTAGCCTGGCCTTAATTTCCTTTCAGCCGAATCTCTCCAAATCCCAGCCAAGTTCCAAACGAGCTCACAGTCTTCCCACCCTTTTCCTTTTTGCTGAAACCATGCCCTCCTAGAACGCCCTCCTGCCCCATCACCGTCTCCCCAAATCCACAGAGAAAGCTCCCACCTACCCCACCTCCAGCGACCCCAGCTAAGTCTACAGCCAAGTGACTTCTCTCTCCTTGGAAATTCCAGAGCAATTTGCTTGAGTTTCTCTTGTAAAGCAAATCTTCCTCCATCATCCTCTGGAGCCTCAAGGGTCTCCGGCTCCCACTAGAGAGAGTCTTTGAGGGCAGTGTTCCTGGGTGTCTGTTTCCTCCACGGGACCCTGCAGTGCTCACTGCTACCGATGTTTGGTAGGTGTTTGCAGAAGGAGAGGCACCAGCCCTGGGAGTGATGCACGGGGAACACAGCTGTTTCCCACCCCAGGCCCAGCCTCCTGGGACAGGGCACCCCGTTGGCCGATGGGCAGGGCCCAAGTCTCCTCTGCAGGAGGCCAAGCTGGGCTGACAGCCTTCCCCCTCTCTCTCCCCACGATCTATGGTTATTGAGGGGAAGGCCTCCCCCCAGTCCATCTGTCCTTTGCCCTGTGATGCAGTATGTACTGGGCGTTGGGCACTTTGTTAAGTTGGCTGCAGGAGAGAGAGTCTCGGGAAGCCTGGTGGAAGGGACCTTGGCCTCTGAGTTGAATGGAGCTTAGGGGTGCAGGAGGCCCCTGCGACCTTGACCATGCAGGAGCCTGGACCAACTGGAACTTTTTCTGTCCTTAATGTATTTAAATGGAGTCAAGATTGGGGTCAGCTTCGTGCACAGAGCCTCCTCTAGCTTTAGAGGTGACACTGCAGCCAGCACGGGAGTGTGCAATTGACACAGTCTATTTTTAGCCTCCCTGAGACCGTGACCAACATCCCAAGCGGAGGGTGGGCACACCTGCTGCATTCTAATGAGGCCGCCCGGGTGCCTCTGCTGCCAGACAGCCTGGGATCGCACCGACCTGGAATCTGATGTTGCTAAACTGGGAAGCCTGCTTATTTCCCAGAGGCTGTAGCCTAGATACACTGGGAAAACGAGAGCCTCGGCCTCCCTACAGCTCACCCCCCTCCAGCCCGGGACCCAGGTAGTCTCGTTACTCAGACTACTTGATCTCTCTCTGTCCTAGGACTCTCAGTGTCCCTTGCTAGAAAGGAGATAGCAAGTCTGCGCTGACCCAGCTCACAGATGAGCAAACTGAGGCAGAGAATTGGAACATGTTAACGTACTCTGAATGCTACAACTACGGTGGACGATGGTGATGATACTAATAGAGCACTTATTACTGCGTGTCCAAAAGTGTTCTGAACTCTTCTCTTTTTCTTTCTTTGCTTTTAAGGCTGCACCTGCAGCACATGGAAGTTCCCACGCAAAGGATCGAATCAGAGCTGCAGTTGCCAGCCTACACCACAGCCACAGCAACGCCAGACCCGAGCTGCATCTGCGACCTACACCGAAGCTGTAGCAACACCTGATCCTTTAACCCACTGAGTGAGGCCAGGGATCAAACCCACATCCTCATGGACACTAGTTGGGTTCATGACCTAGTGAGCCACGACAGGAACTCCTGAACTCTTTATATATAGTAACTCGTCACTTACAAATAGATTTTTAAGAATTCCGTACCCTTAAGGCCCTTGCTCTGCTGTGCACATCTGCATCTCCCCCACTTCAGGGAAAGGTATTTCTTCTCCTGACAGCAATGCTTCTGTGGTGCAGTCGGAATCCTGAACGTCCACGTCCTCTCTTTGCCCGTGGAGGGTGGGGCTGGCTGGTGCTGGGGGCAGTAGTGGGGTGTGGGGTCGGGCTGGCTGTGGGGATTGGGGAACCCAGAAAGGGCAGTAACTGGGAGGGTGGGGGCGGGAGGCCGGCCGTCAGTGGGCATTCGCGGGTCAGAGGAAGCGGACTCTGAAACCAGAGGGACAAGGCAGCAGGTGTGAGAAATCAGCACCCGAGAGACCCGCATGTGGGGAGCCAGGTGCTGCCTGTGGGATGGAGAGAAGCCTGTGGGCTTGAGCTGCCTAAGGACGGAGGTGGGACTCAGCTCGACGTGTACTCGCCATGTGCTGGGCCCTTTACGAAGCGCTTTCCAGATACCTGTCTCATAGGATGACTCTAGGAGATGCGGGCCATTTTATTCCCATTTTGGAGCTGGGGAAACTGAGCCACCAAAAGCACCTAACTCTGTCCAAGGTTGTGTAGCTGGTGAGTGGCAGGGCTGGGATTCAAGTTTCAGGGGGCTGGCTCTGGAACCCATACTCCAGCCACACTGCTCTGTGATGCTGTATGATGCCGTATCGCCATTCCCCTACTGAGTGCTAACTGTTCGTCTCTAAAGGAAGGTATCATTGTTCCCATTTAACAGAAATGCAAACTGAGGCCCGGATCAGTTTGCATTTCTGTTCATGAAATGTATTTTCATTTCATTTCTCAGCCCACCTGTTACTAGATAGGCCTGGGTTAAGTTCAGGTGGGTTTGGCTCCTAACTACCATGCCACGGTCCAGCACAGCACAGCACAGCCCTCAGCTTGGGGGCCCCATCCCTGCTTCGCTGAGGCTGCTGTGCTGATGTGGAGCCAGGCTCAGGGAGGGGAAGGAGGGAGGGTGGGATCTCAGGCGGCAGGAGCTCCGGCCGCCGGTCACACCTGCCCCTTCTCTTCCCCATAGGTGAGCAGCCCCCCGATTCAGCCCCCTCAGCCAGTCGTTCCAGCCAAGCCTGTGCAGTGTGTCCACCACGTGTCCACTCAGCCCAGCTGCCCGGGCCGGGGAAAGATGTCCAAGCTGCTGAACCCAGAGGAGATGACGTCGAGGGATTATTACTTTGACTCCTATGCCCACTTTGGGATCCACGAGGTAAAATGTCCTGCTGTGGCAGCGGGCATGCCGTGCTCAGCCCTTCACTGTCATGAAGGGTGTTCTCTCTGTGGTCCGGGGCCCCTGGCGCTGTCTCCATTCCAGGGGGTAGGAGCCAGGAGGGGGTCAGGGCCAGGCCGATCAGGTGAAGCTGTGTGTGGGGGGGAATGTTTCTCAGCCAGAGAGCAAGGGGTGCTTCCAGGGCCCCCATTTTATGGTGCAGCACCCAAGCCTCTTCCAGACCCTGAGCCCAGGGCATCCAGGAGGACGGGAAGTCCTTGGTCTTTGCTGCAGGAGCTCAGGCGCTTGGCAGCTGGGGACCAGCGTCTAAAAAGAGTCTGGCATCTCCATATCCAGTCTTTGCAGAAACAAGCCTCAGGTTCGTTCTGGACCAATGAACGTCTCCAGGGAAGAATCAGTAGGCTTCCTTGGAGACCTGGTCCCGTCTGATGCCCTGATTGATTCTCAGGAAATTCTTATGTCTACATGCTGTCTTAGTCCATAGCAGGGGAGATTGATGTTCGCTCTAGAGCAGAACAGAGCTTCCTAACAAGCGGGTTTCTGGCTAGAGCGGGGACACAACAGTACTTTTCCCTCTTCCTCCATCACCTCCAGCGCTTTCTCACCCCAAATCAACAACCAACAGCGTGAGTGCTTACTCAGGGCTGGCTGCTCTTCTGCGTACATTATATGTGTCATGTCATTGAATCCCCCAAGAACGCTATAAAGAAAGCATTTCTATTACCCCTTTACAGTATAAAGAAATATTGAAAAAGGAGCAAAAGCTTGCTGGCTATGCAAATGCATTTTCAAAATAAGTCTCAAAGCTCCCCTTCCAACTAGATGCTTCTGTAAACCCTTCCTGTATCGGAACAGTGATACTGCCATTGCCAGAAGGGCGTTTAATAAGTAATAGACCATGGGGTTTTTTTTTTTTTTTTTTTTCAGTGCCTACTCCAAGCTGGGTATTGTTCCCAGCATTTTATACTTCTGGCGCCTTTATTCCTCAGATCAACCCTGCGAGGTTGGTATTATTCTTTGTCCCCATTTCACAGATGAGGCTCTAAGACCTTTAAAAGATTGACTTTTATGCAGTTTTGCTGATTCCTTTGTGAGCAAGGTCAGGAGTTGATACTTGGCAGAGCTTGAAATTGAACCTTCATGTTTTGGGGCCCCAGGAGGCATCATTCCTGCCTTCCAGGCCAGACAGTCTTTTAAATGGGTCTTTCTTTCTGGAAGCTTTGCCTTTGTTCCTGCTGAGTCCTTTGCAATTTCCCCTGGAGGGAGAGGGTGGAGGGGTTCGATCCCTGAGGACTGCTCTCCGCAGAAGCGCCCTAGGCCTGGGCCTGGGGGTGCAGGGCTGGACCCTGTGTTGGGTCCTGGCCCAGGAGGGCCTGGGTAGCTGGGCCTGCAGCTCTTGGTGGTCCCCACAGGGCTGGGGCTGGGATGGTGCATGGAGCCCAATCCCAGGCCTGTGAGAGGCTCTGAGAGGCAGGAAGGATGCCTTCAGGAGTTCCCCTCCTCAAGATGCTGCCTCTAATTGAAGCGCTTGTCTTCCACAGAGCAAAATTCTGTGCCTCTGAGCACCTCTCTTCCCCCAGAGCAGATTTCTGGGAAGAAAGAGCCCTTCCAGGGATCCCAGAATGTTCCCTTGGGCCTGCCTGCAGCCCCGTGAGGGACCAGCCAATGGTGGTGTGGCCCTCACATGGCCCCCCGCCCAGTGTTCTGGCCCCACTCCCTGGAGAACCTCCTCCACTGACTCCCCCCACCCCTCCCTCTGGCCCGCTTGGACGTAGGCCGTGCTCCTGTGCCGTGACATCCCTGCCACCCTTCAGGACGTGGTCCCGGCCCTTGGCCCAGGGCTCCGCACAGTGTCTGATGTGTACAGGTTTGTGGATACAGTGGCTCATCTCAGCACTCAGGTGCTGCCCACCATGCCGGGCAGGACATGAGTCTGACCTGCACAGGGGAAGGACACCCAAGGTCACCAAATACATGGACTGTGAACCAGCTTCCCTCTGTGTCGTGTATTGACAGGAAGAGCAAACCTGTTCATGAGCATGTTTAAACACGGTGCAGACTGAGCTCTGAACTTGGAGTAAAGGGCGTGCAGGTCCCACATCGCATCTGCCTCCTCAGTAACCTGTCCCAGAATAGGTTTCCCAGCCCTTGGCATCAGGCGGTCCTTCTGATCACCCAGCTGAAATCCTTCCTGCTGCTGCCGGAGGCCATCTCTCCACCTGGCTTCTGGGGAAAGGCAGAGGTCTGGGGGCAGGGGTGGCTAGCTAGCCTCCTTTCAACCCCGAGCTTTCCCTCCAGCCCGCTGGGTCTCCAGGGTCATCTGATGTGAAAGGAGGTTGAGGCGTGTGGCTGGCCTGCTCATTCCTCATTATTAAACGCCAGGGATCGCCCTTCCATGCCAGACAGTTTGTAGGCGAGGCCTTTGCCTCCTCGGTCTGGACAAGACCCACATCTCCCCCTCCACCCCCCGCCCCCCGGCAGCCAAGCTGGCCGGCCGTTTGGCAGCCTTTTCGCATCATTAACAAGATGCTTCCCCAGGCGGGCAGCCGCACGCCAGCTCGCTGATTAATAGTGATCAGTGCGTGCTTAGGAAACATGGTGTAGGGCGGCTTGGGCTTGATGAGTCTGCAAGTACAAGTGAGAAGTGCTGAGTGTGTGGGGGTGGCAGCATTGTGGGGGGCTGGAGGGCACAGCAGGAAGTGATTCCGGACACTTCTGTTCTTGCATCCCATGGCCCCATCCAGAGATTACTCCGTGCTTAGCCCCTGGAGGGCAGGGGCCAGGGAGAGAAGGACTGTGCCTTCTGTCCCAGGGCCTCTTTGAGAAGAATGAATCCTGAAGGCGAGCAGAAGTGGCAGATGTGTCCCTGCGCACAGAGGGGAGGGGCCCAGCCCCCTGACCTCTGGAGATCCCAGCTCTCAATTCTCCACATCTTCGACAGCCGACCCTGGGCATTGGGCCTCGGGTGCTAGAAGAATCAGCCCCTGGGGTCCCTGTTCCCAGCCTGAGCCCACACCCAGCCAGCTCTCTTCTTTCGACAATCTTGCCGCAGGTTCTTTGGAAACAGATTCTTCAGGGCCTCATTTCCCAGCAATTAGTCTTTGTGCTGCCATGTGTTCAGTGGGCAGGAGACAAAGTCACCCACAGCTGGGGGTGGGAATTGTTTTCAGCCCAGAGTGGCATGCTGCTGTCTGAAATGTCTGGAGACGTCTTTGGACTATTCTCTTTCAGGGCCGATAAAGGCAGGGGTGCGGGATGGGGAGAGACAGATTTTTTTTTTTATTTTTTTTTTGAACAGGCTCGGTAGGGGAAGCCTCGCTAAGTCACACCTTCTCTTCCCCCAGAATTTGTGCCTTTGGACCAAACTCCTGGACCCTTAAGGAAGGGAAGAAGGGGCCGAAGAAGTGACAAAAGATGATGAATTAAAGGGGGGCCCTTGAGGGGATCCCTTTTAGCAACAGCAGGACCTACAAAGATACTGGGCCATCTCATTCCATCAGGAAAGGCAGTTGGGACTTTGAACTACGAGTATGATCGAGAGATTTCTGAACCTTTGTCATTATTTTGCCTCCATTTCCTACTCACTCTCAACGATTTCCTTGCATAGATGAAAAGGGTCACCGTTTTCATGAAGAGCCAGAGCTGGCACTGTTGTAACACTTGCTCTGTTTATTTAATCATCACAACCTTATGAAATAGATGCTCTTAGTGTCCTGCTCTCCTGGTGAGGAAATAGAGATACAGAAGGCTAAGTGATGCTCTGGGTGGGGAAGCTCAAAAGCACTGGAGCTCTGATTTGAATGCAGGAGTTCTGGCTCCCTATTTAGAGAGAGCTGATTGTGATGCCCCGTGCCTGGTTCTGGGGATACCATCTTGCAGTCCTGTGGTCTCACGGACTGCAATCCTTCTGATTGTTCTTGTTCTTGTCAAGCAGGCTTGTGATGTTTGGTCCCAGAGAGCTCCTGGAGGGAGAGACTGGAGCTACTTTGGAAATATTTAGAGTCAGACATGAACTCCATCTAAGCAAACCCTCACCTTATTTAGCTTCTAATATGACCAAAGATGTGAGTCCTCGGGCAACACAGGGAGTAGTGGCTGGGCTGAAAAGCAAACAAATTCTTTCAGCCTCTGGGGTTGAATTCTAAGACCCTAATAGAGGAATTAAAGCCCCCATCGTAAACCTACTCAACCCCTAAACCTGCTCAGCTCCTGATTGGCTTGAACAGAACTGGGCAGTCCATCATCTAGCTGCCTAACAAAAGAAAGGACATTCCCTCTCAGAATAACAACAACAAACTTCACCTGCTCTTGTTCCTTAGACACCATCAATGATATGAGATAAAAATGATAAGATGAGCATTTGGTTCATAGTCAAGAGAAAAATCACTCAGTAGAAAAAGATCTATAGGCTGCCTGGATGTTGGAATTATCAGATAAAGATGTTTAAATAACTATAACAAATACATTAAAAAAATTTCCAGTGGATTTCGCATTGTGACTCAGTGGATTAAGGACCCGAAAGAGTGCCCACGAGGATGTGGATTCAATCCCTGGCCTCACTCAGTGGTTGTATGATCTGGCATTGCTGCAAGCTGCACCATAGGCCTACAGCTGCAGCTCCGATTTGATCCTAGCCTGGGAACTTCCATATGCCACAGGTATGGCCATAAAAAGAAAAAAAATTCCAGGAAGAGATGAATATAATAGATGAAATTGAAATCCTGCAGCAGAAAAATGTGATATCTAAACCAAATATTCATTGGGTGGAAGTAATAACAGATAGGATACATAGAATCTGTGAACACATGGAGAGGGAAATAGAAATCATGGAAGCTGAAGAATAGACAAATTGACAAGGGAAGAGAGCCTCAATGATTTAAGAAACAGAATTAAGTGGTAAAATGTGAATATTTGGAATTCTAGACAAGAGAAAGAATGGGATAGAAAAAATATTTGAAGAAATATAGATGGATAAATGGCTAAAATTGATGAAAATTTGCTCTCCCTGGATTAATTTGCTCAAATGATGAAAGCAGATATGGACCAGCCACTGCAGTTGGCATCACCACCTGATTGTGTTTGTGATAATCCCTGGCCATCCTCCAAGCTCTGCCTCTCTTCTGCAAGGCCAAACTGGCAAAGTGGATGTGGATATGGGTCTCCTGGAATTGGTCTCCTGGACTAATGGATCTCATGGAACTAGTGTCAGTTCAGAGCCAGAGTCCAATAATCCTCAAAGCTCTGTTTATTTTCCTTTCTCCGATGCAGACATGCTGGTAAATGTCTGCAGGTCATCTTGGGGAAGGGTTAACAGTCCACAATTTTGGCAACATGACAGGGTTTCTCTTAATGTTACGTGACTTCCCCTTCATCCAAGGGCTGCTGGGTCTATAAGTTAGCTCAAGTCTGGGAATCTACTGAGGGGCCATGACTCTCTGTTTTGGTTATTCAGCCAGACTTCTGTTCACTAGACCTATAACTTTTCTGCTTAAATAGATCCAGTAAGAATTTAGTATGTTTCTTACTCTTTATTCTCTTGAGATACCGCTATCACCTGGCCCACTCCATAGGTGTTGGTGAGCCAGACTATGCCAAATACAGTGTCAGCTCTCCTGTCCTTACCTAACCATGCTCACCTCATCTTTGGTGATTACACGCTACAGTTTGGCCCCTGTGACCCATAACACCGGTTGGATATTATTGCCATGGTGCTTAGGAATCTCAGTTTGATGGTAGCTTTTCCCACCGTAATTTCTAACTACAGAGAAGGGCACCATACTCTCCAAGGGTGCTGGCCTTCCCTCACACACGTCTTTCTTGCAGCTGTAGTGGGAGGTCTATTCTCTGGTGTTGGTGTCTATTCTCTGGATCTCACATGACAGATGCATTTCGACATTCTGATCTCCCCAAGCCTTTGGATACCTTCCCCTTCAGCATACAGGAAGTGCCGGCATTTCTCCTTCATTTAGGCTAACTTTGGGTCCCTGTTTTAGTCAATAAACCATACTAACTGTTACAGGCATTCCAAGCCCTTGGAGGTAAAAGAGTGAGTCCACCATCTGCTTAGTGGGCCTTCGTCAACACACTTGGCTCAGCCCAACTTTATGTTTCTTCCATCTTGACCCCTCACCCTTACTAACCATATCCATTCCTATTCCCCAGATTTCAATGTATATAGGTTGAAAGTCTTATGCAGTTCTTTTGGTGTGTATCACACCTCCTCATGGGTCACTTTTGTGTCTCACTCTTTGGGGTCTTCTTGGAGTCAAATCTAGTTATAGGATTCTTGAGGTTAAGTATGAGGAGTATTGGCAGTACCTTGCCAGCAATTACCTCAAAGGACACCAGTATGACTGTTTGGGAAAAAGAAAGATAACTTTCTTGGGCAGGGGTAGAAGGTGCTTCTACTGGGAAAGAAGACTGTGTAATTTAGGGACTTAAGATCCCAGCTTCATTGGCTCTGCCCATGTGTTCCCAATCTAATTTTCGGATCCCATTCTTTACCAATAGATGACTCAATTTTAACAAAAGAGGCTCTGCAAAAATGGGAATTCACTGTGTGTTATAACTCAGGCAAGATTAAACCTTGGATTTGGTTTTCAGAAATCTTGACCTTGTAAGAAAATAAGGTCTTTTTTCTTTTCTTTTCTTCCTTTTATTTTTTCAGAGTCCTAGAAGATTTCAGGTGTTATATGAAGACCTTGAGCTGGGAATTTAAATCCCTGAGCTCATCATTTTCTTTCTCTAAGTTTTCTAGAGCAGTTAGCACAACCAACCAACCAATTCACCCCTTATATTCCTTATCATGACTGAAATGTTCTAAGATAGTGACTACTTGGTCACCTGGAGTCTTGTCTTCCGTAGGTAGTTCATCGCAAGTGTCTAAAGCTAAAATTTGAGCAACCCTTTTGCCATTTCATGCTATTGACTGCCAGTCCCCTCTTCACCAATGGCAAGAGAGTCCTTAGTGCCTTGAAACCTATTGAGATCAAAGAACCAGTCCCAGAACTCTCAGTACCAATTCAGGGAACACACTCTTAAGATATTCTTGGTACCAAATTTTGTCTCAGTCAGGGCTTAACCATGGAAGCAGATTCAGTAGGATGTATATATATTGCAATATTTATACAATTGTGTAAGGCTGCATTGTCTCCATATCTGATGCTGGAACTTGATGTAAGGGCAGGTAATCAGGAAAGGGCTATGAATGCAAAATAAGGGGAGATCAGAAGTAGCTAGAACTCATAAGCAAAAGCCCAAACACTGTGAGGACAGGCTGGAACATGTATCCATTCTCTTGCTCTGACCTTGGTGGTGAGCATATCCTGTAGAGGCCAGAGTGTTTCACCTTGGAGTTAAAAACTCACACACTTGACTCAGGGGTCAGAGAAACTGAAGACAAAGGTAGAACAATTGCAGGCCCAGCTGCTGCATCATGCCAGTGAGGCGAATTAACATATCAGCAATGGAGTTCCCATTGTGGCTCAGTGGTAATGAACCTGACTAGGATCCATGAGGATGCAGGTTACATCCCTGGCCTCACTCAGTGGGTTAAGGATATGGTGTTGCTGTGAGCTGTGGTGTAGGTCACAGACACAGCTCAGATCCCACAGCTATGGCTGTGGTGTAGGCCAGCAGCTGCAGCTCTGATTTGACCCCTAGCCTGAGAATTTCCATATGCTGTGGGTGTGGCCATGAAAAAAAGGGTGCACTACAAAACGCTTCCTGCTTCCTTTGTACTTCTGAATCTCATGAGAATCTCCCTTGTGACCCACCCTAACTGGAGACCTAGTAGAAAGGGAATTCTGGGAAATGTAGTTCTGCTTGGTAATGAGACATGTTACAAAGCCTTCACACATGTAGGCACTGAGCTTCAAAAACATGAAGCAATAGCTACAGAACCAGAGGGAGAAAAATACAAATCCCATGGTCAAAGATTTTTTTTTTAGAATACTTTCCCTCTTAGTCGATAGACAAATACATACAAAATCAGTAAGGATGTAGAAAATCTGAGCAACACCATCAAACAACCAAATGTAATAGACGTTTATAGAATAGAACACTGCATTCCCAGAATACAGAATATACATTATTTTAAGTGCACATGGAAACATTCAGTAAGACAGAACATATGCTGAGCCATAAACACATCTCAGCAAGTTTCAAAGACTGAAATAATGCAGAGTATGCTTTTTTTGGTCATGATAAAATTAATTTAGAAATCAATAAACAGTAAATTAACTAGAAAATCTCCAAATATTTGGAAATTATGCAACAACTGAGAACAGGGTCAGAAAAGAAATCACAAGAGAAATTAGAGAATATTCTAAACTGAATGGCAGTAAAAGCACAATCTAGGGACTTGATGTTTGTCTACTCCCAAGACTCATATGTTGAAATTCTAACTCCCAATGTGATGGTGTCAGGAGGTGAGGCTTAGGGGAGGTAATTAGGCCACAAGGGTGGAGCTTTCATGAAGGGGTTAGTGCCCTTAGAAAAGGGCTTGCTTCCCTGCTCTGTTCTTCATCCTTTGAGGATACAAGGAGAAAGCAGCCACCTACAAACCAGGAAGCAGGTCCTCACCAGACAGTGGATCTGCTGGCACCTTGATCTTGGACTTCCCAGCCTCCAGAGCTATGAGAAATAAATATGTGTTGTTTAAGTCTCCCAGTGTACTGTAATTTGTTATAGAAACTGAACTAAAGCACACAACGTATGCCATTTGGGGAAAAATTGGTTAAAGCAGTCTTTGGAAGAAAATTAATAGCTTTCATTGCTTCTATTAGACCAAAAGAAAGGTACAAAATCATAATCAGAGCTTTCACCTTACAAAGCTGGGGAAAGAAGAGAAAATAAAGCCTAAGTTGAAAGAAGGATATAATAAAGATAAGGGCAAAAATCAATGAAGTGGATGTCAAATATTAGAGAAAACCAATAAAGCTGAAAGTTTGTTTTTGTGAAGAATGATGAAATGGATAACGTTTAGCTAGATTGATCAAGGAAGAAAACACAAATGACAATATCATCAATAAAGGCAAAGACATCACTGTAGACCATATAGACATTTGACAGGTGACTAGCAAGTATTATGACAATATTATGCCCGTAAATTTGACATCTCAACTGAAATGGATAAATTCCTTGAAAAAAACACCATGTCAAACCTGATGAAAATGTGCTTAGTAAACTAAAATAGCACCCTATTCAACAAATTAAATTTATCCTTTAAATTTCCCCCCAGAAGAACTTCAGGCTCAGATAGTTTTACTGGTAAATGAAATTAAACATTTAAGAAAAATACCAATCTCAGGGAAACTTTTTCAGGAAATGTATGAGGGGAGAACACTTGCTAATTTGTGTGATGAACCCAGCAGAACTTTGATTACCAGGGATGGTAAGAAACAATTACAGATTGATGTCCCTCATAAGTATAGATGCAAAAATCTGCAAAAAATATTTATAAATAAAATCAAGCAATATTATAAAGGATAATATATCACGACAAGGTGTTGGTTCAACATTTGAAACCAGTCTATGGAGTTCAACCCATTCGCAGAACAAAGGAGAGACAAAGGAGAAAAGTCATATACAATTTCGAGAAATGTCTAAGAAGCATATGACAAAACTCAATGCCAATTTGTGATGAAAGCGCTCAGCAAATTAGAAACAGAGGAAAGCTTTTCCAATGTAATAAAAGACATTTATCAAAAGCTTACAGCCAAAATCACATTCAGTGATGACATTTGTATATCATTGGAACAGAAGAAGAATGCCTGTTTCCTCCTCTTCTATTCAATCCTTACCAGTGCAACAAAGAAAAAGCAAAGAACAAGAGATTAAAAAACATAGATGAGAAAAAAGAAGTAAAGTTGTCTTCATTCACAAGTGACAAGAATGTTTATGAAGAAAAATAAAGGAATCTACAGATAAATCCTACTAAAATTAATATGTAAAGTGAGCAAAGCTGTAGAATATAAGGTCAGTGTATACACTCACAAAAAACAATTGGAAAATGAAATTTTAAACACATCCCATACAGTACTATGAAGTATGATAAAATGAAGTAGTTAAGAATAAATCTAGCGAAAGAAATACCAGCCTCTATATTGACATCTATAGACATTATAGGGAGAAATTAAACAAAACCTGACTAAATGGAGAGCTGTATCAGTGTTTTGGATGGTAAAGCCGAATATTGCCTAGGTGTCAATTCTCCTAAACAGATCTATGGATTCAATTCACTTCCAATCAACTCCAAGCTGCTAGTCTGAATGAAATAACAAATGGGCAAATTGGTTCTAAAATGTGTATGGAAATGCAAAGCATCCAAAAAAATAATAATAATCTTGTAAAAGAAGGACTAAGCTGGAAGATTTACAGTACTTTATTTCAAGATTCATACAAAGCTACTGTAATCAAGTGACTGTTAAATCGATATATGAATGGGACAGATCTGAGAGGCCACCCGCATATAGTTAATTGATTTTCCGATAAAGGTGGTAAGTTAATTCTTTGGAGAAGATGATAGTGTATTAAGCAAATGGTGCTAGAACCATCTATTTGTCTGAAAAAATGAACTCACATCCCTAACTTACTATACAAACATTAATTTGATGTGAATCAAAACCTAAAAGCAAAGGCCGCAACTATAAAACTTCTAGAAGAAGACGTAGGAGTGAATCTTTGTGCCTTGGAGTAGACAAAGATTAGGAAGGACACACAAAATTCTAATCATGAAAGGGAAAAAAAGTCTTTATCCAAATGAAAAACTGCATTTCAAAAGTCAAGATTAGCGGTGAACAAACATGTATGTGTAAATGGGTCGCCATGCTATACAGTAGAAAAAAAAACAATATATTGGGGAAATAAAAAAGTTCAAATAAAAAAATAAAAAACAAAAGTCAAGATTAGGAGAATGAAAAGGGAAATCACAGAATGGAAGAAGATATTCATAACCCGTATATCTGACAAAGGATTTGTTTCCATAAAATATGAACTCCTGCAATTCAATAAGGAAACAACAAATAGCTCAAGAACAAAAGGACAAAAGAGATAATTCACAAAAGAAGATGTAAGTGAATAGTCAATAAAACCATGAAAAAACCATCTACATCAATAGCCATCAGGTTGCAGTGAGATAACAGTTCATAGTTACTAGAACCGCTAAAAGTTTCAAAACCAATAAGACTAAGTGGACAGCATGTGGAAAAACTTGAACTCGGAATTGTAAAATCACACAACTATTTTGAAAAGACTGGCAATTTCTAACAAAATTAAATATCCCCCTTAAGACCCAGCAAATCCATTTCTAGGTATTTACCCAAATGAAAACATACAAATCTTCCTCAGCGCATGATGGGGTTATGCCCTCATATCACAGCCCCGCCCCACCCACCTGAACTGTGCTCAGAACAACATCAGTCTCCAGGTGGGCGTGGGCAAGACCGTCTGACACAAAGCCTTTTTTTTTTTTTTTTGTCTTTTTATGGCCACACCTACAGCACATGGAGGTTCCCAGGCTAGGGGTCAAACCAGAGCTATAGCTGCCGGCCGAAGCCACAGCCACAGCAATGCATGATCTGAGCTGCATCTGCAACCTACACCACAGCTCACAGCAACACTGGATCCTTAACCCACTGAGCGAGTCCAGGGATCAAACCTGCATCCTCATAGATATTAGTTGGGTTTGTTACCGCTGAGCTGCAACGGGAGCTCTAAAGCCTATTTTATAATGAAGTGTTGAATTGCTTAGGAAATGTATTGAATACTGTGCTGAAAGTGGAAAGCAGAAGGTTGTCTGAGCCCAGGATGGTTCTAAGAATATCAGTTGTTCATCTTTGTGATTGTGGGCCTGCCTGGGACCTGTAGTTGCCCAGCATTGTGGGGGGAGGGTCATACTGCAATTTGCCAGTCCAGGAAGAGATCAAGATTCAAAACTTGATGTACGCTTTCTGCTGAACGTGTATGGTTTTAGTACCATGGTAAAGTTGAAAAGCCAGGGTAGGGACCTGTGTATTTTCAACAATACTTAAACAGGGAAATGCCCTGGTGGTTCAGCGGATTAAGGATCTGGTACATCCCTGATGTGGCTGTGGTTACTCCAGTGGTAAAGGTTCGCTACCTGGTTTGGAAACTGCACGCTGTGGGCAGTGGCCAAAAAAAAACTTAAAACAGGAATATTCCTAACAGCTTTATTTGTAACAATCCAAATGCCCATCAGCCTGTGACTGGATGCAAATGTGTGGTAAGGTCATGTGATGGAAATACTTAGTCAACAGCCACAGTAACAAGAAAGAATAAATGCAGTCAAATGAATGAATCTCAAGAACTTGAGTAGAAGCCAGACTCAAAAGTGTACATACTGTATAATTCCATTGATATGAGGTTTTGGCAGTGACAGAAGGAAACTTTGGTGATAGAAATTAGATCATTGGTTGTCTGGAATGCAGGTGAGAATTACCTGCACGTGGGCATGAAAGGCTTTCTGGAATAATGGCAATGTCCTATATCTGGATTATGGTGGTTGTTACACGGGTTTACATTTATCGGAACTTTTATATTTAAAATACATGTTTAGGAGTTCCCATCATGGCTCAGAGGAAATGTATCTGACGAGTATCCATGAGAATGCAGTTTCAATTCCTGGCCTTGCTCAGTGGGTTAAGGATCCGGCGTTGCTGTGAGCTGTGGTGTAGGTCACAGATGTGGCTCCGATCCAGCATTGCTGTGGGTGTGGTGTAGGCTGGCAGCTACAGCTCTGACTAGACCCGTAGCCTGGCAATCTCCATGTGCCATGGATGTGGCCCTAAAAAGACTATATATATATATGTATACACACACACACACACATACACATGTTTAAAATCTGTGCTTCTTATGTGTGCAAGTTATATTAAAAGGTATTCTGAAAACATACTTCAAAAATTCCAGGACTCTTGGTGATTAGAGTGTTTGCTGACACTTGAATGGACAAAGATCCCTGCCTCACCACCATACACAGTTCATGTTCTCCTCGGGTTGGAGACAGTTGTAATGGGTAATCCAGTTCTGCTCTTATCCCAAAGCACTTACATAATGGTGGAGAAAGAAACATGTTTTCTAGTCTTCAAAACAAGCAAATGGAAAAACAGAAAAAGTACACACACACACACACACACACACACACGCACACACACACAAAGCCTCCTTCAATAACCTGTTTAAAGCCAATTCTTTCACGGTGGCTGAATGTCCTGCCTTAGGTCTGACCTAAATCTCTCATGCTGTATTGGTACTGACCCTTTTCATTTGTTTTTTTTGCTTGTTTGTTTTGGCTTTTTTTTTTTTTTTTGCTTTTTAGGGCTGCACCTGCAGCATATGGAAGTTCCCAGGCTAGGGGTCTAATCGGAGCTGTAGCCACTGGCCTACACCACAGCCACAGCACACCAGATCCGAGCTGCATCTGCGACCTGCACCACAGCTCATGGCAATGCAAGGATCCCTAACCCACTGAGCGAGGCCAGGGATTGAACCCGCATCCTCATGGATACTGGTTGGGTTCGTTAACCACTGAGCCATGACAGGAACTCCCTCATTTGGTTTTTGATGAATTGCCAGGTCTGGATGTTTCTCCTTTAAGGATACAGTGATCTTCCTGGGACAGAGTTTTAGAGCTGGAGTTGTTTGTGCTGAGGCAGGGAGCCCCTGGTCCAGGAGTACTCTTCTGTGGCTCTGCCTCGTGACACCACTGGGGTCTCTGAAGAATTAGGTGGGACGGCTCTGGGCCCACGACCCTGCAGGTGCACGCCCACATGGCCTGAACCCATTGGCTCTGCCTTTCCTTCCACACAGGAGATGCTGAAGGATGAGGTGCGGACACTCACCTACCGGAACTCCATGTACCACAACAAGCACGTGTTCAAGGACAAGGTCGTGCTGGATGTGGGGAGCGGCACTGGGATCCTCTCCATGTTTGCTGCCAAAGCAGGGGCCAAGAAAGTGTTTGGGGTGAGCATGCCTCTCCCCACCTCCATTGGCCCTTCCTGTCCCCTCCTGGCTGGGGTCACATCTCCAGGAAGACATCACGTGTGGCTGCCAGGAAGCAGGCAAGCTCCCTGGCCCCCCATCACCTGGGCATTGCTCCTGGCCCTGGCCTGGACCAGCTGATGTTTGTGGAGGACATTTGACTTTTCAGAACTCGAGCTGACATCATTATTGCCTTAGAGTGCCTGGTCCTACTGTGGGCTGGAGAGTCAGGGCAAGGCAGCCAGACCCATGAGCTCTGGTTGGACCTGGACAATTCACTTCTCTGCACCTCAGTTTCCCCATCTGTAAAATGGGCACAATTATAGCCCACAGGGTGGCTGTGAGGAGTGAATGAGTTTCATACATGTCAGGTGCTCAGAGCAGCATCTGGTATAAGCCAAAAGCTCAGTATTTATTAGTATAGTTGGGATGGAGCCCAAAGTAGCTGTGCACCCTCTGGGCCCGGACGTGCTATGATTCTTTTGACGCTTGCCCCTTTGTTCTGTGTCCTTTCTAGATTGAATGCTCCAGTATTTCCGACTACTCAGAGAAGATCATTAAGGCTAACCACCTGGACAACAGTAAGACATAGCTTCTCTCGCTTTCCCGCAGACGGAGGGGGTAGGGGAGCTTCCACTTCCTTGTCTGGGTAACGTAGACTGACATGGGAGCACCTGGCCTTGTGATGGTGGAGGCCAGCAGAGGCCCTTTGAGCAGGACTATGCCCGTGGGGCTCTGAGGCCTCCAATCCCTGCTGTGCCAGCTGAGGGCATGTCTTTCCCATTCAGCCTCCAGTGAGCCGAGCCTGAGGCTGAATCCTTCCTTTCTCAGCCCTCGGTGTGGCCCCAGCTGTAGACGTCTATAGTGTTTTGCAAAGTGGCAGCCATTCCTCCTCCTTCTCCCTCGCCACAACCCTCAGCCCCATCTCTTCGGACACCTGCCCAGTGGCAGCCCAGCAGATCCAGCCTCTGCCTTTGGAGAAATGCGGTCCTCTTGTTCCCACTAGTCCTGCTGCTGACCGGGCTGCCTTGGCAAGTAGCCGCTCTTGGGGGTGGACTTTCTTTTTTTTTTTAAATGGTACTTACTTTATTATTTTTTTATTATTCTATGAATTTTATTACATTAATAGTTGTACAATGATCATCACAACCCAGTTTTATAGCATTTCCATCCCAAACCCTCAGTGCATCCCCCCACCCACCAACCTGTCTCCTTTGGAAACCATAAGTTTTTCAAAATCTGTTCTGCAAAGAAGTTCATCGTGTCCTTTTTTAGATTCCACATGTCAGTGAGAGCATTTGATGTTGGTGTCTCATTGTCTGTCTGACTTCACTTAGTGTGATAATTTCTAGGTCCATCCATGTTGCTGCAAATGCTGTTATTTCGTTCTTTTAATGGCTGAGTAATATTCCATTGTGTATATGTACCACATCTTCTTGATCCAATCCTCTGTCTATGGGCATTTAGGTTGTTTCCATGTCTTGGCTATTGTATATAGTGCTGCAGTGAACATTGGAGTACATGTAGGGGGGATGGGCCTTCTTGCAGCTGGAGTCTGAGGATAAAGACAGATGTGCCTCCTCCTTTCCTCCCCCCACCCCTTTCCCAGGCAATGGTGCCATGTCAGCCTCTCCCTCTGAGACTCATCGTGAACACACTCATTCACTCCCAAAGGCTCCCTGATCAGAACTCCCACCTTCCATCAGTCAGGGAGATGAGATTTCACCCCAGGTCCTATGCTGAGCAGGACTGGATCATGTAGCGTTTATAAACTAGGAAAACTAGGTTGAACTTTCTCTTCGGGACGTCAAAGCCCTTTTGGAGGATTCTAAGCAAGGGAGGAGCGTTCTCTGCAAAGAATGGGCTGGAATAGGCTGTAGGCATCAAGAGTGTGGGCAGAGACATATTCAGAGGCTATTTCATAGCTCTGCGGTAGATCTGCTGATGGGCCACACAAGTGAAGGAGAAATGAGATGGGAGCAGGACTGGCTTTTTGCCTTGAGTAACAGGGTGGATAGTGGAATGCTGAGGTGACAGGACACAGGAAAAAGTCAGGAGTCCTCCTTGGCACATGTTAGGGCTGCGATCCCTGGGGAGAGGCAGGTGGACAAGCAGAGTCTAGGATTCCAGGGAGGCTGGAGCATGGGCTACAAGTTTGGGAGTCTTCAGCATACAGGTGTTTCTTTCTGTATTTATTTTTTTGCCTTTTAGGACTGCACCTGTGGCATATGGAAGTTCCCAGGCTAGGGGTTAAGTAGGAGCTGCAACTATCTGCCTGCGTACCACAGCCATAGCAACACAGGATCTGAGCCGCGTCCGTGACCCACACCAAAGTTCACAGCAATGCCAACGCCGGATCCTTAACCCACAGAGCAAGGCCTGGGGTTGAACCTGCATCCTCATGGATGCTAGTCGGGTTCGTTACTGCTGAGCCATGACAGGAACTTCTACAGGTGTTATTTAAGGCCCCAGGACGAGGTCTTCTGGGGATAATGTATCACTAGAGGAGAGAAATGGCCAAAGATGGAGCTCTAGGGCATTTCACCCTTTGAAGGTCAAGGGGAGGAGAAGGGGCCAGCAGGAGGCAGAGCGAGGGCAGCAAGGTCGATGGACCTTTGGGAGAGAGGGGTAAAGGGGGAGGATGCTAAGGGATCAAGTAAGATAAGAACAAAGATGTGACCCATGAATTACTGTGGCCACTAAGGAGAATGTGTTCTTAACAGGAGCAGCCTCCACGGAGGGGCAGGCACGGAAGTCCAGGTCAAGAAGGTTACGGGATGAGTGGACCCAGATCTTCAGAGGGCCCTGCCCTCCCACACTCAGCATCTTGGCAGGCAGTGGAGGGAGGGCTGCTTGGACCAGAGTGACACAGTGGGGGTTTCGGAGTCTAGGCTAGTGAGGAAGGATGCTGGGAAGTGAGGGGCAATGATGGTTGGGTGATGGTGGGAAAGAGGCTGCATGGAGGTGCCGCGGGCAGAGTCTTTGCAGCCTGCGTAGTGGAAGTGCAGCTCAGACCTGGACCACTGGCTTGCTGTCCAGCCTCTCTGGGTTCACCCAGCAGAGCCAGGTCACTCTGCACACTCCTCAGGAAAATACCTGACCCGGGCCAAGTGGTGACCTCTAGACTGAAGATGGAGAAAGAAAGCCGACCAGTTCTTTCTCTACAAGAGAGACAGAGCCTGGCATCCTCGTGTTTTCGTTTGCTCTCTCTCCCCTACCTTGTGAGATGGGGCAGGTGTTTCTTCCCGCTTCACAGAGGTGGAGACTGACTCAGGGATGTGGGCCACCCCTCTGTCCATGGCCCTTGCTCCCATACTCTTTCCTAAGGCATGTTTCGGTTGATGAGGCAGCACCAGGAGTGCCTGCCAATTGTGAAAGTGAAAGCTAGACTCTCTCAGGAGCAGAGGGTGGGTGCAAATATCTGGAGGATCAGGCTCTGCTGGGGCTTGGTGGGTCTCAGCCCTGGGCCCTAAAGAGCGTTTGGACCCTCCCCAGGTTTCTCTGTGCAGTGA
This sequence comes from Phacochoerus africanus, assembly GCF_016906955.1. Classification (NCBI taxonomy): domain Eukaryota; kingdom Metazoa; phylum Chordata; class Mammalia; order Artiodactyla; family Suidae; genus Phacochoerus; species Phacochoerus africanus. The sequence goes on along the minus strand of NC_062550.1, from coordinate 70,469,400 downwards.
TCCTGCCCTTGGGGCTCTGCCTGGACCCCTTTCCCTGCATCTGCCTCTCATCCTGGCCGCCTCCCTCCTCTCAGAAGACCACGGCCCCGCAGTCACTGCAGAGCATCAGGTGGAAGGAGTCTCTGACCCTTGGGTGGGGGCCTGGGGGCGGGGAGCGTGCGGAGCCCTCGCTGGCCCCTCTGGCTCACACCGCGAGGTCCCTCCTCCCCTCCCCTGCCTCCAGCACTTGTCATGTTAGATCCTCTTTCCCTCTCGCTTTCCTCCCTTTCTTCTTTCTTTTAACCTCTGACACATCCCAATGTACAGAAGGGTGCAGATGCAGCTGGTTGTTTTTCTGAGCCATTTGGGAGCAGGCTGTGGATGCGATATCCCTGAATACATAAGTGTGTGCGCTTCCTGCAAACAGGGGTGTTTCCTCCGCGGCCACATGCGACAAGGCCAACCCTCCCATGCCCTCATTATCTGTGCTTAGACGCCCTCCGAGGTCGGTGGGGGAAGCAATGGCACCCGTCTCTGCAGGAGGACTGGGTCTCACCCAACACACTGCCCTTCGTGGTCCTGTCCTGGTCTCCTTCCAGCTGGAACCCGCAGACTCCCCTCAGCTCTCGTGGCCTTGGTGATCACAGCCCAGCGTCCTGTGGGCTGAACCTCAAGGGGGTGGGGGATGCTTCCTCACAGTCAGATTCCCGTCGCCTGTCCTGGAGGGACACCCCGGACATGAGGCTGCATCCTCTGCATCCTCACGGCATTCCGGAGGCATGCCGTGTAGTTGTGTCCTGCCCTGACAGCGTTTGCCTTGATCCCTGGTTGAGGTCATGCCCGCCAGGCTTCTCCGCCTTGATCCGTGATGAGTAAGTTTCTGAGAGATGAAAGCATGGAAATATTTCCACCCTTCCCATTCATTTCCTTTTTTATTCAATGGATTATAGCCGTTAGTACCAGTAGGTACTCCGATGCTCAGATTCTCCCTGATTTGGTCCTAGGAGCATCTCAAGCTGCCTCCTTCCTTCTTCACTTTGTATGAATGTTCTTGTTTCCTGGCACAGATGTTGCAGGCTCATCTCACTGGTTCCAGAATTAGCCACTTCTTTACCGAATCTTGACTCTGTTTAGTGGATGGTAGCTGGACATGGGGCTAGGTGTGCTTGTCAGTTTTAGGGTCTGGAGGCTCCCCAACTGTCTCAGCTGGAAGAGTTCATGTGTGTGTGTGTGTTTGTGTGTGTGCGTGTGTGTGTGTGTATGTGTGTGCATGGTGGACATGACATGGACATGGCACGTGTTTCCCCACCTATCTATGCATGTTGTCAAGGCCATGGTCACATGACACCTGCACCTCTAATTCAGCCCCACAGGCTTTAGTCTCCCTTCCCCACTCTTGTCTGTGACTCCTTTCTCTGACAGTGAAACCCTGGCTCCCATTCTTCTTAACATGCTTACATATGGGATCAACCCCCCTGTGTGTAAACAGTTGCCCACTGTCACCACCTCTCACCCACATGCCTGCCACCCCGAGCTGGGCTCTGGCCCCTTTGCCAGGCAACACCCTACATGGGCACCTCCTCCCTGGGCTCAGGGTCTGGTGGGCAGAGCCAAGCTGCCCCTCTGCACTGGCCCTCCCAGCGACCTTGGCCTTCACCTTCATGACCAGCCCTGCTCCAGGGCATGGTCACTGCCTGAGCTCACCAGCCAGACCCCACCTGGCCGGCCCAGGCCCCTGCAGTCCCTCTGGCAGCATGGCATCTAGTTTGCTCAGCCCACCTCGTGGCTCCGAGTGCTGTGGATTTTGATGGCTCCCCCTTGATTCTGTGCTGCCGAGGCAAAGCCCCAGGAGGGACGAACCGCTGTCCCCAGGTGAACAGCCACCCCCAGCGGCCCGTGACTGGCCTATGCCTCACACACGCCCAGGGACTTTTCAAGGCAAAGCTGGCTTCGTTTCTTCCTCCCTGGGGTCTGCAGCAGGTAGATGAAGCCAGCGAGGCGCCTGGCCCTGTCTGCTGCCCCAGCTTGCCTGCCGCGGAGTGTGCACCAGAAAGAGGACAGCTGGGCTCCCATGGAAATGCTTTAGAAACGCTGCAACAGCCACTTGTGTGGGTCTTGGGAGTGTAGGTGTAGAGACATAAATAACAACCCAGGACATAAAATACCTGCCCCCAGAATCAATCAATGGCCCTCCCTCTCCACCTCCTGGGATGTGTCTGTTCGCAGGCAGACTCACACCTCCACGCAGCCACCTGCGGGCAACACGGGGCCTTCACGTGGCTTCTCCAGCCGCGTGGCTCACACACGGGCTGAATCTCCTCTCTGACTTCAGCCCCGATGGCTCCCTTTTCTTCCCTTTTGCTGCCCTGGGGCCCTGACAGCTGCCGGGCTGCCTAGAAAAGTAGGTTCATTTGCGAAAGTTGATAGAGGAGCTCAGGGATTGAGACGAATGTTCAGTTCTAGGAAAAAAAAAAAATCTATTCACTTCTCAGAAAGCCAGAGGAAACGATTGATCCCTCCTTTGTCTTCTTTTGTCTGGAGTGTGAATGTCACAGGTGGAGTGGCCTGAGCAGAGCATGACACACAGAGAGATGTGGGAAGGGCTTGGTGGCTTGGCCAGGTGGCTCCAGATCTGAGCCCCTGCTCCTGGGCAGGAGCTGCTTCCATGCATAGCCTGCAGGTCACTGGGGGATTAGAAATAAGACACATAAAGAACCGTGCACAGGCCCCTGGGGGTGGCAGGAGCTCAGCAAACATCAACTGCAGGTCTTTCTGGCTTCCTGTTCTGTGCTTTGCTCATTCCTGACCACACAGCCTGAGCCTTTTATAGGCAGTGCTTGAATTCTGTGCTGCTGCAGCTTCGGCTCCATGCTGGCAGCCACCCAGTCCTGCCATGACCCCTCTGATGGGGACCCCACCCCCGGCCACCTGGGGCTGTGATTGTCCGAAGCACCTCCCTGCAGCCTAACCAATGCTCTGCGCTGTCCCCTTGCTGCCACATAGAGAGAGAGGATGGCCCTTCGCTGGGGAGCCTTTCCCCAGAATCTCTGGGCCTCACACTCTCATTCCTTCACTCTTTACTTTGCTCTCCGTCCCCTTCTCCTCTGCCATGCTTCAGCGTCCCTGTCACCCTGGCAGAGGACCCAGCCGCATGGCTGGAGGGACCCAGATGCCACCCTGCTCTTTCCGAGCTATGGAGGATGCCGTGCCACAGTGGCGCTGAGCTGGCATTGACCACCATCTGCTGTTCACTCACACGTGGCTGCCAAGCACCAGCTCCTAACCTGTGTCTTATCTGCCCGTGGATTCAGTTTTGAATCCAAATTGAGAGCCACACTTTTTCGTCACATCAAACCTCATGATGTTAGATTTGATCCTTTGGTCCTTCCTTGCAAGTGACTAGGACTCCACAGACATGGCTCTCAGTCGGGGGCATGTTTCTCTGCGTGGTGTCCCGTGTGTCCTCATCAGAACCCTGGGCGGTGGCGTGGGGGACAGCTTCCGCGGGCGGGTGTGGGTCACCTCTGAATCAGCCCCTGGGAACACAGGCGGGGAGCGGCTGTGGTCCACACAGTAATTGGCCAGCATCCTGGCCAGGAGACCATGAAGGTGACACCTTGTCAGATCGTCCTGCTACTTCTCACTCAGGGCCACCAGATTAGCTTGTGCTCTTGGACAGCTGACACCCTGTGCCTCTGTTTCCCGCTACGGGAAATGGCACTGTTAGTGGTACCGACCGCAGAGGGTCCCTGGAAGCGTTACATAGTTACGGCATGTGAAACCGTGCTGGGGCCCCTTGGTAAATTTTCAGTGAATTTGAGGAACGGGTGCAGGTGCTGTGGTGGCTTGAAATTGGCCACAATGGGAATATTTACACAGAGAAATCGGCAGATGCTACAAATCAGGGCTTCTTTCCTGGAGAGAAAGTGTCTCCCAATAGTGTACAGTGTGCAGTTAGCAGCTAATAAACGTTACTATTATTTCATTCATTAACTTGACTAACAGCCCTGTCCAAAGAAGGAATGAGATTAATCGGATATATTTGTTTTTAATGAACCCGTACCAGCGGCTGCTGGAAATGGCTGCTTCCTTTGCTAACTGTCGCCAAGCAGCCCATGGATCATCTCAGGACTGGGTTTCAGGCACCCATCCCCGAGGGCTGTCCTCCACCCTCTGGATGCCGGAGAGTTGGCAGAGAACCGGCTGGACAAGATCTTTGCTCTCATGGTGCTTAGAGTCTCAGAAAGAGGACAGTCACAAAAGCAGGTGGACACACAACCTCATGGTAGAATTACAAACGGTGACAGTGCTTTGAAAGGACAGGATGGAGCTGAGAAAACTGGGGTCCACTTTGGATGGGCCGGTCACTGGGGGTGATGGACCTGACTCCCACCTCCCAGCATGAGCTTCTCTCCTGGCCCTGCCGCCTCAGGTAACATCACACATAAGCCAACACCAGACTCCGTGTGGGTATTTACACCACAGGCATTGGTGGGTTTCAGGTCTTGCTTCGATCCATTTGCAGGTACAGGACAGGAGTTGCAGGGAGGCTGGGGGCGTGTCCCAGGTTGTGCAACGTGCCTGGGTCTCGGCTCCCCCTTTCGAGACTCCCCCAACTCCGCCTCCTCTCACTAGGCAGACGGAGCAATGAAACCAACCACAAAGTTCCCATGAAGATGTTGGAGGTAGCCTCTGAGAGCTCACTCCGCCAGCGGCTCTGCAACCACTTGTCCTGTGTCACTCCGGTAGTTAGAGCTGGTTTGAAGCTCTTTTGCCTCTACACCCAACACCCTCTTTTTAAAATTGCCTGATCGTCCATCCAATCATTCAGCCAGGGTGTCAGTGAGGGTCAGGTGCTCTGTCCTGGAACTAGGAAGCGAAACACAACTTGGGGAGGAGAGCGGAGGCTGGCGCAGGTCAGGCCTTCAGGAGGCGGTGCATCCTACTCCGCTGCCAGAAAGTGGGTGGTCACGTGGCCTTGCTCGATGGGGAGTGGGGTGGCATCCTGCGGCTCCCCTGTCTGGCAACATGCTCATTGTCCTTACACCCATGACCCTCGGGCCCACCCTCCTGTGGGACAGACTCTGCTCTGGGACCCGGGGTGGGGGGAGGCGGAAATGGGGACACTGCTAACTTCTGGCTCTGTGCGGTCAGCTGACTCTGATGGACACGTTAGCCGCCCAAAGAAGAAGGGGCCAGGCTGATTTGTTTAAAAAGTCAAGTCAGGAAAATGACCAGGAATCAGACTGACTGCATTTCTGTGATAACCACTCAAGAGACAGAATCTTACTGAAAATAATCAAAAAAATTTTAAAAATATCTGGGTGTCTAATTTGTGAACCTGAAGTTTCAGTTTAGAGTGTGTGGGTCCTTGTTGTGATGGATTATGATGAATCTTTCTAAAATTTGTGAACCAGGGTTCTGCGACAGCTGGTTGAACAAAATTTCGTCCTCCCTGTGGAGTAAAAGCACAGCTCCAGAGTGACCTCAGTGCCACCTTGGGGGTTGACACGGTCTTAGTGATGTGGGGGTCCAGGCTGGGAGTGGGGATTTGCAGCCTGTAGCTAATCAGAGCCTTGATATCTGTGGCTAAGATCCCCTGGAAAAGGTGTGACATGGAGCTTGGATGCCCATAGCTGCTTGTGCCCACACAGGCCTGAGCGCCTACCCCAGGCCCTCACTCAGGCACCATCCACCCCACCACAAGAGGCAGCACTTTGCAGACTGCGGACTGGCATCTGGGAGTTTCAGTGGTTGCTAGTGGCGACTCTAGAAAACAGGAAGCATATCCCTGATGATTCACTGGGCCATTGTATTCAGGTCCATAGAAAGAGCATAGCCTCTTTTTCAAAAACCAGGATTGAGCAATTGCTGCTGATTCATGTCGAACTGGACATGGAGGCTCTGCCCCTTCACTGACATCAGGCATCTCCCCCAGCAAAATTGGCAGAAGGCCTTACACGTGCTTGGTGCATCTTTGAAGAATTGAGGGGGTTCCTTGGTGGTCTCGTGGTTAGGACTTGGTGCTTTCCCTGCTAGGCCAGGGTTCAATCCCTGTTCTGGCAACTGAGATCCCACCTCCAACTGCTGCATGTTGGAGCAGCAAAGGAGCTTAGAGATGTTTAGGCTCAGTCTCTCTCCCTTTTCCCCCAGTGAGGAAATTGAGGTCCCAGAGAGGAGGAACCGGTTGTCAGATGGAACAAGAGCATAAGTTGTCTGTCTCCAGAACCCCAGCATAGAGTGGTGAAGGTTGGGTGCTGCACAAAAGCACCCACACCAGGGGAGGAAAGGGGTCTGAAAAGAAGGTGTGCCTTTCTCCTTTCACATGGGACCCATCTAGTCAACAAGCCAAGTGGGGGCCACGACTGCCTTGAGAAATGTTTGGGTGCAGAAAGGTGGTGTTAACAGTAGTCTAGATGGTTCAGCATTTTAGGGGTTAATTGATTCCTTCTACTGTTTGGTAGGCAGGAGCTGGGATTTTGCTGTTCTGTGACCCACTACATCTACGATCGATCGATCTATCTATCTATCTATCTATCTATCTATCTATCTATCTATCTATCTTTCTATCTTTCTATCATCTATTTGTCTTGCTACCTGTCTGCCAGTCTGTCTATCTGTCTGTCCATCTATCTGTCTATATATCTGTCTATTCGTCTGTCCATCTGTCCATCTATCTGTCTATCCATCTATCCATCTATCTGTCTATCCGTCTATCCATCTATCCGTGTGTTTGTCTGTCTATCTATCCGTCTGTCCATCTGTCCATCCATCTATCCATCTGTCTATCTTTCTATTTACCTACCTACCTATTTATCTATCTACCTATCCTCTGTTGTGCCCAGATGCATCAGGATAGCGCAGCTAGTGGATGGGGGAGAGGCCAGTGCAGAGGACAGGGACAGCGTTCACTCGCTCTGCAGGGCACCCAAGGAGTGTTATTCTGTCCGTCCCTCTCTGTCGGACCAGACTATAAATTCTTGTCCGTCTTCGCTTCCCCCAGGGCTCCTGGAGTCCTGTCTCTGGAATCACAGGGGAGCCTTGTCCTAGGCAGGCAGGTGGAGGTCCTGGGGCACTAGAGGCAAGAGAAGACATCATCCTGGGCCTCAGGGAGGTCACCATTAATGCAGGAGGAGGGACTGACCTAGAGCCCCACAGCCACGTGCAGACATCAGGGAAGAGTCTTCAGAAAATGTGCAAACAGAAAGAAAAGGGAGGCTGTTAAAACACTTTCAAGTGTTTATAAAAATAAGACAAACAAGTCTTGCAGGCAAGTGATTAGGCAGGTGGGTCCAGCATCTATTTGCCTGTTCTTTTTCAGGATAAAAAATAAATGAGGGAGTTCCCATCGTGGCTCAGTGGTTAACGAATCCGACTAGGAACCATGAGGTTGTGGGTTCGATCCCTGGCCTTACTCAGTGGGTTAAGGATCTGGCATTGCTGTGAGCTGTGGTGTGGGTTGCAGATGCGGCTCGGATCCTGAGTTGCTGTGGCTCTGGTGTAGGCCAGCGGCTACAGCTCTGATTCGACCCCTAGCCTGGGAACCTCCATATGCCTCGAGTGCGGCCCTAGAAATGGCAAAAAGACCAAAAATAAAATAAAATAAAATAAATGAGGTACTCTATTTGCATTTGCCAAAATCCCATACTCTGTCCCCTTGTGAAGATTCCTGGTGCATCCTGGGTCCTGCTCTTGCTTGAGTTCCTGCTCGTAGGTCTCGGGTCTTGACTCCCCCCTCCCAAGCCTTTTGGTGAAGATTAGCCTTCCGAAGCTCCCTTCCCAGCGGTCGGGCTTCACATGCGTGAAGCAGGAGTCACGCAAGTTGGGGAGTGATCAGGGCCAAGCGTCTGACTCCTTACAGAGAGGCCTTATCTGATTAAGCTTTGATGAAACGCCACACCCCGGAGAGCAAATCATCACTGACAGGCACGCTGTCCCCAGCACCACCCGCTGTGAAGGCGGGGAGTAAAGCCTGATGCCCTTTGCCACCTAGAGCTCTCCCATCCACGTTGATTTTCATGAAACTCACATTCAGGACAGAGGTGGAGTTTTGTTTTGTTGTTCACTCCGGAGTACAGACCATTGTTTAGTTGGCCCGGAAAAGCACAGGCATTGTGTGGTTTTCTTCAGAGGATGGTGCAGAGTGAGTTTCAGAGCAGGGACACGTGTAACCTTTCACAGGAAACTTTCTGATAGAACCAGCCACCAATCCATCACCCTATCAGTTGCACAGCAGCATCTAAGATAGCTTTGCTCGGATCTTTATAGACGTGGATGCAAAACAAGGCTCCAAAATTAAGTGTACATCCTTGTCAAATGATCAAAAGCTCAATGAAGTTTCTCCTGCCACAGAGGGATGGGACAGTCCTGGAAGGGACACAGAGGCAGAGGCCGCTTAGAACAGGGGCTCTGTCCTGATCCTACCCGCTTTACCTCTTTGTTGGTTGGTCACCAAGGAGACAGTGTCAGATAACGTATGCCTTCTGCAGAGCCCCAACCGTGAGCCCCCGTGTCGCCTGTGCTATTTCATTTAATCAGTACAGCCTCCCACTAAGTAGATGTCACTTTCCTTGGGTGTTCTCTGGGGAACTGGAGTTTGGTTGGGTCAAGCGACTTGCGGATAGTCACACAGCCAATAATGAGACGATCCAGCTCACTTACGCCCATGTTTCTTGAGCACACAGCCCATGCTTTTCTGCCAAAACACGGAGTTGCCTTCCCCACCAGCCCTAGGTGGACACCTCCTGGAGCCAAGCGGGGGCTGTGAACAGGGCAGCAGAGGCGGCCTCTCTTCCTTCTGTGGGTCTGAATCATCACTGGTAGCCTGACGTGGGGGTGAGGACCCAGAAACGAGTGTGAGAATCGTCGCTTATCATACCTGGGCTCTGTTTCCACAGCCACCGTTTCTCCTCTCCAAGCCTCAGTTTCCTTACAGGTTCTAGATGAGAATAAACCCAGTGTGTTTCCTTCAAGGACTTGTTGGGATGATTACATGACATGGTGCCTCTCATGGGCTTAGCACAGTCCCAGGCACATAGGAGCTGCTCAATGCATTCTGCAGGGGAAGCACTCAAGGAGTTTTCACTTCTCTTAGTCTAAAGGAGCTTGGTGAGGGGACAGGTGTGCTGCCACCTAGAAGGAGGATCAGAACAGCACAGCGCTGGCACCTGTAGATCGGCATGTTCTGATGTGGTGGGGGGGGTGGGGGGGCTCATGGTTCCCGGCCAGGGTCCCTGCACAGTGTGGCTGTGGGGTTCTTATTTTCCAGTCATCACAATCTTTAAGGGGAAGGTGGAAGAGGTGGAGCTGCCCGTGGAGAAGGTGGACATTATTATCAGCGAGTGGATGGGCTACTGTCTGTTCTACGAGTCAATGCTCAACACGGTGATCTTCGCCAGGGACAAATGGCTGGTGAGCATGCTGCATGCTGTCCCCTCGTTGGTCTGCTGGCTGCTTTGCTGCTCACCCCCTGGCCTGCAGCCTAGAAAGACTATGAGGACTTCAGAGAGGACCTAGGCCAGAAGGTCTTAGCTCCCAGGCCCCCTTCTTTAAACCAGGTCAGCATCCAGGGACAGAATGATCGTCCACGTGTCCAGTGGCCCTGAGGCCTAACCTTGGCCTCTTTTGCCATAATGCTCTGGTGTCCAAAGTCTGCTCTGGTCAACATGGACTAAGGACTTGCCTGGCTGCCAAAGAGGGCAGCGTGCTCTTGACCTTGGCTTCCCCAAGCCCCAAAGTCAGAACGTCTTCCACTGCTCCTCACTGGACAGACCTCTGCCCTCTTCATTTGTTCTGCAGCCCCCACCCCCCACCCCTAGGTCTCTTGAAGGTTCCCTGGTACCAAAAGAAAAACCAAGCAGCCCAGCCCAGCCCAACCCTAGCCCTGGCCAAGGCGGCAGTCTGTGGAATGAGAAATGCTGGCAAGGGGGTGCCTGTCTGGTGACTCGATGTGCCGTTCAAAATGTGATGTCTTTGTCAGGTGAATAGATTACGAGACCCATTTCCCCACAATTCATCAACAGAAACCTGGAGGGCTTATGTTTCCAGACCGGGCAGCTTTGTACGTGGTAGCAATCGAAGACAGACAGTACAAGGACTTCAAAATCCACTGTAAGTCACCTTTTGATTGTTGGGCTTTCTCTGTGTGTGTGTGTGTGTGTGTGTGTGTATTTGCGGTGGGAAGGACCTAGGGGCCCGGGGTTGGCACCGGGTCTTGTGGACACAGCTGCTGGACTGGGCCTCTGTGACCCTTTCTGGCTTCTTCTCTCTAGATGTTTCCCCTGGTCCCAAGGGGTGGGGGGGGGGTGCTTCAGAGAAGAAATGAGCAGTGCCTTTGGTGGAAGATGAAGCGGGGAGAGAATGAAGGCAGTGTGAGTGGCAAACGAAGGGGGCTGAGGTTTCGCAGAGCCGGCCCAGTGGCTGGACGCTGCTGGCGGTTAGTCATCCCCAAAGTCCATCTGGGAGCAGGGATCACTGTTCTCCTGCTAAGCTATTCCTGTTGAGCCCGGCTTTCGTCCCCCCTCAAACTTTTCAACATCATATCAATTCTCCTTCCAATCAAGTAAAATCAAGATGTGCGTGTTGGGGGCGGGCAGAGGACACACCCACATCTGTATTCTCAATGGCTTATCAGCTGAAAACTTGCTCTCTTGAAAAAAAAAAAAGACCCCAAACTCTTCAGTGTTTTATCTGGTCCCCAAATGGCTGTTTTGTCCTATTGCATTTCAAGGGCACCAGTTCTCAGTGACACAAGCTGGTCCTCCAGGAGAGTAAACCAATTATGTTGTCACAAGGTTTAGAAAGAGTCATGTCTCCTCAACCAGAACTAAAAGGACAGGAGTTCCTGTCATGGCTCAGAGGTAACGAACCTGACTAGTATCCATGAGGATATAGGTTCCATCCCTGGCCCCACTCAGTGGGTTAAGGATCCGGTGTTGCTGTGGCTGTGGCATAGACTGGCAGCTGCAGCTCTGATTCCACCCCTAGCCTGGGACCCTCCATATGCTGTGGGTATGGCCACAAAAAGAAAAAAAACCAAAAGGACAAAGAAGCAAAGACCATTGACCCCCCCTCCCACAACCACACACAATCCTTCCCAAAGCACAAGCAGAAACTCCAAACCATCCAAAGGCCTCAGCAGATCTGGGTCCCCACCCCCGACACCGCAGTGCTAATGCCAACCCTTGGCAAAGCTCCTATAGAGGGTTCACAGATGGGACAGATGGCCAGAGGCCTGCTGACCCCAGAGGCTAGGAGGCGGGAGTTCACCCAATTCTCGCACCATCTGGTCGCTGTTCATGCTGCTGGCGATGCCTCCGCTGGGCTGTGCCACAGAATAAGTGCATTTGCCTGTGTGTTCACATCCTTCTGGAAATATAAATGCAAAGCTGGAAATAATAAACTCAAAGCATGAAGTTCAGAGCCAGGTTCAGGGGAAGACAGAAATGGGGCCGTGGCCTGAGGCTCTGTGCCCTCTCCAGCCACTCTGGCATCATTTTGATAAGCCAGAGGTAGGGTGGCCAGATAAGACGATCTGCTTTGACATCTGCCCCCGGCCCTGAGTTCGCATCCTACAGGTGGCCGTGAGCAAACGACCTAAGGTCTCTGAGTCTCAGTTCGAGATAAAAACCTCAGTCCTATTGACTTGCCGTGAGGATTGAGTCGGATCATAGGATCGAGGGATGTGACAGTTCTGGGAGCTACACGCACCAGCCTGGATCCCGTCTCCGGACATGTTGCTAAGCCCCTTGCTGCTGGTGGCTCTGGCAGCCCAGCGTGGCAGCCAAGCTTGTTGGCCTCCAGTGGCTCAGAATCTAGGACAGATGTGCTCTCGTGATAGATTTCAGAAAGAGCTCAACGGCAAACACAGATCAAATGCATATATAAATAGGACATATTTTGCCCTAGAGCTGCATCGTAAAGCTGCGTTTGGAGTTGTTGCCGTAACTGTACACGGCGTGTGTGGGGGAGAACCTTCAGGCACAGTCTTTGTTCTCACACGCACTAAATATTTATTGAGCTCCAACCCTCGGCACAGCTCTTTAAGGAACTTGCTCGTGCTTTAAAAGCAAATGTACTTCACCCTCCTCCTTGCCTGGATCGTGTTCTGGACCTTGGATTCACTCACCTTGCAGTGAGGACGGGGCGGGCCCTGACGGGCCCTGGGTCCTGGGCCACTAGCCTGGGCCTGGAGGCCCTGGAATGGAGTCCTGTCCTGCCCACTGCGGTGTTCACGCCTTCTGGGGAAGAAATGTAAAAAGCAGCCCCTTTTTTTCCTTGTGGAATGCTTTCTGGCCTGTCAGCTCCCACCTCCCCCAAAACAACCCCCCCCAATCAAACACACCTTTAACACTGATTTAAGCTATATTCAACTTTTCTATTTCAACATTTTTTTTTAAAAAAAAGATCGGTTTCTGTTTTTAGTAAAGGAAGCAGTCCCTTTTAGAAATGTGTTTTAAATAAACAGAGATTTGAGTTACTCCGAGTTCTAAATCAAAAGTAAAAGCAGGAAGGTTGCTGGTTGCTAAGGGAACGATTGTAAGTAAATTTCAGTTGGCTCAAGAACACGCTAAAAATGAAAAATCTTTAGGTGGGGCAAGGAGAGGGAGGCGAGCCCAGTCCCTTTCAGAAAGGAAGTTGTTAGGAAAACAATTTCTCCCCACTCATTCTTCCCTTCCCTTCCCTTCTCCTCCCCTCCCCTCCCCTCCTTTCTCAGCCACATGCAACCCAGGACCACAGGCATATGTGAAATACAGAACCTCAATTTGCCCTCAGTTTGCTCACCAGCTGCTAGAGAACACATAGAAAGACTGATTGGCCAAGTACAAAGCTCACAACCCGTTCTGTTGAGTGAACGAATGAGAAAATGAATCAAGGACTAGAAATAAACCAGCAGAAGAAAGGGAAGGTGTAAGGTTTAACTCTGAGTGAGGAGCAATCGTTTAAAAACAAAACAAAAAAAAAACATTTTTTTTTCACTCTGGAGATTTCTAGAATCTCAAAGTTGGAAGGGAATTTGGAAGCTATTCTAGCTGATGGTTCGCCTAGTCCCTGAATGGGCCACCTGCTGAAGGTCAGAGGATGGGCCTGGCTCCCCCTGCCCCCATCCAGACGATGACAAGGAGCCCATGTGTAGTTGGGGTGCCTGTAACTGGAGAGTTGAAGGGCAGGGCCTCTTAGAGGGCTCACATGCTCTCCACAGAGTCCTCCAACACCACCGCCCCAACATCCAAGGTTTTCCTGGCTCTGGCCTACCTGACACAAGGAGTTGACTTTGATCCAAGAGCCTCAAGCGTGTTGCACTGTTATACACACCTTCCTTTTGCAAGTGGAAGCTGGTGCCCCGGGTTCTATTTTTCTCCAAGGCAGAGAAACTCAAATTACTGGGGCCAGGGTAAGGAAGGAAGACACAGCTACTGCTGTCTCCAGGGAAGAGAGAAATCTGTGTTCCGGTCCTTTGAAGCCCAGTTTTTGATCCCTGGTTCATTGTTTCCTCTGATATTTCCATTCTGCTCAAAAGCTCATTGGAAAAATTCTTCATCCCTGATGTTGCGATTTTCACTTCCAGCATTTCCATTGGCTCTTTTTTATGGTTCCCACCCTCCTGGTGAAATTCTCCATCTGTTCGTGCATGTTTTTCCATTTGATTCTTTAAAACGTTTATTACAGGTACTTGAACATGTCTCTTAGGTAATGCCAACACCTGAGCTCTGAGTGTGCTTCTATTGACATTTTTTCTTGTGGTGATGGGTTACATTTTTCTCTCTTTTCCAAGTGTCTTGTCATTTTTTAAATTAATGCTGGACATCGTGAGTAATGCTAGACAGTAGAGACAGAGGAAAAGGTTATGCTCAGAAAAGAGCATACCTTTTTCTCTGCCAGCCTATTAGAATGGGCGTTTTACTCCATCTAGTCTGTAGTTATGGTAGATCTGGGCTTTGTTGCTACTTTAGTTATAGTCATTGCACTGGAGTGCGGGCCTTTTCAATAGTTTGTTTTAATCCATAACCTAAATCACACAGGTCCTTCTGATGTTATTATCCGAATCCCCAGAAAACTAATAACAACCTCTCCTGGTGACTGGTGACCCTCACCCCACATTCACTCATTCCATAGACAGGACAGGATTGCAAGAAAAGATCGATGTGCTTGATGGGTATCTTCTCCCATCCCTGCTCCAATTATGGCAAAGAAGCTACTGGGAAATGAATGGTTAGCAGGAAGGAGAGGAAAAAAAAAAAATCGAATGTCCTAAATGACCTTCACTGAATAACTGAAGGTGGGGCAGTCTAGCCAGAGAGATAAGATGTGAAGTCACCCCTAGGGAGGTACCTAAAACACCAGGCATCATGAAGCAGTGCAGGCATTAAATGGGAAGACCATTCAATTCAAAAAGCATTATCCATGGACCTCTGTTGTGCCAGAGGCTCTGCTCTGGGTGCTGAGGATACAGAAGGAGAAGCCTGGTTGGGAGGGGCTGGAGAAGGTGTCACAATGGCCATTTGAAAACTGGACTGGAAGGGGCTCTGAGGCGCGTATAGCCCAAGTGTTTCCAAACTCTGCTTGGAATTGCCTGAGTAGATTTGAAAATTCCAGTTTCCTGGGTCCCAGATCTGGAGCTTCTGATTCAGTAGGTCTGATTGTGGTCCAGGAACCTGTACTTTTATATTTATTTATTTATTTATTTAGTCTTTTGGGGGCTACACCTGCAGCATATGGAGGTTCCCAGGCTAAAGGTCAAATCGGAGCTGCAGCTGCCAGCCTGCACCATAGCCACAGCAACGCGAGATCCAAACTGCGTCTTTGACCTACACCACAGCTCATGGCAGCGCCAGATCCTTAACCCACTGAGCGAGGCCAGGGATCGAACCCATGTCTTCACTGATACTAGTCGAGTTTGTTAACCGCTGAGCCGCTACGGGAACTCTCAGCACCTGTATTTTTAAAGTGTCCCAGATGATTCTGGGAACATAGAACCAGTGACCCAAACTCTTCTCCTTACAAACAAGCCAGAGAGAGGGAGACGGATCTGCCACCATCCCACAGCCTGGGTGGCAGCAAAGCCAGAGCTCAAACCACGTAGTCACAGCAACTATTAAGTATTAAGGGCTTTTCTAGGTGCCAGGAACTGTCTTATGTACTTTACATGTATTATCGCATTTAATCCTCCTAACAACCCTGCAGCGTGGCTGTCATTATCATCATCTCTATTTTGAAGAAGGAACCAGCTCTTTGAGAGGTTCAATTCTTGCCTAAGGTTGCACAGCAAACAAACAGCAGAGCCCAGATTAAAGGTCTAAAGCCCAGGATTTAAATCATTATACACGTAGACTCTTAGATATCTGCCCAACACTTGCAGTGACTCTTCACTCAAAGCAGGGCCGGGAGAGGGAGAGAGCAGATGTGTGGACCCAAAGGTCTTTTGAGAAAGGGTTTTAAACCAAGGCAGCATGTTTTGCTGTGCACGTTTGATCCGGGTGAGCGTGGAGAGCTATTTCCAGATTCTAGAAGGGGGTGCCCTCTGAAGCATGCCCTGGCACCGTCTTTCCCCTAACGTAGGTCAGTTCAGTTGGGAATTTGGCACCAGCCTTGGGTATATAATGGGATCTGATTGGCATCTTATCCTCAAGCCTGTCTTTCACAAGTGCTCACGCTCTGGGAGGGGAGCCTCTTCTTTTTTTCCCGGCCTCTTCTCCCTGAGGAGAGTCTGTGTGCCTGAGAAATGAATCAGAGTAAAAGGAACACAGCTTCTCCATCATCCTCGCCACCCGCTTGCTAAACACACACAGGGACATGAGTCCCTAAGGTACCATTGGTTTGGTGAATGTTTTTTTAAAAATTTAATCTTGTAGGATTTTAGGGAAAAGCATCTCTACTTCTGTGTATTTCTAAACCTCTCTGAATAAACAGACAAAGGAGATCCAGCTGCCCGGTAACTCAAGCCTCCGCCAAGGTGCCCTCGGCACCATGGGGAGAAGCAACGGTGTTCCTGGTTCGGGCACGACTGGGTCAGTGCAGTGGAAGGGGTGGGACGGCTCCTGCTGTGGGATCCTGGGCCAGATACTGAGTGTGAGCCAGATGGATGCCAGCTTCTGTGTCCTGTAGACGTGTCCTCGTGAGCTTGCTGGCGAGATTAAAGGATGGGTCTGGCCGGGGCGAGGTGGTCGGTCAGCAGCAGCAGCAGTATGGCCATCACCTCAGGATGATCTTGGCCCAGACTTCCAGGCATTTACGCACCAACCCTGCACCCCGACTCTGTCCCTCTCGTAAAGCATCTTAGGAACAGCCCCAAGGGGCCAAGGAACACGGCTGGATGTTTGTGTCTTATGGGAGGGGTCCTTGGCCAGAACATCACGGCGGGTGGGAAAGGCAAAGCCCCTCTCATGGACCCCCCCCACCCCCCGCAATTTGCAGCGGAGAAAACAGGTTCAGAGGGGTTAGGGTATCTGCACAAGGGCCTGGCCAGTAAGTGGGGGTGTGAGGGGTCAAACCACAGCGTGTTTCACCAAAAGCCATGATTCTGCGGCATGAGGAGTTGAACTGGCGGGGATGGGAAGAGGGAGAGAGATGCGCCTTCTAGGCGTGGGGAAGGGCTTGAGCAAGGGCACCGAGGCAGCAGTGTGGGAGGCAGAAAAGAGAGTTCGCAGGAGACGCAGGCTCAGAGAGGGGGCAGGAGAACAGGTAGAGAAGAGGCAGGAATTTGGGATCTAGTCCCAGTCCTATGGGAGTCCAGCTGTGTGACACTGGAGAAGCTTCTCGGCCTCTCTGAGCTTGGCTTTTCCTAATGATAAAGCAGGAGCTGTACAAACAGAGTACTTTGCAAAGCCCTCCACCCGGCGAGCAGCTCTCCATCCTCGGGCAGGGGAACATGAGCTGCCCCTGCCCCGTAGTACTCAGGAGGGTTGGGAGACTTGCGGGTTGGAGGGTCCCGCTGCCAGCCCTCACATCTCGCACTGTCCCCACAGGGTGGGAGAACGTCTATGGCTTTGACATGACCTGCATCCGGGATGTTGCCATGAAGGAGCCCCTGGTGGACATCGTGGATCCAAAGCAAGTGGTGACCAACGCCTGTTTAATAAAGGTCTGTGGATGCGTCCTGCTCGGGCCTGGGTGTGCAGGAACCCAGCCGTGCCACCTGCACCCTGTGGGCCAGGCAGAAGGACTGCATCAGCTCCCGCAGGGCCTCAGACTGGGAAGCAGGGCCACTTCGGCCAGAGCCTCTGGTAGCCCGTGGTGACCAGATAAAAGTAGGCATGGTCACTGAGCAGAGCTGTGGAGAAAGAGCTACTGGACTCCATAGTGGCACAACTTGCGGGGCGGGGTCAGTGCATGTCCTTTGTGGTGCAAGGGGGGCAGGGCAGGGTGGAGGTTGGGGTGAGGGGTGGGGTTGGGGATGTATCAGAGGACAGAAGGCCCCCGAGGCTCAGCTGGGGGAAGATCCTCCCTTCAGAGAGGGGTGGGCTCTTAGGAAAGAAATCCTGGAGTTCCCGCTGTGTGCCTTGGGTTATGGATCTGCTGTTATCTCTACAGTGGCTCCGGTCACTGCTGAGGCTCAGATTCAAACCCCAGCCCTGCACAGCAGATTAAGAATCCAGCGTTGCTGCAGCTGCACCTTGGATTCAATCCCTGGCCCAGGGAACATCCACATGCCAGTGGGGGTAGGTTTGGGCCAAAAAAAAAAAAAAAAAAAGAAGGGAAAGGAATCCCATACCTCAATCTGTGTAATAGGCATCAACCCCCACCTCCAAGCACACATCCAACCCAGCAGGCAGAGCTCCCCTTCCTGAGTGCTCTCTCTTTTTTTCTTTTTACCGCTGCACCTGTGGCAAATGGAAGTTCCCAGGCTAGGGGTCGAATTGGAGCTGCAGCCCCAGCAACGCGGGATCTGAGCTGTGTCTGCAACCTATGCTGAGGCTTGTGGCACCTCCGGATCCTTAACCCACTGAGTAAGGCCAGGGATTGAACCCTCATCCTCATGGATACTATGTTGGGTTCTTAATCCACTGAGCCACAACGGGAACTCCCCTGAGCACTCTTGTTTGCATGCCCTCACCTCTTGTCCTCCAAGGCTTCAGTGCAGAGAACCACTTGCCTGCACCCGGGGGCCCATTCCTTACCTAGGGCATCCTTGTTACTAGATATCCAGACAGGCCATATTTGATAGGGTACCAACAAAGCCCCCTTGCCCACCTACTTCAGCCTCATGCTGCTTCTGGAGTAACCATTGTCCACACATTGAATTGACCTTTCTGGTCCTTTCTCTAAGCATTTGCATTTATGTTACTAAACTATCCTGTCACATCACAGAGAACTCCTGATATTTGACCTTTTTTTGTAAAGTCTAGAAAGACATCAGTTTCAGATGGTTCAAGTTAATTTTTTTAATCGCAGAATCTGGGTTCGTAGCATAAGTAGCCGTCTGCTCTCCCAGCCTTCATCTTGCTGAAGCACACCTGCGTGCCCCGTCCCGTATGTGTCACCGCTTTTCTGGGAGCTCAGGGCTGGATGGGAGCATTTGCCGTGGGTGAAAGGGAGGAGCCCAGGGCCACCAGGGTCAGGGGAGATTGCTGTAGGACTGATGCCAAAGCCTGCTTTGTCCAGGTCCCTCGTCTCATCCCTGGTCACAGTCTTCCCGAGGAGAAACACAGCCCGTGTCACCTCGGCATTTAGAAGGGACCTCAGAGGACAAATAAAACTAGAGGAACCGCACACAGGTCCCATCAGACACTGCATCCCTTATGTAACATCCTCCCTGAGGGCTTTGGTTCCAAGTTCAAACCTTGGCCTCGCACTGACGGGCTTTGGCGGCTTTCTGTACTCAACTCCTTCTGAATCCAGGTAGAATCAATTGATAATGAGCCAATGTCCTTTCATGTTTTCCCACCAGCCCCTCTGTCCTCAAAGTCTCTCCCTTCAGGTGCCCCAAACAGGAGCCCCAAATAACTCACCCGCAGTGCAAAACCTTCCTGCAAATATTGCAGCATGAGCAACAATTGTCTGATGCAGCCAAAATGGCCAAAATGACATGCGGCAGGTATATGGAACCATTAGGAACCTGCACATAGTGGCCTCTGCGTGGGGCTAAAATTCCTTCCGTGTCCTTGGGCCCCGGGTCACTCTGCCTCTGCCCTGCAGGTGTGGCCGTGGCCCTTGTGTTTGTCCCCTGCTGGTCCAGGACTGGCCCGCTCCTTCCCCGCACCTTCCTCTCCCCTGTCCCAGCCAGCGTCTGTCCAAGGTTACACCAGCGCAGGCGTGAGGCTGTGGGTGTGGCGGGGCTGGAGCTCAGGACCTTCCCCGCCTGTCACTCCTGAGAAGGGCAAGGACGGAGAGCGTGCCCTGCTGCCAGGAGAGCCGTCCATCAGCTCTCGCTAATGTGCTCGCGACATCTTCCCGGGTCTGTTGGGAAAACACGTGCCCTTCTTCACACACTTAATTGCTATTTTCATCGCTATTAACGTGGCGGCGGGTGACACTTTATTATAATTAAGAGTCTGTTTTGACCAGACTTCTGCTCTGAGACACCAGCTTATAACATGATTTAGTGGCGGGGACGGCAGCGCAGGGCTCCTGGAGTCACGGACGCCTGCCTGCCAAGCCCTCTGCTGCCGGCGTGGCCTGAGGCCGAGCCAGGGGCCTCCCTGGGGTCTCTGAGATGCTGCTGCTGCTGCTGCTGCTGCAGAAAGAAGAAGCCTTCCAGCAAAGGGGTCCAGGCTCTGGGGGACAGGAGAGTGGGTCTGACTCGGAGGCTTAGGGTCTGAGGCAGGCGAGGGGGGGACACGACCTAACTGGAGGGCCTTTGTGTCTCTGAGGTGCGGGCACAGCTGACTACCCCATAGACACTGGCCCCACTGCAAAAGACCAGCTGCCTCCAGCCCGGCTAGTTTTAATGCAGACTTCTTTACTTTCCTTCTGGGAGGTTTTTGTTCCTTCAGAGGCCCCATTAAGATGCAAATGTCCAGAGGGTCTAGAGAGCACGGACCAGGCGGGCCTCGGTGGCTGAAATTTGGTTGATGAACAACCGAGACCCTATAGAGAGGGAGTCCCTGGTAGTCTGTGTGTTGCGTGCATGCATGTGTGTGCGCGTGTGTGCATGTGAGCACATGCACACTGAGCGTGGTGAAGAAGTCAGAGGAGAATGGAGGAGAAAGGAACCAGGGTATGTCACAGGCCCACCTCCCAGGTCCCTCTGTGTCCAGGCTTGGGTATGTTTACCTAAGCCATAGAGAGTCATTGAGGGTTTCAGATCCAGGGAGTGGCTGGGTCTCAATGAGTCTCAGAGAGATTCGCTGGTTGGTCTGAATGAGAGGCTGGAAGGGGCGTCGTCAGGCTGGAAGATGGTGTTAGAAAGAAGGCTGCTGAGTGTCGGGGGCTGTGGCACGCAGGGCGGGCACACGGACCATGATGTCCAGCCCCAGCTTCTAAAGGACCCCAGTCTGATGATGGGGGCAGGGCTAGAGGGGGTGAGGATGCTGAGATGAGCCAGAGGCAAGGTGGAAAGACCAGGCTAGGCTGGTGGCCAAGGGCACCCCAGAGAGAGGTACAGGGAGCTTGGAAACAGCCCTGATGAAGAAGGAGAGGCCACAGTGTGTGAATGAGTGTGCACACCACGAGCCCGGCGGATTGTGCTGAAGCCCTTGACACAAGCACAGTTAAGCTGGGCTGCTTATGAGTTGTTGGATTGGAGAGACGCAGTGGACGCGTTGCCGGGCGGGACAGCGAATGCCGTGAGCTGACAAGTACTGGGGTGAAAAAGATTTCCCAGCCAGGGGCGCTGGCCCAAACTAAGAGGGTGACATCTAAAGAAGGACCCCTCCCCTGCATGAGGCACATGAGGGGGATGCAGTGGGGGGGAGGGGTTTGGCCGGCTAAAGGCAACAGGAGCCAGCTGGGTGCTCGTAGAGGTCAGAGGTCACTAGAAATGGTTCCCGAACAAGAAGGGTAGGGGAGTTGGAAATCATGACGAGTGAGAGGCCGTCGATGTTGGAGAAGAGAAGGTTTAGGAGACCCGCGGGAGCAGGAACAGGCATTGGCTTAATCTGTGGGTAGAAGTCAGAGACTGACTGCCGTGGGGTCTCCTCGTTAGTTCTGAAGAAGGACCTACCATCCAGAGACCTCTGGAAAGGACCAGCAGCCCAGTGGGCAGTGTGCCACCACTGGAGGAGCTCGGGCACCCAGGCCACGTCCTGGGGATACTCCCAGGAGCTCTTGCATCCCCCAGGGGTCAAAGGGGACTGGCTTTCTAATCTCATCAAATTCTGCACACTGGACCCGGACCCACCATTCCTTCAATCCATGTTCTCCATCCCCGGGCTCCAGAAAGCACTTGCATTTGAGGTGACATCACCAAGGGCTCCCACAGTTCCCTACACCTGCAGTTCACCCTCTTCCCCCTCTGCCCAGCCCTCACCGTAATGGGGCTCTGGTCTGGCCAGCTGCCTTGACCATACCTCTGCCTCTGTCCACCCCTTGGAGGCACGACTTCGCCTTGAAGGCCTTGGGATGCTTTGCCTCCAGTTTTCCTTTACTCATCCTGGAAACATGTTTCGATAAAAGCCTCTCTGTCTCTTGGCTGCTCTCGTTTCCCCACCCTGAGACCCTCTCTCTTACGTGTTGCTGATGTCTTCCTCCATCCGGGTCTCAGGGGCCCCAGGTGCTCCTGCCACACCGGGGTCTGGCTGGCTCGTACAGAGCTCTCGGGACGCAGGTCCCTGTTGCACAAGCCACAGCAGGAAGCTCTTCTGTAGGCTTCGCTGAAAGCAGCCTCGATGACTCCTGGGTCTCTCTCTCTCCCGGCAGCTGGCCAATGTCAGGTCAGCATCCTTCACGAGGAAAGAACAGCGCTTTGCACACGGTCCTTCATTACACCTGCTCCCACGCAAGATTAATCTTCAGCCACTACCCAGCTGAAACTGTTAGAACTATGGGCTCTTTGTGTTCACTGAAAAATTCTCACCTCTTATTTCCCCCTTTTATTATATATATATGTATGTATTTTAAACTCTCCTGGCTTGTGATAAATGGTCAGCACTTTCCTGAGCTCTGTCGGCGACTGTGTGGGTTTGGTTCCCACTTCTGAGATGCTACTTGATGGGAAATGCCTAGTCAGGTCACCGGAATCAGAGGGGGGTGGCTTGGATTCTGTAGGTCTGGGGGGTGCCCTCCCCTCTAGACCACTTCCCACCTCGGAATTTGCCCCCAGACGACACCGACGCTGTCATCAAGGGACCACGCCATGAGACTGCTGAACTAGTGATGCTGAGGCGGTCGCTCTGGGGATACTTGGGCTGGGTTTAAGGATGCTCTAATGAGCTCTTCTCTCCCCTCCCCATCAGCCCCCACTCCCGGCAGATTCACCCTCCTAATTCTCTTGTCCTCAGGCTCTGACTCATTGCCTGAGCAGACTGCACCCTAGAGGCTGGAGGAGGTCATCGGGAGGGTGGTGGGTTGGCCTGGGGAGCACCCCCATCCCACAGCCACGACCCCCCCAGGAGCCTGCTATGGACAGGGACGTGCAGGATGAAGCTGCAGACCAGGCCCAGGCCTGGCGGAGGTGCTGAGCGTCCGCCTTCTCTCTCCTCCGGCTGCAGGAGGTGGACATTTACACGGTGAAGACGGAGGAGCTGTCCTTCACGTCCGCCTTCTGCCTGCAGATACAGCGCAACGACTACGTCCATGCCCTGGTCACCTACTTCAACATCGAATTTACCAAGTGCCACAAGAAGATGGGCTTTTCCACAGGTGAGCTTTCTGCCAGCGTCCTGGCCCCTCCTGGTCTTGTGCCGAGGCTCTGAGGGAAGGGACCTCGCCAGCCTGGGCGTGGGGCAAGGGCCCGGGGCCTTAGCCAGGGGCCCTCACTTGGCCCCCAGTAAGCCTGGCCAGCCATGGAGGAGTCACATGTCCCTACAGTTTTGGCTGCTCGAGGAGAAGCTAAGGAAAATTGTGGCTGGCATGGCCAGAGCTGAGAGCGTGTGTTTGGTGGGGAGAGGCAGGGGTTGGGGTCGCCTTTCAAGGGCTCGTTTGTCCGCTTAGTATTTCCTGCGCATCTACTGTGTGCGGGGGCGGTGGGGGGGTGTGTACGGCGTGGAACACGATTTCTCTACATCCACGACACGTCTTAGCACACCTTCCGCGTCCCTCTCGGCGGGCGGCAGTCTGTCTCCGGGGTTCTTCCCTATCTCCTGGCCTCTGTCCCTGTGCATCCTCTTTAAGCCCCCGACCTGTCACCAGCCTCCTTCAGAGGCGCCTCATCGCCATCGCAATTCAGCCCAGGCTTCCCAGCCTAGTAAATGGGGGAGCAGGGGCTCCCTGACCCAGCCCCATCCACTTCCCCAGCCTCATTTCTCATGACTCTCCCTCCACACTGCACCTTCCACCCCATCCCTAGGCTTCTGCAGACCCTGGCCCCCAGGGCCTCTGCACACACTGACCTCTCCTCCATCCAGGTGGACCATGTGGGCAAGAGGGGCTCTGGCAGATCCGTCTCCCTCCCTCCTGTCTGCTCTGGCTGCCGTAACAAAGTGTCACCGGCTGTGTGGCTTAAGTTACAAGTTTATTCCTCATGGTTCTGAAGGCCTCTGGTGGTTTCTCGCCAAGCCTCTCTCTTTGGCTTGCAGACAGCTGCCTTCTCACCGTGTCTTACGTGGTCCTTCCTCTGTGCACTTCCTGGTGTCTCTGCGTGTGTCCTAATCTCCTTGTTGTGCAAGGACACCAGCCACACTGGATAAGGGCCCAGCCTAAGGGTCTCATTTGAACTGAATCACCTACACTATAGCTCACAGCAACACTGGATCCCTGACCCACTGAGCAAGGCCAGAGATCGAACCCACATCCTTATGGATACAAGTCGGGTTTGCTACTCCTGAGCCATGATGGAAACTCCACTTTTTTGCTTATTTTTTTAATTAAGAGGATGAATGCCTATGAATTCACTACCCAGCTCAGTAACTAGGTTGTAAATAAAGGATTATTAATTAGAATGGGATAGTAACTAGAATTAAGTTTATTACTATTAGAGTGTGAATACAAATATCAAGAAATACTCATTAGAATATAAATATTAACCAGAAATACAGTATTAATAAAGATGATTATGTTTTAATCAATACATGCACGTAAATTACTTCAGAGTCACACAGTAAGTCCCTGAGAGCTCACCACCTAACTCAATACTTAAATGCTACCGATATCCGTGCATCTAAACTGGAGGATCCCATCTTGTCCCATCCCCCACATCGCCTCTAGATGAATATTATCTTGAATTTTGCGTTCCTTGTCCCCTTGCAATTTTAAAACACTTTTATCACATATATGTGTTGTACTAAATAAGGTATTGTTTGGTCTCAGCTAGCTTTGAACTTCACCTGCAGTGCAGGCTGCTGTAAGCAGTCCCTCCCCATCGGCCCCCAGCTGCGTGTTGCATCTCAGCATGGCTGTGGCCACTCCTGGAGGCCCCTTTGAAAGCACATCACGTTTCTTGCAGCTTGAAACGATCCCTGTTAACGGCTCTGGCCTCTCCTCCCTACGGCTTTGGATAGAAGCCACGGCAAATGGGCTCAGGCACCCAGGGTTCCGGGCTGTACCAGCCAGCGACACAGCTGCCCCACCCCCTGGACTCAGCCTTGGCAGGTGGGGTAGGAAACGGGGAACCAGGCCCCCAGGGCTACTGGGAAGTGGGTGGAAAGGCAGTCCTCCAGAGTAGAAGCAGGCCTGGGTTTGAGTCCTAATTCTTCTAGAATCAGCAAGGCAGGGCAATCAGGCTTGAGAGTTCCTTCCTGCGCCTGGGGCCCATTATGTGTGAAATGTGATGGTTGGACCTCTCCTCTCTGGCAGCCCCTTCCCAGTTTCACCACCCTGGGGCGCGGAGTCATTTTTTCAGGTCCCGGAAGCTTTTCCGTGCATCATCTTTAATTCTCTCCAAAGCTTGTGAACCTCCAAAGGAATACGATTATAAATTTACAGCTTAAAAAAAAATATTAAATGCCAGAAAGAAGTACCAACAAGTTAGCCATTGAGAAGAGACACAGGAAGAAAGATTCCACCAAAAACACCCAGAAAGGTGTTTCTGCCATCTGTCCCCACAGCCCCCTGTGCATGCCAGCCCCATCCTTGGCCACAAGTCCCATCGGACTTTATGGCTGGCTACCTGAGGGTTCGTCTCACTTAGGCTGTACTGGCTGCTGTTCCCCATACTTAGGATGGTACTGGGCACACACCCAGTCGCTGAATGAATGAATGAATGAATTAATGAATGAGTGAACAAAGGAATGTGTGCATGCTTGGACATGCAGTTGGCGCGCTGCAGGCAGTGCTGCTCACACCCACTTCAAAATCTCGCCCAAGAAGCTTCCCATGGTCCAGAACCCACAGAGACTGCAGGGCTCGAGAGAGGAAGGGAAGGGGAGGTTGGCGTGTGGGGTCAGGGTATGAAGAGTAGGAAGGGGCTGTCATAACAGGGAAAACTGGAAGCCAGTTTCATGATCTTAGGACCTTGAAAGTTGTAGTTGGGCTGGGGAGGCAGGGAAAGGCTTGTCTACCGACTAGTACTCTAGATGACCTAGTCCATAGTGGTGTTGAGTGGTCACCCTTGTGCATTCGGATTCTGTATAACCCCTAGAACATTCCCGACCCCTCCAGTGGGGCAGCACAGCTCTGGGGGTCAGAGCCATGGTTTATAGATAAATGAAATGACAGACCACTTTCCACACTGATGAAATAACCACTTAACGCAATGGCTCAGCTGGACCCTAACCTGGGCCTGAAATGTTACGGGAAAGGCCACCATATAATCCATCTTTCCACTGAGGACACCTTGAGAGGGGAAGGGAGCGCTGTTAATAATCACGCCGGGAAAACTGGGCCAACAGGAGGCTGGTCACACTGAGAGTGTCCTCTCCTTTCCCAGCCCACCTCATCCTCACAGTCTCTTGGGAAATAAACGTTCTGTAGAAGTGGGAAAAGAGCCCCAGAGTCACAGTGCAAACACGTGGCAAAGTGTTGCCTAAATGTCCTTTCCACCAGTGCCCACCCAAGAGATGTATCGGAGGTACTGATCGGGTCTGCACGGCGGTTTCAGCCGAGCTATGCGTATCTGCATGACCTGGGCGGGGGAGATTCTTGGTCTTGGCCAGTCTGCCCCCTCTTGGGCTCCAAGAATTACTGAATTCAAATCTCTAGGAGTGGAGTCGGAACACCCAAATTGTAACCAGCTTCTCCTGGAGACCTTGACGGACAGTCGGGATTGAGAAAACGGCTTCAGATGAGTCCATGGACCCATCGCGGAAAGGAGATGTTGGGGGATGTTTTTAACCATGTGCCGTTGATGTCAAGGGGGAGACACTTCCCTTTCCTCCAACCCAAGGCTGGCATGCTCTGGGGGCCGCCACCACGGCAGACTCCGAGGCGCCTTAGCTGGAAGTCTCTGGGAGTCTCATGAGGCATCTGATTAGGAGACAGAAGGCAGCTGCTCTAATCTCCTTGCCTGAAGGTCCTTAAGAACCTGTCTGGGCTGGCGTGGGTGGCAGCGGGGGCGACAGCGCTGTCAGTCATTGGCTGCCATTCTCCTCACACACCGGAGACTCTCTCTCGACAACTTGTTTCGATGTTGTTGGCAGGGGAGGTGCTGGGAGCAGGTGGCCCTTGTCCCTGGACTGGCAGCATGCCTTAGAGGCCAGGATGGCTGGCTGCCTACAGGGACCCAGGGTCTGAGCAGCACCAACTGCATGTTCAGGATCCTCCTTCAAGCTCTTCCAAATGTTCAGGCTGCCTGCTCCTCATGACCTTGAGTTTGCATCGATTTCCCAGATGCATACATTGGAAGTCTCCGTCCAAACCACTGACATTTGATCAAGCCACTTCATTGCAGGGGATAAAGACAGGCAGACCTTGCACCACTGTTAAAACAGATCTTGGGTTTGAATGATCTTGGTCTGACGGGCATAGGATGGATCTGGTCATGGCTGTGTGCGGACACCTCCAGGGAGGACTGCGGGGCTCATTCGGGGCAGCCCCAATTCTCCTGGGAATGAAAACTGCCTCCTAGTGGCTCCCAGCCTTTGTTCTGCCTCCAAAAACTATCCATAAGGCCACCTGGATGTCTTGCTGTGTGACAGCTTTTGAAATACTTGAAGGGCACTTACTGAGTTCTCCCCAAGTCTCCTCACTTTAGCTCTGGTCCTAAGCAAAGAGGGGACGAATGTTAATGAGTCCTGCATCCTGGTGGAGGAAGGTAAGAGCCTGAAGGGCAAGGGGGACAGACTTTCAGTGGGTTCTTCCACAACCCTTAGGTTCTAAAGCCTCAATGTCACTGAACCCCTATGGGGACATTGAAGCATCACCGCATACCTTCTCCTTGGCTTTTTTTTTTTTTGGCCATGCCTGGGCATGCAGAAGTTCTCAAGCCAGGGATCAAACCCGAGCCACAGCAGAGACCACACAGCATCCGTAATCACTAGGCCACCAGGAAACTCTCTTACCATCATTCCTTTATATGGTCCTCACAGACCTAGCACGTTGGCGGTGGGCACTGAGGATATAATAATAAGCAGGCTTGGCGTGGCCCCTGCCCTCATAGAGACAGCAGGTTCGTGGAGGTACAAACAAGTAGAAGGACAAAAAGACTAAATAAATAAATAAATACATAAATAAATAAACAACATTGGAGTTCCCGTCGTGGTTCAGTGGTTAACGAATCTGACTAGGAACCATGAGGTTGCGGGTTTGATCCCTGGCCTCGCTCAGTGGGTTAAGGACCCGGCGTTGCTCGGTTCGGATCCCGTGTTGCTATGGCTCTGGCGTAGGCTGGAGGCTATGGCTCCGATTCGACCCCTAGCCTGGGAACCTCTATATGCTGCAGGAGCTGCCCAAGAAATGGCAAAAAGACAAAAAAAAAAAAAAGGTAAAAGGGGCCGCAAGACCGACACCGAGATAACATAAACTCAGGGTGCCCTTGATCCAGGTGGATGGTCAGGCAGGGCTTCCCAGAGGACGTGACCTTGTAGGAGGAGGAAGGGAGAGGCTGGTGTAAGGGAGGGAAGCGTTCCAAGGATGCTACTGCTGAGGAGGGGAGCCCCTATGGCGGGGCCCCCCATCTGGTTGTAGAATTGGTAGTGCACCCAGAGGGATGGATGGGCTTTAGTGGCAAATACATGTGGCTTGGGATCAGTCATAAGCTGTAAGCTGTGGACCAGCGTTGGGTCCCCGGAATGATAACCATCCCCAATATCTATTCCGTCCAGGTAGGAAGGCACGGCTAAAACCTCATGGCAGGCCTGGGCCGAGGGTACCAGAATGGTTCTTGGACCGAGAGAGGCAGGCAGTTTTGTGGGCCTGGGCTGTCTGTGGAATTGGGGAAAAACTGGTTTAGCCGTGGGATTGGCATAAATGGTGTCATTTAAAGGGAGCCAGGATACAAATCTCTCTTCCACACTCCCTGAAAGTCTTCACTCTGCTGAACTTGGAAAACAGTAGGCTTTTGAGATGCATTTGTCTAAACCCCGCCCCTCGGTATGACCTTGTAACATGAGCTTGTTTCTTTTTGGATCCCCAACTAAGATCCGCAGTCCCCAGGGCCTGTGGATTTGAAGGCTGGAGGATTCCCTGGGCTGGGGTGGGGTGGGGGTTTGGCAGGGCTCCCGGTGGGCTGCTGGGGCTGGGGGTGTTCTGAGTCCCAGAAGAAGCCTGGTAGCCAACATCTCCTCTGACCGCCCCTCCCCACTGGCCCTGTCCTTCATCCCTCAGCCCCTGATGCTCCCTACACCCACTGGAAGCAAACCGTCTTCTACCTGGAAGATTACCTCACTGTCCGGAGGGGGGAGGAGATCTATGGGACCATATCCATGAAGCCAAATGCCAAAAACGTGGTGAGTGCCTACCCAGCCTCTGCTGGGGCGGAGTCAGAGGGGAGGAGGGGCTGCAGGGCTTGTTCCCAGGTTCTGACCAGGACTCAGTCGGGGAGAGGGCGAAGGCTAAGGCGCCTCCTGCACAATCAGAAAAGCTAAGAGGGAGGAGGTGGGAAAAGTGGGATTTGGATGTGATGGCATCACTGAAGAGCCTTCCTGTAGGGCCCCTGGGGATCCTCCCGGGCTCCAGAACAGCAGCCAGCTCTTCCTGGGAGGGGTTTTGAAAACAGAGGCTGTTGCCCTGGGTTTCACTCATGTAGGACGAGCTAGCCAGGAAAGAACAGTTCCTGGTGGCCTGGGAGACCACGTCCGCCTTCCCCTGGCTGGCCGGGTGGGCTGAAGACCGGGTGATTCTCTCTGAGCATCCCGCGCGGGCATGGGCCCTGCCAGCCACGGGGGGCGGAGGGGGGGGGGGATTTAGGGCTCCACCGCTGGAGACTCAACTGCCCCACTGTGACTTCTCCCCGTGAAATCAGAGGGGGTGTTTCTGTATTCTAACGGGAAGGATTTAAGTTAGAAATCAAAGGCCTTCCCCCTGTGGATGAAGGGGCAGCAGAGTGGACTCCTGAGGGGTATTTGCAGGGACTCCCCAGCTGGAAAACCTCAGCAGCTCAGGGATGCCCTGCCCTTGCCTGCGGGAGGGGAGACCCTGTGGCCTCCTTCCGCCCTGATGCCCTGACTCCTCCTCCTTTGCAGCGAGACCTCGATTTCACCGTAGACTTGGATTTTAAGGGACAGCTGTGCGAAACATCTGTATCTAATTACTACAAAATGCGTTAGCACACGTGGGAGGCTGCAGAGAGCGAGCGAGCCCGGAAACTCACCTCCATCTGCAGCGCTGCGACAAGGGACCCTGTTTGCGGGACTACACGCTCCAAACCGGAGCCTGACCCTCTGCCCTCGAGCCTGGTGAATTCGGCTGGCCTCCCGAGGGCCCTGTCACCGGACAGAGGGGCTCTCGCTCCTCGGCTCTGCTCTGGGGGCCCTTCTCAGGCTCTGTCCTCCCGACAGAGGGTGCGGCGGCCAGGCCCCGATGGAGGAGTGTCCTCGTCGTCCTCCTTAACTGTGACTCTCGGATCTTCCAGTTTTGCATGCTGCAGGCATCTAGGACAGATTGCTTCACTAGAACCTGGAGACGTAGTGTCTTTGATAGCATAAGCCAGACTGTGCGCGCTGCGGTGCGTGTACGCATGCGCGTGTGCGGACAGCATACCCATTAGTTCATTTACTCGCACACATGTGTGTGCGTGCATATACAGCCAAGTGGTAACGTCTGTGTTCTTTCAGGGATGCGTGTGTGTGTGTGTGTGCGTGCGCGCGTGTGTGTGCATAGAATATATCTTACTCTCAGAGGAGATTCTGTTGCTTTCGAATAGGAATTTGTTTTGTGATTAGTTCTCCCCTCCCCGACCCCTTCCCAGATGTCCAGCAGCTATGAAACGTTTTCTGTACCAGCTCCGGTCTCCTTTTGACTAGACTGTGGCTCCGAACCCTAAGCATAGGACCGCGCACCCCATGGGCGTTCAATAAATGCACATGAGAGCGCAGCATTCCTGGTGCCCTGGAAGGGGAGGGCTGGGAGGAGGTGAAAGACCCTCTGTGGAACAAAAAGTCCAATCGTGCTGCTCTGGGAAGGACAGAAGGAAGGAAGCAGCAGCCTTGAAGCTGGGACCAGCCCAAGGGCATCTCCCCCGAGACCCTCAGGGGATGGGAAGAGGGTCCTGGAGCTGGGGTGAGGGCCCACAGGTCAACCTAAAGTCTCTGGAATGGGAGGCCACATGTAGCCGGGAGGGAGGGTGAGGTCAGGAGCAGGAAGGGTTGGGAGGGTCCGGAGCAAGCAGATGGCTGAGTTCATGGTCCTGGGCTGCTCGGGTGAGACTAGGGCAGGGTTGGAGAGAAAGGCCGTCAGAGGCACAGTCCAAGGTATGGTAGTTGATGCTCTCGTTCCTGCTCCCTGGCTCCATCACGGGCTGCCTGGGCCAGTGCGTGGCCTGGTCTGTACCCTACCTGCACCCCACCACCAGCAGGAACCCCCTCATCTTGAGTGGGGTGGCCGTGGAGCCCCAGGGGAAGAACTTGGGCCCTGAATTCCTCCAGAAGCCCCCCTCTCCAATGGGGTTGATAGATATCCAGCCCCCCCGACTTTTTCTGCCCTGCCGCCCTCTAACCCCTTAGACCCTAGTCCTGTCATGGAGAAGCCAGATGGAAGCCCTCTGGATCAGCAGAGGCCCGGGATTCTTGGAAGGCCCAAGATGCTCCTGAGCTACTGCAGGAGCCTTGGGGAGGAGCCTGGTGGCCCCTGATGCCCTCCCAGGCTGCGGAGAGCCCTGGGCTGGCGGAGTGTGGTCTGCCGGCGGGGGTGCGCAACCCCACCATCCACAAGTCCATTGACCATCAGGCTCCGAGGGGTAGGTGTGCCCTGGACCAGGCAGGGCCTCTGGAGTTCTTTCCCTGTCCCCTTCCCCACCTTGCTGATCCAGGGCTCAATTGCAGCTGAAATGAGAGATCTCTGTGGTGGGAGGAACCCTGGATGAAAAGGCACTCACTCTAGAGCAGCAACCCGGGCCTTGAAGATTCAGTTGCTGAGGAGCGGGAGGGTGCCTCTTGGGTGTAGGAACGAGGAGGCCAGGCGCCCAGGCTGTGGGGTCTAGGCCAGGCTCTGCTTCCTGTGCTCTGAAGCCCTGGGCCTCAGCCTCATCACCACCAACAGAAGGAGCTGGGCCCAGTGAGGGTTTTCCATGCTGTGTCTCTGGAGCCCTGGGCTTGTGAGAAGAGCTTGGTCTGCTTCCCCAAATTCAAAAAAAGAACAATTCTTCCCTTGCCTGTTTTTATATTGGGAGGGGGGAGGTTTCTACGCCTAAAAATAAAGATAAAAAAGTGAAAAGGAGGCGTTCCCGTTGTGGCTCAGTGGGTTAAGAACCTGACTAGCATCCACGAGGATGCGGGTTCGATCCCTGGCCTCGCTCAGTGGGTTAAGGATCCAGTGCTGCCGTGAGCTGTGGGGTAGGTCACAGAGGCGGCTCAGATCTGGCGTTGCTGTGGCTGTGGCGAAAGTGGGCAGCTGCAGCTCCAGTTCTATCTCTAGTCTGGGAACCTCCATGTGCTGTGAGTGCAGCCCTAAAAAAAAAAATAAATAAACAAATAAAAGCGAAAAGGAACCAAGACCAAATTAAACCCCTCCTCTAAAAATGGCTCATGTAGGCCCAAGACACTAAGACCCTAAACAACCCTAAGACACCCCACACCCCGGCCTTGATGCCCTGGGGTCTGCCATCCCTCAGCCCCTCCCTCTTCCCTGCTGTCCTGCCCACCAGCCCTGTGCAGTTTGACCTAAAGTGCTTTCTTCGGCCCCAAAGCAGCCTTGGGGTCTTGGCTGGACGCCCGCCTCCTGGCCCAGAACAATACCTCCCCTCACTTGCATCTTTATCTCCTGCCCGAGTCGGCTCTAAAATGTTCTCTCTGGTACCATCATCACTCAGAAAGGGGACAGGCTCTGTGGGCAGATATGGAGCCTTGGTCTGCGGATGCCCTGCCTGGCAGGCAAAGTAGATTTCAGTCCCCACTTGCCTCCTGTCTTGGTGCTTTTGTGCAGTGTGCAAACTGCACAACAGTACTTGGAGGCCCTGCGGGGGCCTTGTTTGTTTCCCTCTGCCTGGGGTAAGGCTGTGTCCTGCATCTCAGTTCTGAGCCAATCAATCTTTCCTTTAGAGACCTGCTGGGGAAAATTCTAGGTTTGATCCAAGTGTGGTAACAGAATCTCTGTAGGGTGGAAATGCAATGCATTTGGCCAGGCCTGGTGAAGTGTTTGGTTCAGTTTGCTTTTTGGTTTATCTTTAGCTTCCAAGACAGTCTCATCTGTGTTGTGTTCCCTGGGAGAGACCCTCCAGATGCTGGGAAGGCAGAAGGGCCATTTAGAGGTAGTGGGTACAGCTGACAGGACCCTCAATGGGGAGGAGGCAGAGGAGGCCTTGGCAGGCCTGTGGCAGGGGGTCCTGGGAATGGCAGTGCCCAAGAAAATGACAACTGACTCCAGCAAGAGGGGCCCCCACCCTTCCATTGCCACCTGGCACTGCCTACTTCCCTGAAGCCCTGCGGCCTGGGTGCCCAGGCCCTCCACACCCACTGGGAGCGGAGCTCTGGGCCCGGGGAGCGGGGGGAGCCATTTTGGGGCCTGCTCGCCTCCCTTCTGCTGCCCTGCTCAGTCCTCTGTGCATCCTTCTCTTTGTAGCCGCAGACAAATACGGAGCAAATCATGGAACGCTTTGTCCTTATGTGGGCAAGAAAAATAGAGGAGCTAAAGCAGGGACAACAATGGCTACACTGGAAGAAAGGCGGTTGGGCAGGGCCCAGGTGTGCTCCCCCAGAGGGCACTTGACGGGGACTCAGGAATGGGTTTCACTGTAGGGGGGTGAGAGTTGGGGAGCCCAGGGATTCTGCCCATCCTTGGGCAGGGAGCCCATCCAGCTTTGGAGAATTCCATCCATGGTCCACGGGGCCGAATCGTGCAGTGCATCAAGAGACAGCAAGGAGCTCCAGGGATTGGGGGGCTGCAGTCGAGCCCGACACCCCCGGGGTGGGAGGGCTGGGCTCAGCCAAGGCCCAGCAGACTTTCAAGCCTCTCCGGCCACCAGAAGCAGGCCTCCCTGAGGCGTTCCCGACCCTGGGTCTTCAGCCCCTGCTGCGCTTGCTCCTGGCTCTGCTCCTGGGCTGCCGGAATGAAACTGGGGGACATGGAGGAGCAGCTCCACAGCAGCCCCTCCCTCCTGCCTGTGGGGGCGCTGCACTGGGACTGTCATTTCCCTGCGTCAGTGGGAAATGAGCAGGTCTGCTCCCAGCATGCTCTGGGCCGGATGAGGTCTCGGCTTGACAACAGGGATGCTGCGGACACGACTTTACTGGTGAAACCTGCTTTGCCCAGACTCTGCCTCTTTCTTTCCTTCCTCCTTCCTTCTTTTCTTTTCTTCCTTCCTTCCTTTCTTCTTTCTTTTTTTCTTTCTCTTCCTTTCTCCCGCTTGCTTGCTTGCTTGCTTGCTTTTCCTTCCTTCCTTCCTTCCTTCCTTCCTTCCTTCCTTCCTTCCTTCCTTCCTTTCTCTCTCTCTCTCTCTCTCTCTCTCCCTCCCTCACTTCTTTTTCTTTCTTTCTTCCTTTCTTCCCTTTCTTTCTCTCTTTCCTTCCTTCCTGTCACTGTACAAAACCCAGCAGTGACTTTCCCCCAGTCCTCTCCTCCATCTCAGGAACTTCTCCCTCCCATCTCACCGCACA
This sequence comes from Phacochoerus africanus, assembly GCF_016906955.1. Taxonomy (NCBI): domain Eukaryota; kingdom Metazoa; phylum Chordata; class Mammalia; order Artiodactyla; family Suidae; genus Phacochoerus; species Phacochoerus africanus. The sequence goes on along the minus strand of NC_062550.1, from coordinate 70,435,264 downwards.
ACTCCCCAGGCCTGCAGCCTCTGTGCCCCCTTTTGTGGTCTTATCTGGGCTTGTTTGAACACGGCCCCCCTGCACTTGCTCTGAGGTCCACTGTGGCTTGGATGTCCCCACTGGTCCACAAGCTCCAAGGACAGGAACCTGCCTCTTTCTGCACCTGTTTCCCTTGGACAGAGGGGGGTGCAGTTGGGAGGAAACAAGGCACTAGGGCACCAGCTGGACACCCACGGAATGTGCCCACAGTGACTCCAGAGCTGCCAGGCTTGTGTCCATCTGTGCTCATTGAAGGAGCCTATCTCCCCTTTGCCAGGCCCTATCCGCCATCTCTTTAGCCTTTCTCCCCTCTTGGCACCACAGCAGGCCCCCCACCAAGAGGCCCAGCCGGGCTCCAGACCTCAGCTCATCCCTGTGCCTTGGGTAGTCACCTGGTCAGGGTCTGTCCCTGGCCTGCTGGCCACTTCAGATGCCTGGGTATCTGTCGTGCCTCATCTCCTCTCTGTAAGTGCCCGGCCTCCCTCTCTGCTACATGGAGGTTGTCCAGCCTGGGCCTGGAGCCCTCTTCCAAAAGAAGATCCCTGCTCCTTACCTGGCATCTTGAAGGGCACCTCCCCGCATACCTGGTGCCCCACCTGTGAGGCCCCCTAGCTGGGCTGAGTCCTTTGGTGTGTCATGCTCAGATGCTGGGCCTGTGGTCAGGTGACCGCCAGGAGAAGGCCAGCTACCTGAGGATGGGCGATCTGCTCACACCTGTCTGAGTGCAGGGAGGTACCTGGCTCCACGCCCAGAGCCTCCCAGGCTGCCCTGCCCCCCTCCCGTTGGAAGCAATTAGCTCATATTCAGCTGAGACTCAGACAGAAACTGTTCACTGATCGGAAATTCGGCCAGTAAACACTTATTGGAAACTGCACGGGCTCCAGGCTCTGAGCAAGGCTCTGGCAATGTAGCAGAGTCCACTGGCACCGTCCCTGCCCTCGGGGCTCAGGGCACACACGGTCTGCTGGTCCATTTTGGAGCAGGCGGGGTCTGCTCTTGCCCCCAAACTGAGAATCTTGGTCCCTCAGCCGTCTTCCCTGACCACCCACCTGCATTTTATCCCCCACAGTCTTGGCAGCCCCCTCGGCAGGTGACATGGGCTGTGTCCGGTGGTGGGCTGCCTATGTGGCTGCTTCAGAAAGAGATGGTGCTGAGTTTCTTTGCCCTCTGCACCCCCTCCCCCACAGGACCCATCCTGTCACTTTCAGAAAAGGAGGCCTGGAGCCCTTCTTGTACCCCAGCAGCAGGTCACTTCGCATGGCAGAAGTGAAAGGGGTGTTTACCAACCACTAGGCTGTGGGCAGCTTGGCCTCAGGGGCAGCCGGAGTACATGGGGCAGAGAACCCCTAGGATGCTGAGCCAAGGACCCAGGCCCCTGCTGGCCCCACCGCCAAAGGGAAGCATTCATCCCTTTGACTCTGCCACAGGACAGAGGTTTGCAGCCAAAGGACTTGTCAAACCCCTGCACTGCCGCTTACTCACTACGTGAGTCTGGGCAAGGCACACCACCTCTGTAAGACGCAAAGGAGGGACGCACGCGAAAGAACTAGAAAACGTTTGGAAACTGAAAGTACCGTGAAATCTCCAGTTATCGTTGCTACATGAATAATATGTCTGCCTGCATTCCAACCTTGTCAGGGAGAAGCACAACTGGATGCCAGCACTTGAGGCTTGTGGGCCTCTGAAGGGCCTGGGGCAGGGGAGGCGGGGGCAGGCACTGCCCTCCGTGGTTGGCAGCCAGCCAGGCCCTGGGGCTGCAGGCTTAGGTCCAGAGTTCAGAGGCAGCACTACAGGTGACACACACGTAGTTTTGCCAAAAGCCCGGGGCTTGCATGGCTGCTCTGCAGCTCTGCTCATCAGCTTGTGAAAGGCTTCTCACGTGGCTTGCGAGCTCTTGATGGTCATCTCCCAGCCTCCAGCAGGCGGGGACTGCCTGGCACCAAGAAGAGTGTGGCCTTCCGTCAGAACCAGAAAACTGCCAATTAGGGAGAGGCCTCCCCTCGGCCCTCTCTCCCTGCATCTCCAAGAACCTCCAGGTGACCTTCTGGCCCAGCCGGCCCAGCTGCATCCATGGAGAAGAGGTGTGGGAATCTGCAGCCTTCACGTCACACTGGAATTCAACACGTGCTGCTTTTCCCAGGAAAAGTCATATTTGGTTTTGGTTCATAATATATTGAGTTTGTGTAATGGGAACACCCATGCTCTTTGGTGGCCAGAGTCAGAGGCTTGGAAGTACATTTTGAGGAGCGGCCAGAGGGAGGAGGAGGGGACCAGGGAGAACCCCATCTTTTTTTTTTTCTGCTTTTTAGGGCTGCATCTGCAGCATTTGGAAGTTCCCAGGCCAGGGGTAGAATTCAGGCTGCAGCTGCTGGCCTGCACCACAGCCACAGCAATGTGGAATCTGAGCCACGTCTGTGACCTACATCACAGCTCATGGCAATGCCAGATCCTTAACCCACTGAGTGGTGCCAGAGATCGAACCCACAACCTCATGGATCCTAGTCAGGTTCGTCAACTACTGAGCCATGAAGGGAACTCCTAAGAACCCCATCTTGACTGTAGTAACAGACACAGAAATACTCTAGAGTGGGCTGGCTACACTTACTAGGAAATAAGTGGCCATAAATCATCATTACTGTGACAAAGGACAGAGGCTCATGCCACTGTGGCTGGTGGGTCAGGAGAAGACAGAACAATAAGGTCCTTCTCTGGGCCCAGGGCCAGAAGTGGGTCTCCTGGGAGAACGTGTGTGCCAGAAGGAAGGACTGGTCTGGGCATCCCGGGTGGCCACCAGACATGGAACTTACCTGGGGTGGGAGAGAGAGACGCTCCCACCTGTGGCCTGGAGGCTGGAACGCCTTCCAGCTCAGATGCGGGTGCTGGGCCATCCTCAATCCCAGGGCTCCTGTCCTGGTCCCAGCTGGACCCAGGAGAGCTACCTGAGGAGACTTTCTTCCAGCTTTCTCAGCCTGTGAATGTGTCTCAGTCCCTCTGGGAAAGCAGGCTCTATGCCAGGTACTGGGAACAGAGCAGGAAACAAAGCAAATGCCAGGAGCAGACCCTAAACAAGAGTGATGCATATTAAGAAGAGGTAGAGGGGAGTTCCCATTGTGGCGCAGTGGTTAACAAACCCGACTAGGGACCATGAGGTTGTGGGTTTGATCCCTGGCCTTGCTCAATGGGTTAAGGATCCAGCGTGGCTGTAAGTTGTGGTGTAGGTCACAGACGTGGCTCGGATCCTGTGTGGCTGTGGCTGTGTGTGTAGCCCGGCGGCTACAGCTCCGGTTAGACCCCTAGCCTGGGAACCTCCATATGCTGCGGGTGCAGCCCTAAAAAGACAAAAAAAAAAAAAAGAAGAGGTAGAGGCTGTTGGGGATCAAGAGAGCCTCTCTGAAGACAGTAAACAGAAACCGGTAAAAGCAGAAGAGGAGGGGAGGGTCAGGGCGGGTCAGGGAGGGTCACAGAGAAGCAGGGCAGCAATGGCACGAGCTGGCCAGGGCCCAGCCCAAAAGCGTCTGGAGAGGGAGGCATGTTTTAAAAGGAGTAAATCAACTATCCTTCAATAAAACTTTAAAAAATGGAAAAAAAAAAAAAAGAGCAAAGGCTAACAACTGGGCCTGGGAAGAAAGGGTAGAAGGGAAATTTGGGATGCAGCCGGGTCTGGGGTTGAAAGCCTGTGACTGTGTCAAGGAGACTTTTCCCTGGGTCAGTGAGAAGACCCTAGGGCTTTAATGGGGAAAGTGACAGGACAAGGTTTGCCGGCCACACACGCTCCCGGGCTAGTCGGCTCAACTGGGCAGTCACATCCCCTAAAAAATGGCAACAGACTCAACCTACTGCCTATTTCAGAAAATCAGCCACAGAAAAAATGCAAGTGCACCAGAGAGAACCCCGGGGAGGGGGGATGGAGATGGAGGCTCCTCGGTGGTGCTGACGTGGGAAACGGCCGTGACACTGCCACAGTTGCCCGCAGGGAAGCGAAGAGCGGCAATCCGAGTGGCTCTGAGGTCATCTGTATCCTCCTTTCTGGTGTCAAACTCTTCCTCCCACAAGGACGGCTCGGAGGATGTAATTGTCTGGGAGGCGGGTGTGTAGAGTCTGCGCGCACAGGCTGCTGTGCGTTCCGGACCCTTCTGCTGCCTTCAAGCCCCAGGCGGTGGTTTGCAGGGGAGCAGGGCACTCAGGGCATCACTTTCCACTCAGAGAGCCTGTACTCGAAGTGTCTTCCAGAGGCTTTGCGGGGCATCATGGGTTTCTTTTCTTTTTTTTTTGTCTTTTTTTATTTCTTTGGGCCGCTTCCGCGGCATATGGAGGTTCCCAGGCTAGGGGTTGAATCGGAGCTGTAGCCACCAGCCTATGCCAGAGCCACAGCAACGCAGAATCTGAGCCGCGTCTGCAACCTACACCACAGCTCACGGCAATGCCGGATCGTTAACCCACTGAGCAAGGGCAGGGACCGAACCCGCAACCTCATGTTTCCTAGTCAGATTCGTTAACCACTGCGCCACGACGGGAACTCCTGCATCATGGGTTTCTGATGTCATGACAAGTGCTTTCTGGCCACTGTTGGTGAGCTCGGGTGGATGAAGCATCACGCTTGAAGCCAAAGACACAGGCTGTTCCAGCTCCCGCCCAGCCTTGGGAGTCACAGTCATGGATGATGCCTTGAACCCCAGCCAGCCTTGGAGTGCACAGACTTGGGCTGAGACCTGGTGAGTTGCTAGAATCGCCTCTTCCTCTGGGGACCCTTCCTCTGGGAGAGGCATGACGATAACACCCTTGTCACGGGTGCTGCGAGAGTGAGATGGGATGGAAACGCACCCCTGCTGTGAGACGGCAGCTTTCAGTTCTGAGAACTGAGGGCCCCAGACAGGCACGTGCAGGGGTCCCTGCGAGAGAGAAGCCCCTCTAGGCAGAGTCTCTGCCCACAGTGGGTTGGAGTCCTCTTCCTGGGGTCCAAGGGACAAGGCACATGATCCTCTGTTGCTTGGAGAAGATTCTGAAGGCGGCTTGGAGTAGCCTGGATTAGATGCGGGGTGGGATGTCAGACCAGGGCCAGGACTTGGGGGACCTCAGGCCACTGAACAGGACTCAGGATCTGAGGCCGCTCACTGAATGGTGCAGAGTTGGGACAGAGATCATACCCACAGGTGGTGGCGGGAGGCCACCTGGGGTGTCATCAAGGAGGACCCACTGTCCCCTGAGGAGCCTGGGGCAAATGGAGGGTGAACTTGGGCTGGAGAACCATGTTCAAGCCCCGATTCTCCAGTGACCTCCTGGCTGTGTGACCCGCAGCACAGCAGCCTCTCTGCCTCAGCTTGTCTACCTGCCAACTGGCCATAACCTGTCACCTTCCTCAGAGGAGGGCGATGGGGCCTAAGTGGGAGCCAGGCTCAGGACACCGCGAGCTGGCGTGCATTTGCTATTATGATTGTGATAAATCTGACGTGGGTCAGCTTGAGCTCCTCCAGGGTGGAACACACAGGCCCCCTGGGCCCCCACTTGGCTCCCTGTGGCTTTGGGTGAGGGTCTGCCCCATGGGTCCTGCTGTAATATTGGTGTCTGCTTTTGTGCCTCCCTGACTGAGGCAGGTTCTGTATTTGACTTGTGTTTGTGTTCAACGTGGAGCACAGACCCTGGCCCATCCTAGATGTGCAGGGAATACTTGCTAAGTGAGCCCGTGAGGACTTGCGGCCACCATGCTCCAGTCACTTGCCAGCGCCCGTTGTTCCTACACTGGAACTTCCCTGCTGCATGGCCCTGAGGGCGGCACGCCACCCCCCCCCCACTAGGTACTGTGTTCTCACCAAGTGAAGGTCTTGGCTTAGAACAATCTGCAGGCCTCCCCGCAGCTGAAGGAGGTGGGATTTCCTGATGTTGCAGCTTGACGTGGGGAGAGTATGACAGCTACTGGGCTCTCTGCAAGGTCGGGGGTCAGAGAGAAATCACGGCTGGAGGAGGAGAGGAAGTTCCCAGAGGGACTGCAGGGCGACATCACAGAGACTTTGCCAGAGATTCTGCAGTAGACGGGGTGGGGGCGGCCAGGCTGCTCCTCCAGGCGCTTGGCTGCTGTTATTAGTCTGTGACTCTGCTGGGTGGGACTATCTCTTGGAAAATCATTTTAATAACTGAGAGGAAATGGAATTAAGAATACGGCTGCCGGCTGGCCAGGGCTGGGTGGCTCTCATCCTGTGGGGAGTTAATTCAGCTCTGCTAATATTGCCCATGGATGAGCTCTGATTAGATTCCAAGTGTTCTTCCCACAGCCTTTCTGAAGAGTGGCCCTTCGGACAGGTGGTCTTCTGAGGGAGGGGAGGGGAGCAGAGGGGGGCTGAGGCTGGGCAGCTGTCTGGGATCAGGGAGGCCTAGGACCGATGACTGAGGGATGTGGTCACGTCTATACACTGGTCTGGCCCCAGACTTTAAGGTCCTGGGGAGAAAGAGTTGCCGCCATGCCCTGGAGGAGGGCCTTGGGCTTCCGCAGTGAGAAAATGGTCCACAGAGGATGTCACAGAAGAGGCTGGAAAACTCCAGAGTGCCTGGTGCCCATGGGTTCTCTGAGTGTTCCCTCCCAGTCCACAGACCACAGCCAGGTTTGATCATCATGATTGTGGGGGAAACAGTGGCCCTGGAAATTCAAAGGACTGGATGATACCAAATTTTATGTGGCTTGAGGTTTGTAGGTTATAATCCCTAAGCCCCCACCTCGTTCGGAGAAATCCCCTTCCCTAAGGCTCTCTGGATTTAGTTGGAAAAAATTCAGTGTTTGAGCTTTAATGACTTAAAGTCTGGGGTGAGGACATACTGGGGAGCCTGGCCTCACACAGGACTGTGGCAAGGCCAAGGTTGATAGCATGGCGGCTCGGGGACAAATGCGGCCACGGGGGAAGTGGAGGTTGGTTGGTTATGGGGTTCTTTCTCCCCCGTGCTCAGCACACCTGGCCACCCTCGCTGTGTGTTCTGGGACCGGAGTGAGAGATGCTGACCTGTCTCCTGGTCTCTAATCTTGTCCTCAACTTGCCATTCCACTCTCTTGGAACACAGTTGCAAATCTGACCTTGTCACTCCCCTGTTAAAACCCTCTGATGATCTCTTGTCACCTGCCAGATGGCATTTTAATTCCTCTGGTCCAGGGAGGCTCTCAACTTTGGGCCTCTTCTGCTTACATCCCCCACCCAGAATCTTCATCCTACTCTTGCCCCAGCCCTGCTGGACCCCAAACGGCTTCCTCTTCTGCTTCCCTTCCTCCCTGGCTGTCCTGACTGCCAGGCTGCTCCCTTCCCACCCTCACCCTTCAGTTTGTCATTAAATCCTCTGCTAAAAACACGTCTGCCTCGGCAGTTCTCATTGTGGGCTCAGCGGTAATGAACACGACTAGTATCCGTGAGGATGCAGGTGTGATCTCTGGCCCTGCTCAGTGGGTTAAGGATCCAGCAGTGCCACGAGCTACGGTGTTGGTCACAGACGTGGCTCGGATCTGGCGTGGCTGTGGCTCTGGCTCTGGCATACGTGGGAGGCTATAGGTCCGATTTGACTGATAGCCTGGGAACTTGCATATGCTGCACATGCGGCCCTAAAAAGCAAACCCAGGGCCAACTTAGCTCTGCTCCCTCTTGCTTCCCTCGGCATCTGCCCTGCCTCTCGCTATCCACCCCTCCCTCCTTCACTGGCTTTGAGCTCCTGAATAGAGTGCACTGCTGGGCACAATGGCACTTTAGAAAAGTATTCATGGAAAGTATTTTGAGTCATTGTCAAGTGAAAAAAATATGCACAACCTAAAAGTTGAGAATTATGTTTTGTTTGGTGGGCTTACCGAGGACTTAAGCCCAGGAGGCAGCTTCTCAGATTATTCTGAGGCGCTTCTCCCAAGAGGTAAGGGAGGACCCAGAATATATAGGACTTTTTGGCCAAAGAAACTCACACACACGAATAGGTAGTCAAACATCAAAAGATTACTGCTAATTAAAGAAACCCAGACATCTCAAGTTAATGAATGAATGTAGCGCTTTTCTATGTACAGGAAGATGCAAGAGTCTGGGCTTATGAAGTCCTTCCTTCGCTATGAACCACAGCTGTCTCAGGCTGGTGTCCTGTTTTTCTCCCTCCTAAGTTCTGTGCAGTCAGGAGTGGCTGATGGCTTTATGGCTGCAACATTCTTTGTTCACCGAAGTGACAGGTGACAGTCCTTGTTCACATCATGAATGATGGGACTCTTGGAAAGGGGGTCGGGGACGAAAGTGGAATGCGCGGGGTATGTGGATTCTTGTGAATGTGTGTACGTGTTTGCATGACTGTGTGTGTGCATGTGTGCACGTGTGTTGTAGACCCACAAACGCAGAGTGATGGGGTGCAGCACCTGCACCCAACTCTCCTCCTGAGTGTAGGGACAGAGCCTGACGGCTGTCTGGGCCTTGTAATGAGAAGGCCCGCAATACTAGGGAGGCCTCAGAACCTGTCAGGCCACCTGCTTTACTCAGGACCAGCTGTGTGGACAGAGGCGAGCCTTTGAAATTCTCTTAAGGAATCCAGACAGAGGGGAGAACGTGCGCAGAGACACAGAGGCACATGAGGGCCCATCTGAGGACAAGGTCACACACAGGTGCATTCTGCACTGTTACCTCATTCCATCGTTGTTGCGAATAACACTAATATTAAACACAATTTTTTTTTTCTTTTTAGGGCTGCACCTGAAGCATATAGAAGTTCCTAGGCTAGGGGTCAAATCTGACCTGCAGCTGAGGGCCTATGCCAGAGCCACAGCAACGTGGGATCCTAGCCATGTCTGCAAACTACACCACAGCTCATGGCAACACTGGATCCTTAACCCAATGAGCGAGGCCAGGGATTGAACCCACATCCTGTTTTTAACCCACTGAGCCACAGTGGGAATTCCAAACACATTTTTTAAAAGGTCTTTTAACTTCTAGTTAAATCAGAATTTCTTGTGGGGGTGTGACATCGATTGGTGTTATTTTTTAAATTTTTTCTAATTTTTAAAAAATTTTAAATGTTTTTATTATTATTATTGTCTTTTTAGGACTGCACCCATGACATATGGAAGTTCCCAGGCTAGGGGTTGAATTAGAGCTACAGCTGCCGGCCTACACCACAGCTCACAGTAACGCTGGATCCTTAACCCACTGAGTAAAGCCAGTGATGGAACCCACGTCCTCATGGATACTAGTCAGCCACAAGGGAAATGCCAGGATTATTTTTTAAAATAACAAAATAAATAAAACAATTCAAAAGAATAAATAAAAATAGACTAGTGAAAAGAAAGTTCCTCATTCCAATGGGCACCCAAGGCAGAGAGCTCCCTTGTGCATTGGGGCAGGGGGGAGGGAGCAGTAGGTGGCTCTGTTTTGGGAAAAGCCTCCCTCCAGATTTCAACCAGGGCAATCCTGGCAGCCAGCCACCTGCCTGTAGGTGGAGGACATGCTGCAGGGCCCGCTTATCAAAACTCAAAAGAGATGACGCTCAGGGGTTAAAAGGAATAAGGGTTAAATTACAGCAGGAGGAAATTAGGTTAGATCAACCAAAGTGAGCAGAGACCCCAGAATATCTGGGGACAGACTGGGGCCTCTGCTGTGACAGCATCCCATGAAGCCACAGCTCACAAGGGGGTTACTGGGAGCTGTGGGGCTCTGGAGGGAGCAAACAGCCTTCCTGGAAATCTGAATGCATAGACCTGGGAAGGCTGGCTGTGCCTGCCTGGGCAGTGGGCCTGGAGCCAGCAGGGACCTCCTCATCTGGGACAGCAGGGGAATTGGTGAGCCCAGCTCTGGGCTCAGCCTGGGGTTCATTTGCACACAATAGCCAATGCAGATGACCTGGCCAGGCAGGGAGTGAGCTGAGTGAGGGCATGGGCATGTGTTGGGGGGGTGTCTCCTCTGCGTTGAGGGGGGCCCTAGATCCAGGGGGGCACCCAGACACTGCTCAGCCTACAGATGTCTGTGCCACTGAGAGAAGTGGGGATGGAGAGAGGGGGAGATGGGCCTCATGAATGAAAACCACTCTGAGAGGTGGTAAGAGAGGCGGGGAGGAAGGGAAGAGGGTGGGGCGGGCACAGAGGAAGGAAAATGCAGCCTCATCTGCTTGTTTGTGTTTCTTGTATTTAAGCGCCTGACTTCTAGCATATTTTTAAATCCATCAGACATGAAAGGCTGACTTAAATAGATCTGCAGTGTGAAGCTGGTAATTTTGCTTGCCACAGTGGAGGAGCTGGCAGGACGCTGGCTTGGATTCAGCGCCTCTCCCCACGCCAGGGAAGCTGGAGAAGCTCGAATCTCTTGTGGCGCTTTTAGGCAGGTGCCTTCCTCCCCAACTGTGGGAGGGGATGGGGCTGGCGGGTGGGGGAGGGTAGAGGGAAACTGAACGTGAGACAGCAACTGCTAGACATTTTCCTGGTCCAGGGTCGCCTCCTGGTTTAACCCATGCTGGCTCCCTGGTCCACCTTATACTACATGCTTTCACTGCCATCCCAGCTCAAAGGAATCCTAGACTCCTGGGGTGGGGGTGGGGGTGGGGTCTGGTAATTCCTGGTATCTGGTTTCTCACCTGCATTCCTGAGAACAGAGCCTCAGCATCTGCTTGAATGCCTCTAGCGTCAGAAGACTCCCTACCTAGGGAGGCAGCCTGTCCCACTGCCAGACGGCACTCCCTGGGATAAACTTCCTTAGGATAAATCACTCCTCCCCCTGAGCTCTGCATCAATAGGTTCTAATCTGGTCCTTTTGGCATGATGCCAATGCCAGCCTTTCAGCCGTGAACACAGTATTCAGGACCCTCCCCAACTCCAACCCTTCCAAGCCTGCTAACCATTACCCCATAAATCTCTGCAAAACCGGAATATTTCTGTGCGCTAAATGAACATGTTACTGCTGTTGGAATGCAAATTTCTCAATGCAACAAAATTCCAGGAAATACAAAAGATTTTGTCATTTATTTCTGTTCTCATTCAACACACTCTAACCCTAACCCTAACCCTAACCCTGCAGCCAGGCTAGGCCTACCTACCATTGGCATTCAGGGTAAGAGGTCCCCTCATCCCCAAGATCTTATTACAGAGGGAGGAGCCAAACTCCTACAGAGGAATGCGTGCAGGGGTAGACCTGTAGAGCAGGGCTGGAGAGAGGTTGGCTCAGGAGCATAGGAACTGCTGTCATGGTGTTTTTATGACACGTTAATGTACAGTTGTAGGTTTTTAGGTGTTTTCTCTCCTTAGTGCATTGGCACTCAAGGATCATAAGCAAGCTTGCCTTCCTTTCCTGTTCCCTCATGACTTGACACAAACAGTGGGGGTTTAGAGCCCCTGTGTTTGGGCATTGAAGAGAATCCTTCACTCATAAATGTGAAAGAGGTGGTTTAAGAAATTTATTGTGGTGGAGTTCCCGTCGTGGCTCAGTGGTTAACAAATCTGACTAGGAACCATGAGGTTGCGGGTTCGATCCCTGACCTTGCTCAGTGGGTTAAGGATCTGGCGTTGCCATGAGCTGTGGTGTAGGAGTTGCAGACGCCACTTGGATCCCACTTTGCTGTGGCTCTGGTGTAGGCTGGTGGCTACAGCTCTGATTCGACCCCTACCCTGGGAACCTCCATATGCTTTGGGAGCGGCCCAAGAAATGGCAAAAAGACAAAAAAAGAAAAAAAGAAAGAAAAAAAAAAGAAATGTATTGTGGTAAAATATACATAACATAAATTTACATTTTTAACCATTTACCAAGTATACAATTCTGAGGGATTAAATACATTCACATTTGTGTGTGTAGCCATCGCTCGCTACCCACCAAGTCCAGAACTTGTTCTTCATTCCAGAGTAAAAGTGTTTTATAAATGAGGCAGGTAAAGATGGTTTGATTAGGAGTATGGTAGCTGAAGTCTTAAGTCCGCCCATCCACCCTTCTGGTGTCTGTTATGTGCAAGGCCCTAGTAAATATGAAAGTGAATGAGACCAGACCTCTGCTTGGGGGAGCCTGAGCCTGGATGCTGGCCCCATCCACCTTTAGTGGGGGAGAAGTTCTTAGACCAAGTCTCTACCTTGGAGGAGTGCAAGTTTTCCTGTTCTAGTAGCCCCAGGAAATGGGAAATGCTCTTACCTAAGCTTTGCCCAGTTACCCATTCATGTGGGTTTTTTCTCACTTTCCTATTGTGTTTTGGTCTGGTCGGGAGACAGGTGTAATTACTCATGTTTGGCTAGAGCTTTTCTGCTGACTAAGCCCTTTCCCCAGCATTCTCATTCAATCTGCACATGTCCTGTGAGCCCAGTAGAGCAGAGGGAACTCTTTTACAAACTGGGAAGCTGGGGCTCGAGTATCAAACAGGTCCAGGTTCTGCCCAAGGCCACAAACTTGTCTGCAGGTTTTCACTCTGCACAGGTCTTTATGGGCTCGAGAAAGCCTTTGGGAGACACACTGCCTGGGCAAAGATGGCTGATTCTGCACAGGGAGAGGAGGACAGGGCAGGGAAGTAGCCTTTAATGCTCAGAGGCATGGAGCTCAAGTCACATTGAGCTATTGAGCTGCCTGCAGTACTGGATGGCTACCAGTGGTGGCTGTGGCAGCAGCAGGGTGATGAGATGGAGGCTCTGATGGGCCTGACAATGTCTGAAAGGCAACTGAGTGGCAGCAGCTAGAAAGCTACCCAGCACTTTGTTTCAAAGCCAGAAGCAGCACCTCATTTGAACCAGTGAACAAACCCCACAGGTCTACTAGGCCACAGCGGTCGAGGTGGTCAGCTTCTGGGACCTGGGGCACCAGTGGAGTGACCCAAAAAGTGGTGGGCCTTGCTCTTGAGACATGATGCTCTACTCTCAACCGGACTTTTAGGCAAACTCTGCTGGCCAGACACTGCACCTGACATGAGATGACAGAGATGAACACTTGTGCCCTCAGGAGATCAGTCCATGGATGCTGTGTATAAATAGGCACCACACACCATCTTTACAGAATGGGCCGGCAGCCCATGGATTGTGTGCTGAATTACCCCAGCCCTCTGCCATTGACCTAGCACCACATGTACTCACTGAACCCCAGTTTCATACTGACATGACCCAAACTCATTCTGAGGCCCCTTGCGCACCACATGTTTCAGTTTTGTTTTCAAGTCAAAAAAGACTCCATTCTCTCTGATCATGTTGTTTGTGCATTTTTTTTTTTTGCCTAGTAATGCAATGTTTTCCTGTGTACTATTTATTTATAGGTCAGATGAATCCAGTCATAATTCATTATGATAGCAGAGACCTCACTGGTCCTTGGCGTCCTCATTTGTTGGGAACAGAGTCTCCTGGTGCTATGACAAGGGCTTGCCAGTACCACTTCTGAATCAGAGCCAAAGCCCTGATAAAGCTCAGCCTTTTGAAGAGGTCACTTCTTGGACCTGACTCAGTCTTGCCCCAGGATGATAAATGGGCCAGCCTCACCAATGCTCCTCAAGTCCCACATTGATTTCAGATCTTCTGCCAAGCACCACATGGCTTCCCAACCCCCATCATCTCCAGCATGGTTCTTCCTAAGTAGGGCACTTGGATTAGATTGGCTCCACTGGATTGTGTGAAGTGTGGAGTTAAGATGTTTTTTTGTTACTGCTGCTGCTAATAATGAACACATCTATCAACAGAAATATTAATAGTTAGGGAGTGAGGACGTTTAGAAAGCTCCTGTATCCTGCCAAAATCGCCATCACCACTCCACTGACACACACACCCCAGGATAAGGAGGGAGAGAATAACCAGTAATATAAAATCCTAGGGATTTTGACTGAATTGGTTGAAATTTGTAAAGTCACTTTCTGTTCCCCACATGATAGGAAGAGAGATGGCAGTATACCTAGGGCCAGTCAGCAACAGGACACTTAGGTCTTGGATTCTGTATGGTTATGTACTGTGATTTCATTATTTTGAAGTAATTAAACTGCTTTTTAAATAAGCTTCTGATGTGCTATCTTTCCACACCTATCCATTTTCAGTGAAGCTTTGTAAACCATCTGAATTCCTGGCAGAAGGGGGAGCACTGCCTGAGGATTTCTAGGCTCCCTTCACTTTCCTAAGGAACTGACATCTCCCTGAGCATTTCAGCTCCAGCAGGGCAGCCGGAAGCTCAAGGTGGGGGATATTTCTCAGATCTGAACAACTTCTGAGTTTCATATCCCTCCTACAATCTAGAAGAGAAGAAAGACTTTGGAGAGGAGGTTAGGGGTGTGGCTAAGAAATTAGACAAGAGTCCTGGCTATGTCAAATGAAATGGGAGAAATAAATGGCAAGCAGAGCTCTATTTGTGCACAGGGTAGATGGCTACCAATGTGGGGTCTTTGAAACTTTAAAGCAGCTATTTAAAATATGTTCAAAGACCTAAAGGAAACCATGTCTGAAGAATTAAAGGAAAATATAAGAATAATGTCTCACCATATAAAGAATATAAATAGTGAGACAGAAGTTATAAAAAAAAGAATCAAACAGAAATTGTGGAGTTGATAAGTACAATAATAAAGATGAGAAATTCACTAGAGGGTCCCAATAGCATATCCGAGAAGAGAGAAGAAAGAATTAGTGAGCTTGAAGATAGGGCAAGTGAGATTATCCAGTCTGAAAAAAAAAAATTAAAAAAATAAAGAAAAATGAACAGAGCCTCAGAAGCCTGCAGGACATCTTCAAGCATGACAACATATGTATAACAGGGTCCTAGAAGGAAAGCAGAGGGAGAGGGACAGAAAGAATATTTTAAAAAGCTGGAGTTCCCGTCGTGGCGCAGTGGTTAACGAATCCGACTAGGAACCATGAGGTTGCGGGTTCGGTCCCTGCCCTTGCTCAGTGGGTTAATGATCCGGCATTGCTGTGAGCTGTGGTGTAGGTTGCAGACGCGGCTCGGATCCCGCGTTGCTGTGGCTCTAGCGTAGGCCGGTGGCTACAGCTCCGATTCAACCTCTAGCCTGGGAACCTCCATATGCCGCGGGAGTGGCCCAAGAAATAGCAACAACAACAACAACAACAAAAAAGACAAAAGACAAAAAAAAAGAATATTTTAAAAAGTAATAACCCCAAACTCCACAAATTTGAAGAAATCCATTAATCCACACGTCCAAGAAGCTTAACAAACTGCAAGTAGGATAAGTGCAAACAAAGCTGTCACTAGATTCATCAAAATCAAATTGTTGAAAGACTAAGAACTTTGAAAGCAGCAAAAAGAACTTATCACATACAAAGGATCCTCAATAAGACAAACAGCTTATTTCTCATCAGAAACCATGAAGGCCAGAAGTAGTGGATCATAAATCTAACATACTGATGGGAAGAAACCTTGTCAATCAAAAGTTCTATATCTGGCAAAACTATCTTTCAAAAATGAAGGCTAAGTTAAGATATTTCCAGATAAAATTGGATCTGTCTCTAGCAGACCTTCCCTACAGAAATACTACTGAAATGAAGGGACACTAAATAGTAACTTGAATCAACATGAAGAAATAAAAAGCACTGGTAAAAGTGATTACATAAATAAATATAGAAGATGATACAAACGGTATTTTTTGTCACTCCTTTTTCTCTGATTTAAGAGACAACTGCATAAATAAATAAATATAAATTCTATATTGATGGGCATAAAATGTATAAAGATGTACTTTATAATAACAATGTAAGGGAGGTAAGAATGGACCTACTACACAGAAGCAAGCTTTTTATACTATTGAAATTAAGTTGGTATTAATTCACACCAGAGTGTTATAAATTAAGATATTAATAGTGATTCTCAGGGCAACCACCAAGAAAATAAATAAAACATATATACAATTACGAGAGAATTAAAACTGTACACTAGAAAATAAATAGTAAAGTGGCTGACATAAATCATACTTTACCCATCACATTAAATGTAAACAGATTAAACTTTCCATTTGAAAGACAGAGATTGGAAGAAAAGATTTAAAAACATGATCCAACTACATGCTACCTACAAGAGGCCCACTTTAGAGTCAAAGGCACAAATAGGTTAATGGTAAAGGGATAGAAAAGATACATCATGCAGAAGATGTATCAACCAAAACAGATGGAGTGGCCATACTAACACCAGACAAAATAGACTTTAAGACAAAAAATCATGACTCAAGACAAAAAAACACACTTCATGATGATAAAGGGTTAATTTATCTAGAAGGCATAACAATAATAAACATACAGGAGCTTAAAAATAGAGCCCCAAAGTACATAAAGGCAACTGGGTTCTTCAAGAGTACAGGAGAAGCAACTCTGTTCTAAATATTTGACCCCATGACCCACTATGGTGCTTAATAATCTACCACTAGGGATTTACCTCTTTGGGTTAAAGTTTTGCATCCCTTAGAGTTCTTTGCTAAAGTATAAATATGACCCTGAACACCACTGGCATTAACACCTTAGCTGAAATTGCTTTAAGAGCCTTTGGAGCAGTGATCACTAGTGACAGAGACTGAAGGTTGAGTCATTTACAGTGGAGGATGCAGGTGTGGTCTGGAATGGACCATAGGAGGAGGGGAATGAATCCAAGACTGAGTGACACTATTAACACTGAGGAAAGAGTACAGGGTGGGGAGGCGGGGGAGGAAGCTAGGATGAATGAAAAGACCCCAGGGAGACTGTGAGGGGAAATAAGTGCTGGACAAGGAGCAAAGTGAATAGGGTGTTGGTTTGGTGCTGGAGCTTGCAGTGGCCATGCAGGGCAGAGGCAGCAGCGGACCCAGGAAAAGCACAGGGAGTCAGAATAGGGAGCACACCTGGGAGCAGGGATGGTGATGACCACAGAGCATCCCCAGGGAAAAACACTGGGAACAGGTCTGAGCAACGGGCTGAGGTCTGGAGAACCACAGCAGGGAGGCAGAGTGGTGGGATGTAAGCCTACCTGGAAAACCAGGAAACTCGCAGGACAAAGACAGGCAGGGCCAAGAGGCAACACCAGGTTCAAGCTCAGAACAAATGGGCCAGACAAGCAGGCAGGCGAACGAGGTGGCGTCTGTGAGGTGCCTAGTTACGGAAAACACTTACTGTTAGCTGGTGCTAAATCTGAAACCGGATCGAGGAAGTGATCCGGGCAGCAACTCAGCCTTGATAACAACAGCAGCCCCTCCTTGTCAGCCACTCCTTGAGTGTTCAGAGCTCTTCACATACACTGTCTCACATGGTACCTAAAACTTCCCTGTGCAGTAGGCATGGAAACCTCCCATCCACAGACGGCTAGGAAACCTGGTTACGTGACTCGCTCAGGGCCAGCCTAAGTTGGACAATGAACGTGAGCCATCTGAGCAGGCACAACCCAAAGCATCAACAGCTCACCCCATATTTTACGGATGCAATGGGGGCCCAGGGAGGGAGTGGGCTTGCCCTGGTGCTCCGTGCTGGCTTTTGCTCCCCACCCACTGGCCCAGGGGCTCTGATCCTCTTGCAGGTCTGGGCGGGACCACAAGGAACACCCTGCAGGGCTCTGGCCGGTGCTCCCCCCCTACCTGGCTGGCTACGTGCAGGAGTCCTGAATGGTTTTCTTGGAAGGATGTGGACATTTTCTGGCCCCTCCCTCCCTGCACACCCTACCCACTTTCCTGCAGGGGGTCTGGGTCTAGCCCCAGCAGTAATCAGCAGTCTCATCAAAGCTCCTGCCCAGGGCAAGAGTGCCCTCACCAGCCCCCAACACAGCCAGCAATGCTGGGCCACTGCCAGGGGCTGGGACCACACACCAGCCCAGATCAGCCCCCTTAATCCAAGTGCCCTATGTCGGTGCTGTCACAGGGGTGCCGAAGCCAACAGCCATGCTCTGTTCACCGCTCAGACCCTGAGCCACTTTAAAAAAAAAAAAAAAATACAGCCTTCTAGAAAAAGTAAAATAAAATGAAGTCAGTAACTACAGTCCTGGTGTCAGGCCTCCCTGCCAGCCTGCCAATCTGCCCAGTTAATCATCAGGTACGACTTTCCAAGAGCTATTTTGAGAAACATGTAGAGAATGGCTTTTACGCAGCTATATATACCTCATTGATACCCTCGGACGTGGTCGCTCCGTGTAGCAGCACATGGTTCTGCTCCCTCGGTTTTCTTTCCATCTCTGCGTCAAAGTCAAGCAGTGAGCAAGCCCACTCCCTGACCCCAAGCATACAGTTATCACCCACAGTCCACCTTGGAGTCAGGGGTGTGGGTGAGCAGAGGGCAGGAAGGCTGTGGGTTTTGTAAAGCATGGCTCCAGAGAACCCAAGGCGACCATTACTGAAGGGGTGGAGGCTGTGGAGAGGGCGGGGCCCTGAAGCTTGGGAAGGAGCAGGACCCCAGGGCGGAGAGGGGGGAACAAGATGCAGGTGCCCTGGTCTGCTTCTCTCAACACCCACGGGCATCTCAAGGTCCACGAAGCACGTGCCAAAGGCATCCCACTGACATCCAGAGAACAGGCTCCAAGGCCAAGCCAACCACCCTGGCCTTGCCCAGCGCTGCGTCTTTGGCCTACAGGAAGCAGCAAGTCTGCCCTGCACGGTTGCCATGGCAACCCCGGGAGCCCAAGGGCAGTGGGGGAGAAGGGTGATGGAGAAGGCACGCAGTGGCTTTTCTGGAAAAGCCCATCTGTTTCTCTCCCCCAGGAAACCAAGCTGGTGGGTGGTGGTAGCGGGGCTGGGTGTGGAAAGAACAGGCATCTGGGTCTCCCCAGAGGAGGGAGAGAAAGACTCTAAGATGCTCCAAGGGCAGCTCTCCTGACAGGATCTGCTTCCCTTCCTTTGGGTGGAAGGCATGTCACTGACCAGGACAAAGGTCTGGGCGGGCCCCTCAGTGGGTGGGGGTGCCTGTGCAGGAGCCCGTGTGCAGGAGACAGGGGAGTCCTGTGGCCACAGGCCCGGGCAGGGGTCCCAGGAGGCCGGTATCAGCCGCAGCAGGCTTTCTTCTTGGTGAGGCGGTCAACCTGAACGGTCTCCTCCCTCACTGTGTCTTCTCGCTCCTTGAGGATCCTGGGAGAGGAGAAAGTAGAGTGTCAGGAACAGAGGAGCCGCTGGGCACCTCAGGTCACAGGCCATCTGGGTCAGAGCTAGGGCCCCAGCCTCCCCAGGGCACCCAAGGGAGGGGACCAAGTCTCCCCACCAGAAGCACAGGTGCATGGCTATAATCAATAAAGCCAGAATGTAGTCTACATGGCTCCTTCCCAACACCTCCTCCAGGAAGCCTCCCCGGATCTTCCAGGTGGTTTGTGTGCCCCCTGAGAGCACTTGGCGCCTTCTTCTGTGGAAGCCCCATCACTGGTGTAATGCACACCTTCCGAGGTGGGTTCCCTCAGCAGAGAGTGAGATGCTGAGGGCGGAGACTGTATCTTTGGTCTCCGTGTCTCTGCAGCCTGTTACAGTACCTGGCACACAGAAGAGGCTCACAACTATACTTACTGGTTATTAACATTGTGGAGGGGCTTCCCATGTGGCCACAGCTCCAGATTAAATATAAGAGGTGAGGAGTTCCCGCTGCAGCTCAGTGGTTAACAAATCCGACTAGGAACCATGAGGTTGCAGGTTCAATTCCTGGCCTCGCTCAGTGGGTTGAGGATCTGGCGTTGCCATGAGCTGTGGTGTAGGTCACAGATGCAGCTCAGATCCTGCGTTGCTGTGGCTGTGGTGTAGGCCGGCGGCTAAAGCTCTAATTAGACCCCTTGCCTGGGAACCTCCATATGCCGTGGGTGCGGCCCTAGAAAAGACAAAAATATATATATATATGAGGTGAAAGATTAAAAATAGCATTAAGTATCTTATCCCTGCTTTATACTTTCAAAGAACCTTTGCCTGAAGCATCTCTTCTGATTTTCACAACAGCACTTGAGTGGACAAGGAAGATACGATGGGTGTTCCTATGTTGAGGGCAAAGCTCAGAGAGGCAGGGTCACTTGCCCCTGGAATCAGTGGCAGAGAAAACCCTAGAATTTCCCCCATAAATCCCTCGGTCTTCCAGAACTCCACGACCTCTCCAGCCCACAGGAGAAGCTGTTCTGGGCTCTTGATTACTCAAAAATAGTTTTAGATTTGAATGAATGAATGATGAGCATGAATGAGCACTAGTCAGCATTTGCTGGGTAGATTGACAGACAGATGGACTGATGGACTGATAGATGGATGGACAAATGGATGGATAGAAGGACAGATGGATGGGTGGATGGATGGATGGAAGGACTGGTGGATAGATGGATGAACAAGTGAATGTCTGAGGACTGGAAATGGAGCCTGTATGGTCTGTTCCCTCAATTTCAGGGTAGGCAGCAGTTTACAGGACCAATTCTTTGAGCACTGTCCCCTTGGGTACCTCTGTCCCCCATCTCAGACCCTCTCCTTGGCTCCCTCTGCCCCAGGAGCCCATATTACAGTGTTCTTGCTTCCAGCCAGCTGCTGGCTAATCCTTGCTAAAATGCTAGCCAGCATCCAGGGGTCTGGATATGACCTTTCCCAGGAGCATTTGCATTTAAAAGGAAGATCCCTGGAAAAAAGGCAGCCTTTAAGACACAGAAGACTGCTGGGGGGTGAAGGCAAAGAGGTTTTCTTTTTGTCATTGTGTTTCAGAGGGCTGCCCCCGGGGCCCCTGGGGTCCCATACAGAGGCCTAGGCCTCCAGCCCCTTTACCCAGCCAGCTGAGAGGGACAGAGGGACCGAGGAACCAGCCCAGCGGGGTCCTGCCTCCCATTGAGTTGAGTCTCTTTACCTGGCCAGATGGAGCAAGGACTCTTCCGCGTTGTGACCAGAAAAGGCGCTGCATTCATAGAAGATCAGGTTGTTCTCCTGGAATCACAGAACAAGGGGAGTGAAGAGGGGGGTGGGGGGGGGCAGGAGGGGACCATGGTGGGGGGAGAACGCCTTCTGCATCATCCACACCCCCCACTACCTCTCACCCACACCCCACTCCGAACAAGGTCAATTTCTGTCCCTTAGGCTCCCCAACTCCTGCCAGTTCTGGATCCATCTCCCCCGTGAGCTATAACAACTGTGGAACAGCAGAGCCTACACTGCCGCCGTGCTTTACACCTTCTGGAACGGCTGCCCTGTGTATATGGGCTCCTCTCCCTTCCATGCCAGCCTGTGACACTGGCAGAGACACAGGGTCCAGGGTGGGCAATACCCTTCCCACTTCGCAGGCAGAGAAACTGAGATTCAAGAGGGTACAGTGGGCAGGTGGGCCTGTTTGGGTCACAATAGGGCTCCCGGCAGCTTGCCTTCCCCAGGACCCTAGCCCAGCTCATGAATAATCATGGATTAATTAATAATAATCATGGCTGTCCCCTCGGTCAGAATGGGCACCTCGGGACAGCGTGGTCACCTCGGGACAGGTGCTCATCACTTCACTAGGCAGAGGGTGGACTGTGAGCATGGGGGAGGGGCCTTGGCCAAGGTTCATGCTCTCCCTTTTATGGCTCCGTTAATGGTTTCCTGCTTTTTAATGCCAATGCTAATGGCATCTGGCATGAGCCCTGGGGGTTGATGCCCTGTGGGGATGGGCTCCATCCCCTGCCCTCCTCGCTCTGTCCAACCTTGACACCCCCTTGATCTGTGGAAGGACGAGGGCTACCTGGGGGCAGGGGGACACACGGAAGCTAGGGTTGGGAGACAGCTCTGCCTTCCAGCTTCAAGTCCTGACCCCACCACTGAGCCTCGGTGATCATTGGAATTAATCATTTAATTTCTCTGAGCCACAGTTGTTTTCTTTTTTAGTTACAAAAAAAAGAAAGAAAAAAGGAAATAGGATGATAAAAATACAGGTCTGCAGCTCTTTAATCCTTGGATCCAGATATGTTTTGGAATCCAGAATTCTTGAGTTTTAGAAAGATAATACATGTCTGTAACATATATTCTATAATAGCCTCTGTGGGTCTGAGATGGCACCCTCTAATCAAATATGTTAATATGTCTTCAGTGAAACATTTGAATATTCATTCAAAATGAGGTAAACAAAAACCATAAATAGCCTCATATCAGTTCTGGTTGGGTTTTTCTTCCAAATGAAATGCAAAAAGCCTTTGCGCTCAGAGTTCTGTGGGCTGGGAATTGTGTACATGGCCCCTGGACACGCAGCTGCCCGGGGACGCCCCACAGGCCTGCAGGCCTGTCTTCCCCGCCTCCTGAGGTCATGAGTCCTTGTCTAGGGCAAGCACACTAAGAACCATGGAGTCCTGAGACCTGGGAGGCACTAACTCCCCAGACACACAGTTCCCTGGACACTGTGGAGGCAGCCAAGGAGTAAGCCCGGTTTGTGTTGCTGCCTGATTTCCATCAAGCTGGGCTGGTTCCCTTCTCGGGCAACAGGGCTGATGCTTATTTTAATGGTTGGTTTTCCAAGGCTGCCCTGACTTTATCTTGAGTTTGCAGCTTGGAGGCTCCATCTTGGTGGGAAGGATGAATGCTCTCCAAGAGCTGTCCAAGGTTGAGCACCCTGCCTGGCAGGTAGTGAGTGTTTCATCCTTGAAGGTGACCAAGTGGGGAAATGCAAATGATGGGATTCAAGCATCAGATGAGGGACTGAAAAAGGGAACCTCTTAAGGCTTCATGGTTCTGAGTTCTGAGAAAGGGAATTTGGGAAACTCCCCATAGCCGAGTCAAGTCCATCTCGTAGCCTTGGCTCTCAGGGTAGGTCCACACCCACGGCAGCTGGACAGTCCCCAGGGTGCCAGCATAGCATCCAGGCCACTTCCCAGGGAAGGTTCCCACCCTGCCTCTTGGGCACATGCTCCACTGCCCTGGAGGTCCCACCTGTCCCGAGAGGCGGGAATGCTCACCCCTCACCTTGGCCAGCTGTTCTCCCAGGCCCCGGGGCACTTCCCGCTCTTTCTCATTGTCGATTTTGTTGCCCAGCAGAAGGACGGGAATGCGGTCTCCTACAGCTTCCTGGGGAACAGACAACACCCCAACTGAGAGGAGCATCCACTAGAAGAACCCAGAAGGGCAGGTGGAAAGGCTGGCTGGAAAGACGCAAACTGGCTTGTGAATCCCCGTTGCCACACAGGCCAGGCGATGACAGATGACAGAGTCACCCCAAAGTGGAGAGGAGTCCAACCCTGTCTCCCAGAGCCTCTGTTTGCAGGGCTTCTGCGAGGGGCCCGAGGCTGCCTCTGGCTGTCTCCCAGCCTTCGGACCCCCTGCCCCGCTCCTTGCATCCTGGATGGAACATGCGGGCTTGCCCTGTCGGGGCAGGATGAGGGCACAGCTCATGCTGATAAAGGAGGTGTCTGGACAGAGCCCCGAGGGCACTCCCCAATGACCAGCCTTGGTCTCCGTGATTGGAAGGATCCGGGAGTTGCCGCGATGGGCTTTGAGGGTGGTCTAGGGGCTGCACGGTCAGCAGTGGCACCTCCAGGGGCCTCACGCTGGGTGCGCCGCTCCCTGAGGTTCAAGCCCAAATCCCACCCGTGGTCCTGGGTCCCCCGCGCCAGATACATGACTGTCGTCTGCCTCCTTGGAGGTTACACAGGGATCCCTGTCATGGGTGCCCTGGCTCTGAAGGAGCCCTGATCAGGAAGGACTGGGGGCCACACGTGTCATGCTGTGGGGGCCAGAGGAACAGGTTTATTCCAGGGCTTAACCCCAGCTTCTCCTCCAGGGGCTGTGGTGTATCAACCAGGGGCCTGCACCCCAGGATCCCTGCACCCTAAGGTCTGCACCACAGAGTTCCCAACCCTCAGGCTCCCGCACCCCAGGGTCCCTGCACCCTGAGTCCTTGTAAGCTGGGACGATTACGTGGGTCTCTCCTGAGGGCAAACAAGAGCCCAGGATGCACAGCTGCTGAGCAAGTCAATTCAGTAACATTCAGGTTTCTGCAGGTTGTTATTTTTGCCTTGTGAGGTATTTAATTGGGGGCTTTTAATCATAATTTGGTAACAAATGGTTATTCACTGTAGCTCTGTTTTACTAAGGAGAAAGGGCTGTGGGATTCCCGAAGCTGAGCAGGGGTTACAGTTTGGCCAACCGTTCCGCTGGACCGCAGCCCATCAATGCCCACGGTCCATCCAACAGGGTACCCACTTTGAGTTTTAGCCATTACGTTTGCAAGGAAGCCTCTGTGGTTCCTCAGTCTATACCTCTGTTTTACTCACCGCGCAGCAGTGAAAAAAATCTCATTTTTTAAACGAGAGCATTAAAGCTCAGAGAATCCCAAAGAACATCCAAGGGCAAGTCAGAGGTATGAGACCCACTCTTCAGTGTGCGGGGCCACTGTTTTCTAATCTTTGGCTCTAAATTCTTACTTCCGGTGGCCTTTCTGCTATTTGTTGCCTTATGAACCCAAACTCTTGAAAGGCAGTGTTTTCACATATTTGCAGTGAGATGGTCATGAACCTTCTTAAAGACTCAAAGGCACCCCAAGATCTTAGGGTGTCTCTGACCCACCAGAAGTGGATTCACTTAAGTGCACGGTGGTTGATGTGCTGGGTGGACTGCATCATACTCTAATTATCCGCAAGTAAAAAGCCCGCTGACAGCGGTGTGGATACGGGGACCACGGGTTCCCTCTTAACTGGACCATGGGGCCCGGGAACACCCGTTCCCCGCTGTGTGCTGTGCTGCAGTAACTCATGTGAAAAGTTTTTCACAGAAAAGGAAGAGGAGAGGAAGAAACAGGAAAATGGGCCAAAAGACTTGCTGTTTGGAGCACACGAGAGAGAGATATTTGTAGCCCGATGTGTGAGGAATGACTAAGGCTTGTGGGATTTCTTGACATGGAAATGCTCTGAAAATAAGAGCATCAGACCTGAACCCTCCCAAGTAGAATTCTAACCTGGACTCTGTCCTATGGGTTGTGGGCGATGGCTTGTTTCCTCCTTCCTTGGTCAAGGGAAGCTGAGCCCCAAATGACCCAAGGGGACAGGGACGAGGTAGGGAGGAGTCAGCCCGGCCTCTGGGCCCAGCACCGTGAGCAGCTGGGCTGCCTCTTGGAAGAGAGGCGCAGGCTTCCTTAAAGCAAATCCCGGATTTATAAAAACAAAAGCGCTTTAAAGGAGCAGGAATAAAAAGCCCAGCCCCCAGCTGGAGCTGTGTTCTCTGCAATTTGCTTTGTTTGCCTTTCTCTTTGTCTCTCTCTCTCTCTCTCTTTTCTTAGGGCCACACCTGTAGCATAAGGAGGTTCCCAGGCTAGGGGTGGAATTGGAGCTTCAGCTGCCGGCCTACTCCACAGCCACAGAAATGCAGGCTCCGAGCCACATCTGCAACCTAGACCACAACTCACATCTGCACCTGATCCTTAGCCCACTGATCGACGCCAGGGATCGATCACGCATCCTCATGGACACCAGTCAGGTTCTTAACCCGCTGAGCCACAGCGGGAACTCCTGTTCTTCTCTTACACAAGCTCGCTTCCCTTCCACCACAGGCCCTGGGCTGCACTAATGGGAGAGAATCCGGCCTGTCTCCAAAGATATGACCACAATAAGTGAGATGGCACATCAGGCTGGGGTGTGTGCTACCCACAGTGGGCAGCCAGGCATGCTCACCCTGGCCCCAGATTAATCCCCGATGCTGATGGCTGGGGCTGGGCTGGCGGGCTGGGGGGCTCTCACGTCCTCTCTGATTTTAACCTTGAACTACCTGCTCGAATTTTATACCTTTCTCCTAATGAGGATGTCAGCCTGCACTCTGCTTGGATAAAGATGCTCAACAATTATCCACCAGATGAAGCAAGAGTTCCTTTTAAAAGTTCAAAGGGCACCTCCTTTGGTGAATAACACCAAGGCCACCCAATGTCTGACGACATTTTTATAGATGTTGGTAAAATCATGTGGGCACGCCAGGTCAGAGGGAAGGACAAAACTCCTGGGCTGGGCACAGACTATGCAGGAGGTCTGGGCTCTGCCCAGCTCTGTCTCTCAGGGGACCTGCCTGGACCCTTCCTCTCTTCCCCTCCTACTCCCTGAGCTGTGAGGTGGGCTCCAGAGCTGGCTTCTGCTCTTCAACTAACACAGAAGCCTCTCTCCACTTTTGATCGCTTCAGTGGCCTTTCTCTGAATTTGAGCTTCTTGGAAGACAGTACTTGATGAAATTCAAAAGATTACCCATCTCTGACCTTAAATATCAGGAGCTGTCAACAGGGAGCAAGGGTTGGCTTTCAGCTCAGGTTGTGCAGCTGTTGCGTTTGGTTGGCCGCAAAGTGCGTGAGAAAGAGTGTGTGTGTGTGTGTGTGTGTGTTAATATCTATTTTCTGGGAGGCAAGAAAAAGCACGTAGCCAGGCAAGTGTTGCTATTTCTCCGGAGCCAGAACAAAAAAATTTCTCAGCATATTAAAGCATGCAGTTTTGCTAAGAAAAAAAAAATGTCTGCAAAATTATATCTTGGGGGTTTCCATATTTATCCGCCCCCTGGACGATGAGTCAAAACAAGATTTATTTGCGTAGTTCGTTCTAAACTGCCAGCACTTCAAGCTCATCTTGGAACGTGGGGAAAAAAAAAATCAAACTGCTATTTTTTGCTGCGTGTTATACATTGTCACCAGCGACAAAGATCACAGAGTGAGAGCCAGCCGGCCATCCAGGAAGGCTGCAGAACTGTTCTGCTGTGAGACAGAAGCCAGAAGCCCCGAAAGATGAAGAACATCTATTTTTCAGAAGCAGATGTATGATGGGTGTGAGCGTGCGGGGGCAGGGTGCAGTGGCAAAGCTCTGGCTGTGCCCCCTGACAAGCTGTGGGTCCTCGGACAAGTGACTCTCAGAATTTCTCATCTATAAAACAAGAGGCTACTGGAGATTAATCTCCACATTGTTTTTCCAGCTCAGAGTCACTGGTCTTGCTTGTTAATGACTCCAGTCGGTCAGATTCCATGTCCTTGACAGACAGTCCTGACAGGACAGTGCTCTCAGAAGGACTGAAAGACCCAAAGGGAAGCTGGTACCCAGGACTGCGGACACTGGGCACCCATGATCTGGATTCAGGAGAGTTACCAGCCCATCAGGCTTGTACCAAATATCACTTTTTCTACCTGGTACAGTCTTCAGATGTCCAGGGTACCTAAACATGGGGCCTTTCGAGCCTTCCTCTAGACTGGATGGGTGAACTGGTCCCACGCAGCAGAGATGAGAGTTGGGAATGCTGAGTTGGCAGGAAGGTTTGATTTTTCTGTAAGTGTCCGGAAGAGGTAAAATGGCAGGAGAGTCAGCTCAGAGTGAGCCTGGGCCCAGCTTGGGTTTCTCCTGCAGGAGGCCTGCGGGCAGGTGGGAGACGACGGGGCCGGGGCAGGACCCGCCTGCTCATAAAGCAGAGCAGTCACCCTTCTCTTAGGCCCACAGAGTTAGGTTCCCTCGGGGTTCTCACATCTACACATACACCTGCTCCATCCTGCCCCCTCCCCCCACGAGAGCCAAATGCCATCCGCTGTAGAACACGGGGGCCAGGAGGAGCCTCCCAGAGTCTCTCTGATCCACTCCTTCAAAGGTGACTGTACCCCCTTTCATGGCCAGCGGCTGGCTGAGCTGGGCGGTGAGAACTGCCTTTCCAGGGAACATCGGGCCTCCCCCAGCAGCCGTTCCCACCCCCATAAGCTCCTCCAGAAGTCAGTCTTTGCTGTGTATAATCCATGGCGACTTCACGCCTTTCCTCAGATACCGCTTTGCAGGTCCAGGGGAGAAGGGGTGCTGAGAACAGAGGGCCACCGTTCCCTTGATAATTACGATCCAGAACCTGAAGCCTGTTATTACAGCGTCCCTTCCACCTTCCCTTCTCCGTGGAAATTCAAGGTGCACCGCAAACATCACGTGCCCATTATCTTCCGTCCCTCCCACCCCCCATCAAATTCAGTGTCAAGTTCTTATCTATCACCTGACGTCTCTGATTGCTGGTTGCCAAGGCAGAAAGACTCAGCTTCTCAAGAATCCCGAGAACAAGTACATTGATTATGCCACCGCTCCACGCCTTCAGAACACGCTCCGCCCCCGACACGGCCTCCTGCACCTGCTCACGGAAACCTGGGCTATCGCGCCGAATCCTCCAGAGCATCTCGCTTGTGCTGGATGCGTGGGTCATACCCAGCAAATTCTTGCTTAAGGACACAGAAGTCTTTGAAAAGGATTCAGAAATTGTGCTTCTCAAAGTGTGGTCCCTGGACCAGCAGCATCAGTCTCAGCTGAGAACTTGTTAGACTCTCAGGCCCCAGCCCACACCCGCTGAGCCAGAATCTGTAATTGAATAAAGTCCCTGGGAGATTCCTGCATGCGGACAGATTCAAGTTCAAGAAGCACTTGGTTAGCTTGGGAACCTTGGCAGCTGAGACTCAAAACTACCTGGGGGACTTGAACATTTTTTTTTTTTTTTTTGTGAGGGGTGGCATGGGGATTTCCAGGTCATGCCTTCTTCTATTTGGGAGAGAAGACCCTGGTATCTGTTTTGTTTGAAAACCCCACAAGGACCCTGATATTCATCCACATTTGGAATCATCATTTAAAATTTACCTGAACTTTCTGCTAAAAATTTAAAGCAGGAAAATGCAAACGACAACTTATATAGAAAAGCCCCATCCACATATGGATAATTCTGAGTTAACCACGGATGGATCTGCCATCTCAGCTTAGCTTCCATGGGGGATCTGGCGAGGTGCGAGCAGGCGATGCTTTCCAAACCTCCCCTGGGCGGGAACAGGCTGGTCACACCGAGCTCGCCCAGTTTCCTGCAGAATGACTGAACTCATGCTTTCAGCTGTGTTCCTGGCCTTCTGACATTACTTCACCTCCACCAGCACCTCCAAATTCAGCTGGAAGTTCCACTCCCCTGCAAGATCCCAGGCTCTCTGTGCAAAATAGGGGGCTTTTGAAACGACAGCCCCATAAGGGCAGAGAGTGTAGTTCTGAAAATTTGTCTTAATCCATCCCTACTAGTCCCAGACTATGTGAACGGCCTCTTCCCAGCTTGAGTACACAGCCATCCCTCGGTATCTGCAAGGGATTGCTTCCAGGACCCCTGCGGGTACCAAAACCCTCTGGTGTTCAAGTCCCTCATATAAAGTGGTGTGGTACAGTCAGGCCCCCTGCCCCAAATCTGCGGGGTCTGCATCCTCCGGTTTGGTGTGTGTGGAAGCCTCACTGCACATTTATCAAAATTTAGATACAGGGAACATAGCTGGGAAAAGAATAGGGACCTTGAAGAGGTCACGACCTCAATTTCTTCATTTGAGAACAAGATGGTTGTATCACATCAGTGATTTTCAAAGGGAGACCCTCTCGTCTAATGAAATTGTAGCTGCCCCTCCAATGCACAAAATTTCAGATGTAGACGGGCTCTGGGCAGGGGGAAGGGGGTCCAGACCTGTGACCTCTACCTTCCTCTGCCTGTCCTTGGCCATGAGAAAGGTCAGTCTGAGGCCAGGGCTCCACGGAGGAAAATGGGAAAACCACTGGGTCAGGTAATCCCTAAAGCCTCTCCTGGTGCTTAACTCCTGTGAGGAAGAGACACCTGCTAGTGCCATCCAAAAACAGCATGGCACATGAGTTTCCATTGTGGCTCAGCCCTAATGAACCGAACTAGTATCCACGAGGATGTGGGTTTGATCCCTGGTCTCACTCAGTGCATTAAGGATCCAGCGTGGCCCTGAGCTGTGGTGTAGGTCGCAGACATGGCTCGGATCTGGTGTTGCTGTGGCTGTGGTGTAGGCTGGTGGCTATAGCTCTGATTTGACCCCTAGCCTGGGAACTTCCATGTGCCATGGCTGTGGCCGTAAAAAGAAAAAAAAAAAATCATGTCACAAATTACAAAGTTTAAATAGGAATGAATCACTTCTGGGTCACCCCACCATCTGCCTCCACGATTTGCTCTGTGTAGCGCCATTCGCTACATTTCAAAACGTACATTTTCTCCGTTGTAAGTATTTTAGAAGCAATACTTTTTTTTTTTTTTTTTTGCTATTTCTTGGGCCGCTCCCGCAGCATGTGGAGGTTCCCAGGTTAGGGGTCGAATTGGAGCTGTAGCCACCGGCCTACGCCAGAGCCACAGCAACGCAGGATCCGAGCCACGTCTGCAACCTACACCACAGCTCACGGCAACGCCGGATCGTTAACCCCCTGAGCAAGGGCAGGGACCGAACCCGCAACCTCATGGTTCCTAGTCGGATTCATTAACCACTGCGCCACGATGGGAACTCCAGAAGCAATACTTTTGAAAAACAATCTGTATCAAGCACATTTCTGAGAAATCCTGGAATCTGGCTTCCATTCTTGTTCCCTATTTTTCTTGGTAATGACACAGACGTGGATTAACGGTAAAGGAGTGGCCCATCCAGTCCTAAACTACAAGAGAAGCAGATTTTGGTGCCAAAAATCGTAGATCTTAGGGCCAAAACAAAACAAAATGAACAACCCCAGAGTCCTGCCTGCCTGATGACACGGCCCCCATCCACGTATCCAACATCTGTTGAGGCTAGCTCTGTGAGGCGTGTGCCAAGCACCAGTTTCGATGATGCTTTGTGTACAAAGATGCACAGAGGGCAGCAGGGATCTGGCTGGTACCTGCGTTCCTTACAGCAGTGGGACAGCCTGACCAGGTAAGGGCTGGGAAAGGCCTGCGGGCTTGCGGAGAGGGTCCCACATAAGCTCCGTGAAGAGAGGGTCATTGTCTCTTTGTTCCCCCTCCTAGAATCCCCAGATCCCAGAAGAGTGCCTGGCAGTGTGAGAACAAATCAACGAACAGAACTTGCATCCTGTTGGTGGAAGGAGGTGGGCCATCCTATTTGACAGTGTGTGAGAGAATCAGGGGAGGCCTTGTAAAAAACGACAAGCGGCTTGGCCACAGTGCTCTTGGCCTTGAGACAGACGCATTGGAGCGGCAGAGGACATGCAGGTGTCGGGAAGTAAAAAGTGTTTACAAAGCAGCGTATTGCAAGGATACATCAAGAAAACAGGTCTTGGAGTTCCTGTCATGGCACAGCGGAAGCGAACCCGACTAGGAACCATGGGATTTGGGGTTCGATCCCTGGCCTCACTCAGTAGGTTAAGGATCTGGCATGGCTGAGGCTGTGGTATAGGCCGGCAGCTGTAGCTCTGATTCGACCCCTAGCCTGGGAACCTCCATATGCAACAGGTACAGCCCTAAAAAGCAAAAAAGCAAAAAATAAAATAAAATAAAAGAGTCTTACAGAGAATCCAGAATTTAGAAAAGAGCCCTAGGCCTCAGTGGCCCTGCCCAGAGTGACTTTGGGGTGAACCTGGGGCCCTCACATTGAAGATCAGCCTAATCCTGTGTAAAAGGCTGTGACTGAGGCCCCAAAACACTGAGCAGGGCTGCTCCTGGGCTGGATGCAGTGGGACCCCTGTGGCTGGAAAAATGCAGGGGAGTTGAGAGGTAGTAGTGACCCAATTTACAGACCTTGAGGAAACCATCCTTGACACTGGACACTGCCTCCCCTAGTCCTATCTCATTTTTCACAATCATGACACCATGATTGACTTAACCTGTATTTTTCCTGTCCCCACCCACCTTGCAAGAGGGCAGGGATTCTGACGGCATCTCTCCTGTTCACCTTTAGGTCCCTGGTATCCAGCCTGGTGCCCGGCACGTGGGTGGGCCAAGGGCCCGGCCACATGGACGCATGGGTGCCTGAACCACTTTGTTCCCCGAGAAAGTCGGCGTCTGAGTCAGATTTCCCGAGAGGGCAGAGGGCCGCCAGCTCACCTCCACGCTGCTCAGCCACTGCCGCACGGCCAAGAAGGACTGTCTGGCTGTCAGGTCATACATGATGGCGACGCCGTCAGCCTTTCGGAAGAACTGCTGAGTGATGCAGCGATACCTGCGCAGAAGGGCGGGGTCAGGTGCGAGGGCTCCTGGGCCACCAGTCCCGCCCCACGGGGAGGGGGAGGCAGGGTTACCCGAGGTGGCGCCTCACCTCTCCTGTCCCGCAGTGTCCCACAGCTGCAGGGCCACCTTCGAGTCGTCCACGCGCACTGTCTTCACGCGGTAATCGATGCCTGGGGGTGGAGCCGAGCATCAAGTCCAAGTCCGAAAACCACGCCCCCACCGGGGCTGAAATCTGATCTGCCCGAGGGGCAGACGGAGGAGGCGGTGGAGGGGACAGGGAAGCGGGGACCCGGGTTCTGGTCCTATTTCCACCATGACTAGCTTCAAGACCTTGATCAATTCACCTAACCGCTCTGAACCGCAGCCCCCCCTTCCCCCCACTGCAGTGTAATCCAGACCCTCTCTCGGGATCAGATGAGATCATACTGGTAAAAGCGAGAGAACCATCATTCACGAATTTACCCCACATTGAGAAAATGGAGGAGACAGAAAGACGGTCCTCAGATTCCTTCCTTCCTCCCTCCCTCCCTTCCTTTCCTTCCTTCCTTCCTTCCTTCTCTTTTTTCTCCCTAAAATCCTTTCCAAGGTTCCCATAGTAAAATTCAAATATCCCTGGGAGGATGGATGACACTTCCAGACTGCCTTCGGCAGATGCAAAGGTGCGTTGAGGATGAGGAGGGAAGGGCTTGGCAGGTGGAGGGGGGACAGAAGAGAAGAAAAGGGGTGGGGAGGAAATCAGAGGCAACATGCCCCCTTGAGACGGTTCAGAGCTCTTAATCTCAGCTGTCAAGCCACTTGCAGTCATTCCGCCAAGGCTGTGATCCTACCTGGAGTCATGGACCCCAGAGAGAGGGCTCAAGGCAAGGAGACCCACTGTGGGGCCACAGCAGCCCTCAGACGGGGGACTGAAATGCAGGTTCTTGGATAACAGACCTTCCTTCCTCCTACATCCTGTAAGAATGTTCACAGATGCCCAACGGGGCAAAACACTTTCCCCCTTTAGCATCAGATTTTGGAACAGAGGGCATCCCCACCCACCTTCAAAAAGGCCTAGCCCCCGGGGTCCTGACTCTGGAGGGCCTGGGATGGACAGCAAAGCAGCCAGGTCAGACAGAGACAGACCGACCACAAAGAGGCAGTGAATGGAAAAGGTCGTCCCCTCCGTGGTCTCCAGGCAAAGGCGAGCGCGTGAGAGGCCAGGCAGGGCAGGGGAGGTGGGAGGGCCAACCGCTCCTAGGATGACAAGGCTAGAGGGACAGCAGAGGCCCTGGGCTTCACAGAGGGCAGCCCGAGACAGGATGCTCATGTCAGGGTGAGAAAAAGAGTGACGTGCCCATTGGGAGGATGCTTGCTACTTCCAGTTTCTGTGTGGCATCTCTCCCTCCGCACAGTGGCCCCCATGACATTCATCTGTGTGCGCGTGAGCACACACACACACACACACACACACACACCACTGAAGGATGAAGAAGCCCAGCCTGGCCCCAGCTGGTCAGCAGCCTCTGTGAGTGGCAAACCCAGTTCAGAGGCTCCTTCTTCGTTTTACAGCAGCGCCCTGGGCCTGGGACACCCGGCGGCTTCGCTTTACCTAGAAAGTGCAGGGCTAAGTGCAGGGCTAAATGCTCCCAGCAAAACAAATAGGAGCCCAACCCAAGAGCATTTTCACTTTAGCTAAGGAGGAAAGCCATCTCCCCTCTAGGCTCTGGGAGGTGGGGGGGGCTGCCTACTGCCTGATACCAACTCAGGAGAAAGCCAACCACAGTCAACATACCTTGGGGGTCTGATCTGAAGCCCCTGAGGACAAGCCCTCCCCTTGATGGAAAGGCAGACAGGCTGGCAGAGGGGACGGCAGAGGGGCTGGTAGAGGGGCTTGTTCCACCTCACTGGTAATTGCTCTGCTGAAGGATGGGGAATTTATCTTGCAGGGAGCACCGTGGACCAGGGAGCTCGGTGAGTCCCCGCTGGTCCATGAGGTACCCCTTGCAGCCTCAGACAGGTGGGCCAAGAAGCAGCCAAATGAGCTCCAGGGTTGTGAGGGGTGTAGAAGGATATGGGGAGTCAGTGTCCAGCAGGAGAGACCACACAGAGTGACATGGGACCAGACAGATCTCTGAGACCCTGCACCTGTTCTTGCCTCAGCCCTGCCTCTGACCAGTTGTGTGATGTAAATGACACGACCACCCCATTTGGGGGGCTTTGCTTTCCCCGTCTATAAACTGAGTGATGGGGATGCTGGGGGGTTGGGGGTCCGTGGTCTTTATGCTCAGCTGGAGTGTTCGGGGACCCCCTCTTGCAACCTAGGTGGTTCCTGAATGTGGACTCGACCTTGGGGACCTGTGTGTGGGTCAAAGTTGGGTGATGGACCCCAAGAAGGGCGGCGTTCCCCTTTCTCAACAGGACAGGCCCAAGGGGTCATTGGGAGCGGGAGTGCCGGTGAGTTGCCAGGGAGGAAAGCTCGTGGGATTTCTCTGTGGACACGAGGAGACGGCTGGGAACTGACCAGTGCCCAGGCAAGAACAGAGGACATCCTGCCAAGGAAAGCTTTGGGAAGAACCATGTTGGGCTGTGGCCGTGGTTTAAGGCAGGGGGCTGGGAGCCAAGGCGGGGCCAGGAAAAGAGCCCTGGACTCCTGGGTCCTGGAGCTTAGCCTCCAAAAGCCAGTCTTCTCATTGAAAAAGTGAGCTCCGACGTCCTACAGAAACCATCATTTGACAATTCCAGGACGCCTGCAGGGCCCACACACCTGTTTTTGAAGGGATCGGCTGGTGCTAAGCTGGGGAGGCAGGGCCCCCAATCACACCGTGGCATCGTGGATCCATGGTCATGCACAAGCCAAGGGTGGAGGACAAGCTACATGCTTGTGAGGGACTGGGGATCCGAAGGTGCCTTCAATGACGGAGGAGCACTCTAAGGTACCTCCATGTCCTTTTTGGTGCTATGCTGAGGGTCCAGGCAGCTGTGCTTGATGGGGGACAGTGTGCTTCGGCCCCAGGAGCCCAAAACCCAGTGGCTCCTCTGTGCCTTTAAAGGGAGCATCTCCCAGGCACTGGTGTGACATCAGACCCGACGTGTGTGCCAGGGAGGCTGATTCCAGCTGCTGCTCCGGCTTGTTTTGTGTGCGATGAAGGGTGTTCTGGATTTGGAAACCTGTCTATTTTCCCCCTTCCTAAATTGTAGGTGTTTCCATAATTGGCCTCCTGGGAAGTGCACATTAGTCTGTTTTTCTCTTTTTTCAGAGCTTTCCATCTCAGGGGCGTGCATGGGAAGTGTAAGCAGACCCCCGATTCCCTGATTTCACCAATAAGAGATGCACACGCCCGGAGGGACGCCCCCGGGGGCCTGAGGTCAGTGTCCCTCCTCTGCCTCCCACAGGCCTAAGTGTGAGCTGTGACCTCAGGGGTCATCACCCCACTGGTGGCTCCAGGGAAGGCCAGTCCAGCTGCGCTGCTGCTGCTTCCTGTGGCTCCAGGCTCAGCACAGGTGGGCCACTCCCAGCCATCCCTCACCAGCCGCACGAGTTCACACTCTTCTGCGCTGTTGTCCCATCAGGGTCCTGATTCTTCGCCTGGGGGTGCTCCCAGGCTCTGGGTGGAATGGGGCAGAAGGGAGGGGGTGGGGAAATTGTTCCAGATGTGGAAACAGCAAAGGCTCAGCAGTAAAAACGGGACACCTGCCGCCTGCAGGATGAGACCTATCTGCAGGAGGAGAGTTGGAGGGAAGGGCCTGGGCAGGTTATCCTGGAGGAAGAGATCAAAGTCGTCCCAGGCAGGCTCTGGGCCAGGAACATTTGTCTTGGAGAGCCAGCTTGTGAGACCGTCACGGTCAAAGGTGGTCTGGACAGAGCCCTGGGCTTGGAAGCAGTCTTGGGTGACCCAGTTCAAATTTCTCATTTTTTTTCAGATGAGCAAAAACTGAAGCCCAAAGAGGACACAGGTCCTCTCAAGGTTGCATACACAGCTGGTTGGTGACAGAGCTGAGATGAAGGTCCAGGACTTACTTCTGCTGCTACATTGAACCACAGCAGCCTCCCTGGCCTATGCCAACCTCTGCCTATCTTCCATGGCAGAAACTGGATGCTGAGTGTGAACAGCTCCGTATTGTTAGTGACCCAAGGGGATGGAACAGCAGGGGTATGTGTGTGGGGAGGGGGTGGGCAGTATCAGCACCAGCCAGGCAGGAATGAGGACCTGCCTCTGGACCTCTCTGGGCCTCAGTTTCCTCGTCTGCCCACTGGGCTGATAGCCAGGCTTGCCTTTCAGGGCTGTTGTGAAGGCAGATGGAAATGATAACTATAAAAACCCATGGTAAATATTTAGATCCTCTCGATGAATTTTTAATACAGTTGACTTATCAGCATGGTTAAATGGCACATCAAAGGCCCTCAATAGATTTCTTTCTTTTTTTTTCTTTTTTTGCTTGAGGGATTCAACTTGGTGGAAGCTAAAAGGTCATATGCCCTTGGGCTTTGCCATGTATTCCAATGCAAGAAGCAACTCTGCCCGAAGGGTCAAAGGCCCCCATCTAAATACACTATTACCCAGGATAATACTGGGAGCATATTAAGCAGTGATCAGCTATTAATAGCCGACTTAATGAGCTTCTACAATGAGACTCCAGCTGGTACCCAGCAGTCCCCAGATGTAGGTCAGGGAAATGTGATGGGTGAAAGAAGTCACCCAGAGCACTGTCCCCCATCCTCCTCATCTACACACACACACACACACACACACACACACACACCAGCAGGGAAGCAGAGTTCCAGGTCCCATCCATGTGGAGCCTGGGGCAGAGGTGGGCCTCAACTATCAGTCCCACCCGCATAGCCCCTCCTTAGGCCCCCTGCTCAGAACTACTCCTTTGCCAGGGGACGAGAACTCACCCACGGTGGCTGCTGAGCCCGGGGAGAACCTGCCATCGCAGAACCGCCCCAGGAAGGACGTCTTCCCCACTGCAGAATTGCCTACAAACACGATCTTGAAGAGCCGGTCTGGGGTGAATGCAGAGCCTTCCTCCTGTGGGAGGCAGACAATTACCAGCCCCCTCGCCTGCCACACCCGCCCTTCACCCATCCCCGCGGTGTCCAGGGAGGGACTGGCAACCAGCAGTGCAGCAGGGTGGCCAGTCTGGCTCCGGAGGCAGGAAGCTTTGGGCTCAGGGCACCAAGGTTCCTTCCAGCATCAGCAGAGGGAAGAGAGTCCTTCATTCCACCAACATGGTTGCCCAGGGGCTGTGCTGGAGGCCCTGTGCCAGGCCAGGTTTGTGGAGGAGGGAAGGAGGCTGGCATGGGCACACTCACAGCACAACATTCCAAGTGTCCTGGAGCGCAAGGGGTGAGTCAGGGGTCACTGGGTGCAGGGGCTTTGAGCTCAGGCTGAAAAAGGAGGCAGCAATTTTTTGTGGGGCTTGGAAGGACAAGGGGAGTGTTTGCAGGGAGAAGAGGAGATAGAAAAAGAAGGCTTAGCGAGACATCCCAGGCTGGGCTCGGGCCTCTTATTTCTGCTCTGTTACTGAAAGCCTAGACCAGATGGAGGACATGCTTGTCTCCCTGCATCCTGTCCTTCTGTCCCATCTCACCAGCTTCCCCCTAGGATCCCCGTCTGCCCTGAACATAAGCAAAACTGTCTCCACGCAGTAGTGTGGGCTGTTCCACGATGCCAGGCTATAGGCAGAGCTTTCCAGAACACAGTCCTGCTGCTCCTTCTCTGCCCAGCAGCACGCGGGCCTGAGATCCTCTGGAACACTGCAGCCCCGTGGGAATGGACCTGCTCGAGGTTGCTGGGTGAGTGAGAGGCAGAGAACGGAGCAGCAGAGGGTCTTTCCTTGGAATGATCATTAAGTCCAGAGAGCTGCGTGCTTGCCCAAATCCAGCACAGCCCGGCCCTGCCTGGCCAACGGAGGAGGCTCTTTAGATTCTACTTAGAAGTGGATTTGGGGGAATTAGCTCCTCACATTGAGCAAATACTATAATGGAGTGGCAGCAGATATTAGCAGTGCTTAAGTTTCAGAGAAAAGCCATTAACAGCCTTTGGGGGAGAAATCGATTCCATGCAGTACTTAGGAGGAAATTCAAGGTCAATTACAGAAATTTAAACTCAACTCAAAACCAAGAAACCCCACACTTAGGAACGCTGCCCAGCCTCCGCTCCTTTATTCCTCCAACGCAGAGGCATCGCTTTCGGCCCAGCCTTGTCCTTCACTCCCTTTGTTTGAGGCCAAGGCTCAGGGCAGCCATTGGTGCATCCCCAGGCCTGGAGACCAGGGTGACAGTGAAGCCCAGAGTGGGAGGAGATAGCCCTGGCCATGGACCATGTGGCCGATGCTCTGAGTTCTCCTCCTGCCCCCACCCCTCCCCAGGCAGAGCACCTATTTTACAGACTGGATCCAATCAACATGGCATTGATGGTTCAGTTTGAGGCAGGACCCACCTCACTGGAGCAGAGAACCTACTCCAGTTCATGCCCTTAACCTGGGGGAACATCCACCTGCCCTTGACAGTGAGACAACCAAATTGTGGGGAGGGGGCTGGAGAAAGGGTCCCTCTGCTGGCGAGTCAGAGGATATGTTCTCCTCCTCCTTCCTGCTGCTCTTTTATTTTTTTTGGGGGGGGGGGGGGGGCTGGGATGCTGCACTCATGGCACATGGAAATTCCCAGGCTAGGGGTTGAATCAGGGCTGCAGCTGCCAGCCTATACCACAGCCACAGCAACACCAGATCTGAGCCACATCTGCAACCTACACCACAGGTCACGGCAATACCAGATCCTTAACCCACCGAGCAAGGCCAGGGATTGAACTTGCATCCCCATGGATACTAGTTGGGTTCGTTACCACTGAGCCACAATGGGAACTCCTTTTTTTTTTTTTTAATCTTTAAAAGATAAAAGTAATCTGTACTAATTTTTAAAATTAGGAAGCAGTGGAGAGGAAAATAATAATTATTCATAATCTACTCCACCCTCGTGAAATGGTCACTATTCCTATTTTCATGCGTTTCTTCCAGGATTTTTTTCTATATAGATGAGTCAATATATGTTTTTTTTTTTTTTTTGAGAGAGAGAGAGATTTGAGTTATCACATATAATTTATTTATATTGTTTTATATAAATTCAAATGCATCTATAATTTTATGTTTTTCATATATTATGAAATTATAAATATTTCTGAGTCACTGAAGTTTTTCAAAACTGTGATTTTTAATGGCCGTATAATATTCTACTAGATTAGTATAGTCTAATTTATGTCACTATCGTTTTCTCAATCGTATGCTCTTATATACCAACATTTTCTTTCTGGGGTCACACCGGCAGCATATGGAGGTTCCCAGGCTAGGGCTCGAATCAGAGCTGTAGCTGCCAGCCTACACCACAGCCACAGCCACACCAGGTCACAACACACTATGACCTATACCACAGCTCATGGCAACGCTGGATCCTTAACCCACTGAGCAAGGCCAGGGGTCGAACCCTCATCCTCCTGTATATTAGTCAGATTCATTGCTGCTGGACCACCAGAGGAACTCCATACACCGACATTCTTGAATTAAATTTCTGCCTGATTTTGGTTATTTCCTTAGGAAAGGGTGCTAGAGGGGGTGGTTCCAAGGATGTGGCCTTTTAAAGTTCTTAATTCCTATTCTCAAACTACTTTCTCGAAAGCTGATACCAAGCTAAGGCACAGTGCCTGGCACAGGACCCTCTGCCAACGCGGCTGTGGGATTTCCGGCAGATCTATTTCCTCTCTGCTGCAGTCTCTGGCCCAGCTAGATGGCAGCCCACCCTGGTGGAGCCAGCTGGGATGCAGGGCGGTGAGAAGGCTGGGCTCCCGTCCCTGCTGGCAGGGCTGGCCTCGCTGGTGTGGACTCTACTTCCCCACCTGCCTGAGGACAGAGCTGACGCTCCTCATGACGCTCCCCAGAGGGCTGAAGGTCAAGGGCCTGGAGAAGCAGATGCTCAGCCTCTTCCTTCACCCCAACTTCTGTGGCCCTCCTGACACTGGCTTCCCGTTTGGGGGGGTATCCAGGGGGTATTTAAAGCCCCACCCACCCAGTTCTCCACCCTTCTTTGGCAAGGGCTCTTCAGAGGAGGGGTTTATAGGCATGAATCTTAGTCCAGGCCCAAGAATGATAGCTGAGGAGTTCCTGTTGTGACTCAGTGGGTTAAGAACCCGACTAGTATTCATGAGGATGAGGGTCAGATCCCTGGGCC
Source organism: Phacochoerus africanus (assembly GCF_016906955.1). Classification (NCBI taxonomy): domain Eukaryota; kingdom Metazoa; phylum Chordata; class Mammalia; order Artiodactyla; family Suidae; genus Phacochoerus; species Phacochoerus africanus. The sequence continues at coordinate 70,395,324 of NC_062550.1, read as the reverse complement.
CATGGCGTTGCTGTGACTGTGGTGTAGGCTGGCAGCTGCAGCTTGGATTCAACCCCTAGCCTGGAAACTTCCACATGCTGCAAGTGAAGTTTTAAAAAGAATTTTTTTTTTTTAAAGGATGATAGCCGATGCCAAGAAGTCCTGGGCACTCGTGCTAATGTACCCCTTGGGAACCCTCCAGGGTAAAGGCTTGGCTCCAAAGGTCCCACTGGGCACAGGAGAGGTTTTGGAGGGTCCAGGGCCAGGGGAGGAAGGAGGGCTTGAGGAGCCTACTCCACAGACCGGGTGGGAAGTGTCATCATTGTGCTCCAGGGGAGGTGGCCGTGTGGGCTGGTCCTCCTGGGGACCTCAATGGGGAGACCTTGTGGGGGGCGCAGGGGGTGCCTGGGAGTGGAGGCTCACACTGATGGGGGAGCAGGCAGGCACTCGGGAATGAGAGGGAGGTAGGCTGAGAACTGAGAGAAAAGTGACAGTGAGCAAACGTCCCCAACCAGGGACTGGCCTGCGGGAGGGGTTATAGAATGGACCAGAAGAGGTGCCATTTTAAAAGTCAGTAATAGTTTATACTAATTGCCAAGCAGAGGCTCTATCCTACTCAATAAACGTGTTTGAAATTGCGTCAGAAGAGAACACATAGGGTTGAGAGTGGGGCCAGTGACAGAATTCTTCAGGAGAATGTCCCTAGACCCCGAGTCTGCCTGTGATGCTTGGCAGACAGGAGAATCGCCAGGCCTGCTGCATCTGACATCTAGAGCTGCCGTTGGGCTCTGGGCTCACACTGGAGGGCCCAGGTGAACTTGAAGCCATCGAGGGAGGTGCCCTTACCTCAGACAGGGCTTCTTTTCCGACAGGCTGCCCTCGGGGAGAGGCGGGCGTGAGTCTTGGAGGTGGGGCCTGCTGGAGTGGGCCCTCCACCCCCTGGTCAGAGACCTCCTCCTCTTCTGGGCATTTGCCCAGCGGCTGCTCAGAGCTGCCCCTCAGCAGCTGGGGCAGGGGGTCCTCTTCAATGGAGATGATTCTGCGGAGTGCCCGGGGCAGAGGGCCCCCAGGCCCCGGCTCCTCTTCTGTAAGGGGGTATCCACTCAGGCCCAGGGAGCTTCTCCTCCTTGAGATGCCAAACACATCTTCCTCCTCCTCGGACTGGCTGTTTGCGGGAAGAAAGCAGAGTGGGGAGAACATGGTGAAATCCATCAGAATGGAAGCCGGGGGCTGCCTGGAAGCTTCTGGAACAGGTAATTGAGGAGCACTCACTTTGGGGGCAGAGAGGCGCCAGGAAAGGGAAAAACCAGACCCAGGATTCTTTAGTTCATTCATTCCTTTTTTTTTTTTTCTGTCTTTTCTTGGGCTGCTCCCACGGCACATGGAGGTTCCCAGGCTAGGGGTCGAATCGGAGCTGTAGCCACTGGCCTACACCAGAGCCATAGCAATGCGGGATCCGAGCCACGTCTTCGACCTACACCACAGCTCACGGCAACGCCGGATCCTTAACCCACTGAGCAAGGCGAGGGATCGAACCTGCAACCTCATGGTTCCTAGTCGGATTCATTAACTACTGAGCCACGACGGGAACTCCTAGTTCATTCATTCTAAATCCTTATATAAGCACTTGGTGATGAAAGTGAACTGGAAGGTGATAAAGGTAAAGGTGGTGAAGGTGAAGGTGGTGATGGATGCTCCAAGGTACTAAACTAATGACAGTCAGCAATAGATGAAGAAGGGCCCTGTCCTCATGGAGGCTTAGTGGGGCCAGAGCAATCATGACACACCTACTACTCACACAGGTTGTGGGAAATGAAGGAGAACGAAAGGTGTGAAGAACGGAGCAGAACAGATGCAGAAACAATGCATCCTGGCTTAACAGTCAGTGGCCCTGGCTCTGATCCAGCCCTTACTAGCTTTGTGCCCCCAGGGAAGATGCCAACTCTCCTGCTTCCTTACCGTGAACTGTGGCCCATCGGCCCTGCCCACCTCCCCAAGAAGACAGTGCACAAACCAGACACGTGCGGGAAGCAGCCCCGGAAGATGAGGGCCGGGGCTCTGGGAGGGGCCCCACTGCAGACGTCCACCAGCGCAGGGGCAGCTGCCTGCCCCAGGGCCTTCGGGTGGGAGGGAGGCCAGGCGGAGCCCCTCCATACCTTCTCCCCTTCTCCTTCGGTTCAGGGGTGAGTGGGCTCAGAGGCCTGAGCGCGTGCGTGCTTCCAGAAGCACCTGAGCCTCCAGAACAAGGAAACGTAGTAGGAGGGGGAGGCGTTGGGCAACAGACATGGGGCCAGCACACAGGCTGTGTCCCTCAGGTCTTTGGGAACAAGCCAAGTTGAGGACTGTTTTACAGGGAGAATCTTGAGTCCAAATGGACCCACTCACATGAGTGAAGATTAGAAGAGAAAAGGACTGCCCGCTGAAATGACCCTAAAATGAAGCATTTCTCGGCAAATCTTTTTACTGGGGAAGTTCTCAAGCCGCAGTACGTTCTGGAATACCTTTGGCCTAGCGTGACTAAGATCATTTTTGGTTTTGCCACCAAATGCTAGGTGCCAGCAGCAGAGAGCAGTCACCTCTGCCAAAGTCTGTATGGGAATTCAGTCGTCACGATTTATTGATTATTTATCCACTATTGTCTGTTTCCTCCACTCAACCATAAGCTCCATACAAGCCGAGATGGGATCTGTTTTGTGCCCCCACCCCCCGGGCCCCCAGCACATCGCACAGTATCCTGCACACAGCAGGCACTCGATATTGGATATTAAGGGCAGGACTTCTGTCTAGTTTATCTTCGGAGGCTTCACAGAACTCAGAGTGCCTGGTACTAAGTAAGCAATCAGTAAACACTTGCTGAATGCACATTTTCAGTCCTGAGGAACCAACAGTCCTGCCACAGGATTTTGGCTCATTTATTGTATCTCAAGGTTCAGGTGTTTAGAAAAGGAATCCATGACGATCAAGTTCAAGGTCCTGACTGATCAGCCGATTGACATTCCAGGTCACTTCTGCTTGGCATAGCTGGTAATTTCCTGCTTGCCATCCCCAATCAGCAAGTTCACAGACTTTCTCCCAGGTTTAAGAGTTAGGCTGCCTTTCGCTCTCTGTGGCCGTCCATGGGGATGGGGCATGTGCCCCAGAGAGAGGTCTCCCTTGAGGAGCAGTGGGACTCAGACACAATTGGGTGCAGTCCAGCAGCAACCCAACATGCTCTCCTTGAGTTAATTAAGCATGAATTATTGAAAGGAAATCTTGTCTGTAAAGGAGTTCAACTACTGGAGATGGTGTAGTGCACTTTAATTACCCCGCAGAGCCCCCCGAGAGCATCCATGCTTCTCAACAGACAGCAGAGCCCCAACCAGAACACACCTCCCTTTGCGGACCCTCTTCCCATGTGCTCTCCCCCAGCCTCAGAGGACAACAGCCAGTCCTGGGGACTGGCTCTGCCCGAGATCCTCTCCCACTTAGATGTGAGATCGGGAAGGCACACGTCCTCCAAGATTCAAGGGGAGTGAGCACGGCTGACCCCAGGCTCCCCTGACGGGGCCAGTGTGAACTCAGCGTGGGCTCGGAGCCTGCTCCCAACGTGGGAAAGGCCAAGAACAGGTAACACGTGAGCCCAGCGGGAACAACTTACCTTCGGAGAATCCCTCTGTCGTCCACATATTTGCCTATCACAGAGCCGGATCGCTGCTTCCAGCCTGCCGTGGAAGCAGCTGTGTTTGCCTTGGCTGCCTTGTCTTTCTGTAGAAACACAAAATGCCCTCAGATCCATGCCTGCTGACGGGTCCCCATGTTTGAGCTGAAAAGGGCTCAGCTTTCCCACCCTATTGGACAGGTTTGAGATTCAACTCTAAAGAAAGCAAGCCATACCCCGGCTCCTTGCTGGCCTTCACCCACTCATTCCTTTTGGGTCGTCTCTCACTGGAATCCCTCCACCTCCTAAAAGCCCAATCGAATGAACCCACATGCAAGTTCAGGCCTGGGGTCTGCCGGGTTCCCCTTCACAGGGGTGGTGGTAATTTGCCAGAGGATGAAGAAGAGCAAAATGCAGACTGCATGGGACAAGCATTCATGGGCAGAAAAAACTCCATGCATCTTTAAATCACACTCTTCTGTGGGGCTCCAATCCTCCTTTATTTCCAAAGTCCCAGACAGGACACGTGACCAGCCGAGAGGCTCACCTCACCCAGCACCCTGTCCACAGCCACTAAGCTAAGACAGCATGTTTCTGATCTTTTGTGGAAGGAAGCCGGGTGTGGATAAATTGCTCACACACCTGCCATGGAGAGCCTGGGTGGAAGGGGGGCTTACACCCCCCTTGCCAGGGCTCCATTGCAGATGTCTTCTAGGAGATGAGGGGGCGTTAAATCACAGGAAGAATCTCTCATTAACCAGCCAGCCCCCGGTTCCTAGTGATCCTTAACGAGAGAAGCAGGGGTTGCCACGCTCCCGGGGCCCCTGAAGGTACAGCTGTGATGCCCAATTAATCTTTAATTACTATTCAGCAGGAACATGCTTTTATCCCGCTTTCGTCTATCCCCCATGAGGATTCTTAATTCCCCTCCTTTCTCAAAGCAGAATGAATTTGGCAAGTGAAGGGAAATGGGGTCAAGGGATTACGGTGACATTTGGTAGGAAGTTTTAAAATAAATTCAGTGTTACTTCTAAAACAATTATAACCATTATCATCATCAAACAAACATGTGTAGGCTTCAGCCTTTCTCTCATCGTACACACAGGTGGGTGGCAGAGATGTGCGCAGCCAGCCTGTGAAGGAAGAGAGATGGTGTTTGTGTGTATGTGTGTGTGTGTGTGTGTGTGTGTGTGTGTGTGTGTGTGTGTGTGGTCCCACGGGGAGTAGCGGTTACAAACCAAATCCAGGGCAAAGAGCTGCCCTTGGCTGACCGCATCTAGGGCACTGAAAGGCTGAGGGTCCAGGGCAATGCCTCCGTTCCCAAGAGTTTGTTTATTTTATTTTTTTCAAAAATCCCTGTAATGTGGGAAAAAAAGAGAGGGATTCCCTTTTTGCATGTGATAATTGGGGTCAAGGTCCGAGGAGACTAAGGATTTACTCAAGGACGCACTTGAAATTCACACCGTGATCATCCTGCTCGTTGGAACATCACATCGAGCCATCCTGCTCTGCTTTTTCATCAGAGCCTCCAAGAGCTACTATTGAAGGGGGGAGGTGATAGGGGAAACTGACATCCTAGATTCTGCTTACTGCCACCCCAAGTGAAGACCTTTACATAAATACACGATTTTCGAGCTCTTTGGGAAAGTATGCAAGTGTGAAATATATTTATATATTTAATTCATTCCAGGACAGTGTAAAAATGCAAAATTTGCATCAAGAGATCAAAATGTTAAGGAAGAAATTTTTTTTATGTCTTTTTAGGGCCGCACCTGCGCCATATGGAGGGTCCCAGGCTAGGGGTCTCATCGGAGGTACAGCTGCCGGCCTACACCACAGCCACAGCAACTTGGCATCTAAGCCGCGTCTGCAACCTACATCACAGCTCACGGCAACGCTGGATCCTTAACCCACTGAGTGAGGCTAGGGATTGAACCTGCTTCTTCATGGTTATTCCTGCGATTTGTTTCCACTGCGCCGCAAGGTGAACTCCCTGAGCGTTGTTTTAAAAGCCATCAGGACATTTCAACTGCGCCATCTCAGGGGTAGAGCTATGACGTCTGCAGCTAAGAAACGTGGGCCCCTCCCAATATTCAGTCTAGTCGCACCAAGGAAAAAGCGTGTCACTTCAGGGGAAATTAACACACTGCTGCTGCCAGTGGGTCACCCTGCATTTTTACTATTTTCAAAAAATCCTATGCCACCGTCTTGCCCGCACAAGAGGACCAAGCAGCTCCCAAGTCTCAGGCTGTTCTTGGACCAGTCCCAGCGTGGGTCTGGCTGCCCCAGGACCACAGCCCTTGCCTTCCCCCAGGGGGAGGGGGCACCGGCCAGTTACCTGAAGACGTATGTCCCGTTCATCCCGAAGGTGCTTGTTCCTCTCCCTGTGGATGGAGAAGGGGAATCTATGGAAGCATGGGGTTTGCAGTCAACAGATCCGAGAGCATCGACTTGACAGTCAGGTGAGTGCAGAGGAAGGCTGGGTGTGGAAGGCCCACACAGGGACTCTGGCTAAGGGCAGAGGGCAGCTGTGAATAAGCCAGCTCAGAGGCAGGGGGCTAGACAGAGTGGGCTTGTGACACCCTTCGGGAGCCTGCCCTGGTCCATCTGATCCCTAATGGAGCCTCCCCCAGGGCTGATCAGATGCTCCACCTCTGCCTTGAATTTGCTGTCACCTGCCTCTCTAAGCCACTTGCTTACGCATCAGTACCGCCCCTCACCCTGTCTCCTGAGCCCCCACTGTGTGCTGGGCGTGGCTCCAGCTGTCAGGACTACACCCAGGAACGCAAGGAAGATGTCCCTGTCCCCAGGGCATATGTATTTTAGTGCAAGGATCACTGCTATTGAGAAAAATAAAGCGAGGAAGTGGACTAAAGAGTCCCGGAGATGGAGGGTGGTGGGCGAAGGCCTCTCTGAGGAGGCATCTGGGCAGAGGCTGGCAGAGGGAGGGAGCTCCACAGCGTTGGGGAAGGAGGAGGGCACAGTGGGTGCCCTGGGGCCGGATATACCTGTTTGTGCGTCAGGAGGAACAGAAATGGTAGGGCAGAGTGCTCAGAGGAACGAGGTCTGGCAAAAGACAGGGAAGGAGCTGGGACCTGCCATCCCTGGCCAGCGGGCCACCGTGAGAACTTTGATTTTATCTTCATGAGACATGAAGCCACGGTGGGCGGGAAGTGGCTGAGGAGTGTCCCGACCTGGCTCAAGTTTTAAAAGAAGCCTCATAGATGCTGTGCTAAGAATAATTTGCTGGGACGAGGGAGGGGCCCTGAGAGTTGCCCTATATTTTAAGCAGCACGGAGGCCACTGGTTCCATGTCTAGTGCAAGAGTGGTAGAAAAAAGCCTGATGGAGGGCTGAGAACATGAGGCCGGGAAATGGAGACAGTGAGTGTAAACGGAAACAAGTCCTTTGAAGTTTCGTTGAAAGTGATTAAAAGAATGGAAACGAGTTGGATGGGGATGTGGGGACAAGGGATATTGGCTAAGAAATATACTACATTTGTCAGTCTCGCTAGAGAGAAAAAGCTAACACTAGAGGAGAGAGACAAGAAAGGCTGAACTAGTCCTTGAGGAAGATGGGATCGGAGTCCAGAGCACGAGGTGGGGGCTGGCTTTTGCCAACAGCAAAGGCAGAGATGGATGGAAGGTGCATGGGGGAGGGGGGGTCTCAGGGTGGTACCGGCTGCCTCCTCGAGGATGGGGAGGGGGTGTTAGAGGTTCAGGGGGCGTAAGTAGACTTGGGATGCAGTGTGACGGCAGAATGCACACGAGATTATGGTGGGAACTTTACTAAAGCATGAGAGCGAGGGGAGGGCCAGGGACCTCAGGGTGCTTTCCAGTTTTAGGTCTCTCTGACTCTCCTGGCCAGTGACCGCTGAACTCTCAGCACTTTTGAAGGGGAAGGGAGGGCATAGATGCAGTCTGGCCACCGTCATGGCAGTGGAGCACTGGCACCAACTGTGTGCAGGCATTCAGCTAAGCGTGCTGAGTAGACTGGGGGCGAGCTGGAGGAATGGCCTGGGTCCCCTGGACCTGCAGGAAACACCAGGAATGTGTGGGCTAGTTTTGGACCAATTACCCGTCTGGTGGGCAGCCAGGCTCACAGCCAGGGCCTCAGGACAAGCTGTGTGGGGGAGGGAGAGGGGTGAGGAGGGTATCTGATAAACCCTGAGCATGGCAGAGGGAGTGCTCATGACACAAGGACCCTCGCTCTGTAGGGCAGTGATGTCAGCAGCCTTGCTCCTGGAGAACTTGGGGAGCCCTGGGTATTTAAGGAAATGCGCTGCTCTGTGTGTCTGCTCCCCGTCACATCATAGCCCTCTAGTGATTGCCATGCACCCGTCCATCCAATTCTCCCAAGAAGCCTGTGACGGAGGCAGGAGAAAATGCAGCCTCCAGCTGGGGGACGATTGCCCAAGGTCACACAGATCATGGGGGCGGGGCCGGATCGTGAACCAGATCCAGTTCCAAAGTGCATGTTCCTACCAAGAGCCCCGAAATTGCTTCCATTTCCTCCATTTGCCTTAGGAGGGCAGCCCCTCCTCACCGGGTCCCACCCAGTCCTTGCCCTGATTTCCTCTCCCCTCTTCCTCTTGTTCTCCCACCCGCCCCCCTCGGCCCTCGCTCCCTAATTCCCGCTTCTCCTGGCATCCTGTCGCTACCCCGAGATCTTGCTGTGGAAGGAGAATCTGTCAGCCCCCCTGCCTCTCTGGGCTCTCCCCTGCTGGCTTGGGGGCCACAGCGCAGAGCCTGGGACTCTGCGCAGATGCTGGTCTCCGTTATAAAAAACCCACAGGCACTGGCAGAGTGCCGCCTTGTCACGCTCCCCTGCGCAGTCACAAGGAATCTGTCCTTGTATTTTTTTCTAAGTACAATAGAAAAAAAGGCAAAAAGCCAAACAAAACGTGTTCTTGTACATCTTGTTCTCTGCCTTCTCTAGAGCCTTCCTGAGCATCCAGACCTTCTGGTACCCAGATTAGAACCGGGCACCTGGGAACCCCTTCCATCTCCTCGGCCTTTTGAATCATGTCTTGGGGGAAGTAAGTCTGAAATGCATTCAGTTTGAAGCGTTTTGCTATTTGGTGGCATCAGAGGTGCCAGACACAGTGACTTTACCTTGCTTTCCAATTAAAAACAAACACACAAACCTAAACGCTTTCATAACGTGCCGGACTCAAAGCCATTTGCACTTTTTCACCATCATTCCCCAAGAGGCGTTTGGCAGGTACGGAAACTTAGAATCCTCGGAGACAAAATTGAAAATTCCATCTTTCCCTGCACCTGTTTGAGTTGGATTAGTTTTTTGGTTTTTTTTTTTTGCCTTTTTTTTTTTAGGGCCACACCTGTGTCAGGTGGAGGTTCCCAAGCTGGGGGTCCAATCTGAGCTGTAGCTGCTGGCCTACACCACAGCCATGAGGAATCCAAGCCGCTTATGTGACCTACACCACAGCTCACAGCAACGCTGGATCCTCGGTCCACTGATCGAGGCCAGGGATCAAACCCACGTCCTCATGGATCCTAGTCAGGTTCATTAACCTCTGAGCCTCGGCGGGAACTCCTGGATTAGGTTTTTTGCCAGGGAGGTGGGGGTGGTGTTGGGGACACATTCCAAACTGATGAGCTTTGAATGTGCAGCGAATTTAGCAGGTTCAGGAAACAAACTTCCTTCATGCTGCTCTGTTTGTGATTCATTTACTCACTTAAGTAACATGAATAGAATTCAGCTGAATAAAGTTATCGGCCAGATATGGATCTCGATTTTGGCTCCAGCAGTGAGTATCTGTGTCAATTCTGGTAAATTACTTCGTTTCCCCGTCATCAGCCTGCACAGGTACAAACTGGAGAGGGATGTACGCACCTATGTAAATGGACCAAACCTAATGGAGAGGTGGGACTCAGCTGTCCAGCAGCACACTAGGGACCAGGGCAATGGGGGGCACTGTCTCAGAAGACAGGAAAGACTCTGGGGCTGCCCCTTCCAACCTGAGGCTCTGGGATGTGGACGTACCTCAGGAAATCCAGCTGCTTCAGGAGCCCTGACTTCTCCCGCTGCAGACTCTCGGTGACACGGTACACTTCCCTGCGGGGGAGGCAAGACGTCCGTGATGAATGACTGCACAGAGGAGGGGCACGACCAGGGGGCGTGAGGTGGTGCTGAGGTCAAAGCCTGGACCCTCGCCTGGGACCCAGCAGGAGGTGCCCGGCACTGGTCCGCTGGAGAGCACTGGCCACATGCAGGGGCTTATAACCAGGTCACAGAGAGTCATCGCAGGCACACTATGTTTTTTCCTGGGCCAGGGAAGTTTCCGGGCCAGGGATGGAATCCCTGCCATAGCTGCAGCAATGCCAGGTCTGTAACCTGCTGCGCCACCTCGGGAGCTCCTCTGACACCCTGTTTGGAAGCTGAAATTATCCCCATTTTATAGACACAATCAAACAGGCTTGCTAAGTCTGCCCAGACACCCCATAACTCATGAATACAGGTTGAAGGAGACTGCACTCTTTTTCCAGGCTCCCAAAGATCCTGCCCCACCCAGAGGTCAGGGAATCAGAATCAATACTCTTCTCTAGCCTAGTCTTGGAGGGTGAGAGCAGAGCTGGTGCTTCCCAGAGAGCTGGAATTTCCACTGTTGAGCATTCATTTCTTTGATTTAGGATTTCTCATCTCTAGCTATACAGCAGAGAGTGAACGTATCAATCCTAATCCGCTGCTCATATCACACTGTGAGCCTGCCAATCAGAGGCGTTTTGAGGAAGGGCAGAGAGGAGCTGAGAGATACAGGGTGGCTAGAGGGCATCTTAGGCTGCGACGAGGTGGGGGCCCCTGCCTGCTCTGTTTACCTCTGTACCCTTAAGGCTGGGCCCGGCTTGGAGGCCAATAAGAAAGAGCAGCGGAGAAGAAAGAGAGGATAGAGGATGAAAGGATGCAGCAGGGAGGGAAGAAGGCAGGGATGGAGGGACAAAGAGAGATGGAAGGGAAGGGGGTGTGTGTGGGGGGGAAATTTGGTACAACTCAGAGAAGAAAGGAAAAAAAGAAAGCAGAATTGGGTGGCAACAAACCTTGTTGGACAATAAACCTTGTTTAACTGCATGCTTCTGCCTCCCTCGTTCCCTCTGTGCTCAGTAGTGTGGTTGAGAGAGTTTAAATCTCCCCCAAATTTACTGCGAAGGGTCCGACATCCTGCATTTCCAAGCCACAGCATAGTCTGAGCGCAGGGAGTGTCTTACACCCATTAAATGTGTCACTTCCACGGGCCATCAGGGCCGTGCCCACACTGGGCTGGGTGAGGACAGTGACCCCCTCCCCCCATCTATGTCATTACTGAGCTTGCTGGGGCCACGGGACGCTTCCACCAAGCTCGCAATCGCCTGATTCCTCACAGTAGAATCTGTGGGGTTTTCCCCTTTATAGAATAATTATAAAGTCAATTTGCAACAGTAACAGCCTGAATCAAATCCTAAATTCACCTCCAACAATTCTCATTAAACAACCAAACTACTCTGGCCCCGGCAGAGCTCCAAATTCTGAACACTTTCTCGCCAATTATATGTAATTTCAACATGAGGCAAAGTAATGTCTTTCCCATTATCCAAACTGGTCCCTAAACCCCTGTCTGAGACTCTGCTCTGATTGGCACCACACACGTGCAGCTGCCTGTCTTGTGCCTGGTGCCCGGGGAGCCAAGGTGGGCTGTGCCTGGCCTTGGGGCTCCCCCTCCCCAACCATGGTGCTTCCTTCTGGGGACACTGTGCTAAGGACAGTCCCTCACTGGAGACCGGAGGGCTGGGTTCTCAGTGTCTGACCGAGGAGCCAATTCCCACATGGCCAGGCCGTCCTGGCCTCCTCTGACCCCGCTTTCATGGCACCGGTGGACCTTGGCGCTGTGCAAACATACACATGTACGCACACATACATGGTACACAGCGGTGCAAACACACGCCTGTCTCGTAGACATACATCTATCTATCTAAGCACCTGCACACATATAGATCTGAATTTTTGGTGTGTTAACACAAAGAAAAACATTTCTGCAAAACAAGACCCTTGGATATTTGGGGTCTTGAAAGAATCACTCCGTCATTCTACACGTTTATGTCTGGCCAACAAGTGACGCGAAGGGGACAGAATGTGTGTTTCGTGGGAGCCACTGCGAGAGGTTTACTACAGCTGCCTGCAGGGCACGGCTGCTGGTTGTGTTTTTATGAGAAGGAAAGAAATATGGAGCCCTCGGCAAAGGCTCCGTCAAGTGAAAAACGCAGGCAGATGTAGAACAGTGTTGCTGTTTTCTAAATGAGAAGTGTGTGTCTGTGTGTGTGAGAGCGTGTGCATTTGTGTATGTGCATGTGAGTGCGAGCGAGAGTATGTGAGTGTGTTTGTATGTGTGAGTATGTGAGAGTTTGTGTGTGTGTGTGTGTGTGTGTGTGAATGGGAGTGTGTGTGAGGGCACGCATGGCTGCCTGTGCCTAAAACCCTCTGGAAGGACCCCTGAGAAGCCATGACAGGTGGCCTCTGGGTGACAGGCGGCCAGGAGTCAGGGGCTGGGGGCAAACCTCTTTCTTCCCTTTGCATTTTGCGCCTTGTCATAAACCACCTCCCTCCAAATAAAAGTGAATGAACAAAATAAAGAGAGGTGCTGCTTTTCAGCTGACTTTCATCTTTATATAACTTCCCCTGCCTGACGGTTCTTTCTTTATCTAATTTTAAAATCTAGTTCTCCTTCCTTGGGCATCCTCAGAGAACAGGAAAATTAATTCTGCCCCTTCAGAACTCTAGCTGATACACGACGGGGCTGTTTATTTTGAAGCCCACTCGCCCCCCTTCCCAGCCGCTCGGGAGCAGCATGTAGACATCATCCAGGAAACACAGGGTGTCAGGAGGACAAGGCTCTGACCTTGTTTTCTGGCTCTCAGGAGCTGTGTGACTGCGGGTTGGCCCCTAGCCCTCTCTGAGCCTCAGTTTCTTCATTTGTGAAATGAAGAGGTGGGTTCGAGCACGGAGGTCCTACCAGGACTGCTGATCTGGGTTCCTGCCCTGTGGAGGACAAGCTAAGGCCATCCCCGCTCTTCCCTCCCGGCCTCCCTGGACAGGACACGCTCTCCTGGGCTCCAGCACGCTCTCCAGCTGCGCGCTTCTTAAAAACAAGCCATGAGGTTTCTGGACTCATTTACCTCTCTCTCCAAACCCTGCTTCCCTCTCTTTCAATTCCTGGCCTCCAGAGATGGTGTCTCTGGCTTGCTTAATTAAGATACGACTTCAGAAAGATCTTAATCCTCACGCTGTGATTTGCCGCCCTGGCTCCGGCACATTTCCATTTGCTGTTCTCATGCCTGTGCTTTCAGATGTTTGTGGCTTTTAGGACTTGATTGAATTTTAAGAGCCAGCATCCTTAATTCTGTTTGTAAAGTTAAGCACCTTGTTGACCTACTCTCAACGAGGAGGAACTGATTTTGCTGGTTTACAATGAAATACACTGTCCTTTCCCCGGGGCATCCAAGCGTTGGAAAGGAGGGCTTGGCTTTGAAGTCAGCTGCTTGGGCATCCGTATAGTTTTCAACTGGAGCTATCTTACAAGGCAAAACTCCAAAACCAAACATATCTCGTCCCCCTCTCCCCAGAGCAAACAGTACGGGGCACCACGCATGTGTCAGACAGCAAAACCGTTTGATTTTAGGCCAATGGACCAACACGTTGCTGGAGGTCAGACACAGTCGGGGCTTTTGAACAAGGAGAGTTAATGACATGGAAAGCATCAAGCATTGGTGAGAAAGACCACCCCTCTTCTGAAGTCAGACTTGACACAAGACCTAGCACAGGACCAGGCACACAGTTAGGTTTGCAGAAGGGACGCACGCGTGGGAACAAATGAATGAGTGGGCGATGGCCAGTCCTTGTCGTCTGGATGCACTTTCCAGTTGACTCATCAGTCACTCTAGGGAGTCGGCCGCAGGGAGTAGGCACTGGGACAGTTTACTTAACCCCTCTGAACTTCAGTTGCCTCATCCAGAAATTAGAGATGGTAATGATAGGACCAGCGTGCTGAGAAGGTCAAATGAGAAAACGTCGGATCATGGCCATAAGTGAGGTTGCTGAACCCCTCCACACACACAGCCCCCCTGCCCTGAGCACCTGTCCATAAATATTGGTCACGTGAATAAGCTGATAACTGCACGGATTCACAAATGAAAGGATAAGCTAGTGAGATTCCTCAGAGGGCATTTGTTCTCAGAGCCGAACATTCCTGAGACTGATGCTTGGGGGACTCTGACTCAGCCCTGGACACCTCCTCAGGGGCACCTCCGTCCAGCAAGCTGAACCCAACAGCCGGATGTCTAACGAGCTTATCATCCAAGCAGGCCTGAGAGGTGTCGGGCTGCCCCAGGGCGCTGCAGGAAGGCTGGTGGGGGAAGAGCGGGCAGCGGGGGAGCGGGGCCCCATGGGACTACTTGCTAACCTCAGAAGTCTTCCTGCCATGCCCTGACATCTCTGGGGCCCCAGGCCTCTGAACGGCGACAATGCCTGGTCTTTCCACCCACTCAGCATTTTCCTGCAGACTGCCTTCTATGTGTTGGTTGGCTAACATCTTCCTAATTACATGATACATTTTCTGAGCATGAGGTTGTGCATTTCTCGTTCAGCCTAGGTAATGCCTGGCACAGAGCTGGTCTGCCTCATGTCTCAGAACGCTGGAAGAAGGTCAGCAGATGTCCCGGGGAGCGAGGAGCCCCATCCCCAGGTTATGTGCAGGGAGAAGGGTCTCAGGCAGCGATGGGGGGTAGGGGAGCGCTAACACGCTCACGGAAGGGGGTGGATCTGGAGGGCAGGGGCCGGGGTGCCCTAGGGCCGCACTCACATCTCCTTCTCTTCCTGGAGTTTGCAGGCCTCCTGCTGGAGGCTTTCCAGCTGCTGCTGGGCCCCCTGCAGCTCCCGGGCCGTCCGCTCCAGCTCCTGGGCCAGCTCCTGGTTTGTGAGTTTCAGCTTGGTATTCTCAGCCTTGGTTTCGTGCTTGTCGTTGTGCAGGGCCGTGCACTGGCCTTCCAGCTGGAAAGGAACAGGGGTGTGCAGAGGGGAGTGGGGAGTGACCACCAGGGCCAGGCTGGCCTTTCCACTTGGTGGGCAGGGACCTCATTACTGCTTTCTCTGCCCTCACGCCTTGGTCAGCTTCATCCTCCCTTTTTTTAAAATAATAATAATAATAATTTATTTATTTATTTTGCTTTTTAGAGCCACACCTGTGGCATATGAAGGTTCCCAGGTTAGGGGTCGAATCGGAGTGCAGCTGCTGGCCTATACCACAGTCACAGCAACGCGGGATCTGAGGTGAGCCTGTGACCTACACCACAGCTCACGGCCAGATTCTTAACTCCCTGAGCAAGGCCAGGGATCGAACCTGCATCTTCATGGATCCTAGTCGGGTTCATTAACTGCTAAGCCATGAAGGGAACTCCATTTAATTACTTTTCAAAAAATTTAAATGCTTTAATGAATAAAAAATATTTAGGAGTTCCTGTTGTGGCTCATCAGGTTAAGAACCCTGCATAGTGTCTCTGACGATGTGGGTTTGATCCCTGGCCTTACTCAGTGGGTTAAGGATCTGGTGTTGCCGCAAGCTGCGGTTTAGGTCGCAGATGCGGCTCTGATTGGACCCCTAGCCAGGGAACTTCCATATGCCACCAGTATGGCCATTAAAAGAAAAAAAAATAGTTTTTTTCTAACGATTTGGGGCTTGGGGTTTTTTAAAAATTTTATTGGAGTATATTTGACTTGCAAGGTTGTATTTGTTTCAAGTGTACAACAAAATGAATCAGTTATACTCAGCCATAAAAAAGAAAAAAAAAGAGTGCATTTGCAGCAATATGGATGGACTGGGAGATAGATGATCACACGGAGTGAAGTAAGTCAGACAGAGAAAGACAAATAGCATATGAGATCACTTATATGCAGAACCTAATAAAAATGATACAAAAGAATTTACATATAAATCAGAAACAAACTCATAGATTTCAAAAACAATCTTATGGTTCCTACGGTGGGGGCAAGGAATTGGGAGGATGGGAATAATATATACACTCTACTGTATCCAATAGATGATTGGCTTCATCCTCCCCTTCCTTCATACACACACACTTCCAGAGGTGCACCTCCCTCGCCTCTCTGGTCTCCTCTGGACAGAGGTGCAGTCAGGGAGGGGGGCTGCACCACTCAGAACAGCCACTAGGGGGGGAAATGCCACATCATCTGTGTCTCTCACCCCAACGCCGAGCAGCAGCGTCTCCTCAGTAGTCTTGAGATTTCCCTCCTCAATCCCTCTTACTGTCCCGTAAACCAATATCTTTTCCTTGGTCCCTGATGGAGGTGGAGCACAGCTAAGGGCCGTTTTTCATAAAACCATCCTTCCCAATTGTGGACATGGAATATCAATCATTTCTTCCCTTCTCTTCTCTCAGTGAAACCAGTCCGGTTCCTTTAACCCAGAGAAGCCTGGTATGGTAGCCAGAACCCTGGACAGCCTTAGGAAATAGCTAAAATGGGTCAAACCAAATATACATTTTCCCTTGTCCTTAAAGCAACTAAAACCCCTGCGTTGGGATAACTTCAGCTTTTCTGGGGATTTTGCAATGCAGGGCATCCAAACCCTCTCACCAGAGGAGGACGCGAACCAAGGCAGATCTATCATAATGAGTTTAGTTTAATGAATATGGCCGGTAAGAGGAGAGGGAAGCAACAACAAGGAATTTTGTGTGATTCTCAAGAGGCTCCTGAGTAATCAGGCAAGCAGGCAGTAATTAAGTCGAGTGGCAATCATTCATTGGAGGGATAAATCTAATTGGCAAGAACTTCATGCATAACAGCGAGGAGGGGAAGGGGGAGAAGATGCAAGGTACCACGGTGCAGGGGGATGGGGAGGCAGCTGGCAGATCTCAGGTTTGAGAGCATCTTGCTGCAGGAGAGGAACCAGAATCTGTAGGTTGGGTATTTGCAGGAGTGGAACCATCTCCTGCCTGAGCCTGGAGTGTCTTCAAGCATATTTTAATGTGTTGTTAAAAATAGCCCTCTCTGTTCAAATGGAAGCAATGTGTCTGGGACCGTCCAGGGCTGGATTCCTTCCAGCGCCGGACAAAACTATACACAGGAGGCCACGTGGCGTCTGGGCCTCCCTCCCCTATGAGCCCTTGCTTTGGAGAGGAGGCTGTGGGCGTGAGGTTGCCTAGGCGATCCATCTTCCTGGGGGCATGAGCCAGGTGCTCCTGGATATATTGGATGGACACTGTCCTACCCAGAGGACCTCCCAGGCTGTCTCTGGGGACCCGGGTGCATCAGAGGAGGCTTTGGGGTCGGGATCCATCCTCACAGCGTGATGGGATCAGTCACCAAGGAGGCCGAGACACTTTGTCTGGGCACAAAGACAGAGGGATGGACAAAATGACCTTGGAAGAGTCTCTCCCAACTGGAGGCATCCCTGGCCATCGTGGCAGGAGGATAGCACAGTCTGCAGCCTCCCCCCATGTATCGGTGACCATGTCCTGCCCACTTTCTCTCACCCGGGATGCAGGAAACTGCGTAATGCATCCTGGTGGCTCCCGAGCATAAAAATGTGACCATGTCTGCAGATACCTCAAGGGAAGATGCTGGACAATTTTCCATGTGAAACACCTGGCATTGGAGAATTAAAGGCTTTATCTTGAGACCACCTAAGATTTCAAATGCTCTCTTTTGTACAGCTAAAGGGTTCTTCTCAGATTGAAGGAAAAGTCCTTAAGTGAATGGCAGGAAAAATACGCAAGGGCCAGAGCGGTGCCCTGAGGGCGGGGACGAAAGCCTACCCGCTTCTGTTTCTGGATGAGTTGCTCCAGCTCCTGCTCCTTCAAGAACAGCTTCTGTTCCAGCTCCTGACTGCGGGCCTGGAACCTCTCCGTGTCCTGCCAAGCCGGGAAGATGGACACGTGAGGCCCACAGGCGCCCAGGACGGGGATTTTGTCTCTACCAGGAACCTGATCAGCAACAGGGCCCATCCAACCCCTGGACTTTGGGGCCCTGCCCACAGCATCCCAGGTGGTGACCCGCCTGCCTGGGAGGAGGAACACGTGCACGACAGCAGCTCCCACCAGTACGGCCTTTCGATGACCTTGAACTGCCCAACAGCAGAGGCGGGTTCAGAACGGGGAACAGAACAGAGCCTGAGTGCCAACCTTGGCCTCAGGCTCCTCGTCTGCACATCGGGGTAGGAGGTCCCTCCAGCGCGGACATTCTGTCCACACTGGGCCGTCGTTCGCTCCCGTAAGCTGCACTCCCTCTGGAAACACGGGGCTGCACTTCTTCCTCCTTCAGGTCTAAGGCTTCCCTATGTCCCCACCCGCGATGGAGTTTCTCAAGCCTCCGGGGGTCTCTGCCATGTGCCCCACATCCCCTCCCAGTGCCCTAGAACCAGGCTTCCCCACTCAGGGGTGAGGAGACCCTGGGGCCGGGGGCAGGTAGGAAGGGATCCGGCTGTGGGACAAAAGGGGAAAGGGTGTGGCTTTCAGGACACCTGACACTGTCACCAGGGCCTGATCTGGCACAAGGGCCCTGAGTGGGGCTGCAGGGGATGTGGGGTCCAGCCCCAGCTGGCCCAGCTGCCTTGCTTCCTTTTATATCACTCTTTGAACAGAATAGAAACAAAAGTGCACGTGCCACCCACAGCCTCCGTTTGCCTGGTGCCTCCAGTGCAGGCACCACAGAAGCCCTGTGGGGGCTGAGACTGGAACGGCCCCTTACCAAGGTGGGCGGCCGTGCATGTGGCCCTCCAGGCAGCCCTGTCTGGAGGAAGTAAGGGTTGATGGCGAGGCAGCAGAGTTGCGGGGACACGCCTACTCCCGGGGCCTTTGGACACCCCCATTGTCACAGCCCAGGACTCTTCCTGGGCTCCTCATTTGTGGAGGCCACCTGGTCCCCCTGCTCATCACAGACAGGGCAGCGGGGCCCAGGGAGAGCCAAGGATTGTCCACAGGCCATGGCGGGGACGGGTTGGGACCAGGCAGCTCTGTCCCAACCCTTGCTGCAGGGAACCTGCTCCACCCCACTTTGGCTGCCATTCAAGGTGAAGAGTGCCGGGATGGGGGGCAGACCCCCATCCCCACCCCACAGGCCCAGAGCTTCAGGGGGCCTCTTGTGCTGGAGCTGAATGTGCAAGTGAGTAAATATTTCCCTCACGGCCTCACAGCCTGTGAGATGCAGAGATCCAGGCCCTGGTCACAGGGCCCGGCCTCTTGAGCTGTCACAGACTAGAGCACTGCCATCCTCATTGCAGTGGCCAGGCCAGGCCAGGCCCGTGTATCCAAGAGCTTAACATCGTGGTGACCAAATGCAGCTTCACAGCTCGCATATTTATGCAAACAGCATTAATCTAAGCACTGAGCCTGAAAGGCTTTGGAGGCTCAGAGGCCTTGAAAAGGGAGAAGCTGGAGCATAAGTGGAGGGGGAAGGGGGAAGGTGGGGGAGTGTAGCTTTGGGGTCAGACCACCTCCCTGAGATTTTTCTCCCCTGACCTCTTCCCACTCCGGGTCCCCAGGCCTGGGACCACCTTTAGCTTCTGGAAGCACATCTCTTTCTTTAGCTATGACCTTGGACCTGCAGTCACGGTCCCATTGGAGGGGACTGAGTGCCCCCCAGAGCCTGGCCCCGCCATGCAGGAGGCCACTGGGGTCAAGGGAGTGGGTCTCCTATTGCAGGGGGGGTGGGGGAAGGCTGCTGGATTCCTCCACTCTGCCGGAGATGGGACAGCCAGAAGGTGTCAGAGCCTGAAGGAGGAAGCGAGGACAGGTCTGGAAATACTGACCGGCCTCCAGAAGGCTCTTAGTGGAGAACATGAGCAGATTTTCTGGGAAGTACTCAGACCCCCTCTCCGTTTAAAGGACATATGTTATGGTAACGGGGCCGCGACGTGGATAAGCAGAGGCAGCATAGAAAGAACCATTGGTTTAAACCAACCTGCTTTAAGGAAGAGGGAAGGGGTGTGACCTCAGCTTGGGGTCGGTGCTGACAGGCAGCAGGTGATGCAGTCTCTAGAGTCAAAATTCATACATCGAAATGTAACCCCAAGGTGATGGCCCCAAGGAGGTGGGCCCTTTGGGAGGTGACGAGGGCAGAGCCCACATGAGCGGGATTGGTGCCCTTGGTGGAGACTCCAGAGAGCTTGCTTGCCCATGAGAGGACCCAGAGAAGCAGGCAGCCTGCAACCCCGCACAGGGTTCTCACCACAGCCTGACCATGCTTGCACCCTGACCTTGGACGCCAAGCTACCCAGGTCAGGGTACATTTTAATAGCCCGAACTAAGACAGAAGGCCACCATTCAAGACCAAAGACTTTTCTGCTGAGGTCTCACCCAGCAGGTAATCCAAAAATGGATAATAGAGAGTTTCCTGTAGCTCCGTTTTATGACTATGTTCCCAGAAGGACCCTGCTTGCCTGGAACAGGAGGGGATGGCACCAGTTCTGTCGCCCAAAGACAAACAGCAGGGCTTGGTAGATGGCTAAGTGCCAGACTAGGAACAGGGCGTTTCAAATCTCCCCACCCCTCACCCACGGGAAATTTGAGTTGTCTTGGGTATTAGATTTTCTCCATGTCTAAGAGAAAGGGTGGGAGGCGACGGCTCTAATGAGGGTCCCCCGAGGGGAGCTGCTAGGCGGGGAGTGGAACGAGCCAGTGTAAGTCAGGCCTGCTGTGTAGGTCAGGACCTACCCCGGTCAGGCCTGGTCTTCAGGCTGCTTTCATGGGTAAATCCCCTTTATCCTTTGTGCCTTTATGCCTTCATTCATTTGCTCACTTGTTCATTCCTTCATTCATTAATTCAACAAATATGTGTTGAGCATCTGCTTCAGGAGGAGCTTCATTTATATGAAAAAGGTATATTTTTCACACAAGGTACATTTATATGAAAGAGACAATGACCCCTGCTCTTTGGAGCCTGCATGTTAGGGGGACAATAAGGACCACAATCAATAAAAACAAACCAGTAAACCATGGGCCATATCTGAAGGTGACGACTGCCTTGAAAAAAAAAAATCAAGGCAGAGAAGCAGGAGATCAATAGTGTCGTGGGTGGGGGCTTGGTCATCCCAGACGGGGTGGGGAAGGGGGTCCCAGCAGGTGATGTTTCAGCCTGGCCTGCAGAGCCAGGTCCCCTGGGAGGGGTCTCTTACCTTCAGAAGGAACTTCTCCTTCTCACTCTTGATTTGCTGCTCCATCTCCTCATAGAGGTGCTGGATTTCTTCATCATAGGCAGCAATTTTCCTGCAGAGGCCACCAAAGGAGAGTCTGATGAGAGTCCTGTATCTCCCAGGGGAGCTCTGGGCGGTGGGATGACCATGCAGGTCAGGTTAGCCAAGGCTGCCGCGTGAGCTTCTCGGGATCAGCTGACCACAGAGGCCCAGCAGGACCCTCTGCTCCTCCTGTCTCCTGGCCATCACGCTCAGTGGTCCACATGCTCCCTGGGAAGCATCTCCTGTGCTCTGCTTTATCTCCAGTACCACCACCACTTTTCTGCTTGGTTTATCCCTTTCTCTTTGGATGTGATCTCAATGCCCGGCTCCATCAGCATCGTCTGAACTGTACTCTTCCGGAGATTGTGTGTGGAACTTTGTGTGACCCTCATTTCTCATAAGATCGCAAAAGGTTTCACAGTGAACCTACAAAGGAAGGGGGCCACACCTGTCCAAGGGCTCAGGGCATGTCAGCGCCGGGCCGTGGGAAGGGTGGAGGCTGGCTAAGCGCCGTACGGCAGGATGAGCACCCTCACCCTGCTCCCAGCACCCCCTCCTACTCTGGGGAGCCCCACAGGACAGGAAGTAAGGAGCGGGGTGCTCTGCTCCTACAGGGATAGAGACAGATGTAGTTCTGGGGACAAGGTTTGCGGGCCACCCCCGAGGTGGTTCTTCCTTCTCTCCCGGTAATAGATCCTCTTCCAAGGGCTTGGCCAAGTTCAAACAGGAAGGACCAGGGGTTAGCATCTGAACCAAGACTGGAAGTGATCACACATGACGTTCCCAGGGGATGGCTTCTTTACCCCTCTTCTCTCTCTGCCCCTCCCTCCCTGCCCTCTTTCCTGTTAAGGGAACTCCAAGCTCCAGTGAGTGGGCTGGTGCCATGGCTCTCAAGATCTGTTCTGAACACGTCACATACACACCTACCGTAAATTCGGCCACCTGCCATTCTAAATGCAAATGCTGGCACCCCCTCTGTCCTTAATTCATGCCAGGAGGCTTTTATAATTGGGGGAAACAGCCCTGGTTCTCAATTTGTAGAGGTACCAGGGAGATTTCAGAAGGAAACTTCAAGGATGGGAAAGTATTTATTCCCCTGAACCATCCATCATTTTAACGCCCACCTATGTCCCTATGTTCCCCTGGGACACAGTCCAGGGCCAGGCCTTCCCTGATGCCCCAGGGTGCACCCCAACCCACCAGCCGCCGCTTCCCCACTCCCTGTGCCCTCGTTCCCTGTGCACCACCCACCGTTTTGACTGGCATCTTTCCAGTTCTACAGAAACCACAAAACTGACCCAGCCAAGGGAACCTGCGTGGGTCTGCATGGTCAAGGTCACTCATCAGTCTGAGTTCCTTTCTGGGTTGTACCCCCAAGACCATGAACCTGACTTCGAGTGAGGATGGCATTGGCCTGGGGCGTCCTGAGCAAGAAGAACCGCTCTGCAAGACTCCTACCAGCTCACACTGCTTTCACCGCCGGGCTCCCTGTCCCGGGAGTAACAAATGTCTTTTTGGCTGAGAGAGAAATCTCTTCTTGATAAATAGTGAATATTTGGAACGTTTTTACCTTGGTTCTAAGCTACCCCGTAACAGTAGCAAGAAATTCTTGGCGAGAAATAAGGAGCCGAGGCACCTGCTGTTGAAGAGGAGCCCCTCGGGGACAGAAATGAATACAGCGCAGAGGAACGTTCAGCAAAAGAGACGGTCTTGCCTTGGCCCCTGGGATCATCTTCCTGTGCTCGAAGAAATTCAGATGCTAGATGGCAAACGCCATCAAGGAAACTTCAGAGACAGTGAGTCCAAGTATCTAAATACTGGAGAGCTAATGACGTGAGATGCGAAAACCTTAAAAATAGATTTGGCGCTGCCAAAGCAATCCTAATGACGGTCATTCACATAGGCTGTGTACCATTTAGGTCTAATAACCAGGCAGGGCATTAATTCTACACTATTATTAAATGTGTTATATTAACTTGAAGTTTTATTGGATTAAATTAATACACTCTATGCTTTTCGTGCTCACATGTCAGGTTTCTTAGTTATGAGATAAGTAATTTTGCAAAGTGCTAAAAAAAAAGTAGGGAAGACAGGAGTAGCCTTTGAAGGGCGCCTCGTCCCAGCCTCCATCGCCAAGGATGGGCCCACCGCAAGGAAGCCTGGGGTTCAGGCGGGCATCAACAATCCTGGGCCCACATAGACTCAGACGGGAAGCTCCTACTTTGGAAATGCTTTTGAACAAAGCTGGCCTCCTGGGAAGCTGCGGAGGCCTCAGTGACCTCAAAGGATGAGACTCTCCGCCCTGCCCCGCTCCCTAGCTCAGGGCCGGACACAGGAGCCCCGGGACTGGAAACATTAAGGGGCCGTGCCCACTAATCGCCTCACTAAACCATGTCTGAAGGCTAGTGTTCTGATCCCAGAATCAGTTCATATCCTCCATGTGACCTTGGGGAAGCGCTCCAACCTCCCCCCATCACAGGGAAGCACCAGCCCCGGTTCCTCCCAGCCCTGTCACCATGAACAGGCTTGCAGGGTTTGGACCTGCGAAGCACTGAAGAGCTGTGAGGGATTATTTAGTATCATAATTACGATCATGGGCTGCGGAAGTGGGGGAAGGGAGCAGAGCTCCCCAAGGGAAGGAGGGTCTTGGTTTCAAGGATAAAAGGGCTGCTGGGTTTGGAAAGGGTCAGAGGCCATCGGGAAGATGAAGAACAGAAAACTCAGTCAATAAAACCGCCTGTCGGCTCAATCCATTGGAAACACAGGCTGTGTGTGAGTGGAAGCAGCAGAGACATAAGCCAGCATTTGTGGTTCCCCTTGGCGGCTGCAGAAGCAATAATGGTGAGAGAGATTCTCAAAAGATCTGCGCACCTGGCTTGTGGATTTCCAGCTGGGCACAGCACGTTCTGCCATCAGAGGAAAGAGGCAACCGATTATGTTTGTTTGTTGTATACCCCTTTGCGGCCATGATTTCTTTTATTTTTCTTTCTTCCTTACTTCCTTGTTCCTTCCTTCCTTCCTTCCTTTCTTTTCTTTTTCTTCCTTTCTCTTTCTCTCTCTCTGTGTTTCCTTCCTTCCTTCCTTCCTTCCTTCCTTCCTTCCTTCCTTCCTTCCTTCCTTCCTATCTTTGCCACATCCTAGGCATATGGAGGTTCCCAGGCCAGGGGGCTGAATCAGAGCTGCAGCTGCCAGCCTACACTGCAGCCACTGCAACGCCAGATCTGAGCCTCCTCTGGGACCTACACCTCGGCTCACAGCAACACTGGATCCTTACCCCACTGTGTGGAACCAGGGATCAAATATGCGTCCTCACGGATCCTAGTTGGGTTCACTCCTGAGCCTCAATGGGAAGTCCGTGTTGCCACGATTTCTAAAACCGCTCCTGTTGCCGGCTGCTCACAGACACAGACTTTGACATCTTTTCCGTGAGACTCCCATCTATTCCAACTCACCCACCGCCTTCTCGGACCTGAGGATACTATATGTCTTCATTTGAAACGTTTCGTTTTCAAGCCCTGAACAACTGTTTCCTTGGGGTTTGTCTCAACTAGATTCTGAACACTCAGACAGTTATGTCAGCTTCAGGGCCTGTGCCCAAAATGGTAATGCTGCAAATCTCTAAGAAATACATTTCGGTTGGAGTGCCCGTTCGTGGCGCAGTGGTTAACGAATCCAACTAGGGACCATGAGTTTGCGGGTTCGATCCCTGGCCTTGCTCAGTGGGTTAAGGATCCGGTGTTGTTGTGAGCTGTGGTGTAGGTTGCAGACGTGACTGGGGTCCCGTGTTGCTGTGCCTCTGGTGTAGACCGGCGGCTACAGCTCTGATTCGACCCCTAGCCTGGGAACCTCCATATGCCGCAGAAGCAGCCCAAGAAAATGGCAAAAAAAAAAAAAAAGAAAGAAAAAAGAAAAAAGAAAAGAAATACATTTCGGACTTTGGACACCAAATGCAGAAGTCCATAGACCACATCGGGAAAATTCCAGATTCCAGGAGAATTGAAAACATTCAAGGATGGGACATTTGTCTGATCCAATCACCTATTGTTTTCAGGGTTAAAATCCTTGCCGCAATAACCCCACCAAGTATTTACCCGGGAGTTCCCATTGTGGCTCAGTGGTAACAAACCCAACTAGTATCCATGAGGACAAGGGTTCGATCCCAGGCCCTGCTCAGTGGGTTAAGGATCTGGCATTGCCATGAGCTGTAGTGTAGGTCACAGACAAGGCTCGGATCCTGTGTTGCTGTGGCTGTGGTGTAGACTGGCAGCTGCAGCCCTGATTCAACCTCTGGCCTGGGAACTTCCATGTGCTTCAGATTTGGCCCTTTAAAAAAAAAAAAAAAAAGTAGTTACCCAAACTAGGTTAGAATACTTCCAGTGATAGGGAATGCTGGGTCCCTAAGCAGCTCTTTCATTTTTGGAATAATCTGGCTCATAGAAATATGTCTTTCTAAGACCTTATCCCTCCTCTGCAGACTGGCCATTCATGTATTTTAAAACAGCTGTAAGATTTCAAGGAGTGGCCTTGGGTTGAGGCCGTGCCTCTCTTCTTTCTCCAACCTTGAAGTCCCTTCACCAATCCTTCTACTCCTCTCCAAAGGGGCTCCAATTTAACTTTCTCAAGCCATGGCGCCCCAAACTGAAAGCCCAGAGCATGAGGTCTGAGGGATGCAGATTAGATTCCTCTTGATCTAGTTGTTGCAGATCTAGTCCTGCAGCCTAAGGTCATTATCTTTCCTTGGCAGCCATATCACAGCTGATGAATGTGGCCTCATTTGTCAACTAAAACCTCCAAACCCGAGGGCTCTGTGATTGTTTTGTTCAAAGGTGGTGCTCCTGAATCCTCTGTCTCTCACCTTGTGCTTTTGCCATTGTTGTCTTGGATTTTGGCAAGATCTCAAATGCAATTCTGTTAGACTTTATGTTTATTAGATTCAGTCTGTTTTTCTAGACGGTTGCTTTCTTAATGGTTCCCAACTGGTGATTCAGTGTACTCAATGACCTTCCAAGTCATGTTGATATTTTAAATTTTCGCTCATAACGTAAGCTAAATAATCTTTAATGTTGGCTTTGATTATTTAACTTATCTGAGAGTTACTTAGAAGAGCATTTGCTAAAATATATAAACTATTGGTTTCTAGTTTTATTGTATTATAGGAAGAGAACATGATGGTCATGTATTTACTTTTTGGAACCTATTAGTCTTTCCTTTGTAGCGCCACGTTGTCAATTTTTACGTAAGTTCTATGACAAGAACTGTATTCTACTGCAGGGCACACAACTCCACATTCATCTCTTAAATCAAGCTTGCTGGGTGGTGGTTTCAAATACTTTTCGTATTTAATGTGCTTTCTGTTTGACTAATGTGTCAAATTTGAGATAAGTTTGTCAAGGTTTTCTAAACATCTTCCAAGGTCTTGTTTTTAATCAAATGCTCTTAGTTTTTCTATGTTTCTGCTTTTTGTGTTTCGCTATGTGGTTTGGTGCATAAAGATTTATAGCCGTTGTCTCTTTTCAATGGAGAGAGAGAGACCTTTTTAATTACTACAAAATATTCTTCCTTATTTTCCTTAATTCATGCCATTGAAAAATGTTGAACAAGACACGGAGAACAATCTGTAATAGAGCTCTCTGAGCTATTAATTAATAACATGTGGGCATAAATATGTAACCTGTTTTCTATCCGCCATCCGCAAAACACTCCCCTCCTCTAGGGAAGTATATAATGATTTGACTCTATGATATCTGTGCCTGGTTATTTTGAACAAGTAGAGGAGGAGACGGAGAAGGGAAGGAAAGTGACACGGGGACAGACGGGCACATGTGAGAAGGAGCCAGGGAGGGTGAGCAGGAGTCAGCAGCACTAACATGTATCATCTTTCTATCTCAACATGATGGCTGGATAAGCCCTCTTGCAGAGTCCAGGGCTGTCTAGGTCATACCCCCTGCTGACAGCTGCAGGTGGCTCAGAGTTTATTAGACCCAGAATGAGAAGGCTTTAGTTAAAATCCTGGTTCTGACATTTATAAGCTTTCTGCCCTTGGGCAAGTCACATTAACTCAGCGAGCCTGAGGTTTTCTGTATCTGGAAAATCACATGGTCATACCTACACGAGACAGAAGTCCTGGGGACTATTTAAGATACTGCATGTGCAAATGTCTAGACGATCCATCCATCACCGTCACCACTGAAAAGTATTAATAAAATACTTTGTAAAGCAACTTTCTGGGTAAAATAATTTAGACTTGCGGAATGGTCTCTGCACACCAGGAATTTACTATTTATGAACTCCAAGTCCATGCTAGAGTGGTGGGGAAAGGAATACACAGAAGAAGCCACACACCACGAAGGAGCCCCCACTCCATGGTGCCTTCCTGAGCTCCAGTGGACATAATCCTGTGACCAGAGCCTTGGCTGAAGCAAGTGGAGGGTGCAGAGTTCTCAGGGGGAAGTTAAGAAAGCCTGAGTCCAGGAAAGGGAGACTTTCAACAGTTGGGGGAAGAAGAGCAATTATGTACTGAGGATGGTCCATGGGCGGTGATGGATCTTGAAAGGATGGGACCTACTGAGAGCCAGGGTGAAAGGTCCAGGTCCAACCTCAAGGATGCGTCTGACTGCGGCAGATGCTCCCTCTCTGAAGGATGATTCTGTGTGTGTGTGTGTGTGTGTGTGTGTGGTGTGCAAGTGCCTGGTACCAGGAGTATTGGAGATCTCAGAGCAGGACATGTGGGAAGGAAGTAGGGCTGGGAATAGTGATTTCCATGTAAATACAAGGCATAAGTTCCAGGAGGCCTTCAGAGATAATTTGCAGGGAGCAAGAACTTACCCTGCCAGCTTCCCACAGGCACGGCGGAAACCAATTAACCCTCACAAAGTGCACGGCACACAGAGAGTTAAGATATCACACTAGACTAAAGCATTAATGCTCAGTACCACTGGGGTTCCCAGCTAGTGGCCCACAAGCCAAGGCCTCCTTGCTATACAATAGTACTTGGTCAAACAGTGTTTTCCTGTTCCCTCTCTCCTTTGCCTTCACTTGGGAACAAAGGGTCTCAGAAAGTCATCTGATCCGGCTTCTAGATTCTAGGCAGGGTGTGCCGAGACCATTCCAGGAAAAAAGCAGCATCTTCCTGACCTAAATGAAGGTGCTGTCTTGACCTGGGATAGAACAAATGACATTTGTCTACACTTTTAGATAAATTTCAGAAGCTTGAACTCAAGGCAGAGCTTCAGCAATGGCCTCTGGCCTTGGAGACCAGTGTTCTGTGTTTCCATGTGGACGGGCAGTGGTCTGAGTGTTAGAACCTCGTTTGCAGAATCAGTGAAAGGCAGATGCAGGGAGAGGAAGAATCCCCTCCCATCACAGGCTGTGAGCTTGAATGGCTCCAGTAGCCACATAATGGAAATGAGAGTTGAGGCAGTGAAGTGGCCGGTCTGTGGTCCCCAGGTTCCCCCAGCCCAGAGGGTGGGGGAGAACCCAGGCCTGGACTCTGGTCCCATGTCCAGCTACAGTACCACACTGTCCTCCCAGCATCCTTGGTTTTCTTTTCTTTCTTTCTTTCCTTTTTTTTTTGTTTTTTGTTTTTTGTTTTGTTTTGTTTTAGTGCTGCACCTGTGACATACGGAAGTTCCTGGGTTAGAGGTCGAATCACAGCTGCAGCTGCTGGCCTATACCATAGCAACACTGGATCCTTAACCCACTGATCAAGGCTAGGGGTTGAACCTGCATCCTCACAGATACTACATAGGGTTCTTAACCCACTGAGCCACAACGGGAACTCCTCATCCTCAGTTTTTGTTTTTGTTTTTTTGCTTTTTAGAGCCACAGGTGCGGCATATGGAGGTTCCCAGGCAAGGGGGATGAATTGGAGCTGCAGGCACAGGAACGAAGGATCCAAGCCACATCTGTGACCTACATCACAGCTCCTGGCAAGGCCAGATCCTTAACCCACTAAGCAAGCCCAGGGATCGAACCTGCCACCTCATGGTTCCTGGTTGGATTCATTTCAGCTGCGCCACAACAGGAACTCCCGTCCTCAGTTTTAAAAGTGACAACTCCAAACATCTGCATTTAGGATTGTCAGCAATCCCAACTCCATCTGGAGTCTGTCAATCCTGGAGTGAGCCCGCCTGGAGCAAGGACTGGAGCTGACTGACTGCCCTGCTGGGCAGAGGGCCACGGTCATGGAGGCCGATCCCTTTCCCCTGTCTCCCCCACCCCTGCTCTTTATGCCCTGGTCACAGAGTGAAGACCGTGGTCCAGAAACATCTCAATGAGTCTGCTCTTTGCCAGAGAAGTTCAGCTTCCACTAGCTTTATAGTTGGGATGAGAACAGTCCTGAAAGACTCAACTCACCACTGCCCCCTGCTGCCTTCTCTAGGCAACTGTGGTCTCCAGCAGGAAAGGGAAGCTCTTACTAGAAAAATCCGCTTAGGGTTCTCTTGTTCCCCTAAAATCAGTCTCTCTCAGTTTCTCTAATGCCCCTCTGTCTCTGTCTCTCTTTGTCTGTCTGTCGGTGTCTATCTTTCTCTCTCTCTCATACACACACACACACACACACACACACACACACACACACGATTAGAGCTGAATGAAAGGAAAACATAAAAGTTTGTAGAAAATTCTGCAAAGGCTGTAAAATCGCCAATTGGATTTTCGAGATGGATGGTTTCTCCCTAATTAGATCCTGCTGCCTTGTATAAACCAACTCTGCAGCTTTATCCCACCCTATAAAGCAATCCATTTTTCATTAGTCAGGTTTACAAATCATGCCCACGGTGCAAACGGAGCACAAATCGCCCTCACCTTTCCATCTGCTCTCAGATAACAATATGCCAATAAAAATACATGTGCATGACCGACCCGTAGCCTCATCGCCCAGAGCCCTCCCCGAGAGCTTCGGACCTCCAGCCCAAGGACAGGAGCAGAAATACAGGCTGGAAGGGCACCCGCACCTGCCGTTTGCAGCCTGATACCTTCTGGAAGAACAAGAGAGGGCAGCATTTTCCAGTATGGTCTGGGGTCTGTCTGCCTCAGGAACCCCAGGAAATTTGTGCTAAAATGCACATTCCTGGGCCCCCAAGGCAGAGTGATGTGGAGTCTCTCAGGGAGAGATTGGGGAATCTACCTTTTAACCCAGACTCTCTGGCCATTCTGAAGCAAGCCAGCATTCAAGAGCTCGGCAGCTAAGGCACCAGTGGAGCTCAGGGCCACCGGCCTTACATATAGGATGCTTTAATCGCTGCCCACCCAGGAGGCAAGGCCAAGGAAATGAGGACCCTCCCCCCATCACATCACAGAACAGCAGTTCTCAGGATTGTGTCAGGCACCAGGTGTCACAGACAGGGCTGCCTGACAGGCTGTGAGCCACTTTCCCCCCTGGTCTGGACACCCTCTCGGAGCTGAGGAAAATCAGTCTAGACAGAAAGCCGCAGGAGCTGCAATTTAAGGGCCTCCTTGCTCTGGAGAAACTGTCTGAGGCTTGAATCAATCAGCTGGACCAGGAAAGACCGTGCAGAGGAGGAACTGATCCCAAAGAGCAGGCAGGGAGGTTTGCCAAGCCTGTCAAGGCCAAGGGTGGTCCACTGAGGATGCCGCACAGGCGGCCTGGGGGGCGTTCCCAGGCTACGAGCCGCAGAGGATAGAGATGGAGCTGCCTTTGATCTAGAAAGCACTTTTCTTCAAAGAGCTCAAAGCACTCTCCAGACACAGCCTAATCCACTCTTACCCCCAGCCTTGGGGTTAGATCTTGGCAAGGAATCAATCAGGTCAATTCATCTAGCAGATGCCAACTCTGGTCAAGTTTAGAATCCCTCAGGATGTTTCATAAATGCGGACTTGGAGCCCCCAAGCCAAGGGCACGGGGCCCTCCTGGGTTGGGGTCCCCATTCTGGTCCAAGGGCCGAAGCTACTGTTGCCTCAGACAGCATCATTCTCCATCTGGACAGCGCCAGCTTTTTTCCAGACCAAAGTCACTAGGCAGGTTGCTTTCTCTGGCTAAGGAATTCATGCATGTGATGGCCGGAAGGTCTTCCTCATGCCAAGCTCTGCCTCCCGAGGGGGAAGGGGAGGTTCTTTAAGCTTCGGCATGGTGCATGCAGAGAAGAGCCGTTTGCTTGCAGTTGGATCCCCTCCTCCTTGGAGGGAAGTGGAGGTGCAGAGGGAGTGTACTCCGCTCTGGAGGGGCAGAGGGGAGCTGGGCTTTAACTCGAGGCCACCGCATTCAACCTTGTCCCGCGCCCTGCCCCACTGGGCTGTGGCTGTTTCCCACTGGACCCGCACCAAACACTGAACCCAGATTCCAGCTCAGATCTGAGATGTTCTCGGCTTCTGCCCCCAAGGACAAGACGGTGGGAGGTGGAACTTCCCAGACTCGCCTCCTGGCCCTCCTCCCAAATGCAGGGTCAGAAATTAAAACCCGCGGCAGTGAGAAAAGGCCCCGGGTTGTCTGACATGGCCCAGAACCCGGGTGCCCTGACATCAGCTTTGGGATGCCAATCCCAAGCACTGCCTGGATGTGACCTTGGAGGCTGCTGGGATGGGGGACTCTCCCCCACTCTGCAGCGAACCTGTAACCCCGAGGGGCACGGGCAGTCTGGGGAGCTGGGGCCAGGACTCCTCCCAGATCAGTCGTATTTCTCTGGGTACCGTGGGAGGAATACATGAGGCGTGTGGCTCAGAAACGGAGGAGGAAGCCAAGGCCGCTGCTGCCAATGGCAACGCTGTCTAATTGTCTAGTGTTTCGACAGCACAGGGATTCTCTAATCAGCTTTGCAGCGGCATTTTTATGGCTCTGCCTCCTTGGTCTGATCATAAACTCCTTAAAGATGGGCCTCTGTGTAGTGTGTGCTTAGTTCAACCTGGCACTGAGTCAGTGCCTGTGACACGCCAGCTACTGGTCGCACGCAACTGTTCCCCAGTGCCCAGCCCAGGGCAGCACATGGCAGTCAAGCCTCAGTGCGTCTCTGGAACAGTGCTTGTTTCCCAGATGCAGCGACATGTTAGCCCCTGTGCCAAAAAGCCAGCTTGTAGAGGAGCCTGAGAGATGCCCCAAGATCCCCTGACTCCAGCCTGAATCAAACCATTCCCCAGCCCTTCCTTCCTCCTCCACCACCAACCAGAGTGCGCCCTCACCCCAAACAACCTGAACCCCAGCTTGTCTCCTAGATGTCCTGGGAACCGTTGGCCTCAGCCTGAGCCATTTGGAAAGCCCCCCACCTAATCATTCTGTAACCCCATGGGGGTTCCAGTTTCTTCTTTGACTTTTGAGCTGCAAGGATCTCTAGGGATCACGTGGTCCAGGAACAACCTGGAAGCAGGATGTGACCAACTCTTTTCTTTCTTTAACAGAAGAGAAGAGAACACAAATGACTCTAACAGAAACCCTCGGAGGCCGTCACAGCTAATGAGGGTGAGCACATTTCATGAAAATCTTGAGTAATTCACACAAATGAGTGTGTGGGAGCCGCAAAGTCAAGCGCATTTCTTCTGGTGAGTCATGATCAGAAAGTCTGAGAAACCCAATCCCATTCTTGAATGTTGCCAGTAAGGAAACGGATGCTCAGAGAAGTGAAGCAAGCTGCCTGGGGTTACACAGCTGGTTAGCAGCAGGGCCCAGGCAGGATCTTGGGTGGCTCCCATCTCCTGCTTCAGGGCTCTGCTCAGCCTAGGCCTCTGGTTCTGCACTCGGAGGACACCCTGAAAAGGCACTGCCAGAGGGACCCCCAAGCCCACCTGAGCTCCCCAGCTGGAAGCTGGCTTTGCCAGCTGACCGGGGCAGGTGTGGTTGCAGGGCCAGAACACTTGGCTGAGCTAATTTTGCCCATACAGCCGAGAGTGACTTTGACTTTCATCTCAAGGACTTTTAAACCATCATTAAGTGGGGAGAAAAGCACCAATGGAGGCCACTGGGAGATGGACTAAGGGCTAAGAGGCTCTGGGGCAGGCTTTTCCCTGTGAGGGTGCAGGCCAGCAGCGGAGCTCCCTGCAGATGAGATTCAGGCCCTGAGCTGCATCACTGCAGCCATTCAGGCCCTCGCCTCCTTAGGGAACAAGGAAGCCATCCCCTCTGGAGGGGTCACCTGACTTTCCCTGTGGCTCCTCGGGGTGATCGATGCTGGGCTCAGAGAGGAGGGGTGGCAAGGGGCAGAAAATAATCCAGCCCCTCATTTTACAGGTGGGAAAACCAAGGCTCAGAGAAGCCTAGGGGCTAGAACCAGGTCACCAAGCTAGCTGGAATGCAGATTCGGTGGGGCTGGGGCGAGGCCTGAGACCCTGCATTCCTGGGATGCTGCCAGGTGATGCCGCTGCTGATGCTGCTGGTCCACGCACTAGACTTTGACAGCAAAGCTCCACATCGTGTCGTCTGGGAGAGTGAAGGAGCCTTATGCTTCACCTCAAACTCTCCACTTGGCCAGACACACCCTCCAAGACTCACACACGTACTTATTTAAAGTAATAACAAATGGCACTATTTTACCATTCATCGAATGCTTACTACGTGCCAGCATGCTTCCAAATCCTCACAAGTCAATGAGATGGATACTATTACCATCCCTGTCTTACAGGTAAGGAAGTTGCCGCTCAGAGAGGTTAAGTAACTTGGCCTAAGTCACACAGGAAGTAGCAGAGCCAAGATTCAAACCTGGCTCTGTCTGACCTACCGCTCCTCTCATCAACCCTTCCTCTCCGCGAGCCTTGGCAGCCCTGCCCCAGAATCTTCCTGCTACACCTCTGAATGGGGCCTTCCTGCCCCAAGACAGGTTGAGGGGTTTCTAATGGGTCTTGGGTGCCAGGCTATTTCACTGTGAATCCTGGCTCTGGCCCTTACTTGCTGTGTGTTGTGGGGCATGTTACGCATTCAGGGCCTCGGTTTCCTCATCTGTACAATGTGTATAATGATAAAGAGTCCACGTGACCTAGTGTAGACTACGTATTTAGGATAGAGCCCAGCCTAGTACCTGTGAGCGAGGGCTTAGGAACATATACATATGATGACAGTCGCAGGGCCTCGGCCCCCTCTGGCATCACAGCATATAAGGCAGAAGAGACATTTCTGGTTTTCATGCATCTGAGACCGGTACCCACTTTTTCAGGGCGCACTCCAGCTCGTTCTTCTCTTCATGGGCTTCTTGGAGCTGCAAGAAGATTCTGGTCAGGAAATCCTCAAAGTTGGACAGCAAGTGAGGTTCATCCTTCTTCAGCTGCAGCCAGAGCTGCTTGACGTCACTTTCACTGTGAGAGAAGAATGAGCATGAATGTGGGAGCGTGGAAACGAGGCTTGATGGGACACACAGAGGCCCCAGCTGTGACCCTACAGCCAGAACATCACTGTCATGGCCGTCAGTGTGGTGACAGCAGCGACTGCCCCTTACCAGATGCCTGCTGCCTGCTGCCTGCTTTACGCATCCTTGCTCATTTGCTCTCCAGGAACCTGGGGCAGGTGCATCTATCACCCCTGTTTATGGTGAGGATGAAGATGAAGAGATGAGTGAACGGTCTCAGATCACTTAGCAGGCAAGTGATGGAGCCAGGAGTCAAACTTGGGCCTGTCTGGTCCTGTGCTGGTTTCCTTAAAGGCCACATTTGCCTGTTCTGTTCCATCTCCCTGGACCAGCTAGTGGTTCCGAGCACCCACAGCCGTGGGCCAGGAGCATCTCTGAACACCAGGAACAAGTGGGAGGATGACGGCCTGGAGCTTGTGAGGACAGACGCTGTGGAGCTGAAGGAGAGAGCCTGTCGCCCCAGGAAGGACAGTCCCCACAGCTGAGAGGGAACGATGTGCCCTCTGATGGATGGCAGAAAGCAATTGTCACCGCAGGGAGTAGAAGGGAAGATTGCAGCGCCCCACTGGGGCCTGGAGGCGGCAGGCGTGACTGACAGGCGAGAGGAAGGGAAGGAGCAGGTCTGGCAGATGCGTGTGCGCACACGGAAAGACCAATGCAGAGGCCGGAGGGTCGAGGGCCAGCAGAGACACAGACACAGAGGGCTCTGCGGGGCTCATGCGGGCATGCTCAGCAGAGGAGACACTCGGGGTTATGCGGATCAGGGAGGGGAGGGACGGGGTTGGGGACACATCATGGACATTGCTCTCCCTCTGGAGAAACTTAATAATCTACTGTCAGTGCCCAAGCTGAGCCAGAGAGCCACCTGATTTACACTCTATTAAATTCTAAATCTACTATGATCTGAAGGTAGCCACCACCAGGGATCCTCAGGATAAAGACTGAAATCCTTTGTGCCTGTGTAACAAGCACTATATTGGAGGAATTTTGCTGAAAAATGATACCTGATAGTGCCATGTTAGCAGTGTGTCTGGGGCATAGATATTACTCTCTGTACCCAACAGAGAAGAGGCCCACTGAGGAATGAACCTACCTCCGTCAGTTGTCCGACCATCTGTCCAAACATCCCTCCCTCCCTATTACCTTCCCTCGTTCCAATCTATCCAAACATCCATGAACTCATCTGGACCAACCATCCATTCACATCCATCCACCCACCCACCCATTCATCTATCCATCCACCTCTCCATCCATCTACCCACCTACCCATTAATCCATCCATACATCACCTCTCCATCCATCTATCTACCCATCCATTCATCTACCCATCCACTCATCCATTAATCCATCCATCCACCCAGCCACCCATTTATCTATCTACCCACCCATCCACCCACTCATTCATCCATCCATCCACTCATCCATTTATTCACCTATTCTCCCACCCATTAATCCATCCATCCAGTCATCCACACTTCTATCCAACCATCCACCCACCCACCCATTAATACATCCATCCATCCACCTCTCCGTCCATCTCTCCACCCATCCATTCATCTACCCATCCACTCATCCATTAATCCATCCACCCAGCCACCCCCGTTTATCCATCTGTTTGCCCATCCACCCACCCATTCATCCATATATCTACTTTTCCATCCATCCATCCACCAATCCATTTATCCACCCATCCATCCAACCATTCATCCATCCTCCCAGCCACCCATCCAGCTATCCTTCTACCCACCCATCCACCCAAAAAGTATTTATTATTTGTTGAAAATCTAGCACTCAACTGGATGACATGAGAGATCTGGGAAACAAAAGAAGGGGAGATAGAGAGCCTCTCTGTTTTCCAGAGTGAGTTCCATTTTCTCCACACAGAACATGTGGCTATCTGCTCTACTGCACCACAGAAACAATGGCGATGGAACAAAGAATTCAGAGATAAAAGGGTCTCAGGTAGATACAACCCTGACCTCCCATCACTGCGGCAGCTTGCCCCATCAAGAAGTAAATGCATCATAAAATCAAGATCTACCTCGCTGGCCCTAATCTGTTCCCATCTCCTAGGTTCCTGTTGGAGCCTGGCAGAAGCCAATCGGGCTGGAGCCTCCAGTGGGATGTGCAGACCCACCTGACACTCTTCCAAACCTCTCTGAAACACCTACTAGTCAAGGCCACATCATCTCCCTTGAGATTTCTGGAGAAGGGACAAATCTTTTAACCCTGCACAAAACATAAACCAAGGCCTATAGCTGCCAAATCACTCAGCCCGTCGGAGCAGCAAGAAAAGCTGGGAGTCTAGCACTTGGGGACCATGCCAAGGCCACTCATCGTGGAAGGATTTAGGGGTGCAGGGCAAGAAGGGCTTCTGGGAGGTCAGTCTATCCATCTCCCTGCTTCCAGAACAACACAAACCATCTTGGTCGGTGAAATCCTTAAAGACCTCTGAAGTCTTCACAGGCTCCTCCATCCCCTCCTCCACGGTCCTATGGGTGGACGATTTCCCGCACGCTGCAGCATAAGCCCACTCCCTTCTTGTTTAACCTTGGTGACAATGGCAAGGGCTGGGCACCACCATCTGTGGGTCAGGCTTTTGTAGGCAGCTCTCAGAGACTTCTCATCTGCAGGCCAGCTGTGTTGCGCACAGGCCTTTGACAAAGATGAACTCTGATGTGAGAGTCCTGCCTGGAAGGCGGCTGCCCCGGATGTGATGGGCCGGTGGAGGAGTACCTCTCTTTTGTGACAGTCCTTTGGCTTGCCCACACCACCCTCTCCTGCCCCGTCCCCCAGGAGGAGGCTTCACGGTGTTGCTGGCCTGGGCCCTGTGCCATGGCCTTGTTCTTGGAGCAGCCAGGTCAGCTGTCCCTTCTGGGCTGCACAGGCTCTCACCAGCCTTTCTCAGCTTGGGCACAACCTTAAAGGTTCTTGGAGTTATACATACTTTCTTGCTCTGCGCATGGTATGAACGCCCCTCTCTCCTGCTTCTTCTTTATTGCCCCCCTAGCAGCCCCCCAGTCTCTCTTCTTCCTGAGCTCCAGACACATCACCTCCAGTAATCAGGGCAGCTCCACTCTCCACTCCTCAGGAAACACACACCCAACACAAGACCTGGAGACTCCAACACGAAGAGGCAAAAGGTGATGGGAACGTGGGTAGAAGTTCCTTCATGTTTTTCAGGCCACTGTCTCGTTTCTGCCAGCTACAGCATCACTTTATTTCTTTTTAAATGTCTGGGCTTAAATCTATGTGTCTCTCTCTAGCCCAAACACTTTTTGCAATCAGTCAATCAATCAATCAATAAATAGGGGTATTGTGTTTTGTTTGAAATTGCAGCCATCTAAAATTGTCAGTTGAGAGGTTCCCACTGTGGCTCAGCAGGTTAAGACCCTGACATAGTGCCCATGAGAATTTGGGTTCAATAGCTCAGTGGGTTAAGGATCTGGCATTGCTGCAAGCTGCAGCATAGGTCACAGGTGCAGCTCAGATCTGGAGTTGCTGTGCCAATGGTGTAGGCTGGCATCTGCAGCTCTGATTCAATCCCTAGCCCAGGAACTTCCACGTGCTACAGGTGCAGCCCTAAAAAGCAAAAAGAAAAAAAAAAGAAAAAAATTTGTCAGCTGAGCTTCTGATTATCTGAGGTATGAGCTGGTAAAAACTGGTTCACTTCCCACCTTGGCTTCCATACCCTGTGTGGTTTGGCTCAGGATCTGACATGCAGATGCATCCACGTAAGTGGCCTTTCCCAAGAGCTGCAGCCCCAGGGGCCCAATGGAGGTGGAGGTGCTGGTGAGCTGATGGTGACAGGAAGCTTAGGCAAAACTCTCTGAAAACACTCAAGGCCTGGCCCAGCCCCCTGATGGGTGAGCCCCCCTCAGGGAGTGAGGCCGAGCCTAGGACTGTGCTGATTGCGTGGAGCAGGGGGTGAGGAAGAAGTTGGAGAGCAGGGGAGAGGCGTGTTTCCCATGAAAATAATGTAAGAAGCAGAGGCAGTGCCCTAGGCAGGTCACGCAGATGGGCCACGGCCAAGGGCAGGCTGCATGGAGGGAGTGGCCAAGCTGGAAGCAAGGAGCCAGGGCCAGACTGAGTGCTCAGTAAGCGTTAATGGTTGACCAGGGCGGATGAAGAAGTGACTCCTCGGCTGGGCTCCGTGCCCCGAATGACAGTCACCACTTACTCTTCCAAAACCTTTTGGGCTCCGAGCCTGTCCATCAGCCTCTGGAACTGGGCTTCCTCATCTTCATCCATGTCACCAGGGTCCTCGTCCCCTCTCGACTGATACACCTTCTCTGTCTGGAGCTGGGCCGCCTCCTCAGCGTCATCGTCCTGACTGGGTTTATTCTGGCTGAAGAAGAAGTGACCTGGGAGATGCACGGGCACAGCTCGGGGTTAGGCAACTCACCCGGGGAGACCTTGGCCTGCTCAGTGGTCAGGCATCACCTGAGCTTCAGCTGAGAGAAGAGACAGGCAGACCCCCGCTAACAAAGATCCTTGGGTACCATGCGGTGGATTTCCTACTTTGGTGAAATTCTGCCAGAGATGCTAGAACCCAGGAAAGGCAGGGGGCATGACAGGGACCACAGCACCTTTGTGGTTCGCATTCCTTTCGACTCTGGCTTGGAACTGTCTCTTCATTGATTCCATCTCTAAACAAGCCCCTCCCTCGCACTCCAGCAGCCTGACTGCTGCTGCTGTCTTATCACCTAGTCCTCCTACCCCCGGCATCACTGGGCTGCACATTTACAAGTCAAGAAAAATTCCTGAAGGCCAAGAAAGGCATCAGGTACTTCTAAGGCAGTATCTGGCCTCTTGCGTGAGGCTGATTTATCTGGCCTGTATTTGCTCTAATCAGTAGCTGGTCACTATGGGAGCTGAGAGTATATCTCGTTTATCTTGTTCTCGGATTTCAGCTCTTTTTCCTCCTTGTTACCTTGAGAATGACTGGTCCATCCAAACCCTTTACAAATTCTTTTGAAAGCTGGTGCCCTTCAACCTGGAAGACTGGTGGACATCAACTGCTCTGTGGTCCACAGGCATCTCGGCAGAAAAGCAGAGCCCGCCCATCCCATCTCCGCTGCCCCTCTCATGCCGAGCCTTCCTCCAGAGCTTCTCTGCTGGCTCCTTGCCACTCTCCAGTCGGAGGGGACCTGGCAGTGATAGCGCGATGGGCACCCAAGGAGCAGGGGTGTGCATAGTGGAGGAGGACATGAGAAAAGACGCCCAGATGACCCACTACCTGGAAACTTTGGGAGGCAGGAAATCGTGTGCTACTCAGGCCCTCAGAGCTGGAGGTGCTTACATAGCTTGAGGTCAACCCATAGCCTGGGGCCCCAGCCTCCATCAGCACTTACTGAATCCAGTGGTGAACTCCCCTGGGGTCAGAAAGCCATTGCCGTCAGCATCCAGGGCATCGAACACATCCTCCAAGTCCTCCAGGCTGAGGGGCAACTCCTTATGGAGCCTCTGCAAACAATCCAGACCGGGTGCTGGTTAACACTGCTCAGCACAGAAGGCTGCCTGGGGGCAGCAGCGCCTTCTGCCACCCCCCCCACAAAAAAAGCCAGAAGCAAGTTTCTGAAGACGGCTTCACCATCCTTCTCCTCTCCTGAATATTAGGACAGCCACCATCTAGCGGTGCCTACTAAAGTGCCAGGCAATTTGCCGGGTGATTTATAAATAAATAAATATGTGTATGTGATTGCCCTCATCATGTATAATTTCTTACAGACATATATTTGCATTTCATTCTGATGCCAATCATTTGAAGTGGGCATCCTTTTCCCTATTTTACAGATGAAGTTAGATGATCCGTCCCGAGGTTGCCGAGCCAGTCAGTGACAGTGCCAGGGTCAAACCCAGGTCTGAGTCCAAAGCTGGCACAACTATAAAGGACCAGAACCTGAAATGGGACTGAATCTGTTTAGGATCAGACCTTCCCGACATGGTGCAGGTCAAGATTAATGAGATCATGAATGTAGAGAATAGGACACGACGCCTGGCACAGAGAAACCGTTCAGTGAGGAGTATCGGGAGGCAGAGAAAGTGAGTGAGGTTGGGAGATGGGGGAGCAGGTCCACTGACCCCTCGCCAGGGTCACTCAGTGTGTGAATGGCGTAGCCAGATTTCGCAATGCTCTTCCCTGTCTACCCAAGCCTTCCCTCTGCCACGCCACCTCCCCTGTCACCATGCACGTGTGGGTCACACTCGCAGAGGCTTCCCTGATGGAGGCCACTCCTGTCCCAGGGCTGCAGTTTCTGTGAACACACATTTTGGTCCTTGAGCTCCTGGAGGATGCAGGACAAGGTCCTTCCCCGTGCGTGAGCTGTACCCATCACACCAGCCTGCGCTCCAGCCCTGCTCCTCCTGCTTCCCAACTCATTCCCCGGAGTATCTGCATCTTCAAGGGGAACTGGCTGAGAGGATGCGTGAGGTCACTGGACCTGCGCCCTGTCCTGGGGCTGACCTGGACCACACAGGGAGAGAAGGGCAGGAGCAAAGTGGTTGGGCTGTGGACACTTCTGTCTGGCCTCTGCCTGATGCGCGGTGGCCTCAGGCCCAGGCTAATTTGCATCCCGGAAGCAGGTGCCCTCTCACACCCTAATCATCAGTATCGCCCAGTGAAGCCTCCTCAGGGGAGCTCGTTAGAGTCCAGCTGACCCTCCCCATTCCTCCCAGTGACCCCAAGGACAGGTGCACAAAATTGCTGAGTGAAAGTGACTGACAGCTGAAGGCAATGCACTTGGGCCACAGGAAGGAAGGAAGGTAGATACCCACCTGGACAGTACAAAGGAGCTGGCAGGTGTGCAAGCCCATAACTCACAAGACATTGAGTTTGATCCTCCGGCAGCTTTCTAGCTGATCAGCCAGAAGGTTTACTTTGGCAGATACGTGCAATAAGGGAGACAACGGTGCCTTACAAAGGTGGGGAGACAGGATGATGAGGAAGCCATTTAGAACCTCTGAATTAAATATGAATGAGTTCTTTTTTTAAACAAAGGAAGGAGAGTGAGCCTGTGTGCAGAGATTCTAGAAGTACCTCTGCTGAGCAAACAGCAGAATCTCTGGCTTCTCAACAATCCATAAATCAGCTGGCTCAAAGCCACAGGTGGAGAATTCGGGGCAAGGATGCAGTCAGTTCTGCAAGCAGGAAGTTCATTAGCTCCATTTGAAGCCAAAGGCATCACATCAGAAAGAAGATTCCAGTCCCTTCCTCAGAAGAACCCTTCCCTCCTCCTGCCCTCAGCCTGAACATGATTCTGAACTTGGACCCAGGAGTGGACCCAGAAATGGGCTAGAAGGAGTTGCAGGCAGCAGGCCCCTCCACTTGCCACACGTGGGTGGGTGCCCTTCCTCTGGTAAGCATCATCCAGGACAGTCTAGGTCAGGTGCCATTCCTGAATCCAACAACTCTTCTGACCCCAAGTCCTTCCCCCAATCTCATCACACACCTAGGGAGTTCCCTGGTGGTCCAGTAGTTAAGACCTGGTGCTTTCATCGCTATGGCTTGAGTTTGATCTTTTGACTGGGACTGAGCTCCCACATCAAGCAGCTGCACGGATCAGTCAAAGGGTGAAAAAAAAAAAAGATGAAAATCCCTTGCTTTCTGGTCTCTGTTTAAA
Source organism: Phacochoerus africanus (assembly GCF_016906955.1). Lineage (NCBI taxonomy): Eukaryota > Metazoa > Chordata > Mammalia > Artiodactyla > Suidae > Phacochoerus > Phacochoerus africanus. The sequence goes on along the minus strand of NC_062550.1, from coordinate 70,353,568 downwards.
TTGGCTTCCTCTTCCTTCCACCACTGAAGACAGGAAGGGCGATGTTATAGCCTGCAAGCCATCCTCGCCCTTTGCCTCCTGGCAAATTAGCTGCACCTCCCAGAGGCCTTAACCTTTCTCCACTGGCCTTACTTGAAAAATCCCTTAGTCTTTTTTTTTTTTTTTTTTGGTCTTTTTGCCTTTTCTAGGGCCACTCCCATGGCATATGGAGGTTCCCAGGCTAGGGGTCTAATCAGAGCTGTAGTCACCGGCCTACGCCAGAGCCGCAGCAACGCTAGATCCAAGCCGTGTCTGCGACCTACACCACAGCTCACGGCAACACCAGATCCTTAACCCACTGAGCAAGGCCAGAGATCAAACCCTCAACCTCATGGTTCCTAGTCAGATTCATTAACCACTGCGCCACCATGGGAACTCCTCCTTTAGTCTTACTAGTCATAATAATTGCTTATTTGTCTTTCTTCTCCAGGCCTGCAGGGCCATGTAAAACTGACTTATCCTGGCCTTGTCCCCTGGGTACCTCGTGCTGTCCACATCTCTAACGCAGTGAACCCAGCCAGGTGGAGGGGACGGGATTTTTCACTGTACGGTGCAGGAAACCTGAGGCTCTGAGGTCTGCCTAAAATCACAAGTGGTGGCCAGGCTGGGATAAAGAAGCAATCTTCCCTTCGGGGCTTCTGCTGTGGTTTAACAGTCCTTCGTTCATCCCTTCCTTAATTCCCTTCTCTCATTGCCATCCGACACCTGCCACCCTGAGGCTGCCTGGCCAGCACCACTGCACCAGCCTTCCAGAATCCTGCTTCACCTGTAGACTCTACCTCCCTTCCACTGCCATCTGCACGGGGAGGAGGGAGAGAGGGGAGGTGGGAGAAGCAGGCTCACCCTCTTCACCCTCCCCATGGCCCCGCCACCGCTTTACAACTCTCCGCTCCTTTAAAACCCTGGCCTCCCTCTGCCACCTTCCAGGTGACTCTAAATTCCTGTTTCTTGGCATCACATCCTCAGGATGCCTCTGTGGCCCTCAGCTTAGGCCAGCGATCCAGATTCTCCCCCACCAAACGCATTTGTCTGGTTCATACATCCCACCTCGGATTGGACCCCCCATTCTGATGGATGTGACTAGTGTCTATTCGTCTGCTCCTTCAGTGGCCTGGAAACTCTGGGAAGAGGGACCCCGTTCATTTTGGCTGACTATTGGGCTCCCAGGATCTGGCCCGATGCTGACAAACAGGGAGTATTTAGATACTTGTTGAATGAGCAAATAATAAATCAGTGGTTGGAGTGAGCACAGGGGGTCCCCCATCCACGGAGTGCTGGTCTGGACCCCACCCAGTCCAGATCCTGACTGCCCCACTGGGGATGCTCGGCAAGGTCTTATCAACTGGGGATTCCAGGGTCTAGAACCAGCAACCGTCCTGCAGCAGCAGCGCCCAGGGCGCAGGTTCCCAGAGCGGGGAAACACGCCATCTCCCGCTGCATCCCAGCCAGACCACCCCCCACCCCCACCCCGGCTTCCTGGTCACCAGCCCAAAGCATGTCTTAGGCACCTTGATGCCAATGGTTGCACAGCTTCGAACACATCTAGGGAAACACTCATTAAGGAGAAAACCGGAAGAGATCCACCTGTACAACCCGATTCAAGTCTCCCTCCTTCCAGCTTCCAAAGCGCCCTGTTCAGACCTCTGTCTCAGCGTCAACCACCGTCTTCCCTGAGGTAGTGCTCAGCCACAGCAAACATCAAGGGCAGGATGGGACTGGGGGCCTGGAGATGGGATTTACCCTGATTCGTGCCTTGATGTCTTGGTTGGGGCTGACGGCTGGGTGTAGACAGGTTTCTCAGCCTCTGCACTGTCGACATTCTGGGCTGGGGCCTTCTTGCTGGAGAGGGAGGTTGGGGAGGAACTGTCCTGTGCTTTATGAAGTTTTTCGCAGCAGCCCGTGGCATCTCCCTCTCCATTCATTTCACTCAAGCACGTCCCTCGACATGGCCAGCTGTCCTCTAAGAGGCAAAGTCACCCTCACTCACTGAGACGGGGCACAAACAACAGCAGCACCAACTGGACACAAATGGAAGGTGCCTTCTCCTGCAGAAATGCCCCTTCTTGATCCCTGAGGCTGAACAGATGGCTTGCCCTTGACATTCCAGGATGACGGTGTATCTGCTGAGGAAACAGGACGGGGGTTCCTCAAGATATTAAAAATGGAAATTCCATATGATCCAGCAACCCCACTTTGGGGTGCACACCCCAAATAACTGGAAGCAGGGACTCAAAGAATATTGGTACTGCCCGTTTCTAGCAGCATGATTCACATGCAGGTGATGGTCATTGTGGCTGGTGTGACGCAACCAGGGTGCCCATCGACAGACAAATGGATAAACAAAATGTGGTAAATAGGTACAATGGAATCTCACCCAGCCCCCCAAAGAGAGGAAATTCTTTTTTTTTTTTTGTCTTTTTTGATCCGCACCTGTGGCATATGGAGGTTCCCAGGCTAGGGGTCTAATTGCAGCTGTAGCTGCCGGCCACAGCCACAGCCACAGCAACACAGGATCCGAGCCATGTCTGCGACCTACACCACAGTTCATGGCAACACTGGATCCTTAACCCACTGGGTGAGGCCAGGGACAGAACCTGCGTCCCCATGGATACTGCTCGAGTTCATTAACCGCTGAGCCACGATGGGAACTCCAGAAATTCTGACATGTGTGCCCACGTGAAAACCTGAAGACAGCTTGCTAAGCAAAGCAAGGCAGACACAAAAGGACAGATCGTGTATGACCCCACTTGTCTGAGGCCCCCCAGAGGAGTCATATCCACAGAGATGGAAAGGGGATGGATGATGGTACTGGGGGCTGGGGGAGGGGGTGGGGACAGAGTTTCAGTTTTGCAAAATAGGAAGAGTGCCAGAGATGGGTGGTGGTGATGTTTGCACAACAATGTGAAGGTCTTGAGAAGCACCCTAAGAGCCACTTAAAAATGGTGAAGATGGGAACTTTTGTTATGTGTGTTTTACCACAATTTAAAAACATCACAGTGTGATGGACCCTAGGGTTGGGTTAGGACTCAGGATACAAGCCCCCTCAACACACACACAGTGTGTGCATTTATGGAAGTATTTCCAGGTCCCAGCTCTGAGCTAAATGCTCAACACATTCGCCTAATTCTCTTGTAAGGCTGGGAGGTAGTTGTCAATAATTCACAGATGAGGAGCTGTGGCTTAGAGGGGTTAAGAGACTTACACAAATTCACACTAAAAGTCAATGGCGGGTTCAGGATGAAAACTCAGGTCAATTTCCCACAAAATTCTTGTTAACCTAGACCAGCAGGCATCCAGCTTCTGGAAGGGCCAGATGGCACACATCAGAGACTCTGCAGACCATTTGGGCTCCGTCTCAGCTTTGCAGGTCCCTTGGAAGCCGCTGAGGATGAAATGTGGAGGAAAGAGCGTGGCTGTGTTCCCATAACACAGTGCTCACAGAAGCAGAAGGCGGCAAGGTCTGGTTGGTTGGCCAGCTCCGAGATGGTTCTTAACAGTTTGGCTAAGCCGAGGGTTCCCGGCAGTGTTGGGAGCGGGTACTTAGCCCTGGTAGATAATCCTCTAAAAAAAATCCGGGAAATGGGGTTTATCAGGCTCTAGGTGTCTTCAGATTCTCCTGCCCATCCTGGGTCCATCCATCTCCCAACTGGAGGGGTCCCTCTGCACCCTCTCCAGCCTGGCCCTCCTGTGTCCTGCTGCCTCTCCCTGGGCCCTCCAGCCCACAACTCTGCTGTTCTAGGGGGCCCCTCCCTGCAAAGCAATCTTCACCCCATTCCTGCCTGGGGCATCTCCAAGGAACACATGGTGGGCTTTGTGAACTGGAGTTTGGCACTTGCTCTCTGCCTCTACATGGATTAAATCATGAGCTACCACAGCTGCCAACCTGCAGCACCCCCTGAGCAGAGCTCAGGGTGGAGACCAGGAGCGAGGCACCCTGTGCTCTGGGAAAACTGGAAGAACATATTTTTAGATATTTTAGATATTTTTAGATATTTTATTTAGATATTTTATTTAGATATTTTTTAGATATTTTAGATATGTTTAGGAGAAGATTTTTATGAGCCCACTTCTTGCACCTCCTCATACGTAGAAACATCAGTAAAACCCTTCATAATGACCGATGTCTGACTAATAGTAACCTTCACGAGACCAGCGGCAACCTTCTGGGAAACTCCCATTGCCTTTAACACATAATGTCCCGATATTTCCTCTTTCCTCTTTGGGACAGTATTTCAGAGCTGTCTGAAATATAGCAGCCCAGGCTATTTTTTTAAAAAACAAAAAGATGTCACAGTCATCTGTGAGTGCAGCCACTCCTAAGGGTAAGCTTGTGAGCCCTGAGGGAACTCAGGAAAGATACAAGGAAGACTGGCCCAAGATCTGAGATGCATATCAAAAGGGTGTTTCCAGTAAGCTCAGACCTTTGTGTCTTCCCATAGAAATGTGCTAAATTCCTTAACTTGAGAGATCTGGTTTTCTCTAAATCTTTTGTTCCTACTACCCGCCCTTTGTTGAAAAAGCTCCTCTATATCCCAGCTCCCCACTCCCCTCCCGGGAGCGGTTTCTCCTGAGATGCTGTCTCCCAGGCCCGAGTCCTAATTTTGTCCCAGCTAAAACTTAACTCAACTTTCAGGTTGCACTCTTTTTTAGGTTGACAGCGTCTGGGTGGAGCAGGGAGTGAAGTCTAGGGTCCCCTCTGAAACTCTGCACACACAGGTCAGGGTCATCCATCCACTGTCCAGTAGCAGGATGTTGCCCTGGAGCCCGAAAGGTGAGAAAGGGCAGTGGTGACCAGGTCTAAGGGGCCGGCCACAGACCACAGCCACGCATGCAGGAGTGACAGCGGCAGGCGGATGTCGGCTGGTCCTGCCAGGAGCACCAAGGGCACGTGGGCCTCAGAGAACCCAGGGGTGACTACCAGAGAGCGCCTCTCTTCCCACCTCTCCTTCCAGCCCCTCCTGCTCCAGAGGCGGCCCTGCGACAATACTGCTCTGGGCACTCTTCTCTCTGCATAGCATTCTCTCAGCCTGAAGAGCTGCACCTTTCCAATGCTTCATGGTCCATAGGCACAGAGAGACTTCAGGAAACTACAGCCGGAGGAGATTCATGCCAGGGACCTGCTGGTGGGATGTCTGTGCCCTCCTCTTCTGGCCTGGACCAGGGCTAAGGCTGGAGCAGATAAGGCTGGAGAGGGACATAGCTGACGGGCTGATGTTTCTGGCTTCATCCCAAGTTAAACACAAATGATTTCTTTCCAGTTTCTGCTCTGCAGTTTCAATTCAGAGCTCATCAAAGAGGGGGCTGGAGCGCAGGTTAGCAGGGGCGTATGTGGTGACAGTGCTGAGCTGCCCTGTGCCTGTGGCCCAGGGCTGTCCCTCAAGAGATGTGATTTCTCTTTTCTTTCCTTCCAGAGAATCACAAGGGAAGCATGCCATTAAAACCACCTCCTCCATGGATTTCCCCTTGTGGCTCAGTGGAAACGAACCCGACTAGGAACCATGAGGATGCAGGTTCAATTCCTGGCCTTGCTCAGTGGGTTAAGGATCCGGTGTTGCCGTGAGCTATGGTGTGGGTCACAGGTGGGGCTCGGATCCTGTGTTCCTCTGGCTGTAGTTTAGGCCGCCGGCTACAGCTCTGATTCGACTCCTAGCCTGGGAACTTGCATTTGCCATGGGTATGGCCCTAAAGTAGATGACAAAACACAAGAACGCCTCCTCCAACTACCACAGGCCAGAGAATGACCACAATGAACTCCCGGCTGGGGTTTGTCCAAGGTTTCCTCCAGGCACACTGAGGCTGGCCCTCCAGATGGGGTGACATCAGGAACGAGTTCCAGTGACAGAAATTTATCGGCGGGGGGGGGGGGGGGTCAGTCACTGAAAACCAGAGAGGCCCAGGCTCACTCGTGGGCTCAGCTGCCTCTGTTCCCACATCTTTCCCCTCAGTTTGTGCAGCAGCTACTGGACAGGGAAGAGCCTGGAAGAAGCCCAAACAGCCCACCCCTTGGGGCTGGGAGCGAAAGACCCAGTCATCAGGTCTCTGGGCCGCAGAGCAAGCACAGGGGAGACGGATACTCATGAGGGCATGCATTTCATTGCCCACTTTAGTGTACTCTGAAAAACCAGGCTGAAGAAAGAAGCCTGACCATCTCAGGTCTTCCTCCTCTGAGCACGGCTGTGTGCCCTCCAAATGCCCTTGACAGAGGGGAGGGCTGGGGGTGGGGGGCAGATGCTGTCACAGACTCCAGGGGAGCCATGCCTCCCTCACTCTTGTAGGGTGAAATCATGACTGCAGCATGAGACACTCAAGAGAGACACTGGCAAGAGCTCGAGAGGCACCAGACTGGGGCCGGGCCAACCACGTCCCCACGCAGCAAATCCGACCCAGTGCCTGTTTTCATAGAGCCAGCCAGCTCTGAACGGCCTTTATATGTTTCAGTGGTTGAAAAGAATATCAAAAGATGAAGATGTGGTGACACAGGAACACGACATTCAATGTCAAAGTCAGTGTCGGTAAAGACAACTGTTTGCGACGGGGCCACGCTCCCCTGTTTTCACACTGCCTGTGCTGCTGTAACAGAGAGGACCCTCCTCCAGGGCCCCCCCAAGGGGTGGGGGTGGGGGGCAGACCCGCCTGCATCCTCTGCTGTGGGTCCTCTCCGAAGTATCAGATAATGGTATCTGATGCCCATTTCCGGAGTTGTTTTACAGATGCTAAAACCCCCAAAGGGAAAATGCTACCTGCTCAGGACTTGCCTGGGTACCCCACCATCAGCCAATCAGGGAATCGTGCATGAGCTGACCACACACCCAGGGACATCCCCTCCCTCACCTGGCCTTTAAAAATTCTCCTAAAACCCATCAGGGAGTTCAGGTGTTTTGAGCAGTAGCCATCCTGCCCTCCGTTGGGCCCTGCAATAAACCCCGCACATCCCCGCGTCCTAGATTGGCTTTGCTGCACAGGCGAGCAGACCCAAGGGGGGTTCAGTCACTCTGCAACAGAGCTGAGAGCCGTGGCTCCTGGGGGGCACGGCCTGGCATGGCTCGGAGCTGTGTTGTAAAGCTACAAATCAGTGCCTCCCACCTTTGTTCCAGAAGGTTCTTGTCCATGTTTCATGGAAGTCACTTATGTTGCCGTCACCCTTTCCCACCCTCCCGGGGAGTGACAGCGTCAGACATCAGACGGAGAAGACAGCCCTGGAGTCTGACAGCAAGTAAAGGCCCGAAAAGGGATGAACCCAGGAGATCCGGCTCCCAGAGGAGTTTGGCTGACTCCTCCTTCCAGGACGGCGTAGACGGCCTCTTTTCTGTTAAAGATTTCACCTCTGGTCAGGCAGGTCCCAAGCCTGGAGAGGGAGAGCAGGTCGCTTACCTGCATGTCACTCCTGGCGATGAAGCCCTTGCCCCCAGCGTCGCAGGTCTGGAAGAACTCCTGTGCCTTCTTCAGCATGGCCAGCTCTGCTGGGGCGGGCTCCTGGTCCTCCTCCCGTGGCAGGTCATCCAGGGAGCCTGGAGAAAGCCCACTCCCTCGGGACCCCCGGCCGGGTCCCTGGGGTCTGTGGAGCACTCTCCTGTCGGGGGTGGCCATGCAGATCTGTCCGTTGCTTCCAGTCGTTACACGACCTGAACGTGGAGGATGAGAGAGAGAGAAGAGTGGGTGCGGTGGGGATGGAGGGAGGCTGGAAAAGGATGACAGGGGATGGGGACAAAGGGAAATGTGCTGTGACACTTCATAGATCAGCTGGTCCATCAGTGAGAAGATGGAAAGAAAGCAGACGTTTCCAGATTGAAAGGAGGCCAGAGGCATTCTCCCCATTTAATCAACAACAATGCGGATCCCAACAGACCAGCCACCATTTCTCGAGTGTTCACCTGGAGGCAGGTATCCCACCAACTGTGATGCACGACCTGGGCAGAACGGCTTACAGTCTCCCTGCTCCTGCCAGGATGGTGTCAAGGTCTCTGGCATCTAGTGGCACCTACCCGGCCCCCACTCAGCCCTCCCGGTCAATAGTCTTTCCTTACGTGTTTTCTCTTGCCAGGCCCCTGACGTCCTCCACCTTCCTGGAACCTGACACCCCCGCAGAGGTAAGTACAGATGAGGAAACCGAGTTTAGGGGAGGTGAGGGAATGGGATCAAGGTCTAGCAAAGGTAGGGACCTCCCAATCTACACTACACTGCCTTCCTGTCGTGGGTCCCACCTGTGGTCTTGCTCAGTCTCTTCATCCCCAGCTGATAATAACCTTAGTCACTTCCCAGAGGCACATCTTTCATTCATTCATTCATCCTCATCTCTTGACGGCCATCTGCTGAGCTGACACTGAGCTAGGCACACACGAATGCAGCATGGCCCCTGCCCTTCGGGATCGAGCTTCTAATGGTGAGATTTCAATCCTGCCGACCGAATGGAGGAAGGTGCTTTGGCTTAGGTCCCTCCTCTGTGTCCCTCAAAACAGACCGCACAGCAGGAACTAGTACTGGCCAGCTATGCGAGCTTAAGAGAGCTCTGAAGCCACTCTGGGGATGAGGAAGCCAGATCTCTCCATTCCAAGTCTGGTTTTCTCTGGCTCCCTGCTTTCCTGGCCCACGTTCCAGCCCTGGCATGAAAGAGGCAATCTCATGGTTCTAAAGGAGCCAGCTCTGAGTGCTGGCAGACAGGGACCATGTCTTACTTGATTTTAACCCTAGTTCCCAGCTCAGAATAAGGTACATGGTGAGTGCTCATGGACTGGTAAAGGAAGGAAGACCAATCTTTTGTAAATGCTTTGCAGGGAGGCCTGAAAACATTTGCATTTCAGTCAGATAGTTCTCTAGGTGGGATTTTTTTCATCTCATAAAGAATAAGCCCAGGAGTTCCTGTCATGGTGCAGCAGAAACGAATCCAACTAGGAACCATGGGAGTTCGATCCCTGGCCTCGCTCAGTGGGTTAAGAAGCCGGCATTGCCTTGAGTTGTGGTATAGGTCGTAGATGCAGCTCGGATCTGATGTTGCTGTGGCTGTGGAGTAGGCCAGCAACTACAGCTCCGATTTGACCCCTAGCCTGGGAACCTCCATATGCTGTGGGTGCGGTCCTAAAAAGGAAAAAAAAAAAAGAAGAAGAAGAAGTCCAGGAGTTTCTCCTGTGGCTCAGCAGTAACAAGCCTGACTAGTATCCATGAGGATTCAGGTCCAATCCCTGGCCTTGCTCAGTGGGTTAAGGATCTGGCGTTGCTATGGCTGTGGTGTAGGCCAGCGGCTGCAGCTCTGATTCAACCTCTAGCCTGGAAACTTCCATATGCTGCACCTGTGGCCCTAAAAAGCAAAAAAAGAATAAGTTGGGACTTTTTCCAGAAAATCATGGAATAACAGGGACTGAATTCATCTTCCTGCTGAAATAACTAAAAATCTGGATAAGATACATATTTCTAAATGGTTTTCAAGGCACTGGACATCAGGCAATGGAGATTCTTCAGCAGGGCCAGGATGAGGGCGAGTGGAGGGAGGCTCGATAAAAATCCATTGTATTTCTGTATACCAGCCACAAAAAGTTAAAATTGAAATAAAAATATCATTTATAGTAGCATCAAAAAAATGAAATACATAAGGATCTACCTGACAAAAAATGGGTAATCCTTATACACCAAGAGCTAGAAAATGCTGATGAGAGAAATTAAAAGAAGACCGAAATAAGTGGAGAGATACGCATGTTCATGGACTGGAAGACTCAATCCTATTAAGATGTCATTTCTCCTTAAATTCTCTTATAGATTCATCTCAATCCCAATCAAAATCCCAGCAGATTTTTAACACGCTGATCTAAAATTCATATGAAAAAGCAAAGGACCTAGAATAGCCAAAACCATGTTTTAAAAGAAACACAAAATTAGAAGGCAAACAGGACTTGATTTCAAGACATTATAAGGCTACAGTAATCAAGCCAGTGTGGTATTGGCATAAAGACAGAAAAATAGATAAATGAAACAGAATATAGAATAGAGAACCCAGAAATAGGCTCATACACAAAACTGATTTTTGACAAAGATACACAGGCAATCCAGCACAGGAAGGATAATCCTTCCAGCAAATGCTACTGGAATAATTGGATATCCATTGGCAAAAAAAAAAAATTCAGTTCATACCTTATACCAGGTACAAAAATCTACTCACAACAGATCATACGCCTAAACGGAAGATCTAAAATTATAAATTTTGAGAAGAAAACATCTTTGTGACCTTGGCTTAGTCAAATATTTCTCAGTACAATAGCAATAGCATAATCCAATAAAAAAAAAAAAACCTGATCAACTCACTTCATCAAAATCTAAAATTTCTGCTCTTTGAAAGATACCACTTAAGCTACAGAGAAAACATATTTGCAAGTCATATATCTGGATTTTGGTCCAAAGTGAATAAAGAGCTCTCAGAACTCATTAATAAGAAAATAAACAGTTAAAAAATTTTAATGGACAAACGTTTTACAGGCATTTCACCAAATGAGATATATGGATATCAAATAGCTACATGAAAATGTTCAACATTATTAGTCATAAGCGAAACACAATTTAAAACCACAATGAAATGCCACCATACTGTTGTGAGAATGGTTGAAATGAAAAAGACTGACCAAGTCTTAGCAAGGATGTGAAGACACGCATATGTTGCTTGGGAATGTACACAAAATCTACAGCCCCTTCAGAAAATACCTTGTGTTTCCCTAAAAAAGCCAAATAAACTTTTACCATCCTTTCCAGCCATCTCACTCCTAAGTATTTGCCCAAGAGAACAAATGCATGTGTCCATACAAAGACGTCTCCATGCAGCTTCATAGAAACTTTATTTGCAGCAGCCAAAGACAGCCCACATGTTCATCAGCAGGTGAACAGGTAAGACTGTGGTATAAATGCACACTGAGATGCTACTCTGCTTTGAAAGGAAGGAACTATGGACCAAGCGACAAACTGCGTGAAGCTCAAAGTAATCACATGCACGAAAGAAGCTGGACAAAGAGAGTACATCCTATTTGATTCCATTCATACAAAATTGTAGACAAAGAAGGCTATAGTGACAGGAAAGAGATAGGGGAGGGTGGGGAAGGGTGAAAAGAAGGGACTACAAATGGGCCAGAGGGCATTGGCACCAACCTGGATGCAACTAGAGATGCTCATACGAAGTGAAATAAGTCAGAAAGAGAAGGATGAATACCATAGGAGATCACTAATATGTAGAATCTAAAATACGCATGAATGAACCTATCTACAGAGCAAAAACAGACTCACAGGCATGGAGAACAGACTTGTGGTTGCCAAGGGGGAGGGGGAAGGAGTGGGATGGATGGGGAGTTTGGGGTTAGTAGATGCAAACCATTGCATTTGGAGTGGATAAGCAATGAGGTCCTGCTGTGTAGCACAGGGAACTCTATCCAGTCTCTTGGGATAGAACATGAGGGAAGATAATAGAAGAAAGGGAATGTGTGTGTGTGTGTGTGTGTGTGAGAGAGAGAGAGAGAGACTGGGTCATTTTGCTGAACAGTGGGAACTGGCACAACATTGCAAATCAACTATGCTTTAATAAAAAATAAAAAAGGTTGGATAACAAATGGGCAAGAGGAAACTCTTGGGGGTGTGAATAATGTTTGAGATCTTAATTGTGGTGATGGTTTCCTGGAGACGTACATACACACGCATTCAGACACACACGCATATGTATACGTGTATATACAAATATACATCAAAACATCAAATTACACATTTTAAATATGTTCAGTTGATTCTATGTCAATAGCTCAATAGATCTATTTTGAAAAGAAAGAAGAAAGGAAGGAAGGAAGGAAGGAAGGAAGGAAGGAAGGAAGGAAGGAAGGAAGGAAGGAAGAAAGAAAGAAAGAAAGAAAGAAAGAAAGAAAGAAAGAAAGAAAGAAAGAAAGAAAGAAAGAAAGAAAGAAAGAAAGAAAGAAAGAAAGAAAAGAGGGAAGGAAGATAGATCCAGCCAGACCCGTCTCATATTCCCTAGGACTTGCAAATCTAGCCCTGCCTGTTGTGTTTATCCCACAGGATCCTGGTTCTTCCTTTCACGTTCCATTCTGGCAGGCAGGAGATGGCTGAAAAGCAAGCAATTTCCCTGTGAAAACCCTCAGGAGCTAAAAGAACTTTGAAAGTAAGGATGCAGGGCAAGGCCCTGCCGGCAGACCGGTCCCCTTCTTTCTCCTCTGGCTTGGCTGGCAATCCTCGCACAGCATCCATGAGGTTTCCAGGGGGAATGGAAGACAAAACAACAGAAGTGCTTCTACTTTCATTTCAAAATAAAACAGAAGCCCAGTGATGGGCTCGGCTGTCTCACATTTGGATTGAGCCCAGTGACGCTCTGGGCTCAGGGCTGGACACAGCTTTGTGTCTCAAATGTCTTTTAAGCCACCAGACAGTACACCCATAACAGGGAAAATGGTGGGATGGGTTCCAAAGGCAGACGGCAAAGGCCATCACCGTTACCTGCCCATCCTGAGCGGAGCTGGCAGACCGCTGTTCTCCCTCCGGAATGGTTCCATAAAAGCCTGTATACACAGAAGGAAATTATCTAGCCCACAAATATTTCCAGGAACATTTCCCAGGCTTCCAAAGTAATTCACAGTTTAGTAACTGCTGCAATCAGAACATTCATGGACCAATCCTTTCTGAAGGCTCTGAGCCTACTTCCTCCTCATTCTGGGCTCTGCGGGGATGGAGTGGCTGGTTCTCCCTCCCCACCACATCTGAGGCAGACTTGAAAGTCACCCAGATCTCCCTCGAATCTCCTGCAGTGCATACGGAAAATGCCAGAAGACAAGGAAATGGTGAGCCCCCCATCCCCAGGGTGACGTGGACCGGGCACTGACAGCACCGCAACATGGCTCTGGGCCACCCACAGGCCAAGCAGACAGACCCCAACCCTCCGCTCCCCCACCTGGCAATGCGGATGGCAGTTCCTACTTCCTGTGAGGACAGGACAACTTAAAAACACATAAAACACTTGGAAACTATGCCTGGCACACAGTAAGCGACTGGTAAATGTTAGCTCTTACAATCATTTCTAAAGCATTTTCAGTATTATTCTTTTTAGTTCAAAATTCTGAGAATAAGAGGACTCTGGGAGGTGATAAAATAATGAAAGATAAACTCATAAGGGTGCTAATTATACTTTGCAGTTTAAAAATTTTCACTTCTATCCTCTCATTTCCATAGCGATCCTGTGAGGCGGTCAGGACTGGCTGTCTTTTGCAACTTTTATTATTGAGACTCTCAGGCTCTGAGAGGTTAAGCAACTTGTCCAGGGTTATCAAGGAGAGCTGAGGCTCCAGATCACCACCACGGAGAGTAAGACAGGAAACCAGAAGCACAATGGGGATATGTTTGTTTTCTAGGACTCAACGAAGAGCACGTTTTCGTCCCTTCTCCCTTCTGTAAGATCGCACCACAGTCTGTTCCAACCCTCTGCATTGTACACACCTTCTGGGCCCAGCTCCAACACCACCTCCTCCGAGAAGTCCTCCCTGATCACCCGCCTAGACTGTTTTGGCCTCTGTCCCTTGAGTACGCACTCTTTCATGCTTTATAAGCATTAGGATGCTTGGTCCATTTGGCTAGGTTTTTAAGAGCTTATGATGTGTCTTATTTCTTCCACCAAGTTGAAAGACTTATCAGTAAATCTTAGTAAGTATGAAATCGATATTTAAACTTTTTTTTTTCTTTTTAGGGCCACACCTGTGGCATGTGGAAGTTCCCGGGCTAGGGGTGGAATCAGAGCTGCAGCTGCCAGCAACACCAGATCCAAGCTGCCTCTGCAAACTATGCCAAAGCTTGTGGCAACGCCAGATCCTTAACCCACTGAATGAGGCCAAGTGTCGTCGAACCTGCGTCCTCATGGAAACCAGTCCATGAGGATATAGTACAGGAATTCCAGTATTTGATCACTTAAGTGAACAAATTCTCAGCCTGGTACTTGCATAAACCATGGGCTCACTAAGTGTGTCTTGGCTTCCTAACCGGCCTTGGAGAGTGAGGGCTGGGAGGGGTATTTGTGGACCAACAAGAAATCTCTCTCTGGGAGTTCCTGCAAGAGTCTGGGCTCACTAAAATTATTCCTTTGAAGGCATTCCCACTGTGGCACAAGAGGATCGGCTCTGGAGCACTAGGATGCAGCCTGGCACAATGTGTTAAGGATTCAGCAGTGCTGCTGCAGCGTAGGTGGCAGCTGTGGCTCAGATCTGATCCCTGGCCAGGGATCTCGAGATACCATGAGGTGGCCAAAAAAGAAAAAAGCGGGGGGGGGGGGGCTTATTCCTTTGATGTGCATCTTAACTGTCAATCCCTCCTGTTTTTCTCCATCCTGAATCCCCTCAGCGGTGGCTGCTGTGGCTGATGGCTTGAGATTGATGTTTACTAAAATGGCAGGTGACGTTTTGTGGTCCACAACAGGTTGGGGTTTTCAGCCCCACCCCCCACCTCCATGAAGGAAAGATGGGCTGGAGATTGAGTTAGTCACAAAAATCCAATGATTGCCTGCCCATGTAATGAAGCCTCTGTAGGAAGCCCCGGCAGGTAGGATTCAGGGGGCATCTAGGTTGGAGAACCCTGGGGTGCCCCACCCATGCCACACCCTGCCTTCCCTTGCCCTGGGCATCTCTTCCTTCCCACTATCCCCCCCCCCCCAGCTGTATCCATTATAACAAACTGGTGGTGGAAGGAAGGTACTTTTCCTGAGTTCTGAGAGCTCTCCTAGAGGGTTTTTGAACCTGAGAGCAGGGGGCTGTGGGAAGCTAAGAATTTATAACTGGCTGGTCAGACGTGTGGGCGTGTATGGTCAGGCCGCCCATGGTGGCAGTTGGCGTGCTCTCTGCATGTTCTCTGCTGAGCCAGTGCCTGCCCCACCACACCTATTCCTGTGCCTGACCTTCCCTCTTAATCATACAGCCTAGTCCCAGTGAACGCCTTCCTACTTGCCCAGCAGTGACTGCTCTAGCCTTTAGCTCAGAATGTCTCCCCTACGATGTTTATCAAAAGCGTGGGGAGGGACCGGTTCCTCTGCTGCTTTTCCTCGGCAGCGATGAGCCAACCTGTGTCCACCCCCCCATAACAGTAACCTCACTCTTCCCCAGTAGATAAGACGGTTGCCAGGTCCTGCCTGCTGTGTGCTGTCCACGCTGGGGTGTGGCTCCAGGACCCTTTTGCTTCAGATATGTAATCTCCCCCATCCAACAGGCCATTAATGTATCTGCTGCTGCTTCCCCAGGCCACCAGGAAGGCCACATGCCCCACCAGCCCCCCGAGAAGGCAGGTGCACGCATGCACTTTTGAGAGGATAACTCGCCACTCTGCATGCCGTGGCTTATGCAACTGCTGTATCCCAGCTCCTTTTTCCTCAAATTAGGTCCAGTTCCCTGGTCTGACCTCAAGGGAAACAGCGGTCTCCCCCAGGTCCACACCACTATTATTCAACATCCCCGTTCACACTTCTCTTGCTTTGTTATAAGCGACATGAAAGGCCTCAATAATGTTTTGGGGTCTCCGTGAGATGGTTGCTGTTCACCCTAATTCCTCTCATAATTAGTGTTGTAAGCCACTTTGAAGATAAAAGGTATTTTATAAGAGCTAAGTCCTATTATGATTAGCTTTCCAATATTTCCTTGCTGATGAGCATATCAAAGGCAAACACAGCCTCAGCATGAGATCTGGTAGTTAATTAGAGGTATTTCAAGGCGGCTGGTGTGTATTAAAGACACTGCTGCAAAATTTATCAACATTAAAAAAGCGCCTTTCTCCCCAGCAGAGAACAAGCTCTTTCAAAAGGCTGTCAGCGCTGATGCCTGCCAGACTGACGAGGACCAAGCACTAATACATCCTCTGGGCCTGGGAGAGAAAGTCTCAATAATTGCACCTGCTTTTGTATAATATCTTATTGTCAACATGGTTCTGTGCCCCGCCCACGCCTCCCCCCCCCCCCCCCCCCCCCCCCGCCCCCTGGTCCCCCGCCCCAGCCGCAGGCTTATTTTGTTTTGTTTTCAGGATCATCCTGTGATATGGACAAGCAAAGTGACATGATCCCTGCCTGGCACATGAGGAAGCTGCAAAGTGGTTTGGAGGCAGAGACATCTGTGTGGTACAGCTGGATACAGTAACAGATGCAGTTACCGAGGCAACACTGTGGATGTCCGGTCCGCATCCCCGCCAATATTTGTGCGCTACCCACCATCCCTGACCTTACTCTAGCTCTCTGCCCCGTGACCCTTAGAAGCCTGACCCTTGGGCTTCCGGAGTTTCTTTGGTCCATATGAACAGAACCAGAAGTGTCTGAAGTTTCCCAGCCAATGTCTGCCTGGTGTGGAAGTGGGGAAGCCCATTCCCTAGTCTCCAGCACGAACAACTCGAGTTGGGATTTACACATGCGTGGGGCCAACCTGGGGCCCCGCATCACACTCCGGCTTCTTCCCCGCTCCTGTCCTACTTCTTTACTAGGTCTTCCTGGAGTATTTCCTTAATAGATCACTTGTCTGGGGAGCTCTCTCTCAGGGTCTGCTTCTGAGGAACCCAGCCTAAGACAGCTCTCCTAACTCAGCATGAATGAGAACATTCTGCATGTTTTCTATTCAGTACATGCTCCCGGATCTCCTTAGTTCTAAACCTTCCCTGCCAGGTCTAAATATCTATCTTTTCCTGTGTCCACCCCTAAGCTCCCAGTCCTTAGCACTTTACTCTCAAAACCCCTACCTTCCCTTGGATCATGAGATCCAACTCCTTTGGAAAAGCCATCTGTGGGCCCTCCCTGGACACATGGAAGGCACTGAACCAGACAGATGCTGTGGGAGACACAAAGATACAGGAAAGAGCATCCTTTTCCTTAATGAACTTACATTTGCAGGGGGAGAAGATGCACATACTGGAGTCAGAGGCTGTGCAGAAGCAAACAACTCTGAGTGGTCCCCCAGAGCCAAGCACTGCCCCCAACACTCCCTGCCCTGTCATTCTGGCTCCTTCATTTCATCTTAAATGTTTAAGAAAATGGAAGCCAGCCCTGGCAGAGATAATTCAAATGAGTGGATAGTCCAAAAAAGAGCAGCCTGTATTTAATCTCAATTTGAGTTATAATTTTTTCAATAGCAGTACTTCAGGAAGCAGCTTCAGAGAGGTTAAACAATTTGCCGTAGGGAAACTGCTAATCGTGACAGAGTGTGGATTTGATCCTAAACCTGCTTGATTTTTTTAAAACCTCAGTTTCTTAATCTGCAAAATGGGACCAATTATTCCAACTTTGCAAGACTGTTATAAGGACTTTTAAAAATAATACAGAGTTCCCATCGTGGCTCAGCGGTTAGTGAACCTGACTAGCATCCATGAGGATGCTTGTTCCATCCCTGGCCTCGCTCAGTGGGTTAAGGATCCAGTGTTGCCCTGAGCTGGGGTGTGGGTCGCAGACATGGCTCAGATCCTGTGTTGCTGTGGTTGTGGCATAGGCCGGCGGCTACAGTTCCGATTAGACCCCTAGCCTGGGAACCTCCATATGCCTTGGGTGCGGCACAAAAAAAAAAAAAAAAAAAAAAAAAGACAGAGAGAGAGACAGAAAGACCAAAAAAGCAATACAATGTATCAGAAACATCTGAGACAATATCCAAGACAATAAGTGCTAAACAGTAAGTGACTAGTGTTATTATTCCCAGAGGTAATTGTACTGAGCCAAAGGGTATTGTATGTGCCTATTTTGAAAGCTCGTAATACATATTACCAAACTGCTTTCCAAAACAAAACAAACAAACAAACGAAAGGTTAAAGCCATGACAGTCCCACCAAGAGGACTCATGTAAAATGCAAACCTGACCATGCCTCCCAATTGCTTTCAGGATAAATCCTAAAAACACAGGTGCACCACCTCCTTGGCATCATCTTCTCCCATCTCCCCCAGCACATTCTCCTCCCTGTCTCAGCTCCTTCATGCCTTGGCATCATCAAACATACAGTTCACTTGCCTGACATGCCTTCCCTGTGTCTATGCTGCATCCTCTGAATGCTTAAGAATTCCTTTGAGGGCACTTTCTCCGGAAGTCACCCTGAGCTCAGCACAGTCCAACTTATGTGCTCATCCTTTGGGCTTCGGAAGCCTCCTGGGCTTCCACCTGCTCTAAGACTTCCTTGCCTTGCCTTGCCTGTGCTTTTCCCTTCTCGCACACACACACGCACATAGGGACCATATCTCATTCCCAGCTCTTAGCAAAATTTCTGGCTCCTTGATGAAGCTGAATAAATATCCACATAATGTCTGCCAGCTCATGTTCTCTCTTCTGATTCAAATTGAAGCAGAAACAAAAACCAAGAACCACTGTTTAATGCACAAATTGCTAAGTGGGGCAGAGGCCACTCCAGGGGCTAGATTCCAATATTTTCTCCTAAGTCACAGTTTTGCAGGGATTGCTGTGAGTCTGGACAGCATTTTAGTGGCTGGTAGAAAATGAGAGGAGAATGAGGATAGTGGTTCCAGCCTGCAGATAGAACCGCAGTCGGCATCTCAGCCAGCAGATCCCAGACTTTCCCCGTCAAACCTCTAGACTGAGTTTCCTTTCCATGCCCCATTCTTTTCTATCTCAAGTTTTTCTATCAAGAGGTAGGGAAGAACATGGTACCCTAGAAAAGTTTATACCAGGCATCAAAAAATCAGGCTCAAGTGCTAAATTTGCCAACATGTGACCTTAGGGGAGGCTGGTCCATTTCTCTGAAAAACTGGAGATAACTGTTCCCCATCGGTCCCATGGGAGAAGTGTCAGATGGGGCACTGAACGTGAAGGTGAACACTGATGCTCTACACAAACGCAGACATAGCCTCATTGCTATGGGAGAGGTCGGAGGGCAGAGGAAGCAGGGCAGAGAGGTGGGAATCTGCTCCTGGGAATGAACGGCTCAGCTCATCAAGGCTCTTCTGCCCACATGTAACTAACTATGGGTAAAAAAGATCTAGGAAAAGTGACAAATTTCCTCTTCCAGAGTCCTTCCTTAAATACACTTAAGTGATACCCACTTGTTTCACCAGCTTTCCCAGTGGAGTGGAACAGACATCTGTCATCTAGCATTTAAGAAGCTGTGTTCGTATATCCTTGATGGATGAAGAATTTTGCAGCAAAAATACTTACAAACCATATTCAACAGCACCACTGAAAGGGTCATACACCATGATCAAGTGGGATTCATGCTTTGGTTGTAAAGATAGTTCAACATACACAAATCAGTCAATGTCATACATCACATTAATAGAATGAAAGATAAAAGTCATGTGATCATCTCAAGAGATGCAGAAAAAGCATTCAGCAAAATTAACATCCACTCATGATTAAAACCTCTCAATAAGTTGAGTATAGAAAGAACATACCTCAACAAAACGAAAGCCATGTGTGACAAGCCCATAGTCAACATCACACTCAATGGTGAAAGGTTGAAAGTGTTTCCTCTAAGATCAGGAACAAGACAAAGATGCCCAGTCTCACCATTCCTACTCAACATAGCACTAGAAGTCCTAGCCACAGCAATCAGGCAAGAAAAAAAAAAAAAAAAGGTATTTGGAAATGGAAAGGAAGAAATAAAATGGTCTGTGCACTGATGACATCATTTTATAGAGAGAAACTCCCAAAGATTTCATAAAAAAAACTAGTAGATCTAATCAATAAATTCAATAAATTATAAATTAACAGAGAGAAAGCGTAAGAGAGATAAATGCTGGCAAGTATGTGGAGACAAGGGAACCCTTGCACATTGCGGAGAATGTAAATTGGCACAGCCACTATGGATAAGAGTATGGATAAGAGTCCTTAAAGAATTGGAAATATAACTACTGTATGATCCAGCAGATATACTTCTGGGTATACATCCAAAGGAAATAAAATCACTATCTGAAAAAGATATCTGCCATTTCCATGTTCACTGCAGCATTATTTACAAAGCCAAGATATGGAAATGACTTGGATATCCATCAACAGATGAATGGAGAGATTATATATAAAATTCAGGTATAAAAAAAGAAGGAAATCCTGCCATTTGCAATGAAGGGCACTGTGCTAAGTGAAATAGGTCAGACAAAGACAAATATTCTATAACCCCACTTTTACGTGGAATCCTGAAAACATGCACAGCACAGATTGGTGGCTGCCAAGAATAGGGGTAGAAGGTGGGGGAAATGGATGAAAGGGGTCAAAAGGCACAAATTCTAAGATAAATAAATCCTGAGGATTCATGTACAGCATGTGACTGTAGTTAATAACACTGCATTGCATATTTAAAAGTTGCTAAGAGAACAGGTCTCAAATGTTCTCATCACAAGAAAGAATCATAACCATGTGTGACAGGTGTTAAAATAAGAGTGGTAAGCTTCTCACATCTATTCACACACATATATCACATCATTCTGTTGCACACCCGCAACGTATGTAATATTATGTGTCAATTGCATCTCAGCAGAGCTGGGGAATAAAAGAAGGAAACCTTCTGCAGAAAGCGCAGGAGGAATGGCCAGTCTGATGAACTCAGCTTCTTGAATCTAAGCGCCTGCTGAGGATCCTCGTGACTATTAACCTCAGCAGCAGGGGCTCCGGCCCAGGGCCTGGGTTGAGGGCTGTGGGAGGTGGAGAGGTCCAGGCAGCCTGTCCACTCCCCTCACAGGCCCTGGCTCCTTAGAGGATGGGGAACTTTCATGTCTAGGGGATGCTTTGCTGCCAATGATTTGAATCCCATGTGGGAAACACACAGAGATAAGAACCTTGTTTCCACTGGGGCCACAGTGGAAGGTGTTTTATAGCAATTTAGAGAAAATTGGGAGAAAGCACCCCAATAGCCCCATTAGCACTGCAATGTCTCCGAAGCACACAGGCCCAGTCCCATCCTCTTCCAGGTTTTGGAGATGAGGAGGCGAGGAGGAGGGGTAGTGGTGGGAAGTCGGCTTAGCCACAGAGTCTGGAGGCTGTGTCCAGCCTAGTGGGGGAAGGAGGGGGTGGCCTCAGGGCTAACTGTCCCCCTGCAGAAGCCTCAGCTCTCAGCGGTGCTCTAGAACCCTCTGCATGCAACCCACAAATGCTGCCTCCCTCCCTGAAGCTCACCCTTGAAGGCAAAGATGCAGAATTGTGGCCAGAATCTCTGCGCTTCCTAAGAAAGACACACAGAGTACTTGTCAGAAGAGCCCAAGGCCCCCAGGGGGAGAATAAGGTGAGGTTGGGGGAGGGGGGGGAAGACCAGGCTTTGGGGCAGGATGGGCCTCCTTGCCTGGGGCGGCTGCGGATGCTACGACTGTGAACCCAACCTGGAGAGGGATTCAGCAGAATGCCTTGGCCGCGTGCTAAGTCCCGGGGCCTGTGTGTATGCCTGGAAATATTGGGGGGAGCCATGGGGATGGCGAAGGGGGTTAGAATGATCAGGCAGACCGGGTGTGTGTCCCCACATCTCCCCTGGCAAATTCACCTGAAGCAAATGCTTTCTATCCCAAGTGAGGCAGCGTAGCACTAGGGTGCTGGCTCATTCATTCGGTGAGTATTTGTTACATGCAGGCACTGTTTTAGGTGCCAGAGACAGTAGGCAAATCTAGCATGTTCTTGATCTCATGGAACTTACATTCCAGTGGAGAGAGACAAACAAGAACTCTAGAGGCCCAGGAGGTCTTCAGAGGTGGAAAGGGCAGGAGGGACGTCGCCCCTCTCACCGGCAGTATTACCAGCTCCACTCACTGCCTGGACCATGGAAGCCAAATGGGGAGTCTTCCCTCTAGTGGTTCCCTGGGCAGCGCCGTCAGCAAAGCCAGGGCACCAGGAGGACACAGAGATACTGTTGCCCTGGCTGTGCCCACCTGCTGACACCTGGGAAACATTAGTCACACTCATTTAGAAAAAAAATAAATCATCTAGGCTATCCATCAGGTGCAAACAGTGTTATTTTTAGATGGTAATCTTAAGAGATGATTTATTTTCTTCTAAATCTTCTAATAGTATTGTTATTACAATGTGTTACTTTTGCAAAAAAGAAAGAGACTTTTTTTTAAAAAAATGAGAGGTTTGGGAGTTCCTGCTGTGGCACAGTGGAAACAAATCCAACTAGTATCCCTGTGGATTCGGGTTCGATCCCCAGCCTCGCTCAGTAGGTCGGGGATATGGCTTTGGTATAGGTCACAGACATGGCTTGGGTCCCACGTTGCTGTGGCTGTGGTGTAGGCTGGCAGCTATAGCTCTGATTTGACCCCTAGCCTGGGAACTTCTATATGCTGCAGATGAGGCCCTCAAAAGCAAAAAAAAAAAAAAAAAAAGAGAGAGAGAGACAGGATTGGCCCAGATAAATCAAATGAATAAAGAATATATTTGGACAGAGAGGCAGGGACCAGATCTCAGGGTGATGAATAACATCCTGCCAAGCCGTGTTATGTTTATGGTTTACAAAGCAATTTCACAACAAATACCTCCTTCAGCCATCTCAAGACTTTCTCAAGGTTATATAGAAAATAAACTTTAGTACAGGAAAATACCTGACCCTTGAGACCCTGACTTCAAGGCTGATGTGTTTTCTTTTTTCTTCTTTTTTTCTGTTTGGGTAAAGTTTTCTTGGAAAACATCTATTTCATTCATTTATATAGAGTCTGTGGCTGTTTTCATGCTATAGTGACAGAGTTGAGTCGTGGAGACAGAGACCACATGACTGCAAAATCTGAAATATTTTACTCCTTTTTTTTTTTAGGGCCAATATATTTTCTGTTATTCCCCCTGCCCTTCTGTAACTGACCTCAGTTCTCTTTCAACTGAAGTCCCCCCAAAGCTGCTGAGCATCCGCGCCCCTGCCTCTCCCTCCCCCGGCCCCCGCCACCCCCGTTTGCCTCTCCCGCAGTGACCAAGCTCATTGATTCACAGGTGCATGTGTGAAACTACAGTCCTTCCCGAGGCCCTACCAGGTCCTAGACTTCATATTGAACTGGGTCTCAGGATACAGGACAGAGCCAAAAAGATCTCACTGCAGGAGAGGGGTTTTAACAAATTAGTGAATATACGCTGCAGGTCACGGTCACTGCGGTGAAATAAAAGTGAAGAGGATTATGCAAATGCCTAGCATCAGAGGGAGCTGTTTGCATCCAGGCACTGGCCCTTCCTCCACATGGAGTGGTATATTGTCCCCAAGTCCCCAAGGTAAATGGGGCAGATGTCCTTGTTGGAGGCCGAGATTACAAGGCGGCAGTTCTCAAAGGGTGTGTGTTCTGGGTGGAGAGGCAGCGCGTGAAGCCAGATGAAAACTTAACTAAGGACATCTCGCGCATTCACAGTGATGAAACAGCCCCTGAAGCCCTTTTCTGGAATAAAGTGGCGCTTACCAAGCACATCACCAGGGATGTCGCAAGTCAGTTCGTGACTGTCACTGGGAGAAGTCACAGAAAGAAGGGGCACGGCCGTACGGAAAACCAGCAGCTCGCGACGCAAGCCGGGGGCCTCTGTGTGGAGGTGAGGGTGCGGCCATTCGGCACCACAGGACCCGAGAGGTGGGATGGGACTGGAGGAAGTGACATGGAAGAAAGGCTTCGGGGCAGGAGGTAGCATTGAAAGGGCCCTCGGGGAGGGAATGGGATTTGGGTGTTCTCCCAGGTCATCCCATTTAGCAAGGCCACGAGGATGCCCCGGAGGCTGCAGCACAGCCTGGGGGCCCTTTTTCCTCCAGGCTCTGGTGCCTGGCTTCCGGCCTCTCATACTTCCTGGCTCCTCTGTCATATCAGAGGGTTTCTAAGTGTCTCTCCAACTCTGCTCCGCAGAGCCAGGCCACCCAAGGCTGAGCATAAAGGTAATCTCACACAGGGCAAGCTGGCAAAGGCCAAGAACGCCTGGCTAATTAGCTCACTTGCATGTCAGGTTCTACTGCGATCCGTCCATGGGAGAAGCGCAAACCTGCCAGAGCCTGGGACCCATCGGGAGCAGATCATTCGCATCAAGTACCCCGTTTGCCGTCTGATATTTCAGGCGCCTCTGCGGTGACATGGGCTGCGGTGAACGGTCACACCATTGACTCAGTGATGGCGATAGGAATGACCACGCTGCAACGACAGCAAACCCCTATGGTGCTTGTGGACGTTCGTAAACTAGGCCAAGGCGCGCCCATCAGCTCTGTAACAGGAGGGTCCTGAGCGGCTTCCCGAGCTGTGCGGTCTTATTAGTAAGAAGAACGTGCCTGCAGTTACTGCTCCCGGACAGCGGCTGGGGGAGGGCTGGGCCCATGGTGCCAGGCGACCCCCAGCACCCCTCCATCGGACACTGAGTCACCCACAGGGACAGCTTCATC
The DNA here is from genome assembly GCF_016906955.1 of Phacochoerus africanus. Classification (NCBI taxonomy): domain Eukaryota; kingdom Metazoa; phylum Chordata; class Mammalia; order Artiodactyla; family Suidae; genus Phacochoerus; species Phacochoerus africanus. The sequence goes on along the minus strand of NC_062550.1, from coordinate 70,329,253 downwards.
TGCTAAGCAGCGTGGCCTGTCAGCAGAGGAAGAGAGTCTTCAGGGGAGGCCTGGAGAAGCCGGGTTCTCCTGCGATCTCATCCGCCTTCTCTCTGTTTTAAGGAGGTGAGGCTCTGTCTTGAGGAAGCCCTGAGTTTGAGCCCTGGGTGTGCGCTTCCTACTTGTGTGACCCTCAGCAAGTTCCTAACTTCTCTGAGCCCCTTTCCTCCCCTGCTCAGCTTGGACGGTATCAGGACCTTCCTTCTGAAGCTGGTGAAGCTGGCGTGAAGAAAATAAGATGCAGACGCACCCCAAGGGCTGAGCCTGGGGCCTGCCCTACACTTAGTGCTCAGTAAGCACTGGTTATATCATTGCCTGCCCTATTACTAGTATTACTGTTACTATTATTACTATTGCTGTTGCTGTTATTACAGACAGGACAGTTACTGTTACTGTTATTACTGTTGCTGTTATTATTATTATTACTATTATTATTATAGACAGGACAGTTATTGTTACTGTTATTACTGTTGCTGTTATTATTATTATTACTATTATTATTATAGACAGGACAGTTATTGTTACTATTACTACTGTTGCTGTTATTATTATTATTACTATCATTATTATAGACAGAACAGTTACTGCTACTATTATTATGGTTACTGTTATTATTATCATTACAGGACAGTTACTTTACTATTATTACTGTTACTTTTATTACCGTTACTATTATTCTGTTAGTGTTACTATTATTATTATTACAGACAGGACAGTTACTATTATTACTGTTACTGTTATTACTATTATAAGTATTACAGACAGGACAGCTCCTTGTCATTTCTTCGCCTGAACCCACAGACCAGGGTAGAACCCTGGGGTGCGGGCATCTCCCTTTCTGGGTGGAATCAGCAGTGGGGTCAGAGCACCTTGGGAGGGGCCACCCTTGCTGGGGTCCCAGCAGGGCCATCCGTGAAGCTGGGGCAGATGGCAGACTTTTGCTCCCGAGCCCCAGAACCACCCTGTCCAACACAATGGCCACAAGCCACTGGAGGCTGTCCTGCACTTGAAATGCAGCCGGTCCAAAATGAGACGCACTGTAAGAATAACCTAGTTCCCCAAAGAGGGATGAGCAATGTCTCCTTGATAAAGTTGTAGGTGGGCTACCTGCTGAGATGATAACCTTGGGGTACAGCAGGTTAAATCAAAGCTTAATAAAGCTGATTTCGCCTGCTTCCTTTCCTCCCTCTGCGGTGGTAGATAGAATGTGAGAAAGCATATATGCTCACAAACCCCTCTGCCGACAGCCTGGTCTGGAATGTGAGCTCTGGCTACTGCAGCGTCCCTTCCCCCCAGACAGGCCCTGACTGTGTGGGCACAGGGAGCTGTGAGGCCTGGAGGGGAGCTTCCAGAGCCAGAGGTCATGCTTGAGGAGGTGGGGACGGGGACGGGGACGGGGACGGGCCTGGGGCATTTTGGGAGTCGCCTGCATGAGCAAACCGAGTCTGGAAAAAATATAAAAAACTTGTCCCAAGACAGCAGGATTCAAACCAAGTGCATCCCAAACGCATGCTCTTTCTATGAGATCCCTGTACCTTCCATGGCCACGTAGGGCTGAGAGGGAAAACTGGATTTGGGATTTTCTTAGAAAGCATGTCCCCTCCCATCACCTCCAATGTCCTAGCTTCGGACAGGTCACTTGGCCTCCTCACGCCTCAGGCTCCCAAGCTCCTCTTCTGCACCATGTCAACCTCTGGAATCCATCCACTTCACCCCCTTATCCTGGCCTAGAGACAGAGGCTGAGCCTAAATATTTCCACGCTCTTCTCTCCACGATTTGGCCCCCGAAGAGCCCTTCTGGCTGAGGTTGTCTTCTGATCACCCAAGTCAATACCGTGTTTGTTTAAGGTTCCCTTTGATTCTACTTGGTTTTTGACGCTTTTCATCAGAAGCCAAAACCTTGCAGACTTTTCCCTTGATCATGCAATGGAATTCCCTTGGAGATATTTAATTCTAGAAAGAGCTTCTGCTCTGCCACATATCTTTGAAAGAAAAAAGACATCTAAATAACAAGCATTCTGCCATATTCAGACACAACCCTCAGAAGGCAAATGAGCTTGTCTCGCCTCTACCTGCTTTTACTGCTCGGTTGCCGTCTCTACCGATGAAGTTCCAACATTTTATTCCAAAGAAGGAAAGTCCTCCGTAACTACCAGCCTCTCATGTTTTCCACGTACTCCTTGAAGGGACCCTGACATTCTGTGAACATTTTCTGCTGCTGTTACTCCCATGAAACCCTCTGTGCGCTCTGCTCCACTCCAACCCCAGCTCAAGTGCCTCCTGAATGTTAATCTAAGCAAGAGCATTTTAGAATCGAAACCAATTTCTCAGAGAAGAAAAATCTCTCCTCTCCCCACCCCCGGTGAAACGCCAACACTATTTTTGATCAGAAAGAATAAAGAAAGATTTGCCAAAATCAACTATGTCATTCCAAAGTAAGAAAGGGCCTCAGTCAAATAAGAGGGATAGAGCTGCTTTCAACTCACCCCGACGTAGGATGTAGCAAACGCTTAATCGCCTACCCTGGTCTCAGCCACTTGCTGAATCATTATAGAGTTTTAGTCCCTTCCCCAGCCACCCAGCAGAGCCAGCAGTGACTGGAGCCAACCAGCAAGCACCAGGACAGCAAATGCGCCTCCTCGAAATAATTCTGTGCTGCATCCCAAGCAAAGCGGATTCACCCAGTGGTTCCCTTGAGCTGATGCTTACTGAGGGCCCCACTGCAAGGTGCTGTGCCAGGTCCCAGGGATGAAAAGTGAGTGACCCATCATCCGTGCCCTCAGAGAGCTCACCATCTAATGGAGACAGGTGCATGTTTCCTAGGAAAAGGCGTCGTCCACTCCCTGGATGCCCTGGGGGCTCTCTCCACAACGAGTCCCCTCCTCTTAGAAGCTGCCCTAATCTAAGGGTCCTGCCCATCCTCCCCGCTGTCACCCATTTTTGCTTCCATTTCTGAAAAACTCCTACATTCCTTCCAAATCACCATGCCGTATCCACCCTAGAGGCAGAGTATTATTTTCCTGGGGCTGCCTTCTGGTAAAAAAAAAAAAAAAAAAAAAAAAAAAAACTAGATGTCTTCAAACAGCAGAAATGTATTCTCTCACATTCTAGAGGCCAGAAGTCCTTAATCAAGGTGTCCACAGGGCGGGTCGTGTTCTGGGGACTTGGGGAGAAGCCTTTCCTTACTCCTCTGGAGGCGCTTGGCTTGCGGCTCCATCACTCGGGTCTCTGCTTCTGTCTTCACAAGGCCTCCTCCTCTCTGGGTCTCTCCTCCGCGTGCCTCTTGTAAGCACACACGTCATTGAATTTAGGGCCCCCCCTGGATAACTGAGATGGTTTCACCTGGAGCTCTGTTGCTGAATTACATCTGCGAAAACGCTTTTTCTTCTGACGGGCTCCAGGGTTCTGGTGGTTGGGGCACAGACCCCACCACAACCCTCTCTGTGCATCAAAGTCATCCATGGACATTTTCAGACTCCAGATCCCTGGCCTCACTCTGGAGATTCGGTTTCAAGTGATCCTGAGTGAGGCCAAGGTGTGCGACGGGGAGAGGGGTTCTTTTTGTTTGTTTGTTTTCTAGAGGTTCCCAGTTTCTGAAGCCCAAGCCTGGAGACAACCCAGGCTCCAGACTTAGAGGATGTCTCATTAAGCAGACAAATGGGTGATAGTAGCTTTCACCAATAGCTCTCTCCTCTGGGATTATTTTCAATGTACTCACAGATCACACCATCATCTACTGTTTTTGAAATGTTGCACCAGGAAGGTCAGAGACCTCGGAGATCCTTCAGTCGGGCAGTGCTCCACCCTCTGCAATCACCACCTATCTTTATATAACACGTATCTGGAAACGGCCTCTTTAACTGCCTGAAATGAAACTCCTAGAAAAATCAGTTGACCTCTATGCATCCTATAGCTCTAACTGGAATACAAAGGAGAAAAGGGGAAGCCATTCCTAACAAAAGAATAGACATTTCAATAAGGAAGAACTCTTGCTTGACTGGCCTGGAACACAGGATGAGGCAGGCAAGACTCATACCTCCTCGCGATGGATAAGATTAGACTTAGCATTCATGTGAGGAGCACAAGGAAATGCAAGAACAGAGGACCACGGATTAAAAAAGGTTAGGGTGAGAAGTAAACCCCGGGACCTGTCTGTGTCTCATAACAGGAAGAAAAGAACCTACACTAAGGTAGGGGAGACCTGCCAGATTAAATCACGAGTGTGGAAGGGGAGAAAACAAGGAAGTGTGTTCTTCTTGTGAAAGGGCTCGGCCTTGTATACAAGTAGAATGAAATATACTTTATTACGCTGAGACGGGGACAAAGTAACACGGAAGACAGGGCTTTGATCTGCAAACTCCACCCACCCCACGGCAGGGGAGGTGGGGCGAGGAAGGGCTCACACTGAGTCTTTAGCATCAAAAAAGCCTTGGAAACCACAGCCTTTTCCTTGAGGCCCTGGGGAAAGGAGGCTGGATAGAAAGACGTCATTTGGTAGATCTTTAGTAAGAACATCAGAGTCAGAGTGAAAAATACAGGTAACCCCAAGGAAACAATTATAATATTTGGAATTCCCTGGTGGCTCAGTGAGTTAAGGATCTGCCATTGTCAGTGCTATGGCTCTGGTCACTGCAGTGGCATGGGTTCGATCCCTGGCCTGGGAACTTCCACATGCCTCTGGCATGGACAAATAACAACAACAATAATAATTGCAGAGTTCCCGTCGTGGCGCAGTGGTTAACGAATCCAACTAGGAACCATGAGGTTGCGGGTTCGGTCCCTGCCCTTGCTCAGTGGTTTAACGATCCGGCGTTGCCATGAGCTGTGGTGTAGGTTGCAGATGTGGCTCGGATCCTGCGTTGCTGTGGCTCTGGCCGTAGGCTGGCGGCCACAGCTCTGATTAGACCCCTAGCCTGGGAACCTCCATATGCCGCAGGAGCGGCCCAAGAAATAGCAAAAAGACAAAATAATAATAATAATAATAATTGTAATATATATGTGTATATATATATATGAATATAAACTTTCAAAAACACCTTTTTTTTTTTTTTTTTGCTTTTTAGGGCCACACTTGCAGCATATAAAAGTTCCCAGGCTGGGGTGAAATCACAGCTACAGCTGCTGGCCTATGCCACAGCCACAGCAATGCCAGATCCGAGCCTCATCTGTGACCTACACCACAGCTCACGGCAATGCTGGATCCTTAACCCACTGATCAAGGATACTACAAGAATCCACATTCTCATGAATACTACTTGGGGTTCGTTACAGGTGAGCCACAACAGGACCTCCCCCAAGACAGCTTTTATAAAAAGTTCATCGCGATGGTGACATCTCGTGTGTCCCTGCTCCTTTACGGTGTATGGTGTCCCAGGTCTACGTGTCTTAGATGAAGTCTCGAACCTCCTGTTACAAAGGCTCCCTTGCCTTTGCAGTAATTCCAGGTTGCAGGGAAACCCTTTTCGGTTAAGGGCATGTTTGGAAACGCTCTACACACAGAAAGCATGGAGTCGGGAAATTATCCAATCTCTTCAAGACTCTGTCTCTATTCCATTTAGGCATCTCTTCCACAAACGACCATCTCCTAAATTACTGGGCTTTGGACATAATTTCTCTGCAAGGTTTCAGTCCTCCTATGGAAAAGGGAACCCCTGATTTCTATTCAGATTGGGTTGAGTTTGGCAGGACAGGTGACAACTCTTCAGCAACAGGGTTGATTTTCACTAGGAAAGTGTCCCTAACCTGCACCCAGTAAACACCAAGGGCAACTCAAAGCCACCCCCCACACATGCCCAAAATGCCCTCCAGGGCTTCAACCTTCAGAGCACTGTGGTCCTTGGAGTCTGCTGGAAACACAGACTCTTTAGCCTTGGACTAGACCTACTGAATTGGAATGTTCCTGGTAACCAGACTCCCAGCTGAGTCAGCTCTTCACTGACTCTAGGGAGCAGGATCGACCCCATTAGAAATACCAACCACGGCCAACCTCATTCATTTCTCCAGTGAGGAAGCAGCCCCAGAGGGCAGGTCAACTGTGTATTTTGCTCCTCTTTTTTAAAAAGTGAAATATACTATAATATTTATTTATGTATTTATTTTTGCTTTTCAGGGTCGCACTGCAGCATATGGAAGTTCTGAGGCTAGGGGTCGAATCAGAGCTACAGCTGCCAGCCTACACCTGCCAGCCTACACCACAGCCATGGCAATGCTGGATCTTTAACCCACGGAGTGAGACCAGGGATTGAACCCACATCCTCTGGATACTAGTCAGGTGTGTAACCCCTTGAGCCACAACGGGAACTCCTAATTGAAATATAATTGATTTACAATATTGTGTTAGTTTCAGGTGTACAGCATAATGATTTGGTTATACATATAGCCGTGTATATGTCTATATTCTTTAAAAAAAAATCTTTTCCATTATAGAGTGTTATAAGATAGTGAATACAGTTCCCTGTGCTCTACAGTAGATCCTTGTTTATCTCCTCTTCTTGTCACTAAGTTCCTTGAGGACAGGAAGGGCTGGTGTGTTTCTTCTCTAGGATGCCCACACAGCTGTGGCCCTAGAAATGCCTGTGGCCTGTAAATTCCTGCAAGACTCCAAATTTTCCTTTTTTAACCAGAAAGCAACTCCTTCCCTTTGCTCATCCACAGAAGCACAGGCCACAGGCCTGGCCATCACCTGGGCGTGTTTACCCCCATTGTCACATCAGCTTCACCACCAGATCCAGCTGCACCAAAGGTCACAGGGTTTGGATGAGGAGTGACTGGTTCCCTCCCTCTCCCCTGCCTGGAGGCTGCTGTGGTTAGTGTCACACTCAGAGAAAGGATAAACAAAAAGCAACCCCTCTGCCCCCCGCAGCTATTCTAAGATAGCCACATGCTCATTAGACGCCTGCAAACTTGCTGAGATGAAAGACAGACAGCCACAATAAAATAGACACCTCCCTGTAAGACGAAAAACTCCCTGCAGACCCTCTGCTGAGGTGTGATTTCAAAGATTCAATTCCAGGACCTATGACCTGTGCCCCCCTGGCCCTGTCCCCTGCCCTCAGGCTGGCGGGCTTAGTCCTTCACTAGGGAAGGGGGTTTTCCCCTCTAGTGGAACCCTCGCTTCCAGAATAAGTGCCCCTGGGGGAGGCAGCCTAGCTCAGCTGCTCAGCAAATGACCAGGAGTAAGAACTGCTGAGCTGGGAAGCAGTGAGGGACAAAGGAGGCTTCCCCTTCCGGCCCCCTCTCAACTCTGCGAGCCCTTCTCAAGAAGCCCACAGCCTCTGGGCTTCAGCCACGGTCAGCATTACTCCGGGCTGTGGGCAGAAGGATGGCTCAACGCCTAAACCCAGAGCGTCCACTTCCGGGCCTGGCTTCCTTCCTCCATCCAGCCGCGGTGGACCCAAGACAGGAAACCACCCACCTTCTTACTCCACAGTAAATGAGTGTCTTTCGTCAAGAAATTCAGGACCCGGAGTTCCCGTCGTGGCGCAGTGGTTAACAAATCCGACTAGGAACCATGAGGTTGCGGGTTCGGTCCCTGCCCTTGCTCAGTGGGTTGACGATCCGGCGTTGCCGTGGGCTGTAGTGTAGGTTGCAGACGCAGCTCGGATCCCGCGTTGCTGTGGCTCTGGCGTAGGCCGGTGGCTACAGCTCCGATTCAACCCCTAGCCTGGGAACCTCCATATGCCGCGGGAGCAGCCCAAGAAATAACAACAACAACAACAAAAAAAAGACAAAAGACAAAAAAAAAAAAAAGAAATTCAGGACCCAGCCTGACACATCCACGTATCAGGTGGCACTATAGCTTTCTACCGACAGGTTCCGGTTGTGGCTCATTCATCTTCTCTCCAAACCTGGCATGGGGCCTGGCATGCAGAAGTCACTCCACAGAGGTTTGGGGAGGAAAAAGCAAAGGGGGATGCAAAGCCAACCCCTTTGTATGCAATGTGACAAAGTCAACGCCTTCCTATACAATGTGACAGACCCCAAGGGATGAGCCAATGCCTTGATTAAGAGAAACAATAGGGAGGCTCTTCATATGCCTTCTTTGGGGTTTGTCACCAGCTTGCCCTCTTTCAAAGTTGTTATCTTTGCCATGACTCTGGCCTTGCTCAGTGGGTTAAGGATCTGGCATTGCCGTGGGCTGTGGTGTAGGTTACAGACGCGGCTTGGATCACCTGTTGCTGTGGCTGTGGTGTTGGCCGGCAGCTATAGTTCTGATTCGACCCCTAGCCTGGGAACCTCCATATGCTGCAGGTGCGGCCCTAAAACGCCAAAAAAAAAAGTTCTCAAGCCAGAAATTCTTGGGTTCAGATCCTAGTTCTGCGGTTATAAATCTTGGCCAAGCAACTTGTTTTCTCATCTATAAAACAGGAAGAGGAATAGCATGTCCTTGTGGGGCTCTGGAGAGATGATACCTATAATGGAATAATACTCTGGACTCTCTTGGTCATTTTTACTGCTGGTCTCTGAGCAGCCAAGGCAGCCCAAGCAGAGCTAAAGCAACCTGTGAGCAGACTTCCTTCCCTTCTACGCTGAGCTGAGAAGAAGGCCTGGGTGTAACAAGGCAGGGATGCACTCAGGTGCTCAGATGATAACACAGAGGGGCTGACCCATCAGTGCAAATGAAGCTGAATCACAGCCACATGGACTTCTATCCTTCCCTTTCTTCTGGAAAGACAGCCTCCTGGCTTTCACATTCCACTTCAAAGAGACATGCATACAACACTGATTTCCTTCCTTCTTAATCTATTATGAGAAAAGCAGCACCTTTGTGGTGCTCAGTGGAGTTAACATTCAGCCTTAATGGAGGAGGCGGGGAGGGGAAGGCCACAGATGGAGGCAGGCTGGTCCCAGCATCAGGGACCTAACCGGCTGTCGGCATACAGTCATTAGAACCCAGGGTTTCCAGTCCTTGGGATGATTCAAAGCTATTTCCAATGTTTAAACATCATATGTATTCAGGTACAGTACAAACGGCAGTTTTATTCACTGTGGCATTACTTGCAATAAGCACCAAATGACTATCAACAGCCCACATCCATCAGCAGGGATTGGTTGCATAAAGGATGGTGCATCTATACAATGGAATACTCACAACCATGCAAAATCTATGGGATGCAGCAAAAGCCATTCTTAGAGGCAAGTTCATAGCAATATGCATAAAGAAATACTATGCCCTGAAAAAAAGAAGGCACAAGCTCTCAGCATGCCAATAGGGATCTTTCCTATTGGTTAAGATCAATTAAGTGAAAAGAGCGAGGTAAAAAGGTGTGTATAGTGTATATACTATAATTATGTAAGGAAGAATAGGATGGAGGCAGACTATATATTTGTACTGCCTTGTGCTGACAATAAGAAAGTCTAGAAGGATGTATAAGAAACGAATAAAAGTGGCTGCTGGGGAAGGGGCAGGACAGGCAGATGGAGGCTGGAAGAATTCACTAGATAACTTTCTGCAGTGATTTGATTATTGAACTACATGAATATAGTCCTTATTCCAAAAATAATGTGAAAACATTGTGAACGCCAGCCTCTGTGAACAACACACTTCCACAGGTACACATGGCCTGTCAGCCTCTGCATTACAACCTCCGCACTAAAGGTCCCAAATGGGGGAGATAGAAAGTCAGCAGCATGGGCTCCACATTGTACTGGGTTTGGAGACCCACAGGTTGTTCAATATCTGGCACCTGGAAGACCTTCTGGGTGGTCTGGCAGTGAGCTGGTTGGGCCCATCTCACTGCTCCTAGGAGAAGGGGTGCAGCCCTCCAAGGAGGATCTGGGCTTCCTCCACTTCCCTCCCAAGTTAAGAGGGGAACCCAGTTGGACTATTCCCCCCCATCAAGGCCTCTTCCCCCTTTCTTATATTTTTTTTATGGCCACACCCATGACCCATGGAAGTTCAAGTCCCTAAGCTGCAGCAGCAACAACGCCAGATCCTTTAACCCCCTGTGCCAGCCCAGGGATTGAACCCCTGCCTCCACAGCGACTCGAACTGCTAAAGTTGGAATCTTAACACATTGCAGAATAGTGAGAACTCGCATTCCCCTCTCGTCCTATAAAAAAGGCAGAGCGATGGGCATGGGAAATTCCTCCACCAGGCACAGTGCCATGGCCTGTCCAGTGGGCCCAGCTCCACCAACTTCCCTGGAGGATGCCAGAGACCAGAGGACATGGCCCCACTGATTCTTCTCCCTGACCCTCCCGCCTGCACCCCGGGACACAGTAAGTATTCCCAGTAAGTATTCAGTCCTGTGCATGTCCTCATCTTGTCACTGGAATCAGCTCGCTTAGTGTCCTGGGTTGAATTATGCCTTCCACAGAGGCGTGGTGAGGTCCTACCCACCAGGACCTCAGAAGGTGGTCTACTGTTAGCCAATGGAACTTTGAAGAGGGGCTATGAAGGATCAGAGTTTCCTCTGTCATCACTGAGCTCATCTAGCCCAGCCCTCCTGCAGGTGTCTGCTCCCAGCACACGCGCCTCTGAGAAGCTGCGATTCTCACCATAAGAAGCCTCGCGTCCAGCCACACGCCTGGGGTCGGGTGGGGGAGGCAGCTCACCTTGGCTGCACTCTGCTGGGGCTCCTCTGGGGCCCTGTCCCTGGTTTGGCCGCCCAGGGCACCTTGTGCAGCTCTCTCTGCAGAAGAGTTGTGGCTGTGCTGAGTGCCAGGTGGAGGCCCCACTGGGCTTGGAGGAAGGCTGGCAAGTCACCACTGCCCCACCCTTGACAAGCAGCCCGGTGTTGTGACCATGGCTCCGGGCCAGTGTCCTGAAGGGCAGCTGGGCGCAGAGCAGGACCTGAGGTGGAACAGACAGAAGGAAGGTCTCACTTTGGCTTCAAGTAACTCACTATAGACCTGAAGGGAGAGGACACCCTGAAAGCCACTACGTTTTTCTCCTGGGACTTCTTTTTTTCCCCTTCTTTCTTTCTTTTTCTTTTTTTCTTTTTTAAATGAAGTATAGTTGATTTACAAGGTTCTGTTAGTTTCAGGTGCAAAGTGACGCAGTTATACATACACCTGTACCTATTTTTTTCAGATTCTTTTCCCTTCTAGGTTATTACAAAATAGTGACTAGAGTTCCTCATGCTACACAGTAGGGCCTTGTTGGTTATCTAGTTTACACACAGTAAATATTAATTATATTAATCCCTCCCCCACCCTTTCCCCATCAGTAACCACAAGTCTGTTCTCTACAGCTGTGGGTCTATTTCAGTTTTGTATATAAATTCATTTGCCTTTTTTTTTATTCCATATGTAAGTGGTATCATATGGTATTTGTCTTTCTCTGTCTGGTTTACTTCACTTAGTATGATGATCCTCTGGGACTTTTGAAATAAACTGCCAGCTGGAGTCTGGGTCAGGTTTTGAAGGAACCCCTCTGTTATCTGCCTAAGCAATGTCCATTTTTCCCTTCTTCCTTTCCAACAAGATTCCAACTTTGTTCACCACTCCGGGTTGGTGACCTCAGCCTCAGCTCAGGACCATATCCAGTCAAAGCAAGCATAGGCCCTTGCCAGAGGCTGGGGAGGGCTGGGCTCCAGACCCACCTCTGGTCCTGGGGAAAGGAGAGGGGCTTCTGGGAGTGCCTCTGGCATTGTTTTCCTGGCTCTTAAGGGAGATGCATGATCAAGCTTTGTTCTGTTATCAGGAAAGTGGCAGGATTAAGCTTTGCTCTTTGGGATGAGATCTCTGGCTTCAGTGCTCGGGATGGACTGGAGGGGGACGAGGCCAGAAGGAGGGGACCCAGGTCTGTGATGGTTCAGACACACAGCAGAGGCGGCCGTCAGGGGCTGGTGGTGCGGACAGGGGAGAACCAGGGGCAGAATCAAGAGGCAGAGTATGATGACAAGTTGGGCGTGGGATCTGGAGCCCGCAGAGGTCTCAGGATGCCTCCACGACTTCCAGGTTCAGAGGTTAGGTCAGTGGTGAACTCTTCAGACAGATTGGAAATGGGGGAGGAGGCACAATGTGGCAGGGAAGGTAACTGGCTCCGTTTGGGAAGCAGGAAGGTCAGGGTGTCTGTGGGAGGGCAAGGGCAAGGTGTTTCAGAGTGCGGTGGGAGAGAAGGGACGGGGGTTGCGCAGTGAGGTCAGGGCTGCTAGACACACAGGCTGGCACTTCACCAGTTTAATGTGATAGTTGGAGACACAGGTAAAGGGTAGGGTAGCCACAGACTAGGAGGTGTGAGACTGAGGGCTAAAATCATGCAGGATGATGGCTTTGAACACACACCCCAAGCAAGGCAGCAAAGGAAGTGGTGTTTCCACTGTAGTGCAGTGGGTTAATGATCTGGCTTGTCCCTGTGGAGGCACCAGTTTGATCCCATGCCCAGCCCAGGCCCCGAGTGCTAGGTGAAGGGTCTGGCATTGCTGCAGCTTTGGTGTGGGTCACAGCTCCAGCTCAGATTTGATGCCTGGCACAGGAACTGCCATATGCCATGGGGGCAGCGGAAAACAACAAAAACAACAACAACAACAACAACAACAAACAGCAAAGGAGGCTCAAAGCAGAGCTTAGAGAGAGAGAAGGAAACAAAGGAAAGAATGTTATCTCACACCAGAGGATGAGGAAAGTTGGAGAATGTTTAAGGAAATAGAGGGTTGACAACAGTTTCAAATGTAGAGGTGGCAGGTATTACAATGGAAAAGAAACTGGATTTAGCAATGGTAGTTAACTTCACGTAAGACCAGAATGGACGATGAGGAACTCACAGGCTGCACAGCTGCAGCAGAGGGTGGAGGCAGAAGCCAGGTTCTTTCGTAGGCTCATTCTCTAAATGTGTGCTTTGTGTTGGGAACACGGTGACCAGCAGATGCCAGTTAACATGACCCTACCAGGTAGAGGGGAACTCACACAACGAACAGAAACCACCAAATAGGGATGGGATCCCAACCCAGGTCCATGTTCTGCTTAAGACATGAAGACATGTAGAATGCTTGCTGGAGGGAACTTAGAGCAGCAAGGCTAACACAGACAGAAGATGTAGGAAAGGAGGGTACTTTTACGTTGGGTCCTATAGGATGAGTAGGAGTGAACCAGGAAAGGGGATGCTCCAGGGAGAAGGAACAGCAGGTGCCAACATCCCCAGAGAGAAGGAGCTGTCATTTGCTCAGAACTGGAAGGAAACCAAGGTGGGCAGAATGGTTTAAACCTGGTAGAGAGGGAGTTCCTGTCATGACGCAGTGGTTAACAAATCCGACTAGGAACCATGAGGTTGCGGGTTCGGTCCCTGCCCTTGCTCAGTGGGTTAAGGATCCAGCATTGCCGTGAGCTGTGGTGTAGGTCGCAGACGCGGCTTGGATCCTGCGTTGCTGTGGCTCTGGCGTAGGCTGACAGCTACAGCTCCAATTAGACCCCTAGCCTGGGAACCTCCATATGCCTCGGATGCGGCCCTAGAAAAGGCAAAAAAGACAAAAAAAAAAAAAAACCTGGTAGAGAGCAGCCAGAGATGAGACTGAAAAGGGCCAGGCTAGGAACCTGGGGAGAGCAGTGAAGCCACGCTTTAATGGCTTTAGGAGACAGGATCTGATTTGCATTTTAAAAGGTGACTTGGGCTCCTTGTAGGGAAGGAATTTAGGAGGGAGGGGGAGGGGAGGCATGGATACACAGAGGCCAGCTAGTGGAATACTGCAGTCCAGGCAAGAGGTGGCATGTCCTGACTAGGGTCGGGGCAGGTGAGTAGGTACAGGTGAAGGGATGCCAAAACTCTCTAGAAGTGGAGTCAAGAGATTGGAGGCGCTGGATGTGGCAAACGTGGAAAAGGAGAGGTGGAGGCCAGCTGGATTCAGTGGTCCCCTCTGCATCCATCTTGGACACCCCCAGAGATCAAATGACTCCTTCTCAGAGGAGGTCTCCTAACGCTCTCCTCTTCTGGTTTGGTCACACTACCGCTGGTGTCATGTCCTCTGGGGGAGGCTGTCAAGAAGAACAACTGTCCTCCCTGAGACACCACATGAACTATTCACAAAATCCATTCAGTAGAGGGCAGGCATCTAGGGCCCAAAGGCCAACCTCCATTGGGTTTCTTTGCCCTCGCATTATTTTGTCAATATTAAATCAACATGCTGGACTTCTGTTTCCCACATTATGGCAGGCTAAGTGCTTAGACTGACCCTTCCACTGAAAATCTTGTATAAAAGATAAAAAACAATATTTCTAAAAGCATTGATGAGCTGTCAAGAAAGGGAGGAGTTCACTGGCCAGGGATGTCCTCAGGTAATGGAATGTTCAGGTTCTGACTTATAATAATGACTATCATGTAATTAAAGAAATTAAAGATGAGCTGGCAAATATGAACATGGAACCAGAAAAACAAACCAAAAAAAGAGAGAGAGTGAGAAATAACCATGAAGATTTGAAAAAAAAAAAATTGGACAGAAGAGAATTTTTAGAATAAAAACTAAATAACTGAAACTCTAAATTGTGGACAGACTTAGTAGTATATAGATAGTGCCTGAGAAAGGAGCAGTGAACTAGAAGTTAGGTCAAAATAAATTAAACAAATGCAGCCTAGAAAGACAAAGACTCAGAAAAGAGTGCTTAAGACACATGAAAAATAGAGGCTCACATATTCTTAAAGGCAGCCAAAGAGAAAAGATGAGTTCCCTTTCAATGATTACAAGGTAGGATGCCTTCCACATGCTAAAAGAAAGTAACCATCATTGGCAAAACCACAACTCAAAAAGATACATGCACCATGTGTTTCATACCAGCACTATTCACAACAGCCAAGAAATGGAAACAGCCTAAATGTCAAATCAACAGATGAATGGACTCAGAAGATGTGGCACATTTATACAATGGAATACTACTCAGCCATAAAAAAGAATGAAATAATGCCTTTTGCAGCAACATGAATGCAACTAGAGATTCTCATACTAAGTGAAGTAAGTCATAACGAGAAGGACAAATACCATATGTTATCACTTACATGTGGAATCTAAACTATGGCACAAATGAACCTATCTGCAAAACAGAAACAGATTCACAGACATGGAGAACAGACCTATGGCTGACAAGGGGGAGGCAGAGGGAGTGAAATGGACTAGGAGTTTGAGGTTAGTAGATGCAAACTACTACTTTTAGAATGGATGAGCAGTGAGGTCCTGCTGCATAGCACAGGGAACTATATCCAATCCCTTGGGATAAAACATGATGGACAATAACATAAGAGAGCGAATGTAGATATATATATGAGTGAGTCACTGTGCTGTATAGAATTTGGCACATTTTCAATCATGTAGAACACTATAAATCAGCTATATTTTAATTAAAGGAAGAAAGTAACTGTCGTCTGAGAATTCTAGGCTCAAAGAAAATATTCTTTAAGAACAAGAGAAATGAAAACATTACAGATAAACAAAACTGGTTTGCTACAAGCAGGCCCTCATTAAAGAACATTTTCAAAGGAGTATTTCAGACAGGAGGAAAGAGATTCTAGATGGAAGATCTGAGATTAAAGAAGGAAGGAAAAACAAAGACAATGAAAATAGATGTTCTGAGTCTATTGGCGGGGAAATAACACCAGTGGGGAGTCAGACGTATTTATCTCCATATCTTGCTGTTGTTTCTCATTGTCTGGGAAACATGGATCAAGTCAGTTTCTCAGAATCTTCACAGCCTCATCTTCAAAATTCATAAGCAAGGTTTTTTTGAGGAATAATTAAGCAACCCCAAATATAATATGCTCCCCAAATAGCTCCTGCATCTAGAAGGTGTAAATAAATGTTAATTTCTTATCGCTTCAAAAATTAATAAACAAGCAAGTAAATAAGACATTCGTCTCCAGCTGCTTCAGGTAGAAGATAGAATTCAGGTATTTTTTCACATTGTATGTGTCTGCCCTGCAGAGCTGAGCTTTGATTCTTGCCTTTTCATCTTTTCAGCAGCGAGCCTAAGATCTTTCAAACAAAGGATTTATGACTTCATCTTATACACACTGCATGTGTACACATAAGCCTGGGGATATACCCTGGATTCCAGCTTAACTCACAACTTGAAAATACTTTGTGCTCACAGTTTTAGGAGATGGTAAAATCCACGTTGGTCCATCCAGGGGACAAAATGGCCTGTCCTGCCACCCCTTCCCAGGGATCTTCTGCCAAGTAGGAGGGAGCAGGACAAAGGACCCATTGGTGCAGCCATTGCAACCCAAGCCCAATGCTGACTGACAAACCCCCTCCCCTGACCCCATCCCTAACTTCAATCTCCATTCCATTTACGACAAGAAAGCCAAGCTAAGGAAACTGAGCTTAGTCTACCTTAGAATCTCTGCCTAATTTTCACTTGGCAACACCTTGGTGGTGAGTGGGAGACAGGGTCGGGGAAGGGACAGATAAGCCAGAACCAGTCTCCCCTTGTTGATGTCAGGGAGACAAACAGCACCAGTTCGGAGGTTCTAGGACCCGAGTTGGCATCTTTACTCTGCCATGTGTCCCCAGGCAAGCCACTTAACTCTCTGATTTTATTTTCTTCCCCTGAAAATTAGAGTCAATAATTATACCATAGTCATGGCGCATTTCACAACTGACCAAGTCATAATTTCATTTCCTATGTGCCAGCAGGTGTATAATACCCAGCACAACACTCATCTCACTGCATTGCTGTAAAGGTTTAAAAGCAGTGTGTGGACTGCCGTGTGCGCTGCTGTCTCCACCGATACAAAGCATCATCACCAGGGTCCCCTGACTCACCCTCTTAAGAGCAGGCAGCTCTGCTGTCCCTGTGCCCGCACTTGGATTGATTCTACACTGAGCAGCTGTCTGACCTGGAACGAGTTGCTTAGCTTCCAAGTTCCTCACCTCTAAGTGAAGGAGGACGCCAACAGTCCCAGCTCGCAGCTCAGGGCTTCGGGAGTGAGAGTGGACCAGATCCACAGCAAGAGAAACCCACGGCGTCTGACCTCATGCAGCCGCACTCCCTGAGGCCCACACCCTTATCCATGTTTGCGTCCCCTCTCCACACCCTTGGGCAAATATTTGTAGGGGCAGGGCAGAGGCTCTGAAGGGCTGGACACACTGTGGATTGTTTCTGGAAGATGGCCAAGCCTCAGATCCACACTAGGTCTGCGGGGAGTCTCCACGCTGTTCTGGATGGCCCCCTGAGGTCCCCTGCAGCCCCGATCCTTCCGCTGTCAGCTCAGAGTCCTGCTTCGGCAGGCTAGAAAGTTCTGGAATATGGGATGCTGGCTGAGCCTCATTCCCTGCCTGGTCTGTGCAGTTCACACTATTGGTAAAAGGCACTGAGCCCTGAGCCAACACGATGTGGCCGTGTTACGATGAACTAGGATGCAAACAGTTAATTTAGCTCAACCCAAGGAACGGTTGAGCAGCCCCTACTTAAGAGCATTTATCGCTGCTCCGTCCCGCCTTTATGACCTGCCTAAGAGATGCAAAGGGCAGCTCTTTTACTGGTGAGGTTGGGGAGGCTGCCGAGGCCCAGAGCCAGCAAGTGGAGAAGCTCCTCCCATCACCAACCTGCCGCCAAGCACAGCTGCTCTCGGGCTCACCCGGGCCCCACTCTTGGCCCCAGGTTCTCGAGCAGCATCCTTGGAGGGCCTCACAGGACTGCATCAGATGGAGCAGGGCCGGAGGACTCAAGGCACGACTGGTCACTACACTTGCGTCTTTGTCCAAGAAGATAAAACACAATTCAGGAGCACTAAGTAGGCCCAGTGGGTCTGGGGGTCCAGCTACTGCCCTTGGCAGTGGGGCGGCCACATGTGTCCCCTGGCTGAGCGGGATGGTCAGCCATGCCTATCACTGTGCTCGTTGACATCTCTTTGCACAATGCCTCGGATAGCGTGGCCCAGGGACCCCACAGGTGCAAGCAGAGCACAGCTCGGCTGTCCAGTGAGTGACACGTCACAACCCCAGGCGGGTGGGGACAGAGAGGTCTGGACCAGCCACTGTCACCAGGCCTCAGATGGGGCAAAATGTGGAAAGCTGCCTTTGGCCCTACAAACTGGGGCTGAAAAGGCAGCAGGCAGCAGACAGGAAAGAATTCAACAGTGGCCTATTGTTAAAGGGGTGTCACCCAGCTTCTCCTCTCTGTCTTGTCTGGTGTTCCTGGTGGGTCACTTTGGACAAAGAGGAGGAGTCTCTGAGGGTCAGCCTACCTGCTTCCACCTCCAGCCCCACGTCCCTCCTGCAGGGTTCTGACACCATCTGCTTCCTCACGCAGCCCCGTCCACATAACACACATTCACATCCCTGCAGATTCCAGAAGCCTCCCAGAGCAGACACTCACAGGCCCGAGCGGGGCCGGCTATGCTTGATCCGGCTCAACACCTCTGTCTACCCGAAAGAGGAAGTCCTGAAGAGTCCAGAGTCGCATCCTAGCTCCTCGCAGCTTTTATTTTTTCTTTTTCTCTCTCTGTCTCTCTTTTTGCTTTTTAGGGCTGCACTGGCACCACATGGAAGTTCCCAAGCTAGGAGTTGAATCGAAGCTGCAGCTGCCGGCCTACGCCACGGCCACAGCAATGCCAGATCTGAGCCGCATCGGTGACCTACACCACAGCTCAGGGCAACGCCGATCCTTAACCCACTGAGCGAGGCCAGGGATCAAACCCGCATCCTCATGTGCATTAGTCAGGTTCATTACTGCTGAGCCACAACAGGAGCTCCTTACCCTGACATTCTTGAGTTAAATTTCAAGGGATAGAACTTACATCCTCATGGATACTAGTTGGGTTCTTAACCAGCTGGGAACTGCTTCTCACAGCTTTTAGATGGTACACTGAGTCAGGGGAGGCCAGCCAGAGGAGGAGGGAACCTTTAGAAATAGGTCAGGGTCCAGGCACGTCTTATGTCCTGGACAGAACTTCATCAGTTTAATTTCCATGCAGACTCATCCTCAGACACAGTCCAGAGAGGAACAGAGGGACCATCACGGACCATCCTTTCAGGACTCTGTCACTGGCCTCTGCTGAATTCTACCATTCTTAAAGGCCCGCTCTGCTCTTGCCAACCTGGCTAAGCCTTTGCCGAAGCCCCTCTCCTTCCAGAGAACACATCCATCCCATTCCCTTGGCAACTGTCACCTATGCCATCAAAAGAAGCACTATGGCCTTTACTCTTTCTCCCAGGACAAGGCGCTGCACACCCAGTAGGTGGTCAGCGCTTTGGGTTTTGTTTTCTAGCTTTTTAAAAAAAATTGGCATTAACATTCAATAAAACCACATGGATTTAGTTCCTACAGTGTCAGGAAATTCAGATGTGGCATGTGCAATAATGTGATTGCTATTCAGTACAAATTAGAGCTTTTTATTCTATTTCTAATTCCAGTAAATAGGGCTTGTGCATTTAAAAAAATATATTTTTAGTTTGCAATGTGTGATTACATAACGGAGGCCTAGTAATTTCTTTTTTCATTAACATTCATTTCACTTAGCAGTTCCTTTTCATGTCTTTGTTTCTCATTCAAGCTGTGGTTCAAGGTATTAAACCTACATTCCTTAAGAAGAAGTGCCACGGTGGACTTTTTAACTGGCCTTCCCCACCCCTAGGTTTCTGACCAGCCCGCCTGGGGCAGCTGACATGGTGTGGGGTCAGGGATGCCGCCCCCATTTTCCAGATGTGTTAACAGAACTCTCTTACCTAGCGGAGCCCTCCACTCACCAGCTCTACTCTTTGCAGGGAGCCGGCGTGGTGAGGCGTCCGTGAGGGAGGCAGCTCTACAGAACCAGGTGTATGAATTCAGATGATCCGCTTATCTTTCTGAACTTTGGTTGCCTCTTCTGGAACGTGGGGATGCTAAAGCCTTGATGAGAAACTGTGCCTGGCACGTGGGACGTGCCCAGTACATCCTCTCATCTTCAGGGGGTGCATCGGTAGCCTCGCTGCTTCTCCAGTTGCCCTCATTTACAAGGCGACACCACACCTACCAAAACCAGGACCCCAAGCCCCAAGCAAAGATGAACCCCCCAAAATCTGAGTACAGGGCTATCTAGCCGGGGCTAGCGAAGTTCACGGAGAGGGTAATGACAAGCAACAAGAAATGTGTCAGAGAAACACAGCACTGAAGATGCTACAAAGACGCTAGAAAGAAGGCCTGCTGGAGAATGAGGAAACACGTCAGCCACGTTGGCTACAGGACAATCAGGCTCTCTGGCCACGACCTCACTGACCTCACTTGTGTCCCCAAAGGGTCTAGCAGACAGGCACTACTGGGCCAAGACAGTAAATGGCTGTCCCTGAGCCCCAGGGGCCTGCGACTGCCAATGCCCCTGGCCTAGGCCTGACCATGCCAGGGCCCAAGGGCATTTCCCAGCAGCCTGTTCCCCGATTCCCTGTCATGAGCAGCCGCCTCAGGCAGCTCCCAGAGGAGCCCCCCTGGAAGCAGGGCAGAGAGAATTGGTGACATAGATCTCGATGGGGACACTCCAGTCAGGGGGCCCCTCCCCACCCCCAGCACGCCTCTGCCCACTGTGTTCGGTACTGTCACAGGCCCACCTTCAATGCCTTCCACTGTCCTCGTCCCCAAGCCCACCTCTTCCCCTAACCCCAGCTCAATCCCACATCCTCTGCGAAGCCACAAGAAGTACGCTTGCCTCTGCTTGCTGCAGACTCTCACAGCATCCTTAGCGGTGCAGAAAATCCCTCCCACGACAGGAATGCTGGCCAAGAGGGGACCCTTGGCAGGGGCAGGAGGGGCTCAGGAAGCACAGATACCAACTAAGTGGATGATTCTGTCCCTCCCCTCTGGGGCATTTAAGTCAAAGTTTGGCACCCTGGCAGGGACCCCAAGGCGGAGGCTCCCAGACATGAACTCAACAGCACACGCTCAGTGGACCAGCAGGGCCACATAAGCCATCGCCATGGGGTGTTTCACACCTCAGCTCACTGGGCTAGATTAGCAGGTAATTGTTCCCCTATCACTCAGGAGGGACGGAGCTCAGCTTAGAGGGCGAGTCCTGAGGGCACAGGACTGGTTGGAGTCAGAACTGTCTCCTGCACTCAGGATCCCGAGGGGCAGCCTGGGAATGGTGGAGCCCATGGCCTGGGGAGGGGGGGAGCAGGCTGCCTGGGTTCAAATCCCAGCTCTGCCTCTTAGGAGCCGTGTGACCTCAGACAAGTTACCCGGGCTCTCGGAGCCTGGCTTTCTCATCGGTAAGGTGGGGAGAAGAATCATAATAGTACCTGTCTCACAAGACTGTAACAAGGACTGAATGAGCTCCCTGGCACTGAGCCCAAAGCTGCGCCTGGTGCATTTCTGTGCATCCAGCCTCCAGGCGCAGTGAAAAGAGGGATCCTGCAGTTCTGTGTTGGATCAGCATGTGGCTATAGGAAGTCGGTCTCCCTCCCCCAGCTCAGCACCAATGCAACCTTCCAAACCAGCGGGCACAGTGTGTGTTTATGTGGCTTCCATGTGGCAAAGCTCCATCCACACACCAAATCCCGGAGCTTAACACGGAGCGACCTCTGAAGTAAATACAGTGAAAATAAGCCCATCGCCCAGGTAATAGGAGATTTTCCTCTTGTCTGCACAGGTAATTGAGCTGCTGTAGCTGGCTTCCTACTTCTGGTGCTGCTTCACCAGGGAGTTAAGGGAGTGAATACTGGGGAGTTAAGGAAGCTGCCTGGCCAGAAATGCAAACGCTGGTCTGGCAGGCCGGCATCCCCGCCCCTGGATCCCGGATCCAGCAGGTCTTGGCACACCCAGGGCCACTTTCCTCCTAGCCCAGCAGGACACGGAGCTGCACAGACCTAGGGGCCAGGGCTGAGCCAACCAACCACAGGCCCTTGGAATCTGAGCCACATAGGACACTCGTCTGGTCCCTCATTCCTGCATCTTCCAGAAACACCTGGAGCATCACCAGAGTCGGGCTCAGCTGCACTTGGGCTGTTGCCCCTGTGTCCGCGTCCCTCGGCCACACCAGCCTCACCAGGATGTGTCAACAAAAAGGCAGGAGGAGAAAGTGCCGCTGACATTCTGAGACACCAGGGCTGGGAGCCAACACAAACTCACAGAGGGAATGCACTGTCTCCGGAAGAATCTGTCACAAAAGAGCTCATATTCCTCAAGCTCGGAGAGGCCCCTGAATGTCACCAGACAGTGGCCCCCACAAGTCCCCCCGCCTCCAGCAGAGGCTGCAAAGGACAGAACCCGCAGAGTGCTTCCTCCCCGTCACCTCAGCCCCAGCCGCAGATGAAGTCCTGCTAATTGGCCTTTGAGAACAGCCCTGAAGGCAAGACAAGGACCAAAAGGTCTCAAGCTGAGTCCTGGGAGGGGACAGGGCGTCTGGTCCATGCCAAAGCCGTTGGTGCGCCCAAGCCTCCAGGGTTAGCCTGGCATGACGATGAGGGTCCGGGCTCTGACTTGGCCAAACCACCTGCTGCAAGTCCTGCCTCTACTATTTCCTGGCTGCGTGACCACGGGCATGGTGCTCTGCCTCTCTGTTTAGTTGATTTTCCTATAAAGTGGGAATGACCACTCAGCGGCGCCTACCTGATGGATGAGGCTGCAGTAACACTTATAAGCAAGGACATGTCTGGTGCTCGGCGTGTCCTGCTGTCCTGAGGATGACCTGAGAATTGTCCCAGGACATCCTGGCCTCTGCCCCTTGTCCCAGCATCACTGCTAACACTCTGCCTTTCACAGGAACAACTGCAGGCTAGACGGGGAAAGCTGACTAGGTCTTGTCTGTGTTGGGTCCCCCTAGGGACCTCCCCACTTTCCACTGCTGCCTCTGCCTATCGGGCACGTCCCCAAAGATAGCTCTGCCCTTGGTGGAAACTCGCTGTTTTCCTTTCTTCCTGTCCCATCCCTTTGTCACCGCTCTCCTGCTCCTCCCCCACAACCACCCTCTCCTCTGGGCTGCTGCTTCTTTACTGGGGCTCCCGCTGGCCCTGCACCCGGGGATGGGGACACCTCCCTCACCAGCAGAGGCCTCGCTGCATTTCCCCCAGAGGAAAGAAAACCGCTTGAAACATCAACAAAATGACCACCCGCCGGGTGAACGGAAATCCTTTTCCATTTTGTGTTTGGGTGTGAGCATGTATCGTTTAAGGGGGAAAAAAGAAAGGAACTGTTTGAAATAGTCCATCCAGTGCCCGTCTGTGAACACCCCCCCCCAGGGGGGGGCGCTATTTTATGGCAGAGGACGCAGGCCATGCCCCCACAGGGCAGTAGAGAGGCCAGGGGCCCAGGGCTCTGCCCCTCTCTGCACTCAGCACCCACCACGCCTTCTGAAGCCTCAGTTTCCCTATCTGTAAAAGTGAGCACGCTTGTCCCTCGATCCTGTGAGAAAACCCGTCCTGAAATGGCCCTTGGGGGATTCCACAACGGTCTGCACACCCATCTTCAGGGCCCATCTAGCTCTTTTCACAGGTGAAATGGAGGAAGGAACCAAGCCTGGGACAACGTGACAACCTGACTAAGTTCTCGCCCAGGGAGTCACAGCAAACGCCAAGTCTGCTGTGCAGGGACACAGAACCCGCATGCTTGTTCCGTGTGGGTCGTGAACTCAGCCACTGACGTGCCATCCCTGGGAAGCCTCCACTGAACTCCCTCAGCCCAGCCCCCCAGCCCCTGGGGCTCAGCAGACACCAGACAGGGGCTAGGATGGGGTGGGGTGGGGGCAGAGCAGCGGCCACTGAGCCCCATCCTAGGCTCACACAGCTCTGATCACCCCCAGACCTGACCCTGCTCCAAACCCGGTTCCCTGTCCAGCACTGGAACCTCATCCCCATCTCCCTGGTCGCTTCCTCTGTGCTGGGCCCTGACACTTATTCGGCTACCAGATTGGCTCAATGCCAGCTTTCTCTGGTTCCCTCCCTCCCCCTTCCCCACTTATTGCTGTGTGACCTTGGACAAGGGGTTGACGTCTCTGAATCTCTATTTCCTCCTCTATAAAATGGAGACAGTAGCAATAATCCCCTCATACAGCTGCTGGGAGGATTAAGTGGGATTCTGGGTAGAAAGGCCCTACCACGCACCCTGGCTTGTAACAGACTGCTCCTCCGTCACACACACCCCCCTACCAGCCCCCATTGCCCCTTCAGCTAGCGTCCTGGGTCCCGCTCCTGCATGCCCCACAGCCCTGCTCAGCCCCATGTGGACCCTGCGGTCCTCTCCTTCCCAGGTCCTCCCCCTACAGCATCCTTTGCCCCAGCGCGTTTGAAATATCTGTCAAATGACAAGGTCTTCTGAACCCAGCGACCTCATGCCCTTCCCAGAACCCACCCAAAGAAGCCCAGGCCGAGTGAGAAAGTGCAAGTTCCCTGGCCTGACACGCCCGGCCTTGCCCGATCGGATCCCAACCAGTGGTCCTCATCACAGCCTCCACTGGTTCCCCAGACACACCCAGCTCACTGCCTCTGCTCAGGGGTCCCTCCCCCACAACGCCCAGACCCAGCCTCCTTCTCCAGCTCCCACCCAAGCGCCACCTCCAGAGGCCCGTCCGACCCACTCCTTAGAGATGACCTCACTCCTCCAAACTCCCCTGGACTCAGGACATTCACCAGCCCCTCCAGTCAGTACTCAGGGGCGAGGGGCCTCAGAGGGCAGACATCCGCCTCTCGTGGTTATCATCCCAAGTCTGCACAGAGCAGCCATCAGGGGCAGGCACTACCCGACACGGCCGTGCGTGTAAATGTCACCTGAAAAGGGCCATGAACCCGGGACCCTCAAACTGAAATTCCAACCCTAGAGGGAGTACGCTGCCCTCGATGCAAATCCCTAGGCCCCCAAGCTGGCTTCTTCCAGAGACAGAGGACCCACTGCCTCGTGCACAAGGCTCTTTTCCTGGACTCCGATCACCTCTGGGACTCCCACACCTCAGCCCTGCTGCCCTCTGGAGCCGCACAGAACCAAATCATTTGGGATTCCTGGCAGCCTCTTCAGAGCCAAACACAGGGCAGGCTGCCAACAAGGCCACTGTGTGCAGGACAGACATGTGGAGTCAGAGGGCTTTTCCACATGCTGGGGTGTATCCATGCGTGTGTGTGTATGCGCAGGCACACACACACACACACACACACACACACACACACGCATGCGATGCACACGCGTACACACGCGCGCGCACACACAGACACATGCACACCTAGGCCAGAGGCAGCAAGGGGGCTGAGTCACGCAGCCAGGCCACAGCTCAAGCGGGGCAGGAAGTGCTGCCCCACTTCCTGAGCCTCTTCCTTTGCTCTGGGAGGTTCTCCTTCTGTCTCTGTCTTTCTCACTCTGTCTCTCCCAGCTCTTGGTTTCTATTCCTGCAACAGCCTGCTGCTGTTCTGGCCCTGTGGCAACGGCTCCCGAAACCCTGACCTCCAGGTGAGGAGTTCTGGCTTCTAGACCTGCCAGCCGGGCCGGTCCGTTCACCACTCTGAACCTCAGTGTCCTCTTCTGTAAAGCGAAGAGGCTGGGTGTGGCAACAGGGCTCCTGAGGTCCCTTCTGATCTCAGCCCAGGGCTTCTGCCCTCCGGTCCCCTGAGGAGGGGGTGCTCAGCACCAGGGGGCAAGGACCAGGGCAGGTCTGGGCATAGGCTGGAGCGCAGCTGCTCTGGGGCATCCAGCCCTGAGCTCCATGTGCTGCACGCACTTGCTGGCTGCTGGCCAGGAAGTGCCTCGGGCCCGGGCCCGGCTGCCAGGTGGAGGGGCAGGGAGGGCCCACCCGCACCTCCGCACCTCCTCCCCCCCTCCCCCCCTCCCCTCCCTCCTCCGGACCCACCTTGCACCTGTGGTCACTGCCTCCAGTCTCGGCTGCACTGCTGGCCCACAGCTGCCAGGCACCGCCCGCCCGCCTGCCCGCCAACCAGCAGCTCCTCCTGACCCGCCACCGGACCTTCTGGGCTGGACCAGCCCCCAGCGGCAGCGGTGGAAGCCGCACCCACAGCCGCTGCCCCCTGGGTGCCCTCCAGGATCTGCGAGCTCGCCGCCTGGGGCCCCACAGGCTGCGACCTCCAACTGCCCTGAGGAGGGGGAGCCTGGGTGGCGAGGGCGGGGCTGCTGGTGGCTTAGCCTGCCTGACTGGTCGGGCTTCCTGGGCCCCTCTGAGCCTGGGGCCCTAGGCTTCTTGCCCAGATTCCAGGATGTTTCCAGGTGTTTGTCTCAAGTTGGACTTGAATCTGGGGTCTCCCCCTGCCCGACTGGAGAGAGGTGGAGTCTAGCTGTGCCTCCCTGAAACCCCGCAACGTCCACGTCCCCTCCAGCTGGTGCCTCTGGGGATTCTGTCCTACTTTACACTTTCCCGTCTCTTCTGTGTGTTCTACTGTGGGCACGAGTGCTTGTACAATAAAAAGCATCCAATTAATAAAGCCTTAAATAAATATTCCAAGGCCTCCCAAGGCAGTCAGGCTAACGGATAGCCCGGAGCCTGGTTAGGGCTCTCTCTGCTTCAGAATCACAGAACCATCGCGGCTGAGGGCGGCAAGCTCTTCGTGGGCACTTGAGTGTGCTACCCTCACAGTCCCCAGTGGACCGGCAGAGGAGGCGGCTCATCCTTCTGCAGCATGACCATGGATGTAGGATTCGGGCGGGCCTTCAGTGATTGGCCCCAGGCTGGAGCACAGGGAGGGTAGGGCTCTCTGCTTCCTCTTTCCCAGGGCTCCGTGGCTCCTAATCCAGTATTGCTGGGGAAACCCCAACTCATTCCTTTCAAGAGTATTAACCGAGCAACTAGGGGGTGATGAATAAACCTGGCAGAGGGCAGGTCCCTGGGCATCTGACCCCTGCTGTTATGCACTTGGGAGAGCCTTGTGCTTGGTTTAGAGCTCTGCTGACACTGTCTTGAGACCCTTCAGAGTGTTTGAACAAGGGGTCCTGTGTTTTTGCTCTGCACAGGGCCTTGCAAGTTGCACAGCAGGTATAGCTGGGCAAACCTAGGCCAGCCCTGGAGCTCTCAGCCCTGCAGGAAGAAGTCAGCCAGGGCACTGATGATGGCAGTGCTACGTGGGAGACACGGGAACAGAGGCAGTATAGTGTGCGGTACAGGGCAGGAGCCTGGCCAGAATTTGGCCCACCTAGCCACCAGCTGGGAGAGTGGCCTTGGCTTTGCACTGAAGCCTGTAGCCCCAAACAGCTACTGCAAACCTCTCCACCCTGGCAGGCCACTGTTAGGTCTTGACAATACCAGGAAATGCGGTCTTCGGGGCCCTAGGCCCTCCCCATGTCCTCACCCACACCCAACCCTTCCCCAGGCGCCCATGGGCCTCTGGTTCCCTCTGCCTGCCCAGACCCAGGCGACTTCAGAAGCAGAGTGGACGCCCCACACTGAAAAGCCAGTGGTAGACACAACTTCCTGGGCTCTTCCTCCAAGGGCACTTGGGTGGTATCAAGACTATTTTTGTATCCTCCCAGCCTAAATGCCTGACTTGCACTGGGCATCCAATCCCTGATGGCTGAGGATGAAGGCGAATGCACTTGACACAAGCAATTCCAAGTTCCCTGGCCCAAGATCACTTCGGCAGCGGGGCGGAGGGGTGGGCGTAGGAGCGAGGGGGTTGCTATCCTGTCTCATTCTCATCTTTGTTTCGAAGGGGCGCTGGGGCCCTCAACCTGATGGTTTAGGAGTGAGAGGGGCCTGGAGGAGGGTGATGACTGCTATTAAGGAGGCTGGCAGGGTGGGGAAGGAGATGCTGTGGGCACTAAAGGAAGACAGACAACACAGGGGGCTCGAGGATGTTGGCAGATCGGGGTTGTGACTCTGAAGAAGACAGAGGGGAGGGAGCGGGCAGGGGTCAAAGGCCGAGTGGTTCAAGAAGAGGCAGGAGGGCCTGGAGAGCACAGTTGGGGTGGGTGGCCCTGTGGTCTCCACCTGGGCCCTCGGGGTCTCAGAAAGACCGAGATGGGGAGAGTGGGTGGCGTAGGTGGAGTTCCAGGAGAACAGGCCCTGTTTTCTCTGTGACACAGAACAGAAGGTGATGGCTGCAGTGGCAGGGGCGGAGGCGGGGGGGGGGGGCGCGGGGGGGTGTTGCTGTGGGGTGGTGGCCTTCAGACCCCTGCTGTGAGTCGTTATCCCCTGGGTGGGGGGAAGGAGCAGTGGATTTGCAGGGCACAGGGACACTGCCAGAGGGGTGTGCTGTCCTCTCTGAGTCCCCTCCAAGCCTTGCACCCTTCCTCCCGCATCTCTGTGTTTTCTGGCTCACCTGCTGCTCTCAATGGGAGGCCAGCAACTCGAGCCTGGTCCCCCAGCCCCACCCAGGGAACAGTGGAAACTGTCCCTGCTCCAGTACAGGAATTCCCCTGCTGTCCCTCCTTCCTTATTACCAGTGGCTACAGCACAGAGTTTCCAACAGGTGGAAGCCAAGATAACAAACAGACCTTTCAGTACTGCCCTTGGCCTCTGCCCGCCCCCCAGAGCCTCACCAGCAGAAGCCAAATCAAACATCCGCCGAGGGTGGAGGGTTAGAGGCTGGGAGCTTGGCCAGAGCAGCAGACTCCAGGGGAGACAGCCCGGCATCCACGTCTTGCAACTTTCTCCTCCTTGGACTCGCTGGGCCTGGGTGGGAAAGAGACATTTCTGTAAGAGCACAGGGGCCCATTCAGGCAACATGCTCACAGCTGGCCTTGAAAAATAAGGCTGGCATTAGGAAAATAAGGGCTCCTGAGGATGTAGATGAAAGCTACGGGGGCTTCCTCTATAGGATTCACAAACCTGGACTCCCTGGGAGCAGGACAAGTAAGATTGGACTTACTTGTGAGCTGTGCCTTTGTACTCTCTCTCCTGCAGCAAGAACAGACTTTATCAATCTGATGTGTCGTGGTTACAGACCGGAAGAGAGCTAACAGCTGTAGAGACAGTCCCATGATCGGAGAGGACGTGACTACGGTCCAGGGGACTTGACCAAAGACGTAGGGATGGGACTCCTCCTGCCTCCACTGCGGGACTGAGTTCCATCCCCAGCCCCGGAAAGCGGCCTCCGAGACCAAGAGTCTGTGGTGCCTCCTTGTGTGGGATGCTATTCTTCTATCAGGAATTTCTCCCAAGTTTACAGAGTGGGAAGGAAAATGCACCATATAAGGAGGTGTGTCCCCTGAAGGACAGTAGGGGCTGTATCATTACTTCTGCTAAAAATCCTTTAAGATTCTACAATGACTAATATATTGCCCCCCCCCCAAAATGTAGCAAAATAGAGATAGAATTAGCTCTTCTGGGAATGATGAAATGAATGTTTTATTATCTCCTATTTTACTATTTATAGAATCTCTGGGAAAGGGACATACAGATCTTTTGTCCTACTAATTTCGCTTTCTCATGCATGGTTACACATACACAAAACCCAGCCCCAGTGCCTGGCTATTAATGTAATAAAGTAGGAAATAAGAAACTGTAAGCCATCGGCTTGCAGGTCTAGAGTCTGGAGGAGGCAACTAGGTCCTCAGAGCAGTGAGAACGAAGAGGAGCTGCTGCCAGTTACGCTGCAGAACGGCTCCGGATTGTTTCAGTCCTTCACCATCCCACGTTTGTCAGGACATCGCCATTTGGGGAAGATGTTTTCTTTTGGTGCCAGAAAAAAAAAAAAGTTTGATTTTTCTAAGCTAGTGCTCTCAACCAAGAATAGCTTTTGACATCAAAAATTACACCCATTGACAATTTGGAATTTGAGAAGATAAATATTACATGACCTATTTTAAAATATGCAGCCATTTTTTGACCCATTAGAAAAGAAAAAGTAAAATGACAACCGATTAACATTATTTCGAGACAAAAAATACAGAGGCTATAAAATACCTCACTAGATAGTATAAAAATCAGAATATGGGGAGTTCCCATTGTGGCGCAGCAGAAATGAATCCGACCTGGAACCCTGAGGATTCGATCCCTGGCCTTGCTCAGGGGGTTAAGTATCCAGGGTTCCCATGAGCTGTGGTGTAAGTCCCAGACATGGCTCGGATCCAGCATTGCTATGGCTGTGGTGTAGGCTTGCAGCTGTAGCTCCAATTAGACCCCCAGCCTGGGAACTTCCATATGCTACGGGTGCAGCCCTCAAAAGCAAAGCAAAAAAAAAAAAATCAGAATTTGGAAGTTCCCTGGTGGCCCAGTGGGTTAAAGACCCAGTGTTGTCACAGCAGCAGCTCAGATCACTGATGTAACACAGGTTTGAACCCTGGCCCACTAACTTCCACATGCTACAAGTGCAGCCAAAAAAAAAAAAAAAAAAGGTCAGAATTATAATAGGATTCTACTACTGATTTAAGAAGTTGAAAGTCCTCCTAATGGAACCTAGCTAGTGCCTTGTGCGGCGCCTAGGCACGCAAACCTTTCTGTGTCCTCCATTGCTTGTTTATAGGGACTAAACTTCAGCCTCCATGACCTTCCCCGAGTTCCAAAGGGCAGGTTCAAACAGTTGCTCATCAGGGAAGGGAGAGGATGCAGAGACCAGAGAGGAGCAGTCCAGAAACTTTTTTTTTTTTTTTGTCTTTTTGTCTTTTCAGGGCCGCACCCGCGGCATATGTAGGTTCCCAGGCTAGGGGTCGAATCAGAGCTACAGCTGCAGGCCTACACCACAGCCACAGCAACGCAGGATCCGAGACTCGTCTGTGACCTACACCACAGCTCACGGCAACGCCAGATCCTTAACCCACTGAGCGAGGCCAGGGATCGAACCCACAACCTCATGGTTCCTAGTTGGATTCGTTTCCACTGTGCCAAGACGGGAACTCCAGGAAACAATATTATAGCTTTGGGGGCAGGGTCTTGGTCCCTCCTCAAGGACTATTTAGGGGAGTCAAAGGAGCTGCCTCTGCTTAGATGGAACACACACACATAACCTCATGTGACGCTGACCCACAAATGACATCACGGCCATGGAAAGGGTGAAATCAATTAGTCTCTTTAGGTCCACTGTGTATTGTCTTAGCTGAATCCTGTTAGAAATGTAACATTTTCAAAATGGAGAAAACTGTGGCAATCACCGTCTTCTGCTAGGTTTTTCCGCTGAGGAGATGGCAAAAGGTAAGAGCGGGTAAGTAGCAGAGTCCAGATCAGAAAGCTTGCAGCCCAGAGCTCCCACCCTCTCTGTGGATCATGTGTCCAGGCGCAGGAAAAATACAATAAAAGCCTCCTGCTCTGAAGGTCATTCCCAAAGTAGGAACGTGAGGAGTTGGGTAAACCATTTCCCCAAAAAGCAACTCTAAAGTTTGGTCAAAACTGTCAAAAAACAACCATTACAGCACTCTGGAAATTGATCGAAGACAGGCCACAAACTGAGAAACGTCTGTTCCCCCAACAACAGAATTTGTGTTCTTGCCTAGAGCTGATCCCAACCCTGCAGCTCTGCTGTTTGATGGTTCAACCAGGGCAGGTTGTAAAAACTAGCAGCGCTTTGCCACTGACAGAGTGGTCTGTCTTTATTTGGAGAGGCATCAGCTTACATGGTGATCTCAGAGGCAAGTGGACAGGGAGGGCCGGCAGCTCTGCTAGCTTGACATTGGCGAGCAATGGACCGGTGAGCACTCGGTCACTTGACAGATCGAGGGAGGTGAGGCAGGCGGGGGGCATCAATGAGCTCTGCATACATCATGGGTACCCCAAGGGTGGGTGCAACCAATGAAAATACAGAGTCGCCATGCCACCCATACAGCCCTGGCCTCTGTCCACACGTCCAGTGGAATACAAGGGCCTGATGGGAAATAGAAGCCCTCACAGACTTGCGGGGAAAGCAGTACATTTGAGTGTGCTGCCCAGCTCACCAGGGATCTATCAGCAGAGAGAGGAGGTCTTATGGGCTCACGGTATTTGAGCCCAACCTGTGACCAATCCTTGGCTGAACACTGATGCAGGGATGACTATAGAAAGCTAGGTTTTAGGATAAAACACAAGAGGAGTTCCCTGGTGGCTCAGAGGATAGAGGATCTGGCATTGTCACTGCTGTGGCACAGGTTTGATCCCTGGCCTGGGAACCTCCACACACCACAGGTGTGGCCAAAGAAATAAATAAATAAAATTCCAGAAAAACAAAACAGCAGAGGCCCTCATGGATGCACATTGCAGAGGAGGCAAATTTAGTCCAGGCAAGTTATTAAACAAACGCACACACCAAAAAACAACACGGCTCAGGAGGAAATTAGAAGACATAGTCACTAAATATACTCTTCAGAATATCCAGCTTTCAACAAAGAAGTTACAAGACACGCAAAGCAAGAAGAAAGTGTGACCATATTTAGGAAAAAAAAAAAAAGAGTAGTTAGTAGAAATTGTTTCTGTGTGTCCTTAAAATGTTGGGTTTATCAGACTAAATCTTTACCACAGCAATGGGAAATATGCTTAAGTAATTAAAAGAAATTCTATTCAAAAGTTTAAGGAAAGTATAACGACAATGATTCAACGAATTTTAAAAATCTCAATAAAAAGATAGAAATTACACAAATGAGTCAATTCTGAAACAATGGAGGCCACAAAGCAATGCAATGACATATTCATAGTGCTAAAATATCTATTGACCAAGAATTCTGTATCTAAAAAAATAAAAATAAAAAAAGAATTCTGTATCCAGCAAAATCATCCTTCACAAATGAGAGCAAAGTAAACACATTTCAGATAACCAAAGACCAAGATAATGTTTTACGAGTAGACACACCTTATAAGAAATGCTACAGGAAGTCCTTTCAGTTGAAAGAAAGAAACACCAAATGATACTCAAAACCACAATAAGAAATGAAGAGAGTCATTTCAGAAATGATAAATGTATGAGTAAACACCAAAAAAAACCCTAAACATATATTTCTCATTTCTTTTCCTAACTTCTTTAAAAGAAGGCGTATAAAGCAAAAGTTATAACACTGCATTATTGGGCAGAAATAGATATTATAGTAATGGAGCAAGGAAGGGGAGAGGAAAGGAAAATATATTAGAACAATGGGCAATGAGCTCCTGCTGTGCAGCACAGGGAACTATATCTAGTCATCTGTGATGGAACACAGTGGAGGATAATGTGAGAAGAGGAAAATATACATATATATATATTATATATATGACTGGGTCACTTTGCTGTACAGCAGAAATTGACAGAACAGTGTAAATCAACTATAATAAAAATCTTAAAAAAGAAAACATATTAGCACAAAGTTTCTAGAATTATTTTGGTGTCATTCTGAATTAGACTACGGTAAGTTGAGATGCATATTGTAATACTCACAGCAACCACTAAGTCAGTGCTACAAATATAGCAAAAAAAAATCAACAGAGGAATTAAAATGATACCCTTAAAGATATTTATTTAACACAAAAGAGAGAAGGAAGGGAGGAGGAGAGGAATTTAAAAAGACATGAGAGGAGTTCCCGTCATGGCGCAGTGGTTAACAAATCCGACTAGGAACCACGAGGTTGCGGGTTCGGTCCCTGGCCTTGCTCAGTGGGTTAAGGATCCAGCACAGTGAGCTGTGGCGTAGGTTGCAGAGGCGGCTCGGATCCCGTGTTGCTGTGGCTCTGGTGTAGACCGGTGGCTACAGCTCTGATTCGACCCCTAGCCTGGAAAACTCCATATGCCGCGGGAGCGGCCCAAGAAATGGCAAAAAAAAAAAAAAAAAAGACATGAGAAAAATAGGAAAAAAAATACCAAAATAGCAGATGTAAATCCAATCATATTAGTAATTATGCTATATACAGATGGACTACTGTGATATTATGATTTCTGATAAGAAATCTATATTTGGTCTTTGTCCAGTTTCTGACTCACAGCTCCCCAAACCCTTGGAATTTCCTAAGGGATAACAGCATTAGAGGCCTCTTTTGTTATACCATTTAGTCTCAGCATTAGAGGCCTCTTTTGTTATACCATTTAGTCTGGAACAGTTTTAGAACTATAAAGATAAAATGAATGTCTTGTTATTTATAAGCCCCTTTCGACCGCAACTGAGCTTATGTCAATGAGAGGATTTTTGGAAATCCCCTAAAGATGGGGGGGGCTGGTTGCCGGGGGAACCAACTATGAATTGAGAGCTGCAACTTTCAGTCCCACCTCTTGATAGCTGGGGAAGGGAGAAGGGCTGCACGTTGGGTCAGTTGCAATAGCCCATGACAATAGTAACAGTAATTACATTGTAATAGTCAATTAATTAAAATCTGTCATGCCTATATAATAGGGCCTCCATAAAAACCCAAAAGGATGGGTTTGGAGACCTTCCAGGTTGGTGAGCCAGAACACTTCCAAGTGCCACCATGCTTGGCCCCAAACTCTACCGGGACAGAAGCTCCTTTGCTGGTGAGCTGGTCCTGTGTATCTTTATCTGGCTGTTGATTTCTCTCTTTTGATATCCTTGGTTTTCTTGAGCTCTCTAAGCCACTCTAGCAATTTAATCAAACCAGAGCAGGGGGTCATGGGGACCTCTAATTTACAGCTGATGGGTCAGAAGCACAGGTCACAACCTGGATTTGCAATTGGTGTCCGAGTTAGGGGGTCATCTTGTGGAACTGAGCCCTCAGCCTGTGGAGTTGGATGCTATTTCTAGGTCAATGGTGTCAGAATTGAGTTGAATTGTAGGACACCCAGCTGGCGTCAGAGAATTGGTTGGTGGTGTGAGGGACAAAATCCCACACATGGAACTGGGTACGGAATAGTCACTAAACATACTCTACATAAAAGGTACAGACCCTCAGGCTGAATGAAAAAGAGCAAGACCCCATGATATGCTGTCAACAAGAAAAGAGGCTTGGAGTTAAAGACGCAATGAGATGCAAAGTAAAAGAATGGAGGGATTCCAGCTTCAGCTGTGACATGCAAAGAGCTTAGAATTCATCACTCCTATCCTTCCACGGTAAAAGCTGAATAAACTGAAAAGAGATGACTTTCTTAGACCCATCAGGACATGGATGTTGCAGGCGAAGCACCACCCTGGGGAGAGAGGTGAGTGAGAAGGATCACAGCTTCCACCAGCCGACCTGGAGAAGAACCCGCTGTAGCCAGAAAAGGGTAGGAACACTGAAATGATCATTCTGAGTTGCTGGAGGCTGCGTGTGGATCTGCTGGAGAGGGAGACTCTCCAGCAGTTTTAGGGAGCCCCCCCCCCCCGCCACTGCCCACTTCTATGAGCTCTATTTTCAGAACCCTCTAGATTCTCCAGGTAAGGAGCTGACAGCAGTTCCCTCATGTTTCAGGCAGGAGCTGGGGGGAGTAACCATAGTTATATTTGCCCAGAGCGTTTGCCAAGGTAAAATGCCACTCTCCAAGGGACCGCCTTTCCCGGAGTCTGATCCTCTTGGGGGAGGGGACTCAGGTAACACCAGTTCCCTATAGCCTTCCTGCCTCACCTGAAGGTATCCACACTACTGTACCTAAAATAGGTAACCAACAAGGGCCTACTGGAGAGCACAGGGAACTATAGTCAATATCTTATAACAACCTATAATGGAAAACAATCTGAAACGGAATAGATTTACAAATACGAGGAGTTCCTGTCATGGCGTAGAGGAAATGAATCTGACTAGGAACCATGAGGTTGCGGGTTCGAGCCCTGGCCTTGCTCAGTGGGTTAAGGGTCTGGCATTGCAGTGAGCTGTGGTGTAGGTCACAGACGAGTCTCGGATCCTGCGTTGCTGTGGCTGTGGTGTAGGCCTGCAGCTGTAGCTCCGATTGGACCCCTAGCCTGGGAACCTCCATATGCCGTGGGTGCAGCCCTAAAAAGACAAAAAAGACATAAAAAAAATAAATTTACAAATATGTATAACTGAATCACTTTGCTGTACACCTAAAATTAACACAGCCTTGTAAATCAACTATACCACAAGTAAACAAACAAATAAAGGGGAAAAAAAGAAAAAGAAAGAAAAAGGAAAAGCTCTGAAGGGCACAGCTCAGAGACTCAGACGCATGAAAAGACGGAGATTTAGTCCTAAGATTATATAGACCGCTTCCTGTCCTCAACGCCTGACCACCACATCCTCAGAGTCAGGATAATAATTGTAGATTTCAACCAAAACAGCTGAAAAACACAAGGATGCTACAGCTACAGTAAACATTAAACACAAAATGCTGGAGAGGGTGTGGAGCAAAGGGAACCCTCCTACATTGTTGGTGGGAATGCAAGCTGGTGCAACCACTATGGAGAACGGTATGGAAGTTCCTTAAAAAACTAAATATTGAGGTGTTCCTGTTGCAGCATAGTGGGTTGGAATCCAACTGCAGTGCCTAAGGTCACCACAGAGGTACGGGTTCAATCCCCAGCCCAGAACAGTGGGTTAAAAGGGTCTGACTTTACTACAGCTGCAGTGTAGTTGGCAGCTGAGGCTCAGATTCGATCCCTGGCCCCCCGGGAACTTCCATATGCTGTGGGTGTGCCCATAAAAATTAAAAAAAAAAACAAATATAGAATTACCATATGACCCAGCAATCCCACTCCTGGGTATCTACCCAGGGAAAACCATAATTTGAAAAGATACATGCATCCCAATGTTCATCACAGCACTATTTACAATAGCCAAGACATACAAACAACCTAAATGTCCGTGGACAGAGAATGGATAAAGAAGATGTGGAATATTACAATGGAATATTACTCAGCTATAAAAAAGAATGGGATAATGCCATTTGTAGCACTATGAATGGACCTAGAGATTATCATACTAAATGAAGTAAGTCAGACAGAAAGACAAATATCATATATCATTTACAAGTGGAATCTAGTAAAAATGATGCAAAAGGACTTATTTATAAAGCAGAAATAAACTCACAGATTTTGAAATCAAACTTATGGTTACCAAAAGGAATCATGGGGAGGGGGGTAAATTGGAAGATGGGATTAACACATACACACTACTAAATATAAAACAGAAAACTAACAAGAACCTACTGTATAGCACAGGGAGGTCTACTCAATGTTCCATAAAATCCTCCATGGGAAAAGAGAATGGATGTATATACACATGCATATCTGATTCACTTTGCTGTACACCCAAAACTAATACAACACTGTAAATCAACTATACCCCAATAATTTTTTTTAAATTAACACAGCCCAGCTTTTAGCCAGATTAACATAAAACCTCACACTTAAAGTCTTCTTTGCCTCAGTCCCTACAACTACACGATGTCTAAAAGGCAGGGCAAAAACAGTCTGAAAAGACAAAACAAGTATCAGAACTAGACTCAGATTTGTCACATATTTTGGAATTATGAGATAAGAAGCTAATAATAAGTTATTAATATGTTAAAGGCTTTAATGAAAAAGTAGACAACATGCAAGAACAAATAAAGATGAGGAGAGAGAGGAATTCTAAGAAAGAATCAGAAGAAATGCCAGAAATCAAATATCCCGCAATGTGAAGGAAGAATTCCATTGATGGGCTCCTCATAGACTGGACACAGCTGAAGAAAGAATCAATGAGATTGAAAAGATGTTAACAGAAAATTTCTAAGCTGAAATGCAAGGAGGAAAAAAATGAAAAGACAAACAAACAACAATGACAACAAAAAAGCAGCATATCCAAGAACTGTGGGATGATTACAAATTGTTCAGCATGTGTGTATTGGGAATATTAGAAGGAAAAGAAAGAGGGAAAGAAGAAAGCTGAGTAATAACGGCTGAGAATTTTCCAAAATTAATGACAGAAAACAAACTGTAGGAACTCAGAGAACACCAAGCAGGATAAATTCTAGGCTTCTATATTCCAGCTGAAAAACAAAACAAAACAAAAAAATCAAAGGCAAAGGCATTTTTACTCATAGGGGAACACGGATAAATACTCCATTGGGCTTCTCATCAGAAACCTTGCAAGTCAGAGGGTGGAGGGAACATTTTAAATGTTGAAAGAAAACAACCACAAACCTAAAATTCTATACCCAGCAAAAATTTCCTTCAAAAGTGGAAGGATTAAAAAAGAGAATAGAAATCATACAAAGTATGATCTTACCACAACAAAATTAAGCTAGAAGTCAATAACAGAAAGATGGCTGGAAATTCCAAAATATTTGGAAATTGAACCACACATTTCTAAACAACACATGGAGCAAGAAGTCAAGTTGGTCTACCCACCTCTCCAGCCATTACCTACTTTCCTGTCTCAAGACAAATCTTAATATATTTTGGGCTAAATGAAAATGAAGTACTATTTATCAAAATTTGTTGAATTCAGTGAAAGCAGTGCTTGGAGGGAAATGATAGGATTGAAGGCATCTATCAGAAAAGAAGAGAAATCTAAAATCAATAGCCTAAGTTTCCATCTTAGGAAACTAGAAAAAGAAGAGTAAGTTAAATCCAAGGAAAGATCTTAATAAATGAAGATGAAATGTTCATGGACTGAAAAACTCAATACCGTTAAGACATCATTTCTCCCTAAGTTGATTCTTTGGTAGAAATGACAAGTCGATCCCAAAACGTACATGGAAAATGCAAAAGGCTAGGGTAGCCAAGATGATTTTGTAAAAGAGGGAAAATTTGAGGAGATTTACACTGCATGATTAGATAATTTACTAGAAAGCATCAGTGATCAAGGCAATGTGGCATTGACATCCAGACGGGTTTATAGATTATTGGAACAGAACTGAAAGTCTAGCAATAAAACTTTACATGTATGATTAATTGATTTTCTTCCTTTTTCTTTTTTTTTTTGTCTTTTTGCTATTTCTTTGGGCCGCTCCCGCGGCATATGGAGGTTCCCAGGTTAGGGGTCCAATCGGAGCTGTAGCCGCCAGCCTACGCCAGAGCCACAGCAACGCGGGATCCGAGCCACGTCTGCGACCTACACTACAGCTCACGGCAACGCCGGATCGTTAACCCACTGAGTAAGTGGGACCGAACCCGCAACCTCATGGTTCCTAGTCGGATTCGTTAACCACTGCACCACGACGGGAACTCCGATTTTCTTCCTTTTTCTTTTCTTTTTTTTTTTTTTTCCTTTTGTCTTTTTAGGGCTGCACCTGTGGTATACGGCAGTTTCCAGGCTAGGGGTTGAATTGGAGCTGCAGCCTCTGGTCTACACCACAGCCACAACAATGAGGGAACCGAGCCATGTCTGTGATCTATACCACAGCTCACGGCAATGCCAGATCCTTAATCCACTGAGCAAGGCTAGGGATTGAACAGAATCCTCATGGGTACTTACTGGGTTCGTTGCCACTGAGACATGATGGGAACTCCTGATTTTTCACTGAAGTAACAGGACCATTCAATGGGATCATCTTTGCAGCAATAAAGGCTGGGCTAGGGGAGAGTCATAACCCAGATCCTGCTCTCACATCACACATAAAAATAACTCAAAGTGGTCATAGTCCTAAGTGTAAGAGTGGAAACTGTAAGACTTTCAGAAGAAAACCTAGGAGAGTAATCTTTGAGAAACCTTGTGAAAATCTTCATGGTTCCAAAACAGGAGGCATTAGAAACACGGATACATTGCACTTTATTAAAATGAAAAACCTTTGTGCTTCAAGAAACAACCTTAACAAATGGAAAAATCCAGCCACAGACTGGGATAAAATATTTTCAAAGCCTGTCTTTGATAAAGGACCTGTGTCAGAATATAAAAAAGAACTTCCACAACTCAATAAGAAGAAGACAAACAACCTGATTAAAATATGGATAAAAGACCTGAATAAATGTTTCGCCAAGGAAGACAAATGAATAGCTAATAAGCCCATGAAAAGGGGCTTAGCGCCATGAGTGACTAGGAAATGCAGATTAAAATCAAAATGTGACACCACCTCACGCTCATTAGTGTGCTGTATTCAAAGGGACAGTATTGATGAAGCTCTGAAGACATGGGAACCCTCACACACCCAGGCAGGAGTGAAAATGGTACATCTACTTTGGAAAACTGGTTGGTTGTTTAAATTAAACAGACCAAATTAAATTACCCCAAATCCTGCAAATTTACTCTAAATCATCTATCCAAGAGAAATGAAGACCTGCCCACACAGAGACTTGTTAAGTGAATGTTCATGGCAGCATTATTCATAATAGCTCCAAACTGGAAATAATTCGAAGGTCTACCAGCGAGGAATGCATAAACCCACTGTGGTATAACCACACAACGGAATACTATTAGGTGATAAAAAGGAATGAAATCCTGGTGCATATGACAAACCATGCTTCAAGAAGCCAGATGCAAAGCCTGATATATTATATGATTCCACTTATATTAAATATCCAGAAAAGGCAAATTACAGCGATGAAAAGCATATCAGTGACTACCTGGGTCTGGGAGTGAGAGATGACTGCAAATGACCTTGACCACATTTTTAGGATGATAGCAAGATTTTAAAACTGGATGGTGGTGGCAGTTGCAGAACTCTAGAAATTTAATAAAAATAATTAAACTGCACACTCACGAGGGGTGAGTTTTAAGGTATGTAAACTCTACTTCGATACATCTATAAAAAGAAAGTCTGATGCTCAGTACT
This sequence comes from Phacochoerus africanus, assembly GCF_016906955.1. Taxonomy (NCBI): domain Eukaryota; kingdom Metazoa; phylum Chordata; class Mammalia; order Artiodactyla; family Suidae; genus Phacochoerus; species Phacochoerus africanus. Next base: position 70,288,946 of record NC_062550.1, on the reverse strand, counting down.
GATTTAGCAAGGGAGACATCAGATGTAACAAGCACAGAGTGACAGGTTCTTCACGCACGCAGATACCAACATCCTGCTGTGACATAAACTCCCTCTCCCTCCCCTTGATGGATCCTGACCGACTGCACGGTGGCCCCAGCCAAAGCCAGTCTTGGTTCAGGCCACGCCGTTCCTGCTGCCTTTTGTCCCTGTGGACTCTCAGATTTCACTGCCACGAGCTCTGGGACAGGGCACCAGGTTTCAGCCACTTCCTTGGTGCTCTTCATTATCCCAATATGGGGTGACTTCGGATATGTGATGGTCCACGCGGATTTATTATAAATCTTACTCTTTTTTTTCTTCTTTTTATGGCCGCACCTGTAACATGAAATTTCCCAGGCTAAGGGTCAAAGGGGAGCGGCAGTCGCTGGCCCAGGTCACAGCCAAAGCAACACCGGATCCGAGCCGCATCGGCAACCTACGCTATGGCTTGTGGCTACGCCAGATCCTTAACCCACTGAGCAAGGCCAGGGATCGAACGCACATCCTCATGGACACTGTGTCTGGTCCTCAAGCCACTGAGCTGCAATGAGAACTCTTATTATAACCCTAACAACAACAACAAAAAATTCTTATCTACAACATGGGCCTTTATACACAAAAAAGAACTTTAATGCAGTTTAATGCTTTATACTCGCAGACCCCAGGTGACTTTCTGCCCCATCAAGAATGCTTATCAAGGAGTTCCCACTATGGTGCAATGGGATTGGTGGTATCTCTGCAGCGTTGGGACATAAATTCAATTCGGGCAGCTACAGTCCCCAGCCCGGCACAGTGGGTTAAGGATCCACGTTGCCACAGCTGTGGCACAGGTGGCAACTACAGCTCAGATCTGATCCCTGGCCCAGGAATTCTGTATGCCTGGGGGCAGCCAAAAAAGAAAAAAAAAAAGAATACTTATCAAGCAACTATAATACTTGATGTTTGTCCCCAGGAATGTGTGTGTGTGTGTGTGTGTGTGTGTGTGTGCGTGCGCGCGTGTGTGTTCCAGAAACCCTAGGTGGAAGATGAAGGCTGCAGCTAGAGTCACGTGGTGTCTGACCACTGAGTTTGGCTTGAGGGGCACATCTGTGAAGGAGTGAAAGACTGATGAACTCATTTCCTCTGCCAACGGGGTTTGCTGCTTTTGGTTTTCTTCTCTCTCTCTCTCTCTCTTTTTTTTTTTTTTTTTTTTGAAAGGAGAGAATTTCATTGGGGCTGCAGCTGGCTTCCTCCAAAAAGGGATCACATGGGCACATTTCCTGCTCTTTCTTGCCTTTCTCTTCTACTCCGGACCTCGTCGCCAGCTGAGATTTTCCAGGCTCCCGAAGTCCTTAACCACTCATTTCTTGATTCTCATTCATTCCACGGCAGATGTTTACAGAGCTCCCAGTACATGCAGAAGGTGACCTGAGGGGCACAGGGGCAGACAGAGATAGCAGAGGATGGCCGGTCCTCCTGGGCGAGGTGACCACCTCATGGCAGCGGGAGGCTAATAAGGTGCGAATGCAAACATCTGAACTCGTGGGTAGTGAGGTCACAGTGATACCAACTGAGCCATCAGAGTTTGGAGGAAAGGTGAAACCTTTGGGGGGAAAGTCTTTTGGGAAAACTGTGGCTGAAATCCGGCCTTCAGGAGGGATATAACTGTGAGTGACAGAGCTGCCAGACCACGAGCAGAAGAAAGGATATGTACCTGGAACAAGAGGCGTTTAGAAATGGGAAGGCACAGGGATCCCGGGGAGAAAATTCTCTCTTTCTTTTTTTCTGTGCACATGGAAGTTCCTGGGCCAGGGATGGAATCCGAGCCCAAGTTGTGACCTATGCCACAGCTATAACAATGCTGGATCCTTAACCCACTGTGCCGGGCCAGGGATCAAACGTGAGCCGCCACGGTGACTCCAGCCCCTGCAGTTGCATCTTTAAGCCACTGTGCCACAGCGGGAACTCCCATGTCCTTTTCTAAAATACAAACTGTGTATTGGGGAGCAGTAGCAGATGAGTCCATAAATATAAGTTGGAGGCAAGGCATGTGGGACCCTGAATCCCAGGTAAGATTGTAATTCATCTCCATATAGGCCACATGAACCTTCTCTGACTCAAAAGATACTTAAATGATGGAAATGATGGAGACACAGACTCAGGGTCCATCTGGACAAGATCCATAATTTACACGTGGAGAATGTCCCAGTTTGGTCACAAAAATATAGATGATTGTACTGGATGATCTTTAGTGCCCCTCCAGCCTGAGGCCAAAGTTTGGTGGGCGCTGGGAGGCTGTGAATGGAACACGGAAAATGAACTCCTCTGTTTTGGTGGCCAGAGTTACGTAGGGGTCACGGGGATAAGAACTGACCTCCGGGAGAGGGGCCCGGGGTGTGGCTTGCTCAGAGGTCAGCCTCTCCTCAAGCTGAGAAAGGGAGGATGCCCTCCCCACACACCTGGTCCCTTGTGTCTCGAGTTCCAAGTGGGCTGGGCACCCCTGGCAGGACAATGACTGGAGGTGTTTTAGGATCTGCCTGATCACTGTTTATTCCACGGGACAAACAAAGGTTCTTCAGTGGAGGCAGCTGCAGCCCCAGGCAGATGGTCAGGAGGGGTTAGAAGGCTCACAAATACGCAGAGCCTTTACCAGCTCCCCTCCAGGAAGCATGGCCTAGACTACCTGGGCTGCTGGCACAAGGAATACAAAACACCAGCTGGGACTGGAAGTCCCGCAATGGAAACAAAAGGGAAGAGGGACAGGGAGGGCTCTTATCTCAGAAAGAGGGATGGAGAGGTGAAGACGCAGTACGTCAGGTGACTGACTTCTTAAATATCCGACTGGGAGGAGGCTAGCAGTGTCATTAAGAACACAAAACATGGAGCTCCCTGCCGGCGCAGTGGGTTAAGGATCTGGCGTTGTCACTGCTGCAGCTTGGGTCACTGCTGTGGCGCAAGAACTTCCGCATGCCCTGCATGCAGCAAATACCACACACACACACACACACACACACACACACACACACAAAACAAACATTTTGCTAAAGGCAGTAATTTCTCCATAAATCCCAAGCAGCAGCTGAAACGGCCCTGAAATGGAAAATGATGAGGTTGGATGCTGCCTGTGACAGCTGGGAAATCAAGCTGAGTTAATACAGAGACAAGGACAAGCCAGCGCAAAACAGGCCACCAGTATTCCAAAGATGTCTTCTGCTGCCATTGGAAGCTGCACCCAGATTCGGGGCTGCCCAGTGGATTTAAATAACTAGACATCCCCTGGGTTCTTTCCCCACTTTAGCCACTGGGCAAAAGCTCTTTTGAACGTGAGCATTTTTCCCTCTGCTGAACTGAACAACCTCTGACGTTCCATCCACCGGTAAAACCCTCCGTTCTTTAACTTCAGTAAATTTCACTCTCTGAGCCCAACATACATTAAGGATCTAGAAAAGGCAAGCAGTTCCAGATACCTTAAATGTTTTGAAGCCAAAACACTGTATATATACATATATATGTATTTTTTTAAAAAAGAGCAGCGTCTTGATCAGTTAAAATGGGATAATCACTTTCTGGCATTTTCTTTGATTGTATCACACACACACACACAAATCCACCCACACAGGAAATATGTTTCCCTCCTTTTCCCCTCCAGCCCCCCCACTTCACCCAGTCCAGCAGGTTGTTTTTGTCATGAACATTAATTGGCAGCTCCTCTGCTTCCCATCCTGACACTGACTGCTTCAGCTCAAGCCCTCGAAATCGCTCCCCTGTAAGAGCCGAGTCTCTTGATTCGGGGCCTGCGTCATGTTTCTGGCTCCCTCCAAGTCCTGGACACAGTGGGGAAGAAAAGAGAGGTCCCCAATCTCACTCACACACTCCTGGGGGATTGGGACAATAAAACCACTCAGCAAGATGATTATAAATGAGGGAAGAAAACAGAGTGACAGGAGAGGGACAGAGTCAGTGAGGGCAGAGGGGTGGCTCAGACAGCATGGGCCTAGAAGGAATGGTGGGGGGGGGGGCTGAGGGCTGGAAGGAGGGAGGAAGGAAAAAGGGAGGAAGGGAGGGAGGGAGACGAGAAGGAAGGAAGGGGGAAGAGAGGAGGGGGGAGAGAGAAACTTCATACGATGAATACATGACAAAAACACATCTTTTTTTAAAAATGACACATTTGACCAGATGGACTTAATTGATATTTATAGAACTTTCCATCCCAAAGCAGCAGAATGGACATTCTTCTCAAGTGCACATGGAACATTCTCCAGGGTAGATCACATGCCATCTTCTTCCTGGGCATTTTTGGAAACCTTGCAATCAGGGCTGGGGTGAGAAGAGTGCCATCTAGAGGTAGATGCAGGAATAGACCCATTCTGAAATTTCCCAGAAATATAAACCACTGAGCAGGCAAAGCTGAGACTTTCACTAAAGTAAACTCTTTACGAGGCCAATTAATAGTAGCAATGTTTGCAGATGACATGATACTATATATAGGAAATCCTCAAGACACTACTAAAAACTACTAGACAGTAAATGAATTCAGTGATGTTGCAGGATATAAAATTCACATACAGAAATATGTGGCATTTCTATATGCTAATAAAAAACTATCAGAAAGAGAAATTAGGAAAATCATCCTGTTTACAACTGCATCTAAATAATAAATCTAACTAAAGAGGTAAAAGATCTGAAAACTATAAGACACTGACGAAAGCAATGGAAGAGGATGCAAACAGATGGAAAGATGCACTGTGTTCTTGGATTAGAAGAATTAAAATTGTTAAATGACCATACTCCTCAAGGCAATCTACAGATTCAATGCTATCCCTGTCAAAATGTCATTTTTCACAGAACTAGAACAATTCTAAAATTTGTATGGAAACACAAAAGACCCCCAATAGATTAAGACAATCATGAGAAAGAAGAACAGAGCTAGAGGAATCACACTCCCTGGCTTCAGACTATATCACAAAGCTATAGTCATCAAAACAGTATGGCACTGGCACAAAAGCAGATCCATACATCAGTGAATATAGAGCCCAGAAATAAACCCACATCTCTATGGTCAATTAATACACAACAAAGGAAGCAAGAATACGCAATAGAGAAAAGACAGCCTTGCCAATAAATGGTGCTGGGAAAACTGGACAGCCACATGCAAAAAAACCAAACTGGTCTGCTTTCTCACACCATATGTAAAAATAAATACAAATGTATTAAAGACCTAAATATGGAGTTCCCACTGTGGTGCAGCAGGTTAAGGATTCAACTCCAGGAGCCCAGGTCACTGTGGAGGCACAAATTCAATCCCCAGCCCAGCACAGTGGATTAAAGGATCTGTTGTAGGTGGCAGCTGTGGCATAGCTGGCAACTGTGGCTCAGATTCCATCCCTGGCCCATGAATTTCCAATTGCTTTGGATGCAGCCAAAACAAATAAAAACAAACAAACAAAACAAAATGGAAATAGACTCATAGATGCAGAGAACAAACAAGTGCTTGTCAGAGGGGAGGGGGTGGGAGGATAAGTGAAATAAATGAATGGGATTAAGAGGTACAAACTTCTGGTTGTGAAATAAATAAGCCACGGGATATAATATACAGTGTAAGGAATATGGCCACTAATAGTATTGTCTTAATTTTGTATGGAGACAGATGGTTACTAGGCTTATCACAGTGATCACATCATAGTATATGCAAATATTAAATCACTGTATCGTATACCTGAAACTAACATAATATGGCACATCAACTATATTTCAAAATTTCTTTTCTTTTTACAGCTGTACCTGTGGCATCCTAAGTTCCCAGACTAGGGGTTGAATTGGAGCTGCAGCTGTCGACCTACGTCACAGCCACGGCAACCCCAGATCCAAGCTGCATCTGCAACCTGCACCACAGCTTGTGGCAACACTGGACCTTTAACCCACTGAGCGAGCCCAGGGATTGAACCTACATCCTCACGGCTGCTAGTCAGGTTCTTAAACTGCTGAACCACAACGGGAACTCTATTGAGGAATATTTTACATGCAATGATATTCATAGGCCTTAAGTATATTTTTTATTTTATTTTATTTTATTTTATTTTTTGCTTTTTAAGGCAGTACCCATGGCACATGGAGGTTCCCAGGGTAGGGGAAGAATAGGAGCTGCAGCCGGCGGCCTACACCACAGCCGCAGCAATGCGGGATCCAAGCCACGTCTGCGACCTACAACACAGCTCATGGCAACGCCAGATTCTTAACCCACTGAGCGAGGCCAGGAATTAAACCAGCAACCTCATGGTTAAAAGTCAGATTCGTTTCCGCTGTGCTACAATGGGAACTCCCATAGATCTTAAGCATAGAGCTCAATGAGTTTTTTATGACCGTACACACCCGTGTGACCCACACTTTAATCGCAATGCAGGACATTGCCCCCTCCCCGCAAAAGTGATCACTTCCCAGTCAGTTCTCCCCAGTCCCCGCTCTGGATCCAAACACATCTCTGATCTTTCACTGCAGGTTATTTTTGTGTGTGTGTGTCTATTCTAGAACGTCAAATAAATAGAGTAATACAATATGTATTCTTGCAGATCTGGCTTTTTTTAATCATCCTGATGTCTGTGAGATTTATCCACATTTTTACGCATCGGTAGTTTGCTGCTATTTATTACTGAATAATATTCCATTATTTACCCATGCTCCCTTTCAGAGTGCAGTTTGCTGAGTTCTGACAAATGCATATACCCTGTAACTACCACAACAAGCAGGATCGAACATTCCCTGTACCTCCAAAAGCTCCCTCGTGCCTCTTTTATCATCGAACCTTCCTCACGCCATGATCCCACTGTTCTGATTTACAAGCACTACTGTTCTGATTTTTATCATGATAGTTTTGCCTTTTCTAAAGTTTCATATAAATGGACTCATACACTGTGTAGCCTTTAGTGTCTTCCTTTACCTACCATGCTGGCTCTGAATTTATCCATGTGGTTGCAGGTACCATGTAGCCGCTCAATGAATGAACGCACCACAGTTTGTTTATCCATTAACCACCTGACGGACGCCTGGGGTGTTTCTGTTCTGGGGCTCTTATTAATAAAGCTGCCAAGAAACCTCGTGTGCAAGTTAAGTCTTTGTGTGGACATATGTTTTCATTTCTATTGGATAAATATCTAAAAGTGTCTGGGTTGCTGGGTCATTTAGCAACTGTACGAGAAACTGCCAAACTGTTTTTCCAAAGGGGCTGTATCATTTTTCCTTTCCCACCAGCATTGTATGAGAGTTCCCCTTGCCCCACATCCTTGTCAACAATTCGTTTCACTAGTTCCTTTCATTTTGGCCGTTCCTGTGGGTGTGTAATCACATCTCACTAGGGCTTTAACCTGCATGTCCCCGATGACTAATGTTGAGCATCTATTCATGTGCTTCTCTGCCATTCATATATTTTCTTTGGTCAACTGTCTGTTTAAATCTTTTGCACTTAAAAAAAAAATTCGAGTCATTTTTCTTCTAACAATTTAATTGTAAGAGTTCTTGATTTGGACATAAGTCCTTTATCAGACACATGTTTTGCAATTTTTTTAATCTTTTTATGACTTTCCTTTTTATGTTCTTGAAATTATCTTTCAAGAGCAAAAGTTTTAATTTTGAAAAATTTTTTTCTTTCTTATTTTTTGGCTGCACCCACAGTATATGGAAGTTCCTGGGCCAGGGACTGAATCTGAGCCACCGCTGAGATCTATGCCACGACTATGGCAATGCCAGATCCTTAACTCACTGCACCACAGTGGGAACTCCAAGAGCAAAAGTTTTGCATTTTGATGAAGTTTAATTCACCAGTACTTTTGGTTTGTATTTTTGGTGTCCTGTGTATGCCTACCCAAGGTAATACAAACTTTCTCCTACAGTTTCTTCTAAAGCTTAAAAAAAATTTAGCTCTGTTTCGATTTCTAACATTGCGACTTATTTTTTAATGTCTGTGTGACATGAGACAAAGTTTATTTCTTCCCACATAGCTATCCAATTATTCTGCAGCTGTTTGTATAAAAGCCTACATTCTCTCCCACTGAATTAGCAGCTTTGACAAAATTCAGTCATATATGTGTGAGTCTATTTCTGGATTTTTTTGTCTGTCTTTATTCCGCTATCATACTATCTTGATTACTGTAGCTTTAAATATGCCTTGAAATCAGGCAATGCCATTCAGTGCGAATTTTCTCCTTTTCCAAAACTACCTTGACTTCTCAAAGATCTTTGAGTTTCCATATAAATTTAAGAATTCGCTTGATAATATTTGAACCTATAGAACAACTTGAGGACAACCAACATCTTAATAATATTGAATCTTCTGACCCATACACATATAGTATTTAGGGTAAAGGACTAAGGCATTGGTAAAGCTTAAGAATTTGGTAAGCTTGATCTTGGTAAGGTTAAGTATTTCATGTCATTTGATACTATTGTAAACAGTGTTGTCTTTATACCAATTTCCAATCATTCATTGCTAGTTCATAGAACTATAATTATGTTGTGTATTGTCCTTGCATGTGCAGCTTTGCTAAAGTCTTGCTAGTCCTATTCATGTTTTTATAGATGTAGTTTTTTGTACCTACGAGATCATGTCAAATATAAATAAAGATTATCCCTGTTCCAATTGACTTCCTCTTTTCCCTTCCTTTTATTCTTTTTCCTATTTTACTGCATTGCCAAAGAGCTTGGGTATAATACTGAGTAGAAGTTAGGAGAGGGAACATCCTTGTCTTCTTTCTGGCTCAGGAGAGGAGCCTATAGTTGTTTGCTGATAAATCTGAGGTTAGCTGTAGGCTTCTCCAAGATTCCATTCATTGGTTTGAGGAAGTTCCAGTCTAGTTCCAGTTTCCTGAGTGTTTTTATCATGAAAGAGTTTTGAATTTTCTCAAATTTACATCTACTGAGTTGATCATCTAGTTTTGTTTTGTTTTGTTTTGTTTTTGTCTACTTACGGGATGAATTACATGGGTTGATTGTCAAAGCTCAAATTAATATTTCATTCCTGGGATAAACTCCACTCTTTATTCTTTTTATACATTGCTGGATTTTATTTGCTAATGTGTTGTTAAGGTTTTTGCTTTTTTGCGGGGGAGGGGGCTGCACCTGCGGCATGTGGAAGTTCCCAGGCCAGGGGCTGAACCTGTGCCACAGCTCTCACCAGAGCCACTGCAGTGACAATGCCAGGTCCTTAACCCTCTGAGCCACCAGGAAACGCCAAAGGTTTTTGCATTTTTGTTCTTGAGGAGCACTGGTTTATGGCTTTCCAGGACAGGTTTTCTCCGCTACCTGAAAGCAGAACCTTCCTATGAAACTTTGTGTAAATAAAAATGGCATAAGCAAAGAAGCAATTACTTTAGGATGCATCTTGCTAATGGATGCACAGAATAAATCGAGACGAAGCACAGATTCCCGGAGACACAGTTCAGCATCTTGATGCTGAGATGCTGAGTGTAGTTCCTGGGAAAGGAGCCTGGCAGGGCCCACTGCCTCTGTAATGGCTCACTACAAACCAAACCTTGGATGCTTTTTGCTTTTTTCTTAAAAGCAAAAATCCTCTTCAGATTTCTTTCAGTTAGACAAACAGGTACCAGTACAGATCTTTCATAAAAGTGAAGGGGCATAAAGCGAATTTTCAAAAAACAGAGATACTTGTGATAACGTTGTCTGGTTTTGGTATAAGAACAAGGCTGAGCTCATAAAATGAGTTGAGAAATAGTCCTTCTCTTTTGCCTTATAAAAGTGTTTTTGTAGGGTTGATATTATCTCATACTTAAATATTTGATAGAATTTACTAATGAAGCCATTTGGGCCTGGAGTTTGTGAGCCTATTTTTTAAGTTACAGATTTACTATTTTATTTTATTTTATTGTCTTTTTAGGGCCACACCCGCGGCATATGGAGGTTCCCAGGCTAGGGGTCTAATTGGAGCTGTAGGCACCGGTCTACACCACAGCTCACAGCAATGCCAGACCCTTAACCTACTGAGCAAGGCCAGGGCTCGAACCCGAAACCTCATGTTTCCTTAGTCAATTCGTTAACCACTGAGCCGTAGTGGGAACTTCAATTTACAATTTTAAATAGATATATGACTTTCCAGTTTATCTATCTCTTCTTGAATGGGCTTTGTTAATTTGTGTTTTTCAAGGAATTTTTCATTTAAGTTGTCAAATACTTTGGCATAAAGGTATTTGTAACATTCCCTAGTTATTCTTTCAATGTCTATAGGAGCTACAGTGATGGCCTCTTTCTCATTGCTGATATTGGTAATTTACGTGTTCTCTCCTTTTCCTGATGAGATTCACAAGAGGTTTATCAATTTTATTGATTTCTTCAAATAAACCTGTTGTTCACTGATTTTCTTTTTTGCATCATTCGTTTATCCTTTATTTTTATTATTCCCTCCCTTCTGCTTACCTCAGGCTTAACTTGCTCTTCTTTTTTGTAGTTTTGAAGGTGGAAGATAAGATCATTAATTCAAAATCTTTTTACTGTTCTAATATGATCAGTCAATGTGATAAGCCTTCCCCTGAGTACTGTTTCAGCTGCATCTCACAAGTCTAACACACTTGTTTTCAGTTCCATTCACTTCAAAGCATTTGCCAGTTTTCTTTTTAATTTCTTTTTTGACTGTGGGTCATTTAGAAGTAGGTTAATTTGCAATTATACGGGGATTTTATTGATATGTTTATGTTATTCTTTTTCTTGTGGCCAAAGAACATACTCCACATGATTTCAAATACTTTAAATGTAATCGAGACTAATTTTATGGGCCAGTAGCTGGTCTATTTTGGTGAGAGTTTCATGCGGATGTCAGGAAGACGCATATTGTGCTTTTGCTGGGTGGAACCTTCCAACAATATCAAATAGTTCATACTGGTTGACGGTGTATTTTTCATTTCAGACATTATGGTTTGCATTTTTAGAAGGTCTCTTGGGGTTTTTATTATAGATTCCATTTTCTTCTTCATTAGGTTAATGCTTTTCTTTACAACGTTTAGCATTCATTTGTATTTATTTATTTGTATTTCTCTCCTGTCGCTGCAGGTCATGTTTTCTTGCCTCTTTTAGACGTCTGGCCATTTCTTATTGGATGACAACCACTGTGAATTCTGAGAAGTCGAGTGCTGGATTTTGTAGTATTTCTTAAAGAATTGTGGGTTTTGCCCTGGAATACGCTCTCTTTCCTAGCAGATATGTTTCTCCCTTTGGAGGCCTGCTTTTAAGCTTGATAAAGTGGGTCCAGAGCAAAGCTCTACTATAAAGGATGACCCTTCTAACAACTCTGCCCAATATCCTGTGTGTTATCATTTTTTTTGCCATCTGGTCAGTGGAATGGGAATTATCCTCAGCCTGTGTGAGCCCTGGGAATGGCTTAACCTACTTCTTTCTGGTGATTATTTCTTCAGCCTTGTGGGGTTTCGTGCCACGCGAATGCAGATCATCAGCCCTAGATCTGCGGGGCCCCTCTGCAGCTGTCTGGAGCTTCTCTGCACCCCAAATTCTAGCTATCTTGGCCTCCCCAATCTCTGAGCACCAATCATCTTAATGAGAAGGTAGGACGTTTTTTGCATGCCCTTGCCCTGCGCTGCAGCTGTAAACTGCCTCCAGACAGTAAGCAGGGGCATCATAGCCTCCCCCCACCCCCGCCCCCCGCCGGTGTGCTTCTCTTCTTTCCGCGAGCCTAGGCCTCAACTCACTGTTGTCCGATCGATGCCTCTAACTCTTTCTGGCAGGAGGGCCATTCCCAAAGCAGCTGCTTCTACTCTAAGTCCTGTTTACACACATTAATCCCCATTAGAGCCCTCCGAAATAGGTACCATTGCTGTTGGGCTCGTTTTGTAGACGAGGAAGCCAGATGTAGAGGGATTAAAAATCTCACCCCAATTCATACATGTGGTCAGTATTAGAAACGGGATTTGAACCTGCGAAGTCTGGTTCATGATTTGAAGCACTGTATTATATCACTTCTCAAGTAAGTATTAGAAATGCAAGACTCTCTAAAACACACTTCGATGTTTGAAGAAGGAGTAGGATGTAGCCCTGACCTCAAATTTAAAGCATGGGCTATGGGTAGGAGGTATTTCCAGGCCCACAGAATGACAGGGGGCTTGACTCAATCAATGTGGACCAGGAGCAGCTGGGGTTAGAGGTCCCATAAATACTAAGAGATACCACTGCTGGGGTAGGCAGGAGGGTGAAGCATGCTTCCAATACACAACAGTGCCCCTTGCACGGACCTTGGCAGCGCTGGCTTTACAAAGAGTGATGGGTTCAATTTGCCCAGCAAGGCTGAGAGTCAGCACTTCACGAGACAGACATGATTGTCTAGAGAGCAAATCACGGAAGACACTTTGCAATTAGAGAAAGTGCCATGGAGGCAGGAAAGTCAGGGTTCTGCCAAGAGAGGAGCAACTGCTGACTGCATAGACTGGTCACCACCCCACAAGCAGAGGTGACAGACCAGACAGAAGCCTGACTCCCTCCACTTTCCAAGGAAAGAACTATCTCTATGCATCATATCCTCCCTCTTCTGGCAGTGAGCAGGGTCTTCACAGCTCACTCAGTCTGTGCCCCAGCCCCTGCAAACATCAGTCTTGGACCCTCCAGAAATGTCAAGAGTTTGAGGGTAAATGCTATTTTGCCTAGGAAAGCTGTATCACCATTTTTGAAAGTAGCCAACTGAAGAGGCTCCCTAAAGAGTGATCTGCCTTTCAATGACTGACTTCTTTTTTTTTTTTTTTTTTTTTTTGCTTTTTAGGGCTGCACCCACGGCATATGGAGGACAGGGAGTTACAGCTGCCCGCCATAGCCACAGCCACAGCAACGCAGGATCCGAGACTCGTCTGTGACCTACACCACAGCTCACGGCAACGCCAGATCCTTAACCCACTGAGCGAGACCAGGGATCGAACTCACAACCTCATGGTTCCTGGTCAGATTCATTTCTGCTGCGCCACAACAGGAACTCCAATGACTGGCTTTTTAACTCAGCTTCTTCTAGAATGAAGTTCTCAGCTACATCAACTCTGTATTGGGCATTTGCTCGGTGGAACACCCCTCCGCATTCTGTGTATTTTTCCAAGACAGGCTTTGTAACACCCATCTTGCTTACCCCAAACCCCGGCAGCAAGCAGACGGCATTTAGAGCTCTGCTTCAAGAGAGGCTTTAGTGCAAAACCTTCAGATTTTTAGGTGCAAATGCCTGTCTGAGTCAATCTATCTCCCTTCTGCATGATGGGTGTTTTGGGCTTCTTTCCATCCCGGGGATGAAAAATGCACGTTCCATCTGTGCCAGTTATTAATTTAATGTCTCTTAGCTCCAACCCCCTCCACCCCCCCCCCATCTTTCTCCTGCTTCGTAACACAGGAGCTGGACCCTACAGGCGATGTTTCTTGTTGCCAGCTGGCTGCAGGTGCAGTTTGGACCGTAGGAGTTGGGGAGGGACAATGCAGAGCTGCGGGAGAAAGAGGGGCCTTTTTTTCCCCTTCTCATCATCTGGTTTTCAGTGCAGCTGCCAGCAGATCAGCAAGCAGGAGCAGGCGTCCCAGGTCCCAGCATAGTGGTTTCCTAGCAGTGCAGACTGCCCTGGGCAGTTCAACAAGGGCTGGCCTCTTACCATTACTGTCCCCTCGCTGCAGGCAGTGTGTTCCTATCGCCCCAGAACAGGACTCTCCTTGGGTGGGTGGGGGAGGGGGGGGTCTGAGGCCAGCCTGCCCCCTACCCAGGCCCTTTACTCTGAGCTACTTAGAAAGCTATTTTGTTCACTGTGCCTCCGTTTACTGACACTCTCACCCCTTGGAGTCCTGTTGGACTCTCTCCACAGTTCCCCACCCTTTCTATAGCTAACAGCCTTTCTATTAAATTTCCCTGTGCCTTGGGATAGAACACGATGGGGGATTCTATGAGAAAAAGAATGAGTATATACATATGCCTGGGTCATTGGGCCGTACAGCAGAAATTGACACAACACTGTAAATCAACTCTCATTTTAAGAACACAAAAAAATAAATAAATTTCACAGTGCAAACTTCCGCTCTGATGTCTGTCTCTTGCCTGGATTCTGACTGACAACCATCCAAGCACATTTTGGTGTCTGATTTTTATGGCTGAACAAAAGACTCTCTTCATTCTGCACAAAGGACTCTTCTGTCAGTGTGTGGTTGCCATTAACATAGGTTTGAAGTGGCGACCCAGCACCCAGGGGCTAAGGGCACAAGAAATAAAGCCCAAGGGCTGTGTTGCTTCCTAGTCGTGTGTCCTTGGGCAGAGGGCCTCCTTACGCCTCAGCGGCTTCATGTGGAGAATGGGGATAGATAGGCTTGCCAGAGAAAATACATAGGAATTTCAGATAAATAACAAACAATTCCTTAGCAGAAGTATGCCCCTGTGAATGAAAAATATTGCTGCCATCTCAGTAAACTGAGGCTGTCGCAACCATCGGGCCATCACATTGCAGCCTCCAGGGTGGTGCACTCTGAGGGGACGCAAGATGAGAAACCACAGGACACTGGCCCTAGATAGTCAGGTGCATTTCAAAAGAATGACTTTAATGAGCCCAGACTCTCGCATCTTCCCATACACAGAAAAACGCTAGATTCCTTGAGATGCCTGGTTTTCTCTCTTTTTTTTTTTTCCCTTTTTATGGCCACACCTGCAGCATATGCAAGTTCCTGGGCCTGAATTTGAATCAGAGCTGTAGGGCCTACACCACAGCCATAGCAACACCAGATCTGAGCCACATCTGTGACCTATGCCGCAGGTGCGGCAACACCGGATCCTTAACCCACTGAGCAAGGCCAGAGATTGAATCTGCCTCCTGGTGCTGCAGAGACATTGCTGATCCTGTTTTGCCACAGCAGGAAGTCCAGGGCAGGTGTCTCCCAGCTGCTGAAATCCTGGTGTTGTTTCCAGTTCCAGCTCTCATGCCGTCCTGCACCAAACCCCCTTTTCCCCATGAGACAGCAGAAATGTCTGCTCCTGGCAAACCACACCCCACAATCCCCCCCATCCCAAACCCCTGCAGACAACCAACCAAGTTCATGCACAATCTGACTTCACTTAACAAACCACTGTCTTTCGGGCACCACTGTGGGAGGGTGGAGGGGGATAAAAGCTTAGAAGCACCATCTCTGTTCTTGAGGGCCACAGAGCCTGGAGGATGGAGAATCTGGCGAAGCCATATGCAGAGGCAATATACTGCTCCGTAGACGCCCAGGCTTAGGTGTGTATAAAGTATGGTTGACCAGCACACTTGGTAGGGATTACAAGTTTATCCCAGGTAAAGTTAATCTTTTCCGAAAAATATAAAGCATTCTCATGCTCACAACATATGAGGTGGGACCATTTTTCCCTTGTCTTTCCTTTCACTCCCAGGCATTGAACTACACCTAATATTAGGTGTGTGTTTGTAATACAGGAGGACCCTTCCAGGCCTTCGGGGGGTGGGGGTGGGGGGCAGACCCTCCCGCATCCTCTGCTCTAGGTCCTCTCTGAAGTCTCAGATAATAGTATCTCATGTCCATTTCCGGAGTTGTCTTACAGATGCTGAAACCCCCAAAGGGAAGATGCTAACTGCTTGATGACCACGAGCATGTAGCCCCCAGGCCTCTTGGAGCCTAAGGACAGATCCTGCTAACCCCTGGGACACACCATCAGCCAATCAGGGAACCCCGGGTACCTCACTATCAGCCAATCAGGGAATTGTGCATGAGCTGATCACACACCCAGGGACATCCCCTCCCTCACCTGGCCTTTGAAAAGCCTCTCCTGAAACCCATCAGGGGGTTCCTGTGTCTTAAGTACTAGCTACCTGCACTTCTCCCCTGGAGCCCTGCACTTCCCTTCACCACAGCGTATCAGTGGATTGGCTTTACTGTGTACAGGCGAGCGGACCCCAGGTTGGTTTGGTAACAAGGTGATTGTTCTGGAGCTCAAATCTTGGAAAAGGAGAAGGAACACAGAAAGTCAGAGGCCTCGGGCAGAAAGAGAAGCAAGGCGTTTAGAGTTTAGGGCAGTAGGAGTACAAACATCAGGTATTTAAAGCTCATGCGTGTACAGTTCCATAAATCACGTGCTAGTGTGTATATATGCACGTGTGCACATGCAGACAGACACACATGTTAAAGACAGGCTGACACTGAGTGGGTCTGCTGCAGCGATGATGCTTAGCAGCCCACCAGACAACCCCCTCCAAGGGACCACAGAATCACTATGACCTCCAACCAGTGTGAACTGATACAGGACATAGCTCTTAACCAGAGGTTCGGGGTCGCAGGAAAGAGGATGAAGAAGGGTGGGAGGAGGGAGCTGATACTATCTAGGCTCCAGGAATTAAAAATTCAACAGAGACCAAGGACGGTACTTGAGAAATCCAGCTAGAAATCCAGCTGGAGGGCTGTCAGCCTTTGCTGGGCTCCAGGATGCCAACCCCAGGGCGCCCTCTTGTGGATCTCGGAGGCTACTGACAGCACGGACCAGCATCTGGTTAGAGCCTGGGGCCAGTCCTTCCTCTTGTTTGAGGAATTCACACGCCCCTTCCTTCCGCCTCTAGCTCCTTGTAAATATGCAGGACTGAATAGCGGTCTCCCTGACCCAGGGGACTCAGAGTTGTTACAAGAACCCCAAAGAAAGATATTTCGCACCCCTCTTGGTGAGTCATTCCAACTAGTCAGCGTTTACTTTCCCTACCTTTCTGATCCAGCAGTAAGGATACCTGCAAGATTAGACCAGGTGAGGGGTGCATGGCTGCTCTCTTCATTCATGAACTTGTATTGAGCCGGAAGGCATTTACTACATGTAACTAAGCATTAGGACAGGCCGTGTCCTAACACTTAGCTACATTAACTCATGAGCTAGCTCTCGCAGCAGCCCCGGGAGGCAGGTGCTGTTTTTCTGATGGGGCAGCTGAAGAAGAGATGCCACACAGCCTGCAAGTGCTCATGGCTGGATGTGAACCCAGGCTGTCTGGCTTCAAGTCTGTACGGCTAATCCCTGCCCTGCACTGCTTTGGATATGTGTGTGTGGCACAGGACCTACCCACCTAGAATTGAACAGTCTGGTGGCTGTATTCCCAGGGCTTGTTATCTTTTCAAAGTGGGGATCCCATGTCCCCCATGCCCCTGTCATTACTTCAGCACAGAGGATGGCAGTTTGGGAAATCAAGGCAAATACCACCAAAAATAAACCCATGTTTCCCTTCCAGCCCCCACCTTTGCCCAGGCCAGCTTCTGCCCTAAATGCTCATTGGACCCTCTTCTCCAGGGATGGAATAACAAACTTTCAGTAGACAATTGCTTTAGGCTGATTTATTCGACCCAAGAAAATTATGTGTAAATTGAACCATACGTCCCTGGTGAATTATACTATAATTGCAGGGAGGGAATTTATAACTTCCTTTAAATGGACTCAGAAGATCAACATATTTGGTCAAAAAGAAATCCACTGGGAGAACTCAATGCACCAAGCCTGTGGGCAGCACGCGCCAGATTTCAGTATTTGCTATTTCTGGTGTAGCAGCTTGATCACACCACAGCTTTGGTCCTCTGTGACCCACGTCTGATCACCACTTCCCCACAGTAGATGAGGGACCCAAGAGGGGAACAAATCAGAGGAAGGAGAGAAAAATAGTCAAATCGCGCTGCTGACCGAGATCCTACTTCGGGTAGTTCAGACGTCCGATCAGAAGGAATGGACACGGTGGATGAAACGCTGGAAGCCCACGCTGGCAGGGCAGTAGCACACCCTCATGTATCAGGGCCCCAGGCACCCCTAGAGCTACCGGCACCCGGCGACCCCATCCCTGTAGACAGACCAGGACCCACCTGCTCTTGGCAGGCTGAGCCAGAGCAGGGTGGGGCCCAGCTAGGTGCAGGCAGCCGATGCCAAGACCGGCCTTGAATGTTGGTGCAGACTTAGTTCCTCAGGAGGTTCAATTTAGGTTTCTTTCCCTGGATGAATAGGATTTGCTCTCCCATCACAGGAGACTCATCAGAGAGACTAATGTCTCTGGGCTTTTCCTCCCATACATATACATGCAGAGATATAAGTACAGATGGAGATACAGGTGTATGTCCATATGGGTATAAGTGGAGATATAGGTTTAGATGGAGATACACGTACAGATAAAGGCATAGATGGAGATATAGGTATAGACATAGGTATAGATGGAGATTTAGGTGTAAATGGAGATGGAGATGAAGGTACAGATGGAGATTTAGGTACAGGTATAGATAGAGGTATAAACATAGCTAGATAATAGATACAGATAATGTATATTCGTGGGTGAGCGAACGCTCAGGGCCTTATGTTCAAGGGTAGGCTGGGGACTCAGGCAGTCATGCATTGTTAGTATTGGACCTCGGACACGTCAGTCTCTCTAAGCGTTAGTTTGCTTATTGGTAAAATGGAGCGATGCTGCCTAGTCCCTAGCCCTGTGAGGGTTCCCTGAAATAAGAGACATTATTCTGAAGCTCTCCTGCTGGGAGGGAGCTCAGAGTCGGGGGTGACTTGTATGAGCTGTGTTGGCAAAGAAAAGGGAGACGGTGTAGGGACAACCCAAGTAAATGCAGAGGAGTAGCCTCTGGAGCCAGGAGAGACTTGGAGCTCACCTGAGATGGGAAGGGAGCTGAAGGGAGGAAGAGGTGGAGAGGCAGGTGAGGAGGTGAGGGGTTCCCAAGACACATGTGATTTTGTTTGTTTGTTTGTTTTGGTCTATTTTAGGGCTGCACTCAGGGCATATGGAGGTTCCCAGGCTAGGGGTCGAATTGGAGCTACAGCTGCCAGCCTACACCACAGCCACAGCAATGCCAGATCCAAGGTGCATCTGTGACCTACACCACAGCTCACGGCAACGCCGGATCCTTAACCCTCTGAGCAAGGCCAGGATCGAACCTGTGTCCTCATGGATACTGGTCCGATTCATTTCCACTGAGCCACGACAGAAACTCCCCCAAGACATATTTCCTCTGCACGAATTCATTCCCTCCAAATACTTTCTTGAGTGTCTACTGTGTACAAGGGGCTTCATCAGACAGTCTCCTTGCCCCAAACATTCTTAGAGGCTGGAGGGAGGTCAGGCAGGACCCACCTCGTGGCCAATCAGGAGGGCAGTTCTAAGCACAAGCGCGTGTCTGCCTGGAGGCCACCTTCCCTGGCAGCCTGCCCCGGCCAGCTGCCTGTCTCAGCGGGCATGAATCACCCTCAAGGCAAGTAATCATTGCTGCCTTTGCTCAGCGATTGTGTTTGAAAACCAGGACACCAATTCTTCTTGAGGTCTCCTGCAACATCTTGCCAGGAGTTCCAACCTGGCCCCTTGGGTCTGTCCTCAGAAAGAAGCCGGACACGGGCTTCTGCCTCACAGCCCTGTAGGGGTTAGAGAATGTTACTAACTTCCTCTAGAGCTGCAGGCATGATTGCCCATCGTGGATGGACTGAGAAAACTGGATGCAAACACGGTCTTCATTTTCACAGCACAGAGTTTCTGTGGGATTTAGTGACACAGGACACAGAGGAAGTACTATTGCCTTTGGCCACGAACAACGTGTTGGAGGTGGGCGGTGGCGGCAAGGTGGTCAGTGATATTCTTCCAAAGACAATAGACTATGATGATGCACCCTGGGGACCATGTCACCTCTATTACAACCCACAGGAGTTCAGTCAGGGGACAAGGGAACTTTGCTCCCCATGCAGAGGGTCAGCCACCTCCTCAGGGACAGGCAGGTGGCAAAAAACTAGAATCAATATTATAGTTTAATTTGATCCTAACTAATATAATGTTGTACTAGCAGGTATTTTTCCTTTTTATAGCCACACTGCAGCATAAGGAAGTTCTTCGGGCTAGGAGTCGAATCAGAGCTACAGCTGCCGGCCTACGCCACAGCCACAGCAACACCAGATCCGAGCCACATCTGCAACCTAGGCCACAGCTTGCTGCAATGCTAGGTCCTTAACCCACTGAGCAAGGCCAGAGATTGAACCCATATCCTCACGGAGGCAACATAGGGTCCTTAACCCACTGAGCCATAATGAGAACTCTGAGCAGTTATTTTTTTTTAATCCCTTTATTGTCCATTGACAGATAAATGGATAGAGAAGATATGGTATATTTATACAATAGAATATTGCTCGGCCATAAAAAACAGTGGAATAATACCATTTGCAGCAACATGGACAGAACTAGAGATGATCACACAAAGTGAAGTAAGTCAGAAAAAAAAAGAAAAATACCGTATGATATCATTTACATGTGGAATCTGAAATAGTACACAAGTGAACCTATCTACAAAAGAGAAACTGACTCAAGGACACAGAGAACGTACTTGTGGTTGCCAAGGGGAGGGGGTGTGGGGGAGGGACGGGTTGTGAGTTGGAGGTTAGCGGATGCAAACTATTACATACAGGATGGATACACAACGAAGTCCCACTGTATAGCACAGGGAATTCTACTCAATATCCTGTAAGAAATCATGATGGAAAAGAATAGAAAAAGAGGACTTCCCGTTGTGGCTCCGGGGTAACGAACCCAACTAGTATCCATGAGGGTGTGAGCTCGAACCCTGGCCCCACTCAGTGGGTTAAGGATCCGACATTGCCGTAAGCTGCGGTGTAGGCTCCAGACATGGCTTCAGTCTGGCGTGGCTGTGGCTGTGGTGTAGACCGGAAGCTGCAGCTCCAATTTGACCCCTAGCCTGGGAAATCCATATGCCACAGATGTGGCCCTAAAAAGAAAAAGAAAAAAATTAAAAAGAAAAAAAATATATATATATATGCTTAAGTCACTTCACCGCACAGCAAAAAGTAACACAACACTGTAAATCAACTACACTTCAACAACATTTTAAGAAAATCCATTTGGGAGGATTAAAAATCCTCCTAAATCTTCAGAAAATATGCCTCAAATGGTAGTCATTTTAAACCACAGAATCCTGAATACAGTTGGGGTAAATTCCAATTCAAGAATTTTTTTTTTTTTTCCAGAAGCCAACGAAGAACAGCAAAATACGGCACTCGAGAATACGACTGCAGGAGTTCAGCACATGCTGCCCCCAGATTTGCTGCTTTGGTATGTTGATTATTTTGAGCTGTAGGCACTTGGAAAACAGCAACTGCAGGGAGAGAATTTTTCTGAACCCTTTATCTGCCTAAAGACAGATCCCCCAAAAGTAACTCAGATGTCATAGACCCCTACCCGGGAGTTTCATCAACGTGGGAAGAATCAGCTCCCAGACCAACTCCAACACGGACTATCATACCTGCCATCTGCTCTCCCAAGGGCCCCTGTCATCTGCATAAAAATCACTTTGCTCTCCCCTAAGACGCTTGGATCCCCACTTCCCTTCCCTATTAAGATGGTATTTAAGCCTGAATTCTAAGCCACCTCAGAGAGCTCCTCCCTTTTCCCTGGGTATCTACCATGTACACTCAGCCTTCCATATCCATGAGTTCCCCACTCATGGAGTCAACCAACTGGGGATTAAAAGTATTCGAAAAATTTATCCAGAAAGTTCAAAAAAGCAAAACTGGAAGTTTCCATGTACTGGCAACTATTTGCATAGAATTTACATTGTATCTACAACTATTCCTATAGTATCTATGTTGTGTTAGTTATATTGTAACTAATCTAGAGATAAAGTAGACTAGAGGATGTGTGTAGGTTATATCCAAATTCTTCATTTTACATAAGAGACTTGAGCACCTGTGGATTTTGGCGTGTGTGGTGGGGGACGTCCCCTTGGATACGGAGGAAAGAGTGTCTACGTGAAATTCACATGCCAGTAACCTGTCTTGTTTTCCTCTTGTGAATCTGTCATCACAGGGGTCTCAGCCAAGAGTTCAGAAGGTGGAGGGGAAATCCACCCCCCCTGACCCACGCTGACCTCAGGCTTCCTTATCTTTTTTTATATTCTCCCAGAAGTTGCAGTCTTTTATAGACATCCGCCGTGAAGAGGTATCCAGAAGGTAGCTCGTTAATCCTTTCCCAGCCCAGTGGCGTGCCAATGGCGGGAGCCCTGCCCTTCTTCAAGGACTCCTCAAGGGGACCTGGACTGTTGTTAACTACACACAGTATTTGCGTGGTATGTACATGGATCTTTGTTTTCCACCATTAATACCAAAAATGACCTTGGACCTGCATCCTGATTTCTTTGTCGGAATTTCCACCTTTTCCTTTTTCGATTTTCCGTCTTACTTTCCAGGTTGCACATTCCAGGCCCCTGTCTCCACTTCCAAAATGCCCTGGTCTAATCTACTTTCCTCCTGCTGCATCTGACTCCCTGGTTTGAATTACCTCTTGTCTCCTGAGACGAGACTAAACATGAGAATCTTTTCACAGAGCAAACCCCTTTTTGCAGAGGAAGCAACAGTCTTAATGAAGAGTCTTGGTCAAAATCATACACTGAGGCACAAAGTGAGTTTAGGACTTCTGACTCCCAGGCAACCTATGGGACTCGCAGGCCATAAGGTTCTTAAAAAGTAAAACATCAAGTCTGGCTAGAAGTGCAAAGATGGACGCAATGGTCTTTCAAGAAGCCTTTCAGTCTGAATATATTTTCTAATAATATATCGTTAGGATTATATAGTGATTATATGGTGATTAAGTAATATACCCAGGTTAAGTCTGGGTTATTATGATTCAAAACTTCAGTGCACCCCTGGGTATTTACTGTAGCCTTCAATTCTTGTCTAAGAGTACAAATACTTTCATCTGCTACCTGGCAGATCGATTTTTGGATGACAAAAATTATTGGGCTATAGAAGGAGGATCAAAAATATTTCTTGATGTTGGAACAGTGGCTTAATACCAATAAGATTAAATTGAACAGAAACACTCCCTCCCTTCCCCCGAGTTCCAGTCTCTTCCCAGTGGAAGGACTTTTAACATTTCTCACTACATATGGCTTGAACCCTGCATTTTCCTTAACAAATTCCATGACCCCTGTCCTATGTCATTAGAAATCCTTCAGAAAGATCATTTCACAGACACGTGATATTTCATCTTATGTATTTGCTCTAATGTATTTATCATGCTCCTATTTTGACCAGGGATGTCAATGCCAATTATAGGCAGACCTCCGAGATACTGTGGGTCTGCTTCCAGACCACTGCAATAAAGGGAATATCACAATCAAGTGAGTCATGTAAATTTTTTTGGCTTCTCAGCGCACATGAAAGTTATATTTACACTATACAGCAGTCTATTAAGCATGCAAAAGCATTATGTCTAATATTATATATATTATATTATACATAGTTTAATTTAAAAAAAACTTTATTGCTAAAAAATGCTAACCATTATCTGAAGCTTCAGTGAGTTGGAACATTTTTGTAATAGTAGCATCGAAGATCACTGTAGCAAATATAATAATTTAAAAGTCTGAAATATTAGGAGAATTACCAAAATGTGACAAAGAGACATGAATTGAGCAAAGGCTATTGGGAAAATGGCACCTATAGACTTGCTCAATGCAGGGTGGCCTCAAACCTTCAATGTGTAGAAACACGACATCTGGGATGCGTTTAAAACGAGGTGTGCTTCTATTTGATCTTAAAAATAATACTACAATGATCATCCCTTTATATTAAAAATAATTTAAATTTAACAGGGACAAATGTAAAGGCCTTTATTTCAGCTCAAGCTCAATCACACAATTATAGATTCTATTTGTCTGGTTTCCCAACAACTTCTAGAAAAAAAAAAAGCCCTAGGATATTTCGGTTATTGGCAAGTGCACTATTTCCCAACAGTGCAACCAGCATGATGCTCAGATCAGGGGGCATTTGTTCTACTGTTCTCTGTGCTGGGTGCATTACATCTGAAATACCACCCATTCCAGATACCACGCTTCACACGCAACATGGACAGAAGGCGGGTGGCTAAGCTGGCAGAGCAGAAAGACCCTGAGCCCACCCCCTCTGGTGAGCACACCAAAATCACAACTCTCTACAGGACAGCCAGGGATGAAAAAGACCAGAGAAGTTCAGTAAAATCCCATCGTTATCAGATGAGTAATGGCTGAAAGAAGCCAGAGGTTTAACTCTGAAGAGAAAGCCCTAAATCATGAGATCACATATAAGAAAGAACATTTTTGGAGTTCCCTGGTGGCTCAGCAGGTGAACGATCAGGCATTGTCACTGCTATGGCTCAGCTCACTGCTGTGGTGTGGGTTCGATCCCTGGCTCCGGGAACTTCCACATTCTGTGGGCACAGCTGAAAAGAAAGAGAATAACATTTTAGGGAAGAAGAATTCGAATTATTCTGATGCAGATTTCAAAAGATGTGGCCTAGAGCAGTTAAAAAAAAAAGAAGAAGAAGAAGAAAGAACGAGCGAGCTTAAAGAGACTGCCTTCTCCCCACTGAGAACCATGAGAGCAGAAGGGCTGGGTGAAGTCAGAATCAACCTGAGTGTGAGATGGCTGGTCCTCCTCCCCTGTCTCCTTGGGTGCTGGCCTTCTTCAAGATGCCCTCCTCAGCCTCTCGTCATCTCCTGCCTATGTTTCCCATAGGTGAAGTCATTAACTTCCATGGCTGAACAGCCACTTACCCAAGCATGACCTTCGAATCTCCGTCTCTGGTCCTGACCATCTGCTTGGACTCCATTACCAGTCAGAGGAGAGTCTTTTAAACTGTAATGAATCAAGATCAGACTTAATTATCTTCCTGTTTTCATTAGTCAGGACTCCCGGTTGCAAGAGTCAGAAATCCAATAGTAACTACCTAAGGCACAAAGGCTAATTCATTGGTTCATGGTAACCAAACTGTAGGACAGGCAAGGATGAAATTAGCTTTAGGAAAGCCTGGAACCGGGGGCTGAAAGGCCAACAGAACTTCCTTCCTTCTGTCTCTCGCATCTGCTTCATTCCATATGCTAGTTTTAATTTTTTTCTACTGAAGACCAGCTTTTTCTAAATATTAGATCTCTAGATTTACAACTTGACAGATGCGCCATGAGGAAAAAAAAAGGGGGCGGGAGGGGGGCTTTTCCCCTCATGGCAATTCAAAAATTAGACTTTTCAGGGAAGGTCTCAGATGGGGTCACATGGCCATATTATGTTGGCCAAACCCCTTGGACAGGGTGGATAAAATAAGAAAATACAATTGAACTAGCTTGTATCTGGTATCTCCCCTTAGAACAATCACTCTATTTATTTTTTGATAAATAAAAAAAGTAGCTCTTATTAGACTCACATATTCAAGTTGGGACAGGGAGAACATGTATGTCCAGGTGTGCCTGCTGTGCCCAGGAGATGGGAGCAGTGACAGGTAAACACACCATGAATGTCCACTGCGCTCCCCAATGAAGCTCTGTGTCCCATATTCTTACTCCCCACTGATAACATCTCTACTTCTCCAGGCTCACAGACTCTGCCTCGGCTTCCTAAAAACGTTGGTCAGTGCCCCAGACAAAATCCAAACTCTTTTTTTTTTTTTATTTTGCTTTTTAGGGCTGCACTCATGGCATATGGAGGTTTGACTGATGGCATGTGGAGGCTAGGAGTCAAATCAGAACTGTAGCTACCGATCTGAGCCACAGCAATGCCAGCTTATGCCAGCTCCCAGCAACACCAGATCCTTAACCCGCTGGGGGTGGGGGGGGGGAGGGGATCAAACCTGCAACCTCATGGTTACTAGTCTAGTCAGATTCGTTTCCGCTGAGCCATGATGGGACCTCCCCAAACTCCTTTGCTTCCAACACAAATCCCCTCCCAACCTGGGCCATCCCTCTTTCCAGCCAGACCTCCTCTGATACAGACGCCCCGCCTTGCTTCTTGCACCAGCACACATGGCCGGCACACCTGCTCACTGTTCCTCAGACACAGACCCTCTCCCAGCTCCGCACATTCACCCACCCTCATCTCTGCCTGGATGGGACTGTCCTTTCTCACTTTCTCACCTGTATTTTCCTTCAAGATTTAGGTGGAAAGTGGCCTTACCGCCCCTGCCCTCTAGGAACATCTGACCCCTTTGTGTTTCGTGACCATGAATTTGTCTCTCTGAGCAGCACTTATCACACGGGATTATTGTTTATTTGTTGACCTGCATCAAGAGCTCTGGGAAGGCAAGGACCATAGCTGTTGGTCTTTGAAATCAGTCCTAGCACAAGGCCTGGTCTGTGAGGTGAAGACGTGGAGTCTGGCCAGCTGACCCCTGTGAGGCCATCCTGTTCTCTCTGCTCTTGGTGGGGCTTGACGACTGAGTTGTGCCAATTACACCTTCTGCTACATTGCCCCGGGCATTCAGGGGGGAGCCCTCAAAATTTAGACCCCCCAGGAGGATGTTCCCTGCCTGTGGATGCCATCTCACCCGCATGACCCCAGACAACACCCGAGTGCCATCATTCCTCTCATTAGAATGGACTAGACTCTCAAAGGTCACTGGCGAGAGGACCCACTTTCTCTCAAGCACCTCTGGCTACACTGAAAACACCCTCAGTCTCTGCTACTTCATCCTTTATGTCCATACACTGTGCTTGTTATTTGGTTTTCTGTCTGCCTTCCATTTTATGGTCTGAGTCTGATGCTGGGGAAACTGTGCTTATAAATTGCTTCGCAGAAGTGACCTGGTTTTAATGTTTGGCCGCTTTGAGAGGGTGGATGGAAGCTGCGTATCACAGAAGACGAGAGTTGAAGGGGTCTTAGACCAGCCCCTCACCTACAGATACGGAGCTCAGGTGCTGGGGAGGAAGTGACTTGCCAAGGCGGTGGAAGAGCCAAGATGAGATTCAGGTTAACGCAGGTAACTGTAAAACCAACGGATATATGCGTGCGTATCTGGAGCAATGCGCTAGATACTGCCAGAAGAAAAGAAGAAAAATGACAACCTGGCCCTGAGGCCTTAGTCAATGGTGGTAGCTTTTTTGGGGGGAGGGGGGGCACATCTGCAACGTATGGAAGTTCCAAGGCTAGGGGGCACATCGGAGCTGCCGCTGCCAGCCTATGCCACAGCCACAGCCACAAAGGATCCGAGCCGCATCTGTGACCTAAGCCGCAGCTTGTGGCAATGCCAGATCCTTAACCCACTGAGCGAGGCCAGGGATTGAACCCGCATTCCTCCACGTGTCAGGTTCTAAACCTGTTAAGCCACAACAGGAACTCCTGGTGGCAGGTTCTTAACTGCAGGCCACGGTAATCCAGGAAGAGCCAGAGCATTAGTGCTGTTGGTGCTACTGTTGATGATGAAAATGTCTCCACAGAGACCCCTCAGGCTGGAAGGGATGTTCAGAATCCTCCTGAATGTAAATTGGTACCACCACTATGGAAATCGGTAAGGAGGTACCTCAGGAAACTAAATATAGAACTACCATATGATCCAGCAATCCCACTCCCCGGCATATAGCCAAACAAAACTATAATTCGAAAAGGTACATGCACCCTTATGATCTTAGCAGCACTATTCACAATAGCCAAGATGTGGGAACAACCTAAACGTCCATTGACAAATGAATGGATTAAGACAATGTGGTACATGTACACAATGGAATACTGCTCAGCTAAGAAAAAAAAGAACAAAATCATGCCATTTGTGGCAACATGGATGGAACTAGAGACTCTCACACTCAGTGAAGTCAGTCAGAAAGAGAAAGACAAATACCATATGATATCACTTATATCTGGAATCTAACATATGGCACAAATGAACCTATCTACAGAAAAGAAACTCATGGACTTGGAGAACAGACTTGTGATTGCTACGGGAGGGGGACAGGGACTGGGAGTCTGGGGTTAGTAGATGCAAACTACTGCATTTGCAGGGGATAAGCAATGAGGCCCTGCTGTGTAGCACAGGGAACTCTATCCAATCACTTGTGATGGAACACGATGGAGGACAATGTGAGAAAAAGCATATATGTATGACTGGGTTACTTTGCTGTACAGCAGAAATAGAACATTGTAAATCAACTATAATAAAACTTTTTTTTCTTTTAGGGCCGCACCCACAGCATATGGAGGTTCCCAGGCTAGGGGTTGAATCAGACCTGTGTCCTCATGGATACTAATCAGATTCATTTCTGCTGAGCCACAATGGGAACTCCAAAAATTTTTTAAATAAAAAAATATGCAGCCAGATGAAATGCATAGCGTGTTTGGAAAAAAAAAAAAAAAATTCAGAGTTCCCGTCATGGCACAGTGGAAACGAATCAAACTAGGAACCATGAGGTTTCAGGTTCAATCCCTGGCCTTGCTCAGTGGGTTAAGGATCTGGCGTTGCAGTGAGCTGTGGTGTAGGTCCCAGATGAAGCTTAGATCTGGCGTTGCTGTGGCGTTCACCTCCTATTGGACCCCTAGCCTGGGAACTTCTATATACTGCGGGTACGGCCCTAAAAAGCAAAAAAAAAAAAAAAAAAATTTAAAAATCCTCCTGCCCTTACGCACAACCTGCTCTGCCCCAGCCCACCAGGAAGCTGGAAGGACGTCTAGATCAGAGACAGATGCTTATTTATCCTGCTTGGCCTTTCTGTGCCTTGGTTCTTCATGCTCCTCGAGAGGTGAAGGGCTGTGCTGAGGTCTGACACTAGCTCTCAGTGTCCCTGCTCCCAGACATTCTGGGCCTTGGCCTTGGCCTGACAGATGCCCTCTTCTGGGACCAGCTCAGACAGTGATGAGACTGTATGTAAGTGTGGGGCAGCCAGAATATGCCAGACACTGTGAGAAGCCCTTTCATACCCCCAGGCTCAGGTAAGTCTCACAACAACATTCAAGACAAGGAAACAACTGCTCAGAGAGGCTGGGCAACTTCTCCAAGGCCATGTGGCTGGAAAGTGGCAAAGCTGGGTCTGTAACACAGGGTGATCTGAGTCTGAAATCTGTGATTTTCATTAAAGCACATTGCTGTGCGAACAGAAAATGCTAAACCCATGACACACGTATGTTTAAATGCTAATCTTAATAATACATATATTGAAGTTCCCAGACAAGGGATCAAACCTGCGCCACAGCAGTGACACCGGATCCTTAACCCACTGAGCCACCAGGGAACTTCATATATTTTTTAAATGAAAGATAGTAGCACCAAGATCAGGCAAACATAGTCACCTTACAACAAAGTTACACTAAAAGATGCTCACTGGCCCAGGATCACGACGCCTGTGGTTGGTTCCTGCTGGCTTTGACACTGACTTGTGACCTCAGGAGCCCGCTTCCTATCCTCACAATGGTCAATTACTACTGACCTCTCTGTTTCACAGGAACCGTATGAAATTTTACCTTTAAAAAATCTGCAGTGCCACCAAGGTCAACGTCTCAGGTTCTGAGGAAGTATTTCAGAAATGCGTGTTGATACATCTCAGATTCCAATTTTAAGCTGTTGTAGCCCAGCTTTCAGACACACATTTGGTAAAGAGCAGAGGACATGCAGAGCGTTGCGAGGAGCTGACTTTACAACTGAAAGGAACTGAGTCTCTCATCTGCCGCAAGGAGGACGGTGAAGCTTTGGGGCTCCATGACTTGAGAATGACACAGAGGGTCCCCAAAGAAAACACGGGGGTGATAAAGAGCTGGAGAGTAAGGCAAGGAAGAAGTTACAGGGTTAGGGACTGTGGTTTTATTTTTATTCGATGCCTGAAGAGGGAAGGTTTGAAGCATAACTGTCTTTGTATTCAAAGATACTCTGTGTGCTTTGTATTTGGGATGCAAAAAGTACCCCCAATTATATGCTAGATCACATGAAATTATGAGAAAAAGAAAGAAAATAGAATTACATGACAGCATGGGAAAATGTTATCCAGGAAGAGCTTTCAGACAGGCCAGATTCTAAAACATTTCAACAGGTTGCTGTAGGAAGGAGCCCGCTTTTCCCAGCAGTTATTACAAACGGGATGAATCCGCGCCCGGGTGGACTTCACCAGGGGCACTTGACCGGGGGCTGTTCCCCCTCGGGGCAGGAAGGGGAGGGGGCCGTGGGGCGTGGGGCCGGGGTGGAGACCAGGCGATTTCTGGAGGGTCCTTCCACATGGTTCCCTCAAGCTTGGCGGCGCCGGTTCCGGGGTAGGATGCTGCCACCTAGCGCCTGCTGCGCGCACCCGCAAGAGCATCTCACGGCCCCAACACCAGCCTAATCAGGAAGCCCCAGAAACCGGGGGCCTCTGTCCTCCAGCCGCACACAATCGCCCTAAATAGAAAGGCCATCCAGAAAACAGAATCAACATTAAGTTGTCGAATTAAAACATCGTTTTGAGAAAACTAGGAGAGGAGTCAGCGCAGCCTTGAGATATGAGGACGTCGAGTTCCCTTGTACCTCCCAAATGGACCGCTTGGGGGCGCTACGGGAAACAAAGGGAACACCTGATCCGTGTGGCTCGACTGGGCAGACACAGCCCCCCCTCCCCCGGGGGGGGGGGGGGGAAAGGTGCCGGGACAGCGATCGAATCTAACCCTCACGCTGAGTTTCCAGCACCGCCCCGTGGGCGCAGAAATTGGTTGTGCCTCACAGGCACTTCTTGGTGGGCCAGTTGAAAAAGGCATTGAAACGAGTAAAATGGTCCACCAACACGGACAATCTCTAAATCTCTTCTTACTTCCGACTTTGAGTTCCTTGAAGGAAGGATTTTTCACCACTGCATCCTGCCTGGCACCGTGCCTGGTATGTAGTCCTTATAGATACTCAGATGGAGTTTGTTGAATGAATCACTATATTCACTTACAGTTTCCCTGGAGGAAGAAAACGAGTGCAAATGAACAGTTATTTAGCAAGTTGAGAAAGAAAAAGAGAGCAGCCCCTGACATTGAGAAACCGGCCCGGCCCTGGCGCTGCCATGTTATTCTCCCATTGGTCGTAAACGCTCTCAGGGGATCCCCACCTCAGTCACGGTTACTAGGACACTGCGACAAAATGAGACAGGGCAAGGCCACTTCACATTTTGTCTGAGTGCCGACGAAAATAAGGTCAGTGTGCTACCCACGCAAGACCAAACACCCGTCCCTCAGCCAGAATGGGTGTCTGCTGCTGCTTCGCAAATTACAGCTCATCCCCCGGCTAGTCTTCCCTGCCTCCGGAAAAGACCCATTGAGATACCGAGTCACAGACCTGCCCGCTTCCTGGCAGCCTCCAGGCCAGGGCAACCCCCTCCTTAGATGCTTCCTCCAAACCCTCCTCACGCTTTTCCTAAGCCCCTCTTCCTGGGACCCGGCGCAGCTCCCGGTCTGTGCTCGCCCCCTCCACAAACCTGCTTGCTTAGCTCCTGGATTGCTTCTGGGGTTATCTGGCGGAAGGACCTTGACCAAGGAAATCCTAAGAAAAAAGAACGCCCCAACTCTAAGTGCGGTGTGGGTCGGTCCTACGGGAATCCTGGGTCTGTGAGAGCTTAGTTACAGAACACTTCCTGTAATATGTGAGGGTCTTACATATTAACACCCGCTCACATTTCCGGAGGGCTTATGCTAAGCACTTTACAGATGCCGTTTCATCGCAGGAGGTAGGCACTATTTTTATCCCCATTTACAGACGAGGAGGTGAAGCACAGAGAGGTTAAGAAAGCTCCCCAGGGTCACACAGCTGGCAAGTAGTGGAGCCAGGGTTCAGCTTGGTCGTCTGACTCCAGAGCCCAAGCTTCAGATAAATAGGACTTTGAAGGTAGAAGGGAGGTAGGCAGGCATGTGTTCTTGGGGGAGGTGGGGGTAGGAAAGCAGGAGCAAAGGCCTGGAGGCTGGAATGAACAACTCTGCCTAACAAGCCTCTGTATTTTTGTTGAATAAAAGTCTCTGCAAGCCCTGCTCCTGTCCCCTGGCACCACTAGCACTGGCCCTGCTCCCTGAAGGCGGGTCCCCAGGGCTGGGTGCAGGCACTGGGGGCGAAACACACTGGTTCTTTAAGTGACTGTCACCTTCTGTCACCTTCACTTTAATGATAAAAAGTGCTCCATCAGCCTCCAGCCCACACCTTGTTCCTCAACTCCCCTGAAGCCTAGTGGGCTTGGTGGGCTGTGGTGGGAACCCTTCCAATTGATGCCCACCCACCCTTGAGGTCTCCACGTTCAGATGTCACGTCTTCGGGAAGCCATCTCCTATCCCCTAGTTAGGTTAGATCTCTTTTTCACAGGCTCCCGAATGGCCTCAACCTCCCTTTCAGTAAAGCCTGTCACTCTTGTGACAGTTCAGATGTGTCCTCCAGCTGGATATCAAATCCTATGAAGGTGGGGCCAAGGTGGACGCGGTCATTGCCTGGCCCGCCGCAGGGATTCAGAGTCATGAACTCCCAGGGGAAGGGACCATGTAGCAGGACAAATCCAGGGAGAACCGGGTCGGCCCCTTTCCCTTCCTGTCCCAAACTCTTGCCTCTCGTCCTCAGCCGGGTCGGCATTGACGAGCGAAATCCAGCCACATGCTTTTCTTCTAACAAGAGCCTGGTCAGTCCTTCCAAACTTCACCTTCTGAAAAGTGACCTTCCCCTCTGGTGAGGTGTCCAAGGTCACACGGAGCCAAACAGCAAGGCCAGAAATAAAACTCAGATCAGTGCTCCCAAGGTGGGGCTTGATTTTTTTTTCTTAAATGAATAAAGAGGAGAAGCGGGGCGGGAACACCGATTCTCTAAGAGTGTTAATCAAAGGTGGACTTAGAACGCCTGCCGCTTCCAGGTGCCAGCCAAGGAGACATTAAAGCGAAAGGAGCCTTTCAGGGAAAGGTATTTCTTAAAAAGGGACAGGAAAACACAGGAAGTACAAGCTGGAATTACAGTTCATATTGCAGAGATGATCCAAATTTAGTGCCGGATTGCAACCCCCTGAGCTGGCTTAAAAAGCGAGGTTAGCATGAATCTGAGTAGGAATCCGCTTACTGTGTCACCTCTCGGTAGAGGTGACAGCAAAGCCAAGAAGCCGCAGAAAACACAAACGTCTTTGGCATAACCCTATGTTCCATTCCCACAAGAAGCCACTTGCAAATAAATAAGACCAATGCTAATTTCTTAGATCTGCAGCCTCATGGGGAGAAAGTTCAAATAAAAGCCAAGTTCTCAGCCTACAGTGCTGAGGAATGAAAGCCAGGCAATTGGAGTTGAGAAAAGGCATCATCACATAATCTTACAGCAGGAGGCTGAGCCGTCCCAGCCAGGAAGGTATATGAGGTGTCAGGATAACCAAGACACCTTCCGGCCTGGGGTGGATGGGGCACAGGGCAGTGGAGGAAGGGGTAGGGGGAAGAGAGAGACCAAACCAGCCTCCAGCCTGGAAGTGTGGAAGCAGAAAACTAACTCTGTGCAGTAGTGATGGTTAATGGATGAGCTGTGAACATCTTCCCAGGACGCTGAGGGCTCATCTCTCCTGTACCTGTCACCCACACCAGCCAGGAGCCCCCAATAACAGGGTACCTCATATTTCTTCGGAATGTTCCTTTCTTCCATCAGCAGTGCCCAAGCATCACAGTCAAATCATTCACAGGAAAGGAGGCGGGGCGGCCTTTTTCACCAAACTTCTTCCTGCATTGGGTGCAAAGGTGTAAAATTAAGCCAGATCACTTTGCTAAGGTTTCTAATCAAAAATCATTTTAAGGGGTTCCCACTGTGGCTCAGCGGAAACAAATCTGACTGGCATCTAGGAGGACACAGGTTCAATCCCTGGCCTCGCTCAGTTAAGATCTGGTGTTGCTGTGGCTGTGGCATAGGCCTGTAGTTACAGCTCTCATTCGACCCCCAGCCTGGGAACCTCCATAGGCTGTGGGTGGGGCCCTAAAAAGACAAAAAAAAAAATCATTTTGACAAGACTTTTGTCTTTGCTATTCTTTCGTTAACTTTCCTTTTTCTCTTTACAAGTACAGAGTGTACACTATCATCTGGAGTGGACTGTTTTAGGCAAAATCCAATGCTTATTGAAAAATAAATAAAACGCCGTTGCCCAGGGTCACAGGACAATCTGAGATGGAAGCATGACCAGGATCACTCATTGTAACATTGTTCCTGGCCACCCAGGAGGTGACCTCAAACACCTGGATGGCTGAGGCAGTTTTGCAAAGATGTCACCTTTCTCCATCATCAAAGCTCAGTTGAGTTTCCATCATAAGGGGCTTTCATAACAGTCCAGCATTTAAACAGCCTGGGACATGGTTTTAGTGAAGGGAGACCTGGACCTGTTTCCACGGGTGGGCTTTAGTTGCTGTGTTGTGCATTTCTCTCAGCTCTACAACTAAGGTGCATGTGTATATATATATATATATATTGGCCAAGTCCACAGCATGTGGAAGTCCCAAGGCCAGGGACTGAACCCATGCCACGGCAGTGACTGGAGCCACATCAGTGACAACACCGGACCCTTAACCCACTGAGCCACCAGGGAACTCCCAATTAAGTTATCTTTTGATCCCTTCCTTTTTGCCCAACAGAAGCTTAAAGATTAAGTGCAATGTCTAACTGGCTTCAAAAAGGTACGGTGGACATACCGGGAGTGACTGAGGCTGGCAGGCTCAGGAAGCACACTCTTCAGCTCAAGAGAACACTCCCCTGGGCTGGGAGCCAAGGAGAGCAAAGGCACCAGGCCTTGGTCTGCTCTGGAACTTTCAGTTGCATGGAGTAAATGCTTCTCCCCTCGGGTTATCTGAGTGGATGTTGCTCACGATGATTCAAACTGAAAACAAGAGAGCTCCCCCACTTGCAAGTTGGTTACAAATTGTTGCATCACAGGCAACAAATGCCTGCAGAGTCCATTGTTTGAGCTTGAAATTTAGGCTTAAATAATGAGAGGTGGAGGGGAGACACAGCAGCCCAACCACAAACAGATGCTGTACAGAAACCACCAGGACCCGCTAAGGAGAGCTTTAATCACTCCACGGAAAAACAGATTCATACGTCAAAAATGGCTCCAAATTCTTGACCGTTCTCCCTGGAACAGCCTAGAAATGAAAGTTGCACTAATATAAAAGCTTCCTGTTCGTCAGCACAAGATTTAGGAGACTGTTTCTTTAGAAGTCTAAACACATTTTCATTTTTAACCCAGAGGCTGCTATGACCAAAGTGAAAAATAAAAGTCACTATCAGCTGGAGTTTATTCAATGGAGAATTTTAAAATCATTTATTCATGAATCTGGAATGGTTTCACTCCACTCCGCCCTCTATACTACGGGATGACAGGAAAACAGGGCAAACGGTCATGTCCAGTCTTATTACACACAGATGATACGATTCTCAACTCAGCCAATGGATCACAACAAAGAGAACGCTAATCAATTAACTACACGCTCACAATTTATCCGAATCAGCTCTTTCTTATAAAAGGGGGGTTGGAGTACAATCTTGGACAAGAATCACAGCACAGTTCTTTCTTACAATGTCTATTGCAGTGCACAGCTCTTACTACACATGAGCCAACTAGCGAAAGTCAGAGGTCACATGGGATGCCTTGCAAGTTTCAACCTCGGGCTCCTAGTCTCCTGGAGACAAGATTGGTCTGTGTCTAAAGCTAAAATCACCCGCCAAAGCTACAAGTTATTCTGTTCAAGTGATGGGAGAGGCAGTCATGTTAAATGAGAAAAAAAAAAAAAAAAAGCTATCTAGTCACTTGTGATGGAGCGTGATGGAGGATAATGTGAGAAAAAGAATGTATATATGTATGTGTGACTGGGTCACTTTACAGTAGAAAATTGACAGAACACTCTAAACCAACTATAATGGAAAAAAGAAAAATCATTTTTAAAAAAAGAAAAAAAAGATAGCCATGTTGAAGTGGGGGCTATTTTAACAATGGGGGGGGAGGACAGGGTATGTCAATAAGTAGAAGAAAGGGATTTTGAAAACCTGAATTCCTAACGTCTGTAGGGT
Organism: Phacochoerus africanus; assembly: GCF_016906955.1. NCBI lineage: Eukaryota > Metazoa > Chordata > Mammalia > Artiodactyla > Suidae > Phacochoerus > Phacochoerus africanus. The sequence continues at coordinate 70,253,208 of NC_062550.1, read as the reverse complement.
CATTTTAGTCTAGCGCAGCAGCATGCCACCCCCCACGGGGCAGCCTGGTGACTTTCCCTCCGTTCTTTCCCTCATGACCTCTGCATGTTTCTAAAACGTGTTCTGTCTCAACACCAACAGCACATCATCGAAACCGGCTTTAGCCTGTGCATCAGAGTCAGGAAATCTTTGTTGTCGCTTGGGTTCAATGTATTGGGCCTGTGCTGTTTCCTGTACACTAAGTGCTTACTTTCGATGGCAGGACAATGTGAATTCTGGGTCGCATGGCAGTTGAAGAACCCCTACGCCTAGTCTTGCTCCCTACTCCTCGTTTGTGTGCTTTCTAGATGCTTTCCCAGTTCAGGTGATGGGCCCGAACTTCCCAGGCCTGGACATTTACTGGGTTTTGCAGAAGTTCAATTATGTCCCCTCCTTTCAGCCAAAGCTGGGTGAGGATAAAGGAAAGGGAATTTGGGAGTAGACAGGGTTAGAAAAGGGTTTTCCAGAAAAGATACCAGTGTTCTTTTTTTTTTTTTTTTCCCAGGTAGCATCTTAGAAAAAAATCTCTTAACCATCACATGGCTGATTTGTGACAAGGCTGGAAAAACCTTTAACTATCATAGGGCCAGTTCGGACTCCTGACACCTGAACTGCTGTATGTAACATCTCTGCCAAGTTGTTGTCTGGCTGCTGCTAGAGCAGGAGGAAGGAAGCTTTACGGTAGGAAGCTTTCCAACATTACTCATTCTCCCTTAAAAGAGAACAGCAGAACAGGTGTGCAGCCACACAGCTTCCACTCTGCATGATTATGACAGGGACCGGGCTCGTCAAGACACTTAGTGGACTTCCAATTTCTACTCCAAAGAATAAGCCGGATTTGTTTCAAGCAGCCCAGGCTTTCTGCAATGATTCAAAATGGGGAGATATAATTGAGAAGTGTGCATTTTACAAATCATTGCTGAATAGCTGTGTGGAGGGGAGGTGGGGGGGGAGCAGATAAAAAATATCTGAGAAGTAATCATTGTAGGGACCCCTAAACAAAAGGAAAGTAGATGTCGTAAATAATAAATAAGAGCTTCATTTTGAAGGTGCAGTGAATTCCTTGTGCAGTCCTGGTATAAGACGTCAGGGCGCTGCAGCGCGGCCGGCTCAGCTGTGGGAGGCAGAAGGGCCAGTCAGACTTCGGCCCGCTGTTCGAAGTCATTGGACACAGGGCATCCTGGCCTGGTTTTCTCCTTCTGGCTCATCTGGCAGCACTGAAAATAATTCTCTTGTTTCGGATTTCTCTCAAGGTACTCAGGCTGCTTCAAGGATTTCCATCCCCCTTTCAGAAGGCTAACAAAGCAACATAGTAACTGATGGACAGTAATTTCTGAATTCAATTTACAAAGGCTCACTTCCTCTGAAGGGGCACGTTTATGTCTATATTTTTATTTCTTGAACATATACTTGAGTAAGTCTATGTGAACGGAACACATTTACCCTGAAGACACACGCATAAACTTTAAAGACTGAGCGACTCAGCTGATTCAGTCTGCAGCGCCGTCTTGCACCCGAGGTGTTAAAACAGCCACCACATCAATCTTCCACAAACACAAGCGACAGACATGAGAAACAGACAGAAACAAAACAACGAAAAAACCAACCACAAAGTCAGTATGTCTTTTTATAGGGAGGCCACTTTTGCTCCTATCTGCTTCCAAAGTATCAGATAATTGACATGTAGTGGCTAGGTGACAGGAGAGCAAACCTCCCAGCAAAAAAGACTCAAGCTTCCTTGCCCCCTGACTTGGATGTGAAATCAGTGGAAGTCTATTAAGTACTCCGGGTAGATCTGGTTGGCATCAAACACCACGAAGATCTTGGGGTTCCAGGTGTCGTCCACACAGCTGTCGTATAAATTCACGTAGCTCCCGTCTTTGGAAGGGGGGCGCATGTACTTGGAGTCTCCGTTTATGTAATCTCCAATGAGCACTCGAGCGAGAAACATTGACTTATATGTTCTGAACAGATGCCGCTGCTGCAGGCTTACGCCGTGAATCTGGAATGTGTTTCCATGCTTTATGTCATCTTTGCAGAAGCGGCTGGAGTAAGCTGCATCTCTAGCAAAATAGGTTCCTTAAACAAAAAGCACCCCAAAGAGCCAAGATTACTCCAAGGAAAATATGAGACACAAGCAAAAACACAGTGATGGTTAGAGGAAAGGACACATGGAATCGTATACCAAAAGCAGACGTGGAATTTCCTCGCCTGTCATTCTCAAGAGAAGAAGAGAACCCCCTCTGCTAAGGACAGTTGGGATGCAGACTGTCACTGGGAGAGTCTGTTAGCGCCAGTCCCCACCGGCAACACCGTCCCCATCCCCGCCGAAACGCAGCTACCCGACGTGTGTTTTCAAAAAGAGGCTTATAAAGAAACCCCGTATGTAAGAGAGGCACAATCGGTTTCGGTGATTACAAGTGGCAGGACCTGCACTGTGATTGCTCGGACCTCCCTCCCACTTCTACTTCCTTCTGCCCTTTTCTCTCTCTCTCTTTTTTTTTTCCCTTGGCTTTTTAGGGCCGCACCCTTGGCATATAGAGATTCCCAGGCTAGGGGGTGAATCGGAGCTACAGCTGCTGGCCACAGCCACAGCCATAGCCACAGCAACGCAGGATCTGAGCCGAATCTGCGACCTACATCACAGCTCATGGCAATGCCGGATCCTTAACCCAATGAGCAGGGCTAGGGATCGAACCCGAAACTTCATGGTTCCCAGTCAGATTTGTTTCTGCCACGCCACAACGGGAACTCCCCTTCTACCCTTTTCTTTCCCTGCCAGCCACCCACCAAACACTGGACAGCACAGTGAACCACACGTCTGAGGGGATGATTTCAAACCCCAAGAAACCACACTTCTCTGATACGGGCTATCAGTTCAATGATATTTCTGGGGGTAAGAGATCCCTGTATGCAGAAAAAGATTTCTGCAGAGAGAGTGATGCTGTTGACACCTGAACGTTCCAAAAGAATGAGGTCACTGGTCCACTGCCTAAGATGAACCCTCAGAGTTCCCTTCATGGGTCATCAGTTAACGAATCCAACTAGGATCCAAGAGGACGCAGGTTCGATCCCTGGCATCGCTCAGTGAGTGAAGGATCCGGCATCGCAGTGAGCTGTGGTGTAGGTCGCAGACACGGCTCAGATATGGCATTGCTGTGGCTGTGGCGTAGGCCTGCAGCTATAATTCCGATGCAACCCCTACCCTGGGAAGCTCCATAGGCTGTGGGTGTGGTCCTAAAAAAAAAAAAGCAATAAATAAATAAATAAATACATATGAACCCTCGGTGAAGTACCCACTCTCCCAACTGGAAGGCCTACAAGGCTGGCATCACGGAGGCAGTACTTCCCTTTAAAAATTTTGGAAACGAATTGCAAAGTCTCATATTACCCAAATCCGATGGGATTTATGTAACACCTTTCTGATCCTCTTACAGTTAAATAAATGAGATGGCCTTTTCGGTCGCTATTTTTAAAATTAATTTACTTTGAAAAAATGCAGCACATCCTGACCCTGAGTGGTAGCCAGTGCTCTTGCTGGAGGGAAGGTACACAACAAGGAACAAATACATGTCCCCCCTGACCTTTCCCCCTCGTCTCTCTCCTTAGTTTGCTTGGGCAGTGGGCATAAACAGGAGACCTTGGGCTTTCACAACATTAGGAAAAAGATGAGGATTTCCCTTGTTAGCATTCCTACCTATCGTTTTCTAAAAAAATAAAAAACAATAATAAAATTTAAAAATAAAAAGTAAACAAAAAATAGACCTGTGTACAATGTATACACAGCAATTAATTTATTTCACAGTGCTCTATACATCTGACATGAAACAGTTTAGAGCCTAGGCTTATCCACGGAAATTAAATGTAATGCAAAAATCAGGCCCATTGAATGACTGGGGCAGGGCGCTGGCTAACCTGGGAGAGGTGTACAAAGTCTTCTTCCATCCTGTACATGCAAGAAGTGGCTTTTCCATGGCTCAGAGACTGAGGGTATGTCAGTCTCTGAGCCTACAAACAATAATGACACTACAAACAATAAATAATACACAGATGACAGAGTCTTTAAACAGTGAGTTTCCTGAGTAGGTACCGTGCCTAAATCTTTTTATCCCCAGCGTAGGGCATAAAAAGGTCATGTTGAACTGACCTGAATTTTGAATCTTAGGACTAGAAGGGGCATTATGCCATCCAGTTCAACTTCTTCCCAAGGGAGAAACCTCTTCCAACATATAAAAGGATATTCAACATGAGACTTCTCGTAATAGGGAAACTAGAAAGATAACTCAGGGCTCTCAAGGCCCTGAATTACAACCAGTTCTGCCTCAGGGACTCTCAGCACTCAGCTGGGACCTGGAATTCTGAGCGTTACCTTTTCCAAAGAGAGCACCATGAATGCCGTTTATTCTCCAATCAAAGTTATGAATGCAAATTGCTTCTACAAACTCGCTGCTGGTGCCATGAAACAGCATCTGTTCGTTAATCTGAGGCACGCCTCTTTTTTTCTTGAGCTGAGCCTTTTTCCTAAAGACACAATACACAGACACAAAACACATGGCAATATATCATAAATGACATTATTAATTTTTCAAGGAGCAAAGCTCAACAGAAAGGGTGAAACAGAAAACAGCTCCTTAACATAAATCATAGGTGCACACATGGCTCAGAAAAGAAATCATCTCAAATGTTCCTGGACACCGAAATCATTTCAGCCAAAATTATTAGTTAACACTGAGACTTCAGGTTGAAAATTACACCCAAAACTATAGATACTCCAGACGATGCTCCAGCACAGTAAAGGGGACTGATTGCCTAAACCAGCCAAGCTTGACCGATGCCTAAAAATGACACTACAAACAATAAATAACACACAGTTCACAGAGTCTTTAAACAGTGAGTTTTTGGAGCAGGTACTGTGCCTTCATCTTTTTATCCCCAGAGCAGGACGTGTTGTTGAACTGACCTGAATTTTGAATCTCAGGCCTAGAAGGGACATTAAGCCACCCAGTCCAACGTCTTTCCAATGGATAAACCTCTTCCAACACATAAAAAGATATTCAATGTAGGACTTCTTGTAATAGTGAAAAATAAGCAAACTGAAAACAGCCTAAAATTTCTTCCATAGAAAAATGAATAATTATTATTTATACATGAAAGTTAAAATGATGAACTAGATCGACATGTAGTAACATAGATAACTCTTGAAAAATGACATTGAATGTAAGAAGAATGTTGCAAACAGAGACCTATAACTCAAAATAATGATGTGAATTGTAGAGGTATATACACATAGATAGTAAAAACATAAAAACAAGGATGGGAGTTTCTGCTCAGTGGCAGTGAACCCAATTAGGATCCATGAAGATGCGGGTTCAATCCCTGGTCTCCAGCAATGGGTTAATAAGGATCCAGTGTTGCCGAGAGCTGTGGGGTAGGTTGCAGATGCGGCTCGGATCCCGCATTGCTATGGCTGTGGTGCAGGCTGGCAGCAGCAGCCCCGACCAGACCCCTAGCCTGGGAACTTCCATATGCCACGGGTGTGGCCCTAAACAAAACAAAACATATATCTGAATATGGATAAGAAGGCATCACAGCAACCTTGGGAAGAAAAAAAGAGAACAGGATGGGGGTGGGGGAGGCACTTCCCCTCTATCTGTAATGCTTTGTATCTAAACAGACACTCCAGATACAAAGATGGAGAAAATGCCACAAATATTAAAATGTTAAATCTGATTGGTAGGTACATGGGTGTCTGCAAACTATGTGCTGCATTTTCATTTTAAAAATATTTCATTCACTGGGAATGATGTCTAGTCACTTTTGATGGAACATGATAATGTGTGAAAATAGAATGTGTACACGTATGTGTAACTGGGTCACCATGCTGTACAGTAGAAAAACATTTGTATTGGGGAAATATCTATTAAAAATAATAATAAAAAAAAGAAAGAGAAAAAAATTTCATTAAAAAGATGTTTTATAGGGAGTTCCCTTCGTGGCTCAGTGGTTGGCGGATCTGACTAGGATCCATGAGGATGCAGGTTTGATCCCTGGCCTGGCTCAGTGAGTCAAGGATCTGGCATTGCTGTGAGCTGTGGTGTAGGTCGCAGACACGGCTTGGATCCCGAGTTTCTGTGGCTGTGGTGTAGGCTGGCAGCTACAGCTCCAATTTGATACCTAGCCTGGGAACTTCCGTACGCTGTGAGCTCGGTGCTATAAAGCCAAAAGAAAGAAAGAAAAGAAAAAGAAAATGCTTTACAGACTCACAGACATGGAGAACAGACTATGGTTGCCAAAGGGAAGGGGATGGAGTGGGGTGGATGGGGAGTTTGGGGTTAGTAGATGCAAACTGTTACATTTGGACTGGATAAGCAATGAGGTCCTGCTGTATAGCACAGGGGACTATATCCAATCTCTTGGGATAGAACATGACGGACAATAATATAAGAAAGGGAATATAGATACATATGTGTGTGTGTGTGTGTGTGTGTGTGTGTGTGTGTATGGCTGGGTCACTTCGCTGTACAGCAGAAACTGGCACAACACTGTAAATCAACTATACTTTAATAATAATAAAAAAAGACGTTTTCAAGATTAAAAAAACACCACTCGCCTAGCATCTCTGTAAATGACGGCTACCTAGCACTGTCCTGTGTCAGGCACTCCCCTCTCTGCAATCTCTTTGCGATGGGCCATGATTGTTAGAAAGCCATCCACCCAACAGTGCACGAGCATCTGCCTTCCCGGTACTTCTGCTCTGGTCTCAGTCATTCCCTTCTGAACACAGAAAAATCCCAATACTCTCACACAAAACAACTCTGCAAATATCCAGACACCACTGCAACTATTCCTCGTGTGGAGGTTCCAGGCCTTTCTCCATCCTAGACAGGCTTCAGTGGTCAAGAATCTGCAGGATAACTTCTGGTCCGTAAATGCTGATAAGAAACAGAAACCGAGGGAGTTCCTATTGTGGCTCAGTGGTTAATGAATCCGACTAGGAACCATGAGGTTGCGGGTTCAATACCTGGCCTTGCTCAGTGGGTTAAGGATCCGTCATTGCCGTGAGCTGTGGTGTAGGTTGCAGATGCGGCTGGGATCCCCCGTTGCTGCGGCTCTGGCTGTGGCTCTGGCATAGGCCTGTGGCTAGAGCCGGTGGCTACAGCTCAGATTTGACCCCTAGCCTGGGAACCTCCATATGCCGCGGAAGCAGCCCAAGAAATGGCAAAAAGACGAAAAAAAAAAAAAGACGAAAGAAAGAAACAGAAACCGAGGCTGCTGTTGTCAGACGGCGTGGGGCTGGGTCGCTCTGCACCAGGCATCGAGCTGCTGAGGAAGCCTGCAGTCATTCAAACTCGCCTTCTCAAGCCAGTTCTCTCAGCTTGCGAGGTTTGTGCAAATGACTTATAAACCAAATGCAGGAGGCTTATTTCAATTAAACTTTATCTTGATACAGTAATTTTAAAAGTAGAGATGTTATAAGGATGTGCAGCTTAGTGACAATTCCAGGGGAAGGATCCTTGCCCTTAAACAATGGGAGAAGTGGAGAGTTATGTGGTCTTTCTCCAGAGACCTCTGGCAGCTTGCATCAAAATTCAAATGTACGTGCCTTCATCTGCCGGAGACGGTCTTTTCAGACCATTAAGCATGACCTTAGGAGGCTGTGCATTAAACAAACATTTACTTCGGAAAACGCCAGTGTGTTTTCACACAGAACAAATCGTGGCAGATGATTCGACCTGTATGTACTGTCTGATGGGGTTTTTTTACAATGCACATTTGCTGCTTTTCTAATTAAGAAAAAAGATCTTTTCTGAAAAAAAAAAAAGATAATATTTGTTTTCACTCACAGTTTCAGTCAGCCCAAGTCCTTCTGCCTCCTGATTAATTCATACTCGAAGTTCGCTACCCTTTCTAGCTTTCAATCTTCCACAAGTGTGATAAGCAAGCCTTCTACATTTTCACCCAAAGTCCTGATAAAAATGTGGAAGGGGGAGTTCCTATCGTGGCACAGCGGAAACGCATCTGACTAGGATCCTCGCGGGCACAGGTTCGGTCCCTGGCCTTCGCTCAGTGGGTTAACGATCCAGCATTGCCGTGAGCTGTGGTGTAGGTCACAGATGCAGCTCAGATCTTGCATTGCTGTGGCTGTGGTGTACAGCCGGCAGCTACAGCTCGATTCTACCCCTAGCCTGGGAACCTCCATATGCCATGGGTGTGGCCCTTAGGAAAAAAAAAATGTGGAAGAGCTCATGAAGAAAGCATGCATGCCACTCAAGCTACCCTTTGATGAGCCTTCTACCCGAATGTTACTTTTTGCCTTGGTTCTATCATTGGGCACCCATCTCTCCATCTCACCTCCATCCTAAGGACCTTTCTCAACCACTTGGAAAAATCAAATTACCTTATCCAACCAAGGGGCTCATCCACCTAGCACTACAGCAAGCCTCTTAGTTAGTGGAGCACGAGTAGATTCATTCTGTTTTTTCCTAAGTAGACATCTGTTAATATACGTCCTCAAATGTCAAACTTCATGGTCTGTAATGACCTAAAACCACCCTAAAATCAGGGCATTTACTCATCACTCCTTTTCAGGCCCAGATTCGAATGGACTCTGGTTTGAGAATTCACTGGAGTTTCTTTGTGGGTTAAAGGGCTGGGACTGTGGGCGTCAGAACTGCTCGGCCAGTGGAGAGGATGGAGTGTCCACACCAACTGGAGGAGACGGGGATGGTGAGGGCACAGCTCTGCACCCGGCGGGCTGGGCACAGTGTGCACTAGGGCCAGCACTAGGGCACTCAGAGAACGTGGAGACTCACACACCACAACCTCGCTCCAGAAAGGCCAACGCTGAGTTCCAGGGCCTCTGGGGCTTCAGGAACCTTCAGGGAAAGTCACAGGATGGAAACTAGTTTCCCCCACTAGCCTGCCTACCTGTGCCCAAGCCCACATTCATTTCTGAACTAACGTACATACTCTTGCATCCCCTTCCCTTCAAACAGACTTCGGCGTCATCCTTCCTACCTTCCTTACCCACCCCCTCATGCGCGTTAAATCAAGTTCCAAGCGGTATCATTCTGTACCCGTAACATCTGGCAGTGGACCCCCACTCATGCTACAAACAGCGAGCGTGTTTGGTTCAGACCATCCAACGCGCCCCATTTGTAATGACTGAAATAACTCCCTGAGCTGGGCACCCTGCTTCTGTGATCCTCTCGAACCAGTTTCTCAAGTCCGGCACTGCTGACTTTGGGGCTGGCTAATCCTTTGTGTTCGAGGCTGTCATGTGCTGCAGGGTGTCGGGCTTCCTGGCCCTCCACCCGGAGATGCCGTGGAACCTCCCCACCCCCCTCCACGGGAACCCAAAAGGACTCCAGTCACTGCCACAGAGGCCCTGGGGGGCAAGTCACCCTGCCTGAGAACCACCGCTTTAAACCCCTTCTCCGCGGTACAGCCTGATCAATTATTTTTCTAAAATGCAGATCAGCTCCATCACGCTCCAGCTTAAAGTCCTGCAGTAGCTTTCTGTCCCAGGAACAAAGTCCAGGCCCCTTGGTTTGCTTCTCCAAGGCCCTGCGTGGCCCAGCCTGTGCCAACTCTTGGACCCCAACCATGGGTCAGTTCAACTCCAGTGTGGCTGATGGAGGGCATCACACAACAAGCCAAGGGGCCTCCCACAGACTCCTGCATGCTCCACCTCTCGGGGACTTTTCTAGCATCTTCTTAGGCCACCCATCCCATCTTCTGTTCTCTTCGAAATTCTCTCAATGGTTTACAAATTCCCGTGTCATCCAACTCTGGCCCGGGCCTCGGGCCTCCCCACTCCTCCTGCATGCAGCCTACATGCCCCCCCGTCTTTAGGAGATGCTCAGTGACACTCCCTGTGCCACAACAAACACCTACTTCTGTCAGCAGGGGGAAGAGAGACCCTCACTCTGTGCCCGCCCTGCACTCAGTGGTGCAACATCCAGTTCCTTGTCCATCTGGTCCTGGGCACTCACAGGTCCCCAGTGTCTAGAACAGTGCCTTTGCAGAGCTGCTGCTAGAAGACACTGCTGGGAGAAGGGAGGAGGGGAGGAAGGCCTGGGCCATGTGCCAAGCGATGCTGGGGACTTCCGCGGGCTTCCCGCTCGCACAGCCAGTCCCAGATTATGCGACAATGATGTGGACCAGGTTACTTCTGTCCTGCAGGCAGATGTCAGAATGACAGGCTCTCTTTCCAAAAAGACTCAGTGTTTTCTACAGTCACAGCAGGTGGCAGGGTGGCTTCCCATCACAGATTTCTATCGGCCAATGTTCCATAGCATCAGGGGTGGCAGCACAGGGTAAACCGTTTCCAGCGAGGTTCTCAGGGTATCATGCCACTGTCAGACTCTGAGTCTTGGAGACTCCCTGGAACATTTCTACGTGAGACCTAAGCAAGGTCTCCAATTATGAGGAGGACTGAGAGGTGCTCCACTTCAGGGGCCTGACTAAGAGGAGGCAATTAAGTTTTCATCAGAACATTTTAGAAAAACTTACTTTATTCACTGAGAGAATAAAATCAAAGAGGGCTTCCATCTTCCTTGACAAAAGCATCACCTAGACAAGAACTGAATAAAACCTAAACTCGAGTTCCCATTGTGGCTCAGTGGTAACAAACCCGACACCTAGTATCCATGAGGACATGGGTTTGATCCTTGGGCTCGCTCAGTGGGTTAGGATCCGGCGTTGCCTTGAGCTGTGGTGTAGGTCACAGATGCAGCATGGATCCTTCATTGCTGTGGCTGTGGTGTAGGCCAGCAGCTACAGTTCTAATTCAGCCCCTAGCCTGTGAACTTCCATATGCCACGAGTGCGGCCCTAGAAAAGCAAAAACAAAAACAAAACTCATTTAAACTCAGAACTGTCACAAATAAAAGTGGGCTGGGTCCAAAGACTCAAAACTGCAAAGAATATAAGGTGAAAACCCTTATTTTATAATATAAATGATTATGAGAACAAAACCCGGAATTTACTCAGGCCATAGGAACTGACCTTCCAGAAGCACAAAAGAATTCCACGTATCATAGTCAAAGACAAGTAGGCCTGATTTTCAGGGGAATGAGAATGAAATGACTTAAGACCTGGGATTTGCTTTAAAATACTTCAACAACAGCAAAAAAAAGAGGTAGATTATGATGATAAAACTTGATAAATGTTAAATCAGTATGATGGATACCAAGGTTCAATTTTCCTGACTAAACATTAAACGTCTGCTTGTATTACAGCAGAAATTGGCACAATACTATAAATCAACTATATTTTTTTTGTGTGTGTCTTTTTTTCTTTTTTTTTTTTTTAGCTATTTCTTGGGCCGCTCTGGCGGCATATGGAGGTTCCCAGGCTAGGCTAGGGGTTGAATCGGAGCTGCAGCCGCCGGCCTACGCCAGAGCCACAGCAACGCGGGATCCGAGCCGCGTCTGCAACCTACACCACAGCTCACGGCAACGCCGGATCCTTAACCCACTGAGCAAGGGCAGGGACCCAACCCGCAACCTCATGGTTCCTAGTCGGATTCGTTAACCACTGCGCCATGACGGGAACTCCTCAACTATATTTTAATTTAAAAATGTGCAAAAAATCTGCTTGTATTAAAAATATTAGAAATCAAATCTTCAACATAAATTTAATACAAGCATTCCAGAAATCCCTTACTGTAAGTAATGCTTGTTATTTAAAAATACAGCACAAGAGGGAGTACCAGTTGTGGCATAGCAGAAACAAATCCCACTAGTATCCACGAGGATGCGGGTTCAATCCCTGGCTTTGCTCACTGGGTTAAGGATCCTGCGTTGCCGTGAGCTGTGGTGTAGGTCATAGATGTGGCTCAGATCCCTCGTTGCTGTGACTGTGGTATAGGCTGGCAGCTGCAGCTCCGATTCGACCCCTAGCCTGGGAACCTCCATATGCTGCATGTGCGGCCCTAAAAAAGAAAAAACCACAAAAAAAAAAAAACCCAGCACAATAGGTTAATGTGGACTACACCTGTACATTTCTTGCAATGGGCTTTATTTTTAGGGTACGTACACACTGAGCAATTCAATGGGTCACTTCCAACTTAAATTAATGAATGGAGACTTTCTTTCTTTTTTTCTGTTTATGGCTGCTCCTGTGGCATATGGAAGTTCCCAGGCTAGGGGTTCAAATCGGAGCTGCAGCTGCCAGCCTACACCACAGCCACGGGCAACACCAGATCCTAACCCACTGAGTGAGGCCAGAGATTGAACCTGCATCCTCACAAACACTACGTTAGGTTCTTAACCCACTGAGCCACAACAGGAACCCCATGAATGGAGATTTTAAATCTACAATACAAACACTGGGTGAAGCAGGAAATCTGAAGGTATGTTTTACATTGTCCTTCACAATTAAAAAAAAAAAAAAATGACTTACAGGCAAGTAAGTCTAGCCAACAAAGTCTATCAACTAAACTATAAACAGCTCCCCAGATTCCCTTGTAACGCTGACTCTGCTACTGGCTGCCTGAAAGGAGTGAGGAAGAGACGGCGTTGTAAGCGAAGCTTGGGGCTGACTTACAGGTGCCTGAGGATGACGCAGGAGAGGACAGAGAAACCAGGTCAAAACTACCGCAAGAGAAAAGCACACGGTGCATGTCTGCACAGCTCCCACGGCGCCACTGACAATTAACATGATTCAACATTTGTGCTTCACTGTCTCTGAGACCGGAAAAGTCTCAGAGGCCAAGGAGAGGGTTCAGAGGAGAAACTGTCTCACCTGCAAAAGAACTCCCACAAGTCTAGGTTTTGAATTCTCTGAATTCTTTTAATTCTGTTGCGATCCATTGTTTTCCCAAAGAGACTAGCAACTTCATTATATTCGTGTGTTTGATTGTGCAAAGTGATAAGCTGGAAAAAGAAGTGTGCACAGTTTTATTGGGGTCCTTTCCAATCTCTTTCACTTGTAGTGGGTCAGTGCTGGTCTCACCTGATAAGGCACCTCAGTATTCACATTTTCCCAGTGGGGGGGCAGGGGGATGGCCTCGTTTTCACAGATGTAACTTCAAATCGAAAAGACAAAACAAAACATTAGAAGCTGATTATGATCACTGTCAAAGATTTAGACATTTTCTCCCGAGCTGAATTTTCACATGGAGGTGTTGCGACAAATGCAATTAAGCATGGTCCTTGATTTCTTTATTTTATGATAGGTATCGAAAACCAACTCGTGTGCAACTTTTTAGGGGCTGAATTGAGAAATGTGATGGAAAACATCTGGTCCAATATAACTTTAAGATTGCAAAAACAGTCGTTTAATGCGGTCTCGTTTTTCTGAATTTGCCAGAATTTCTTTTAAACGTAGAAAGGTATTAGGTAAAGAAAAGGAAGCTCTAAGATGAAAATCAAATTTTTGATTTAGGAAAACAAAACAAAATCTTTCTTAATTAAAAAAAAAAGAGACACTAGTTCATACTGCCTGTTACATAACATCCTCAGCCATACCTTCAACATCTCCTTCAAGATTGAACTCAAACCTAAACTTTTCTCCCTTTATTGCCCGCTATCCTCCTGCACCATCCACATCATCATGATCTCACTTAGCACAGTAGCCAGTTAAGCTCTGAAAACTCTACCATGTTTAAGCCACTGGATGTGAACACAGATAAAGACAATGACTCTGGGGAGCTTGATGGCAAAAGGGGTAACTGACATCTGAAACCCTTCTTGTGTCTGGAGGTTGTGAAAGGGATTCATAAATTTCAAGCCTATCTTGAGTTTATTTTTTAACTCATTTTAACTTTGAAAAGACCATTGAGTGGTCTGGCATTGTCCCTGCAGTGGCTCAGGTCGCTGCTATGGCGCAGTTTCAGTCCCTAACCTGGGAACTTCCACGTGCCATGGGTAAGGCCAAAAAACAAACAAACAAACAAACAAAAAAAAACACTCAATCATGTGATTTTAAAATGAACGGGCATTAAAAAAAAGGGAACAGTGACAGTCTCCCTCCCACGCCAGTCCTTGCTCTAATTCTCGTACTTCAATTCCAATAATCATTGTTTTTAGCCTCTTGGGTATTCTTCCAGAAATACCTTAGGTTAACGCAAGCCAATTTTTCCCCACATACAAATGGTAGCATAATCCCATCTTTGCAGCAGCTTTTTTTCTCTTCACTGACTAGGTTCTTCAAGCTCCCTCCCCATCAGTAGGTGGAGACCATCCCGGCACAGAGCCCGGTGCTCAGCAGACACTCAGTTAACCCTGGCGGGTTCCTCAGCTTCCTGGGTGCAAGGGGTCTGCTGCATGGACACACCCCTGCTGATTACAAGGCCCCCTACTGACGACATTGAGCTGTTTCATCTCTTTGCTTCTGTTAAGGCTGCAGCAAAGATCAAGACTGTCCATTGGTCACTGTATGTGCCCAACTTGTCAACTTTTAGGTAACATCTTGGAAATGGCACTTCTAAGCCAAAGAACATATTTATTCATGATTTTGCAGAAAATGCCCAGATGCCCTCCTTGAAGGCGCTACTCATTGACATTCCCACCAGAGATGCAGCGAATGCCTATTTTCTAACAACCTTTCCAAAGAAGTGTGTTATCGAACTTTGGAAATTTTGTCCATCTGATAGTAAGAAATAATCTTGTATAATTTGTATTTCTATAACTATGGGTGAGGTTGCAAGAATGGTTCAAATTCTTTACTCATCCTTCTAGGCGGCTCTGGGTCTTCTACTTTGATTCCTAAAAGCACTTCAAATACTACAGAGAGGAGCCCATTACTGTGATAATGAGTAACAACAGCTTTCCTAGGGTGTTTTTTGTTTTACTTTGCCTGAAGTATCTTCTAGCTAGAAAAGGGGTTTTGTTTGCTTATTCGTCTAAAAGTTCATAGACTTAGTTAATTGCCAATTCCTTGCCAACAGGAAATGCACTGTTCACTTTGGAAGTCACAGCTGTATTCCCATAATACATCAAGAAGCATCTCTAGGAGTTCCCTTCATGGCTCAGTGGTTAACAAACCTGACTAGGATCCATGAGGATTCGGGTTTGATCCCAGGCGTCGCTCAGTGGGTTAAGGATTCGGTGTTGCCATGAGCTGTGGTGTAGATTGCAGATGTGGCTTGGATCCTGCATTGCTGTGGCTCTGGCGTAGGCCAGCAGCTATAGCTCCAATTTAACCCCTAGCCTTTTGGGTGCAGGCTAAAAACTTCCATATGCTGCGGGTGCAGCCCTAAAAAAAAAAGCATCTTCATCACGCTTCTGTACCCAACCTAACTGTTCTTCCTCTTTGATTATCTTGCTCTCTGTCCTCCGTTCTGGTTCATTCTTTCCCTCTCCTGTCTCTGTTCTATGGCTTGGATGGTCTGTGAGAGAAAATGCTGGACCTCATCATAAGCTTCTCCTTGCAAAGGATCCCAGATATAATGACATACAGTTAAATTCTTAGGTCTCATTTTTCTCCCAGACTTTACACCCTTTGAAGGTAAGTAATTCCTTTATTAAATTCCTTATACTTAAGGATGGGGATATGGTGTAGCTGGTAAGAAAATAAGACTCTCTCCCTTCCTCACACATTAGAAAAGTGCTTGAATTAACTTTTAAATCATGATCCTAAAATATGAGCCAGAAGTCTCAAGAAACAAATTGGTAGAAACTCTAAACACTGCTTTCTTTATTCTGATCCCTTCAAAACATCTCCTTGGAAAAGAAACGGGCATCTCCTACAATCCACATGCTAGCATTTTTTTCCTATTTCTTTTTAAATTCTTTGAACAGAAAGAATTTCAATACTTGATGGAGGAATTGTTTTGGAAAATAGGAGACAGTCTAAGGTTTTTCCCTTCAATTCCATTCATATGAATAACAAATATTTAATCTCCTCTGGCATTTATTCCTCTCTTTTTTAGGCTACAGACAGCAGGAGAGAGAAAAAGGAGAACTTGTCCCCTAGATCCAAGGAGCAAGCAGCTGTCCCGTCCCTTCATGTCCTCCTAGGTCCCTGTTAGTCACTACAAATCTGAAATTACTAGTCGCCCAATGGGGTTTAGTGCTGGAGAACACAAGCAGGTATTACCTAGGATTTATAGCCCAAATAAGCAGATGATTCCGTAAGAATCTTTCCAAGCTAAATCAACATAGGTTATTTTAAGGATTTATAGTAGAGACCATACAGCATTCTGTAACTACCATGCAAACTGTTCTAAAGAATTGAAAGATACAAATATATAAGGGGAAATGAAAAGGACAACAGGAAAGGAAATACCAGCAGAAAACGCTAGTACTGCTCTTTCATCAACTTATATGAAATTCGACAAAGATCAATGTTAAGATCATGAAATAACCTACCAAAACATTTCCAGTCTATTTATTCCTCTGTCAAATAGTAAGAAAGAGGAGAGAGCGAGAAAGCCCATTCTTTCCACCCCTATTCTCTTCACGATACCTGAAAGCACTGATAGAAAAGGGGGCTCTTTTTATTAAGCGCTGCTTTCCAGTGGTGAGATTCATTTGCTTCATTTCTGTGCACAAAGACAAAGATATTAGATAAGTCAGAGGAACACACGGTGCTATCAACTGTCACCAAGATTTGTAGCTACACTGCATGGGGATCGAGAGTCATGGAGCTTTGGGAGTAGCTGACAAACACAGCAAACTGGGGACACTTTACCAGACATCTGCTTATCATGCCCCAAAAAGCAGCTCCGTTGCTTGATCTAAGCTCACACCTGAGGACACTGAGCTCACACACTGCCCGGTCTGCAGGGTCTACTCTTTCCGTATCATACTGAGCTTAAACTGACATGAAAATAGGAGAGTCCTCAACTGAGCAAAGTTAAGAGTACTAGGAAGAGAAAGAAATTACAATGCTGAATCTTCTGGTTGGTTTCCTAAGTGAAAAATGTACTTTGATTTCTCCAAAAATGTTGGGAATGATTTTTTAAAAAGACACATTATCATTACAAAACTTTCACAATTCAGAGTTTCAAAAATGTGTACATTTCTTACCTTCTCTTTAAATTGTACATCTAAAACCAAAAAAAAGAGAGATCCTAGCTAGACGCGGCGTAGACTTCAGTGAGTGAGTCCCATGATAAAAGACTAGTGATCTAAATCAAGCATCATTTTCTTTTCTCGTCTCTTCCTCCACTGTGGCGGTGTTTGCCAGGCCCATCTCCTCAAACCCACAGAGTTGGGTGCTGAGTCCTAATGTGGGCTCCTAGCCAGTGCACTTTGTCTAACTGGCATCACTCCACTCCAAAAGCACAAAAGCTGGGTACAGTGTTCTCCCCGTTCTGTGTTCTCCTAGACTCTGCACGCCTTGGCAAGCCCACCAGGCAGGGCCCAAGCCAGGTCACGCCGGCAAATGGAGCGTGGCTTGTGGTGCCCTCTTCTTGACCTCATCCTTTTGAGTTTACTTTTCACCATTTTCATTAAGAGAAACTGAGTTGGCTTGTGGCAGAATGGCTGGAGCTACCTTTACCAATGGTACCTGGGAAATGCTAATACCTATATCTTTGAAACAATATCATCCTATAGAGTGTTGGCAGCTTGTGTTACTATATGTGACTCCTATTCTCTGATATAGATTTTTTTAAATAAACTGCACTGAGAGAAAGCCTCCCAAAATAGAGTTTAGGAGAAAATATTCTTTCAGAAACATGTGGCTTCCTGGACCACCTAGCAAATGCTCTGACAAACTCCATCCTCTGCCTGAAGCTGGAGGTCTGCATATCATTATGTCTCAGTATTGCTTCAAAACAGGAGCGTGGACACAAGACTAAAGTGTCTGCCAACACCTTCCTTGTAGGCTGAGTCAGAAAGACAAATGACAGGGCCCCTTAAAGGCAGCCTGTTTGCCTAATGTCATTAAAAAAATGTGACAGTTATTCAGGAGGAAGAGTCTCACGGTTTTAACTCTTGATTAAGAACACCACCACCAGGAGTTCCCATCGTGGCGCTGCAGAAATGAATCCGACTAGGAACCCTGAGGTTGCGGGTTCCATCCCTGGCCTCGCTCTAGTGGGTTAAGGATCTGGCATTGCCGTGAACTATGGTGTAGGTCGCAGATTCGGCTTGGATCTGTCGTGGCTGTGGCTATGGCTGTGGCTGTGGCCAGCAGCTGTAGCTCCGATTCGACCCCTAGCCTGGGAACCTCCATATGCAGCAGGTGCGGCCCTAAAGGAAAAAAAAGAAAAAAAAACAAAAAACAAAAAAAACCCACCACCAGCCCTGGGGGCACCATCAGCATGAGAGGTTTGGCTGCATCAACATCTACTGGACAAGTCCCCCCACCACCACCATCTCTGGGCCTTGGCTGAAACCAAGGGAAGTTCCTAGGGTTTCCCACCCCGGCTCCCCACCACACTCCACTGACTCTATCATAAAGGCTCCATCGTGACTTTGGGAAGGAACACCTAGAGGACCAAACTCTGCAGCCACCGAAAGGCACTTTTATAAGGAAAGCCTTCCCATCTAGGTCGTGTTTGCCTCTGCAGTCAACAGCAGAGGCTGGCAGCTTGAAGCCGAAGGGGGTGAATTCAACAGTTTTTCATGGGATCCACAAAACATGCCCATGGATCAGGGCTGAAATCCAAAGTGGGGCTGCTTCCCAGATTAGCCAGCTAACCTGTGAAAGAGCCAAAGAAATCTGAAAATGGCAGAAGGCAATGTCCATTGCAGAGTAGTTTTCTGGGAAAGACACCAAGAGAGGGGTCATTCGGCTGAACTCTGGTCTTAAAACTAAAAGAGCTACAAATGATTTTGTCACTTAACCTCTCTGATTGATTCTTAAGTAAAAAAGACTGCTATTTATTTCAATAGATTGAAAGAGGAGTTCCTGCTGTGGCTCAGCAGCTTAAGGACCCGACATTGTCTCTGTGAGGATGGGGATTCGATCCCTGGCCTTGTTCAAATTGACACAGCTGCAGCATAGGTCGGAGATGCAGCTTGGATCTGTGTTGCTGTGGCGTAGGCCTGCAGCTGCAGCTCTGAGTCCACCCCTAGCCAGGAATTTCCACATGCCACAGGTGCAGCCCTAAAAAGAAAAAATAAAATAAAAGCCTGAAAAGATGATGAATAAAACAAGAGCTTAGGAGTTCCCGTCCTGGTGCAGCGGAAACATGAGGTTGCGGGTTCCATCCCTGGCCTCACTCAGTGGGTTAAGGATCTGTCATTGCTGTGGCTCTGGCATAGGTGGGCAGCTGTAGCTCCAATTAGACCCCTAGCCTGGGAACCTCCAGATGCTGTGGGTGCGGCCCTAAAAAGACAAAAAAAAAAAAAAAAACCCAAGAGCTTAAAGTCGTTTTGCATTCCTTCAAAGAGAAGCATTACATGAACTCAAAATATGTGACAATCTCCATATTCGTTAGTATCCATAAACATATAAATACACCTTTATAAAAGGCAATGGTGCTCAAAATTTTAAATTTTGAATTTTTGCAGAGGCATTTTCATGTATTACAAAAAGGATTTACTTGGCTGTTTACAAGTATATCAACTAATCCTGATCTTCAGAACTTTAGACTTTATCAATATACTAAGAACACACAACCATTAGGGAAAAAAAACATACCTGCAAAGTCTATCTTGTAGCTGAATTTGGAAGTAGTAAAAGAAATGGAGCCACAAGGGTTTGTTTTGAAGCTTTTTTTCGATATCTTCACTGCTAACTGAACACTGAATGTTGGTATCCGGCTTTAAGACAAACCAGAAAGTTTCATTTACCAGCTGTTCACATGAAAGGCTTGGCCACAGAGGTGGGACTGTGGGCACAGAGACAGAGCACAGAGGGACAGAGGAAATGTAGCACCTGTTCCAGTTTCCAACACACCGGGGAAGCACGGCTAAGAGAGCCTGGTGAACACAGCTTAAGGATTTCCAGCAAAGAAACCAGAAACCCCTTGTTATAAGGCTTTTTTCCAAATTATTACAACATTTCCAAATTATTGCCAAAATGATGCTTCCTGAGTGGCTCAAATGAAATCTTCTTTAAGTAGCCTTGTGAGGAAAAAAAAAAGACCACAAGCTTTTGAGGATGGGGTCACATCTCAGCTTAACCATTAACCAGCGGTGTGACTCAGAACAGATCCTAACAACTTTTTTGAGTTTCCCTGTCTTTGCCAGTAAGACAGAGGGTCAACCCTGGCTTTCGGGGTGCGGTGAGGATAGAGAAGACAGCTGCACAACCCCTGACCAACCCTGGCGCACAGAGGCCTTTCATGTGGGTTGGTCTCTTCCCTCTCCGTCCACCAAATCAGCCCTGGCCGCGCTCAGTGGGCTGAAACCATGCAACCCTCAGCCACGCTCGCCCTCCGTACCCACGGCAAACACACACCACTTCGCCTAAACGATACTGCAGAAAACTGGGGAGAGGAAAAGGACCGGGAGAATTTCTAGCTGTTCTTTTTGGGACACGCTTTGATTTTCTCAAGGTTTGATTTCCTTCAGGCGCTGCCTGTGCTCATCATTCACGTCCACGAGATGACAAGACGGGAGTCTAAGTCCCTGCGCTCCCTCCGGGGGCGGGGGCGGGGGGCGGGGGGCGGCGAGGTACCTGATACATGTGCCACTTCCCACACTCCGCCAGGTAGAACCAGCCCCACTGCGTGTCGGACGTGTCCATCTCGTCCACCTCGCTGTCCGTCGCTTTGTTTAAGAATTCTTCTTCTTTGTGAAACATCTCCTGAAATGCCAGAGAGAGGGAGAGGAAGAAACTGTGTTCTTAATAATCAGTGTGCTTTTTACACATCCTTTTTCTTCTCATAAAGAACTGTATGCCCAGTGTCCTTCCCACAGTGACGGTGAGGAATAGCAGCTGGCTCCCGTACTGGCTCTGAAGGGAAACATTCAAAAATGTTGCCTGTGACATCTGCACATCGTTCTTGAGCATGGGATATAAAGTTCCAGTTTCTAGCAACGACTGCTAGAGAAACGACTTGGGGGTGGGGTGTTAACTGCTTATAAGACAAGTTCCATAGTGGACTTCTTAGAAAGAAAAAGGAAAGATTCAGATTGTGATTATGAAATAAACCACAAGTTTAATTTTCTGTTTCAACTATCCAGGATCTGATTTGAAAGTCTGGTCTTTATTTTTTTAAATGTTGAATATCATCGCTTAACAAATAAGACAAATAAAAATACACTTAGGTAGGATATGTTAGTGCCCATTCGACACTTCATTTCAGTATCTAAGAGCACTCCAGATTCTCACTGGCGTGCTGAGAAATTTGTCTTATAAGATGTTCACGTATTTGGTCCAAAGGATTCATGCTATCACAGCTAGTTAAGACCAAAATAAACATCTGACATCTGATTTGGGGATTTTTCCTTTTCTTTCTTTTTGTTTTATTTTCTTTTCCAGCTGAACCCATGGCATATAGATATTGCTGAGCCAGAGATCAAATCTGAGCCATAGCTGCGACCTATGCCAGATCCTCAACCCACTGCACTGGGCTGAGGATCAAATCCACACTGCCTCAGAGACAACACCAGATTCTGAACCTGCTGTGACACAGTGGGAACTCCTGTATGATTTTTTTTTCTTTTTAGGGCCGCGCCTGTGGCATATGGAGGTTCCCAGGCTAGGGGTCAAGTTGGAGCTGTAGCTGCCAGCCTACACCAGAGCCAGAGCAATGCTGGATCCTAGCCACGTCTGCCACTTTCACCACAGCTCACGGCAACGCAGGATCCTTAACCCACTGAGCAAGGCCAGGGATCGAACCTGTGTCCTCATGGATGCTAGTCAGATTCGTTTCCACTAAGCCACAAAGGGAACTCCCTGATTTTTGCTTTAAATGTTCATTATTTCATTTAGTGGCATGGAAAGATGTTTATAATATATAGTGCTGAGTACAAAGAAGGTTACAATAAATAAAAATAGTATGATCCAATTTCAATGAAAAATACGTCTATATTTATTCATGTTTGTGTCTGTGTCTGTATGTGTATATGTATATATTTGTACATACACACAGCAAAGGTCTGGATGGATACAGAAACATTTGGAGGTTTTTTCCTCAATGTTAGGATAACAATAGTAATTCTTACAGCTTTTATTATCTGCCAAGTGCTCTGCGCAGTCCTGTACAACTGATCAGTTACCTAAGCCTCACAACAACACTGTACGATAGGGCCTACTAATATCCCAGATTTATAAATGAAGAAACTGGGACACAGAGAAGTCAGACAATGAGCAAGCCAGGATTCAAACCCAGGCAGTCTGGATCCAGGGTCTGTGCACTTAAGCCCCTTGGAATACTGCCTAATACCCCCTTAACAACAACTTTATAATCTTGTCTGTGTCGAGTGTACGTTATTTTTGAAAAGTTGAAAACATTCTTGGGTGGAGATTGTGATGAAGAGGAAGTCACTAGAAAAGGGGCAAAGAGGTTCATCAAAGAAGGTGAAATTTTATCTGGAATTTAGCTTTTTATCCTCATTCTTTATAGGTTTATATAAATTTGTACAACTAATATAATAGTCTCCTTGGAAAAAAAAAACAAAACCCAGAATGTTTGTGAAGACTTTTTAGACCATCACTTCCATTCCTGGTACCTTCTCACCTTCCTCCTCCAGAGTTAATCAAAATCAATACTACGCCCTTACTGTACAGCTTTTAGATTCCTGTGTGTGCGAGCGCGCGCGCGCGCGCGTGTGTGTGTGTGTGTATGTTTAATCTACACATATACAAATATATAGATTACTGGTGATTTGTCAAAAATTTGATTTCCTACATCTATGATCTTTTTTTTACAAAGAATACATACTACCTGATTCATCTGGAGAATGCTTGTTTTAAATGTCATTACTGAAAGTGTGCAGAGTAGTGTCTCCTGGGATAAGCTTCCACAGCCTTGTCTAGGCCACAATGTCCTCTCCTTAAGTCAGGGATGAAAGGCTCCTCCAGGGGCTGCTGTTAGAGATCATGCTTGGTACTGCAGGGAAGTACCAAGCACAGTACCTGAGCTCAGGGAAGGGGGCTTGTTAGTTTTTATTCAGGTTTGGATACTCTCTCTGAGAAATGCTTTGTGACTATGTTTTGGATTTTTCCTTCATGTTTTAAAGAGAACTGGCTGCTAAGAAATGAAAACCAGGAGTTCTTGCTGTGGCTTATTGGGTTAAAAACTCGACGTAGTGTCCATGAGGATGCACATTCAATCCCTGGCCTTGCTCAGTGGGTTAAGTATCCTGCATTGCTGTGGCTGTGATGTAGGCTGGCAGCCGCAGCCCCGACTCAACCCCTAGCCCTAGCCCGAGAACTTCTGTATGCCATAGGTACAGCTGTAAAAGAAAAAAAAAAGAAAGAAAGAAAGAAAAGAAATGAAAACCAGTACACTCTCAGAGCCCGAGCTGCGATTTAGCCAAATAATAAAATCAGTGGCTTAAACTTTCAGATCAGTTGTGCAGGGTAACTAGTCATAATCCCTGCTCTTCCTTCTATTACTTATTGTTCACATAATTTGCCTTTTTTTTTTTTTGTCTTTTTGCCTTTTCTAGGGCCGATCCCGCAGCACATGGAGGTTCCCAGGCTAGGGGTCTAATCAGAGCTGTAGCCGCCGGCCTACACCACAGCTCACGGCAATGCCAGATCCTCAACCCACTGAGCAAGGCCAGGGATCAAACCCGCAACCTCATGGTTCCTAGTCGGATTCGTTAACCACTGAGCCATGACGGGAACTCCTAATTTGCCCATTTTATCGTGCGTGACCAAGAAAGCAAGAGTGACCTAAATTTTGTTTTTCTTCAAAAAAAAAAAAAAGCAGAAAAATTTGGAAGGATGAGTTTCAAGAAAATTAAGATAAATATTCAGCTTAAGAGTTCCACCTAGGAGAAAGGGGAATGGAAATAGAAACGCACCCTTCACACGCGGACATGAAACACGTATGCTTTGCCATGTCACACTGGTCCCCAAGACCACGCTGTAAGCCAGGTTACCAGTGGAAGTGTTTCACCAAAGTCCGTTCAGAGCGTCCTGTCATAAGCAGCTCTGGGGTGTGGGATGGGAGGCCAGGACGGACCCATCTCCTATTCACCCCTATTTAGAGAGGGCAGCACTACCAGCAGGGATCTCATTTTATAAAATTCTCTGTCGATTTCCACAAATTTTTGGCCTCCACAACCCAAGGCACAGAAGTCATTATTTTTCCAATTAATGTTGGGGAAAAAAACCTGAAGGAGACAAAATACAATCATCTTCTCTAGAATCATGGAACTGGCAGTTCCAAGAAGACTTAAGAAACAGCCGAGGCCTCTGGAGTGTCAGCTCTTCCTAAGCTGCCAGCCCCCTGCCTCCCTTTCATAGACGGACAGAGGCTCCTTTGGTCCTCTGCAGCCAAAGCCCGATGTGACTGCTCTGCTTCATGGATGCTACGGCTTTCTTTCCAAAGACTCTGTTGGTAAGACTCTTGCAGTTTTCTACAAGTCTGTCCTCTAAAGGAATGGCTCTTCTGTATAACTAGACTCAAAGAGTTAAGTCAAGCTTACCTGAATAACTTTAAAATACTGTAACCACAGTAGTAATGGATCGAGGTTAGGATACATTTACAGACGAGAAAAGACGCACATGCAAATGGTTCATCGGGGAGGAGGCCGTGGATAAATGTTAGCAGAATGAATCAGATCTGCCACAACGCCACATTCTGCCTTGAGTTTCCAGCTTTTAATTGGCAGACAATGATACTTCCTGCACATCAGGCTGTAGGAAGAAAAAAAAAAAAAAAAAAAGCAAGTGTAAAGAGGAAAAGCATTTTGTAAATCCTCAAGTGCCATGGGTCTGCTGGTGGAACTGTCTACCACGCCAGCCATTCCAACAGGAATATTTGTGGAGCCTGGAAGCAATTGATCTGCACCATTAAATTGAAAGGCCAGGGGGAAAATTAGTTTAAAGTCAAACCTGGTCTTTGGGAGAAAAATAATGCCCATTTCCAGGTTGATTAAAACCTTTCTGATATGTTTATTTTAAATAAACAAAGTATATTTTGTTAATATAACACCTTGAGGAAATCATAATCGGTAATGAAAACTTCCTTGCCTCTTAGGAGAAACAGGTCCCAAACTGGGTATCAAAAAGCTTAAAGACAGGGTGGAACTGGAGTTCGCTTGCGGTGCAGCAGGTTAAGGATCTGGCACTGTCACTGAAGCGCCTTGGGTTGCTGCTGTGGTGTGGGTTTGATCCCTGGCCTGGGAATTAACACATGGTGTGAGCATGGCCAAAAAAAAAAAAAAAAAAAAAAAAAAACAGGGTGGAACTGTAAGAGTAAGGAGTCCAGAGGACCCTCCCCCCAGCAAAACTGCATTTTAACTGGTTAACATTATTTAAAACAACAGCAATGATCTTTAGGGTCTCTGGAAACTGTCTGAAGTACATACTGCAAATGGTGAAATATTCAAGAAAATCTACAGAATCTCAGAACAGAGCAGAGTTTGGCATTTGAGCCAAGATCGGCTCCATCACCCTGACTCTGCCCGCTCTGTGCTGCAGAAGCTCTCCCCAGGTGTGCGCGAACAAGAAGACAGGGGCTCCCTTCTCCAGCTCCCGGTGTGGTCTATTTCACTCTGGAAGGGGCAGGCTGCCCAGAGGGGCAGGTCTGTTCTGGGCAGGCAACACAGAGGCACGATCTCCTTTCCTCTACCCCATCCCCACTCATTTGGTGGAAGCTCCAGTTCAAGCCCAGCTGGCTATGAATACTGGGCCCTAATGGATTCCACCCAGGTAGAGAAGGGCTCCCAAGGTAGAGGCTTCATGGCAGGAGGAGTAAGTCAAGAGGACCAGGGGCTGCTACCACCCCTCCCACCCACCACCCACACGGCATGGGTTGTTGCCCTGGGAAGAGT
Source organism: Phacochoerus africanus (assembly GCF_016906955.1). Classification (NCBI taxonomy): domain Eukaryota; kingdom Metazoa; phylum Chordata; class Mammalia; order Artiodactyla; family Suidae; genus Phacochoerus; species Phacochoerus africanus. The sequence continues at coordinate 70,227,386 of NC_062550.1, read as the reverse complement.
GGGCTCCCACCTCCAGCTCCAGGGGCAGGGACAAAGGGGTCCTACTGAAGGGTAAGGGCTCACCATCAGGACAAAAAGATCCACATCTCTGCCTGAGGGGGCTGGAACCTATGTGGGACGGAGAGGAGAGAACCTCACACCCAAGAGCATCACTGAAAAAAGTGGAAATCTTTGATGGAAAACAACTCAGGAGAGGCCTGAAGCTATGAAACCAGCAGAATGGCTCAGCAGGCAGAAATTTCATACAGAGAACCGGGGACAGCCAAGAAGAGCCTCCTGGGATTACAGCCAATCGTGAGTGTCAAGAAGGCTGTGTATAGCGGTCAGAGCAGGTCATGGGGCAGGCGTGACAACACTGCCAGGGCTGCACACAGACCCATCCACACAGGATGGAAGCTTGACTAGCTCGAAGGGCTTAATTATAACCTGACCAATCACTGCCTGAACCGAAGGGCTTAATTATAACCTGACAAATCACTGCCTGAACAACTGAACTTTCTTCATTGGGTCTAACTTTTATTTTAAAAATGAGTTTTCTGTAGGTTCTTGGGCCTACTTCTGGACCCTCTAGTCAAGGTTCTAATGATCATTTTCTCTATTTTGAATGCTACACTGTTTTGAGTACTGTAGTTTCATACTGAATCTTTAAGTCAGGTGGTGTTAGCAATACAAATTTGTCCTTTTTCAAAGCTGCTTTGACTAGTCTAGGCTCTTCCCACTTTGATTGAATAGTGACCTACCTGGAAGAACTGGCCTCTTAACAATATTGAGTATTCTAACCCACAGATGAGGTATATCCTTGATATAGCTAGGTCTTATTTAACTGCTTTTAGTAATGTTTTATAATTTTCAGTGTACAGATCCTGCATATCATTTATGCAAGATTCATTACTAAGTTTTTTGTATTTTTGATACTATTGTAAATGGAATTACATTGGACATTTCAGTTTCTGGCTGAATGTGGCTAGTATATATAGAAAGATACTGATTTTTGGATATGGCCCCTGTATCCAGCAATTTTACTAAACTCACTTATTAGTTCTAGGAGATTTCTGGACATTCCATCAGATTTACAATATAGGCATTATGTGGTATATGTGTGTGTGTATATATATATATATATATATATATATATATATATATATATATGTTATATATATATATAAAGAGAGAGATTCACTTCTTTATTTTGGGGGGCCATACCCATAGCATGTGTAATTTCCTAGGCTATGGATCAAAGCCGCACCACAGCAGCAACCCAAGCCACCACAGTGACAATGCTGGCTCCTTAACCCAACATGCTACAAGAGAACTCCTACTTCTTTCTTCTAGCATATAGATACGTTATTTCTTTTTCATGATATCTTTTTCTTGCCTTATAGCACTGGTCATAATCTCTAGTACAATGCTGAATAAAGAACAGGCATTATTTCCTTGTTCCTGTTCTTAGCGGGAAAGCATTCAGTCTTTTATTACTAAGTTTTATATTATTTACAGGTATTTTGCGTATGCCCCTTGTGTCAGGGTCCCCAAGACCACCCTCTGGCTTACAAGAGAAGAACTCACAGGACTCAAAAATTGGTCTACTCATGGTTAGTTTATTACAGTAAAATATACAGAGTGAAATGAACACAGGGGGGAAAGCAGATGTGGTGAAGTCCAGAGGAAACCATGTGCAAGCTTCCAAGTGTCATCCCAGTGGAGTAACATAGGACACACTTAATTCTCCCAGCAACCATGTGTGACAAGTGCAAAATGTTGTCAATCAGGGATGCTCACTTCAGCCTAGTTATCCAGGGTTTTTATTGGGAGCTGGTCACGTAAGCATACAGCACCTGTGTGAATGAGGTCAGTTGGCAGGAACTCACCATAAACCCCACTGCTAGTATAAATTATCTGGAGAAACTGCTAGAGCATGACTGAAGATCTAGGGTATGCAAATACACTCATTGGAGAAACCACTCCAAGAGTTCAGTTCTCTGAATCTAGGCAAAGGACAGACATGGAAACAGGCCTTTCTTAGAATATGCAGGGTTTGAGTAACCCAGGCCGGCTGTGTTAATCCTTTCCTGCACAACCCTTATCGGGTTAAGTTCTCTTTCAGTCCCAGGTTACAGTGAGTCTGTATCAGGCATAGACACTAGATTTTGTCCAACACTTTTTCTGCATGCATTGAAATAATCATATGGTTTTTCATTTTAGCTTGTTTATATCATGAGTTATACTGATTGCTGTTCAAACTAATGTTGAACAACCTTGCATTTTGGGGATAAACACCATTTGGTAATGATGCATTAAGCATCCTATATATTGTTAGGGAATATAAATATAAATTTCCCTTTAGCATTTTTGCATCTATGTCCATTAGGGGTGTGTAACTGTCTCGTGTCTTTGACTGGTCTTGGTGTCACAGTCATTGCAGTTTCCTAGAAGGAGCTGTGAAGTATTACCTTCTCTACAATTTTCTGAAAGTTTGTGCAGAATCAGTAGTTTCTTTCTTAATGTTTGTTAGCACTCACCAGTGAAACCATTGGGCCTAGAGTTTTCTTTGTGGGTAAGCTTTTCTACAAATTTAAATTATTTGGTAGATATTGGGCTATTGACATTACTTATGTCTTCTTGAGGGAGCTTGGGTGGGTTGTGTCTTAAGACAGAATGTGCCCATTTCATCTCAGTTGTCACACCGATTGACATTAAGTTGTTAATAACATTCCCTTATTATTCTTTAATGTTTGTAGAACATGTAGTGATGTTATCTTTCTCATCCTCAATACTGGTAATTTGTATTCTCTCTTTTTTCTTTTGGTTTCATTTTCTCTGTTGTTTCCACTTTAGATTCTCACTCTAAACTTTCATTTCTTTGCTCCTGCTTGAGTTTTGCTCTTGTTTTTCTTGTTTCTTAAGGAGGAAGCTGTGGTCAATTATGTGACATTTCTTCTTTTTTGATTTAAGCATCAGTATAGCTATAAATTTCCCTCTAAAGTACTGTTTGAGCAACACGCCACAAATTTGATATGCTGTTTTCATACTTTCTATATTCCCTTTTTATTTCTTTAACCAATGGGTTATTTTAGTGTGTTATTTACTACCAGTACTTGAGGGTTTTACAGATCTTTGTCTTATTGAATTCTAATTTAATTATAATCAGATCGCATACTTTATATGACCTGAATTATTTTAAAAGTTTTGGGACTTCTTTTGTGGCTCAGAATATGGTCTAACTTATTAAATGCTTTCTGTGTAGTTGAAAAAAAAGGTATATTCAGCTGCTGTTGGATATAATGGCCTATAAATATCAATTAGCTCAAGTTTGTTGATAATGTTCAAGTCTTCTATATCCTTCATCATTTCTATCTACTTACTCTATCAATTATTGAGAGAGGAGTAATAAAATCTCCAACTATAATGGGATCTGTCTATTTCTCCTTACAATTCTGTTATTTGTTTCAGGTATCTTTTCTTTTTTTTTTTTTTCTTTTTTCTTTTTCAGCTGCACCCCCACCATATGGAAGTTCCAGGCCAGGGATAAATCCAAGCTGCAGCTGTGACCTATGCCACAACTGTGGCAATGCTGGATTCCTAAGCCACTGTGCTGGTCTGGGGACTTGAACCCACACTGCCACAGAGACAACACCAGATCTTTACCCTGATGTGCCACTGCAGGAACTCCAGCTTCATGTATCTTGAAGCTCTATTATTAGGGGTATAAATGTTGAATAAGAGCTGCAGCTGCCAGCCTACACCACAACCACAGCAACACCAGATACTTAACACACTGAATAGGGCCAGGGATTGAACCCACGTCCTTATGGGTACTAGTCCGGTTCGTTACTGCTGAACCACAACAGGAACTCCAAGAAATGCCATTCTTTATTGCTAATAATATCATTATCTCTGCAACCTACTTTGTCTAATATTAACATACCACTCAAACTTTCTCAACCAGTGCTAGCACTATGTATCCCTTTCCACTTAGTCTCATCCTATCTGTGTCTTTATATTCAATGTGTGTTTCTTGTAGGCAACTTGTAATTGGGTCTTGCTTTTTAATCCAATCTGACAATCTGCCCTGGGGTGTTTAGAGCACTTATTTTGGTATGACTGTTCATATGGTTAAGTTTAAGAGTTTATCATTTTGATATTTGCTTTTTATTTATCCCATCTGTCCTTTGTTCCTCTTTTCATCTTTTTCTATCTTCTTTTGAGTTAAGTATCTTTATGATTTCACTTTATCTCCTTTGGTGGTTTATTAACTATAACTCTGTGTCTACACACACTGTTTATTTCTTCACTTTTCATGCAATCTTAAACTCACATTTATCTTCTCTAGTTTCTGGTCCAACATCTCCCAACACACACACACACATACACACGAACATATGCACTTGCTAGGATCTCCAGTGAGCTTCACACTACTAAATCCTATGGTATCAGTCCTTATCATATTTGACTTTTCAGTAACATTTCAGTTTACCCATTGTCCTGAATTACTCTTTTCTTGGTTCCATGAAATCACACTCTCCAGATCATCTTAGATTTTTTGGCCACAAACTCTCAATCATTTGCAACTTTACTTCTATCCAGCCTATAATCTCAAGGGTTCCTGGGGCTCAGTCTTAGCCCCTTTCTGTCTTGCTCAGCATCTTAAAAACATGGTCCTCAAGAATTAGGAAGTAGTTCAAAGGCATTTTCAGATAAAAAAGTAATGAAAGAAATTTGTTCACATATAGTTTGCAAAGTTGAAACATAAGATTAGTCATGATTTTCGCACAAATCCTTTGATTTTAAAGTTTCCTACTCACTTTAATATCTCATTATGCTCAGTCTGCATTAATCAGTTCATGTCAGCTAGTGTTCAGCAAATATGATGGTATAAAACCAAGTAAACTTTCCATAATTTTCAAACAAAGCCTCAAGCCTCAAATCAATTTGTTTTGATAAGGAAAGATAAGAGACTAAGACTAAAGAGGCGTTATGCAGCTAAAACAGGAAAATATCTTGACATTGCTAAGAAGCTGTTGATCCAAATTTAATGCCCAATTTAATTACTATGACCAAAAAAAAAAAAAAAACAAGCTATTGATAAAATTTCTTTATTAAACGACTCTGTTGGAAGTCATATCTTATCAATGACACGTGGTATAAAAGAGCAGTTATTATCACTTGGGTGTTTCAACATTTATTTAGCTTTTAATAGTGAACAAACTACTTGTGAGAAAACAGGAATCTGTTCTTACAGTATATATAGTATGTAATAGGGTAGAAATACTCAACATCTCTGCTTATTGGCTGAGGCTCAGAGTACAAAGGGAGTGGGTTTTCACTTAGGCAACGGTACTTCTGTGAGCTGTGATGTAGTTTGAAAGAGGTGCAATCCATTCAAAACTGACAGAGCACGAGCTATACAAACAGCAAGGAGAGGTGCTGCTGGTTTGCAAAGAGATGTTTTCAACATATGGGGCAGTTAGAAGGCAAGAGTACGCGCCCTGACTGTAACTGAGCGTTGAAGGAGATAGTGAAGACGGGACACCAGCAAATCTCGACGACTCCGAGTACACGCTCTCGGATGCTGAGGACAGAAACAGTGCTTGTTTGCAAGATTACTTTTCCCACCCAAGTTCCCTGGCTGCCAAGGACAAAAGTACTGACAAGACTTCCTGAAAGGAGGTGTGAGATAAAAACATTTCTTCATGACGCTGATAATACCAACAGTCATTCTTGATTTCCAGAAGTGATGGCTAAAATACAATCAGCATCTCAAATAACCTGAACCCACTGCTTCAAAATACTGCACATGTTAATGCTGAGAATAAGATGCCAGATTTCTCAAGCAGTTCAATTACTAGGCTGTGATTCCTTCTCAGAACCTGATGGTTTTCTTTACTTAGCAGAGAGTGAGACTGGCTTTATTATTGTCATATATAAAGAACACAGTCACTGTTACAAGAAAACATGAACAGATACTTTCCAGAGACTGAAGCAGTCAAAGAATCCACATGCTCCCATCTTTCAAACATTCAGGCTGGTTGAAACATCTGCTCCTACAGTTACTTAATATTATAAGTGTGTGAATCTGGCAACTGACAGGGCACTAGGAATGCTAGGAATGGTCTTCCTAAAATTTCTCAAGTCTGTGTTTTATCTCGGTGTTTCAAAGTATCTGACAGGGCCAGCAAACACTACATGCAAACCTTGACAAGATATAATAACAGCTTGGGATTTCCTAATTTAATAGAAATGTGGGGTAAATACTAAAAGTGCCAGGGTGTAACCTACATCTCAAACTATCAAGTTAGAAACTTTGTAAGAGGCTGCAAAGACCATCCTTTTAACAATAAAGGCATTATTTGATGTTAAAATACGGCTTTATTGTTTAAAATTGGTGATCTGCATGGGTGCTGAAAATCTGAGAAACACTATCTGAGGGATCCCACTTCCTCCCATGATTTTCAGACCATCTATCTATACAGGCTGAGGCCAAAATTTCCAGTCCAGCCTTCTCCTCCGAGCTCAACTCATTTATCCAACTGCGCTTTCAACCTTAGAGGCACCATTAAACCTATCACAGTCCCCAAACCAAGCTCCTGGTCCCTTGCACATCTCCCCTTCTCCCAATCTCCCCACCTCAGTGAAAACTGCTCCTTCTTCCTGGAAACCCACCTGCATCATTCAAAGTGCAGCCTGGGTGGGCTCCTCTTCTCTCTTCCCCTGCTGAGTCCAAATCACCTTCACCTCCACCCTGGACTACCCTGTAGCTTCCCAAGTGTCTTTCAGCAGCCTTTCTGCGGTCCCCCATATATGTTTTCAATCGCTGCTGGAACAAATCAGCACAACCTTAGTGGCCTGAAACAACACAATTTCTTATCTTACAGGTTTGCTGCAGTCTGACATGGGACTCACTGGGCTAAAATTAAGGTGAGCTTGACTCCTGCCTAGAGGCTGTCAAGGGGGATCTATTCCCTTGGCTTTTCCAGCTTCTAGAAGCCCCCCCACTTTCCTTGCTCGGCAGCCCCCTTACTTCTTCTCCAAAGCCAGCCACACTGACCCTCTGTGACTATTCTTCCAAGGCCACATCTCCGTCTGACTTCTGTCTCCATCTTCTACTTTTACGGACCCTTGTGATTGCACTGGGTCCACCTGGACGATCCAAGATAATCTCCCCATCACTAGCCAGCTGATCAGCAACCTTAACTCCCCTTTGCTCTGTAACCTTCAGTTTCTAGCGACTAGGACATGGCTATCTTCGGGAGGCCACTCGCCTCTCGCACTCCAATACATAGCTCATTTTCCCCACAACAGCCAGAATGATCTTTTCAAAAACACAAACGTGTTCATGTCACTTCCTCCATAAAACCCTTCAACGGCCCCGCACTCCTCCAAGGATAAAGTTCACATCCTAAACATGTGCCATGAAGCCACACATGCCCGAACTACTGGCCTGACTCCTGGTTCACGGCATTCCAGCCACACACAGCTTCTCTCGCAAGCTCCTTTCTGCCTCAGGGCCTTTGCTCATGCTATTTCTGCAGTCTGAACAGCCCTCCCCACCTCCCACCAACCTTTACCTGGCCAACTCTTGCTCAATCCTTCAGATCTCTGTAAAGGTAACTTTCACAGGGTGGCCTGACCTGAGCATCTGGTCCGGCACTAGCTCTTCCTGGTATGCACTTCAGTGGACTCCTTCTTTCAGAGCTTCTACGACAACTGGAGCTCAATGTTATTGCGTTATTGGCTTAATGTCTGCCTCCTTGCAACAGACTGCAAACCCACGAGGGCTGGGGCCAATTCTGTTCTGCTCACTGCTGTACATCCTGGGACTGAGAACTGACTGGCTTATAGTAGCAGCTAAATAAATGAGTGCCGTCGACAATATTTCCAGAGCAGATCTAACTCCTAGAGGGGGAGCTGCATGAGCCAGAGACCTCAGCATCCTGCTGGAGCATCAGGCCATCGCACCCCATCCCTTCAGACCCCAACCACAACCACACACCTCCAGCCTGTGTCCCAAACTCTGTGTTTTCCCCTGATGCCTTGTGCCATTTCTGCTGTGTTAACTCCGATAAGGCCACATGACTGCTCTCTGGCTCATGGGCTGTACCACCAGAAGAGTTCTAAACACATGGCAGTTGGTGTCACAAAAACATCACAGTTTTTGCAGCTCAGGAAGACTTCCCTTGGCTCTGAGCCCCTGGGACTCTCCCCACACGTTCTTTCCTACTCACTTTAATTTTTTTTTTTTTTAATTTCTTTTGGCAGCACCTGTGGCATGTGGAAGTTCCCAGGCCAGGGATCTCACCTGTACCACAGCAGTGACAATGGTGGATCCTTAACCCACTGAGCCACTAGGAAACTGCCCTACTCACTTTAAATCCTATATCCTAAGTTAGACTAGAAAGGGTTTATGATCTGGAGCCTGAAAATTCTGGGTTTAAATCTGGCTGAGTCCTTGTTCAGAAAGGGCACCGAAATTTAAGCCTCGCATCATCCCTAAAAAAGAGGACAATAATTTACTCATGCCACCCTCACCGAGGTGCTGGAGGGCCCGGTGAAGGCATTCTCTATTTAGAACCGTCCCCAGCCACCAAACACAGCATGTAACAGACCTAAACCCAGCTAAACCCAGTGCTAGAACAATTACGAAGAACGCCAAGAAGATAAAACCATCAGATCTGAACCCCTCTGCGTGTGTGCTGATTCTAGGAACATCTTCACAGACACTATTTTCTCTAGAACTTTCACTGCCAGGAACACATCCCACCTCCGTCTTCTTCCAGCCCGAGGCTATGTCTATAAACACACTGCCTACTCAGGACGAGGTATCTGCAGATGTCAGCTGCCCGCCCCCCTTCCCCCATGCAGCCCTGCATGCTCAGTCTCTGAGATGCCCTTACTGAGACTTGACCATCCGACAAGCACTTTCTCCATGTCACGCCTCCATCCAGGCTGTACTGGCCATTGTCTCTCACTCTCCTGGACTTTGATCATTTTGCTTTCTCTGCCCTCCCTGTAAGACCACTTCTGTAGCTCCAATACCTAGCTCAAGGGTAACTTTCTTCAATAAACCTTCCTGGTCCCCCAGATACCTCTGGTAATACTATCACCACCTAAACCATATCTCCAGGTCCTTGAGAGGCAGGATCTGACTTGGTTCAGCTTGCAATCCCCTCCCGAGCATGTGGAATGGTATTTTATAGGCACTAGATGCTTATTCAGTATTCGCTGACCGACAGAGTGAAATAATGACTCAAGGACTTATGGAGTTGGGTTTAGACAGATGAACTCTGCACCATGGGAGGGGAGGGCCAGCACAGGTGTCCGTCACCCAGCTCAGAAAAGGGGTTGGGACTAAAGACGTACATCGGGCAGGCGTTGTCACTAGAGAGGTAGCTGAAGCTGGGGGTTCACCAAAAACTGATGGGCTGAGAGGAGAAAAAGGTTCAGATGGAGCATTTCTGGGGTAGAAGGCAGTGCAGCTAAATGAAAATTATGATTCCAGAATAAATCTTAGAAAGGAGAAGAAACCCGAAGGAGTATGGTCCAAAAGAGAGAGCTGGAGAAACACCTCTAAGGATGCTGATGTTGTAGACAGAAGAGGTGGAAGGTGTACAGGTGGCTGCTGTGTGTGGGGACTGGCAAGTTCTTGGTGTCTCCTAGCAAGTCAGGGGCTGGGGCGGAGGTGGGGCTGGGGAGCTGAGGTACAAGTAAGAATGACAGAAAGTAGAAGACCATTCTCTCAAGAGAACTGAGTGTCCACTGCTCCGCCAGTCTGGTCTGTCAGCAGGGACCTTGTGCTGACCTCAAGGTGCCTGGCCAGAGAAAGGCTTGGGGAGAGTCAGCACTAACCTCATGACTGTCTTGAAAAATAAAACGAAATGGTGCCCTGAGATAAAGTTTATTTATAGCTCCTTGGTTATCTTGTTCTGGGTCTTTCCCCCTAAGGAAATGCTGCAAGTGCAGCGGTGTCTTTCCACACTCAAGCCATGTCACAGAAACTTTTCACATGGAAGGGGCAGGCAGCTGCTTCTGAGCATGACCAGGGCCAAAGTCAGAGGAGTATTTCCTCAAAATACTTGTGACTGGAACACAGTACCAAACAGAAGCCATATGTGCAATAGGAGGTGTACTTGCAGATCACAGGTGGCAGCTCAAGGTTATGGATGCTACCAAAAAAACACACGAAGAACTTAGGCAGAAGTCTTCCATTAATGAGGTTCGCTATGGCCTTCCTCCTCAAAGCGGAATTTATCATATCACTCAATGGAAAGCAATGGTCAACAGTCATTTCGATTGGTGGGTAATACAAGAGTCATCTGTATTTATCTTTAGGATGCATGGTGGGCTTTTTTTTTTTTTTTTTAATCTTCCCAACTGTGCTTGGCTTAGGGAAACATTAAAATTAATTCTCATTCCACGAGCACAGATGAAGAGATTATCCAGATGCCTCTTCTATTAAAAGAAACTAACAAATTACAAGAGGAAGCTCACGTGCAGAATGTCAACTGTGTTTCAAAAAAACAGAAACTGTCCTTATTGACAGCATTCATACCTTCACAGGAAGAATAACAGTATCAGTAAGAAAGAAGACACAATAGCATTAAGACATAGTAGAGGAGCTTAATAAGGGCCAAAGAAGAATGTGGGATTGTAGGTGGAAGGTTCACCCCTAAAGAAAGACAGCCTGCTCCATGGAAATCAAGCAAAATCATTAGGGGGATGGCAGAGAAAACTCAGCATTCCTTCCAAAGAAATGAGATAACTGCTATAACAAACCAAATACACAAGAGACTCACTAATGCTCTTATCATCCTTACAAGCACACAAGTGATCCAACAGCCAATGCAGACATAAGGTGATGGAGGAGAGGACTGAATAACGGGAGCAAAGGCCTCTCTCTAGTACTGATGCAATCACCTCTGTTAATTCAACGGATATTGACTGAGCACCTACTACATGCCAGGCTCTGTTCCCGAGTCTGAGGACACTGTAGTAAACAAAACAGACAAAAATGCCTGCCCACGTGGAGCTTATACGCTAGTGAAGTATTTAAGATATGTGACACTGGGCAAGACATGTCCTTGGGATGATGAAAGGGCTTGTTATGGAGAAATCAGAAAGAGAAGCACTGCCAATAAAAAGTGAATACACACACAAACACATATACACACATATACATACATATAATAATACAAAATGAAATTTACTAATGAAACTGATAGTGAAACTGAATATATAATCAGAGAGCACACTGTCACAAATTGAAATTATTTTTGCCAAAATCAAGCACCAGTAGTTCCTTTCCTCTGATGTGGCTTTATATTAGAGGATTATATGTATGAACCAAAAAAAAAAAAAAAAAGTCTTAGTGACCACCACTGTTACACAGTGGCCTGGGATGGAACCAGCATATGTAACCAAAAAATCCAGACCAACAGACTAGTTTCTACTGGATAAAAACTTAAAAACAGAAGAGAATTTACTGATAAATCAGTTTATCTGGAAATATATTCCAGGAATAGGGGGGGAAAAGTGCTGATTACATCAAATGAGTTACTGCAAGTAAGAAAACAAGGTTATTCAAGTAAATTTAGGAAGTTTTCTCAGTACATGGGGTAGTGGCACATGTTTAAGCTAACAATTTGCTGATATGTGATTCTGCCATCTTTCCACTGAATTCAAAGGCATAAATAGCGTCCATTTGCCCTCTTACTAGGCGATTTCACCTCTAACAGGTTAATGGAATACTCTTGGCAAAGGAATTCCACTCTTTGCAGGCTGCATATGAAATAAATGAATGTATAAAAGCAAGGTAAACAAAAACAAGCGCAGGCACAATGCAAATACCGGAGGAAGACACAAGACTTGCAGTTGAAACATTCCAGGTCATCAGTTCTGTCCACTGGAAAAAAAAAAATCTAAGAACCTCACCATCTAGAGACTTAGAACTCACACTCGGCCCACCTCAGTTTTCAATGGCTAGCCCCCAAGGAGGGAAAAGGAGCCAGCCCTGGCGGTTCCTCTGAGGCCCACTCAGGGCCCAGAGGGGCTAGTTCCCTCGCTTTAGATTGGGGTTTGGGGGGTAGCTGGTAGGAACACCTGAGGCTAAGGAAGAGAAACAGGTTCAAAGGCAAAGTTGAAAAAGACGGTGGAGTGACGAGGGCGGAGAAACCGCAGCGAGTCAAAATCAATCACTGGGACAGAGCAGCCGCAAGGCGCTGGGGACCCACCGAGCCGTCTCCACAGCCCGAGCCGCCAGGGCCGGGTTCTTCTCGCCCGGGAATTTAACAGCCGGCCGGCGCGGCCGTCGGGGTGGCGGGGGGGGGCAGTTCCCGGGAACCCCTCCCGCCCTCTCCCGTCAACCCCGCCCATCGGCCCGCCCAGTCCCGCCCGGCTACTCACCGGATTCGCTTCCCACATAACGGTGGCGAAATCGAGCGGAGAGAGCCTGGGGGAAGGGGCTGGCCACGGGGCCGGGGTGCTGGGTTTTTCCTGAGGGTCCCCGGGAGCGAAGGGACGGAGGGGCAACCTCCACACAGGCCTCCGTCTCCCTCTCCCTGTCACAAGCCGGCGTCTTCGGATCCCCTAACCTCTCGACTTCCGGCCAGAGCCTGCTAACCGGGGCCGGTCCCGCCCCGCCCCCGGAAGCTCACCCCGCCCCTGCCGCTCCCTTCCGGCCTGGAGCGAAGTGGGCGGGGCTTGCGAGGGTCTGGGGTTGTGGGCGGAGCTAAGGGGCTTCAGTCCAACCACAGTCCAGGGCTGCAATCCGCCTGCCATCTCCAAGTGATTCCCAAGCATCCCAGGCTGTAATTCTTCGATATTTCTTGATCACCGTATAGTGGGTGTAGTGGCAAGAGGCAGAGAGGTCTGGAAATGAGTAGCCTGTGGGACAGGCTTCACGATCTGTTTGCTCGTGCTCTGCAGGAGACGATAATAGGGTGCTGTGAAATCATTGGAGAAAGCTAGCACAGTATTTGGCATACAGTAAAAGCTCAATGAGTGGAGATTATTTGCCAGATACTGTGCTAGGCTCTGGAATGTACAAGAGTGACCCGTATGCAGTCCTCATGGAGCTTTGAGTCTAGAGGAAAAAAATAAGAAGTAATTTAGATAACAGGATGCAAGGGTTCCCTGGTGACAGAGCAGTTAAGGGTTCAGCGTTGTCATGACTATGGCTCAGGTTCCATCCCTGGCCCGGGAACTTGTGCATGCTGCTTCTGTGGCCAAAAATAACCCCCAAAACAAAACAAAAAAAAACAAGAATTCAAGCAAAAAGGTACAGGATGGTTTATAGGTAATATGGCAAGTACAGGGTTCTTTGACAGCATGCTTACCTAGGTAGCAAAGAGGGCTGCCTCTCCCCGCCCCCCCCTTCCCCCACCCCAAGTTTTAAGCTAAAACGTCTTGGTTGTCCTCCTATTGAACTTATCTGGGTAAAGAGAGCTAGCTACAAGAGGGGAAGAACTTCCTAGGCAAAGAAGTACCATCTACCCATGAGAAATTAAAAAGAGCTAGTTTAAGATCCTTCTTAGCTTTTCTATACCTCCACACATTAAAAAAAAAAATTTTATTTGATCAAAGAAACCTGCATTTTTAGAGCCTGATTTTTTCACTTACTGTGATATAGATATCCTTCATGCCAAAAAAAGTATAATAAATCTATTTCAAAATAGTGGGGAAAGGATGGATTATTCAATAAGCAACTGGTTAGTCATTTGGCAAAAAGTAAAGTGGAAAAAAAAAGGTAAAGATCCCTATCTCGATCCATTTACCAGAATAAATTTAGTAATTGTAAATTTACACACTATTCTTGAGTGTAGTTTGGCAATATGAAACAAAATTTCAAATTTCCATTTCTAGGAACTAATGTCAAGGAGGCAAATTGGACAACTGCACAGAAAATGTCTATACAAGAATATTTATTGCTACTTTTTTGGAATGGTGAAAAATTGAAAACTACTTAAATATCTATCACAATGGATTATTTCAAATGCATATGTGTGTAACATTCATACAAGCTATGGAATGCTATGTGCATTTATCTTGTAGCCTACCACACTGAAAAGGTCTTCTTAGTTTTAAAAGCTTGTCAGCAGACCTCTCTGAATTTCTGTTAACAATCACATTACCCACAGTAATGCATTTTTCACTCTTCCTATTGCATTGGCCAAAACTTCAGAAAATATTTGAAAAACACTGGACAATAAAATGGGCATTTGGTACGACAAGAATTTGCTCTTGGTGCTAGGTAGTCTTCAAACACACTATCATCTTTAAAGAGATTTCTTTCTATTTCTATTTTACTATAAGCTTTTAATTGTCAAAGGATGTTAAATTCCTAAACTATCCCAAGCTCTATCACTATATTCCTTTTGTATTATGACTCATTAATATAATGAACTATTCTCATAGATTTTCTAATGTTCAACCCATCCTTGTCTTCTTGAAAGAAAGCCTGCTCGGTCCCATATTTGTTATTCTTTGAATAAACTGCTGGGTTCCATTTGTTAATCTTTTATTTAGGAATAAAATTTACAGTTAATGAAATTGGTCCATTGTTACTGGGTGTTTTGGTAGCTGTCTTTAACAAGTTTTGCAAAGTGAATAGTAGCAATTTAAATAATTTAGGACTTAGCTCCTCCTTGAAGGTAAAGTGGATTTTTCCTAAGCGAATTTAGCTGGAAAGATTAGGGGCAGTTTCCCTACCTTTTGTGGGGTTGGAGCTATACTTCCTTTCCTTGAAGCCTTGGGGTTCCCTGAGCTGGTGGACAGAGCGAGGTGGAGAGAACCCGGTAATTTGGATATATAGTGGGTGGACGCGTTTTTAAAATGTACTGCTGTATCCCAAAAGAAGAAGAAGAGAACACATTTCATAAATTGCAAATAGCTGTGCCACCTTTAGTCATCGTCTTTTTTCTTATTCTTCTGGATTTATGACCACCATTAGAGAGCAAGCGTGGGAAGGGACTTTAGATTCATTTAGTCCTGGGGTCACAAACTGAGAGTTTCCCCAGCTTTAGCACACATAAATAGGTTGACAATTTTCATGAGTGGCCACCATTTTAAAACAGGGAAAAGTCACATTAAATAATGTGGCTCTCCAACGTCCTTTACCCCTATGCCAACAACTGGTCAGACTGACCCTTTGGGGCTGGGAGTGGGCTCTCAGGTTTACCTGAGTTACCAGACCAATATCTCTTATGTCGTTTAAATGACCTCTTTGGACCCCTTGGGTGTTTGGGCTTGTGACTGACAATAACCTACCTCTTACTTTGCTGAGGAAATGGAACGGATCCAGGACCCTCTAGAATGTCTCCCAGAAAACATCATGCACTTTCCAATAACTTTTTGAGGAGGGCTCAGTCCTTGGGCTCAGCCTTTCAATAGATGAGTTTCTGTGACCCTGTCTGGCGCTGGGACAGCCTCCCTCTGCATCATCCTTCCGGGCCAAGTGCCACAGCCATAGAAACTATGCCCCCTGACCACAGTCACTAGTTTTCTCAGAAAAAGCCAGACAAATAGAAAACATTTTGCCATATCTTTCTGGTTTGCCATGTGTGCTCTGGGTGGAGATGCTTAAACCAGGCTAAACCCAGCCCAGGGATCCCAAGACTGCAGCCTCCCTCCCACCTGGCTGTGCCGATTAGATCTGGGAATGTCAGGAGAGCTGAGAGGACATGCCCAAGGGGAAAGAGAAGAGGGCGGAAGAAGGAGCGGAGGAGACCTATCTCTGGGAAGAATGAAATTAATCCGATGGAGAAAACAAGTAGATGATGAGAATGGCAAGGTCGATGGGGGAGGGGAAAAAAAAGCAATCTCACCTAAGACCGCAGAGAGAAAAGAGCACCAAGCAACTGGTGAGTTGCAGGATAAGAGTATTGTCTAATATTTGAATGTGATTTCAGAATTGTTTTTATCGGGCCATGTGGAGAGCCAGAACTGGGGGAGGGGCGAAAGGAAGGCATGTGAGAGATGGGCTGGATTTGACAGAAAGGGGAGGAAGGAGACAGACGAGGAGAAGGGGCGCAAAGGAGAGACGAGGGGCCGCAAGAGGGTCCAGGAGCGAGGGAGAAAAAGCTGCATTTGTGCCCATCGGCCCTGAATATAAAGACCCAGCCTCAGTCTGAAAAGGAGCCAACAATGAGGCAACCCCGAATCAACCCTGCCCTGGGAGTCTGACCGTGAACAACCCCAGCAGGAATTCAGAGGTGAAATTAGCAGAGGAAACACTGGCGGAAGCCGAGATAAGCATCCCTGGGAAGGAATTTTTTTTTTTTCCCCAAAAAATCAAAATGAATCCTGTAAATCTTACTAATTAGGAAACATGACAGGGAATTAGAGTCAACCGAAGGGGTGGGGGGGGAATGAAGTGCTAAATAATTCACTGGCACTAAATGGAAAGACTCTCTTGAAAATACTCCTGATGATTAGTCTTTGCTGACGGGGGAAGTGGTGGAGGCTCCCGTGAGGGCCATCAGCATGCAGCTCACAGCAGCAGTCCAAAGCAGCAGCTGAGATGTGTGGCCATCTAATTAGAGGATGGAGGATTCTGAAAAGGCTCTGGGGCTGTGACATTCCTGGCTGGGCCTTTCCTTCCAGGAATGTCACTTTAGGGTTTTGGTCATCACATTGTTTTGGGGTTTTTTGTTTGCCTTTTTTTTTAAAAAAAAAAAAGGTTGAAATAGGAATGATCTGGAAAGAGACAACAGAAATGACTTAGTAAAGAGTGTGAGCCACTCTGAGGTTAAAAGCAGGAAGCAGGAAAACACGTCCATAAGAAATCATGTTTTAAATTAGGAGAGAGAGCAGTATAGACAAGCCTTGAGTGGTGGAAAGGGCAGTGGGAGGGTGTCCTCTCTGCTCTCAGGTCACTGCAGACCTGGCGACTTTCACCTGTTCCTAAGAGTCACAGCCAGAGAGGTCACAAAACTACCACAGATCATCTACTATGCCTTGCTCTTCAATTCTTCATTCAGCAAATATCAAGCAAGCACCCACCATGTTCCAGACACTGTCACCAGCCTCTTAGGATACATCAGTGAACAAAATAGAGGAAAATCCTTTGTGGGGAGGGCAGGGGCAGGCTTTAGAGAGGCAGGATCAGGGCTGGGGGTGTGGGGATGGACATTGATAACTGCATGTAATAAAAAAGGACATTGTATAGTGTGCTGTAAGAGAATAAGAGCTATCGAAAAAGGAGTTCCCGGAGTGGTGCAGCGGAAGCGAATCCGACTAGGAACCATGAGGTTGCGGATTCGATCCCTGGCCTCACTCAGTGAGTTAAAGATCCAGTGTTGCTGTGAGCTGTGGTATAGTTTGCAGACCCACCATCCTCTCCCTGGCCCTTTGCTCTCTTCCTCATCAACTCAAGAACTGCTCTCTCCTGCAAGTTCATCACTGGGGGCTGTTGCTTCTGCCTAGAAAATTAAGCAAATACCCTTGGATAGGGCTTCCGTTCAGTTTGGGAGGGGGAATGGGGGAGCAGTGAAGGGGTGTTTCTGAGGATTAATAATGCCCTACAGATCATGAGGAGGCAGGACAGAACATAAATTTCATATTAAAACTAGATATCAGTGTCCTCTTGTGGTGCAGCAGATTAAAGATCCTGTGTTGTCCCTGCAGCTCCTCAGGTCACTGCTCTGGCACAGGTTCCATCCCGGGCCGAGGAACCTCCACAGGTTTCAGGCGCAGCCAAAAAAGAACCCCAAACAAACAAACAAATAAACAAACTACATATCACCTTTCCTTCTGCTCCAACAGATGCTGTGCAGAGATGTGTGTTTGTAGGTGTTCTTGCAGGACAAAGCAACTTTATGCTAAAAAGCATTGAATTGTGCAATTTAAATGGAGGAACTGGGAATTCCCGTCATGGCTCAGTGGTTAACAGCCCGACTAGTATTCATGAGGATGCAGGTTTGATCCCTGGCCTTGCTCAGTGGGTTAAGGATCTGATGTTGCTGTGAGCTGTGGTGTAGGTCGCAGACGCAGCTCGGATCTGGTGTTGCTGTGGCTGTGGTATAGGCTGGCAGCTACAGCTCCAATTCAACCCCTAGCCTGGGAACCTCCATGTGCCGGGGGTGTGGCCCTAAAAAACAAAACAAAACAAAACAAAACAAAAAAAAAGGAGGAGCTGGATGGTCTGTGAATTATATCTCAATAAGGCTGTTAATTTTTTTAAAAAATAGGATCTTGGCTTTCCCCTCCCTGGTTTCCCCTCCTCCTGGTCTCTATCCTCAGGAGGCCAGAACCAGGCTCAGAAAGAAGTTCATCATCCCTCAACCCCAGGCACCAAAGTTACCACTTTGTTTTGACTCCGAGGCTTACAGCCTTGTGCCAAGAAATGTGCACAGCTCGTTCCCATTATACCTTCAGTTACCAGGTTTTCTTACAAGAAAAAAAAAAGAAATCTAACATTTTTATGTTAAAATAAACACATTCATATTATGGAGTAGAAGGCAATTTTCACATACATGAAGGTTGGAAGCAGTTTCTCGCTGGTGCCTGGCTGCTCCCAGCTGGGGTGGGGAGGCACCCTACCACCTGCTGCTGTGAGACCCGACATGTGAATGTTTAGAACCATCAGGAGATGCAGGAGTTGATCCAAGTTCCAGTTCGAACGAGCTGAGTGATATTAAGCCAGTCACATCCCTTTAGGAGGCTCTGTTTCTCATCTAAAAGAGGAGGTAAGCAGGCCAGGTCGTCTCTAAGGTGGCTTCCAGTTCTCAGAGTCCATGATCTGATGTCGTAGCAGATAAATCAGAAGCTGGGCTCAAATGTTATCAGCCAAGAGACACAGGAAGCAAAAGATACACACTGTGCCTTTGAGGAACTTTCATTTGCTGGAGGAGACTAAGAAGAGATCCACATGTAAGACGTCACAGAGACATAATGTAATGCACAGACCATCCAAAGACGTCGAGAGACAGGAAGCAGCTGAGATTAAGGAGCGATCAGATCTCAGTTCAGATCACCTTGCTCTGCCTCACCTGTGCACCTAAAGTGACAAGGAGGCTCTTACCCTGCCGACTCCCGCCTCTCATGGGCCAGGTCCATGGACTTGGCCCACCCTGTCTGTCTTGTGGATGGCCTCAAATCACAGAACCAGACAGTCCCAGGCAGAAAATCAATCTTTCCATCATCCGATCCAAACTCTTCCATCTCTGTTTAGCATTTGGGAGGATGCTGGTCTCGTGTTTATGATATTTTTATTTGATAGGCTATCCTTAACGTTATCCTTGGCCCTGAATAATCATGAAACCAGAACAGGAATGCACATAATATCCTTCTCGTGAAAGCCCAGTGGGTTAAATATGAAATGGTTTAAGACAAGGCTATCGTTGGCATAGAATTGAAAAAGACCTGTCTGGCAACCACTTCTCAAGAATCAGTGCCTTGGGAGTTTCCGTAGTGGCTCAGCGGGTTAAGTGTCTCTGTGAAGATGTAGGTTTGATTCCTGGCCTTGCTCAGTGGATTAAGGATCCAGCGTTGCTGCAAGCTGCAGTGTAAGTCCCTGGCCGTGGTGTAGATTGCAGCTCTAGCACCGATTCAACCCCTAGCCTGGGAACTTCCAAAAGCCCCAGGTGTGGCAGTAAAATGAAAAAGGAAAAAAAAAAAAAGTATCAGTGCCTTGAAGATTACTAAGTTCTTACCTCCTTTGCAAGGTAATTGTGCATTTTCCTATCTTGTCTGATCCCACTCTGTGAGGCTGTTTCTGAGGATTTCTGCACGTCTCTAGTCATGGGCCTTTGCATCAAGTCTTAACTTGCCCTGATTTCTAAAAAATTGAAATGAAAAAGAAGTAGAGATGGGAAATCACTACAATTTATCCTCTTCAATTTGTTCAATTTCATTTTTCCTGGGAGCTCTGGGCTCCTGGACTAATGCTTACTCTAGAGACTAGACTGCAAATGGACATCTCTGGGTAGGATCTTGGAGAAGGCCTGCCGGGATAATACAGGAATAGTAAATATTTGGCCCCTCGAGGTCTTTTCCAATTCAAATATTCTGGAGTCCAGAAAGGAATGAAGATCTCTCTATCATAGATTGTTCAAAACTAAGTTTTTACTCTATAGACTGGGGGGAAAAAAATGTGCCCATCGCCTCACTAGATGGCGCTGGCAGACAGGCAAGAACAGCTCTGATTAAAAAATGGGAACACAAACTTTCTAATAAACCAGAGAATTCCTTTGTTTCTGGATGAGCAAGATCGGCTTTGGCCATGTACATGGCAGAATAGCTTTCTGCAGTAGCAGTAACCTAACTGTACTGCTTTACCCTAAATCAACCAAATGGTCAGGACTGAATGAAAGCGGTATAGCAGGTGCTTAGGGGGAGAAGCATTAATAAAGAACTATAGACCTCTGAACTAGGTAGCGCCCAAAACAGAGATAAGAGGTCTCCTCTGTGCACGACGATCAAAGGTGGTAAGCTTGAGATTCTCATTCTGATATGAATGGGTGTTCGCCGTGAGATGAGGCTGAGGTGAATTCAGGCAGCTTCCAATTAAATTAAGAACTACAGAAGGAACTCTCCTACTTCCTGACAAACCGCATTGCTTTAACAAATGTGGATCCGTTCGAGGGCTATTGCAAGAAAAGTTCACTATTTGATGAATAATTCACTATTTGAACTATAACCGCTAAGCAAGTTCTGATAAGTGAGCACCTAGGCGGGATCAGGATTTTGCACTGGAAAAGGAGCGTCTGTGCCCTCTGTCTCCTCTCTCCTCCTGCACGACTCTCTTCCACATTAACGAGGGCTCGTTCAGGCTGTTTCAACTCTCAAGGTAGCAGCAAAACTACCAGAGAGAGAAGCGGAAGGTTATATGTCCAGGCAGTTCCAATAGTTAGAAAGTTCATCCTCCGATGGAACCAAAGCATGGCCCTTTATAACTTCCACTCACAGACCCCCGTTCTGCCTTTCAGAGGGACACAGAGTAAACTGCCTTTTTCATATGACTTCTCCTTGAATATGGGAGGGTTCAGGCCTTCTCAACCAAAAATAGTATCCGTTTCTTCCCCCATTCTTCATAAAACGTGGTTTTTTGCAGCTACCTTTCCAGGATTTATCTAAAATGTCTTCTCATCACCTAGCCAATAGGGCCATGAGCTGCCTTGATTGAAACACTATGCATCTATGACGACAGCCAAAATGTGGTTAACTCTCTTCACCGTTTTCTCTCTGGAGCCAGTGGGCAACTAAAACTCCCAGGTCCTTCCCGAGGATGTGGTGGCTCCCATCCGTCCCATCCTTGTATATGCAATTGATTTTTAGAACTAAAACTCAGGTGTCAAGCTCCGTGACAAAGTGTGGATGTCAGCTCATAGCTGCGATCTGTCAAATTTACACACGCTCGTTTGATTCCGATGCTGGTGCCAGGCCTCCCCAGACTCAAAACTGCGTCCCTCCTCTCAGGAGGCAAAGTGACTCATCTTAAACCGTCAATTTCTTCATTTCTAAAATGGAGAGAACACGACACCCCCCCCCCCCGCCCCCGCCCGCCTGCCAGGGTGGTACGATTTAAAGGTGATCATTTCATGGAAAAAGTGTGCATTGGCCACCACGCACAGAACACAGCCAGTGCTCAGGGCGTGTTTATTGCTCTCAGT
Source organism: Phacochoerus africanus (assembly GCF_016906955.1). Taxonomy (NCBI): domain Eukaryota; kingdom Metazoa; phylum Chordata; class Mammalia; order Artiodactyla; family Suidae; genus Phacochoerus; species Phacochoerus africanus. Next base: position 70,205,784 of record NC_062550.1, on the reverse strand, counting down.
CATCCCATCCTCCCCTTCTCATAGGAGTCCTGCTCCCTCGTTCAAGTCCTCTGGAAATCTGATCGGCATCTCTGCGAAGGCACAGACAAAAATACTGCCAGGGAAGTTAAAGGGGGACCTCATGGCCCACCACCACAGCGTCTCTGCAGCCTATCTCTGCCCTAATCAGCAGTCGTTAGGTATAATTCGTACCCCAGCCCTGGCTGTTCCCACTGGCCGCGAGCCAGTTCACGTCCTCCCCACAAGGAGATTATGATGGATCTTGTCAAACGCCAGGCTGCAAGCAAGTATGGTTTTGACGCCGCTTCTTTCTCCCAGTCTAACATCCCTATCAAAAAAGGGAATAAATGAAGACATGTTTTGTTTTCTGAGATTTCGGGTTGGCTCTGAGTGATCTCTGCTTTTCTAAAGCCTTACAAAGAGTCTACTTAATAATCTGTTCAGTTGATGGGTTAAAGTGGTCAAATTGTGGGTTATTTCCTCCTTCGTTTCTAGTATTATAATAATGTTTGTAGCGTAAATAGCTTTTTAAAATTCTGTTCTAGAATTCTGCCAGGGATAATTGTCAAGCTGACTGGCTTATCGTTTTTATAATGTGCCCCTTTCCCCCTTTTTGAGAACCCGGACAACTTTGTTCTTCTCTTGTCTGTTAACCGTTCTGCCATTCTCTCTGCTTTTTCAAAGATTATTGACAATGGTTCTGGGAGTTCTTTGAGCAACCTGGGATGTGATTTGTCTAAGTCTGGAGATTTGAATTTATTAAGGGGGTGGGGGTGGGTTTGACAAGACTCCACACTGGTTTCTAGCCCTGGCTTTTCCCTTTATCAGCCGAGGGTGCATAGGCAGGTTTTGATTTTATTTCGGCTGAAGTTTCCCCATGTGGGAAATTAAGGCATTTGCACCAGATGAAGCTGAAGGCCCCTTCAAGGTCTGATGGTCTCTGTTCTATGTCTCGAGCAATCTAACGTTTTCTACTGTTCTCATTTGCCTGGGCTTTCAGTTTCCTCTCAGTAAAATTGGTTTGGAGTTCCCGTTGTGGCGCAGCAGAAACGAATCTAACTAGGAACCGAGAGGTTGTGGGTTTGATCCCTGGCCTCACTCAGTGGGTTAAGGATCTGGCGTTGCTGCGAGCTGTGGTGGAAGTCGCAGATGTGGCTTGGATCCCACGTTGCTGTGGCTGTGGTGTTTGGCCGGCAGCTGTAGCTCTGATTTGACCCCTAGCCTGGGAACCTCCATCTGCTGTGGGTGCGGCACTTAAAAAAAAAAAAAATTAAATAAAATGGAGTTCCTATTGTGGCGCAGTGGTTAACGAACCTGACTAGGAACCATGAGGTTGCGGGTTCGATCCCTGGCCTTGCTCAGTGGGTTAAGGATCTGGCGTTGCTGTGAGCTGTGGTGTAGGTTGCAGATGCGGCTCGGATCTCGAGTTGCTATGGCTCTGGTGAAGGCTAGCAGCTCCAGCTCCGATTTGACCCCTAGCCTGGGAACCTCCATACGGCACGGGTGTGGCCCTAGAAAATACAAAATAATAATAATAATAACAATAATAGTAAATAAATGAAATAAAATTTGTTCTATACTTTTGTTTTGTTTTGAGGATACATTTTGGTTTAGGGTCCAAACACCTTAATGTGACACTCAGAGCCGACATACCCGGGCCAACATTTCATCTCGCCTGTGTCTCCTCCTCCCCGCCGGGTACCAGCCCATGTCCCCCAGCGGATGAACACGCCGGCTTTCCCACGGGTCTGCTCCTCTCCATCCTTTTGCAAAGTCACCTCCCTGGGGTGAACGGTTACTCCCAGCCACCTCTCTCCATCAGATTCCACACCTCCTTTAAGGCCCAATTTAGTTAACTATTCTCTTCCTTCCCACCCCAGCCCCAAAGCGCTCCTTCCTCTAAATTTCCCACAAATTCCCTGCAGAGCATCTGGCCCTTTGTGGTGACAGTCTTGAAGCATTTGGGTGTGGATGTGTTGTTGAATTGTATAGTTATTGATTTACCTCTGTTGAGCACTGCCCAGGTTGCTCACTCAATAAACCCTAGTGGATGTTGAATGAATTCCAGGCTATTATCAGTTTTCCTGAATCAGAACATTCAGGTAATTACCCAAATCAGGGAAGTGCCTTTTGCATCATAGGAATAATGGAAAGGTGAGTGTGAGTAGTTTAACGCTTGATGTCTTAATATATTTTAAGACCAGGAAAGGACTCTAGTACACAACTGATAATGAAGCCAAAGCTGGCTCACTACCCCCGCCCCCCGCCCTGCCCCAAGCTAGTGCAGATTAGGAATTGGAGAAAATTGCTTAACTTGCAAAATTACTAATTGGTTCAGAATCAAGTCTGGCTTACTGGTGCCTAGCTTAGCCCAGTCCAACATTCCCTACATTGGCCAATGCAGCCTAAAGCTTTGGGTCGGAGGCCGGGTTTATACTTTAGTAAATAGTATGGTTACATTTCTTCGTACGTATGCTACATCACACCAGCTGTACATCCTAGCAGACATGGGTTGTGCAAATATGTCAGCATATAGAAAGGGAGGATTGGATCCCTATGCCCATCCCTGGGATATTTGTGAAATATTTGTTCACAGTAAGTTGTAAACTCTCATGAGTAATCCTAACAGAACGCTTTGGAATCACACCACTGTCTTTATATAAAAGGACTATAGTATTGGAGTTCCCCCTGTGGCTCAGCAGGTCAAGAAAGGATCTGGCGTTGTCACTGCAGCAGCTCAGGTTGCTGCTGCAGCGAGAGTTCGATCCATAGCCGGGGAACTTCCACATGCCGTGAGCACTATATAAAAAAAAAAAAAACCCGTACTATAATTATGAGAAAAGACTTGTGATGAGATTGTAACAGAGGAAAAAATTAAGTCTCACCAAAAATGAGCTACTCACAAGCTCACAAATCATGTCAGACACACACACACTAGGCATCCACCACGGACCAGACATTGCTGCAGACATGGCGTTAGGGATGTGGAAATACAAAAAAGATATGCAGGGAGTTTCTGGGGTGGCTCAGCAGGTTAAGAACCTGACTTAGTGTCCATGGGGATGAGAGTTCAATCCCTGGCCTCACTCAGTGGGTTAAGGATCTGGTGATGCTGCAAGCTATGGCGTAAGTTGCAGATGTGACTCGGATCTGGCATTGCTGTGGCTGCAGCAAAGGCCACAGCTGCAGCTCCAATGTGTCTCCTGGCCCCAGGAACTTCCATATGCTATGGACGTGGCCCTAAAAAGGGGGGGAAAAAAGATAAAGACCTTACTTACAAGAGGTTCACAGTCTTGGCCGGAGAGACCACCACATAACAGATAACACCCATGATATAAGAAGAGCTATAAGGGTGATTTTTGAGGCTCTAGCCCAGAACATGGGAGGAAGTGAATATCTCTGTTCCTGCTGGGTGTGCCCTGGGCAAACACCCTTCTCCCGGCTCCTGAGACCTCCCCACACATGGGGGGAGGGGGAGGGGGTGCAGTAGGGGGAGAGGCTGGCTGGCTTCTCTGGGGCTCACTACCTATGCCTTAGAGGGAGTCTTCCAACTCCAGGAGAAGGTCAGCAACTCAGAGGCCGCATTGCTCACTGTTACAATGAAAGCTGCAAACTCACAAGTCACTCCTCGCTTGTAAAGCAGTGTTTGTACAGCTCTTTCATTGCCCTGGTTGGGGGTGATAAGCACAAATTTCCCAGGCAAATAGAAGTAAAACCGGTGCTTAGTAAGCTCGTAATAAATGGGAGTGTTTATAACTGTTAAACATAATGATAACAGTGGAACTCTTTCCAGGAAAGCAAAAGTAAAAGTGTGTGAAGAAACAGCCCAGCCACATGCGATGTTCGATGTACCACCAGGCGTGGGAATATAAACTCCTGCCCCCCGGCTTCCTTTTATATAACAATCACCCAGAAATCACACCACCTAAGCCACATCTCCTGTTCCCAAACAGCACTGTTTAACCTTGTCACTTTGAGCTGAGGAAGTACTTTTCCTGGGAAATCGTGTGCCTGGGAAGCCAGCCTTATCCCTCCCATGCTTGAACTCCTGACCCCCACTCCCCACCTCCACCCCTCATCTTTCCAGGCTGCAAATTCCAGGCCAGCCCATTGCCTGGACCCCTGGCTACTGCACAGTTTTCCCCCTTCCTCTCTAGCTTGGTCTCCGATGCCTGGGCAGGGAAGACTCCTTTCCTCCCCACTCCCTAGCCTTCCAGGGAGGAGGGTGAGTTCAGAAGAAGAGTTCAGAAGAGGAAGTCCTCCTTCTTCCTGAACAAAAGAAGATCAGGCTTCCCCGCATCTGGACCAGGCTGCTTTGCCAGGCTCTGAAAGTCTGCACAGCCGGCCTCCCACCAGCAGGGGGCTCTGTTCCTGCCTCCTTCCACCCACAGAGGTTCTGCTGAGGAATGGAAGCGGTCCGTGGTCCCCTGAAACTAGAGCATCATTGGTGCAGGAGGGAAAGAGATAGATTTCAAGGTTTCCTCCCAGGGGGAAACCTGTCATCACCACGGTGGTGAAGGCAAGGCAGCCATGCCGCAAAAACGCTCCTTTAACACCGTCAGGGGTTCTCAAAGGTGCAGCAATACGCATTCAGTGGAACAGGTGAAGAAGGGGACCCCGTCTTCATTTATCAGCTCCTGGTCTTGGGCCGGTGAACGTCTCCGAGGCTCCTTTTCTGCATCTATAAAATAGGGACAGTAAATACCTACCTCCTTAATTTGTCATTATTAAAGCTGGCAATGCACGCCAAGCGCTGCCCCAGGACTGGCATATTTCAAGTACTCAGCAGTATCTGTTTTACTATGTGAAAACCATTGTTACCTTAAGGGGACAGGTGATTTTTTTAAAACTTTATTTTCTGGACTTTAATGTTTTAATAAATTTATCAGTGCATAAATAAGTAAATACATGTATCTTTAAAACATAAGAAAAGTAGAAGTTCTTTCCAGAGTGAAAAATTCCACTGGGTGTTAACTTCCATTAGTAAGACCTTCTCTGGAGCCCCCTAGTGGCCTAGAGGTTAAGGATCCCGTGTTGTCACCACTGTGGCTTGAGTTCAGTCCCTGCACAGGGAACTTCTGTATGCTAAGGGTGCAGCCAAAAAACAAAAACAAAAAACCTTCTCTAAAAGCATAAGAGAAGTAAATTATAGGTAGGCATGAAGGTGTTCTGTTTTACCATGGGTGTTCTGTTTTACCATGGCTGAAGGTTTCAACTCTGAGCCTCCATGAAGCCTTTGTAGGATGGTGCTAGAAGGCTGTTTTGTGGACCGAAAGCACCATGTGTTACTATTCCTCATATGCTGCAGCACCCTGCCCTAAAGCACCATCCCCAAGAGGAAAGTTTCCCACTTCTCATGGTGAGAAGAACTGTGTTGTAACGCCCGGCAGAGATACACGGTTGCATCCAGACTTAGAGGTAAGTGGGGAAATTAAGTAAAAAAAGACAATGGAGAATGCCACCCAAGATTGATACCTGCACGGTCCCACGTGAGCAGTGGAGGCTCCTGTCTGGGCCCACCTAGGGCCCATCTCCTTTCCCACTTCCATGTTGCTGTACAGTCTTACCAAGAGACTCTGGGACAAGGGAAGAGTCTGAAAACATCCTGCCCCGTGGAGCTGCCAGTTCAGCTTCAAGGAAGCCCCGACAGAAACACTCAGGGGCAAGTGGGCGTGACAACACGGCCCTCTCTGCCCTCCCACCCTGTCCTAGGGTCCCTTTCCCTAGGTCATCCTCCAACTTCCTTAAAATGCTTGTGTGTCTTTTCATATGTTTGTTTATGTCGTGGAAACACCTTTTCAACAGGTGTGACCTCACACCCACCCAGTGTGACCTCTCCACTTCTTTCTGTAATCGCATCTTAAAGCCCCTGCGACTGGTTCCTGCCTGACTTCCTCTGCTGGAGCTGTTCCCTCGAAAGCAGGTGACCTTCTTCTCTATCTGGAGACTTTGAAGCCACCCCCCCACCCCACCCCCACTGCATGGCCTCCCAAGGCTGGTGGCCCAGATGAGGGCTACTTCCTTCCTTCAGGCTGTCTGCTCCTTTGCAGGTAAAGCTGTCTCCTTTTCTTCCGGCAACAAAGTGGGTATGAAGCCACAGACAGAGCAAGGCTGTTTTTCTGTCTTTGCTGCCTCTCCCACCCCAATGCACACATGCATACACAGAGACATACGCACACGTGCGTGCACACAGCTCCCTAAGTAGAGGTGTCCTCGAGGCCCTACTCCTCTCTGCCCATCTCTTTCTCAGTGGGGTCACCCAGTCCCAGGCTTTTGGCTCTGATGGCAGCTCCTGCTGTCTTCATTTCCTCAGGGACTCCTGGCTCTTCTGCTTCTCATGATTTCGTCTACCTCTTACCACCCTCTCTGTGGGTCTTTGGACCTGGCTCCAAGGTGACCCCGCATTCAGCCTGGTGACCAGCCCTGGCTATGGCCATAAGCGTCCATTGCCCGGTGTACCAGCCTATCTGTGCCTGCCCTTATCCCATCACCAGAATGAGCTGGCTGCACTCCACTCTGGGCCGATCCCGCCCCTCAAATTCACTCACTGTCCCAGCAATTCTCCCCTCCCCCATCACCAGTTCTCCTCACTCCACTGGATCTGCCCACCAGCGTTCAGACCTGCTCCCATCTTAGACAAACCCGGGGAACCTCCTCCAGCCCTGCTTCCTCTTCCGCCACGGTCCCATTTCTCTCCTTCCCTTCATGGCAAAACTCCTTTAAACAGTTGTTTATACTCACAGTCTCAGATCTGTCTCCTCCCTTTCTCTCTGCTGAACTCTTGTTTTTTTTTTTCTTGCTTCTTAGGGCCACACCTATGGCATATGGAGGTTCTCAGGCTAGGGGTCCAATCGGAGCTACAGCTGCTGGCTTACGCCACAGCTACAGCAACACGGGATCTGAGCCACATCTGTGACCTACAACGCCGGATCCTTAACCCACTGAGCGAGGCCAGGGATCGAACCCACAACCTCATGTTTCCTAGTAGGATTTGTTTCTGCTGTGCCATGTCGGGAACTCTTGTTGAACTCATTCTAATCAAAATTTCAGAGCCCCCTCCCACAGCTCCTACCCCCACCAGGGCTGTTCTTACCCAGATCACCAACCATCTCTCCACCGCACAGCCTACAGCCATTCTAAGTCCTCACCATACCGGACCCCGGGGCGGCCTTTGACGGAATTATCACCCCATTCTTCCTCAACTTTCATTCTGCTTTGGATTTTCCTTCTTTCCTCCCGACACACCTTTTCTGTCTGCTTGGCTGATTCCATCCTATTCCCTGATTCCCCATAGCAGAATGCCCAGGGCCCATTCCTTGAACCTGTCCCCTTTCCTAAATGCTCCGTCTTCCGTGGCCATCTCATGCACACTATGGCTTTAGATATAATCAGTATGCTTATGATACCCTCATTTATAATTGCACATGTACCTGCCGGTTTCCTATTCTCTGCCTCCATTTCAATGTTTAATGGCCATCCGGATGTACTGACGACTAATTCCCAGTCTTGCGACCAAAACCCACGCTTGCCACAGCCTTCCCCATCTCAGCCAGTAGCCTCCTTCTGCTTGCTCAGGGGAGAATCTTAGGGACCTACCACCCTTCCTTCCTCCCTTCCTTTATTTTGCAAGGTTTATTGAAGGGTAGATGTTTTATAATGTTGTGTGAATTTCTGCTCTACAACGAAGTGATTCAGTTACACGTGTACACACATCCAATCTTTTTCAGAGTCTTTTCCCATATAGATTATCACAGACTATTGGGTAGAGTTCTTTGATTCCTTGTGCTGTATGGCAGGTACCCGTGGGCCAGTCATTCCATATACCTTAATGTGCATATGCTGATCCCGGAAACATTTCTCACTAGTCTAGAGGCTAGAAGTCTGAGATCAGGGTGCCAGCATGGTTAGGTTCTAGCGTGGGGTCTCTTCCTGGCTTTCAGCCTTGTGGCTGTGTCTCTATATGGCAGAGAGATCCTTTCTTTCTCCCTCCCTCCCTCCCGCTCTGTCTCTCCTCTCACACTCTACCTTGATTCTTCTGCAAATCCTATTGTCTTTACCTTCAAAATGTGTAAACAAGGGAGTTCTCTTATAGCTCAACAGGTCAAGGATCTGGCATTGACACTGCAGCGGCTTGCATCAGTGGGAACTTCCATATGCCACAGGCATGGTCCCCGACCCCCCCCCCCAAAAAGACTGAAAGTGATGAAGTGACAGGTGCAGCTGGGAGAGGAGATTGTCTCCAGCCCAGCCCCACTCCTGGGCCAAATTCCAAAAAGCAGGTATGGAAAATGCCATGATGTAATTTAACATGTTTTTTTTATGTGGTGTTCAGATCAATGAGAAAAGAGGAAAACGTAGTTCAGGAGAGCTCACTGTTGGCTCAGCAGATTAAGGATCTGGCATTGTCACTGCAGCCGCTCAGGTCACTGCTGTGGCTCAGGTTTGATCCCTGGCCTGGGAACTTTTGTATGCTGAAGGCATGAAGGAAGGAAGGAGGGGGAGAAAAGAAATCTCCAGGGGGAAAAAAAAACAGGTAAACGCTATAACCACATCTCACCACTTCCAAGGCTACTTCCTAGACCAGGGCCATGTAATGACGTCCTAACCAATTCCCTTGCTTCTATCCTTGTTGCCCTCGCTCTAGTCTACAGTTGCAGGCAGACCTCATTTTCTTGGGCTTTGCTTTACTGCCCTTCACAGATAGGGCATTTTTCACAAATTAAAGGTTTGTGGCAACCCCGTGTCAAGCACATCTGTCAGCATCTGTCATCCTAACAGCAGTTGCTCATCTCATGTCTCTGTGTCACATTTTAGTAATTTTCGATACCTCTCAAACTCGATCAGTATTATTATATTTGTGATGGTGACCTGTGACCTGTTATCTTTGACGTTATCCTTGCGAGAAGATTACACCTTGCTGAAGGCTCAGGTGATAGCATCTTTTAGCAAATCAAGTACTTTTAAAGTATGCACATTTTTTCTAGGTATGTTTTTCTAGACATAATGCTGTTATACAGTTAATAGACTACGGTATGGTGTGAACATAACTTTGTTTTTTTCTTTTTATGGCCAAACCCATGGCATGTGGACATTCCTGGGCCAGGAATTGAATGTAAGCGGAAACTTCAATCTATGCTGGATCCTTTACCCGCTGAACCAGGCTGGGAATCAAACCCCCCACCTCCACAGTGACTCAGTCAGATTCTTAACCCCCTGCACCAGAATAGGAACTCCTAAACATAGCTTTTATAAGCACTAGGAAGCTAAAAATATTCGTGTGACTTACTTTATAGCAACACTTCCCTGCTGTTCTCTGGAATTGAACTTTCAATATCTCTGAGCTCTTTCTTTTCTATATTGAAATATCTGCAGTTCCCACTGTGGTGCAACAGGATTGGTGGCATCTTGGAAGCACTGGGACACAGGTTCGATCCCCGCCTGGCACAGTGGCTTAAGGATCCAGTGTTGCTGCAGCTGTGGCGTAGGTCAGGCTCAGATATGATCCCTGGCTGGGGAACTCCATATGCTGTGGGATGGCCACAAAAAAAAAAAAAAAAAAAAAGACTCAAAATAGCCTCCTCTGCCATTCTCAAATCTCCCTAACTCCCTTACCCCTGAGTTTTTCCATAGCCTTATTACCAATCGACAATATATATGTTTACTCGTCAGTCTTGTTCTTTTGGTTTTTTTATGGTCTGTCTTTCCCTATAAAAAGTAAGCTCATTGTGGCAGGAATGTCTGTCTGTCTTGTTCACTCCTGAATCTTCATTGCCTAAAATGTGTCTGACACGTAGTGGACACACAATAAATGTGTCCAAGGACTGACTGAATGATGGAAGGAATGATTTTCTCCCTCCGAAATGATTTTCCTGTGTCCCCCTATATTTGTCATTTGAACCAACACCCCTCATTTTGGACTGAACTTCCTCTTATAATATCCTACACACCGGTGTCCTTAACAATAATAGGACCAAGCCCCGGAAACAATTTTCCTGATTCCCAGCCTAGATTCTCCCCCACTATCTGGTCCGTTTAGCCTACAGACATTTTCACTGTTCCGTTTGTAGCATCTGGACATGAGGGTGGGCTTGGCTAGAGACTCTGGGATGGCACAGGGTCTGATCACACCTGAGACCCCTGTTTAAACCATCATGGGAACAAACTCTTTTGCCCATTCTTAGAGGTTTTAAGGTATTAAATGATATTCTTGTGAGACTCTGTGGTTTAAGAAACAGTACAGAAAGTGAGGGATGGAGGAGCCTGGGACCAGCTGAGAAAAAACAAGCACCTTCATTTCAGAACCTGCTGAGTTTCTGGGAGCCCCCTTGTCCAGGGCAATAATGAGGCTGAAGAGAGTGTAAGAGACATATCTCTGATATTCGTAACCTTTGCTCCCTTCTTTTGTACATGGCAGCCTTTCTCTCTGACACCAGATAAACAGCAGAGCATCAGCAGGGCCCAGAGCATGGCAAACTCAAAGCCCTTGCAGGACCAAGTAGAAAAAGTAAATGAGGGAGAATCCAGGATTAGGCACCCTGGAGAGAGGTGGTCTCTCTACTCAGCCCGACCCATCATTGCTGTGGTGGGAAACGTGGGTCCAGAGATTTTTCAGAAAAAGCTGGAAATCTGGTACTTAAGGTCAAATCCCCTAAACTGCAAATGTTGGTCATATATTCAAAAAATTTTAGATGTCATTTACCAAAAAAAAAGAAAAAAATCTATGGGCTGAACAGGGCTGTGAGGTGCTTACCTACAACCCATTCTGTAGAAAGAAGAGCGTGAATGGTCAAGTCATATCAACTGTGTCCAACATTCGGCTCTGTTGGATCACGAACAAAGTTATTTCAAGTGACTTAACATTAACTTCATATTTTTTTCCATCTCCATAATCGAGAGGGTGCTTCCAGCCAGGACGGATATGAAGATGAACTGAAACAACATGATTGGTACCCAACACTAATGTCGCTTCTTTCTCCATCTCTGCCCTCTCCCCTCTTTCTCATTGCACAATAAACTGAAAGAATAGATCTTCCACATTCTTATTTGAAGCTAGTTAAGCAACATTTTTTTTTATCATTTGTCATGTTTTTCTAGGAAAATGGACCGTGGGGAGCCTCATGCTCAATCCCAGTGGCTATTCAGACCTTGTTTCCATCTGTGATAGGAAATAATCCTAAAGAGGAGTTTTTCAGTTGCTGTTGTTATTGTCTTTTGTTTTATTACGCCATTGTTGTGTTGTTTGAAAATGAGAGGACAGAGGATGTATTAAAGGAACATTCTTCATGCAACCTAAATATTCATCGATAGACGAATGGATCAAGAATATGTGGTGTGTTCAATTACAGAAAAAAGAAAATGTGTGTGTTTGTGTGTGTACATATGTACATGCACATATATATGTATATACACACACACAATGGCATACGACCCACCCATAAAAAAGAATGAAATCTTGCCATTCATGGCAACATGGATGGACCTAGAGATTATCATAGTAAGGGAAGTAAGTCAGACAGAGAAGAACAAATATCACTTGTATGTGCTATGTATTACATTATTTATTTATTATCATTTATAAGGTATCACTTCGATGTGGGATCTTAAAAAAATGACACAAATGAACTTATGTACAAAACAGAAATAGACTCCCAGGCATTGAGAACACATATAGGGTTACGAAGGGGAAAGGGGGTAGGGGGAGATAAATTAGGAGTTTGGGATTAGCAGATACACACTACTGTATATAAAATAGATAAAGAACAAAGTCCTGCTGTAGAACACAGGCAACTATATTCAATACCTTGAAATAACCTATAATGGCAAAGAATTTGAAAAAGAGCACACATGATATATTAGAATACAAAAGATATGTATATGTGTGTATGTATATACATATATATATATATATATTCACTTTGCTGTGCACTTGAAACTAACACAACATTGTCAATCAACTGTAATTTTTTTAAAAAAGAAACCTCCTTCCTGAAGTTAAATTCTGAGAGTACAATCTCCTGTGACCCTATGAAGCAAAGGGAAGCCCCAGAGCCAGTGAAGGAAGCCCTCCAAGATTCTTGGGTTCTCGAAGAGCCTTTGCAAAAGTGGGAAGGAGGACAGAACCAGAGGGGAATGGCACAGAGGGTCATGGGCTGGCAGCCATGTGTTAGCGAGGCTGAGGTTCAGAATCTCCCTGAGACTCGCAGAACATGTTCAGAGCAGCAAAAAGCGCTGTAAGTGAGCGTGCCTGGAGCAGGAAGGCTTGGGAAGGGCCAGGGCCGGTGCCTGGGGCAGGTGGGGTAATGCTAGCAGATGACAGAGTCAAAGCAGAGTTGCTCCATCTCCTCTATCTCAGAGAACAATCTTCGACCTGGAGTGGGTCCTGAAAACATGGTCATGAGGAAACCGCAGCCCTAGGGGTGAAGCTCTGTAGGCAGTAAACACCTGCCCTCTTGAAATAAGCTCAGGTCTCCAGGTCTTGACACTTCTTTTGGTCCCTGGGGACCAAAGAAGTTGTAGATTTCATCCCAGAACTGTCGTCAATAATCTTTCAGGAATCTCGGGAGCAATGCCAAAAGATCGGTGATGGGCAGTTGTCTGAGTTCTCCAAAGGGGAAATAGGTAGGTTCTGGAAAGTCTGCCTTGCTGAATCGAGCTTTGACCCCCAGCAAACCCGAACCTGGGTCATTAAAGAGTTCGACTGTAATCAATTCCAAAAGGAAGTGGAAATCTCAAGAAGCCAGCACGTTTGGTGGAGAACAAACCACGTTACACTAACATTTCTTTTTTCTTTTTTGAAAGGTTACCAAAAATCATTAGGTTGTCTCAGAAGTACTGACTCTTTCAGCAGGGGTTTAGGCAAAGTTTCTCAGGGTAAGATGAATAGATAAGGATTAGTTGATCTACAGCTGGGTAAAGGCACAGCTAGGCAAACCACTGTATCCAGAAAGCATTGATGAGCCAAGGCACCCAAAGAAACTTGTACGGAAGAAGATGCCTCTGGTCCTTCTGGGGGAGACCCCTTCTGCTAAATATCTATCAGTGACATGAAAGATATACCCCCATATAAATGTGGGCTGACATGGAATGGAGAAGCATAGTTAATACCCAGCATGGCAGAAACAGGATAAGGTTGGCTGAGCAAGGAGCCAAAACAAACACAGAGAACTTTAATTGGGAAAAATGAAAGATTTTCATTTTGATTAAAAAAAACGTATAAACAATGACTCAGTTACTCAAACTATTGATGAGAGTTAATGTGAAAAACATCTTGAGGATGTTAGTTAGCAAAACTCTCAATATGAGCCTCAGATTGTGACATGGCTTCAAACCCTAGTGTCTATCAGGTAGCACAGATGGAAACGTAATCGCCACACCAAGATGCTGAGAGCACTGTTGGGCATTGGAGTTTGTTTGAGGCACCATATTTCTCCTTCACATTCAGCTTTGTGGGCCTCTTAATTTTCTTTTAATTACAAAAAAAAAAAGTATAGTCATTGTGAGAAATTCAGAAATGTAGAAAGGCGAAAAGAAGGAAACATAAAATGATCTAGTCTCTGCAGCGCCTGGAGGCAGGTTCAGTCCCTGGCCTGGTACAGTGGGTTAAGAATCCCGCGTTGCTACAGCTGCAGTGTAGGCTGTAGCTGCGGCTTGATCTGATCTAAGAACTCCATATGCGTGGGCAGCCAAAAGAGAAAAAAGAAAAAGCATCTAACTGTCACCACTTAGGGATAACTACTGATAATGTGCTGGGGTTTGACCTCCAAATGTTTTCTTGTATGAGATGGAGGCATGTGGAGGGAAGAATTGCAAATATGCCTTGTGCAGTGTTTGTATTCTTCTTCTTTTGAAATTAACGTCATATCTTGAATTTTCCTGAATGGCTGGGGAGCCATGATGTACTCTTTGAAAACACAGTTTTAACAGTCATACAATGCATTATCATGTGCGTATATCTTAATTGCTTTAAATTGACTCACTCATGGGGATTTAGGTTGTGTCTGTTTGGAGGCGGTAGCTAGAAGGTGGCCCCTCATTTGAAAAGGGATACTGATGAAGGGCTGAGCAACCCGAGAAGTCCAGCCTGCTGAGGGAGGTCTCTTAGAGGGGCAGTTTAAGATCTGAGACCATTTATGCCGGGGAAGGGCTAACCGAGAGCCTCGGTAACTGCCTTCAGACCTTCGACTTGCTGTCAAGGGGGAAAGGGAGTGAATTGGTTTTGTGCTGCTCTAGAAGGTTGAACAAAGACAAGAGGAGAGAGGCTGGAAGGAGTCTGATTTCAGCTCCATCTCTAATGGGTCCTGCTGCCTGGCCATGCACTGAGATGCTTCGAGAGGGAGTAATAGTTCCAATATGGGAAGTCTCCAAGCTGAGACTGGATGGCCACCTGGGGCAGGAATTTGTAGACAGGCTTCCTCCCCTGAGTGGGAGACTGAAATAATAGCCTCCAAGATCCCTCCCAACTGGAAGATTGTGTCCTTCTTTCTTGCACTCCTTTGACCTTGCTGCGAAGAATTTATGGCAGGTAAGGAGTAAAGAAGTCGATGTCATTAATTTTACTGCTGGAATCAATGAGGTAGCACAGAGATACAATATACGTCTTTGTCCTCTGTCTTGGCTCCCATCTGGGCAGCCTTTTACAGTCAACAAAGCATTCTTCATGTAGACCTTGCAACGTCATACTTGCAACAGCTTTGCGAAGTAGGTATTACCATTATCCCACTTTTAAAGGTGAGAACATTGAGGCCAAGGTGCTAAAGTGACAAAGCCCCGTCTTCTAGCTCTGGTTTCCTGGCACTTTCCACAATGCCACTCTTCTGCTGTGAGTCCCTGCGTGTGCTCTGTTACGGGCTGCCCGGTGAAAGGCTTCTGTCCTTTACATTGTGCATATTTAATATCTCCGCGGCTGATTTTTGTATGTGTTGATTTCTGCTTGTATAGCAAAGTAATTCAGTATACATATGCACCTTCTTTTTCATATTTTTTTCCTTTATGGTTGATCACAGAATATTGGATGTGGTTCCCTGTGTTATATGGGAGATCCTTGGGGTTTATCCATTCTGCATTAATAGTTTGCATCTCCTAATCCCAAACTCCCAGTTCAACACTCCTCTACCTCCCCTCCCACTCGGCAACCACAAGTCTGTGCTCTATGTCTGTGAGTCTATTTCTGTTTCACAAGTAAGTTCATTTGTATCATATTTTAGATTCCACATAGAAGTGATATCCTATGGTATTTGTCTTTCTCTGTCTGCCTTACTTCACTTTTATTAGAATCTCTTGGTCCATTCATGTTGTTGCAAATGAAATTATTCCATTCTTTTTGAAGGCTGAGTAATTTTCCACTGTATATATGTACATCTTAATCCATTCATCTGTCGATGGACATTTAAGTTGTTCCCACGTTTTGGCTATTATACATAGTCCTCTGCAGCTAGTTTTTAAAAATCCTTTATGGCAGGATTACACGTTATTTTCCCTTTACATCCCATTCTCTTGCTGCCCAATGACCCCCCTAAAACTCAGATCTGATCGTTCCAGCCCTCATTTAGAGTATTTTAACTCACCATCGCGTTGCAGTTACTCTTAACCCAGCTGGGAGAAAACTTGGGAGATGAGAGTGGGGCACATTTCAGAATCATAGGAGGAAGTGAAGGATGGTTAGAAGCATCAGACACAATACAGCATTATTTGAAAAGAAAAATTAAAGGGACGGACTCCTACATTTTCTGCATGGTAAAGATCTATAGGCAATACTCTGTCTCAATCCTTTTAAGAGAGCATATTATTTTGCAGGTGCAAAGGTGTGCATGAGATTTCTTTCTTTTTCTTTTTCTTTCTATTTTTTTTGTCTTTTGTCTTTTGTCATGTTAGGGCTGCACCCTCAGCACATGGAGGTTCCCAGGCTAGGGGTCCAATTGGAGCTGTCGCTGTCAGCCTATGCCACAGCCACAGCAATGCCAGATCCGAGCTGCGTCTGTGACACCACAGCTTGCAGCAACGCCAGATCCTTAACACACTGAGTGAGTTTCAGATTTGTTTCCGCTGTGCCACATCAGGAACTCCTAGATTTCTATTTTTAAGGCCATTGGTTTTGCTCTTGGTTTGAGAGACACTGACAGAAGGGGTGAAATCATGCCAGTTCTGTCACAGATGAAATTTCCAAATACATACTGGCCTGTGTCAGGATTCTTCTATTGGTCTATAGTTTCTGTGTCAAAGCAATTCCATCTTAGATATTACAGCTTTATAAGAAGTTTTGATCTCTTGTAGGACAAGTACCCTCGATTTTTAAAAAAAATTAATTTTCATATAAGCTTTCCAAGTGCCTTGAAGAAAACTCCTTTCTGTTTTGATTGTAATTGCACTGGATTCCTAGATTTAAAATCGGAGAGCTCTAATGCTATTGGGCCTCCCTATCCATTTATTTGCAGGTGATAGGTTGCCACTTCATCTGTCACCTGCCCAACCTGTCCCCCTTTCTTATGGACAGAGCCTGCCTCCTATGACAGAGACTGAAGAAATGAGGCACTTTTCTAGCGCCCCCTGCTGGTAGCCATGACCTCACAACTTCATCACCAGGGACCGGAGACAGAATGACATTCTATGAGAAAAGTCTGATGAACATGGATGCATGACGAGATACCTCTTTTACTTCCTTCAGAACGAGGCTGAACGAAGGGCGCTTCACATGTTGACTGTAGCTAATACACCAACCTTCAGCCGTGGGAGGACAAATCTGAGGGTAGGGGCTGTACTGGAGAGGATGCATCAGAAAGGTGGAAAGATCCTGTGCTTTTGACAGCATCTCTGTTACAGGATTAATGTGTCCTGCAACAGCATATACTGACTTCTTGTTACGCAACATAATAAATAGTCTTATATTTAAGACCCTTCTGGTTGGCATCTGTTACTTGCATGTGAAGGCATCCTAGTTAATCTAATGTGTCTTTTTTTTTTTCATTTCTTGAGATAATATTCCATCCTTTTCTCCATAAGCATCTTCTTCATTTTGTGACTAAGACATTTTTTAAAATTACATTCCTAATTGTCCTGGTGTTTATCAGTTTATTTGTTGGTCTCACATCCAGGTTAAGGATGACTCTTACTGATTTGAAAAGTATCTATAAAATGTCTATAAAAAGGGAGTCCCTGGTGGCGCAGCAGGTTAAGGACCCCACATTGTCACTGCAGGGGATTACACTGATGATGTGGTGAGGGTTTAAACCCCAGCCTGGGAAATTTCGCATGCCAAGAGTGCAGAAAAAAAAATCATGTGGACTATCATCTGCAAATGAAGATCATTTTCCTTTTGCTTTTAAATTCTTGTATCTACTACTACTTTTTTTTTTTTTGTCTTTTTGCTATTTCTTGGGCCGCTCCCGCAGCATATGGAGGTTCCCAGGCTAGGGGTCGAATCGGAGCTGTAGCCACTGGCCTACGCCAGAGCCACAGCAACGCGGGATCCCCAGCCGCGTCTGCAACCTACACCACAGCTCACGGCAACGCCGGATCGTTATCCCACTGAGCAAGGGCAGGGATCGAACCCGCAACCTCATGGTTCCTAGTCGGATTCGTTAACCACTGCGCCACGACGGGAACTCCTCTACTACTTATTTGCTTTATCTGATTGTACTATCCAAGATGTCCAGCACGGGACTGAAAAGAAGCAGTTAGAACAGTTCTGTTTCCGCCTGACTCCCACAGGAACACTTACTGAATTTAACCTTTCAGAGCCCCTGCAGGGCACAATTCCCTGATGCCCACTTACCTTACTTTGCCACAATGAGTGACTTTGTAGTATATTTTAATAAATATTCTTTACTAGGTTAAGAATCGGTTAGGGTTAGTCTTGCCTGAGAGTAACACAAAAAGACTAAAGGGATTAGACAGGGTAGAAATTAATTTTTCATACTCAAGAAATCCAGTCCGTTAGGATGTAAATAGGACAGCATGACTCAGAGGTCCAGGGTTTTACTATCATTCTGTTCCATGATAGTAAAGGGGAAAAATGTCCCTTCTCAAGGGATGAAGAAAAAGCATGGAATAGAATTTATCATTGACTTGCAGTCCTTTTAAAAACTTAATAAACTAGGACTAGAAGGTATGGCTGAGATTGCTAATTTCACCCCAATATTTATTCTCCTTTTATTACATTGGAAAAAAAACCCTCAATCCTTTCTTCTGCATTTTCAAATGTATTTGCATAAATGTGTCATTTTCTCTTATGATTTGTTTAATCTCCATTCTAAGACGATGTGGTTCTGTTCCCCTTTTTGTTCTTAATACTGTTCATAGGTGCCTTTCACCTTTATTACTAAACATTTTTCTTTTCTCAAAAAAGCAAATTTTAGGGTTTTTTTATTTTGTTGATCTTTTGCATTGCTTTTTATTTTAGTTCATCGGTTTCTACTTTACCCTCATTTTCTTTTCCTTCCTTCTACTCTTTTTAGGCTGTTTCTGTTTTATACCCTCCCCTTACTTCTTGAACTGACTATAAACTCATTTACTTTTTACCTTTCTTTCTTTTTATTAATTTATATCTAATATTTCATTTTTTATTTATTTTTACTGTTTAAAATTTTAATTTATTTTTTAAAATTTATTGTTTATTTATTACATATGGAAGTTCCAGGCCAGGGGTCAAATTGGAGCTGTAGCTGAGACCTATACCCCAGGCACAGCCACACAGGATCCAGTCTGCCTCTGTGACCTCTGCTGCAGCGTGCAGCAATGCTTGATCCTTAACGCACTGAGCCAGGCCAGGGATCAAACCCTCATCGTCACAGAGACAACATTAGGTCCTTACCCCAAGGAGTCACAACAGGAACTCCCTTTCTTTCTTTCTTTTTTTTTTTTTTGTTGTTGTTGTTATTGTTGTTGTTGATGTTGTTGCTATTTCTTGGGCCGCTCCCACAGCATATGGAGATTCCCAGGCTAGGGGTCGAATCGGAGCTGTAGCCACCGGCCTACACCAGAACCACAGCAACGAAGGATCCAAGCCGCGTCTGCAACCTACACCACAGCTCACGGCAACGCCGGATCGTTAACCCACTGAGCAAGGGCAGGGACCGAACCCGCAACCTCATGGTTCCTAGTCGGATTCGTTAACCACTGAGCCACAACGGGAACTCCCCTTTCTTTCTTTTTATAAATTAAATTTAGGTCTTAATCGTATCTTAGAAGTCTACGCTAACTACACCACTTGCATTCATGTGATCCTTTTGTTTTTATTTGTATATTTGGAGCTCTGTCTCTTTCTTTCATTCATTTTGATAATCTCTGCTTTCAGTTGTTCGCTTTCATCCACCTGCAAGGACAGAATTATGAATTATTATTCCCTTTTGTTTATTTTTAATGAATGCAATTCCTGTTTCATCTCTTTGTTCATCTTAAACTTATTATTTATGTCTTTGTCAGAATGCTTCTTAAAATTATTTTCAGTTGAAGCGAATT
Source organism: Phacochoerus africanus (assembly GCF_016906955.1). Taxonomy (NCBI): domain Eukaryota; kingdom Metazoa; phylum Chordata; class Mammalia; order Artiodactyla; family Suidae; genus Phacochoerus; species Phacochoerus africanus. The sequence goes on along the minus strand of NC_062550.1, from coordinate 70,186,332 downwards.
ATTGATTTTGTTGTTTTTCTTAGCACGCATTTCCTATGTTTATTCTGGAAAGTTTGCAGGCTCATTTTACATGGGAAGCTTTTGTTTTGTTTGTTTGCTCTCTCTTGCACCAGCTGAAAAGCTTCTTGGATGTTTCCACCCAGCACCCAGCACCCTGTGCCCTCAGCCCATAGCCGGATTTACCATGGTTTTCTTGGGGTCTCCTGCCCCACAATGATGGTGAGAATATTGCAGAGTCAGTCACAGGATTAGGATCAGTTCCTTATTAGGAGACTGGGTCTTAGACCTCCCACCTCCCTAGTCCCACGGCTTCTGAAAGAGTCAGACCAGGTCTTGGGACGGTCAGCCTGTTTCCACCATCCTTCGCATAAACAGCCTCTGCTCCCCCAAAGGAGCCAGGCTTCTTTCTGCTGCTGTCCACAAGACCAAAGCTCATGCCCACTCTCTGCTTTGACTGCTCCATAAAAATATGTTTTTCTTCTTTTTGAATTTGGTTATGTCCTATTAGGTTTGTTTTTTTTTCTTTGTATACTTTATCTGCCATTGCTTTGTACTTAGAGCATAGAGAATATGTAGAAATACAAAATTGGGGGGGGCCAATCTGGAGGTCCATTTTATATAATCCTTTCCTAAAAATTAAAATGCAAACTCCTTGGGCTGGTGTTCAAGGTCTCTTGCAACTCGGACGCAGCCCCTCCACTGCAGACATCCTGCCCTGCACTCCTTTGAAGTTATCTGCTGCTCCACGAGCATGACACACACCCTTATTCTTCTGTGTAAATTACATGTGCTCTTCCTTCTGTCCGGATGGCCCTCCTGCCACATTTGTAATCTCCAAGACCTTGACCGAAAACTACTTCACCTAGGAAGTTGGCTTCAGATCCTCCAGGCTATGTGATTTATGCCTTCTCTGTGCAGTGCACTCAATACACTGTCCTGAGTGAATGAATGAATGAATGAAGCACATGGTCTGAAAGACTGAACACACAGTACATGTGATTTGCTGCCATAACATTTCCTCCGTGGTCAATTATTTATCTAAGAGTCTGCTCTGAGCAACTGTAATGCATTATATTAATCCAGGGCATTTAGAAATCAGGCGAAAAACAGGGAAGACGGGTTTTCCATGAAGACTGTCTTCCATTGTGGCTGTTAAGCTCACTCTGCATGAAGCCAGTTAAGACAGCCCGCACACCATTTGTAAAAGTGTAGCTTTTACAGCTATTAAGGCAACATGATTAGGGACCAACTCTCTTATTTCCTTCCTCAATATCACGGTAATTTTTTTTTAAAAAGAGGAAAAGAGAGGTTAGCCTGAATTCTTTTTTTTTTTAAGAAAGGTATAAAGGTTAAAAATATGATGGAAAAAGCTTAATAACATCAAGCTTAAATGTTTTAACACTATAAAAACCTGATTGTATCTTTCCATTCATTATTACTCTATCTCAGGAGAAAGGTTACATGTTTTTGGCTTCCTTTTTGGCAGGGGAAAGATCATTTATCAAGGAAAGTGGCACCAAACGGCATGTTTTTTTGAGCAAAAATATTTACCTAATTGTCCAGCTTTGGGGGAATCCTTCAGGATACTGTTTCTTCCTCAGGAACGGAATGAAGGCTCTGTGACATGAGGGGAGAAAAAGGGTTTCAGTTGTGGGAGTTTCTTGTGCTTCCTTTTCCTCCAACTCAGTCACACAGTCACGGCAAAACCAGCAAATTCAACCAAGCAGCATTTTCGTTCTCAAAAACATCTCAAATCTGTATCTCTTCTGGAGAGAGAAATGCAATCCATTCTAACTGGTAATTAAACAAACAAACAAAATTCCTAAAACCATAGTCTCCTTTGGTGCCTGTCTACACCCGCTTTCAGCCAGCACCTCCTTCCGCAGAGTCCAGCCTACATGACCTCCTCTCCCACAAGCCCACCTCATCCAGCATCATCCTAGGAGGGCTTTTCTGTCTTGTCTTTTACCCAGTGTGTTGGGTAAAAGCTATATATGGGAGTTCCCTCATGGCTCAGTGAGTTAAAGATCTAGTGTTGTCACTGCTGCAGCTCCGAGGGGTTCCATCCCTTGCCCAGGGCATATGGACAACATGCATAAGAGAATTTGGAGGCAAATGTGATGTTATCATTCCATTTAACGCTAGAAATTTGCTCCCTGATACCAGGAGTCGTCACAGATTTCTGAAAACCTGAAATGTAATGTATGTGGAAGTTCTCCTTCCTAGTGACTCAAGAAAAAAGAAGAAATTCCAGCCCCCCAATTGCTATTTCCTCTTCATCCCTCATCTGAGCTCAAGGCTTTATTCATGTAATAGAAAATCGTTAACCGATTACTCAGCTCTCTGCTCTATTTCTAATCCATAAAGACTTTGAAGCCATGGTAGGGGCTTCAAAGGGAAGGATTTAGAGTTTCAACAACTTAGAACCAATCGATTTTTCAATGTCTACAGAAAGAATCCAAAGTTGATAAATTGTCTTCTCTCCTTATGATCATCCAGCTCACTGTACTCGAGAGACTGAGGCACCTCTGAGGGATGGAGATGAGGGAGAGCAATGTGAGGATTTTTTTTTTTTATTTAAGAAAAATTTCCTGAAAGTCTCTTTTGACTTCGTATCTTAATCTTCCAAGTAACTCTGAACTTTTGAAGAGGAGAGCAAAATTCACAATAAATGTGAAGTCACATCATCTCTTTGTACGTCTTACACTTACACAGTGATGTATGTCAACTCCATGTCAGTAAAACTTAGGGGGGGGAGGAGAAAAAGAAGAGAGCAAACAATAGCCACAGAGGAAGAGTACTGTCCAAAGAGGATGCATCAATCACAGCTCTTAGACACATAATTGTGGTTTTTCATCTCATTTCCTTTCAAATCATATTTATGAGCATCTGCTATCTGCCAGGGGCAGAGTTGAGTTCTAGACCAGTGCCATCCAATAAAAATGTAATGCAAGCCACATGCATAATTTGGAAGTTTCTAGTAGCTACATTAAAATGATTAAAACGGAACCAGTTTTGCTTCATAGCAGCACTATTCACAATAGCCAAGACATGGAAACAACCTAAAAGTCCATCAACAGATGAATGGATGAAGAAGATGTGGTACATATACACAATGGAATACTACTCAGCCATAAAAAAGAATGAAATAATGCCATTTGCAGCAACATGAATGCAACTAGAGATTCTCATACTAAGTGAAGTAAGTCAGAAAGAGAAAGATGAATACCATATGATATCATATATGTGGAATCTAAAATATGGCACAAATAAACCTATCTACAGAACAGAAACAGACTCATAGACATAGAGGACAGATTGTGGTTGCCGAGGGGGAGGGGGAGGGAGTGGGATGGACTGGGAGTTTGGGGTTAGTAGGTGCAAACTATTACTTTTAGAATGGATAAGCAATGAGGTCCTGTTGGACAGCACAGGGACCTATTTCCAGTCTCTTGGGATAGACCATGACGGATGATAACATAAGAAAGGGAATGTATATATATCTGAGACCAAGTCACTTTGCTGTACAGCAGAAATTGGCACATCATTATAAACCAACTATACTTTAATTTTTTTAATGGAAAAAAAAAGAAAAAATGTGTGTATTTGTGGTTATTCTTAGATCTTGACCATGAGGTTCTCACAGGGAGAGACAAGAACAGAAATATCAGTGCTTTTAATAAATCCTACTTGGGGCCCAACATGAATCATCTCTCCCCAAGACTCTGGTCCCCTGCAATTCAGATAGAGTTTCCATGACAGCAGGAGGTGTGGGCTTGTGTCTCAGGCGCGCTCAGAAGTGAGTCTTGCTCTGCTTCCCAGTGGCTAGGAAGTTAAGGACCCTGAGTTGTCACTGCTGCTGCTTGGGTCACAGCTGTGGTGCTGGCTCCATCCCTGGCCTGGGAATTTCCACATGTCCCAGGCATGGGCAAAAAAAAAAAAAAAAAGGGAGTCTTACTAAGAATTAGGGCCTCCAGATGAAGGAGGCCTTCTGGAGAAAGGTCGGAGGGACATGGCCATGGGACATCACTGTCTTGGTGGCAAAAAACCTCCCCTTCAATATCATACCCACTCTTTAAATTCACACCAATTTATTTAAAAAATCTTACCCATTTAAGCAACATTAGAAAATTCCAAAACAGCCTCTCCCTTCTTCCTTCCCTTCTTCCTCCTTCCCATGTGCCTATATATATATATTATATATTTATAATATATATATTTATTATATATAGTATATATTTATAATATATATATTTATTATATATTATATATTTATAATATATATATTTATTATATATTATATATTTATAATATATATATTTATTATATATATTATATATTTATAATATATATATTTATTCTATATATATTATATTTATAATATATAATATATATTTACTACACATCAGTAGCAGCAAAGGACGACACAGCCGCTCTCTGGTCTCGAGAGCTAAACAATCATTTTTCCAAGCTGGTTTCTCCAAGCAGAGAATTTTCGATCTGAGATGGCCTCTGGGAATTTGATGTTCAGATTTCCAGAATCCTTGGGTCCCTCTTATATTCGGTAATGTGTCACCAAATGCTGAAGGGACTTAGTTGTGCGTCACTGAGAACAAGGAGAACAAGGTGCCCGGACCTTCTCCAAAGAGACGCAGCAATTCCTTCCCTGTGCTCTCTCACCACTTGGTCAGTGTGTTCAGACTTCCCCAACACCGGGTCAGCGACACCAACCTCCAGGACAGGACCCCAGCCCCACACTCAGCTCATCAAACTTTCTCTCCAAGCCTCGGGGGTTAAGCACATCCTTGAGGTTTTCTCAGCTCACGCTCCTTCAATCAAAGCTTTTCCGCCCCCCGTAGCCTCATATTTATTAGTTTACCATCAGCTATCGGTCGAGCATCTGCTTTACTTTCGCGTTGTTTAGATAAACGACAGAAACAGTAAGACATACTCCTTATGACTTTTGAACTCACAGCCCAGCTGGGGAGGAAGAAAGTATGCAAACCACTTCAGTTCAGGGCGATAAGAGCTGTGATGAATCCTAGAGAAAGAGAGACTATGTAGCCACTGACACTAGCTGATGAAACTGGGGAGGCTTCATGGAGGAGACAATTTTTGAGCTGAAACTTAGACATTAGCTAGGAATTCACCAGGTAGGGCAGCAAAGGAAGGCAACTCTAGGCAGATGGATCAGCATGTGCAAAGTGCCAAGGAGCATGTCCTGGACCTTCCACGGAGACACAGATCCCTCCAGGGCAGTCTCCTCTATCTGAATGCCTGGGAATAAAGGACGTTGCCTGCCCCCACCACCCCCGACATCTCCAGAGACCACATTAAATCTGTCCCCAACAGACCATTTCAGGGACAAAAAAAGACCTGTTTAATTTTATTTCTGCCTTAAATCCACCCTCGCTGTCACTTTTCTGAGTTTCTCTCCTCCCCAGCCCCAATCTTCCGCATCCTGCTCCCCCGGAGAAGCCTCCAGCTCTTCCTCCCAAGCAGCCCTGGAGCAGGAGGCTGGAAGCCAGTCACCCATCTCAGAACCCCTGGACCTCTCTTTAATCTGATCTTTTCCCTGACCCATCCCTCACCCCAAGCCCCGTGGTGGACCCCACACCCTCAGGATCAGGTCTCAGCACCTCCCTTATCATAGCACGTCAGGCCTTTTGTGGTCTGGCCCCTGTGACCCCCCACCCACAGCCTCATCTCTCTCCATCCTCCGCTCCAGCCTCTCTGCGGAACCTGTCCATCTCCCTGATGCACCAGCCCTGGCTCTCACCCTGCCTTTTCTCTGTCAGCCCAACTTCCCTGCCTTTGAGCATGCCCGACTCCATTTCCTCTTTGCGTTAGACCCGTTCCCATGCTCTCCAGCAAGTTCCCATTTGGTTCTCACAGTTCAGCTCAGGCACCCTCTTCTCCACACCTTCCCTGCCTCACCAGCCCCACCCAAAGCCCCCTGGAGCTTCTGTTTTCTGGCTTACTTTGCACCTGCTTGTCTCTGATGCTTCGGGGCTGAGACGTGGCCTTATTAGCTTCCAGAATGGTTTCTGGAAGGTGTTCCTCACTGACGGCATGAATGAAGGGATGGAGGGATGCTCCGCTGGGGGGCAAAGAGGAGGTGGTCGGGGGGAGCCAGTGAGGGAAGGAGGTTTGGTGAGGAGAAAAGTAGGAGAAAATACAGAGAAGAAAACAACGAGTTTGGGTAAAAGAAACATATGCGTTTTCTTTTCCCCAAAGACATCAGAGGCTGCTAACTTCTATTTTAAGGGAGAAAGGGGCTATATCCAAGGAGCGCACTGGGCTCTTTCTGCTGCACCTGAAGGAAGCATGAGGGTGGGAGGGGTGGGGGTCTGGACCCTAGAACCAGCACCGTGCAGGAATCGTCTGCCTCCCTCTTGGGCCTCCCTTCCTGGGCCTCCAGATGCCCGACTTCCTTCCCTTGAAACAAGTCTGTCCCGGCCTCTCCCTTCACTGCACCCCCAAACCATCGCCGCACCCCCCACACTAAGGACAAGCCCCCCATCTTCCCCCTTGTTCAGCGTCCCACTGTTTCCTCCACTTCTACCTGCCTTCTTTCCTGCGCTCACCCCCTGAACCCCCAACTCGCCCGGTTCATCCCTTTTCCACGTCCCGGGAGCGCCCGTCCTCCATCCACTGGTTCAGATCCCCCACCCCAGGCGGGCTGCCTCCACTCCTCAGCCTCCTAGGGCTCCTAAAGTCCCTCGAGTTCTTTCAAGACAATCAGAACTTTCTGCACAATCAGTTTTTAAAACCTCCAAGGACTCAATTGCCTCTGTTCACGATGCCACTTTCCTTGGCGTCTCAAATGCTGCAAGGCTGGGCTGTAGCTGAAGAGTAATATCTCTGCTCCTTAAGGGTCAATGACTCCTGAGTTTTTATCCGTGGGCAGAGTGGGAAAGGTAACGGAGAAACCAGGTCAAGGGACCCCCTTCCTCTCCCCCCGCTGCCTCCCATCCTCTCTCCCTCGGTACCAACGCCTCCTACAGAGCCTGTGCCCCACAATTTATTTTTATCTGTTTATTTTGCAATTAACGGAGAGAAGGCGCCTCTTTTTGATGGGCTGGTTCAGGGCTTCAAAGTGCCTCGCTACCTTGACCCCTTACCAGCCTCCGACGTCGCGGTGCGGCTGCCCAACTGGGAAAGATTTAGACTTATTTTTCTATAATGGAAAACTCATTGCTGGACATCGAGTTACTCACTTGATTTGTTTTCTTTGGAAGAAGCGGCCGACGGCGGCGGCGGCAGCGCCCCAAGCTGGGTCATTAACATGGCAGCCACAGCAACAAAGACCTTTACAGCCGCTGCCTGTAAACCGTGGATAAAGTTCAAGCATTTATTCTGTTTGAGGCCTCCCAGTGTCTATAAAAGCCCAGCACGATTATATGATCAGTGTCAAGACCCACTTTCCCCCTTTGTGCTCCGGGATGCATTTCCTTGCCCTGTCCCTCCGTGTTGCCACCGCAGCTGCTCTGGCGCTAATAGCAACTCAAGGCACACACCATTGGAGTGTTCCTTGGGCTTTGTTTTAAACATGGTTTTTGCTTGTGTTAACTACCGCCTGGCTCTCTGACACCCGTGAATGGGGCTATGCGGGGCTGTCAATCAACAACAATAATAATGCCATCTGGGTTTGAATAATACTAATGAGAAGAAGAAGAAGAGGGATACTGTGTATTAACATAGCACCTTTGTCCAGAAGCTCAGAGGGCGTTTGGGATAATAATTCATTCATGCTCGGAGCACTGCTTGGCGGTAGATATTATGATCCCACGGCGGGGGACTGAGACACAGAGAGGGCCAGTGACTGGCCCTGAGGTCACACAGTAAGTCAGGGGTGGCAGAGAACTTAGTTGCTGCAAGCCCCCCGAAGCACTGGCTCTGCAGGATCCCGCTGATCAGTAACTCTGTGCCTCTGTTTTAAACTCTAGTTGTAAGAGGAGCTATAAGGCCTAGTTTTTCCATACCTTCTGGGACGAAGGAAATGAAGATATGAAAAGAATGTTCTAGGGTGGAGGAGCCTGCAAAGATCCTCGGCGTTATAGGAGAGCCCAGCCAAGCCAGGAACAAGGAAGGGTGGGTGACGGGTGGGAGGGGACCGCTCTGGGAGGCAGCTGGGACTTCTCAAGGGGCAGAAAGTGGTGGAAGGATGTTGAAGGGAGATGGATAGAGAAAAAATTGATCTCCCGTGTGGGTGAGAAGGTGAGCCCAAATCTCACGGCAAGCCAGACAAGGGGCAGAAGCCACCAGAAGGAAGGACGTGGCTGGAGACACCAAGAATTTCCTAGTTTGGCCTAGAAGCTCGTTCTACCCTGGGCAGATCACACCAAGGTGCCCTAACCCTCACTTCCAACCCCCTCAGCACATGGGGATTCAAACCTGTCACCTCCAATCAATAGACTCTTTCCTAACTTCTGAGCCTCAGCTTCCATCTCTGTAAAATCAGTGAATAACACTGTCCCATTGGCTGCCCAGCACAGTGCAGTAACGTCCAAACTGATTTCTCCTCGACGCCAACCCCTTTCTGATGTCTAGCGCTGGGGCGTGATGAGGATGAAATAAGTTCATACATAAAACACTGAGAACAGTGGAGTTCCTGCTTGGCACAACGGGATCAGCAGCATCTCTGCCGCATCAGGACACAGGTTCGATCTCAAGGCCGGCCAGTGGGTTAAAAGATCTGGCATTGCCATAGCGGCAGCATAGGTTGCAAATATGGCTCAGACTGATCCCTGGCCCAGGAACTCCATATGCCGCAGGGTGGGCCAAAAAAATAAATAAAATAAAATGAAATAAAATAGTAAAATAAAATGCTAAGAACAACGCATGACACATGGGGCGCCTCATAAACATAAGCTGTTCTTATCACAGGCAGTAATAGGACGGTGACCGCCATTGTCACCATCATCTTCCTCTGCTTTGCTGGCCTCTTATTCCCAGAGAGATAAGGAATAAAACCAGTGCCACAAGGAAGAATCCAGCCACACAAGGACATATAATGAAGCCGCCCAGGGCTTCTTCCCTTGTCTGCACTTACGTGGCTCTCAGGGTCCGCGCCCTGCAAACCAGCATCTCTTCAGCTCACGTGCTGCCTGTGTTAATTCTGTCTCTTCTGACAGATGCTCAACAAGGCACAGAAACACATCTGACTCTGCGTGGTTCCCCACAGCACCTAACCCCACCTGACAAGCAGCCTTTGCTCAGAAGATACATGTTCCCTCTCCATGATTTCTCCAACACCTGCCCTGGGCTGGCCTCTGAGCCAAGAGGCTCCAAGGGCATCTTAGGAAGATCGCTTGCCCTGGAGATCAACATCCTTGGTAGAAGAGAAAAGCCACGTGGAAAATAATTCACATAAGTATTGGGCCTCACAATTACCCGGAGGGCACATTAAAAAGAATTTAAAATGACTTCAAACGCTCAGTTAAATTTTACTTTTATTCTTTTTCAGTGGAACCAGAGAAATGATGAGATCAAAGCGACATCCCAGAAAGTCAGCCTTGCCACGCTCTAGGGCATGGACAGGACCGGGAGAGATGGAAGTTGGGGAAGTACATTCAGGAGTACCTGTCATATTCTAGGGAGCCCTGACCAGGGCTGAACTCAATCGCTCATTGATGGGTGGGTTTTGAAGTCCTCCCAGACTCTCATCCAGTTCTTACACTTGCTGCGTCCCTCTCTCTGGCAGAGAGCCTCTCAGTGCCGGAGCTGACACCCTCCACCCCCTAAGTCCATTATTTATGATATCGTCTCTCCTTTGCTTTTGTCCCTGACCCAGTTTAGAGACGTTTTATCACTGGGGCTGCCTCTGCCGCACTCCGGTTTCCAAGGCACGCATTCTTCAGCAATAAACAAACAGATTTACAGCTCCTTCCAGAACCTCCAGGCAGAAAGCTCCTGTTCCACATCTTTCCGGGCTGGAGGGAAGCCCTCCCTCCTCTCCATCCTCCCCCACGCGAGGATCTGGACCTTGGGTGGACTTGGGGTCCTGCTTTCTCTTTCCTTCAAGGCTCTGAGCTCCTTGAGGCCAGAGTCTGGCTCTGGCCCTTGCTGGAGTCCCTCTGCCCCGTCACAGCTGACGTGGTGTAGATGTGGAGAAATCTTGAAAAGAATGAAGGGCAAATCTTCTTCCCAGTATGTAACACTCTTCACACATTCGAGGGTGGAATACCACATGCCATACGGATCTCTTGGTGAAAGCGTCTGGCTTAGGGATACCTCCTTCAGACAGAATTTGTACGATCCACATGAGAAGGCCGTGTTTGTCAGGTCTGCCTTCAGGAAGAAGAAATCTCTTCTCTAACAGAGTAGCTTTCACAAAAAAAAAATGGGTCCCCCTCTCTCTGATCCGCCTTCTTTCTTCCCTCCCTCCCTTCCTTCCTTCCTGGCTTCCTCCATCTCCCATCCCCCCCCCCTTCCTTCCTTCCAGCAGCTCACAGTGACTAATGGTGAGACACTTGTACAAGGCGCCATGGGAGATGGGTCCCAGCCCTCAAGCTGTTCAAAGTCCAATGAAAGATACACAACCGCTCATAATTTTATTGTATACATTGAATTTTATTTTAGATTAAAATAAGGTGCAAATCGCACCATGTGACCTCTGGAGGAGGGAGAAATGGGATCACGAGTACTGGTACAAGGCCGGCCCTTGTGGGAGTCAGTGGGGCTGTGGGTGGGGGGTGGGTCGCTGCGTTCTCAGCAGAAGAGCAGGAGGCACAGCCCGATGGGGGGTGGGACACAGGGGCGCCGGAACCACGGCGATAACGTGGCACATGAACTTCGGGGAGATGCAGGGAGGCGGAGATGGACCTAGATGGGCCACTGTGGGGGCTTTGGGTGCTACTCACAGGCAAGGACTGTGATGGAAACTTTGGGGACAGTGACCTGCACCCCAGGTCTGACAGTGCTGGCCCAGGCGGTCAGCCAGCCTTGGCCCTGTGTTTTGAGACTGCAGGACACACCGGGCACTTCCCACTGAGGCCTAGACCCCGGGGTTTATCTGGCCTAGGGCTGGATCTGTTTGTCCTTGGGGTGTTTTTCTCTGGTATCCTCGCTCCCTTCCCCCTCCTCGCCCAGAGGATGGTCTTGACCTTTGGCCTGAGATGAAGCCCCAAGGGCTCCGAAGCGCTGTGGTCCTTCCAGCAGATGGACCACCACAAAGGGCAAAGAGCCAAGGGCGCCTGCCCTGTCCCTGGCAGACCAGGCTGCCCAGTCCTCACCACGTCCCAGATTTTCCTGGAGGGAAACAGCGGATCCACACGCTTATGGCTTGAAAGGATTCCACGCTGTCTGCACAAACAGAGCCTGGAGCCTCCGGGCGCAGCCTTGCTCTCTTCTCACCCCCAGAAAGCCCCCCTTCCCGGCCCCTGCAGACAGGCCGGGAATTGTTGCCCTGACCGCTACACACTGATGTACTGTGGGGCTGAGGCTTGGGGTTTCTGCCTTAGAAAAAATAAATCTCTGCATCTCCTCTCTGCACTGGACAGGCTTGTCCCTGAGGACCGGTGCTTCCCAGACAGCCCTGAGCGGCACAGACAAGAGGAATTTGCGGAGGGCCTGACCGCCCTGCAGGCACCCAGGCATCACCTGTGTGGTCTGTGAACAGGGTAAGCCGCCGTCCACCAGCCCCACACACATGATGTACCATTCACCTCGCACAGACATCTTTCCACGTTCCGGTGCCTCTGCCCCAATGCCACTTCTTCCCTGCTCTGCCTAGGGAAAGCTTTTCATTGTTCAGTTGCTTTAAGGGCACTCATTCTTGGGAGACTTCCCAGGATCCAAGTAGAAAGATTCTGGCTTATTCCTTCAATGTGCCCTTTGGAGGTGCCTCCTTGGTGATAGTGCCGATGAGGCAGATTTATGGTTGTTTGTTTAGATCTCATTTCCACAACTAGACTATGAGCTGCCCGGGGGTGGCAGGGGTGGCAGGGGGAGCTCAGGAGACAGTTGGACAGGTTGTGCACTGCTCAACACTCTGGGGTGCCATTCACAATGTAGTCTAAATATATCCTGCACAATCTTACGCAGCAGCTTTGGGGATAGTTGGATCTTATGTTTAATAGGACCTGGCAGACAGCAAAAGTTTGTTGATTCAACCTCATGTAAGGCCACTGCTCAGATTTTCATTCCTCCCGCCCTGCCTGGTCCCATAAAAGAGGGAAGAAATACTAGTTGGCCCACCAGCCTTGCAGTGAGAGAATGTCCAGCTCCCTGGGAGATGGGACATTAGTGACAGATCTAGGAAGATACTCAAGATCCCAGTAAGGCTTCAAAAAGCTAATGGCTGTTCTGGGGTTGGCAAAGAGCCTTCATCTCATAGGCCAAATCAGATTAGGAGGTAGTGACTCCCAGAAGTGTTGAAGTGAGAAGTCCACTGAGGCAGTGTCCAAGCTCAGGGGGGAAGAATGACCCATTGATTTGTGAAGTCTGCCTGGGAGGGGGGGGTGGGAAACCGAGGCCTGTGTGCCACGTGGCTGCCATCCCATCCAGTCTGGTCCCGGACCAGTGACGGGAGCCAAGGGAGCAGGCAGACTATGTCATGGGAATCCCTGTCCTGCCTTGACCTGATGTTCCCAGTGTGCCATAAGTGGTACATGACATTTTGTCCCTGTGCCTCAATTTCCTATGTATGAAATGAGATAACTTTCTTTGAGGGTTCTGGAGAGGCGAAGTGGAGGATCAAAGGGAGTTTCTAATGCCCCCAATAAAATAAAAAGACCATCTGGGAGATGGAGAGGCCCCAGAGGCCTTTCAGATCATCAATCAATATGGATCCCCAGCCCACCCCCGCCCTCACCCTGATGCCCATTTTTTTCCACCCGCGCCCCACCCCACTGTATTCTGAGATTGGAAGAACAGGAAGACAGGAGGTAGGAAAGGCAGTTCTAAGAAGAATGTTGATGGTTCTTATGACTCGAAATGCACTAGATGGGCATCGAGGGCTAGGGAAGGGTTCTGCTTTGCCCTCTACCACAGGAGGAAGGGCCAGAGGGTCGTGATCAGGACGCTGAGGCTCTGGGACCCCCTCACCTGGCTCAGCTCCAGTCCTGATACTTGTCAGCCTCTCCAGTTTCCTGGTCCACAAAAGGAGGCTGATGATCACACAGGGTGCCCAGAGTCCTGAGGATTAAGTGAGTTAACAAACACGAGTCTCTTAGAGTAGAACCTGGTTCACGGTAAGGCTCTGATGTTACTGTTAATTTAGCTGTTACTGTTATCATATTATGCTGCTCTCCCAGGCCAACCAGGCAGGGGCACTGGACTTAGAGGATGTGACAGCTGCACTGGGGAAGGGACTGAGGGCCACTCAGTAGACTAGCATGACCCCTTTCCATTGTCTCCACCCCAGCCCCTCCTCTCATCATCATTCTAGCTTCCATGGCATCAGCTCAAGCCGTCCTCACCTCCCACCGCATCCCTTTGCTCAGGTGATCTGTGCGTGAATGAATGGCCTGGTACCCCCCAGCCTGCTCGGCTCTCTGCCCGGAACTTCCATGCTTTCCGTCAGGCTCAGACACTCTGTCTTAGATGCCAACCATTTAATAAAAGATCCTATGGGCACTGGTACCTCTAAGGTTTGCAAAGCCTTGGAGACAACTGTGAGGTGCTCCCCTCTTTATACTCTCGTTCGTTCATTTATTATACTTTTATCACGTGCTCAGTTGACTATGACAGCAAAATCTTGGAGACAACAAGAGTCATGCTTGCCCAGCCCTGGTACATTCACACCCACTGACCCCTGTGCCCACCATGCTCGTCCCTCCCTTGTGTATCTGACAAAGCCCTCTCCATCCTTTCAAGCCCAGCACAAATATCACCTCCTCCAGGAAGCCTTCCCAATCATCCTCCAACCTCTGAGCAAATTTGATAGCTTTCTTGTGAATTCTGTTTGCCTCTGGAACAGACTTTAGACATGACGCTTTAATTGCCTTTTACATCCTGAGTGGCCTGAAAGCAAAAACCCCGTAATTTACCTCTGACCGCCTGGGGCCTGACGCAGGGCCTGGCGCCCTGTAGGGGTTCACTGTGTTTGTAGGGATGCCTTTCAGCCCCCCGGGACCTCTTTGGGACTGTGGTTTTTCTAAGTTTGAGACTTGCTTTTAGGTGTGGACACCCGGCTGCCAGAAGGATTAAAAGCAAATATGAGGGAAGATGTGTCAACAGGGGTGGCCATAAAAGTCCAGAAAAACCTAACCAGAAATTCTAAAATCTTTTCCTCAGGCCTTACAAATGAGAGAGGAGGATCCCGTTTGGAGGTGAGGTTGGACCACCTGGCTCTCTCCGGGCCTTCAGCTTTAAGCAGCCTCTTGGGCATAGTGGCTGCCCCTGGGTGACAGTTCCTGGCTGTGTAGGGTGCCCAGCCCCACCTTTCTGTCCACGTTCTGCTGTTCTTTCCCGCCAGGTCAAAGTCCCGCCCTTCCTACAAATCTCTTCTCATCAGCCCCGTCCAAAGGGAGTTCTCCTTTCTCTGGGTTCTGGGCAGCATACTGACCAGGCCTCTAACTGGTTCAGGATGTGCAACTTAACTTCCCTTTGCGAGAAAAAATAATGTCTCTTAGGCCCCTTGTTTGCTCCTCAGCACTGAGCACAGTTTGGGATCCTGGTGTGTATGCGTGTGCGTGCATGTGTGTGAGTGTGTGTATGGGTATGGAAATTGTGTGTGTGTGTGTGTTGGCATGGCAACATAATATGTCTAATCCGATTCGGAGATCCCGGTGTCACATCTGGAACAAAGCAGACTCCCCTTCTGACATCTTCCAGCGAGCACGATGTCTGTGAAACCCCGAGATCTCCGAGAAACAAAGCAGCTCCAAAACAGGGTGGAGAGCTGACATTTCCCGCCCTGCCGGCCAGCTCGCCCTCCCCCTGCCCACCTCCCCGTCTGCAGAATGGAAACTTTCAGGGGAAAAGAATTCTCAACAGCTGTGTGAGAGACCACACAGGTTCCCCACATCTGCTAGCATCCAGCCGGTGAGCTCACTTCCCCGGGGGGCTGCAGTCTGAGTCTGTGGGGTCCACTTAAGTCCACCTTGGGAGGGGCTGCGGAGGAAAGAGGAAGTGGCCCCAGGTGGAGGGAGGACTTTCTCACGCCAGAAAACTCACTGGAGACAGGCGAGAGGGTGAGGGAGCCCACGGACGCCTGCCTTGACTAAGAGCGTTTGCTTTCTAGAAAGTCCCTTTGTCCATTGTGGCTGAAAGGAGGTATTATCAAATTTACAATAGAGTTTGAAAAAGAACCTTCACTCCCATCCAGTCCTCCTCCTCCTCCCTCCAAAAAGTCAAAGTCGAGCCGCCGTGGCTGGTTAGAAAGAGCCTACAAAGGATGTAGTCTGAGACCCTGAGAGCTTTCAAATAATATTTTGAGGTGTCCATTGCCCTCTGGTCCCCGAAGAGCTCCCACTCATCACATCTGGCTCTCAGGTGGCCCTCCGGGAGCATCAGGACCAGGACAGGTATCCATGAGGATATTGGCGTGGCTGGGGCATTCACCCCGATTGGCTAACGTGGAAACTGAGGCTGGCAGAGGCTTCAGGGATTAGCCAAGTTCCAACAAACCAGGACAGAGAGCGTGAGCTCTTACATTTGATTTGCAAACCCAGACACCTTTCTTCTGCAAAACCATGAAGTGGGCTCTCACAAGACAGCAGCTGGTTGATAGGCTGGCTTTTCTTTCTTCTCCCAGTTCTGGGGCCCCAGTCTCGCAAGTCCGACCAAGCCCTGGGATTCTTGTGGGTAGGACACAAGCTTCCCAAGCTGAGTTTAGGCTCTGCACCCCCGGCAGAGCAGCAGAGGGGAGGTTCAGTCACAAAAGCCAGAGGAAAGCCCATCGTCATCCTCTGGACGTGTGGCTGTGGCCTCAAAAGCATGGAGGACCAGGACCTGGGAGATCTGGGCGTCCCAGCCGCCTGGCCTCTCCTGTGCAGCCACAGGGCATCACCTGTCCCGGGCTGTTTGCACCTGTAAAGTGAAGGCGTTGGGCCAGTGATTTCCCCAGACACTCCAGCTCTCATCTTTCAGGGTTCGATGACGGACAGGGTGTAACGGTGGAGAATTTCCCTGGAGGGAGCCTGTGCCTCTGAGACCCCTCGTCCTGCTGTCAGCCTGGAGCTGGCCGGGCCCTGCCTGGCTTGGGGACCCCTTTGTGCAGACTCGGTTGAAGGTTGGGTGAGGGCGGGCTGAGGCCAGCAGGGGGGAGACCCACTGGGGTACTTTTTTCAGATGCATATGTCCCCTCTCAGGCGGCCCTTTCAGCGCTCTGGACAATGTGCTCTTTTTGTCCCCGGCTCTTTCAGCCGCCTGTTCATTCTCTTTGCATCTGCTGTCACACAGGACATCCCGGCTGGCAGGCGACCATGGGGACACATTGTGCTCCCTTAATGAAGCATGGGGCTGGTGACATGGGGGCGGTTGGGGGCCTGCAGGGGCTCGGGGTGAGCTAGCGCACCCCATCTTTCTATTCCAGGCTCCCCTGGAGGAAAGGGACCTCGGCTTCTCTTTGACATTGCAGGATCCAACCGGAGGTGCTGGGGGGAGGCTTTGCAGATGGGCCGTCAGCGGTGAACTGGAAGACAGAGGGTGTGGTTTTCCCTTAAGGAAACTGAGGCACAGCTGGGCCGATGGGAGGGGGGTCCTGGGAGAAGGAGGATCAGCCAGCAGCACTTGGACTTCATCCTCCCAACAAAGAGATTCCTCAGCCCACCCAAAACAGAGGCAAGTAGGATCGGACCCTGGGGACCCCTTCAGGCTTTGTAAACTTGCTGTGCCACCACCACCCACCCGGGCTTGGTTTTGAAAGTGTAAGTGCTAGAGCCGGGAGGGTCAAGGAAAAGATTGCTCGGGTACATGGTTGTCACAAAATGGCCAAGGGCTGTACAATGCACAAGGTCACACAAGTGAGCCACTGGGGGCGATGGCGAGATTATAGAAGTGTCCTCCTCCCCACAAATGTTCTTTAAGGATGTCCTGTCGCTGTGGTCCCCCAACTCCCAACAGTAAAGAAAAATGAAATCGGTGGAAACCTGCCAGGGGAGAGGTTGTTCTCCCTGCATGCCTTGTAGTCACATGTCTGTGACCTCCGCATGAGAGGTGATGCCACCAAAGCCGGTGGCCAAGTGCACGGTGGGTGTGGTCGGGCCACCTCAGTGGCTCCCATCCGGGCGCCAGCAGGCCAGGCAGCCCCGAGGCTTTCAGACAGGGCTGCCCTTTGTCACACGGGCTCTGCCTGCAGCTCTCAGGGCCAGCAGAAGTCCTTTTTTCCCCCGAAACGGAGCCCCTCGATCCAGATCCCTTTCCTACTTGCTCGAGTCACCTTGCAGGCGCCAGGGGTCACCACGCCGTTCTGGCGCGCAGATGTCGCACCGATCGGTCCTGCGACTTCAGAGTTGGTCTTTCTGCTACGTCCCCCCGCCCCCACCAAGTCCACCCCTCACTCCTCCTGGCCCGCTTACCCACCCACCACCCTAAAGAAAAAAGCCTGGGCCTTGTCCAACAAGGCCCCCTGTCCCCTTTAACAAGCAGAGTGTACTAGCGAAGCAATTGGTGGTCTTCTCCCTGAAGGTCCTTAATTAGTACAGAATGTAGACTCTGGTCGCCTTGCCAGCCGCGATGAAAACGCAGCTGGCAGGTAGCCGAGACGGAGGAATTTGTCATAGGTTAGATCAGCCCAGGCGCTAAGAACCGAGTGTACAGCTTATGCAAATAGTTTTGCTTAGCATGGATCCTGTGTTCCTCTCCCCTCTGGCTCCCCCCCACACAACTTTTTTTTTCACTGAAGGGTGGGGAGGGAGTGGGGGGGGCGAGGGAAGGAGGCCCAGCAAGCACTTACTTGCCAGATCTCATTCTCAATCAGAAAGGAGCAAATTGCTTTCCCTAAAAAAGAAAAAGGCAGGGGAAAAAGAAGACAAAACACCCATCCTTTGGGCTAATGCACCCAGCGCGTCTGAAAGCTGAATTGCTCAGTCAGAAAGACTAGCGGGAGTGTATTTGGAGCGAGACTATTATCCCCATCGAAACCCATTCAGGCTCTCTGGGCGGCCTGCAGAGCACCTGGGTGGGGACTTGGAACCTTCGGATCTATTCCTCCCTTGGTGGCGATGATGTCACCTCCTCAACCCTGCCTGGGTTTTCCTGACTTTGGCCGATGCCGTCGCCAGCCTTCCTTCACCCGAGCATCTGGGCACCCACAGGTCCCAGCAGGGAGAGGGAGTATGGTGGCTTCTCTCAGCACAGGTCCCCGCAGACAAGCCAGTTCCGAGCTGTGTCGCTTAACCTCTCCGAGCTTCAGCTCTCTCATCTGCAAACGCAGGGGTAGACGCTTTCCCTCCTACTGGCACATAATAAGGGCTCAATTAATATCTAATGAGGATGAATAAAGCAAGGTAACATGAGAAAGTAGCGAGCATGCTGCCTGGTGAGCCATAAGTAGTACAGTGTTGGCTGAATCTGGACAGGCCCCCAATCATGGAGAAAAAAACAAACAAAAA
The DNA here is from genome assembly GCF_016906955.1 of Phacochoerus africanus. Taxonomy (NCBI): domain Eukaryota; kingdom Metazoa; phylum Chordata; class Mammalia; order Artiodactyla; family Suidae; genus Phacochoerus; species Phacochoerus africanus. The sequence goes on along the minus strand of NC_062550.1, from coordinate 70,167,829 downwards.
ATAACCAAGAGAAAATCTGAACTTCAAGATGTCACGTTGGTCCAACCCTGGTTATTGAAGATGGGGGCGGGTGAGATTGGGGAAGAAAACCTCGAGGTAAACCCAGGACAGCATTTCTGAACCTCCACTACCAACATTCAGGGCTGGGTGATTCTTGGTTGGGATGGGCTGCTGTTCTGTGCCATGTAGGGTGGTTGGTAATATCCTCTACCAACTAGATGCCTGGAGCAGCTTTCCCAGTTGTGACAACCAAAACCATCTCCAGACACTTCTCAATGTCCCCTGGAGGACAAAATCTCTGCGGGTTGAGGACTACCACTGGTCTGAGGTAATTCCCTCCAGGCAAGCAGATTGGTGACCTGGTGAGCCCGCGCAGGAGGGCATGTGATACTTCTGCTGCCACCAAACACCATGGCAGAGGCAGTAGCTCCTTGATGAAGGACCACCCTGCAGTTCAGGGAGGATGGGAACCCGATATTTGTGCACGCCAAGCCTGGAGAGGGTGTTGTCAACTTCTGGTATCTGGTCTGGCACATAAAGAGCTCGGCAGTCCTCATTCCACCCTGACGGCAAGTAAAAAGCTGAATAAACTGAAAAATCGACAGATTTTCTTAGGCCCATCAGAGAAATGACGTCAAAGGCAAAGTACTGCCTCCTCCCCCCCAACCTGGGGAGGCAGACAAGGGCATCCAGAACATCAGAACTGAGTGGAGTAGAAACCCACCAGCTGGGGTAGGAAAACCGAAACTCTGACGGAGGGCTGGAGGCTCGGGATGGACCAGCATGAGAGTTAAAACTCCAGGGGGACCCCCTCCCCACTTTTGTCAGCTCCACCTCCAGGATCTTGACCAGGTTCTTATGGTGGTTATAAGAGGGGGAGGGGGGAAAGGAAGAGCATTCTCTTCTTATCAAGGTCTCCCATCAAGGAAATGGTTTTACCAGAATCTAACCTCCTGCGGTCTTATGAGAGTCCAACCAGTGGGGGAAGGGAAAAACCTACCTCCAACCTGCTCTAGCTTCAGTGTAGGGGGTGGAAACAGCCAGCTCTGGTCCACTCTAGACATCTTATCCCACCTAAGGCATGGGAGCCAAGGATAGAGAGGCACTTGTGAAGGTCACAGTCTGGGAGCACAGGCTCCCTAGAGGACTGAGACCTATGATAGGACTAGAGAAGCCTTCCCTTCCCCCCACACCCCACCACTACATTACTAAAGTCCTTTAGTGAGATCATGTCCACCAGCAAGGACCAACTACAAGGCGTACTAAAAGGTAAAACCAAAGTTTGAAGAGGAGGAGTGAGCATCAGAACCAGACGGATCCATGGCAGGGACGTTAGAATGATCACACTAGGAGTTTAAAACAACTATGATTAATATTCTAAGGGCTCTAATGGCTAAAGTAGGGCAGCCATGTAAGCAGAGAGATGGGAGTTCTGAGAAAGAACGAGAAGAAAGGTGAGAATAGAAAGCACTGTAACAGAAATGAAGAATGCCTTGGATGGGCTCGTTAGATGCACACAGCTGAGGAAAGAATCTCTCCATAAACATCAAGGTCCTAGCACAAGACCTGGCACAGGGAGCTATGGTTAATACCTTGTAATAACCTATAATGGAAAATAATTGGAAAAAGAATGTATATACACAAATATTTGCAACCCATATATATATGATAAGGTATTAATATCCAAAAAAAATAAACTCTTCAAAACTCAGTAGCAGGAGTTCCCGTCGTGGCGCAGTGGTTAACGAACCTGACTAGGAACCATGAGGTTGTGGGTTTGATCCCTGCCCTTGCTCAGTGGATTAACGATCTGGCGTTGCCGTGAGCTGTGGTGTAGGTTGCAGACGCGGCTCGGATCCTGTGTTGCTGTGGCTCTGGTGTAGGCCAGCAGCTACAGCTCCGATTAGACCCCTAGCCTGGGAACCTCCATGTGCCATGGGTGTGGCCCTAAGAAGACAAAAGACAAAAAATAAAATAAAATAAAATAATAAATAAAAAATAAAAAACAGAAAATAACAAGTGTTGCAGAGGAGATGAGAAATTGTAATCCTGGTGCATTGTTGGTGAGAATGTAAACTAGTACAGCCACAATGGAAAACAATAAGGAATTTCTTCAGAAAATTAAAAACAGAACTACTATATGATTCAATGATCCCACATCTGGATGTATAGCCAAGAGAATTAAAAGCAGAGTCTTGAAGAAGTATTTGTAATCCCATATTTACTGCAGCATTATTCAGAATAGGCAAGAGGTGGAAACAGCTTAAGCATCCAGCAACAGACAAATGAACAAAGAAAATGCGGTGTAGACACACAATGTCGTATAAGTCAGCCTCAAAAAAGAGAGAATTTGGAATATTAGTCAGCCGTAAAAGAGAATGAAATAATGCCATTTGCAGCAACATGGATGGACCTAGAGATTATCATACTAAGTGAAGTCAGAGAAAAACAAATATCACTAATATGTGGACTCATAAAAATGATGCAAAAGAGCGTATTTATAAAACAGAAACAAACTCACAGATTTCAAAATCAAACTTATAGTTATCAAAGGAGAAGCCATGCAGGGGAGGATAAATTAGGGGGTTGGGATTAATGCATACACATTATTATGTATGAAATATACAACTAACAAGGACTATTGTACAGCACAGGGAAATCTACTTAATATTCCGTAATAACCTATATGGGAGAAAAGAATGTAGATTATATATATTGATATTGATATATATAAAATATAATGGATATGTGTATACACACTCATATAACTGATTCACTTTGCTGTACACCTGAAACTAATATATCGTGAGTCAACTATAATCCTATACTATACATTTTTTTTAAAAAAGAAAGAATCTTGTAATATACTACAACATGAATGAACTTTGAGACATTATGCTTAGTGAAAAAAGCCAATCACAGAAGAACAAATACAAAAAAAAAATTTGGAGTTCCCATTGTGGCGCAGTGGAAACGAATCTGACAAGGAACCATGAGGTTGCAGGTTCGATCCCTGGCCTCACTCAGTGGGTTAAGGATCCAGCGTTGCCGTGAGCTGTGGTGTAGGTCACAGACACAGCTCAGATCTGGCATTGCTGTGGCTCTGGCATAGGCCAGCAGCAACATCTCTGATTCGACCCCTAGCCTGGGAACCTTCATATGCCACAGGTTCGACCCTAAAAAAAAAAGACGAAAAAAAAAAAAGAATCTTTGGCAAATGTCTAAGAGTGGAGTCATGCCTTCTTCTAAACACCCTGGTATTTTCTGTCCTAACAAGAAAATAAATTCATTGCCTTCACTGTCCCCCATCTAATCCTGCTCCACCTAAAGTGACATGAAAAGGTACAAACATTTTGTTTTCATTTTAAAACTCGTAATGGCTCCCTGTGGCCAAAAGCAGTGACTTTTTGGACATTCTTTTGAATAGCCGCGCAGTTTTCCCCACATGAAATGTTCAGCAACCCATGAAACATAATAAGTAACAGCTGGAATCAGCCTGATCCACACACACCCCTCTAACTAGCAACTGCCCCTGAGCTACCTCCAAAGGACTCTTGGGCTCCACATGACAGAGCTTGAGAAACTCTGGCCTAACGGAGGAGGTGCCAACTCCTAAGCATGACACACAAAGCTTTTCACAATTTGGACCCAAGATTTCTAGGGCTTCTGCTGGGTTACATCTTCCCCCTGGTTGCCTCCCTCGACGCAAGTGAACATCTCTGTACCTCAGTTTCCTCATCAGTGAAATGGGGATCAAGATGCTCACATGGCTGTTGGGAGAATCAGTTCAGTTCATACACTCAAAGGGCTCAGATAGTGATAGTCTGGTACTTAGTGCTAATACAACCTCATTTCCGTTAATTGTGTACATTAGCCTTTGACGCAGCCCTGCTGAACTGCACAGTCACCTCCTATTCTGCATATGCCATTCCTCTACCTAAAACCTCTTGTCCTCTTTCTTTCCTTTCCTGCTTAGCACACTCTTACATCCTTCAAAACCCATCCCAAATATTTCATTCAGGATCTCCTCGTTTTCCTGGTTTTCAAGGCTAAAGTCAAGTGGCCATGATTTTGGCCATAGCACCCAATACACACTCTGCAACCGCCTCGCCACACAGTATACAGGGTCTATCCAACCCATTGCCAAACCTTGCATCCGCATAACCATGAGTGCTGACATCCAGCAGTGGTGCAAGAGATGTTCATTGGGTAGACATGCGGTGATAAAAGCAAAATAGTCTGGGTGCAAACCGGGAAAGGGTTCATTTTAGATTTTATTGTCAAGAAGTGCCCATAAGAGGGCAAGAGGGGCTTCAGAATGATCTTTTTTTTAAAAAAGTAGTGAAACAGAAAGAGCGCAATTGAAAGATTTAGCCCTGGGATCATCCTCCTGTGGCTGCTTCGAGGGGCTCAGAGGAGCCACATGAAGCCATGGAATCAGCAGTGTGGGCTCTGCTGCCTTCCCTCCTGGAACATGTCTCTCCGCCTTCTGGACCACTTTGGACATGCAATGCCCACAGCTCCCCTGCCGGCTCATGGACCCTTCCCCTCAGACCCACCGTCCTCGATAATGCTCTGACTTGAAACGTCCCTGCTCCCTCCCCATCCAAACTTGCCTATCCCATAGCCCTTCTATTCAGAGCCTTTGAAAGATCCAAACATAGTTTTTTTTTCCTTAAAAAAGAACTTGAGATAAATTTGACATGTAGAAATTCTCTATATTTAAGGTGTAGGACTTGATGTCTTTATATATGTGTATAAAGATATACATATATGTATATAAAGATATATACGTGTGTGTGTGTATGTGTATATCCACAGAAAAGTTTAAGAGAAGGAGGGTGTCGGGCAGGCAGATAAGACTGTGGGCAGCTCTTGGCCGGCACAGGCTCCTTTGATGCTCTTCCTTCTATGCATTGGCATCTCCCATCCTGCAGGAAACCCGATTTCAGGAAAGTTTAGAACAACTGCATGAAAGTGGTGTCTCCATAGTCTCACTTCTAGACAGAGATGTGACTAAACTCTCAGATGCTGACCGTCTTGCAGTCAGTTGCCTGGTCAGTCCAGGCCAGGGTGTCACCGGGTCTGGTCAGACATCTTACTTACATGCCCATCAATGGAACATGGTACCGGATTCCAGAACAGCAAAAAAAAAAAGATTAATTAATAAATTAATCCCAAACTTATCTGGCCCTGAGGGTTTTGAATGAGGACTGAAGACTTGTAAATGATCAAATGTATTTCATGGTTGTTATGTGCTAGGCATAGTGCTTCAGTGCTTCATGCTTTGCATAGACTTTCTCATTGATGCACATAAAACCTGTAGCAAATTGGAACTCAAGAAATGTGAGCTGGAGTTCCTTTCGTGGCGCAGCAGAAATGAATCTGACCAGGAACCATGAGGTTGTGGGTTCGATACCTGGCCTCGTTCAGTGGGTTAAGGATCCGGCATTGCCATAAGCTGTGGTGTAGGTTGCAGACATGACTCAGATCCGGCGTTGCTGTGGCTCTGGCGTAGTCTGGCAGCTGTGGCTCCGGTTGGACCCCTAACCTGGGAACTTCCATATGCCGCAGGAGTGGCCCTAAAATAGCAAAAAAAAAAAAAAAAAAAAAAAGAAAGAAAGAAAAGAGAAGAAATGTGAGCTGCTATTATGGAGTAGCATTAATATGGGAAATCTCCATAGAAAAAGTGAACTTTAAGGATTTAAAGGTGGCAGGTTGGGAGGAGAATGGTAGGTAGCATGGGAAAGGTCTCCACAAAAGGTGGGAAGAGGGAGTTCACACTGCGGCTCAGCGGGAATGAATCCAGATAGTATCCATGTGGATGCGGGTATGAACCCTGATCTCAATTGGTGGGTTGGGGATCCGGCATTACCGTGAGCTGTGGCGTAGGTCACAGATGTGGCTCGGATCCTGCATTGCTGTGGCTGTGGCGTAGGCTGGCAGCTGCAGCTCCAGTTCAACCCCTAGCCTAGGACCCACCATATGCCGTGCGTTCTACCCTAAAAAGACAAAAAGACAAAAACAAAAACAAAAACAAACCTTGATGTAGAAGGGTCCCTTCCTAAAAACCTGAAAATATTTAAATTTTAGCATTGTCATATTAAGCTATTCCTTGATAACTGAGAGAAGCCCTAAAGAAAATTGCAAAAGCAGAGTCCAAATTGAGGACCACAGACTGACTCTCCAGCCCAGAGTCACAGATCTGCCTAGAATAAATAAGGCCAACGAAGAGGCTCAAAAAAATCCTTCCTTTCAACCAAAGATTGATTCAGCGCTCTAGTACACTTAGAAATTGTTGAATCAGGGACAGTTCTGGGGAGAAGTCATCAGGGAAGTCCCACTCTTAACACTGGTCCCCAGCAGCTGGTGTATCTTCTTTTGTCATATGTTCCACCATCCGGGATCGAACCAGGCAATGAAGGAAGCAGAAGGGTCTCAAAGGAGAGTCCACAGAATGATGGGCAAGGAAAGGCAAAAGGATTTTGCCTCTCTGGATTTATGGCATGAGACAGAGGTGGCCCCCAGCCTACCTCCCTCCACCACCAGCCCCCTGGATGTCCTCAGGCATGACCTCCGTCATCAAACAAAAAGCTGTGAAAAATACAAGGACTCCATTGATGATCTTCATCCAGATTCCTCCAAAATGAACATTTCACACTGTTTAGTGTATCCTTTTCCCTTGTGTGTGTGTGTGTGTGTGTGTGTGCGTGAATTATGTGAGATTAAATTGCAGACATGATGCCCCTTCACCCCTATTTTAAGAAAGACACCCCCTAATGTCTTTCCTAAAAATAAGAAGTATATTGTAACATATCATATATATGTAATACAACATATATAGTTGTATTACCATAACAGAACTATAAAAATCAAGTAATTCAGGGAGTTCCCGTCGTGGCGCAGTGGTTAACGAATCCGACTAGGAACCATGAGGTTGCGGGTTCGGTCCCCACCCTTGCTCAGTGGGTTAACGATCCAGTGTTGCCGTGAGCTGTGGTGTAGGTTGCAGACGAGGCTCGGATCCCGCGTTGCTGTGGCTCTGGCGTAGGCCGGTGGCTACAGCTCCGATTTGACCCCTAGCCTGGGAACCTCCATATGCCGCGGGAGCGGCCCAAGAAATAGCAACAACAACAACAACAACAAAAAAGACAAAAGACAAAAAAAAATCAAGTAATTCACATGGATGACAACACTACTATCTCAACTAAAGACTTGACAAAGATTTCACCAGTTGCTCCCATACTGTCATTTAATTGCAAAAGAAAATCCATTCTCGTATTGCATTCATTTATTGCGTGTCCCAATTCAGTCTCCCTTATGTGGCACAGTTCCTCAGTCCACTTTGTTTTTTCATGCCATAGACATTTTTGAAGAGCAGAGCTCCCTGTGCCTGTAGAATAGCTTTTGAGTTTGGTTTGTTGAATGTTTCCTGGTGTTTCGATTATACACATTTGGCAGGAACCCCACAGAAGTGATGTTTCTTCTTTGTACGTTGTAGCATGAGGCACATAAAGTCGGTCTGTCCCATTACCGGCTGTTGTTAAATTTGATCACCTGTTGAAGATGGTGTCTGTCAGGTTGCTCCACTGTGGAATGACCATTTCTCCCCGTGTAATTAGTGAGTGTCTTATGGGTAGACGCTGCGATTATATAAAATTTGATTAGTCCTCAAACTTTCACCCATTGCTTTTAGCATCCGTTGAGGTTTGTTGCCTAAATCAATGGTTGTGATGGTTGCCAAATGGTGCTTTTCTAACTCCCTCATTTCTTCTACATTTATTAGTTGGCTTCCCTGATAAGGAAGAGTTTTTCCTTCCCTCCCTCTTTCCTTTCCCTCCTTCCCTCTTTCTTTCTTTTCTTCTTTCCTTCCTTCTCTCTCCTTTTCTTCCTTCCTTCCTTCATTCCTTCCCCCCACTTTCTTTCTTTCTTTTTTTTTTGTCTTTTGTCTTTTTTTAGGGCTGTACTTAACGGCATATGGAGGTTCCCAGGCTAGGGGTCGAATCGGAGCTGTAGCCACCGGCCTACGCCACAGCCACAGCAATGCAGGATCCAAGCTGTGTTTGTGAACCTACACCACAGCTCACAACAACCCCAGATCCTTAACCCACTGAGCGAGGCCGGGGATCGAACCCGCAACCTCATGGTTCCTGGTCAGATTCGTTTCTGCTGCGACACAATGGGAACTCCTTTTCTTTCTTTCTCTCTTTCTTTCTTTCTCTCTTTCATCAATGTGGCTTCATGGAAGCTTAATCATTCCTTTACCTTATTATTTCTTTTGATCCTCAAATTGTTCTAGATCCTCTAAAACCTTCCTTAATACTCTGTGAGAAGAGAAGGCTGAACTTATCTGCTTGTAAACCCTCTGAGTTATTTTTAAGGATGATGTTTAAATTGTAAAGCAAAGGTTGAACCACTGCCTAAAATTCACCAAGGAAAGAGATGCCATGGTTGAGTACCCAAGCCTTACGAAAACAGATTGACTGCTTTGAACCTGAGTGTTTATTGGGGCAGAGAGAAAACAGCTCTGTGAAGGGGAGCCCTGAGGACAGCTAAGTACCTGAACCGTGGAAACCTCTCTGATTCTATGGGAGGTTTGAGTTTCCTGTTTCACTCAGGTCGTAGCTAAAGGTTATTTACTTAACCTTTTCCACGAACTGAGTCTGATCGGCCATGCAGCTCTTCCACTCTGGTATTTATCTGACTGTATCCAGTTGGCTTCATTTCCCCCCACACCTTCCCCCAACTAGCAGGAAATAGAGCCTCTGGCTATCACTGTGATGCTGAATGAATTATTTGGAAATAGTTTCTTCAAGCATTTGGAATGGCATTTGCAACTTCAGGGGTTGGTTCATGTGAAGAATACAAACAAAATACTCACTGGGAAGGAGAACCCGAATGTAGTCGATGGGGTTGCAGAGGCCGTGCCCCTTGTGTGGGGCAGACCGTGAGGGGGTCATTCACAGTCCACATTTGCCACTCCAACTTTAGGCAAATCTACATAGATATTGCTTCAGGCTGGCAGGGACCTCTTTTCTTATGTCAGGCTCCACTGGAGAAACAACAGCACACCTGAAAAACACTTGGAAAAAAGGAACATCTCAGCCCAAACCCAGTCATCTAAATTGGTTTAACATCGGCGTTCCCGTTGTGGCTCAGCAGGTTAACAACCGAACTAGTATCCAGTATGTTGGCAGCCCTGCCCCTTCCCCCACCCTCCATCTCTCCAGCTGATCTTAACCTAATTCCCAGCTCATCACCCTTCTCAAAAGAAATATCCGAATGCTCTCTCTCCTTTCATGCTATCCCTCTCCTCTGGGATTAGGGAGAAAACGAGAGAAGGAAACAGAGGAATTAGTGGGATGTGGAAGCTGGCAGGGTGCTGCCAGGGCCCACGGGTGAGCAATTCTTGCCTTTAATCCTCCCAACAAGCGAGGGAAAGCCAAGGCAACTGAGACTTGTGGAAAATAAGTGATTTGCTAGAGCTCTGAGATCCAGCCCTCCCTCTGCGCTCTGCGCTCTGTCTGAGGAGTCAGAGGAGGGGTTTATGGTCATAGCTTAGCTGTGGGTTTTCTGTACAACTTTCAGGAAATCGTGTCATTTCTCTGAACTGGCTTTCTCAACAACAAAAGAGACATGTGTTTGTACGTATATAAATAGAGAGAGAGAGAGATGACTTTCCGTAAGGATCTCCATGTATATTTGTATACCTCTCTCTCTATTTCCCTCCTAGAAAGGATTTGCAGAGCCTGCATCTCCTTATCTCCCACTTCCAATCAACCCACTCCAATTCACCTTCTACCTCATTCCTGCAGGAAACAGCTTTCCCTGACGTCATCGGGGAGCTCCACATTGCTGGTTTCAGTGGATATTTACAGTCCTTACTTGTTTTTCATTATATTTGTTTCCTATGACATAATGATCTGATATTTGTGTATATTGCAAAATGATCACCACAAGTTCTAGTTCACATCCATTACCGCCCACAGTTACCGTATTTTCCCCTTGTGATGAGAACTTTCACGATCTCAGCAACATTCGAGTACACAACACAGTGTCCTCAACTTTAGTCACCATGCTGTGCATGACAGTCCCGGGACTTACTTACATCAGGCCTGGAAGTTTGTACCTTTTGACCCACTTCACCCATTTTGCCCGCCCCCCCACCCTCCACTTCTGCCAGCCACCAATCTGTTCCCTGCATCTATGATTTCAGGTCTTTAGGTTTATTTGTTTGTTAGATTCCACTTACAAGTGAGATCAGATGGTATTTGTCTTTGTTTCACTTAGCGTAATGCTCTCAAGGTCCATCCATGTTGTCACAAATGGCAGGATTTCCTTTGGTAGCTTCCTTGCTCCCATTGGGAAACTCACAATCCTTCACATGACCTACAAAGCTTGTCAGGTCTTCCCCTCCTGGTTCTCAACTCCTCCTGCCCCGTGCTTCTCGTTCCATAGGCTCCAGCTACATCTCCGTTCTTCCAGGTCTCTGAATCTGCCATGGCTCTGCCCTGCCATAGGGTCTTTGCACACACTGTTCCAACAGCCTGAGTCACTTCTCTCTCTTCAGGTAGGCAACCTCTACTTCTACCTTTAGTTTTTTGTTGGTTTGTTGTTTCATTTTTTTTTTTTTTAGAGTTCATCTTGGGAGTTCCCATTGTGGCTCAGTGGAAATGGATCTGACTAGCATCCATGAGGATGCAGGTTTGATTCCTGGCCTTGCTCAGTGGCTTAAGGATTCGGCGTTGCCGTGAGCTGCTGTGTAGGTCCAAGACATGGCTTGGATCCCGAGTTGTAGGTCACAGACACAGCTCAGGTCTGGCATTGCTGTGGTTGTGGTTTAGGCCAGTGGCTACAGCTCCGATTCGACCCCTAGCCTGGAAACCTCCATATGCCATAGCAGGCGAGGCCCTAAAAAGACAAAACAACAACAACAAAAAAGAGTTCATCTCAGTCATAACTTCTCCAGGGAGCCTTCTGAACTCTCCTTGGCCCAGCTGAGTCTACCCTTTGTGTACTCTCATAGAATTAATGACAGCAGAAATTCCTTTAACCAGCCTCCGTTAACTGACTTCCCAGATTCACCAACCGGATTGGTGCCCACCGTACACTGAATGCCAGAAGCTGGTAGAACACTTTTCAACAAGACTGAATATTTCTGCTTCTCTCTTCTTTGGTGTTTACTTATCAAGGATCATTTACATTTGTTCCCAAATTGATACCGGCTATTTTACTTGCTGTTGTAATGTACGTAATTGAATTCAATATTATGTAAGCTAATGAAATGTGGGTACAGAAAGTCTGTCTATGTGAGAACTAAACCGGGTGATTCGGAATGACTTGATAAAGGCAACGCACTAAAACTTGCTTAAGAGTGAGTGAGACAATTGTAAAAGCTTGGGGAGGAGATGGTAAAACTACAGAAGAAATCTGCAGTCAGACTTCTTTTCAAATCTCTCTTTAACTTGTCCCTCCCCTTTCAAGAAATGAAAACAGGAAATCATAGATGCTGCATTAAGGGTGCGTTCTATACAAAAAAGATGATTGAGAAAAGGCATTGGCTCTGCATCAAAAGATTCATGCAGAGGTGTGTGTGTATGTGTGTGTCTGCACATAGATGTCTTTTTTTTTTTTGGCTTTTTTTTAGGGCCGCACCCACAGCGCATGGAAGTTCCCAGGCTAGGGGTCAAATTGGAGTTGTAGCCACTGGCCTACACCACAGCCACAGCAACACCAGATCTGAGCTGCGTCTGTGACCTACACCACAGCTCACATCATTACCAGATCCTTAACCCTCTGAGTAAGGCCAAGGATCGAACCCGCATCCTCACGGATACTAGTCGGGTTCATTACCGCTGAGCCACAGTGGAAGCCCCATTTATCTTTTATGTTAAAATACATATTCCTGCTATGTGTCTTTATGATCCTTCCTCCGGATCAAACCTTCATGCGCATAGAAATATTGGAATATCCCATCAGGACTCATCACAGAATTCACAGAGCCCAATGGAAAGGGACTTGTGGGTTCCTCATTCAGAAGGTATTAGATTCCAGGATGGTGAGAGCAGTGCCTTCAACTGAGGATCGGGCCTGTCTAAACAATAAATAAGTAAAATACGTGGCATGTTAGATGGTGTTAAGTGCCATGGACATGGATAAAGCAAGAAAGAGAAATAGGGAGTGTGAGGGTTCATAAATATCTGTGGAATAAAGGCTATAAACTTCTAACCAAAACTCAAAAGGAATAAAATGAAAAAAATGTCATCCAAGTTAAAACACTGACCAAAGGAAAATAAAAATATAAGTGAAAATCAAAACCAGGAAAAAAACAGAATCAGTAATGTTTGAGCTTCAAATTTGGTACAGAGCTTCCTGACAACCAAAGCAAAACATGAAATATGACCAATCACATTGTTCTTGTTATCAGAGAGGAGGAAGAAAACCAGTGTCCAGGATGAAAAGAGCTAAGCGTCTATCTCTTGCTTCCTGACCAGACCAACGGAGATGGCAGTTGTGAAAATAACGTAAATAAACATACGTTACTATGATACCCAGGGAGGTACTAGTATTAGAATTCTTTCTCAGGATGAAAGGGAAAACTTTTCATTGTAACATCTTTGTTTTCCCTGGAAGGGCACTAAGTAAATGCATCTTTGGAGGCAAAGAACCTCTCAAATCGGCTGATGTTTTGATGTTGCAATCCACCCATCCCTTCAATCTACAAAAGTGTCAACCAGTTGGGACACGTTCCACCATCTCCCTTCCTGACCCTCACAAGAGGAGAGAGGCCACCCAGGGCCAGGCGGGCAGACATTGACGATGCCCTGGGTCTCTGTCTTTCCCGCCTCCTCCCCCATGCCCCCTCCACGTGGATGGAGGCTGAAGCTGCGCCTCCCTGGTAATCCCCAAGCCCCAGTGGGTTCCTCCTCAGTGACACAGATAGGACCTGTGAACAGACAGGCCTGGAGCCAAGACAGTACTGGCTCAGAGCAGAGAAAAAGACCCATTTTCAGCCTCACCTTCCTGCCGTTTCACGGCTCTCTTCCCCTGAGCCTTGCTCGCTACCTAGCGCTTGGTCTTTCTCCCTGCGCTCCCTTCTCACCTCCATCACCACCATCATTTGCTTCGAGAAGGACCTCCGTCCTCTCAATTTCGCGGGGAAAGACGGTTCAGGCAGGCTAGAGGCTCTGTCTTTGCCTTTCGTGTGGCTGTTAGCCTGTGTCTGTGTGGCTCTCCCTCCCACACACAGACAAACCAAATAAACATCTGTGTGCACTTCAGAGAGAGAGAGAGTTTGATGGGAAACAAATAAATAAAAAGCACCATCTACCTGGACAATTAGACTATTTTTAATCTAGATTGAGAAAAAAACAACAACAACAAAGCGGAAAAACCCTCCTTAGGTCAGAAACATCTTAGGACCCCGAAAGAGGTTCAGAAAAGTTCATTTTTGACCATTTTAAACATTCTGTAAAACAGCGAGCCCACAGATTCCCTCAGCCACCTGTTCGAGGCTCTTCTGATACCAGACATCAACCTGCGGACACCAGCTACAGCCAAAGAGAAAAAATAGGAGTGTTTCTGTCAAAGACGTCACCAGGCTATGAATCTGCTGGCCTTTGACGCTCCCCGTAAAATGCGAAAGAGAAAGCGTCCCCACCAGCCACTGTCCCCACCAGCCACTGTCCCCACCAGCCACTGTTGATGGCCTTAACAATGGACCTGGGCCCCTTCGTGGGTACCCACTCAGGTATCAAAGAGACACCTTTAAGGAGAGAAAAGCTTGCGGCAGGATTTCTATTTTAGGTTTCATGCTAGTAAATATAACTCTGTTTACACAGGCTGGGGTCCGGGACCAGCCTGTGCTGCACAGGGCTGTTTGAAGTGCACCTTAAATGTGGTGTTTGAAGCTCTGAGCTGCGGTGCGTGTGGTCGTGTCGCTTTCTTTTTCTTCTCTGCGGAGGATTGTCAACTGTTTCTCAGTGGCTTGCATGACATCCCTGTGAACACGGCGACGACCGAGGGCTGAGGGGTCCAACCCCCTAGACTCGGGGGTGGCTGCGCTTGGCGCTGCGGGAGAGCAGCGACTCGGGCCTCCGCCCACTAGATGCTGGCGGATGTGCCCGCAGTCACGACAAACCCATCTCCAGCATCTCCAGATGTTCCTGAGGAGCAAAACTATCCTCGACGGAGGACCACGGCCCCCAGGACGTCCTTGCTACCTCCCTCAAGTTTTATTTTAAAAAGTATGGTTAAGTATGATTAAGCATGATTTTAAATTTTGTTCTAAGTGTTGGTTCATTAATAGGATGATTTTTTTCTTTAACCTGCAAAACAGCTCGCAAGGTTTTAGGTTCTAACATGTTGCTTCTTTTTTTAGTTACCTTTTTGTTGTCCCTTTATAACCGAGTTAGATTGTGGTCAGGGCCGGTGGACCCTAAGGTCCTTCTTTTTTTGGCACTTGTGGAAACTTACTTTGTGGCTTAGTGCCTTGTCAGTTACTGTAACTGTTTCTTACGTGTTTGAAAATGTACATTCTTCCGTTGTTGGGTACAGCATTGCCTACAGGTCTATTAGATCCATCCTGTGCACTGTGTCATTCAAATCTGATACATTCTTGCCAAGTTTTATACCATTTGCCCTATCAACTACCAGAAAGTCGCATTTTTAAATCTCTCTCCTGGAAACATTTGTCCATTCTTCCCTGAAGCTTGGTCAGCTTTTTGCCTTCCTACATGTTGAGAGTTGAGAATAGTTAAATACCAATTCGCATGGTTTCTACTCTCCTGATGAATTGTTCCTTTTATCACTATATAATGACCTTTTTTTTTTTTTTTTTTTTGCCTTAAAGACATTTACTCTGCCACAGCCTTATAGTTAGTTTGTTTTGCTTAGTATTTTCCTGGAATATCTCTTCTTATCATTTACTTTCAATCTGGGGAGAATCCTGTTTTAGGGATGTATTTTGAAAGTAGCCTAAGAAAGTTTTCTATTTTTTTCACACTGAACCTGACAATTGTCTTTTAACTAGTGAGTGAAATCCACTTCAATTCATTATGTTTCATAATATATTTAGATTTATTTCCACCATTCCTTTTTGTACTTTCTACTTCCTCTGCTTTTTAGTGCTTTTTTTCCTTTTTTTCCTGTCTTCTTTTGGATTGATCAAGATTTCCACATTTCTTTTTTCCCCTCTATTAATTTAGAAATTATATGTTCTGGGAGTTTCCATCGTGGTGCAGCGGAAATGAATTCGACTAGGAACCATGAGGTTGTGGGTTGGATCCATGGCCTCGCTCGGTGGGTTAAGGATCCAGCATTGCCGTGAGCTGTGGTGTAGATCACAGACACGGCTCGGATCCTGCGTTACTGTGGCTGTGGTGCAGGCTGGCAGCTGTAGCTCCAATTCGACCCCTAGCCTGGGAACCTCCATATGCCATGAGTGTGGCCCTAAAAAGAAGAAAAGAAAAATTGTATGTTCTGTTTCTACTCTTTCAGGACTTAACCTGAAATTTTTTCAAGCTACCTGGACCTAAGTTCTAAAGTTAATATTACTACCCTCTTCCTAAATAATATACAAATTTAGAACATTTTAATGCAAATTACACATTATCGCTATGTAGCATCTCAGATAGTTCCACTTTAGTTTTATACCCTAAATTTTATTATTTTCATTATTGTTGTTTTGGGGCAATTAATACATTTTGGGCTTTGCCAGGTCCTTATCAACACCTTTAATTACCATTTCTTCTTCCCCTCTGAATCTTTCCCTCTGAGTCCAGTTTCTTCTCTCCTAAAATACATACTCTAGAAATCTTTTCCATGACTGTCCTTGAATAATACATTCTTTTGGCCATTGTTTAAAAACGTCCTTATTTCCTCTTGTCTTTCAATGATAGTTGAAAATGGTAAAAAAGGAAGACTGAGTTTTTTTCTCTCAGCGCCATAAAAATATTTAATTGTCTTTTGGCTCCCACTGTTGCTGTTGATAAATCAACTATAAGTCCAATTATGAGTTCTTTGTGAGCAATCTGTATTTCTCTCTTGTTGCATCTAAGAGTTATTCTTTTTGGTTTTTAAAGTTTTTCTACAATGTTCTGGGTACATGTTTCATTTGCTCTTTCTTAGGACTTATTTCCTGCCGCTGAAGATTCATTTCTTTCCTTGGTTCTGGAAAATTCTCAGCCTTTTTCTCTTTGGTTGTTTTCTTTTGTCTTTCTATTGCAATTCTTCTGGAATTGCTATTCATCATATGTTTGCCCTCTTTCTATTCGTCACAGCTCTTAGTCAGGTTTTTACATTTTCTATCTCCTTATGGATTTCTGCTGCATTGGGAGCAGTTTTCTGCAATCTGCCTGTTCCTTTTTTTTTTTTCTTTAATGGCCACATTTGCAGCATATGGAAGTTTCCAGGCCAGGGGTCGAATGTGAGCTCCAGCTGCAGCTGCCAGCCTATGCCATAGGCATATCAATGTCAGATCTGAGCCTCATCTGTGACCTACACCACAGCTCATGGCCATGCTGGATTCTTAACCCACTGAGCAGGGCCAGGGATTGAACCCGCATCCTCACGGATATCATTTGGGTTTGTTATTGCCAAGCCATGATGGGAACTCCTTTTTTTTTTTTTAATGGCCACTCCATGGCATATGGACATTCCTTGGTCAGGGATCAAATCTAAGCAGCAGCTGTGACCTATAGCACAGCTGTGATAACTCTGGACCCTTTTAGCCCACTGTGCTGGGCCAGGGATTGAACCCATGCTTCAACAGTGACCTAAGCCATCACGGTTGGATTCTTAACCCACTGCACCACAGCAGAAACTCCTGCCTGTATTTTTTTGAATTAGTGTTTTTGTTTTTTTCAGATATATATCCAGGTCCATCTCTTCTTAATGCCCTACATTCTAGCCACGCAGACAACTCATGGACCTAAGCTCTGCCACATCCTTCTCTTCTTCCACAAAATTCTATTTTCTGGCAAGAGCAAAACCCAAATGTGGGCTCCCCTGTAAAACTCACCCCAACTTCCCAAAATATAATCAAGCCCCTTCATATGGAACATACCCTCTTTGGAACCCCTATCACATAGAACCAAGGGTCTTTATGTCTTTAGATTCAGATCTTTTATCAGGCCAGAGCAAGATTTTTTTTTTTCTTTTTAGGGCTGTACCTGAGGCATATGGAGCTTCCCAGGCTAGGGGTCCAATCAGAGCTACAGCTGCCAACTTACACCACAGCCATGTCAACGCCAGATCCTTAATCCATTGATCGAGGCCAGGGAGTGAACCCACAACCTCATGGTTCCTAGTCAGGTTCATTTCCACTGCGCCATGATGGGAACTCCCCCAGCAAGATTTTATCCATCACCCCCAACAGGTAGCACAACATCTGCACATGGCAGACACTCGTAGATGCTATAGCCATTGTCTTGAATTATGAGGCTCTTCAATTCTTGCCCAGAGAAACATAGCTTGAAATTATGCTACCTTTGTGTGTTAGAAGCAGTCTCATTGTTGAAATCTCCACATAACTGCCACTCGTCAGTGGCGCCAGGTTAGTCAATGTGTAGAGCAAAGAGGCTCAGTCTAGCCTCTGTCCATAATTTTCACTAGATCTAGAGCTGACTCATGACTAAATTCCACTTCTATAGCTGATCGAGTAGTCACTTACAATCTAGGACTAACAGTACAGCTGCAAGCCACAAAGACAATGCAAAAACACAACCACACCGTCTTGTTCGCTGTTGTAACCACATAGCATGGTGACTGGCATGGAGCAAATGCTTACTGAATACATGAGTAAACATGAATGGGTGAACAAGAGATGATATGATGAAAAAGAAAGAAAGAGAGAGAGTAAGGAAGGAAGAAACTGTAGCAAGTGGCCAGCAAAAGAAGTTAGAAGATTGTCTGACTCCCCACTGGACATACGGCTTGGATTGTATCTTATTTATCTTTGTATGTGCCTGGCATGTACTCAGGAACTGTAGACTATAAAAACGAATGGATTGATGAATGAGTGAAAAAAAACTTAATTACATGCCAACTTAAGGAATGAGAAAACTCCAGATCTAGAGTGAAGGAGAGAGGAAACCAAAAGGCCAACCTTTGGGATAAGACAGAAAATTAATTTTCATAAACCTTTTGGGTTTGTCTCATCCATGCATGCTAGCCTTACTTATCTGACCCCCATGTCCATCCATCCATCCATCCATCCATCCATCCATCCATGCATCTGTCTGCTCAAAAAACATTTTCCAAACATCTACTGCGCTTTACAGATTTCATTTTTGTTTAGAGAAAAACTCGCTAAGTTTCTGGCAGTAAAATGGTACCTCTGGCATGCTGGGAGCGGATATTTCTCAAAACTTTCATTCATTCATTCAGCACAAATATCCTTGACACATCCGTTCTGCCAGACACTGTGTGAGGCACCAGGGATTCATTCTTTATGTTACATATTTATTCATTCAACAAACAATGTTTCAGCACCTAGTAAGTGCCAAGCATAGAGGGTGTCTGCTTTCAAAGAGCTTAAGGATAATAAGGGTAAAGATCAGGCAAGAGACAAGTAAACACGTCAACTAGTTTAGAGAATGATAAGGCAAAACAGTAACGAAATCAGAATGTGCTAGAGAGTGATTATATCTTATTCATATTGGTATCTAATCTATACATATGGTATATAATTATTGCCATCTCTGCCCTCAGAGGCAGAGATTTCTAAGAAAGCTGAGCTCTCACCAGATGATCCAAGGACAGCCTACCTGTATTCTTTGCACAGACAAGCCCTAGGGGAGCACACAGAAGGTGTAACCTGGCCTGGGGACAGAGAAGTGAGGTCGTGGAGAGAAATGGAACCAGAAGGACCAGCCCCACGCAGAGGCCTCCCTGCCTGCCCCGTGTCACCAGAGCTCCTGGCCCTGAGGCCCAGGCGGACCTCCTGTGCTGTCTTCTGAGAACCCAATATCTGCCTTCCAGCCATTCAAACGAAACCCCCATCCCAGCCCTCTTGGTCGGGAACTTTGACTCCCCAGTGACCTGGTTTTGAACTAGTGACCTGGAGGTGAATGATCCGTATCTCGTTACTAATTCCCCACTGCCCCTGCTTCCACCTGCCGGCCACTAGCAGGAGGGCTCAGTCAGCACGGGGACAGAAGTCCAGCCAGGGGCCCTGCCCATCAGCCGCCACGTCCACCCGGCTCTGGCCCCCGCCATCTGGCCTCCTGCCTGTGCCCCCATGCTTGAGCCTGGCCTGACTGAACAGGTTTTGGAAGAGGCCAAGGTCACCGTGGGCCGACCTCCACAGATGGGTTCAGCCCGACCCCACAGCTGTGGTCCAGCCTGACCACGGATGCTCAGGGCCAGCACATTCCTCCCTCAGGGCGGACTTACGCCAGATGAGGCTGGGCCTCCACCTCAAAGCTCTGCAGAACCAGAGACCATGGCCTGGCTCCCCCTCTCCTCCAGCCGGTTTCCTTCTGGACCCCCCTCTTCCCACTTTCCAGGCCCTCAAGACCCCATTGTCCTTTGTCTGAGGCTGGTGTTCAAGGGAGAGGCCTTTCACCCAGGGACCTGGGCAAACACTGGTGAGAAACATCACTGGACAGCGTTCTGGGGACTCAGCAAGCACCGTTCCCCTCAGGTCAGTGGGCCAAGGAGGAGCCCGGCCCTTCTGGACCACAGGCTGGGTGGTGTCCTCTGAGGGGCCAGGCTGGAGCTGTTAGAGGCTCAGTGGGGCAGTGGTCCGGGCCCCGGAGGCACTTAATCCTTCAGCGGGCACGGTTGCTCTGTGCTTCGCACTGTGGCTGTACCGGTGGGCCTAAAACACAATCTCTTTTGTAGAGGCTTATGACCCAGGGAAACGGAGGAGCTTCATCTTCTAAAAATGTTGGCCTGAGTTTCTGTTGTGGCTCAGGAGGTGAAGAACCCAACATAGTCTCCGGTGAGGATGTGGGTTCGATCCCTGGCTTCGCTCAGTGGGTGAAGAATCCAGAGTTGCTGCCTAGGTCCCAGGTGCGGCTCACATCTGGTGTTGTTATGGCTGTGGTGTAGGCTGGTAGCTGCAGCTCCAATTGGACCCCTAGCCTGGGAACTTCCATATGCTGCAGGTGCAGCCTTAAGAAAGAGAAAAATAAATTTAAAAAAATACATGAGTATTGGAATACATTTCTGTGAGTGGATGTCACCTGATTCTGACACGTTCCCCTTGTACATCCCTTTCCTCCACTAGACCATGAACTCCTCAAAGGTGAGGGTCCTTTCTCATTCTTCCTTGAATTTCTTATGGGTGACCAAGAGAAGAAATGGTGACAATGACAGGTACGTATCTATCCCAGAGGGAATCCAACTTTCCTTCCAGGTCTCTCTGGATTTATCTTAGAGTTTATTTCGGCTCTGGTCATATACAATGGTTCAGACACTAGAAATAATCTCGCCTGAAATAATTAAAATCACCATTTGCTGCAAAGATAAGTCAGGGTGTGGTGGTTTGGTTTACAATCAATTAATAAAATGGTGAGACAAATATTGTAAGTTATCCCTTATATGTGGAATCTCAAAAATAAAACAGGAGTTCCCCATCGTGGTGCAGCGGAAACGAGACTAGGAACCATGAGGGTGTGGGTTTTTTTGATCCTTGGCCGTCTTTAGTAGGTTAAGGAGGCGGCCGTTGCCGTGAGCTGTGCTGTAGGTCGCAGGCGTAGCTTGGATCTGGCGTTGCTGTGGCTGTGGTATAGGCCAGTGGCTACGACTCTGATTCAACCCCTAGCCTGGGAACCTCCATCCACATGCCACGAGTGTGGCCCTAAAAAAATAAATAAATAAAAAGACAAAAAATAAATAAATAATACAAACTAGATAATAAAATAATAATAATAATAAATTAAATAATAATAACATTAAAAGTGAATATAACGGAAAAGAAGCAGATTGATAGATGCAGAGAACAAACTAGTGGTTACCAGTGGGGAGCAGTGGGGCGGAGGGGCAATAGGGAGAGAGGGAGGGGTGCAAATTACTGGGTATAAAATAAGCTACAAGGATATACTGTACAACATGGGGAAGATGGCCCATATTTTCTAATAACTCTAAATGAGTAACGCTTTAAACACCCCTGAGTCCTGTATTGTACACTCGTAACTTATGTAATATTGCACAGCAACTATGCTTCAATTTAAACCTTTAAAGTAGCAGGGCAAAAAAAAAAAAAAAAGAAAGAAAGAAAATAACATGATGAGCTTCAAAACCATGAAAGGACATTTTACTTTTAATCACATGGCCAACACTGGAGCAAGATCTTCAGGGAACAGCTTCCCTAAACGGTGTTCCCCTGTCGCTTTCCCAGCCTCCACTCCCAGCCTTCGCTCGCCTTAGGGAGCTGGCACTGGGACTTCCTGAAGGCAGAAGTCTTATCAATTCCTCGAGAGACAGCAGAACCACAGTGGGGACGGAAGACCTGCTGGGCTTCATCTGGCATCGCCCTCTCAACCTGGGACTTCCAGGCTCCAACGAAGGCTTTTTTTTCCTCTCTTCTCATCCTTTATCAGCCCTTCGGTCTCCTGAATTCCAAAATTCAGCCAAAGAGACTAATGTCCCCAGTTTACCTTCTTGCTCAGCATGAAGTGAGTTTATACCCCTTCTCTTTCTCTGTGACCTTGAGCAAGTCCTTGTGACTTCCCCCTTTGGTCTCACCTTCTTCATCTTTAAGTGGAAGGAGAAATCATAATAAAAAAAATTTTTGAAATAAATTAAAATTTTTAAGAAAAGGAAGGAGAGCCATGGCTGATTTAAGAGTTTCCCTCCAGCTTGGAGTGTGCTCCTCTGGTCACTACAGTAGTCCTGGGCCCTTGCACAGTCCCCGGCACCCAGGGCTGCTTCATAAACTTGTGAATTTGGAGTTCCAGTTGTGGCTTAACGGGTTAAGAACCCGACCAGTATCCATGAGGATGAGGGTTCGATCCCTGGCCTCGCTCAGTGGGTTAAGAATCCGGTGTGGCCATGAACTGCGGCATAGGTCACAGATGTGGCTCAAATCCCTCATGGCTGCGGCTGTGCTGTAGGCCGGCAGCTGTAGCTTCAATTTGACCCCTAGCTTGGGAACTTCCATATGCCACCAGTGTGGCCCTTAAAAGAAAAAAGACAAAAAAAAAAAAAAAGCAAGCATGTGAATCCAAAAATGTCATGAACCCATTGACCCCATCCTACTAGAGAAGGACCAGGGGCTTAGCCTTACGTTCTGTCACCAGCTTGCTGGGTGAACTTGGTCAGTGGCTTCCCCACCCTGAGGTCAGAGAGGAAGTGAGGCGTTGTCCCGGTCACACAGCCAAGGAGAGCAAAGCGAGGGCTAGAACACAGCCTTCTGATTCTCTGCTCCCGAGATGCTCTCGACTACGATGCTGCTGAGATGCACTGCTTCTGACTCCCTTCTACTAAGATTTCTCTTAGCGATCAGGTCTTTGCTAAATGGGGAGGGGGCTCCAAGGATCCATTGGCATCACGTTTCTATCTGTCCCTGGATTTAGGGCCAGAACCACAAGCTTGAGAAACAACACATGGCTTCAAGAAAGGAGGGCCTCTCAGGGGCCCCGCACTGACCATTTCTCTACCTGCCAAGTGGAGATAAGCAACCACCAAGGGGGCTGAGTGACGAAGGCTGATCCTGCAGCCCTGCTGAGCTGGCAGTTTCCTCTGAGAAGCAGCTCATCTCTGGGCTGGTGGCAAGGCTGTCTGCTTCCACACCCTTCTCATGTGGGAGCCAGAATCTAGAAAGGGCGCTTTGGCTGAAACCTTTGGTCAGGGTGGAGATGGGCTGGTGGCTGCCGAGCTGGAATGGGCATGTTGCTCCTGTGAGCTCGTCGCTACCCGCAGCAGCCCCTGCCCTGAAGAAGGATGGTGGTCACCTTCTGACCTGGCACAGTGACTCAAGGGCGGCCCCGGCCCCCAGGACACCAATTCCCAGGACACAGTCTCGCTGGCAGAGGGACCTCAGAGTTTGCTGTGAAAGACACGTGCTTTGGCACCTGGCTCCGCATCCCGGTTGTGCCGATTCCTGGCTGTGCGATTTTGATTCTCTCTGGGCTCTGGTTTGCTCATCTGTACAGTGGGCACAATATCAGCTTCCTCGTGAGACTGGTGTGAGGATTAAGTATAGAGTATTTCTAAAACACCTCATAGGGTGTCCCAAATATAATAAATGTTAAATAAATGCTCAGTAAATAATTCCCTGGTGCCATCCAGCACCCTGGTGTCCTGAGAGCTTTCCCAAGTGTTAAGAGCCCCTTGGGTGGGAAAGGAGGTGGGGAGGAGAAGAAGAGTGAGCTGGGTTAGTGGCCCCCCTTTAGCTAAAGCAAATGCCCTGTTAGCTGTTGTCTGTTCCACGTCTCGGAAAAGTCCATGACTGGACTCTAATCCATTCTCTTCGGATGGCAGATGAGGAAGTGGGGGCTCGGGAACCTTAGGGGTGGCACTTGGCTGGCCCAAGATGATGCTGGGAGTCAATACCCTGCGGTGGTAAGAGCACAAGTTCCACCACAATGCTGCCTTTTCAGGTGTCCGTCCATCACTGGCTGGCTTTGCAATCTCAAGCTACTTCCTTAATTTCCTCTTCTTTAACGTGTCTGCTGCTAAGGGTTTTTGTGAAAAGAGAATACAGTTCTGAATTTAAAAGGCACAGAATGGGATCTGACCTAGTGTTAAGGTTTAGTGATTATTTTCAGAACACTTGACCCCATTTCTCAGTCTAATAAAATTTAACCGTGAGTAGGATATTGACTTTAATATGTGCCCATCTGGACTTCTCCTGTGGCACAGCAGCGGGTTCATGATCTGGCATTGTTACTGCAGCAGCTTGGGTCCCTGCTGTGGCGTGGGTTCCATCCCAGGCTCAGGAACTTCTGCATGCCTCGGCTGTGACCAAAAATAATAGTAATAGCAACAACAATAATAATAAGTGCTCATCCTTCACTGCAACCAGGGTGCTCCATGAAGCGGAAAAATCCTCAGCAGGCTATGACCAACAGGAGACATGTGTCATGTCTCCCCAAGCCCCCAAAAGTCTCCCCCTCCCACCCCCCGCCGCCTCAGGCCAGGCATCCTTGCTCAGGGAGTGAGTAGTAGACAGATTTAGTTGAATGAAGGGGGGAAGCCCATGGAGGGCAAAAAGGTTTGACTGGATTCTAAGCAACTTCTTCTTCAAATATCCCTGGGGAGAGACTTGTGGAGCCGGCGGATGTGCAATGGTTTGGGTGCCATTTTGACCACTAGAGGTCAGTGGAAGGTTGGCTATCCTTAGAGGGTGGGCTCCTGAGAGAGGTGATGTCCACTGCAAAAAACAAGCTGTGGTACCACCACCCACCTGGATTCGGTCTGTTTGCCAGGAATTCAAATCATCCACATTTGTTCTCTGGTTTCTTCTGTGACCAGGCAGCATTGGCAAGGGACGGCTCTGGGCCAAGGATGGAGACATCCTTTTCTTCTTTAAAGCCAGCTGGCCCAATTGTTCAAGACTGTCAGTGCCCCCATTTTCTAATCAATGTGGTCCCAACTCTTCCATCCTACCATCCCCAACATCACAGCAGCCAATTCTCTCTGCCCACCTCCACGCACTCTCTGCCTTCGCTCTCCCCATTCCTAACCCATCTGCAAGACTCTCACCCATTCCCCAACAACCTGCCAGGAACCCCATTTTCGGATGGGTTTTCTCCATACCAGGTTTTCTACGACACCTTGTCTGTCTCCTTTGTGTATAACAGTTGTTCTGTGGTTGTCCTTGCTCATCCACTAGCCCTGAACTCCTTGAGGTCTTGGACTGAATTTAGTTCTTCTTCTCCTCCCCCCATCTCCTCTTCCCCTCAGGATAAGTAATACCTTAAACCTCCTTCATCTCTGATTTAGATGATATTTATTTATCTATTTCAGCTGCACCCAAGGCATGCAGAGGTTCCTGGGCCAGGAAGTGAACCCGAGCCACAGCAGTGGCAACATCAGATCCCTAACCCACTGAGCCACCAGGGAACTCCTTGATGGCACATTTTATTACTTTCATGGATCCTCATAACAAACCCTGGGAAGTGGTTGGCATCATCATCCCATCTTACAGATAAGAACATTGAGGCTCAGGAAGGTTAAGTAACTGGCCCAAGGTCATTCCATTTATAAAAGAAAGAACTGGGTCCCCAACCCAAAGCACCCAACTCTAGAGATCATACACTCATCACCACGCAGGACTGTCTCTTAGGCGTGTGCGTGTGTCTGTGTGTGTGTGTGTGTGTGTGTGTGTGTTTACAGGGCACATGAGTGAAAGGCCTGTGATGGCAGGACAGGGCCGTCCTTTATTTCTGTCCTTTCAAACTCTTCAAGTGAAAGTCCCACACCTCAAGGGTGAATGGCAATATTTTACTAATAAAATAACATATTTTTTTAATGCTTGTGTTTATCAATTACTATTTTTAAAAAATTCTTCCCCAAATGAGGATTGGGGATGGGGTCTGACACAGAGGCAGTGGGGGGGGGGCATTGCACTACCATTCATTCACTCATTCAGTCATTCACTCATTCAGTCATTCATTCACTCATTCAGTCATACACTCATTCATTCATTCATTCATTCATTCATCTGGGAAATGTTTGGTGCCTCTCTTTCCTGATCTGTTTGGGGCAGGTAGACAGGCCTCTCTGGACATCAGGCCCCTACTGTGCACTGGTCCTCTGTGCTCCGGCCCCTGCTCTGGGGTTGTCTTCCTAGCTGGTGGTCCTCAGGCCTCCTGGGCCAGGACTCCTCTGCCTGTGTAGAGAGTCTCGGTGGTGAATGGACCCCTCTGCTGTGTAGACAGTCTCAGTGGCGGATGGAGCCTTTGCCCTGGCATTCAGCGGCGACAAGAAAGGAATGTGCTTTCATTCTTCCCAGGCTCTCCAGGGGTGTGGTGGGTGCTGCTGTCACCAGGAGGCTTCTGTAAATAAAGCCGGCTTAATCTCCTTAGCTGGATGGTGGTGTCAGCCGGCTCGGAGCCGGCAGGAAAGCAGCATCATGCCTCAGATTCCCCAAATTGTTGGGGGTGGTAGGCGAGCCTCCAGATCCCACAGGAACAGAGGGGCCTGCAGGGGCCTGCCTCGGGAGAGGAACTGGGTTCAGGCCTTCCTCTGGGTCTGCAGCTCAGGGCATGCTCTGTGAGGCCTCATTGCCAGCCCAGAGGGACTGAGCAGATTCCCTGCACGCCAGGCAGCTGGGCAACTTCCAGGGGCGCCCACACTTCTTCCTCCCACCAAAGAGCTCCCCAGGGCTTACAGGAGAAACCCCAACTCCCCAGCCCGGGCTGTACCCAGAGCTGTGCAGCTGTGGGTCTCTGGGGCTTATGCAATTTACAAGGCCCTCTTTTAAAAAAGAATTCCAACTGGAGTTCCCGTTGCAGCTCAGAGGCTTATAAACCCAACTAGTATCCATCAGGATGTGGGTTCAATCCCCAGCCCTGTTCAGTGAGTTAAGGATCTGGCATTGCCACAAGCTGTGGTGTAGGTCACAGACAGGGCTTGGATCTGGCATTGCTGTGGCTGTGGCGGAGGCTGGCAACTGCAGCTCTGGTTTGACCCCTAGCCTGGGAACAAAAAAGAAAAAAGAAAAAAAATTTTAATAAAATAAAAAATATAAATAAATAAAATATAAATAAAATAAAATTTAAAGTAAATAAAATAAATTTAAAATATTTTTTAAATAAATAAAATATAAATTAAAATTAAAAAGCAAAAAAATAATAATTAAAAAAAGGAAGAAAAGAAAAGAAAGAACACCAACCAAATGGCCGGAGACATCCCCAGGTCTTGGGAGGGGCCCATGGGGGCCTGGAGCTCAGCTTCATCAGCATTGTGAAAAGACCCCACTGGCAACCCTGGCCTTTTCAGTCACTCTCTTGACTCCTATGTGGATCCTTCCAACCAGCTAACGTTTTTGATCAGGGGCATATTCCCTGCCCTGTTTGGCATTGTCGCTCAAGCTTCTCTGAGATATAACTCCAAGTAAAATGACCCTTGGCTCCTTGAGACCCTACAGCACCAACAATGAATATGACAAGGACTCTTTTGCTGCATGTCTCCTATGTGTCAGCTTTGAGCTGCTCGCTTTCATCCCGCAAGGTAGCAAAAGAGGAAAGACCCCTCTGGTCACATAGGCACTCCCTCTCAGAGAGGCTGAGTCGCTAGCCGTTGGTCCCATGGCTAGTAAGCAGCCAAAAAAGCTGTGATTTTAAAATCACATCTTTCTTGGAGTTCC
Organism: Phacochoerus africanus; assembly: GCF_016906955.1. Lineage (NCBI taxonomy): Eukaryota > Metazoa > Chordata > Mammalia > Artiodactyla > Suidae > Phacochoerus > Phacochoerus africanus. The sequence continues at coordinate 70,140,567 of NC_062550.1, read as the reverse complement.
CATCGTGGCTCAGTGGTTAACGAATCCGACTAGGAACCATGAGGTTGCAGGTTCGATCCCTGGCCTTGCTCAGTGAGTTAAGAATCCTGCATCACCAAGAGCTGTGGTGTGGGTTGTAGACACGGCTCGGATCCCGTGTTGCTGTGGCTCTGGTGTAGGCTGGCGGCCACAGCTCCTATTAGACCCCTAGCCTGGGAACCTCCATATGTCATGGGTGAGGCCTTAGAAAAGACAAAAAAAAAGAAAGAAAGAAAGAAAAAAAAAATCACATCCTTCTGGAGTTCCCATTGTGGCTCAGTAGGTTAAGGACCCCACATTGTCTCAGTGAGGATACCGGTTTGATCCCTGACCTCATGCAGTGGGTTAAGGATACGGTGTTGCCACAAGCTGCAGTGTAGGTCAAAGATGTGGCTCCAATCCTGCATTGCTGTGGCTGTGGTGTAGGCCAGCAACTGCAGCTCTGATTTGACCCCTAGCCTGGGAACTTCCATATGCTACAAGTGGGTCTCTAAAAATTTAAAAAAAAAAAAAAAGAAAGAAAATCAAAATCACATATTTCTGGCTTCAAAGTCTAGGCTCTTTTATCTACATACATCAAACTGCATTTAATCTTTCCTGTGTTCTCTGCAATGTCCCCCATAAAGCCCAGGACCAGACACACAGCAGTATTTTCCAAATCGCTTTTACCTGGATGGGAATGTCCCCTAGAGGGAAATGGGGCCAAAAACTCAAGTCTTAGTGTCACCACCATACTAGCCTCCTAAATGCTTACTATATGATGCTTATCAAGTAACTATGGTATCAGGCGTCTCATTTCTGCTTTTCATATGCAGACTCCGCCTGTGTGTACCCCTCAGCTCTATCACAGTAATGCTGTGGGCAAATCCCCTGGAACTTAAGAGCATACAGCTCTAGGCATCTGCTTCTTGCTCCAGCATCTGTTGCTTAGCTGGGTTTGGCTTGGTTTCTGGTCCATACTGTGTGACTCTCTTCCTCCTTGGGCCAGTGGTTTTCCAGGGTAAATGCATCTCAGGGCAATGACAGGCACACCAGAAGGCCAGACCAGCCGTCAAGGCACACTCAAGCCTTTGCTCATGTGATGTCTTCCAACATGTTGGCCAAAGAAAGTCATATGACCAAGGCCAACATCCAGGGCAGGGAAGTCCACCCTGCCCACCATGAGGTCACTCAAAGGCAGAGGCCCCTGAGATCACTGTGGGGATACCGGTGACCAATTACCACCATGTAAAGTCGAAGAGAAAGTTGCCCCCAACTAAATTTCGAGCTCTCAAAATAGGCTTCCGGTCCATTCAAAGGGTTCAGGAGAATTCTTCTCAAATTCAAATAGCTCAACTTTAACTTCAAATGCAAATAGATCTATGCTATGTAACATTTTTCAGAGAAGAGCAGGAAGAAGATGGCAGGCACGGTAGTTCTGGTTGTGGCTCAGTGGTGACGGATCTGACTAGTATCCATGAGGACTCCAGTTTGATCCCTGGCCTCCCTCAGTGGGTTAGGGATCCAGCATTGCCATGAGCTGTGGTGTAGGTCACAGATGCAGCTCGGAGCCAGCATTACGGTGGCTGTGGCATAGGCTGGCAGCTGCAGCTCCAATTCGACCCCTAGCCTGGGAACTTTCATATGCCTCAGGATTGGCCATAAGAAGACAAAAGACAAAAAAAAAAAGAAGAAGAAGAAGAAGACGGCAAACACTGAAAATTGAAACTTCTGGGTGACCCAGCTTCCAAGGGAGAACAGACCATGGAAGCTGAAACTACTTTTTAATAGGACTACAAAGACACATGGTTGGGGGGGGTAACTCAAGCTCATTTCCAAGTTTCCTGGTCTCATCTTGTGTAGACAAAACTGTGGTTAGAGGGGACCCCCCCCTCACCTTTCCACCTATACAAGATTGTTAAGGAAGTTTTCAAGTCATTTGATATCAAGAAGTGAGGCAATTTGCATTCTCTCCCTGCTCAGGGCTGTGATGAAATGTTTGGGGTCCTATCTGTATTTGAACTAGCATTCTGCTAAACTGGACTAACTCTAGCCTTCAGGTGGGGGTGGGGGAGTGGGGAGCAGGTAAACAGAGGAAAAAGCAACTGGAATTCAGGTAAACAGAGGAAAGCAACTGGAATTCACTGACAATAAAACAGAAGAACAAAAGATAAAATAGCCCTCTGGAATTCTGGAAGAAGAACCCCATACTTAAGTTGTCAGGGGAATGCCTTCTCCTTTAAAGCTCTTTTGTCACTGTCCCTGGAAATCAAGGCCAATGATTACCTTTTAAAACATCTTTTGAGAAATACATGTAGTCATTATGCATGTTTTAAAAGTCCAGAAATGAAGTAAGCTGTCATACATGGGGGCATAAGCAGCAGGATCCTGCTGTAGGGCATAGAGAATTGTATTCAATGTCCCAGGTTCAACTATAATGGAAAAGAATTTTTTTAAAAAAAGACTCTGTGTGTGTGTATATATATATATATATATAAACATGCATATATAATTGAATCACTTTGATGGACAGTAGAAATTAACACAACATTGTAAATCAATAATACTTCAATTAAAAAATTAAAATTTAAAAAAATCTTTAAATTAAAAAAATATAAAAGTCCAGATATGGATGCACCAAAAATAGGGGACTATTTCTATGTAGTAGAGTCATGACGTCATTTTAATTTTTCCTTTATTTTACCTTAATTTTTTGTTTCTCTTCTCTTGGCCATGTATTAATTATATAATAAAAACAAGTTAAAATAAGAAAAGGAACCAAGAAAAGTCTTCTTTTGGAAATGGCAGGTCCTGGAGAAAATGTGTTTATAGTGTGTCCCAAAGTGTGTTCTGCAGACACTGGTCCTCTACGCGTTAGTTGTTCTATGGTAGTCATGGAGTTCCCATTGTGGTGCAGCGGAAACAAATCTGACTAGGAACCATGAGGTTGCAGGTTTGATCCCTGGCCTCGCTCAGTGGGTTGGGGATCCAGCATTGCCGTGGGCTGTGGTGTAGGTCACAGACATGGCTTGGATCTGGCGTTGCTATGGCTCTGGCGTAGGCCAGCAGCTACAGCTCTGATTAGACCCCTAGCCTGGGAACCTCCATATACCACAGGTGCGGCTCTCAAAAGACAAAAAAAAAGTTCTATGGTAGTCATGATGGGTTCCATGATAAATAAACTTGGGAAGGCCTCTCTTAGAACAAAAAAATAAAAAAATAAAAGGAAAGAAAGAAAAAGAAACTGCAAGAGCGAATAGCCAAGAAGAGGGCAGAGTAAAACATCATTCCCAGGCTTACTGGACCAAAGATCCCTTTTCTCGAGAAGCAACCATCCAGAGTCTCCGGGATGCCCAAGACATCTGTGTTGCCCTCTCCTGGGATTGGTAGCCCCTCCCCCTCCCCAACCTCATCTCCCTCAGGCACACCCTCTTCTCTGCCCTCCCAAAGCTTCAGTGTCAGAACCAAGCAGGTGGCAGCGAGATGGACACGTGAGAACTCTTCCGTTGGGGTGAGATGCTGTGTGCTCCAGAAGCAACCTGGGCAGTCCATTTACACAATCCACATCATTTATCTGTTCAATCCATTATTCATTCAAAAACATGGGACTTCCGAGAGCTGAAACGCACTGGACACTCAGGATATGGAGGTAAGAAAGGCAAACCCTCTTTTTACTTTCTTGGAGCTTAAATTCTATCCAAGAGCATTAGTAAGCCATGAAAAAATCGTTAAGTCATGTGTTAATCATTATATACACGGACTTTTTTTTTTTTTTGCCTTTAGGGCCGTACTCCATGGCATATGGAGGTTGCCAGGCTTGGGATCCAATTGGAGCTGTAGCCTCCAGCCTACACTACAGCCACAGCAATGCCAGATATGAGCCGTGTCTTCAACCTACACCACAGCTCACGACAACACCAGATGCTTAACCCACTGAGTGAGGCCAGGGATCAAACCCACATCTTCATGGATGCTAGTTGAGTTCATTACCACTGAGCCACAACGGGAACTCCCTCATTCTTTTACTCATTTATTTAATAATTAAAAGGTGGAGAAGGTTTCTCCTTCCATAGGGCTTAAAGTCTAACAAGAGTCCACAAGAAAGGAGCCCATTAAAAAGTGAAGATAATTTCAGAAAGGAATAACTATTATAAAACAAATACAAAGTTCCATGAAGAGAGTATCTGTGGGCAATTTTAGGTTTTGTATCAGGAGATGGTATTTAGGTGGACACCTGAATAGCAAGAAGGAAACAGCCACACAAACATCTGGGGGAAGGGACCTTCTGGGCAAAGGGAACAGCATGTACGGAGGCCCTGAGGCAGGAATGAGGTTGATGTGTCCGAGTAACAGAAAAGAAGATGTTATGTCAGAAACAGAGGGAAAGAGGAGAGCATGAGGTGGGCTAAAGTTGGGGTGGCAGGACCAAGCCACACGGGGTCTCATGGGCTGGGAGAGGAGTGGGGGGTGGGTCAAAGTGCCATGGCAAACTATTGGTTGCTTTCTTGGCCAGAAGCTCCTGGAATGTCGATGCTCTTGACCCTGGACTCTGCTGCATCTACTTTGAACCTGTCTTGTAACCCGTCAGGAAGAACCCTGGGCCTTTCCCATGATCATCATTTGCCCATGATGGGTCATAACTCCTATCAACTAGAAAAGTGACATTATAAATTAATAACAGTGCCAAGTTTGAAGTGCCATCCTTCAGTCATATCCACAGTGGCTTGTTGGGTTTTTGTTTTGATTTTTAAGAATTACAGTAAAGGGGCAATGCTTTACGCAAATAAGTGAATCACTAATAGTAGAACTTCAGGCAGCTCTAGGGAAAAACCTTGGGGATTCCTGCAAATCTCCACTCTAGGGTCATAGGCAGGGACAAGCCAAGGACAAAAAAATGCAGTAAGAGTGGGCGGGAGGAGTTCCTGTCGTGGCTCCGTGGTTAACGAATCTGACTAGGAACCATGAGGTTTTGGGTTCGATCCCTGGCCTCGCTCAGTGGGTTAAAGATCCGATGTTGCCATGAGCTGTGGTATAGGTCGCAGGTGCGGCTTGGATCTGGCGTTGCTGTGGCTCTGGCATAGGCAGGGGGCTACAGCTCCAATTCGACCCCTAGCCTGGGAATCTCCATATGCCGCAGGAGCGGCCCAAGAAATGGCAAAAAAAAAAAAAATAGTGGGAGGGAAACACAGAAAGGAATGCCAGTTATTTCAGTAAAAAAGCAAAGACACTTGCAACCCATCTCCCAAAGAGAGAAGCACATGGTGACACCTCTAGGGAAGTCCCTTCCGTCACCAGCTGAGCACTTTGAACAGTGGGCCCGAAGAACAGAGGGGAAGGCATATTGCATAAGCTGCCTTTCGGGGTTCACTCTTCAGAGCTGATGCTGTGAGGGAACACGGGTGTGGGGAAAATGCTCACGCTTATGCTGGGAAAGTTCCCACCCAAACCCCAAACCACATTTTTCTCACTCTGCCAAGAACCAAACTCCAGGCACTGTAGACACACTGAAGAGAGGTGTCCACTAGGAAACCCCAAACCAAAAAGCAGCCAGAGAGCAGCTTTGCACCCCAGTAGCCTGACTAGCTATAGAACCTTCAGACTCACCTGTCACTTCCTGCAGATGAGGATGCGGTTTTGTTTCTGGTCAACAAGTCTCCCCCCTGGGAGAAGGCTTCAGAGGTTACAGTCTGTTGCTCTCACAGGACAGGTAGAATTCTCCCTAATCTTGAAAATCTCCAGGATCCCAGGGGTCTCCAGATTCTCTATCTTCAGAGACCTTCAGGGACGAGCCCACTACCTTCTCTGAGCTGAAAACCTCTGAGATTCACACAATTTCCAGACAGTACTTGTGCAGCTGGAGGGCAGAAGTTTCCAGTATTCAGGGGAGCACTCCATCCTTTAATCTGTGTGCCATGCTAGCAGGGGCAGAATTCAGAAAGAAGCATCCTGGAGCTCCAGTCATGGCACAGCAGCAACAAATCTGACTAGGAACCATGAGGTTGTGGGTTCGATCCCTGGCCTCGATCAATGGGTTAAGGATCTGGCATTGCTGTGGCTGTGGGGTAGGCCAGAGGCTACAGCTCCGATTAGACCCTTAGCCTGGGAACCTCCATATGCCACGGGTGTGGCCCTAATAAGACAAAAAAGAGAAAAAAAAACAGAAAGGAAGAAAGGAAGAAAGGAAGGAAGAAAGGAAGGAAGGAAGGAAGGAAGGAAGAAAGGAAGGAAGGAAGGAAGGAAGGAAGGAAGGAAGGAAGGAAGGAAGGAAGGAAGAATCCTGCTCTGCTTTACTCAATGAAGAAAAGCTCGATCTCCTGGAAGTTCCCCTGGCTGTAATGCCCCCAGGTGCTCCTTGGCAGAGAGCCCAGCAGAGAAGGCTGCCACTGCCCTTCCAGATCTCTGGCTAATCATCACAGCCTGCAACCTGCCATACAGAGAGCTGAGCAAGAGAAATCCTGAGCCAAGGACCAACACAATCAAAAGTGACCAAAACTGGAGTTCCCACTGTGGCTCAGCAGGTTAAGAGCCAAACTAGTATCCATGAGGATGAGGGTCCGATCCCTGGCCTTGTTCAGTGGGTTAAGGATCCAGCATTGCCATGAGCTGTGGTGTAGGCCAGCAGCTGCCGCTCCAATTTGACCCCTAGCCTGGGAACCTCTATATGCCAAGGGTGTGGTCTTAAAAGAGGAAAAAAAAAAAAAAAGAGTGACCAAAACTATTCCAGAAAGCAAGGACGGTGTACAGGCAAGCAGGACTGTCCCCCGCTGTTTGGGGGTAGTTCCTGTCTGAGCTTGAGGCAGGATGGGCTTTCTGAAAGTGCCCCTTCCTCCTTTCCAAGTTCAATTCATTCATTTCTATCTAGCAAACCTCTCCTGAATGTCCAAAATGTTCCAAGATGCCTCTGCGGGTTAAAGGATCTGATGCTGCTGAAGCTCTGACCATCTCAGATTCAATCCCCGGCAGGAGAAGCTTCATATGCTATGGGGTGTGGCCATACAAAAAAAGAAGAGAAAAAATATACAAAGCATTTTAAAGATTGTCCATTATTGCTGGTGGAAAATGACACGCTCTCGCATTTCTCTAAAGCTGATGTGCTTGTAAACTGTCATTTAGTGATTAGTGATGCTGGCTAATGTGTCCTATGCTCTTCTAATGAAGTTGGTTTGCTTGTTTGTTTTAAAACAATCTTTGGCTACTGATGCACAGTGCTGGGAACTCTATCTAGTCACTTATGATGGAGCTCAATAATGTGAGAAAAAAGAATGTATACGTGTGTGTGACTGGGTCACCATGCTGTACAGTAGAAAACTGACAGAACACTGTAAACCAGCTATAATGGAAAAAATAAAAATCATTATAAGATTAAAAAAATATAAACAAATTAAATAATCTTTGCCTAGAGAAAAGGGAATCCTTGCACAGTTTGGGAAGGATTCTAAATTGGTCTAGCTTCTGTGGAAAACGGTATGGAAGTTCCTCAAAAAATTAAAACTGCCATTCATTGGATCCAGCAATTTCATTTCCAGGTATTTATCCAAGGAAAATGAAAACACTAATTTGAAAAGGTAAGTGCACATGGACATTTATTGCAGCATCATTTACGGTAGCCAAGGTATGGAAGCAGCTTAAGTGTCCATTGATAGATGAGTGGATAAAGAAGATGTGGCATAGATATGTATAATGAAATACTACTCGGCCATAAAAAATGAACTCTTACCATTCAGCTAAGTGAACTGAGAAAGACAACTACTGTACAATCTCACATGTGAAATCTAAAAAACAAAATAAACAGACAAAACAAAATGAAAACAGACTCATGGATACAGAGAACCTTCAGGTGATTGCAAAAAAATGAAGAAGAGTAAGAGGTATAGACCCCCTAGAAAATAAATGAGCCACAGGGACGTAATGTCCAGTATAAAGAAAATGGCCAATAATATTGTAATAGTTTTGTATGGGGACAGGTGGTTACTAGACTTATTGTGGTGATTACTTCATAATGTATGCAAATGTCAGATCACTATAGTACACCTGGAATTAGCATAATATGGTACATCAACCATACTTCAATTAAAAAAAGAATGTGGACATACTGTGATTACAGTTATGAAAATAAAACATGCATTTGAATAAAAACATAAAAAATGAATCTTTGGCAATAAGTTCAAGGGACCTTAGGTTCTACAATGAAACTGAAATCTCTCTAGAGAAAAACCATTACAAAGACATGATATCGCTTCATTCTCTGCAGAGAATGGCCAGCTGGGCACTAAGCATAGGCAGGATATGGTTTTTCTGTTGAACAATAAAAGAAGTTTCTTGTGACAGCAAACTGAAGAGCAGAGGGTGAAAAGAGGTAAAGGCACATCAACTCTGATAAACAACCACGACAGAATAGAAACGCTAGCACGTGCCTATTAAAAATAAATCCCCAATCTGAAAACTGTATTCAGAACTGCTTGATAAATATTAGGGATGAAGATACTTAATGTTTATCCTGTGTGGGGTATCGTTTTGAACTTTGATCTAATTTGCACAAGTAGATATTAGAGCATAATTTCAAAGGGCTTAAGACTTTCAAAAAGAATTACCTAAATGTAGAAAATTCATTAACTAGCTGGTCCCACGTTTGCCTATTTTGGGGGTGGGGTACACCCACGCCATGTGGAAGTTCTGGGGTCAGGGATCGAACATGCATTATAGCAGCAACCTGAGCCACAGCCGTGACGACACCAGATCCTTAACCCACTGAGCCACCAGGGAACTCCCGATGCCACTTTTGAAAGTTATCTTCACCGGCAGGAAACACTTAAGGTCCCTAGACCCCTGGCAGGCACCCTGGTCCCTTGAGGTGGAAACTCCCCTCAATGCACAGAGACGGTCAGGAAGAATTGACCAGCTTCTCTAAGGCTTGCTTTGTGACCTCCAGCCTTTTGAGTGACAGGCAACATTGCAGCGTGACAAAGAGGATAGTGATTCTGGGGAAGGAGTCACAATCTTCAGCTCTGTGACCTTCAGCAACCCAGTTACCTCTCTGACCTCAGTTTTATCATCTGACAAGAGAGGGGAGCTGATGGGTTGAACTTTTGGTTTCCTCTGAATTACTAGATACCACGACCTTTAAGCTGCAATCTGGCAGCACGACTTTGGTCATCTCTGCTACTGTATTTGGTCAACACAGGGTATTTGGTCCAGAGCAGGGGCAGGGGAGGGAACGGGTGAAAGGATGAAGGCAATTTACAGATATCCTAACGCTTATTTTCTTTTTCTGTAGAAGAAACGCGTGAGAAAAACAAGAGGGTGGGTATCAGGTTGAACTTTCTACCTTCCGTTAAACGTCTGACATGGGCTGAGCTGAACATGACGAGGTCCCTGATGGGAGACTGCTCATGGCTGCGTCCGTGGTCTCTTTCTCTATTACGTCATTGCAAGATGGCCAGGAAGGACCAGGGGAAACCCAGGGAACCATGAACATATCCCATTAGGTACATAATCTATGGCGTTTATGGGGTTTTTTTGGGGGGGGAGGGATCACAGCTGGGCATGCTCCATTTCTTTTCCCACCCTCATCTCTTCCTACTCACCCACCTGCCTCTCAACTTCAGTCAAGCAAACCTGCTGCTCTCCTCTGCCTCTATGGGGGTCAGGCTTTCTTTTAACACATCAGGAAACAATAATTGGTCCCAAGGGGAAGAGGGATGACTACAGCCAGCAGCTGCAATTACATTGCCTGAAAAATTCAGATGTGCCTGGGGCATTTCTGCTACAGTCCTGTTAGAGCCGCACTGCTCAGACTTGGAGAGCCCATCACACCCCTAGAAAGAAGGAAGGAAAAGGGGAGGAAGCGGGGGGGGGGGGGGGGGGAGGGAGGGAGGAAGAAAGAGGAAAGAAAGATCAGTGCCCTGGGTGAGTGCCTTAAGTCAGCTCTTCAAAGACACTCTGATACAGTTTACAGTTTACAGTGATCCTGGGAAAAATGCCACAGGGAAGGAAGGAAAGAAGACCTCCAGGGTAGCCTCAGATGTGCCCATGGTGAGTTCTGATGAATGGCGATGGCTGCTAAGAGCTGTCCTGCCCTGCACGAAGGGGGCCAGGCCTTTATATACCTCGTCCACCTGTCATAGGATCTGGGCTGCCCCCCATGGAGCATGTGACCTTGGGTCAGGTGGCCGTCTTTGGCAGAAGGCGGTTCCTAGGGATGCACCAGCCCCCTCCACTTCCAACATGTGAGAGAAAGACTGCTTCATCCCGGAGAAGGTTCACCCTCCACACACCCTAGTGGGCTTTCCCTGTGAGTTTGGGGGGGGGTAGATTGCCATCATTTGGGTACCACTGCCACTGGCGGCAGCTGCTTCACCTTGGGTTCCTCGGTAACAGGCCCCAGAAACAAGGCTGGCCCCTTTAATCTATTGATGGGACAAGAGAGAGGCCACAAATGGACAAGGAGCTGCAGAACTAGATGTGAGAGCAGAGGAGAAACTAGAACTGGCATCACCACAGCTTCTGGACACCTCATGTGCCCCCTGGGAACCAGTGTCCTCCAGTCTTCGGTTGTGATGGCAGTGGTTCCTCCTTTCAGCTCTCTGCTCAAGGTCTTAAGTAGCAGGAAAGAGAATCTGATTGGCTTAGTTTAGTTCATATGCCACCAGTGAGCTAGGAGTGGACAAGGGATGATTCCCCCCCACCCAAATTTTACTCGGTGGGAGTGGAGCGCCATGAGGAAGGGGAAATAGATGTTGAGACACACAGGTTCACAAAAGTACACACAAACCATAAATGTCCAAAAGAGTGGCCACTAATTACCCAGGAGGCAGCACCCCCTTTTCCCCACCTCATCGAAAAGGTATGAACAACGGACTCAGGCGTCACCCTGGTGCAAAGAAGATGCAGAGCATCTTGGCAAAAGTCACATAACACAACACCCAGGTCACCAAAGAAAATGGCACTCTCAAATGAGCACGATGAAGTTCTAATGCTCGAAACAGGTTTCTTTCGTAAAGAAGAAAAGAAAAGGTAACATCCTCCTACTGGAAAGGTTCGCATTGGGATTTTTTTAGAGAATGAAACCAGCAAAACACTTTTTCGAGAGAGTCCAGCAAATGAAAACTGGACTCTCCCTGCAGCGTTTTGTTTTGGGTTTTCTGCCCATTTCCCCTTTATCTCACGGAGGTTGAGAGTAAGGAAGGTGATGTCCAGGAGATGGAATTTCTAGTCACTGCTTGTGGTGCCAGGCGGGCCACAGTTCACAAAGGGTATCTTCAGGTCACTTCTTAGATGTCGTGTTACATCTCAGGCAGCTATTTCCCCAGGGAACAGGGACACCTTTCCACTAAGTCCAGCATGCTCTCAGGAACAGGGCAGGTGCTCAGGGTGTGTAAGAAGGAAGGGAGGGAGGGAAGGAGTGAGCAGACTGGACTGGACTGGCCTTGTCCCTTTTGAAGAGAAGCTGATGGGGGTGGCTGGTGGGGTTTGGGGAGCTGTGAGCACAGGGAGGGTGCTAACAGGCCAGCCAAAGAGCGGTGCTGTGGTTAGAGGTCTCTGTTTCTAGCAATCCTGGGACAGAGGGCCTGCCCCCCTCGCTCTCCAAGTCAAAACAGAACTTGCAAAACTGAGTGCAAAGAGCCTTCCTGCGTCTCCCAAGGCTCCGCTGCCTTGCTTGTAGGGCAAAAGCCTGGGCGCAGATATCAGCCTCCAGCCGGCAGTCTGGGTCACCGCTGAGCAGATGGAGCTGAGGACCGAGGCCTCTGCCTTATCAAAGCCAAGGACAGGACGGAGGATAAGAGAACCTTGGGCTGGGAAGGCCCCCTTAAGGGTCATCTCCTGCAACCCCCTGCCTCCAGCTCAGGCTTCCCTTCTCCTCTACAAATAGAGCCTCGGCTGTCGGCCCTCCCCTAAGGCAGCCCCCGCTCATTCCCGGTTCAGCCACGCACACCTCCGGGAATGGGGGACGGGCAGGGGATGCCTTTTGGAGAGCTGGGTTAGAAGTCACCCGCTCTAATGCAAGACCCATCTCTCTTGTCTTATCTCTTGCGGAGAAGGGAACAGAAGGGGGAGGGGCGGTGCTGGAGGAGGCCAGGAGGAGGGATCAAAGTCAAAACCAAGACGCTCAAGTCCAAGGCTGAGGTCACTTGACTCCATCTAAGCCTTGGCTCCTCAAAGTGAGGTCCACGGACCAGGAGCCTCTGCTTCCCCTGGGAACCAAGGAGAAATGCAGCATCTCTTCCCAGCTGGGACCTACTGAGTCAACGCTTGCATTTTTATCTGGATCTCCCAGTGACTCAGCTGCCCCTTAAAGTTTGAGAAGCGCTGGGTTTGGGCTTGGTCTCCCTTGGTCACTGTGAACTGTGAGACAGGAGCCTCAACCCAGAGCGAGATTGTGGGTGGAGGTGGCTGCGTTCAACCCCTGACACCGCACCCTCCCCTAGCCCCTGAGTGCCTCTGCTCACTCCAGAAACTTCCTAGCCACCCCACCTACACTTAAGCCTTGGAAGGAAGGAAGAAGCATCCCTCTACCCCCGCCCCGGGCAATGGATCCCTCCGCCTTTGTTCCTACTGGAGAATTCTCTCCTGTATGCAGAGCCGGGTCCCAGCCAGCTGCACCCCAATGTCACCCCACTTCCGAGCTGGTTTTGCACTTCGTTCAGAGAACTTGGTTTTGTGCGTTGGTGGAGGGATTTTTTTCCCCCTTTTATGTGAGTGATGCACTTGGCTTGCTTTTTTTGTTTGGAACAAGGGGTGGGTTTTGTGTCTGCAGGACACCCTTGTGGCCCGGGCTCCCCCAGCCCCCTTTGATGCGAGGCCTCTGTCCTTCAGCGTCGGGGTTTCTGCCACCCGGACCTAGTGAGGCATATTTAAGGCTGTTTAAATTGACAGACCAGGCAAACAGGATTAACTCTGTGGGCCCAGAAGGGGAGGTGGGCAGCGGGAGGAGGGCACAGAATGGCTTACATGGATGAGCAGGAGGACAGCCTGCCGGGCTGGGAAGGGGCCCTATCGCTGGAGCCAGCCAAGAATTCTCAATCTGGGAGGTAGGCAGAGAGCTTGCAATCTGCCCGTGATTGGATTAGACATGGTGTGAAATTCGGAGCAGGGCTGCGCGGCTGGGGCCGGGGCCCAGGCTGCTGTGGGGCTGGGTTGCCGAGGCCCCGCTGAGGGGACCAGACCGTCCTGCCCCTGCCCCCGCAGGCCTTGGGAGACAGCCACAATGTCACTGCCCTAGCAGGCTCCCCAGCTCCTGGCCCTGCATCCTCCGGCCTCTGCACGTCTCCATCTCTGCTGCCTTCTCAGGGGGAGGGGGCCTGGGCCCCCCTCGCAGCCTCCGCCCTTGGCCTTGCTCTCAGGGGGACTGGTCTTTCAAGTCTGTCCCTTGCTACCTGACTTCCTCCTGGTGCTTTGTCACTTTCCTCTCTTCCTCTCTTGTGCTCTCCCTCCTGCATCCCCTGCTTCGTTCAGAGGCTCCTCTTCCAGGGTTTGTTCCAGACCCCAGTTCCACGTGTGTGTGTGTGTTTTCCATTTCCTCAGGGGGTTGGACGTTCTGATGAACACCTCCAAGGATTTTGCAACTTCCTCCTGATTTCTAATCAGATGACAGGGCCTAGAGGGGAGCGGGTGGTGTGTAGGAGGCATCATTGCTGAGAAGCTGACAAGGTTTAAGCCTTTGTGGTACAAACACCAGGTGCAGGTTGGAAAAGGGAAAAGGTCACTGGAGGAAGAAATTACAGAGATGGAACTGGATTTGACTGGGTATTGCCAGGTGCACCCAATAGAAAAAGGGGCTTTTTTTTTTGTCCATAGTTTCAGCATGGAAGTTTCTGGACCAGGAATCGAACCCCAAGCCACAGCAGGAACAACCCCAAATCCTTAACCACTAGGCCACCAGGGAACTCCAGAAAGGGACTCTTTTTGCTAAGAGAGCCAGCCTCTGGCTGGTGTTGGTGATGAAAGCCGGTGGCCAGAGTGTGGCCGCCTGGATCCATGGCAGAGAGCCGGGGCCTGTCATCTCCTGACCTCCCTCTGACTCTTGTCATAAAAGGCAAATTAAAAAGAAAAAAAAAATCTCTGAGCCATCCTGCCACGCGGAGAAGTCTTTGATTCTAAGTCTGCCTCCTTAGCTGCTGCCCAAGTACACCTTTGGCTACATGCCCTCCGTTGTCTGTTTCACTGTGTATGAAGCCGGGAGGTCAGCAGGCATCACACCGCCCCCAGCCCCCATCCACTTTGAAAAGTCGCCATCTCCTTCTGCAGGAAAGTCCTCCCGATTTCATCCATTTCTAGCAGCGCAGCATTCTGAAGCTGGAAAACCTCACGAAAACGAGCTCCCTTACTGTACCGGTCACAGTGTCACATCAGCATGTCCGGCCATCTCACCAGCTTCCCGTTGATAACCATCCCTCTCCCTGGTCAGGGGAGAGCTTGTGATGGGCAACGTCTCAGTCTCATGTTCCCCCGGGGTGCATTCTTTCCTCTCCCCTGGGCACTGTGACCCCCCCCCTCCAAGGATGCCTGAGCAGGTTCCCAACACACCACAGGAGGTGTGTTCCCCTGTGGTACCTGGGAAACACCAGTGAGGAAGGCATCTTCCCATCCCTGGTGCAGCTAGACTTTCTCTCTTATTGGGGACGGTGAATGCCTCTTTGGTGCCTTTCAGAGAGAACAGCCAGTATAAGTCCGTGGATTTCAAGGCATTGGAGACCTGGGATCTGCTCTCATGGTCTACCTAGGTTGTGTATTAATAAGATTCCCAGGTTGGAGGTCTCTGGTGGCTCAGCAGGTTAAGGATCCGGCCTTGTTACTGCTGTGACAAGGTTTGGATCCCTGACCTGGGAATTTCCACATGCCATGGACTCAACCAAAAAATAAAAAAGAATTCCAGGTCGATATTTGGGTTCACTAGGAGGAGTGTGCATTGGTCAAGAAGTCTGTTATGAGTGAGGGGGACAATAGTAAGACTTAAACGGCAGCCCCTGAACTTGGCATAGAAACAGGCCAGCTGGTGCCCCCAGAAACACACACATCCCCAAGGCTGAAGAGCTGCACCCTTATTTCCAAAGAGGCACCCTTCCTCTCCATCCAGCAAGCATGCTCCAGGTTCTCCCCACTTTGCAGGGCTGTTGAGAGGAGGGGTTTCCAGTGGAGAGGAGAAGCTTTTTGAACTTTTCAGTCCCCAGTATGAAAATACCAACCCAATTACAGAGATACTGACAGCCCCTGGGTCTTAGTCAAAACGTCCACAAACCCTACAGGCACCTCCTGCCCACAGTGTTCCAGCCACTGCTTGCGGAAGCCAGTGTCCAAAGCCATTCCCCAACGATTCTCCTTACCCTATGCCCCTAAGCATTTCTCCCTTTGGTGGCAGTTGAGGGTGGCGATGTGGGGCAAGACAGAGTCTCTTTCTTTCCCCTTGATCTGAGCTGGCTGGTGACTTGGCTTTGACCATGGCGTTCAGGTAAAGGAATCTCGGACCTCCAGACCCAAGTCTTCAGAGGACTGTAGCATCTGCTTCTCTTTCGGGGAGCCAGCAGGGAGATAAGACGCCAGAGAGCCCAAGCCCATGAGCTGGGAGGAAGCTTAAGCAGAGGCCATGTGGAGGGGGGCCGAGGCCCTGAACCTGGCAATGAGATCTTCTTGGTTTTCCACCAGCCCAGTTGTCAGCAGAACGCAGCTGATGGATGACCCCAGATGGCTCCTGGGATCAGGAGAAGGGCCCAGCTGAGTCCCACCCAGTTTCCTGACCCAGAGAATTGTCATTTGGAGATGCTAAGTTTTGGGGTGGCTTGTTACCCAGCAGGCAATACATTGAAACACTGTCTTCTGTGATCTGATTGTATGTGGTCCAGTAGCGGTGAAGCCATGGCTTCTCCGGTCATCTTTCAAAGCCAGTCTGTCCCCTGATGGCCACATGAACTGCAAACCACTGATAGACCTGCCCAAGTCCTTGGAACTGAAGGAATCTCCCAGCCATCCTGACATTGAATAGAAGGACCGGGAACGCATTGGAATGCTCCGTTAGAAAGGTCTCATGGGTCCCTTCCATTTCTTGTAAGCCTGATGTGGTTTCATTCCATCCCCATTTCTTTGGCTAACTTCACTACTGGGGCTCCCGTGTCACCTGAGGACCAGCCAGGTTCAGTTCCCTGCAGGTGATTCCTAGCACATCCCAGGGCCATTGTCTTCACCCATCTTCCCAGAAAGTCCCATCATCCCTGCCCCCTGAGTTCTGGAGTAGAAACTCTCTTCACCAAGTCAGCTGCCAGGTCAAGTAGACCTTGTCCTAAGGTTTGGCGTTCTGCCCACAGCCATGGAGATCTCGGTCCTCTAACCTGCTCTCCTGGGGACATTCCCAGAGCTCTGAGTGTGCAGCTGGCCCTCAAGAGTGAGGCCCCAGACAGGTAAACCTCTGCAGTTGTCCAGCTGTTCATGCCTTATTCAACAGTGAAAAGCCTGGGGAGGAGAAGGGAGCAAAAAAATAGTGCACTAGTATGAACTCAAAAATACTTACTCTGAAAAAACCTAGTTTCTGGAGTTCCACTGTGGTGCAGCAGGTTAATTATCTGGCCTTGTCTCTGCCACACGGCAAGTTCCATCCCTGGCCCAGTGCAGTGGGTTAAGGATCTGGCATTGCCACACCGGTGGCAGAGGTTGCAGCTGTGGCTTGGATCCAGTCCCTGGCCCAGGGAAATTCCATATGCTATGGGTGTGGCCAAAAAAGAAAAGATAAATAAATTATTTTTTTTTTTAAAAAGGACTTCCCTTTGTGGTTCAGTGGGTTAAGAACCCGACATAGTCTCAGTGAATATTCAGGTTTTATCCCTAGCCTTTCTCAGTGGGTTGGGGATCCGGTGTTGCTGCAAGCTGTGGCATAAGTCACAGATGTGGCTCAGATCCCCAGTTGTTGTGGCTGTGGTGTAAGCTGGCAGCTGCAGCTCCAGTTCGACCCCTAGCTGGGGAACTTCCATATGCTTCAGGTGCAGTCTTAAAAAATAAATAAAAATTAAAAACCTAGTTTCCATCGAAAAGAGACTGGTTATATAAACCACAGTATTATCACACAATGGAATATTAACAGCTGTAAAAAGATTGAGGAAGTTTTAAAAACATATTGCTATGGAAAGCTAGCCAATGTATGCTGTTCTGTGAAAAAAAGACATTTCAAAACATGTACAAACGGTGCTTCCTTTTTGTCTAATGGTGAGAGACAACAAGAACGTATATTTACATGTGTTTGCATTTGCATAAAGAAACATGGAAAGCGTACACATGAAATTAATAACAATGGTTTTCTCCTGGCAGAGGAGAGAGGAAAGGGTGGATTGGTGACACGGTGAATTGAAATTTACTATAAGCTTCTTCACTGTTTTGATTTTGGACCATGTGAATTGCATTACCTAATCCAAAAAAATGCGGGGGAGAAAAGGATACGTACTTTGCCTAATTTGATTAAGAAAAGCACAAAAAGAAAACCAGGATCAGAAGCTTTGGATGGAACCATGCCTATTTAAGTTGCCAGGAATAACCCCAGGATTTACAAAGGGCTTGAAAATCTTAGGCAGGAGGTGAGGCGAAGGCAATGCTTTATCGTAGTTCCCAACAATCTGAAGCCACATTGCTGCCTCTGGGGCGAGTTGGGAGAAACCGGCTCCCACACCTGAAGGATGTGTTAGACTGAGAATTGCTAGGATGAGTTTCCATCTAGACTCAGGAAATCTCACAGTCTAAATCTGTGTGAGTCTCGACTTACCTTCCAGACCCCATGATTCCATGATAGTTATTCCAGTCCAGATGTGCCTTGACAGCGAGAAAGAGGTCCTTTCTCCGACTGTATCCTAACTGAAGGTGAAACCACGTCTGAAGCTGAGCTCCGTGGGCCAGGGGGCTTGCGCCTTGGGTGTGAAACCGGGACAAGGTGAGGCGTTCCCGTCGTGGCACATCGGAAACAATCTGACTAGGAACCATGAGGTTGAGGGTTCGATCCCTGGCCTTGCTCAGTGGGTTAATATTCCGGCATTGCCGTGAGCTGAGGTGTAGGTTGCAGATGCGGCTCAGATCCTGTGTTGCTGTGGCGGTGGTGTAGGCTGACAGCTGTAGCTCAGATTGGACCCCTAGCCTGGGAACCTCCATATACCGAGGATGTGGCCCCCCCAAAAGAAACAACCCACAAAAACCTGGTCAAGGTGAAATAAAGTGTTCTCATTACGTTAGCATTCCTTTTCTTCTTTTAGAACTAGATGAGAGAAAGGACATACACATCCTACCCATGGCTGGTCCTACCTGTGGAATGAGTGAAGGAATGAATGAATGCCTTGTCGAAGATCAGTGGAATACACTTTATTTGCAGTTTGCGTGGAAAATCATTTGCAATAAGCCTTCACATTATTTTCTGAAGCAACGGAGGTCCCCGGCGGTTTCTAATTATGGGAGAAGGTGATATCCTTGCCAGTAGAGGGCAGTGGTGCCTTTATCATTTAATACGTGTGTGTGTGTGTGTGTGTGTGTGTGTGTGTGTGTGTGTGCGCGCGTGCGCGCTACTCCAGCCCACACAGTTTTCTATCCCTTCTCTCCAAAGTTAGCTTTTTCCTGCTGCTTCTATCAGACAGAATGACCCGCCTTTGGTCAGTACATCTACTTCAGTGATGGACAGTTGAGGTCATAGTCCTTGACCCACAAAACCCCCTTGGCTGGACTTGGCAAGCCCACTCTGTGCTGGAATGAACTTGAATTCTACATTAATACCTTCTTAATAACATTCAGAAACTGTGGGGATTGTCTTCTGGGAAAAGAAGATGCTGCCTCCTTCCCTCTCCCCCTGGGGCCCTGACCCCTCTTTATCTCCTGACAGGCACCATATCTAATCACCGGAATGAGGGGCAGCCCAGCAAGACCTGGGCGCTTTCCGGGTGGAGGGAGCAGGCAGTGACAAGCGCTGGGCCAGGACTGCAGGCTGCTCAAATATTTAAGGGTACAAAGAAGCAGCTGTCAAGCACTTGTGCATTCGGGAGGGGGAGGGAGAGGGAGTCGGGCATAATTAGCCTGCGCTGTTTCCCCCAGAGGACTTCTCCCCTGGGGCCCCTTGTGCCGACTTACTGCATGTAAATCAGCACCAGAGGAGGTGGCTTCCCCGCATTCCTTTCCTCCAAAACGCTGGGAACGAAGACTTTCTACTCCAGAGTAATAAACCAGTGCTCCACGGACTTGGGGGACAGCCTTCACCCTGACTTTTTCTGAGCCTCAGTTCTTTCATCTGATAAATGGGAGAGCTGACTTCACCAACTGGTCACTTTCAAACCCGAGAATCTGGATGCCAGGCCCTCGGGTCACATCGGTGCCTGTTTTGAGCGCCTCCCTGCAAACCGATGAGCTATTTGGTACCCAGAAGCGTGCAAATGGTGAATCACTGGACAAAATTAACTCGGGAAAGTCAGGTGTGTGTAAAGTCAGATCAGACATCATGGGGCCGCGTGTGGTGTTGTGAACTAAAATACTGCCGTCAAGCCATCGATACTGCAGCCACCTCCTCTGAAGTATACCCTGGTGACTCAGGATGGGAAAACGGAGGATACTGGCCCTAGAGAGTAAGATGCATATGAAAGGAAAGATTTCAGTGAGTCCAGACTCTTGCATCTTCCATATATAGAAAAGCGCTAAATTCCTTAACTTGAGATGCCTGTTTTTCTTTAATTAACAGTAATCTTTTTCCTTTTCTTTTTCTTTTTTTCTTTTTTTTTTTTTTTGGCTTTTTAGGGCTGCACCCATGGCATATGGAAGTTCCCAGTCTAGGAGTCGAATCGGAGCTGCAGCTGCTGGCCCACGCCCCAGCCACAGCAATGCCGAACCTGAGCCACATCTGCAAACTACACTGCAGCTTGCAGCAACTCTGGATCCGTAACCCACTGAGTAAGGCCAGGAATCAAACCATGTCCTTACAGACACTGTGTAGGGTTCTTAACCCACTGAGCCACAGTGGGAACTCCAGCAGTCATCTTTTGATGTTCCAACAACCTGGTCTTTGTTGCAAAACCTCCTAGATATATATATCCTGGCTCTCTCCTTGCCTCTTCGAAGCCGTCTTTCCAGAGCTTTCTGAGATGCTTTGTCCCAGGCTTAAAGTCCTTAGAATGTCTGCTGAATAAGACATAACCCTCAACCCCTAGGGTGTGCTTTTTTTTTTTTTTTTTTAGTCTAGGTAACTGAGATGGAAGTGTCAGACAGGAAAAAGGGAGACAACTGCCTTATCCAGATACTAGTCCTCCTTCACGTCTGTGTGACAGCTTTCAAAGCGCTTCCCTGCCCTGCGGCTCCTGGAAACCCCAGAATGGGCTGTGGTGTTGACTAGTGCAGGGACTGCCCATCTTAAAGATGAAGCTGGAGCAGACACAGGGCGAGCCACCTCCCCCTGGTTCTGCTGTTTGCTCATTTCAGAACCAGTTCCGCTGTAAAGAATGGATAGAAGGAAATTATGGAAACCAACAATGTTCCCAGGTTCCATAGAGAGGGCAGAGAGCTCAGGGTGGGCGTCTCATTGGCCCAAAGCTTGTGATGCTGCAGAACCAAAAGGAAGAGCAGACAAGGAAGCCCCCATCCCTCCTGGTTTTCAGAGGCACAGACTAAAGGTCACGTGGCGCTTAGGGTTCATTTGGCTAAAACATCACCCCAAACCAAAACTCTTCGTGTGCTGAGCCTGAAAGGAGCTGTGTCAGGGGATGGAGGGCGCGATGAGTACGGTTCAGGGCCCTCCTCGTCCCACAATGAGGCCACCACCCCACCCCACCCCGGTGTTAGAGCATCTTCATCGACAGTCATTTTGCAGGAACCCATAGGATCATTAAGCACTGGTTTGTCTGTGATCCGGGAGAGCTGGGGCTGTACGGCTGGGGAGGGGAGCCCTCATAAATGTAGGTGGAGCCATTCCCAAAGTTGTGGTTGCCTCGTGCCAGTCTCTGTCCGAAACACAGCAGGACACAGTGAACAGGGTAGATCACAAACTCAGAGGTAAGACATCCCTGAAAAAGATCCTAGCAATTATCACCATAGCATCAGGGCTTGGTAGAGGTATCGTGTTCCCTAGCTAAGAGTCTTCATACACAGTGTCTCTCTTGTTCCCCCAAACCTGGGACACATACAAGGCAGGAATGATTCCTGTTCTTTTACAGATGAGGCCACTGAAGCCCAAAGAATCAAAATGATTTGATTAAGGTTGTATAGCTGGTACATCCCTGAGTTGAAGCTCAAATACAAAACCTCTGAGTTCCCGTTGCAGTTCAGTGGAAACGAACCCAACTAGTATCCATGAGGATGTGGGTTCAATCCCTGGCTTTGTTCAGTGGGTTAAGGATCTGGTGTTGCCCTGAGCTGTAGTGTAGGTCTCAGACACACCTTGGATCTGGCTATGGCTGTGGTGTAGGCTAGCAGCTGCAGCTACAATTCAGCCCCTAGCTGGGGATGTTCTGTATGCTGTGGGTGCAGCCCTAAAAAGCAAAATGCAAAACCAAAACCCAAAAAACCCACAAAACCTCTGACTCCATCTAGACCCAGTTTTCTTTCCAAGTGAGTAAAGTTAGGAAGAGGAAGAGCCAGCCTGGCCTTTTCTGAGTCCCTTGCTAGGTGCAGCTCCAGGTAAAGGCAGTACAGAGCCACCTGTGCACAGGTGGGCAGGGGACAGAGACTCCCCATGACTTCAGGAGGCTTGGATGGCCTCTTCCCAGCAGAGTAGGTGGAAGAGGGAAGGAAGAGTGGGGTGGGGGTGCAGCAGGGGAGTGCGGGGGGAAATGAGAGCAAAAGCAATGGGCTTGGAAACCATAGCCTTTTTTTTTTTAATTGAAATAGAATTGACTTAGAGTATTATGTTAGTTTCAGGTGTACAACATAATAACTCAATGTTTTTATACGTTACAAAATGATCACCGTGATAAGTCTAGTTACCATCTGTCCCCATACAACGTTATTACAATATTATTGGCTATATTCCCTCTGCTGCACATTATATCCCTGTGGCTTATTTAAATTTTATAACTGGGACTTTGGCCCTCATAATCTCTTTCATTTATTTCACCCATTCCTCTGTCCCTGCCCTCTGGCAACTGCCCATTTGTTCTCTCTACCTTTGAGTCTGTTTCTGTTTTGTTGTACATGTTTTGTTTTTTAGAATCTACATATAAGTGAAATCATATGATATCTGTCTTTCTCTGACTTATTTTACTTAACATAATACCCTCTAGGTTCTTCCATGTTGTCACAAATGGCAAGACTTCATTCTTTTTTACGGTTGAGTAATATTCCACTGCACAAACATACACCACATCTTCTTCACTCATTTGCCTATGGATGGACACACTTTGGTACTTCCATGCCTTGGCTATTAAAAATAATGCTGAAGTGAACATCGGGGTGCACCTATCTTTTTGCATTAGGGTTTTCATTTTCTTTTGATAAATACTCAGAAATGGAATTGCTGGATCATGCGATAGTTCCGTTTGAATTTTTGAGGAACTTCCATTCTGTTTTCCCTTGTGGCTGCACCAATTTACATCCCCACCAACCATACCCGAGGCTTCTCTTTCCTCCACATCCTCACCAACGGTTGTTATTTCTTGTCTTTTGATGATAGCCATTCTGAAAGGTGTGGAGTTGATATCTCATTGCAGTTTTGATTGGCCTTTCCCTGATAATTAGCAAGGTTGAGCATCTTTTCATGGGCCTGTTGGCCACTAGTAAGTCTTCTTTGGAAAAATGTCTATTCAGATCCTTGGGCTGTTTAGTAATCAGATTGTTTGTTTATTTGGGATTGAGTGGATTGAGTTCCTATATATAATTTTGGATATTACCCCTTAATAGCTATACAGTTTGCAATACGTCTCCCATTCAGTAGGTTGACTTTGTTTGCTGCTGGTTGCTTTCCTTGTACAGAAGATCTATGCTTTTGCTTTTCGTTGCCCTTGCCTGAAGAGGCAAATTGAAAAAAAAAAAAAAGAAAATTGCTAACACTGATGTCAATGAGCCTGCTGCCTATTTGCATACTGCCTATTTTTCTTCTAGGAGTTTTCATGGTTTCAGATCTAGGAATCCATAGTCCTGGAGTGAGTCCCAACCATGCTTTCAAGCTGCAGCATGGGAAAGTCACCTCATCTCTCTGAGTCTCAGGCCCACCCTGTGTAAAATAATCTGTTTGGAACAAATGATTCTAAAGTCCCTTCTGGCTCTAAGACGTTCGAATTAAAATATTCATCTGTGTTCACGTGTATACACACACAGACCATGGCACCCAAATTATGAAGGTTAACACTAATTAATTCATCAATTCATTAAGTAGTTGCCGTTTATATGCAAGAAATATCAGTGCTCAGTAGTGATTTAAAGGTGAGCCTAAGCTAGAGGCATGTTTGAATTTCGAAGCAAACCAAACTATTGATGTTGGTATATCAGTCTGTGTGTACCAAGAAGAGGACTGGAGGAGTTGCCTGGTGGTCTAGTAGTTAAGGATCCACGATTGTCATTGCTGGGGCTTGGATTTGATTCACTGTCAGGAATTTCTGCATGCCATGGGCTCGACCAGAAAAAGAAAAGAAAAGGATTGGAAATGTAGGGTAGGTTATCAGTGGTTTGGGCTTGCAGAAATGCTGAGTCCCCACATTCGTGCTGGCTGTTAAGAAGCTAAGACTGTAATCTTAAGCATGAGCTAAACCACATATCTAGGGGCCACATGGAAACATAGTGAAACAGAATGCAGAGGCTCAAGGAACAATTTCACATACCAAATTCCCCAGCAAGAGCTGAAACTGCCCCTAAGACACAGACCCTACTAAGAGATACCACGTCTTATGGACGTCCTCCTGTGTTAGTAAAATGACAGCAGATGGGAAGGGGTTAATCAGTGGTGGTCGTTTGGTGGCAGAGAAGATTGCCCGTTGCCTCTGCCCCTAAGCCCTCCCCACGAGGCCAGGGCTAAAGGGGAAGCCAGGAAAGAGAGAGCGCCAGTTCACCAAGACACAGAGAGGTTGAGCCAGTTGTCTCGGCCCACACAGGAAGGCAGATGCAGGGCCCCTGGCGCAGCCCTGGAATTCATGAGCTCCGGGCTTTGCTTCTAGACAGATGCTTGTGTTTCCCTCCAATGTTTGTTTAATGGTAGAAACATTTCAAGTAGAAACCAGAGACCTGGCTCCTCTGAGCCTCACTGTTTGCTTCGGAATGTATTTATTTGTACACGGGGGCCCCATCTCGGCAGGCTGTTCCCTTCCTCCAGCCAGAAGGCTGATGTGCTCACGTCACGGTCTCCAGGGCGATGGACGGTGATATTACAAACGGCAGATTGTGCCTCCAGGTAGATAGCAAGGGACCCCAGCAGGCAAAGGGAGCCAAACAAACTTCCTGTTTCCAGGCAAAGTTCTCAAAGGACAGTAAAAGGTGCCCTCCGCTTCCTGCCCCCAGACTCGCCCTTCTCCAGAGTAACAGACAGCTCACCATGTGCGGGGAGTTTTTTTTCTCTCATTATTCTTGCAAAGGGAGGCAAAGCATGTCTGCTTTCCTTACTGATGGCAAAACGGCGGTCCCCAACTCCTCACCCCTCTGCCGCCAATTCACTCATAAACTGAAGACAAAGAAGGAACTTCAGCTCCCTTGGCAGCAGTCACGTCAGGGCACAGACGCTGGGTATTTGAATGCGTTCTGGGCATGGTGGGTCCTGTGCTGATTCATCTTCAAAGGAAAAGAAAGGAAAGGAAGGAAACGAGCAGTTCCCACTGTGGCGCAGGAGGTTAACAGTCCGACTGCAGCAGTTCAGGTCACTGGAGAGCAAGGGTTCAATCCCCAGCCCAGCGTATTGAGTCAAAGGATCTGGCATTGCCACAGCTACAGTGTTGACAATGGGAAGTTCCTGCTTTGAGAACTTCCATATGCTGCAGGTACGGTCATTAAGAAAGAAAGAAAGAAAGAAAGAAAGAAAGAAAGAAAGAAAAGAAAGAAAAGAAAGAAAGAAAGAAGAAAAGAAAGAAAGAAAAGAAAGAAAGAAAGAAAGATAAGAAAGAAAGAAAAAAGAAAAAAGAGGGTGTTCCCGTCATGGCGCAGTGGAATGAATCTGATTGGTATCCATGAGGATGCAGGTTCATCCTTGCCTCGCTCGGTGGGTTAAGGATCTGGAGTTGCCACGAGCTGTGGTGTAGGTTGCAGATGAGGCTTGGATCTGGGCGTTGCTGTGGCTGTGGTGATAGGCCAGCAGCTTGGTAAGCGCCAATTGACCCCAGCCTGGAACTTCCATATACTAGTGGTGTGGCCCTAAAAAGAGAAAGAAAGAAAGAAAGAAAGAAAGAAAGAAAAGAAAGAAAGAAGAAAGAAAGAAAGAAAGAAGAAAGAAAGAAAGAAGAAAGAAAAGAAAGAAAGAGGGAGGGAGTGAGGGAGGGAGGGAGGGAGGGAAGGAAGGAAGGAGGAAGGAAGGAAAGGGCAAGCGAGCGGAGGAGGACAGAAGGAAGGAAAGAAGAGGAGAGGAAAGGAGAAAACACCGGAGCTCTGGGAAGCTGTGTCCACCAGCCAACATCTATGTCCCATGAAGCCCTGAGCAACCAGGACACTCCTCACGATTAGGCTCCTGTGTCCCTAACAGCCTGACCATCAGTTCCTGTGGCCACCAGGAACCAGTGGATCGGGCCCTCTGAAAACCTCTCCTGGGCACTTGCATCTGCTTGGTGCTTCCCATGTTTGTAAGCTCAGAACCACATCCCATTTCATGCTATGGTTCTAGCGGCCTGGGATGGACTCAAGGGACTCAGAGGAAGCAGAGCCAGCTGAGCAGGAGGTGTGAGCCATACAAGCCCTGCTCCCGCCCCACTTCCAACCACTCCCTAGGACCTCTTCTAAGGCCCACCTATGGGACCTGCACCTTGGGGACCTGGCCACAGCTGGCAGGGCCATCTCAAGGGCTTACGTGATCTTTGCACCTTCAGCCTTGGACCATGACATCCCCCACACTACCTGCATCTTACACAGAAAACACTTGCGCCACAGCAAACAGCGGCAGTATCCCCAGCCTTGGGAGGGGGGATTAGTCATCACATTGCAGGAAAGTGGGCATTCTAGCAGTCCTCTGGAGAAAGAGGGACCTGGGAGAGGGCGTGCTCTGTCCCCACCAGGCCTCCACTCCCAAATCTGACCCACCCTGCAAGGGCACAAAGCTTTCTCCAAGACACCTGAAAGGGCCTCTCCTCGCTCTGCACACACAGCTCCTGACCCAACCCTTGTCCAGGTGTGAATGTCTGCATCTCACATTCACAGGTAAGCTACATCTTACCTTATGAGCTAAGGATAGGGTCTATGTCTGATCCCCGTGTCCTCTTTTGTCTTGAATGTAATAAAACAAAGTAAACCAATAAATGATTGTAATGCAATAGGGGCCTCATGTGACTTTAGCTTCTGGATTATTCCCACCTCTCCTTCCAGTCTTTTTGGGGGGGGGGGCGGGGCACACCCTCAGTATGTGGAAGTTCCAGGGCCAGGGATCGAACCTGTGCTACAGCAGCAACCTAAGCCACTGCAATGACAACACTTGATCCTTAATGCACTGTGCCACAAGGGAACTCCTCCTTCCACTCTTAGGGGGTCTCATCCCTGCCTTCATCTTCTAAAATGATGAGATCCTTTATTTTACACAAAGTAAAATGAAACTTTTCCTAAACAAGCAGATCTCTTGAACTGGTTATTCCCTCCAAATGCTGTCTTCTTGGAATAGTTTTAGCTTTGGCTGCAAGTGACAGAAACCCAAAATAGTATTGGCTTAAACAAGATGGAAAATTAGTTCTCCCTGTGAGAGCAGGAGTTAGGGTAGGGGGGGCCAGGGCTTTCCTAAGACCATCAGGGACTCAGGATCCTTCCATGTGGTCTGCGATTCTCAGAGCTTGGCTCCTACCTCCTGGCCCAGAATGACTGCTGAGCTCCAGATCTCACACGAGCAGCCCACCAACAGGAACAAGGAAGCAGGGACCACCCTCCTTCCTTTAAAAGACACTCCTCCGAACTTTGCCAGGAACTTCCCCTAAACGCTGCAGGTCCCTGGGAAAGCTGATAGATGTCGTCTTTATTCTGCTCGGGTTGTAGAGCCTGATTTTTAGGATTGTGTTTCTAGGGAAGAAGGGAGAAAGGGCTACTGGAGACAACTAGCAGACTCAGCTTCACTTTCGGTCCTGAACAATGACTTTTGCATCTTCTCATTCCTCAAGGGTCAGGATTGGCAGAATCTCTAGATCCACCTTTGCTTTTCGCAAGCCAGGCGTTTAAATGGGGCTGGGGAATCCAAGGTCTCGCGGGTCAGGTGATTTTCTCAAAACAATCAGCAAACGAAAAAGCCAAGACAGGAAGGAAACAGAGGGGTCCTGGCCCCCAGTTCCACAAGAGTCCTGGCATTAGGAGGCTCGGCTGGGTCAGAGTCAGCAGTGGAAGGCTGTCATTGTACCGAATCCACGAAGCCAGGGTTGGGAGGGACATGGGAGGCCTGGCTGAGAGCAACGTCAGGAGGCTGCAGACAAGAATCTGTGCCGGGGGGGTTGGGTGCCATCCTGCCCCTCAGGGCACCACCTTCCTCCCAGGACAAGCACACTATAGTGCCAGCGCCACCGTGGCAGCAGATTCCTGCCACCTGGCAGGTAGCTGGGGACCCCAGGAAGGCAAATCTCACAGCTGCACCCATTCTTGGGGCCCTGAGTTTCCAGAGGAAAGAATCCCCGCCTGGGCTGGTGGCTACATGCAGAGCTTGCTGTTTATCGTGTGGAATCTGGCCCGGGCCCCTCCAGCCCCATGCTGCCTCCCTGCATGGGACCTGCCCCCACCCACGCTTTCCCTCCACAGGGCCTCGGGAAAGGTATCCGGGCTGCCGGGTTGTCTGCCTCCTCTCCCTGGGTGTCAGATCCTCTGAACATCCCGCAGACTGTGGGGTGATGGCTCTGTGTTGGAAACACCTTTTGCACAGAGGCTCGCAGTAGCCCAGCCCGTGGAGGTCGGGAGGTGCCAGGTCAGGGGCTCTCTTGGGCTGGAAGGCAGGGCGCCCGGGTTCTATTAGGGAGCAGGGTGGTGGTGTCCCTTCAAATAGGGAAACGGAAGCTCTCCAGGCGTCCATGCTTCACTGACACAGTCTCCTTCCCGTGGGCAGCCCTATTCAGTCCCCCCCTTTAGGCAAGTTATTCTCCCTCCTCTTTTACGGAGGGTGGGGTCTAACTTCCCGTCCCGTCTGTACATTTTTGCACAGGTCATAGGTTCTAAAGAGGGTGCTGGGCCACCGTCCAGGCCAGCCCCACCCCCACCCCCCTACACCTACCCCCCCCCCGCCGCTACCCTGCACTCCCCAAACCCCCCCCACCCCGCCCCCCTCTTTATCTGCCATGGTGAATGAATCCTCTTTTTGTCTGAAGTGCCCAGTGTTGAGAGTTAGCTCGTAAGGGCAATTAAGCTAAGCTTCTTTATTATCAAACAGGGTCCCTGCCTACCCGCCTCCTTGCCTTCCCCTCCCCCCCACTCCCTCCCCCCTTGCCTTCCCCTCCTCCTCCCCTTCCCCCCCTCCTTCCCCTCCCCCTCCTCCCTCTCTTCCCCTCCTTCTTCATGAAAATGTTGCCTTTTAAAAAATGAAATCAGAGTTCCCGATGTGGCTCAGCAGAAATGAATCTGACTAGCATCCATGGGGATGCAGGTTCAATCCGTGGACTCATAGGTTAAGGATCCAGCGTTGCCTTGAGCTGTGGTGTAGGTCACAGAAGTGGCTTGGATCTGGTGTTTAAAAGATTCAAATTTTGGAAGGAAGGATCGAGGAATGAAATTGAACAGCAATGAGCAATGGACACTCTGCTTTTCAAATCCTGGCTCTTCTACGTACCAACTGGGCAGGTTGTGGTTTTTGTTTGTTTATTTGTTTAGCATCTCCAGTTCCTTACCTATCTACTTTTTGTGCTTGTTTTTTGTTTGTTTGTTTGCTTTTTGGGGGCCACACCCACAGTATATGGAGGTTCCCAGGCTAGGGGTCGAATCAGAGCTATAGCCTCCAGCCTATGCCACAGCCACAGCAATGCAGGATCCGAGCCATGTCTGCAACCTACATCACAGCTCATGGCAACACCAGATCCTTAACCCAGTGAGTGAGTCCAGGGATCGAACCTGTGTCCTCATGGACACTAGTCAGATTCATTTCTACTGAGCAACGATGGGAACTCCCTTACCTATCTACTTTAAAGTAATTAAACTGGGAGTTCCCGTTGTGGCACTGGGGAAAGGAATCTGACTAGGAACCATTAGGTTGCAGGTCCGATCCCTGGCCTCACTCAGTGGGTTAAGGATTCTGAGTTGCTGTGAGCTGTGGTGTAAGTCGAAGACGAGGCTTGGATCCTGTGTTGCTGTGGCTGGGGTATAGGCTGGCAGCTGTAGCTCCGATTGGACCCCTAGCCTGGGAACCTCCATATGCCGTGGGTGTGGCCCTAAAAAGCAAAAATTAAAATTAAAATTAAAGTAATTAAATTGATCTGAGGATTAAATGGGATGACACTTAAAAAAGGGAGCTAGTTTGGTACTAAGTTGATGATAGGTATTTGGTAAACAGTAGTTTCATAACCAGGCTCCTTTTCTTTGAGAGAGACATGCTTTTACCCTGATTAGTTTAATCCAGTGGACTTCGTGCACTTAAAAAAAAGGTGAGGAGTTCCCTGGTTGCTCAGTGGGCTACGGATCTGGCATTGTCAGCAATGTGGCTCTGGTTACGGCAATAGCACAGGTTTGATCCCTGGCCTGGGAATTTCCACATGCCACAGGCACAGCCAAAAAAAGAAAAGAAATTCTTTTGACCCTTCAAGGTATGCCAACTGGCACAACCCTTCAATCTTAGTTGCAGGCTGGAAGGGTTTTTTAAAAATGCTTATAACAGTGGTTCATTGAGCAAGCACTAAAAATGAAGTGGACAGCTGAGGCAGTTTTCCAGATAATCCCCACCCCAAATCGGTGACGCCTAGGCTGAGTGATCCTAACAGTTGTCCCAGCCCCTGCCCCATGCAGTGCAGACCTGCATGTTTCACTGATCCTTTGCTTCATAGACTTTTAACAAATATAAAGCTGGAGTTCCCTCTGTGGCTTGGCAGTAATGAACCTGACTAGTAACCACGAGGACTCAGGTTCGATCCCTGGCCTTGCTCAGTGGGTTAAGGATCTGGAGTTCCCGTAAGCTGTGGTGTAGGTCCAAGACGTGGCTTGGATCCCGAGTTGCTGTGGCCGGGGTATAGGGTGGCAGCTGCAGCTTTGATTCAACCCCTAGCCTTGGGACTTCCACATGCCATGGGTGAAGCCCTAAAAAGACAAAATATATATATAAAATGGTGAGTCCCTATTTCCGACTGTATGAACATAGCACAAAGATTCTTTGGAGGAAAGAGAATGGTTATGTCTCTTAGCGCTCTAAATGCTAGTTTTTAACAGGCATGGAATCTGGATGAATAATCATAATAGCCTCACTTACAGTTGCCTTTGGGAAAGCCAGAAGCACAGCCTTGTCTGCGGCCTGATTTTTCTTTTTAAAATAAACTACAGTCGGAGTTCCCGTCATGGCTCAGTAGTTAACAAATCTGACTGGAAACCATGAGGTTGTAGGTTCAATCCCTGGCCTTGCTCAGTGGGTTAGGGTTCTGGCGTTGCTGTGAGCTGTGGTGTAGGTCAAAGACGCGGCTCAGATCCCACGTTGCTGTGGCTCTGGCGTAGGAACCTCCGTATGCCTCGGGAATGGCCCCCAAAATGGCAAAAAGACAAAAAAATTAATTAAACTATAGTTGATTTATAATATTGTGTCCGTTTCAGGTATACAGCTTCAGATCCTTTTCCATTACGGGTTAGTACAGGTATTGAATATAGTTCCACGTGCTATGCAGTCAATCTCTGTTGTTCCTCTAGACTCAGTGGCTTTTACTGAGTCTCTGTAAAGGGCCCAAGGCGTCCATGAGCACCGCCAACTTGCAAGGAGGAAAGTGAAACCAGGAGAGGTTCTGGGACTGGTGCGTGGTCCCACAGGGAGGCCGTGGGCACATCCAAAGCACTGTTCACGTGAGAATGTTTGAGAAGCTGCCTCCCATCCTCTGGGGAGGGTCCAGCATCCCAAGAGAGAGCCGATGCCCTGACAGCCTGATGCAGTTGAAAGAACACTGCAGGATCGCCCTTAGAGAATTCCTCCCGCTTAGATGCCTGCTGTGATTCATGCTTGGGAGGACTCTCAATCACAGGTCCAAGGATGGTCTGGGGCTGGTTGCATGCTGAGTCAGTATGCCTGGGGTGGGGCCCGGGGATTCATATTTGTTAAACACTTCCCAGGTGATGCACAGCCAGGTCTTAATTTAGTCTAAATTGAGCCTGGGCTTCCTAGCTGTCCTAATTTGAAGAGGAAGACACCTAGGAGGAATGAGCGTCAGATGGCTAGAACCTTAATGCAAAATTGCCCTGGTCCTTAGAGATGACCCACCATAAACAGGCTCCCTGATCAAATATGCCTGGCAATGCTGATCATGCTTTTTGCCTTCATGTAGATGTAGCTGTTCATATTAATGTGGTAAAGGCTCTTGGAATTCTTAATAAAACCTGATCAGCATAGCATTTCCCAGAGGTAGCTGATCCAGAAACTGCCCCCATTTTTTCCATAACACCTGTTTGTGTTCCATGGGACACCCTTTGGGAAACTGATTATGTGTCAACCATGTTGGCAGCTTTCTCTCTGGGTAACCTGGAAAAGTAAGGGAAGGTTAAGGGAGCTGGGAAAGTTCATAAAGTTTAAAAATATTAGCAATAAATCTTCATCTGTTTCTTGGTTGTGCTTGGAACCAGCTCAATGTCAAGGTCTCTTACAATATCACATAGGAAACTCCCACAGGCATGGATGGGAGCTTCCTACACGTCCCCTATAAAGTGGGTTTTTATACATCACTTTGAATGCATAACATGGTTTTCTTCCAATCTTGATATCATTTGCAGGTGGTTTTAGAATTTCCGAAGTCCTTAATATGATGATACTATATGACTTGGAGGTGAATATTAATATCTCCATTTTCTGAGATGTTGCCAATATTCACTAAACTTAAGCAACTCATTTGAGAGCTGAAAGGGCTCCGAAATACTCTACCAGTGCTCCTAAGCCTGGTTCCACATCAGAAGTACTTAGTGACTTTGTTAAAAGCATGGGCCCTCGGAAATTCTGCTTCAGGAGTTCTTGGGTGGAGCCCAGGAATCTGTCCTTTTCAATTAACCCAGGAGATGCTATGGCTGTCTGCCTGAAGACCCATGTTCAGGTCTGATCCTCTCTTATTTATGTATTTATTTAGGTCTTTTTTGGCTGCACCTGCAGCATATGGCAGTTCCCAGGCTAGGAGTCAAACCGGAGCTGTAGCTGCCAGCTACACCACGACCACAGCAACTCGGGATCTGAGCCATGTCTGCGACCTACACCACAGCCCACAGCAACGCTGGATCCTTAGCCCACTGAGTGAGGCCAGGGATTGAACCTGCATCCTCATGGATACTAGTGAGATTCGTTTCCGCTGAGCCATGATGGGAACTCCTAATCCTTTCTTTTAATTGAGAAAAATTAGACCCAGAAAGATAAATGGAAGGACCCCAAATCACAGAGCCAGGACTCAAACATGGATCTTTCTCATTCCAAATGTCCTGCAGGTGCCCCTAAATCCTTGCTGCCTCACACTGGAGCAGAGTCTGTCAGCGTGGATCGTGGGGGTTCCTGTAAGATATTCAATTAGCACATCTGGATGCAAGAGGTCAGCTAATCTTTTACCTTTGGAGGGTCAGCTAATCTTTATAGGAGGCATAGCTGTGCAAAATCATTTTCTTAAATGAATAAAATAAGATTTCTGTGTTCCGCATTTGATCGGTTTTCCTTTAAAAGTGATTTGAACTTGGAGTTCCCCTGTGGTACAGCAGCTTTAGGATCCCACATTGTCACTGCAGCAGGTCAGATCGCTGTTGCGGTGAGGGTTCCACCTCTGGCCCTGGGAACTTCCAGCCAAAACCTAAAATGAAAAAGTTATTGAACCTCTCAAAATCTGTCTCCATGCTCAGCCCTTTCAGAAACCTTCCCGGAATCAGCCCTCCCAGCACACAGCTCCTCCTTTGGTCTCACCCGCTTCAGCAGCTGCATAGCCTATCGCCCTTACACAATGTGCTTTTGCTGAGCTGTTGGAGTCAATGTTCCTGAGACCTTTTCATGACCCGAGCCCAGCCTTCTCCGGAGGTACAACCTACATCCTGTCCTCATTCTGGGTCTGCACTCGGTCTATACCACGTTAATGAACATTGCCAGCCAGCCACAGAAATCAAAACGGGCTGAGAGTGGAGAACACCGGATGGGGATCCCCGCTCGGCCACTAACTGGTTGGCCGCCCTCAGGCAATTCCTTCCCCACTCGGTGCTTCAATTTCCCCATCAATAAGTGAACACATCAGACTCGATTACTAGCTCCCAGGACATGGTCCAGAGGACAGTTCCTCGGGAGGTTAATGATTGTTATAAGAAAGAAGGCAGGCAGGCTGGGGTGTTTGCAGAAACACCGGGAGAAACAGGTCTCTATGGCAAGATGCCTCAGAGCCTTGAACTTCACAGCAAGCATCCCCACTGGGGGGTGGCTTGTTCAGGACCCTTTCTCAGGAGGCATCTCCTGAGGTTAATGTGCTGTAAACCTCACTGGACAGGATGAGGTCCTGGGTCCCTTCTAGAAGGAACAGATGTGAATAGAGGATTAAGAACCGGACCAGAAGCCAGGACACTTGGGTTCGAAACTCTTTTACTTATGAGTTGTGACAAGGCACCTGTCTGGACCTGTTTCCTCAAGCCCACCCACTGAACACGTGCCTCAGATGATATAAAGGCTGAAATGCTATCAGGACAGGAGTATCCGTCGTTGCTCAGAGGGTTAAGACCCTGACTAGTATCCATGAGGATGCGGTTCGACCCCTGGCCTTGTTCAGTGGGTTAAAGGATCCAGCGTTGCCGTGAGCTGTGTTTGTAGGTTGCAGACACAGCTTGGATCCTGAGTTGCAGTGGCTGTGGCGTAGGCCAGCAGCTGCAGCTCTGTTTCATCCCCTAGCCTGGGAACTTCCATATGCCATGGGTGCAGCCCTAAAAAGAGAAAGGGGAGGAAGGAAGGGAGGGAGGGAGGAAGAAAGAGAGGGAGAAAGAGAGAGAAAAGAAATGCAATCAGGACTTGGCTTTCTTGCTGTCTGACATTCAAAGTCTTATCTCCCAGCCATGTCTTTGTCAGTAGCTCCACTGGTTTTCCTCCCAAAATCATTCTGAGCATTGGCCCTAAAACTGCATATTTTAGAAAAGAGTTTGGACTCTTTCTTTTCTGGCCTAGGTGCTTCGGGATCTGAGAGCCCCAGTGCAGACATGGCCAAGTCCAAGTACCAGCCACACACAACCAGCCCTGCAAATGGCATCAAGAAACCCCGATCACAAGGGAATCTCTTAAGGGGAAGGACCCAAGTTCCTGAGGAACCTGCAATTTGCTAAGAAGCACAATAAGAAGGAACTGAAGGAGATGCAGGCCAACAATGCCAAGGCCGTGGGTGCCCATGCTGAGGCTATGACGGCTCTCGTGAAGCCCAAGGAGCTCAAGCTCACGATCCCAAAGGGCGGCAGCCACAAGCTCAGCCAGGTTGCCTGCACTGCTCACCCCAAGCTCAGGAGACATGTTCGTGCTCGCAAAGCCAACAGTCTCAGGCTCTGCCAGCCACAGTCCCAGGCCAAGGCCACGGCTGGAGGCACAGCTCCAACTCCAGCTCAGGTCCAG
Organism: Phacochoerus africanus; assembly: GCF_016906955.1. Classification (NCBI taxonomy): domain Eukaryota; kingdom Metazoa; phylum Chordata; class Mammalia; order Artiodactyla; family Suidae; genus Phacochoerus; species Phacochoerus africanus. The sequence continues at coordinate 70,105,787 of NC_062550.1, read as the reverse complement.
GCTCCCAAAGGTGCCTCGGGCCTCACAAAGGCTCCGGAGGAGAAGCCTTTGTCTTGCCAGTGTGAGGACAGGACTGGTGTGACCCCTGGGTGCTGTCTGCAGGGGCTGGGGTCCTCCTGTGTTACTTGCGCCAGTAAACCTGAGGCAGGATCTGCACAGACTCACCCTGCCCCGGGCCATGAGCTCCCTTTGCTTCGCCTGTTCTGTGCCAGGGAGATATGATAACCAGACCTGGCCCTGAGCACAGTCAAGTCTGTGATGTAACTCCAGGCTTGAGAATGTAAGCACCAAGGCCCTGACGCTCTTCCAAGCAAGACAGGGACCTTGGGGAGTTCGCTGGGATGGCCCCGGCTGCCAGATGAAGGGTGGTGGTAGGCAGTGAGCAGAATGGATTGCTGCTGACACACAGTACAGCCCACTCAGGCCCCAGGAATGTTATCGCCTTTCCTCACCGGAAGGCAGGTGTTTGCCTAGGCTGACCCCGGGTCAGGCACACCTGCGCTGAATACAGCCAGTCTTTCCCCGGGGCTGAGCCTCTGCTTTCTGACCCAGTCAGGGTCAGGGGCCACTGGAGATAAAGGTCAGGGGTTGCTGATGGTGTGGGCGGGATTTCCTGTGCATCTCGCATTCAGGGAAGACCCAGAACATTTCTCCATTAACAGGTATCAGGAGTTCCCGTCAGGGCACAGCGCAATCGAATCTAACTAGGAACCATGAGGTTGCGGGTTCGATCCCCGGCCTCACTCAGTGGGTTAAGGATCCAGTGTTGCCGTGAGCTGTGGTGTGGGTAGCAGGTGCGGCTTGGATCTGGCGTTGCTGTGGCTCTGGCATAGGCCAGCAGCAACAGCTCTGATTCGACTTCTAGCCTGGGAACATCCATATGCCACAGGTGCGGCCCTAAAAAGACAAAAAAAAAAAAAAAGGTGTATCAGCATAGGTCGTTGGGAAGCAACACCTCAGGGGCTTAAGGTCCTAAGACTGTGTTCTGAACCCTGAGATTTTGATGTTTCCATCACAAAGGGTGAGCAATGCAAGGCACACACGACTCTAAGAGCCTTCTGCGTGCTCTGGCATTCAGTCCCCCTACTCTAGGAGGCAGCGGCTAGTCTTTTCCTCATTTGCATATGCACAGAGTGGTTTGGTAACTTGCTTAAATTTCCACAGCCATTGCATGCTGACCAGGGTGAATCTAGGAAGCCTGGTCTGGAACCTGAGCGCCCCTTCACCTTGCAGGGCTACCTCTGTACAGCAGAAATGCACAGAATATTGTCCATCAACCATAATAAAATAAAATAAGTAAAGCAAAATAAAATAAATAACTAAACTGAACTAAACTAAACTAAAGTTAATGAGGGGCTCACTTTTTGAAGCCCCAAGTGGGGCTGTAGCAAGCAGGTTTGTTCAGCCTGGTGTTTCAGAGAGCCAGGCACTATGACCTCACCAACAGGACAGGCCAAGGAACTGGACAATGGGACCCACGGGTTAACCCCCTTGTGAATTCCACTTGGCTCAACTCCTCCACCGACCACTTTACTTCCTGAGCTGCCCTCCCATGGGGACCCATCCTCTTGCCCAGCCTGCCAACAGACACCAAAAGAGGTATTTTAAGGTGCTTTAACCTTTCCCTACTTTCCTCTGGGAACAACCTGGCGAGGTGAGAAGGCCAGCACGTGGCCTTTTCTTTCCTCATTGAGTCAGTAGCATTTACAGGCGCTCCACTGACCAAAGAAAATGAGATCAGGATCCTTCCTGCTAACTAGCAGCTCCCAGACTCATGAGGGAGAAAACAATGGCACCAAAATAGGCCTACCAATGATTCTTAAGTGTTCCAAAAGGAACCAGAAAGCTCTGTGGGCCTCGGGGAGGGAGCATCTGGCTGGGTCATCCCAGAAGGCTTCCTGGAGGAAGTGAGATCGGAGCTTCTGCCATCACCAAGCAGCTGTTCCAAGCTCCGGAGCCAGTCACTGAGCCCTCCTGGAATTCCTTGCAGGATGCGTCACACAGTTCCGGGCTCCCAGCTGCGAACAAACAGCCTCAGGCTGAGGCAGCCCAGAGCCCCACCCGCCGCAGTCCCCAGCCACGATTCCGTGAGGCCTGTCAGAACTTCCTGAAGGAACAGCTGCTTTAGAGTGGGGGGTGAGGAAGAGCCTGGCGAGTTAATCCACTGGTATTTGGCCTGCCTGCCTCTCCTCTGCGTTGCCAGGCCCAGCCCCCAGGAGACAGCCTAACCGTGCAGGAAAGAGGAATGGTACCCAGAGACAGGGCAGCGAGGGAGAGAGATAAAAGGCGCATTCCTGGGCCTCCCGGGGCTGCAGTGACTTGCAGTTTCCCCCTCATCATCCTCTTCTTTCCCCTCCCTCCACTCTGCTTGCTCTGAAGCCCCCAGAAAGATCTACGTGATCTTGTTACTATGAGATTGGCGCAGGGCAGGGGGGCCAGGGATGAGGGGCTGCTGAAAGCCTATGTCCCTGGTTGTACTTGACTTCTAGCTCTCCCGTAAGAAGATTTGGAGATTGGGGATTCATGGCTCAGACTGGAGAAGGGAGTAGACGCAGGGAAGGTAAAAGGTGCAGCAAAGACCACACAGCCTGCTGGTGCCCAGACCCCTGCAAACTACCCAAGTGCACCCCGCCACCCGCCCCCACCAGCCGCTCCTGTGAGCCCTGTTTCACCGTTGATGGTGGATCTCTCTCAATTCCTCATCCATTTCTCCATCCCACAGAAAAGTATCCAACACCTAATATAACACTGATGCCCACCCAAATAACGTTTAATCAGTGGCCGGAGCTCTTTCTCAAATCTTGCTCTCCCTGAAAACACCAAAATAAAACAGGAACGTCCTGATGCTTTTTAAGGCCCAATTCAATTGTTTTAGGGCCCGGTTTTCTGGTGGCTCGTTCAATTCCTTGCAACACGGTGACCCTCTCCAAAACTGTGGAACTGCTTCATTTCCTGATGACAGACGCCCACAGACATTCGCTGCCATTGGCGATGCATTCATCCATTGATTCAGTCATGCCTCTGGAGAAAGTTTTTCACCACGTTCCACCTGGGGGAGGCGCCAGAGAATGACTTGGTTGTTGTTGGCACTCGACAGCTGCCCTCTTGTGCAGTCCCTCGTGGGCCAGGAGGGGGTGCTGTAGGCCCCTCGGTGCAGCTGGGAGAGTTTGGGTCCCTGCACCAGGGACCGAGAGTTGCAAACAAATAACACCCTCCACGGAATAGACTCGCACAGGAGAAGATGCGGGAGCCCCGCGCTGCAGAAGAGGAGGAGAAAGCAAAGACCCACCCCTACCCATTGGGCAGCCATTCAAGGTCCTCAGAGAGAAAGGAAGGAAGCCATCTGACCAAGGAAGGAAGAAGGTCACAATGACATAGGCAGCCATTCACTAAGGTGCCTTCCTGCCCCATCCACCATGTTGTCCATCATCCTTGGAGGGAGGTTTGCACAGACACTTAAGGTTGGGAGAGGAAGGAGGTCACCAGAGGCAGGACCGCCTGCTGGCTGGGATGGGTGGCAGCGTTTCCCCAGCCTTCTCTTCTTAGTATCCGAAGCCGACTGGAGGGACAAAGCCTTGGAAATAACTTTCCTAAAGAACTCAAATCCAGGCATTTAGGTGAAGGGGGTGGGGGACCCCTAGGGGATAGCAGCCGAGGGGATAAAGAGGAAATTGGCCCCTGGCCTTGGCATGGCCTGGCCTGGCCGGCAACCTCAGGGTCACCCCAAGGCATGACCCAGGACCGCACAGGACAAGGCTCCCAGTTACTCATTAGCCAGCCTGGGTGCTGGCCCCGTGTGTCTGTCCTTGGCCACAGACAGATGAAAGCCAAGCGGCCGCTCTGGGAAGCCTGGTAGCTCAGTTGGTGTTCCTGCACTGGCAAAGCCTGGGGCTGCCCAGCCAGAGGGGGAGGCTGGGCTCCAAGCACCTCTGCCCTCTTCATACCTCCTGGGCTTCCAAACCCTCCTGCCACCTTCACACCTCTGCCCCATCTTTAGTTGGAAAGGGGGTTTTGACAGCCGGCTCCAATCCATCCCCAGGGTTTCAACCGTCACCATTTTATTTGCAGTCTCCAAGCCTGAAGCTCCAGCTCACACCTCGCCTCATGCTCCAGATCCCCACCCTGTCCCCAAGTCATTCAGAGCCTCGGACACCACTTTGCCATTCCCAGCTTCCTTTCTTCCACCATCTCTTTGCCCCTTGCTTGGATTTCAAGGGCCTGAATCTCCTGTCATTTCATTCTCTTCCTATCCCAAGGCTCCTTACCTGTGTCTCCTTGAGTTCTCTTCCTAACTATTTCTTTTCTATATCCCTGTCTTTCTCAAACATCATCCATGCTCCCCTAATACCTATGGAGCATGCCCAGATGCCTACATAGCCCTCCGTGTTCTGGTACCGACCTAGTCTCAACTCGCTTCTTCTCAGATCCTCCACCGCACTATTGTAACCCAGCAGGACCCTCTGGGGCCTTCCTGGGGCAGACCCTTCTCCCATCCTCTGCTGTAGGTCCTCTCTGAAGCATCCAGATAACAGTGTCCGATGCGCATTTCCGGAGTTGTTTTAGAGATGTGAAAACTCTCCATCAGATGGAAGATGTTAACTCTTGAAGCCCATGCGCACAATGCCCCCCCAGACCCCCTGGAGCCTAAGGACAGATCCTGTTAACCCCCACCCCACAGAAAGATACACACTTCACCATCAAGCAGTCAGGGAATTGTGTGTGAGCTGAACACGCAGCCTGGGGGGCCCCCCTCACCTGCTCTTTAAAAAGTCTCTCCTGAACCCCAACAGGAAGCTCCTGTGTCTTAAGCACTAGCTACCTGGACTCGTTCCCTGGAGCCCTGCACTAGATGCTGCACTTTCCTGCCCCACATCCTGGTGTCAGAGATGGGCTTTCCTGCGCATAAGCGAGCGGACCCTTGTCTGGTTGGGTAACAGGATGACCTACTGTTTCTCCAGAGCATCTCAGCGCTTCTGCTCCCTGCTGCACATGTCTCCCCATAGATGCCCGACTCCCTTCAGGAAGCAGCTCGAGCAGGCTGAGCAGGGGCTGGTTCCTTTTCCCACAGTGAGAAGTGGGTGCTCCTTCCCTCCCCGGATTTCCCCCGCAGGGGTTATTTCATGTCTTGCACTTTGGTGCCGGAGGGAAGGCGCTTGGGCCATGAACTTTGAAACGGTATGAATTCTGGCTCAGCAACTTCCTAGCTTTGTGAGCTTGGACCCTTTAATCTAAGCCTTTTCCCCCATCTGAAAAATGGGCCACAGAACATAACCTTGCTGTGAAAGTTAGAAATAATACCTGTAAAAACACCCCACACAAGCAAGTGAGCACCAGACAGTAATAATTAACATTATGGTGCATTTATTTGTTTCCCACTAGAACATACATTCCTGGAGATTTAGGCTCACCGACTTCCATTCTTTTATGCAGCAACCTTAGTCACCAGCAGGGAGCCAGGGATGCAGACCTCCTTCAAGCCATGCTAGATGCATCCTGATGAAAGTGGAGGACTGGAGATTTCCTTGTGTCTCCTTTGCTGCTGCCCTGCTGGGCCCCCTGGCGCCCTGGGGTCAGAAGCCTCCAGGATCATGACCCCAGCCCTTTCTGACCCTCTGTCTCCCCAGCCCAAGTCCCTCAAAACCCACCCCTGTCCCATACATATAAGATGCCATTTCGGGTTGCTGCATGAAAGAACTCAGTTGTAGGTGGAAATAAATGTTGAGAGCATCTCAAAGGAACAGGACTCGTAAATCACTCTCAAGTTGGGATGAAACCCCAGGAAGCCGTGCCATGCAAACCACAGTTCCCTAAACCTCTGTAAGAAGTGGCCCTGAAACCCCTGGAGACCTGGCAGGAGATTCCTTTCCCTCTGTTGCTTGGCACTTGGCTGTTCTAATTCTGGCTGAACCCCAGCAGCCCAGAGGCACAGAAAAAGCCCCAACACCCCTGCCCTAGATGCCAGTGCAGCCTGGGCTCTGAGGCTTTCTCCCTTCAGTCAAACTCTTTGGGTCTTCAGGTTAGAAATAGGGAAGTGTGAGCTGATGAGGCTTCTTCACCCCAACCTCGTGGCTCTTCCTAGAATCAAGGCCCAAGACAGTACCTATCTCAGGTGAGTGTCCAGGCTAGGGGTGACCTGGTGAACCCCAGCCCCTGGCCTCTGCGTTGTGCTAGGGAATGCTGGAGGCCAGGCTTTGGAGCCTGGGAGGAGAGAACACGGGTCGCAGATGGGAGCTTGCAAGAAGCTTTGATGTTCCGAGCAAAGCTGGGAGGCGTGGGAAGTGAGACTTCTGTTCCCGGGGCCCCCACAGGCAGAGCCTCCCGTTATCTTATAGGCCTCCGCATAGCCTCAAGGTGCTGGCTGCAGTCTGTCTTGGCCCAGAGTAAATCAGGCCAGGCCCAAAGAATGCACTTGAATCAAAGTGGAAAATTAGACGCTGTGCAGGAGAAAGCTCTCCTCTCCAAAATATATAGGCTTCAAAGTGTACCCCTGTCTAGCTGGGACAGGAGCCATCAAAATGCAAATGTGGGTTTTGAGAATGCTAATGTTGGAATTGGAGAACAATGCCGAGACAGACTTCTTGGGGCCAGGCAGAGGGCCCCAGGGCAGGATGTGGGAGCCGAGTGGGGGGCAGGGATGAAAGGGGCAAAGGAAGCAGAGTGAGAGAGCCCGAGAGGGGAAACAGCAGGAGTCAATTGAGGTTGAAAGACGGCCGGGCCGGCCGGGAAAAGGGGAGTGCTGGAGGGGCCGGCTCAGAGGACCTGACCGCTGACCGCTGACCTGAGGCTGCGCGCCCAGGAAAGGGGAGGGGGAGTCAGCCCCCGGGGGCGGGGCGTCAGGCGTCTGGGCTTGGACTTGAGGTCAAGGCCTGGAGAAAGAGACAGAGGGACCCGTGTTTCTGAAAGACGGTGGAGCCAGGAGACGTGGTCGTGCGCGGGTGCTGCTGGGCGGCCAAGCGGAGAGTGAGGGGGCCTGCCGAGCGGGCTTGGGAGCGGGGCGCGGGCCAAAGCCAGGCTTGGGTTGGGGGTCACTGTGGGAGCTGCCGCCCAGGGTTTGAATTCAGCCCTTGCCCCTGGAGACCAGTTGCTTCCACTCCGGGCCTCGCTTTCCGATCTGTAAAACCGAGACCCTGGGTTTTGGGAAGACCGAGTAAGTCAAAACCGACCCGGCCCAGGGCAGTGGCTGTGATGCTGGCTGTCATCTTTGTAGATGTAGAAATGGAGGCTTGGGCAAGCTTGAGAATGTGTGCAACTCAGCCAGGGAGTGATGGAAACCCAACCCCAATTCAAATGTCTCACCTGGGCCAGTCCAGCAGCCTGCCCCTGAGCAGAAAACAGACCCCCAGGAGTGGGCCATGAGACCCCAGGGAGGCAGGGCAGGGCGACAGAAAGCCTGGAGCCTGGAGCAGAGGCGGCAGAAAGAATCAGTGCCAGGAGGGGGCTCACATGCGGGGTGGGGTCCTCATCTGTGGTTAGGGGACCTGTTCACTGGCCCTTCCTCAGCAGGGCCACCGCCAACCCTGGCCACAGTTACAGCTCAGGCCACTGCGGTGTGGCAGGCAACTCCCCACCCAGGCTGTGAGTGCCAGGAGGCAGGGACTGTGTCCCCTACCTGCCCTGTACCCTCCAGAGTCACTGGATGAGTTTTGTTCATGGAACGGGCTCTGTTGGATGCTCAGCGGTGGGGATACACAGATGCTTAGGCTGTGACCCTGCCCTTGGGTAACTCCTCTTAGCCTGGTGAATGGATGAAGGAAAGAGAGGACAGACAATTGGAACCTGGGAAGGGCGAGGCCCTTCTGCTCCCAGCTTTTTGACCCGGCCAGCAGCACAGAGAGAAAGCCCTGGGACACCTGTGCTCTCTCCAGCACAGACCCCCTTGCTGGCTGTTGGGAACAGGTGCTGCCTTCCTAGAAAAGGGGGTGGGGGGGCTGCCCTCCTACAAACCCACAAGGCAGGATGAGGACCCAGGGCTGTTCACCTCCCTTCGCCTCTTGGCACCAAGGACCCCGGGGAGCTGGGATGTTCTGTGGTGGGGAGCTCCTGGGCCCGAGGGCGCACTGAGGGACTCCCCCCCAGCCCCAGGGAGCCCACCAAAGGAGCTCAGGGCTCAGCCACCCAAAGATCTACCTTTTCAGGTGGTGTCAGTGGAAGGAGTCCATGAAAAGGCTGGCTAAAGACAGCAGTTTTGTGAAACAGTCAAAAGCACACACATTTTCTCATATAGATGAAGCTCATTTCCTCCAGGGTTCACCACAGGGAGCAGGTGGTGTGTAGCTCATTTCCTACGGGGGTTCACCACAGGGAGCAGGTGATGTGTTCCCCGCTTCAGTAAAACACCACAGTGGGGGTGGGGGGTGGGGAGGGAAGAAGATGGGAAACAAAGAATCAGGCCAGGGGCCTTTCTGGAGCTCACAGGAAGGTGCCAGCAGGGGCTGGCTGACTCCAGCGGGTCTAACTAAGGGCCAAGGGTGTGCAAGGAAAAGGGACTGCCCATCACACCTTCCCCCACCAGCTCTTCCCAGAAGGAGTCCACACTTCAGGCTCTCAACCTCCCCCGTGTCACCCATGAGGGGCGTCAAAGGACTGGAAGCAACCCCTGCCTGGAAGCCAAATCAGAGGCAAAGGCCAAGATCCTCTCCCCAAAGCCCCACAGGGGCGAGGAGGTGTGGTGACCAGTTCACAGCAAGGGGCACAGTGAGAGATGATACGGATACATTTGTAGACTTGCAGCCCTGGGATCCCCACTGAGGGTCCAGGTTCCAGAATGAATAGGAACCAATACAAGCGCATATAGACCAAGTCTGGTGCAGTGTTAGAAGGTATGGAAAGGGCTGCGTTTTGTGATCTCACATGCACTTTTTACAGGAAGGAAACAGGGAAAATGGGAAACTGGGCTCGGAAAATAGACCAGTGTGGACAAACTCTCTCCAATCTGACAGCTTTTTGCTCTTCTTCACCAGCATCATTTTTTCCCACCATCATTATCTCCTCCCAATCAGCATCACCTCTTCCCCACCAGCATCACCATCTCTTCCCCACCAGCACCACCTCTTCCTCACTGTCACCACCTCTTCCCCACTGTCATCATCCTCATCCACGTTCCATCCCCCCTCACCTCCCAACCTGGCTTTTCACTTCAGCTCTGTCTCCCCTTCCCCTACCTCAGTTAGTTCATGCCCCATACCTCAGCTGGCAATATTTCTAAAATAAACACTGGAACCTTGAATCCTCCTCTGAAACCCCTCCAGGGGCTCCCATTGCCCTCAGAACCGAGACTGAAATGCCCAGCATGTCCTTTAAGGCCCTCCAGCACGTGGGCCCTCCTCTCCTCCCAGCTCGCTCTTTACCAGCCACGCTGGCTCCTCTGGTTCCTTCAGAGAGCCTTCCTGCCACGGGGCTGGTGCATGCAGTAATGTGGTCTCCCTGTGGCATTCAGTCCAGTTTGTAATTATATGTGTATGGTGGTTGTTTGATCATCGACTTTAACTGATGGTTGTATCAGCCTTTTCCCCATTGGACTGTGAATTCTCTGGGGACAGAGACCATGGTTAGTTTTGCTCCCTGTTATAGTCCTGGTCTTGGATAGAGTGTCTGGCATATAGCAGATGAGCAACAAATATTTGCTGAATAAGTGAAGGAAGAAAGTAACAGAACCAGTTCATTTCATAGATGCTTCAAAGCTGGAGGGCACTGGGGCCAGATGAGGAGCCTGGGGCTTGGAAGGGCAGTGATCTGCCAGAGATCACATAGCTTGGCTAATGGGGAGGAGCCAGGATTTGGTCCTGAGTATTATCTCCCTTCCCCTTTATGTCGTTTTGACTCAGCCACTTGTTGGTAGTAGCAGTGGGGCGGGTGTGTGTGTGTGTGTTTGGTGGAGCTGATGGCAGAGCCAATTTCTAGATCACAGCTAAGGGAATGGTACCCAGAAAAGCCTCTTGCATATGTAACACCCTGCTGTAGCATCTCTCTCTTTTAGAAATAACCGTGGTCGGTTCCCATACCTCATTACGAATCCATAGAAACAGCAGGATAAACTAAAACAAACAAACAAAACAAAACAAAAAAACCTCTGAGGTTTGGCAATGCATTTTTTAGTCAATTAAAAATATAGGCTAAGCCTACCACATTCAAGAACAGATACTGAAATCAACAAACTATCGGAATAGATGAGCAAAATGTTTCACTAAACAGACAGGGTAGAGTCTGCTCTTTGGCAGACAAGGATGTAGCTTGTGGTCTCTAGGTTCACACTTACCAGCAAGTTCTGGAAGGGAACGCTCGTGTTTACCCCTGTGCTGCTGGGCTCATCATAATAGGTGCTCCATAAATATTTGTAGAATGAATAAGTGAATGGAACTTTCATTGGGCTGGAAAGAGTGCTGGATGGCAGAAGGAAAACCACAGCACCCAAAGTGCTACGGCCATCTGTTCTACTATTTATTTGCTCCTTCTTGGAAGGCGTATGATTTCATAATACAATCGCCTAACATAAGCAAAACACCAGATAGGTTTGGTCACCGTTGGGTTATTTGAATGTGGGTAAGTTCTGGAACTGGCCTGGGCTTCCACAGCCTCATCTGTTAAATGGGTACAATGATTCCTTACTCTCCTGAAGATACTTTTCAAATGGATTCAACCTAATATTGATTGAGTGACCCAAGCACTGTGCTAGGCACTAGGGATGTGGTACCAAAAAAAAACCAAACAAAACAAAAAAAAAAAACCCATAACTGGCCTCTCTCCATTTTAGTGAGAAGATATTAAGCAAATAAATAAAATTAACAAAATTTCAGTTTGAGGTGTGTGCTATGGTGGAAAATCACAGGGCGCCATGAGAAAGAGCAGCAGTGGGACCAACTGATGGCAGGGTGCAGGGAGGCCTAAGAAAGTGCCATTGATACTGGAGCCTGAAGGAGTTGGCCAAGGGAGAGGTTGGGGTTGCCATAAAGGGAACAGCGGTGCAAAGGCCCAGCTTAAAGGCCCTCAAAGCTGGGCATTGCAAGTAGTCCAGAAGAGACTGACAGATAAAGCCTGTGTTGATGTTGCTCAAAAGTTTTAAGGCAGGGAGTGACTTGATTCCTTTCACACCTTAAGAAAAGCCCTGGGGCTGCCAGAGGAAAGTGATCTGGGCAGAGAATGAAAACCAAACCCGACTTTCCTCTCTGGGCTGAGATAAGAGCCAGAATCTTAAGAGGCCCTCGATGCCCAAATCTCTTATTCTAAAGGCGAGGAGCTCACAACCACAGCTGTGAAGAGACTCAGTCAGGCTCACACCCATGTTTAGCTGTAAACAGGGAGAGACCCTCAGATCTGTGATACTTCTTTCCAGCACCTCCTGCACTCCTTGTGGGTCAGTGGCTCTTGCTTTTTGCAACTGAGGGAGAAATGACTGACGCAGCCTGAGGGAGTTCTGGCGCAGCCTGGAACCGGACTGTCAGGGGACTCTCCCCTGCCCCCGGCTCGGGGACCCCCCGCTCCGGGGTGCACTCTCAAGGATGAGTTCCCAGGGACGTAACCCGCGAGGGGCTGGGAGCCCCTGGCAGCTCGCAGCAGCTCAAGTGCCGCAATGGAAAACTGGAGCTCAAGGCCCTGAGGCGGCCTCCCTCGTAGGTGGCTCACCCCTTTCTCTTCACTTTCCTCTCGATCGCTACCTGCCTAGACACACAGCCCCAACCTCCCCACTTCGCCCCCGCCCGCAGGACAGGAAACTAGCCGAGACCGCCACCCGCCGCGCTTCCCTAGGACCCCACGACTCGGCTAGCAACCGGCTGAACGGCGCTGCGATTGGCTAGACCGGCTGAGCGGCGCTGCGGTTGGCTGCGCCGAGCTAAGAGGCTCTGCGATTGGCTGGCTCGGCTAAGCGGCGTCCCGATTGGCTGGCCCGGCTAAGCAGCGCGGTGCTCGTCCAATCGCGGATCGGGCCGGGCCGCGGCGGAGCCTGGCGGCCAGGGCCGCAGGGAGCGGGGTTTGACATGCCTGTGGTATTTGCTCAGAGGGGCATGACCACTTTGGGCAAGTCTTTAAATGTGAGTCAGCTTTCGGCCGATCCCTGGGAAAAATTCCTTCGGTGTTGTCAGGCAGGGTTCGCTCGCTGCAGCTTTTTTCTTTTTTTTAAACAATTCAAAAGGGATAATCCCACTGAATGGGGAAAGGTATTCGGACCGGTCCCCGGCTGCCCGGACAGGGGCCACTAGCAGTGCTGGGGGGGCGGGCACCCCAACCCGGGCCGGTGCCAGACGTGCCAGGCTCAGGAGCTGGTTGTCAGCAGGTTCGGGGCACCTCCTTCCCCTTCCCGGCTCCCACCCCGTCTCCAGCGGGGCACAAGGTGGCGGGGCAGGACGAACAGCGCCCCCTGGAGTTGTGCAGCGCACTTCCCACGGCGTGGGAAATGCCTGGCCGCCCCTTCCTGGTCCTCCCTTAGCTGCCACTCTCCCATCTCGCTGTGGGTCCAGTACTGGACCCCGCACTTAGTGGCGGTGTCATCTCCATCTCTCTAAGCTTCAGTTTCCTGATCAAAGGCAGGTCCAGGAAGTGATCTGGTCTGGAAGAGTGACAACTTGGGGTGCTCTCTTGGCTTGGATCTGGGAGCCTGGGCGCCCGGGGGTTGTAGTCGGAGCCCTGAGGCTCGCCGGTAAGCTCTAGCACCACTCCGTAGATGCTCCCCTAGTCGCCCGCTTTCCCTGCCCATATGTCATCTCAGAGACTCGGCACAGACAGGGTTGGGAGCACAGAGAGGGGAAAAAGACCAAAAAAGGCCCACGGCTGAGGGAAATGAACAGAAACTGGAGGGATTCATGTGCAATTTGATTTTAAATGAACATCTTGTGCAAAAGAAGAGGCAACTTGGCAGTGTTAGTGGTGAGTTAACAGCTTAGGCACTGTTGGTAACAGAGATACAAGACCAGATTAACTCATGCTGCGGCAAATTTTAAGCAGCTTGACCAGGGGGAGGCAGTAGAATGTCTGCCTTAGTCCCTTTCAAAGGTCTGGCAGGCACGGTGCTGATTCCTTGAGGGGCTTTGAAATCCAGGCGGGGTGTGGAAAGCCTTCTCAACCCACCCTGACAGGGGAGGGCTGGGCGTTTGCGTGTGTGAAGCAGGTTTGATGAAAGATGGTCCCACTCTGCTGCTAACTCAGGGGTGTGACCTTGGGCAGGTCACTTGCTTGCTGCAGTTTCCTTTTCATTTGCTGCAGGAGGAGGGAGAAAACGAATCGACCTCTGAAAGTCCCCTCCAGCTTGGATGCGCCATCATTAAACGGCATAGTGTGTGGATAGGCATAGTGTGTGGATAATTCCTTCGAAAACTACAGCGCCCTTGGGAGGTGTGTGTGGGGGGGTGTCTTTGGGTTGTTATTTTGTGTGGATGCGGGTGACCTGGAAATTCATTAAGCCCTGGGACTGGTTGTAGATCAGACCCTCCACTGCCGACCATCTGAGATGGCCACAGGGCCTTTGTCTGGCATCCTGTGAATGGGTGTTTAGTCGGTTCCTCCTGTCAGCTCCTCCCCTGGTTTTGCAGCCTTAGCTGGTGTTCTCACTCTGGTTTCTCCATCTCCCCTTTTTCCTTTTCCAACCTCCAGTCCCTCAGATGGGGCATGTTGTGCCTTGGCCAAGCTTGGATTCCCCGGAAACAGACCATTTCGACCATGCCTCTTTCAAATGATCTGAACTTCCTGTTCTTCTGGTGGTTCTGAGCTTCATGGAAATGGTGGTGGCCGGAGGCAGGTTGAAGATTAAGAAGAAGGTAAGGGCCAATCACAGAGGAAAGAAAAACACAAAAGTGATTTTTTTTCCCTTGAAAATTATTTCTACCAATTCAAAAATAGAAAAGGCCATCTCAGCTGTGATAAGGAGGGTCAGAGGATCAGTATAGGCTGTGGGAAAAGGGAATTCCTAAAGACCACGGATGCTGAGTGGACAGGTTGGTTCTGCCTGGGCAGAGAAGGTGACATCTGAGATGCTTCTTTAGGATGGAGAGGAATTTTCCTGCAGCAAGAAGCACGTCAGGGCTGAGTGGGGCACGGACAAGGCAGAGAGATGGAAGATCACACAGAGGGCTTGGGTCACCTGGGAGACACAGATGCTAGGTGTGTTGGCATAGGGCGCTTGGGTGAAGACAGCAGAACTGAAATGGAAAGTAGAGGCCATTTAAATGGTCTTGTCTGTCCTGATGAGGAACTTGGACTTTATTTGGGAGGAAATGGAGAGCATTTGCAGACTTTCAAACTGGTAGGAGAGACCGGCGGTGAAGAATAGTCTTCAAACTTCAGGTTACGCCGTAAAATTCAGGTCATGAATGGACTTCAGAAATGGAATGGATGAGTATAGAATGGGATAGAAAATATCAAAATATATGCATGCAGTAAGTGCTGGATCATGAAATGCATGCATCTGTGTGTATGATTGTGTGTGCATTCTGGCTCATGATACAAAATGTACTTATTGGAGTTGCTGCTGTGGCACAGTGGGTTAAGAATCTGACTGCAGTGGCTCAGGTCACTGCAGAGATGAGGGTTCGATCCCTGACCACATGCAATGGGTTAAAGTATCTGGCTCTGCTGCAACTGTGGCATAGGTCACAGCTGCTTCGTTTCCCTTCACGGCCTGGGAACCTCAATATGCTGTGGGTGCAGCCATAAAAAAAAAATTTAAAAATTTTAGAAAGGTACTTATTACTGTCAGTCATGATTTTAAAAGCCTGAGCTCCATTGGATTTGCAACCCCTTCAGGCTGCGTCTGGGGGGGTGGGCAGAGAGACAGGAAGTTCTTGCAAAGGATAGGCTATCTGCAATTGCTTCACTTTTGAAGAGTTAGCTGATCTCTTCCAAGGCCTCCTCCGCAGAGGAAAGGTGGTTACACGTGCCCTGCAGTGTAACGGAGAGCCCTGTTGAGGTATTTGGTGGCCTGCCCCATTGGGAGGGCACTTGCGTAACCGAACATGTACCAGAGCCAGGGGCTGCACTTCGGTTCCTTCCAATCTCTACCCCAGAGCCTGATACAAATCAGGATGCTGTGCCATAAAATCCATGGTACTTTCCCTTCTCCTGGGGAAGCGGGA
Organism: Phacochoerus africanus; assembly: GCF_016906955.1. Lineage (NCBI taxonomy): Eukaryota > Metazoa > Chordata > Mammalia > Artiodactyla > Suidae > Phacochoerus > Phacochoerus africanus. Next base: position 70,090,728 of record NC_062550.1, on the reverse strand, counting down.
TGCCCTGGCTGGAGCCAGCATTTGGAGCCAGCCGATGTGTGCAGTCCCCTGATACCATGTGATTGGTATCTGGGTACCAGTTCAGTGAAGATGGGAGGCGTCATCCCGCACACGTGAGTAATGGCCTTATATTTCAAGTGTGGAAAAAGACAATTTCATAATGCTTGTGGTCCGTAATACCGCTGCCTTAATAGACCTGAGTAGAGGAGCCCTTAGGAGAACATGCCGTTCCTCATCAGCGCCGTCCTAGCACATGTCCCCTCTGCTGGCCTCAGAGCCACTGCCACCAAGTGCCCCTGCTTTAAGCCTGGTTCCGAGCATCCACGTTTGCCCTTCCTCAGGCAGCCCTGCTGCACACAGTGCAACAGGGCTCATTTACTTCCCAGAGTCTAGCCACGTGGAGGCTATTGCATGGTTCCGTGTGCTCCTCTTTTTTAAAGTATGTTTCTCCTTAAGGTCACCAATGCTGGCCGTGATTACATCTTGTGTCGTCCATGCCCTCCTCTCCTTGCCCCTGGTGCAGATAACAGTGCATTTATGTAACTCCAGATTCACAGCCTTTTGGTTACCCCTTCAGAGCAAACATAGCCACACCTCTTTCAGACTCTGTAAATCTTCATATCCTTCCCACCCCAGCTGGTGTTTCTCTAGTCCCTTTGTCCTTTGTTCCTGATGGCCATCAAATCTGTAGCAGCAGGAGGACCTATCATGGTCTCAACACCACTATGTGCCAAGTTCTGTAGTGGACACTTGAGGACAGCAAAATTCCAAAAGATATAATTATCTCCCTTTTATAGATAAAGTCGCCAAGACTTGGATATTGCTAAAAATGTCACATCTGTTGAGTGAGCGAATTGAGTCTCCAAACCAAGTTTCTTGAGACTATAATCCATGCTTGCCCCCTCCCCCCTTTTTTTCTACTTTTTAGGGCTATACCAGCAGCATATGGAAGTTCCTAGGCTAGGGGTCCAATCAGAGCTACAGCTGCCAGCCTACACCATAGCCACAGCCACGCCAGATCTGAGCCGTGTCTGTGACCACAGCTCTGGGCAACACCGGATCCTTAACCCACTCAGCGGGGCCGGGGATGGAACCTGTGTTCTCATGGATGTTAATTGGGTTCGTTATTACTGAGCCACGATGGAATCTCTGTGCCCATTCTTCCACCAGAGCTGGAAACCTCTCTCAGCCCATTTTATCCTGGGAAAAAAAAAAAAATAGGAAAAGAAAAAAGAAGGTCTCCATGGGATTTTGTTTTGCTCTGGGGCTCCCACATAGGAACAGTTTCCAAGAGTTGTAGGTCCAGAGAGTTCCCATCATGGCGCAGCAGAAATGAATCAGACTAGTATCCGTGAGGACGCAGGTTCTATCCCTGGCCTCGCTCAGTGGGTTAAGGATCCAGTGTTGCTGTGGCTGTGGTGTAGGTCGGCAGCTCCCTAGCCTGGGAACTTCCATATGCCGAGGGTGCAGCCCTAAAAAAAAAAGCCCAAAAAAAAAAAAAAAGTGTCTCCAGACTCCTGCCTCTTAATGGCGTTCCCTGGCTGTGAGTAAAAGGATTGTTCTCAGTGTCAGATAGAAGAAGAGAGGAAAGTGCCCCCAGTTGCACAGTTCCTGATCGAAATAAGTTTGCGCTCTGAGCCAACCACGTGCTCCTCTGTCCCTACCCAGTCCCTCTTTCCTCATACTCCTTAGTCACAGCTTTCCATCCTTCCTGCCTTCCTTCCAACATCACCCTTGTGTCAGAAACACCCATCAGTTATTCCAAAAATATTGGAGTGGATCTATACCCACCGTCTTTAATGTGAATAACCCTGCCCTTGGCACAGAAGCCATCACCCAAGGCTTAAGCACCAGCCACTCAGTGCCCAGGGATAAGATCCGAGTTGGCCAGCTGCAGAGGGAGCATATGGTGTGGGAAGAGTGTGCAGGTCACAACCACCATGTTGGAAAGAGGCCTTCCTTCTGACCAGTCTGACACAGCAGTGCTTTCCCTTTTCCCTCTTTGCTTGGAGCAAAGAATCCGAGAATTTCCTGAGTTGAAAAGGCTCTTTCGGGTCACAGAACCCAGCCCTTCCCACCTGACACAGGAATCTGTCACTTCCCTTACATCGCTCATCCATCTTCTCTTGGAGCCGCCCCCCTCGGGATGAGCTAACTTGCTGTTTTACCTGGACCATTCATTCCATGTAAAGCTTGGGGGAAGCTTTGAAGGTGGATGATGGAGGTAATTCTCTAGCAAGCTCGACCCAATTCCCCAATCCTTCCACTCGAGGGTCCCCTCTCTCCTCCTTGGAGTGATAGAAGGTCGCATCCCTCTTCCACGTGGTAATCCTTCAAAGACTTGAAGGTCAGCATGATGCCATCCTCAGTTCTCTCTTCCTCATGCCCAGTTTTGCCATTGTGTTGACACTCTTGGTAACGTCCATCTCACCTGTGAGGCAGACTCAGTCAATGAGGGAATCCTGAGCTTTTTCCATGTGCCAACTCCCTTGAAAAACACCATCTCCTTCCATTCTTCATCCAGACTCTGAAATAAGAACACCTGACCTTTTGTAGAGTTTTATAGAGGAGACAGTTGTAGATCATGAGGTGAAGGGTTTAGGCCAAGGTCATATAGTTAGAAATGGACAGAACTGGCCCATGAACTTGAGCCTTTTTACCAAATACGTCTGCATTATTTTTTCCCCCCTTGATGCATGAGTTTCCCCGGGGCAAGGGTGATGCAAGACACTCAGGATACAGGCCTTCTCATCCTTAGCTGAATAGACACCCTGAGAAGAGGCGGTGTCTTTCTGAAATGTCATGTCTCACTTGCTGGGGCCCTTCTCTTCCCTCCACTTTTCCCCAGCCTGATTCTGGCTGTGGATTGTAACAAGGTACAGATAGAAGAACAGAGCAGAGAGGTGGGTGGATTCTGTCCAGATTGACTCATGGAGCCTGAAATCAGAACTGACTCTCCACCTCTCAAAGACAGATTTCTGTACGCGTAAGCAGAGATCACTAACTACCCACGTGGCTGCTGAGAGTGGAAAGCATCGAGGATAGTGGTCCTTTTTCCCTAATATTTTTGGAATACAGGAGCCCTCTGGTGGCCAAAATAGCAGGACGCTGTCCTTGGGAAAGGCAGCCGGATCCCCTTAGTGATCCTCTGGCTTCGTTTTGAGGTCACTCTTTTTGCCTTTCAGCCTTTTTCTTCCCATTGTCATGGAGGGTCATTTGCTTTTCTTCACATTCTGCCTTCTTCTTTCCCCCTCAAGCTCCTCTCTGCACCTTCCCCTCCAACCCCAGCTGTCGCCCCCGAAACCCCTGGAATCTCCCTCTCCTGCGGTCTTTGGCCTCAGAGGACCCTTTCTGAAATCTGGCCAGTTCCCCGTGGCAGGTGCTATCCGACAGCTGCCGCTTCAGTTGTGTGGAATTCAAATCCTTGGTGGGTGTTTAGAGCCTGCAGATGGATTAACTAATGATGCCTGTTCATCAACGAGCATTTGTAGCGTCCTGGTAAGCATGTGGATGATGCTGATCAGCTCCCAGAACCGAGGTTTCTTAGAAGAGTAGATGACCTCCCTCTCCCTTAGGCCCAGAGAGCTGACGGCACATCGCCCAGTCCCTGGGGTTGGCCACCTGTCCAACGCATGGCCATTCCAAGTGTCCGTGTGCAGCGCTAGACTGCGCAGAAGTCAGCTTTCCCCATTATAGTGTGCATGGAATGGCCTGGCTTCTCTAAGTCCAGGTCACACAAGAGCCAACAGCAAATGAAAAGACCCACCGAATAGCCCTTCCACACGTGGATCGTTGAGAATTGACCATGGATCCAGAGGCAGAAGTGGAGTTTGATGGACTACATAAGGGAAAGGAAGCGGAGATAGGACGAGGCAGAGATTTTGGCTAAGATTTCAGTCACACTCACTCTGGCTTTTCATGCAGTAAGATGATGGGTCAGGGAAAAAGAAAGCACTTTGGACTCTGGGGAGAAAGAGCTCCTATAAAATGAGTTGGTGATGGAGTTCCCGTCGTGGCTCAGTGGTTAACGAATCCGACTGGGAACCGTGAGGTTGCGGGTTCGATCCCTGGCCTTGCTCAGTGGGTTAAGGATCTGGCGTTACCATAAGCTGTGGTGTAGGTCACAGACGCGGCTCAGATCCTGTGTTGCTGTGGCTGTGGTGTAGGCTGGCGGCTACAGCTCCGATTCAACCCCTAACCTGGGAACCTCCATGTGCCATGGGAGCGGCCCAATAAAATGGCAAAAAGACAAAAAAAAAAAAAAAAAGAGTTGGTGACTTCATTACATTACAACCCTTAAGAATCAGTGGCTTAATTGTAGGGCAATTAGACCGGCCAGTTCACAACCCTCACTTCAGAGACAGTCAGAGAAGCCCTCTGGAGCATCTAGAATATGCTGCAGGAGGGTGGCTGGGATCAAATGTGGAAGCAATCTTCTGGGCTTGTAAGATGGTGAAGCAAGAGGATCATGAAGTTTGGAAAGCTGCAGCTCTCTATAATCTGCAGGAGAGGTGGCTGGAGAGAGAGGGGCGGGTGACCCAGGGCATAGTGAGTGTCAGTGCGGTAGCAACCAAATGCAGCCAGCTTCCTACTTGCATTACCTCCATGGCAAAGGGGAGCAGGCAGGGCGGATGAAGCAGGATGAATGTGGGTGCCCAGCCATGAGGATCAGCGCAGCACTGGAGAGGGTCCCCTGGGAGGCTTTGGAACTCTCTTCTCTCTAGAGTGTAAGAAAGTGCAGATAAGCCTTTTTAAAAGCCTGCAGGTGCATTGGGGGAGCCCTGGCTTCTGGAGGGGGAGAGGCATACTACCCAGACCTGTCATTCTAGAACCTCTTTGGGGGTCTTGTTTCCTGGCATTTTATGGATTTTAAAGTACACAATGTCGGAGTACGCACTGTGGTTTAGCGGGTTAAGAATCTGACTGCAGGGACTCTGGTCACCTCGGAGGTGCGGGTTCAATCCCCAGCCCAGCACAGTGGGTTAAGGATCTGGCATTGCTGCAGCTGCACATTCAGTCCCTGGCCTGGGAACTTCTGTATGCCGAGGGTGGGTCCATAAAAGAAAAAAAAATTAAATTTTTTTTTAAAAGCACATGATGTCTAAGGGTTTGGGGTGAAAGGCAGATGCTGGAGCGTGTGCAAAATCTGTCATCTGGAGCCAGCTTCTCTCCATTGGCTGCCTCCTGGCTCTCTACCACCACCCGTCAAACAGCTACTCTCCCACCTTTCCGTTCTGACGTGACTTACAGGATTCACCAGAATGTCATCCGCATTCCACCAGGAACTCTTGCAGCGGAGCCAGCACATGGTAGACCACATTCCCCTTGGTCCAGTGTATGCGCTCTGACCCCCGCGTCTTTTCTGACAGGGTTGCGGGCAGTGATGTGCTCAGGAGCCTGGCCTCACGCTGGGCTTCGGGCAAAGGGCCTGGACCAGGTCTATCAACTCTGCTTTGCTTCGCAGCTCATTCCAAAGACAGGTGCCGAATCAATGATTTTCATCCTGATCCTGATGACGCATGGACACACACACACTAGATGGGGAGTTAGACACCCTGGTGGAGCCCCTGCTGCCAGCAGAGAGCCATGTAACCTCCAGAGATCTCACATAGCGTCTCCAGGCCTCAGTCTCCGCATGTGTCAAGGGCGAGATTTGGACAGAGAATCTTTTTTTTTTAACTTTTAAATTAAAACAACTTTTTTGAAGTATAGTTAATTTACAGTGGTGTTAGTTTCGGGTATACAGCACAGTCATTCAGTTTTATATATATATATATATATATATATATATATATACGTACACATATTTACACACATATCTGTATACTTTTTCAGATTCTTCTTTTTTTTAGGGCCCCACCTGTGGCATATGGAAGTTCCCAGGCTGGGGTCAAATCGGAGCCGCAGCTACTGGCCTACACCACAGCCACAGCAACTCGGGAACAGAGCTGCGTCTGCAGCCTACATCACAGCTTACAGCAATGCTGGAACCTTGACCCACAACAGCTCACAGCAATACCAGAGCGAGGCCAGGGATAGAACCCGCATCCTCACGGACCCTATGTCAGGTTCTTAACTGCTGAGCCGCAACATGAACTCCTACTTTTCTTTTCTTTCTTTTTTTTTTGACCACACCCATGGCATGCAGAAGTTCAAGGCCAAGGACTGAACTCGTGCCAACACAGCAGTGACCCGAGCCACAGCGGGAAAACTGTTGGATCCTTTAACTTCCAGGCCACCAGGGAACTCCTAGATTCTTTTCTCCTATAGGTTATTATAAGATATTGGTTATAATTCCCTGTGATATACAATAGGTCCTTGTCGGTTATCTATTTTACAGATAGTAGTATGTGTCGCTGTAGCCACCAGCCTACACCACAGCCACAGCAACACAGGGTCTGAGGCTTGTCTGCAACCTACACCACAGTTCATAGCAATGCCAGATGCTTAACCCACTGAGTGAGGCCGGGGATCGAAATGCATCCTCGTGGATCCTAGTCGGGTTCATTAACTGCTGAGCCTTGAAGGGAACTCCCCCATATGTATCATGGTTTTTTGTGTTTTTTTGTCTTTTGTCTTTTTAGGGCCGCACCCACGGCACATGGAGGTTCCCAGGCCAGGGGTCTAGTTAGAGCTGTAGCTACTGGCCTATGTCAGAGCCACAGCAATGCCAGATCCAAGCAGCATCTGGGACCTACACCACAGCTCATGGCAACACCTGGTCCTTAACCCGCTGAGCGAGCCCCAGGATCAAACCTGCAACCTCATGGTTCCTAGTCAGATTCATTAGCCACTGAGCCACAACAGGAACTCCTCATGTGTATCATTTTTTAAGATTCCACATGTAATCGACAGGGACCAGAGCATCGTAAAGGGCACCTCCAGCTCTGAAACCTTCTGTTTTCACGGGGGTGCCCCTTCCAGCAGACTGTAAACTCCTCGGGGCAGGGGCAAACCTCCCTACAGTGACCCTGGAGAGCTTGGCCCTTAAAGGAGGGGCTGGACTGGTGGGGAGTTGGGAGGACTTGAGTATCTGCTGTTGACAGACCCAGCCTAGCCTGTCACCTTCTAGAAGGAAGCGAATGGTACTTTAGGAGTAAGAGGCACTGAGGTAAGAGAGGCTGGAGGGGCTGGTTTTCCCTCTAGGGCCGCCTCTTGTTGGTGTGCCTACTGTGTGCTCTGTTCCTCGCCCCCTCCCAGAGAAGCTGCTGGCAGGGTCCAGAGCAGAGCATGGATGGCAGCCATCTGTCTCACGCCCCACCCCGGAGGTGGGGGTTAAGCTCTCAAGACCTTGCAAAGATGCTCCTCACCCCGGCAGGTGTAGGGAGAACTCTCCTTTCCCATGACACGGTGAGATTTACGCTGTTCTACGAAAATGTCCTTGTCCATGGAAAGAATAGGCATAGAAAATTTGGACATGGCTTTTTGGGAAGTGAAGATTCCTCAGCTGTCATTAATATCAGTGGAAGAGGAGGCAAGTGGCAAATTCCTGTGTTCCTTACACAAATATTTTAAGTGGGTCATAAACCCTCTCTGTCCTCCCAACCAGTAAGTCCCTGCAGTGTGTCCGTGCTTGCAGCTTAGGGTGCCAGGAATGGTCTTCCAAACCAAGGGGGCACACCACTCTGCTAGCGACCACTGCTGCTTGGGGTAAACAGACTTCGGTTCTAGGAGTCGGGCTTGGATCCTAACTCCCTCACTCCCATAGCTGATGCAGAAGCTGGCCCGACCCCCTGGGTTTGATGGACCAATGGGTTGTCAGAGGACAGGTTGTCTTGTTCTATTTCCGGTACCCAAGCCCTAGCACATAGGAGTTATGTTCGCCAGACAGGCAAGGCGAGAAGTCTTGGCAGTAGCTCCAGGCGAAACCAGGAGAACGTGGTGAGGCTGATGGAGAGAGAGCGTCACTGGTTTCTGATGAGGGGGTGGGTGTCAGGGAGCAGGGCCCGAGGGAAGCCTTTTCCTGGAGGGGGAAGTAAGGTCTCGAGGGGGATCCTATGTCCTGTTCAGAGGCAGGAAATGCTCTGAGACGTAGAAAAGGGTGTAAAGGGAGGAGAGAGATTATCTGAGGGTCTTTGAGAGTTATCAGGTCTTGCCAAGCCAGAGGCAGATGGTAAAACTCATTATGCGAGTGTGAGATGATTCTGCTCACACCCTCTGTGACCTACACCACAGCTCAGGACAATGCCGGATCCTTAACCCACTGAATGAGGCCAGGGGAGAGAAATCTGGAACTTAAAACTGCAAGGTCGGGTGGAAATCCTATAAAATTGGATTGTGATGATCACTGTACAACTAAAAAAAAAAAAAAAAACTGCAAGTTCTCACTGCTATGTATAAAATAAAGCAGCAGTAAGGATCTGTACACCACAAGGAAATATTGCTTTGTAATAACTTTTAACAGAGCATGCGCTATAAAAATATTGAATCAATATGTTGTACACCTAAAACTAATACACTATAGTAAATCAATTATATTTCAATCTTTTTTTTTGTCTTTTTGCTATTTCTTGGGCCGCTCCTGCGGCATATGGAGGTTCCCAGGCTAGGGGTCGAATTGGAGCTGTAGCCACCGGCCTACGCCAGAGCCACAGCAACGCGGGATCCGAGCCGCGTCTGCAACCTACACCACAGCTCACGGCAACGCCGGATCGTTAACCCACTGAGCAAGGGCAGGGACCGAACCTACAACCTCATGGTTCCTAGTAGGATTCGTTAACCACTGCGCCACGACGGGAACTCCCAATCTTTTTTTTTCATTAAAAATGGTCCTTCAAGTAGTTCCCATCATGGCTCAGCAGTAACGACAACTAGTATCCATCCATGAGGAGATGGGTTCGATCCCTGGCCTCATTTAGTGGGTTAAGGATCCAGCGTTGCCCTGAGCTGTGGTGTAGGTCACAGAGGCCGCTTGGATCCCATGTTGCTGTGGCTGCGGGCATAGGCTGGTGGCTACAGCTCCGATTGGACCCCTAGTCTGGGAACCTCCATATGCCTCGGGTGCAGCCCTAAAAAGAAAAAAAAAAGGGGGTCTTTTAAGCCAGTGTTTTCATTTTGTAAGTGAAGAAACCAGGGCTTTTTCCAGGAGTAACTGAGAGGACTTTTTCTAGAACAGGGTGTGTTTAGTACAGCCGTGGTTTGGAGTTAGGCGTGAGTGGGAATACCAGCACCTCAGGTACTAACCATGACCTTGAAAGATGAGAATACCTATGTCTTGGGGCTCCTAGGAGAAGTAAGTAGGGAAATGTATGTGAAAGCCCCCCAAACTTGGCGTGTACCTGACAGCGCGCAATAGGCAGTCACAGCTTCATTGTGACTGTGAAGGTCTTGGCTGAAGGGGTGGGGACAGTCACAGATTGAAGGGACAGTGACCAAGTTGCTGCTGTCTCCATTCTATTATAGGCATCTCATTAATTACCGAGATCGTGTTAGTCTGATGAATACCTGTGAGAGGATTACCTGTCATGCTAATAGATCAATCATAACAGCGGAGATGATGGCAGGGAATTGCAGGTACTGCAGATGAAATGAGGCCAGGTGAAAGGAGACCCTCTCCCGGGACCTGGTCCTAGCATGGGCTCCAGTTTTTAGTTGCACATCATCTGAGGCATAGGAACTCTCCGTGTCACTCATTCATTGGAGCAAGAGGGATTGAGCATCTGCTATGTAGCCTAGGAACTGGCCACATAGTAGTCCCAAAAGCAAGACTCTTTCCTGAAGTGAGATTACATTCTCGTGGAGGAGAGACACAGAAAAATAGATAAAGAGATGTGTTGTTAGGTAGCTGTAAGAAGTGTGAGAATAAGTGAATGGGGAGGGGGCAGAGTGGTTGGAGGGATGGCTGTTTAGAGGAGGGACTGTCTCATCGGTTTCGGCCTGGATGCAGGAAAATGAGGGATTCCCTGCAAAGAGGCTCCGCTCTGGAGAACTTAGAAACAGGCCTGGGGCAGCCCCGCAGGGCAAGGCCTCTGTGAAGATGCAGGTCAGAGGACCTCATGTCTTGGGTCCTTCCAAGAGATGAGAAGAGGCTGTGAAGACTGCCTGGGACTTGGCAGTGAGCCTGAGAAATGGCTCCTTGGGTCAGAACACAGGGCCACATGGCTCTGGCCCGGTCCAGCCTCTGTCACCATCTGATGTCCAAGATATGTTTGGTGGACAAAAAGCAAACCCAGGAGTAGCCCCAGAGAACTTTGAAGCTTTCCCCCGCTCCCCACTTTCCCTCACTAACCTTCGTCAGATAGGAATTTCCCAATTTAAAGCTATTTCTGTTTCCCCGTGAGGGCGGGGACCCTGTCCCATCATAGAATTCCCCTGGGCAACAAAGCACTCGCGCAGAGATGGCACACAGCCAGGCTGGAGGACCCTACTATTTCTGTCTGCTAAAGCTCCACAAGTTTACTTCCTGCTCACCTCATAAAAGTCCTGTCCTTTTTTTTTTTTCTTTTTTGGCTCTCCCATGGCATATGGAGTTCCCAGGCCAGGGATCAGGTTCAAGCCACCGCTGTGACCTATGCCACCAGCTGCAGCAACACCAGATCCTTAACCCACTGTGCCAGCTGGGGATCTAACTTGCCTCTCGGGCCCCGCAGAGATGTTGCTGATCCTGTTGTGCCACAAAAATCCTGTCTTTTTGTTTGTTCCCCATTTAATCTCATCCAAGCTTCTACAGTTACCCTGGAAGGTAACCTATAGGTTGCAAAGGCGGAACGTTTCCACCTGTTCTGGTCCTTCATGACCTTGCAGATTTGCCTCTGTCTGCAGCCTTCTCTCGGCTGCTGATGACATCTTCCAGATCCATGGCATAGGGAGCGACCCTGGGGCTGGGGGCCCTGTTTCTAACCTGCACTGGTCCTGCAACCTTGTCAGCCAGCCTCTGGGAGCACAGGTTTCTCCTCTGAAAGTGCTGACAGCGTTCCTGCATGTTATAGGCACAGTCCTAGATATTAGGAGGACCGAGTCAACATTATACCCATTTCGTAAATCCCAAAGTGTACACCAAAGTGACAATTGTACCAGTGACATTCGCCCACCAACTTCCTCCGGATGGTTTGAACTCTCTCTTCCTAACTTTCCAGCTATGAAATTTCGTTTTTTTTTTTTTTTTGGACTCCAGCATGCAGTGGCTTGATGTGGGATCTCAGTTCCCAGATTATGGACTGATCCCAGGGCGGCAGCGGTAAAAATGCTCAATCCTAACCCCTAGACTATCAGGGAACTCCCAATTTTAATTTTTTTAATGGATGGGTGGACATTGGGTTTGTCCAAAGACTAAATATTTTCCCTTTGATTCTGACAGTTTACCTTTCCTCCTCTTCCCCCTTCCCTTTGGCTTTACTCTTATTATTATTATCATTATTATTATCATCTTTCTGTGGCACATGGAGGTTCCCAGGCTAGGGGTCAATTGGAGCTGTAGCCACTGGCCTACACCACAGCCAGAGCCACAGCCACACCAGGTCGGAGCAGCGTCTGTGACCTACACCACAGCTCACAGCAATGTCAGATCCCCAACCCACTGAGCGAGGCCAGGGATGGAACCTGCATTCTCATGCATGCTGGTCAGATTCGTTTCTGCTGAGCCACAACGGGGAACTCCCCCTCTTCCCTTTGGGAATCCCGGGAGCGCATTGGATTGAGGGCTTCAGAGAATAATCTATCACGATCTCAAGGTTTTTCCCAAGGACATAAATATGCAGAGCCCATTTCCCTGTCATTCAAATAATTTCAACTCATTACACATGGCATGAGCTCCTGGTCTGTGTTGTGCATTATTACTGGAGGCCATGAGGAGTTGCAGGCCAAGTAAGGGGTAATCAGGGAGCGCAGGTGGAATGGGAGTGATGGAAGGAAGCACACATAAAGCAGGTGACATTTGGCCAGATTAAAGTACTGGGGGACATTGGGGGTGAGCCCAGAGGGTTCAGGTCATCTCCCCAAGGTGGCTACTGTTCCTACTAAGCCTTTGCAGGGGATGGGGGCTCTTCTGTCCTCACCTGCAGCCTGATAAAGGCTGGCAGGGTGGCGCAGGGGTCCACCTTAGCCTATGGGGAGAGGGTTATATGAGGAAGGTGTACCCCAGCCTCCGAGTAGGCGTCCCTGAACTGGTGTCTGGAAGAAGCGTGGCGGCGGCCGAAAGGTCTGATCCCAGCTTAGAGAAAGAAATGAACTTGGCCTGTCTTGTCCCAGAACCTCTTATTGGCTGGGACCGAGCCCCTCTGCTCAGCCCCAGCCCTGGCAGGAGGCTCCAACTCGCCAGCAGTGAAAGGAGCCCGGGGCCGTCATTCAGATGGTCCAGCCGGCCTCTGTGTCCTTTGTCAGGCCCAGGAGGCTCCGTGTCATTACTCCAGAGCACTGCCTCCCCTCCGGCCTCATTACTCAGTACATTAGCTGTGGGAACTAAACCCATTACAGAAAGGAGGGGGTGGAATTGGCACATGGGGAAAGAGGCCTTCTCAGATCAGGCTAACAACTTGTGCCTATTAACTAAAGGAGACCATTAGAAAATTCCCATCTCTCCTCTCCTCTCCCTGCCTCGTCCCCACCCCCGCCACTTGCCAAGTCGGATGGAGAGAGAGAGGGAGTGAGAAAGCGAGCCAAGGGCTCACACTCCAAGATGGTTCTTTTTGGCCCGGTGGGGACACGGACCGAAATAAATTGAGTTCCACCCCAGGACTATTTTCAATCACCCCATCACAAAATAGAGCCAGGGGAAGGCGTTTATTTCCACTGTTCAGTAATGTGAGTATTAGAGCTAGAGAGTAACGTTGAGATTCATCAATTTAAACCTGTTTTTCTGGAGTTCCCGTCATGGCTCAGTGGACACAAATCTGACTGGCATCCATGAGGACGCAGGTTCGATCCCTGGCCTCGCTCCGTGGGTTAAGGATCCGTCGGCTCTGACACTGTGGTGGCTGTGGCGTAGGCCGGCGACTATAACTCCGATTGGACCCCTTAGCCTGGGAACCTCCATATGCCGAGGGTGTGGCCCCCAAAAGACAAAACATAAGCAAAAAAACAAACTGTTTTCCTGCCGGTAGGGACAGCAAATGGTGTCGACCCCTTTACGAGAGCTGCACAAATGTCGTTTGCAAGTCTGGGGTCCTTTCCTTTCTGAAGAGCATCCTCCAGTTTGCTCATGTTTTTCTTCCACTTTTCCTCCCCGCTTGGCTGCATTCCCAGCTAGGGGTTGGACAACATCCTCCAAGAAATCCAGCGAAGCACCTTGGCTCTCAGGCCACAGGGGAGCCGGGGCATCAGCTGTGGCCTGCCCCCTGGCTTTTCTTCTCTTCCATGTTAAAAAAAAAAACAAAACGAGAAGCCAACAACAACCCCAAAGCCTTTTACGACATCTAGTTCATGCCCCTGTTGTGGGGACAAAGGTCCTCGGGAGCTTTCTCTGAATTGGAGGCAACGTCGCAGCCCCATAGCTACCTGGACGCCTCTTCCCACTCTCTTTCCGGTCCCTGCTGTGGTCCCATCCTGGGCAGAGCTGGTGCCTTCAAGGGTCCGTCCCCTTTCCCCTCCGAATGTTCCAGCTCTGTCTGAAACTGCTCAATGAAAGAAGGGCACGTGGAGAAGACGAGCCATGCTCAGCTGTCCCCCAGCCGCCTCTGGTCACCCGAGGAAACATGTATTGGGGGAATTTCAGAAACTCCACCATCAGAGTAGTGTGGCATACTGCGAAAAGATATTTTTCTCCTTAAATCAGAGCCCTTTCTAATTTGTGTGCGCGTGTGTGTGCGCGTGCATGTGTGTGTGTTTACTATACTCTGTAACAAGGTCTGATTAGCATTTCCTTTTCAGTTCAGTTGCTCCTTCTTCATCCCAGCTGCACCAATTGTGGTCAGTAAAACAGAATTGGTGCAAGAGCAATTCAGGGAAGCAGCTGAAAGGGAAAGCATGGAGCAAAGACGAGGGGTGAGTTTTCTTGCAGCTTGAAGACTCCAATTAAAAAGACAGAGAGAAAGGAGATGAAATGAGATATTTGGAGGGGGGAGACAAAAGATTCCAAAGACGCAGGAACTTGAAAGCAATGATAAAAAGGAGAGGAGGTGACACTGAGAAATAGATGAGAAAAAAAAAGATGCAAAAAAAAAAATTTTTTTTTCGGAACAATGAATGGGACAGACTGGTGTTTTAAGGAATGCAAAAGTAGACGTGGAACTTTCCTTTTTTTAAATTAATACTACATTTTTATGGTATTTTTTCTAAAGAGGGAAATGAAATTTGTCTTCAGCCCCAAAAGGAAGGCGGCTTCTTGCCTTTGAGTGCCTTATACAGTGGAGTTAGTGTGATCTAACCATCCTTGCTTTGGGACGGGCTCTAGATGCTTAAGTTTTCCCCTTGACCTTCAAGCACACTGCCTTCTGCTCAGTCACCTTCCTCTTCCTTTAAACATTAAGATGGTGGGAGACTTCAGAGCACAAGATCCCAGGAAAGTGTAAGCATATTCATCATAATGATTCTTGGGGTCCTTTTTAAAAGATTGCATATGAAAAATTGCTATCACTGTTTGTTTTTTTTTTTTTTAAAAATAGACTTATAATTCACCCCTCGAAATCACCTAATTGGGATGGAAATATCTCCAGCTGGCTCTCATCCCCAAGAAGGTTGCTCTTGGAAAGTGTGGCCTCTTATTGTCCATTTTCAAACTTGTAGGAGATGCAGCGGGTGGTGTGCTCTATGGGGAAGTGTTGGCACAGCGGTCCACACTGGGGGGGAGCCAACAGCCGTTAGGAAGTGACTTGGAGGGATGGACTGGACCGTCCGCCTCTGGTCAGGATCACAACCTGCAGCAAACCAGTGACATCAGTGGGATCTCACAATGGTCCTAAGCCTCTCTGAGGGTCTGGGTCATCTGGCCCAGTGGATCCCTGCGGAAGAGTTTCAGACCTTGCGTCTGACAGACCTGTGTATGAATTTCAGCTCCTCCACTTCCCAGCTAAACGTCGGCAAGTAACTGCCTTCTCTTAGAGGCTTCATTTTAATAACGGGGATACCTTATGTGCTACAGAGAATGCCTGGGATGATTGTTAAAATGCTTGGTAAGTGCCTACCTGGCAATAAGTTCTCTATACATTCTAGAAATCTCATGCAATGGACCAGGAGGTGGGAGATCCGGTGTTGAAATACATTTGAGTCCAAGGCTGGCTCTGTCACTTTCCCGCTCTGTGGGCTGTGACAAATTATTAATCTGTCAATGCTTTGGTGTCCCCATCCATAAGATGTGGGTAAAATATCTACCTCATTATGTGGGCTTAATTAGACAATTTGTGTAAAGAGTGGGAGCCACCTCAGGGAGATAATATATGGTGATGATCATTCTTATGTTTCTTTCCTAAGACTCCGGGGTTCTCCCTACCACCAGCTATGTGTGTGACCTTTAAGACATTAGGTCGTTTCCCTCTCTATAAAATGGGAGTAGAGCTAGGTCTCTTTGTCCATGGCAACTCTGCGATTCCATAACCTTTCCATCTTTATGGAATTTCTGTTTCAAAACTTCTCTAGTAAATAGAGATTTGAGTTTCCAGAACTGTTGCCAGGACAGCCTAGAGCAGCCCCTTCTCCCTGGTGACCTTCTACCCACCTCGTCTTAGCCCATTATCTCACCAACCTTTCACAGCTTAGACAAAGAGCAGAGGCTCCCCAGAAGAGGAAGTCATCCTGCACATAGGGACCTTCACCTACCCCGGAGAACCTTCCCCAACCTGCCCCAGCTTACCTTCCCACTCTCGGCATCCTACTACTGTAGTTAGTTCAAATTGAGGAAGTACTGTACGTACACAGCACACACTGGATTAGTACCAAAAAAAAAAATGTCTAATAGGGGAGTTCCCACTGTGGCTCAGTGCTAACGAACCCCAGTAGTATCCATGAGGACACAGGTTCCATCCCCGGCCTTTCTCAGTGGGTTAAAGCATCCAGCACTGCCATGAGCTGTGGTATAGGTTGCAGAAGTGGCTCAGATCCTGTGTTGCTGTGGTGGTGGTGTAGTCCAGCGGCTACAGCTCCAATTCAATCCCTAGCCTGGGAACTTCCATGTTCCGTGGGTGGGGCCCTAAAGATGGGGGAAAAAAGCATGTGAATATTAGTGTCAGCTGTAATTCCAAGACTTGAAAGAAGTGGCTAGCTTCTTGAAATTTTAAGTGCTGATGGTTGGGCAAGATAGTTGCTTTAATTAAGGAAGCCCTCCCATGGCTATTGCTGTGGCTCTGGTGAGGGCGGGGGAGGGGTGACCGTGCAGCTGAGAATGGTGGTTATTTATGTGGTGCTAAAAGGATTCAGAGGCACCCGTGCTCACCCTCCAGCAGTGCCATCTTCACACCTGCCAAGCATCTCAAGTCTATCATGACACTTCTTGGGAACTCACCCAGGAGGGCAACGTTCACTCAACTTGGATCCCACTCTGCTCAGGGAACGTGTGCTCGGGGGAGAGCAGAAGCCGTCAAGACAACATGCCTTTGAGGGGACGGATTCTGGCTCTGATTTCTCTGGAACAATCTGGTCTTTACCTAGTCTCGGCAACACCAGTGTGGGAACCGCACCGCTCATGGCTCTTTCTTTTGAATTAAAAATGACGTCCCTGAGGAAAACCTTTAAAGTGCACCTTGACTTCTAGGAGAGGACAGCAATTTGAGCTCTAAAGCCTTCCTGTGGATTCATACCAAGAGATCGAAGCTCCACGATGCTAGAAACAGAGCAGATGTAAAAGATGCTGAGGAGGAATGTGAAGGGCACCATGGGAAAATCCTGCCAGTTTCCCCAGGGCTGGCCGGGGAATAGGATGCAGATAAGCTCAGGTGTCGGATTGACAGGTGGAGGAGGTGCTGTGTTGCATTGTCCAAATTTCCCTTCTGGATGGAAGGCTGTAAGTCCCCTCACCTGCAGGGGTGCAGCTGGCTTACAGCACTCAGTTCTCAGCCGCCTCTGGAAAGTTGCTGAAGAGCTATGCCTCCTCCATGGACAGGCCCTCTTCTCAGGGTACGGAGATGTGGCCCACATCTCAGCCTTAGACATTGCTGAAGGGCACGTCTGCTGTAATTGATGGGTTGGCCCAGCCCGCGGGGACTGCCTTGCAGCCCAGCCCACCCTGTGCTCCTACCTGCTTCCTCCTCTTTCCCTGTAGGTATTGACACTAAGAGCACTTTCCCAATAACTGTCCTTCACAGGAATCTTCATTTAGAGCCGCTTCCGGGATGGTCTGATCTGCCACAACTGGTCCCCTCTTGGTAACCTAGGTGACTCCACACCAGCCTCTTCACTGCCAGATGGCTTTCAGGATCTTCTCCTTCCTCTTCTTCTTTTTCTTCTTCCTCTCCTCCTCCTCCTTCTTCTTTTCTGTCTTTTTTAAGGCTGCACCCGTGGCATATGGAAGCTCTCAGGCTGGGGGTTGAATCAGAGCTGTAGCTGCTGGCCTCAACCACAGCAGCAACGCAGGATCCGAGCCGTGTCTGAAAGCTACAGCACAGCTCACCTCAATGCCAGATCCTTAACCCACTGAGCAGGGCCAGGGATCAAACCTGCATCCTCAGGGTTGCAAGTCAAGTTCATTTCCTCTGAGCCACAGCAGGAATTCCCAGGACCTGCTTCTATTCTTGCTCTTCGCTCCCTGTATGGGTAGCTCTGACATCACGCCTGAAGCTCATGCACTGACTTGGAGTTCAGTTGGCGTCTTAATAGATAAGCATGTGCTATTCATATCTTTTGAGGCCTCTCACTCCACCACCAGCCAGGACCCCCCTGAGAGAGAGGGATGTGTCTCTTACCCTCATCAGATCTCCCCAACATACTGTTTCACACTCATTCTTTGGCGGGAATAATTAGTGATGCCTGTCAAGCCTGGCTTCCAGAATCTTCTTGGATTTGTTGATCCTCGAAGCCCATCACCCAAGAAAAATGTCAGAGACTCTGGCTGTCAATTTCTGAGGCTATTTTGTCCACTTCTCGCTGTAACAGGAGCTGTCCCAGATATCCTTGAAATGCAGTTGCACCTTGGTTGGTGTTTTAATCAAGAACCCTCAAGATGTCATCTCATCTGACTGCCGGGCATGGGTCCTGAGCCAGCCACAAGCCTGGCACATTAGCACCTGTGGTTAGTCCCACACAGAGCAGCCTAGAGGGCTTAGGTCATCTGACAAGAGGGCTCAGGAAGCCAAAAGATAACATGGAATTATAATAAAAGGCCAAGCACAATGTATTTGGTTTACTCAGCTAAGGAGGAGCTAGGCATGCTGAAAACGCACAGCTAAAAACGCACACGTCGCTTGGAAAATACAGAGTGATCTGCCCATCCCCACCCGGGGCCCGCTACAGTGGCTTCTGCTTAAACCCACAGGACCAGCTGCAGCCATGCTTATTCTTTAGGCTTAAAGAGTCCCCCAGACTCCCCAGCCACCCATCCAAGTGCCTTTCACCCCAGATAGGTAGGAAGTCCCTTCAGCGATCCAATCCAAACCCTCCCGGTTCCCGCAACACCTGTCCTCCGTGAAGGGCAGGGAAGAGCGTGTCCTTCATTCCTCATGGACTTGCCTGCACTTGAACTGTCAGTCCTTGTGGGGAAAAGGCTTCTCCGGTGGGGTGCCTGTGTGTCCACAGCACCTTTCCCTGTGGCCAAGTGCCAAGTGACGAAAGTGTCGGGGCTTTTGAAATTGTCAGGGAAACTGATTTCCTTGTCAAGTCTTGTCCTGTACGGTTGGAGGGCCAAATTCTACTTTCGTGTTAGCTGCCACGCAGATCAAAGGCTGCTGACAAGGAGCTGAAGCGTTTGTGCCTGGTCCGCTTCAACCTTTCCTCGGCCCGGCATGGGGAATGCTCCCGGCTTTCGGCTTTCTTGAACTCTCTTATCGAGCCCCTTTGCAGGCCAACAGATGAAGGGCCTGGGAAACCATTTGTAGGGACCTAACCGGGAGAGCACATTCTTAAACTTGCAGCAGGAGGGAGGCCAGAGGGAAGAGAGGAGGGTGGAGATGGACAAGTCAGCCAGACCTCAGGAAACGCAGGCGGATTAGGGGGCCAGAGACTGGCTTCAGGGGCAGCCTGAGGGGGTGGGGAGGTACCCATCCTGGTGGAGGCAAGAGGCTCTCCACCCACACGTCTCACCAAGTAAGGGCGAGTCTTTCCGTGGCCCATCACTGAGTAGGGCACAGAGGAGATAACTTCTCAGCGCCTTCCTACACCAGGTTTACCCCAAGACCTTGAGGTGAGCCAGTGATGGGCAAGTTCACGTTACCAGGAACCCCTGAGGTATCAGAAGGTATATCAAAGTCAAGGGTGAGATGGGGGATGGGGTGCAGATGAGCAGGTAGAGAGAGCATGCAAATGCCCCAGGCAGCAGGCTTGGCAGGAAACTGAGCATGTGGAGCATGGTACCAGGAGACTGTGCTTCCAGATTCGGGAGAGACCAGTGTTGGCTTCTCAAGTCGATTTGAGATTTTTTTTTTTTTTTTTTTGCATGCTGAAGTTTCCAGGCCAGGGATCAAACCCACACCATAGCAGCAACCCAAAACCCTGCAGGGACAACACCAGACCCTTAACCCGCTGAACAGCCACCGAAGAACTCTCAATTAGAACTTTGTCTGGAGTCTTTTGGACAGCCCTAGGCGCCAAGCCTTTTTTTTTTTTTTTTTTTTCCCCACTCTTTTGAGGGCTGCACCCAAGGCATATGGGAATCCTCAGACTAGGAGTCGAATCAGAGCTGCAACTGCCAGCCTACACTACAGCCACAGCAATGCCAGATCTGAGCCGCATCTGTGACCTACACCACAGCTCATGGCAATGCCAGATCCTTTAACCCACTGAGCGAGGCCAGGAATGGAACTTGTGTCCTCATGGATGCTATTGGGGTTCGTTACTGCTGAACCACAACCAGCACTCCTAGGCACTATGCTTTGACTACCCTCTCATCTATATCTACTTCTCCCCCAAAACACCCCTAATTTTTCTAACTAGTCCCAGGCAATCTGCATGAATCACCTAAACCAGATGGGGAGAGTCTCAGCCTTTTCTTTGAAACCACATTCAGGCACTACTGGAGACGCCAAAGTCTCAAAAATGAAGAAAGCAAACATCTGCAGCAGAGACTGAGCACTGGATGGACCACAGGTTTAGCCCAGAATGCCTTCCTTTCACCTGCCCTGATTGGGGAGCTGTAAGATCCCAAGGCCAAAGCCGCTCACTCTTCTCCATGGCCATTTCTTCCCACCCATTCTCAACTCATCTTCCTACACAGCACTTATAAGAGTGTGCTAACTGTTTAGTTCTTGAGTTTTAGCAAAAGGTCGGATAGTAAATTTGCATAGAGAGGAGTCCCATGTTATCTTAATCTATTTGGTTTCAGAATTTCAGGTAACAAGTGGTGAGAATCCAGACAGCAAGTTATTATCCACAAACTTATCTGAATCTCTTATGTTCCCAAGTTTAGGTAGCAACGTGCACTGTATGTTTGGGCATTTCCGTAAACGTCTCTCACTTGACAGTGGGTTTCTTGAAGGCAGGGCACCATGTTTCTCTTTGTTTCTGCCTGGCACATAAGGTATGGCCTAAGTACTTGGTAAATAAATCAAATGATACAAAAGGGGTAGAAAACACTGATTAGACATTGGGATGGATGAACTGGATCAGGTAGGACTGGGCGCTAGAGTCGGAAAAGCACATTGAAAAGATTCAGAGGAATTTCCACTGTGGCACAGTGGCGTAAGGATCCAGCCTTGTCACCACCAAGGCTATGACTGCTGCTGCAGCTTGGGTTCTGTCTCTGGCCTGGGAAGTTCCATATGCCCCAGGTGCGGCCAAAAAAAAGAAAGATAAGAAAAAAACAAAGATTCAGAATATGAAATGAAGTTCTCAGTCCTGGCTGTCTATTAGAATCATCCAGAGAGCTTTTTAAAACAACGTGGTATTCAGGCTCCATCCTGGACCAGTTGAATCAGAGCAGAGCTTTTGAAAGCTCCCAGATAATTCCAGTGGGAATCCAGATTTAGCCTAATCGGCTGTTCCTGTTGGAAAGCCCCACGGTGTGCCTGTCCTGTTGGTACTAAGTTTTGCCTCCACCAGTTGACACATGTTAGGAGAATCTTTCCATTCACAGACATTTGTTTATTTGCATGGAGCCAGCCAGGCAACACCCCGGTCTGGTGATCCATCTGGGCCATTGAGAATGTCAATGTAACTTGACTACTGTCTCTATCTCAGGAGGATTTACTAAGCCCAACAGAATGCTAGACTCAGGGAGGGTTATGAAAGGACCCGAGGCAAGGTGCCTTGTTTCCAGGAGAGAAAGGCAGTCCATGTGAGCCTTTTAATGCAATGTGTCAGCAATCACATGCCAAAGTGCATGGCGGGGATCAAAATGGTGGCAGGAGCTCAAAGGACACAGCAAGTTTCACACGGAGATCAGTCTTGAGTTGGACCTCAAAGGATGAGTAGGATGTGATAAGGTGAAAGGGAATAAAAAGGACACTTCCAGTTCCAAGCACTGGTAGTGTAGGGCTTGACAGTGATGAATTTCTCTGACCCACTCTGGCCCTTGAAATACATCACTGTTCCAGGTGAAAGTCCAACAAGGACACAGCATCACTCAGACTCCCTTTCTTTGATCCTCTTATCAACACACTGATGCTCTCTCACTTCCTGGTCCTTCACATCTGGGCCAGAAATTCCCTCTGTCCCCTCGATTTGATGATAGATCTGGACACCTTGGTCTTAGTTCTCCACTTTCTTTCCTTGAGCATCTCAGAAATTGTTCACCGAGAGACGGTCTCTTGTATGTGTGTCTCCCAGACCTCTCTCCAGCTGTGCTAGTCCTCCCCTCCTCCCTACCCGGTGTACCCCAGAATTCTTAGGCATTGTCTCAGACAGAGCCATGAAGAAGGTAGCGGTTGATGTCCATCTTCACATCATGAAATAGACAGAAAAAAATGACAATATTCATGGAATATGTGGAACTCTGCTGCTGCTATCTTGCAGAGGTGACTGTCCTTGAGAGCTAAGGGTGTGGATATCTGCTCCCAGGAACTGGCTGCTGGATACCAGAGAGAAAGCCATGCCCCAAGGAACTCTGCAGCCAGCCAACGCCCTGACTTGTGCCGACCTCCTGACCAATGCGACAATTCTCAGTTAGGAGTCCCTCACCTTTGGGAAAAAAAGAGAAAAACTTTAAAAGAGATACAGCCATGAAAGCCAAAAATGAGCTGTTTTGGCTTCAAGAACTAGGCTTTGATCGCTAGGTAGGACACAGAACTGGTTCAGACTTGAGCAAGAATGTGCCTCTTGCCACAGTTCCTGGACAAGATGAAAACCCCAAAGGTACTGAGCAGCATCGCTTCTCCCAGTTGGGGCAGAGTGCCCCTCTTGCCAAGGTGACGTGTTGTCCAGCCATTTTCAGCTGGACCCTCTGGGCAGCCGTGGAGGAGCTGTGATCTGGAAGTAGATTCCCATGCCATGGTGGGAGCAAGGTGGGATGGAGGCAGGGTCCCAGCCCTGCTGCTCGGAGGTTCCATCTGGAGGACACATCAGTGCTCAGGTGTCCGCACACACGTCCACCAGGGTCCAGGCAGGAAATGGATGAAAGCACTTAGGAGGACACAGTAGAAAGTCTCCCAAAATGGACAGAATGTTCCAACCAGTGAGGGAGAAAGGCAGCAAGCAACTCGAGAAGCTTAACATCCAGGCAAGAGGGTGGGTAGCCAGCACTGACAGACTCCTGAACCCCAAGGCTAAGAATGAGCCAGGAGATCAGAAGTACCTCTTCCTCCCTACTCAGCCACCATGCAGTGGACAGGCCACCAGGCAGGGCTTCCAAAGCCAGACTGGAGAATCATATCACCAGCTGGGCAGTCTGGATGGATGAGCCACTGAGAGAGAGAAGGAGAGAGTTAGAGAGATGGGGAGAGAGGAAGGGAGAGAGAGAGGGAAGAAGGGAAGGAGGGAAAGAGGGAGAGAGATAAGTCTAGAGTTGGAGAAGAAGGGAAGAGCTGAACTAGGACACCAAACAGGATTAGAACTAAAGCAAAGGAACTGCCAAGGCTAAACACTTCAAAGGTAGGGACCCCGTGTTTCTATACCTAGCATAGAGCTGCCATGAAGTTGAAGTGTTTTTTTTTTTTTTGTTTGTTTGTTTGTTTGTTTTTTTAAGGACTAGATGAATATAGGGCTGAGCCCAGTAGTCATCAGGATCAAGTGGCTCAAGCCACAGAATCAAGGGCTGCAGGGGCTGAGGAATCAAGTCAGGCCTGACTCGCTAAGTTTTAGACGCCTGTGCGGGTCGCCTGGAAGCCTGCTGGGCTAGCGGCAAGGAGAGCATCAGAGTCTGCAGAGAACGAAGGCACAGGGTGAATACTAGCAACTGTGACAGTGCCTACAAGAAACTGACACAGATCAAAGGATACTCGAGGAGCTATGGTGATAAATGCAATATGGGATCCTGGATGGGGTCCTGGAACAGAAAAAGGACAGACACGGGGAACTGGTGACACTGCAGAGTTTAGTGTAGATTCCAGAGTGTCTCCAGGTTCGCAGAGAACCCCTGGTACCTTATCCAGGGCATCTGACCTGTACCACACCTGCTGAGATGTCCAAGCGTGGGTCAGACATGCTCACGGGCTTTTTCTTCCTTCAGTGCCAGTCAGATGGAGTGGAGGCCAGTGGATTGTTTATCTACAACACATGTGGAGTGGGAAGTCAGGAGAGTTGGCTCCCTCTGAAAGCCAGCTGTGTGGGGAGCCCTGGTGGCCGAGGGACCAGGGAGCCAGAATAAATATTGAACTTTCATTTTAAACACTCTGCCGGTGTGGCTATGGCCATTGTGGTGGGCAAGCTGGGAGCACTCCGCGTTCACACTTCCTCATTGTTCCCACCAGGCTGCTGGATGCCCTCTCCCTCCTGTAAGTTAGCCATTTGTTTGTTCATTCATGCATACATTCTTACTTTTTAAATATGTTTGTTAGTTTGGGAAAGAGGTTGGGAGAGGGGGAGGAGGCAAATAGAGGTTGAGTCAAGACTTCCATCTCTGAGAAAGGAAATAAAACCACAGGTGGAAAGTAAAGGTAGAAAAAGTGCTGACTGGCTTCTCGATCATTTACTCACCGTTGCATTTTTTTAACCCTTTTATTTTGGAATAATTACAGATTTACCAAAATCTTGCAAAGATAGTAAAGAGAGTTCCCGTATGTCTCTCAGCCAGCTTCCTCCAGTGTTATCATCTTAACCATGTGTGTATGTGTGTCAAACCTAAGACAGGGACATTGGAGCCATACAATTAACTAATCTCTGCAGTGTCACCTGTTGCCCATTTCTGTCCTTTTTCTGTCCCAGGACCCAGTCCAAGCTCCCACATCGCATTTATCATCATAGCTCCTTAAGTATCCTTTGATATGTCAGTTTCTCCGTTTTTTCTTTTTCTTTATTTTTATGACCTTGACTGTTTTAAAGGGCGATGGCCAGGTATTTTGTAGAAGGTCTCTCAATGTGGGAGACTAATGTTGTCTCACGATTAGGCTGAGGTTATGGGTTTTGGGAAAACAAATTCTCTGAAAGCGAAGTGCCCTTCTCAGGGCGTGGTATTGGGAGATACATGTGGTAATGGGAGATACATGCTGTTAACATGACCTGTGACTGGGTGATGCCACCTTGATCGCAGTTTAAGGGCGTATGTTTCTACAGAGTTGCTATTTTTCTGTCGAGTTATTCCTTTTCTTTTTCTGTATTCTATTCTTTGGAAGCAAGTCACTAAGTCCAGCCCACCCTCAAGGGGAGAAGAATTAAGCTTCATTTCCAGGAGAGGGGATTATAGATTCGTATCATTTGAAATTCCCCTAGGGGGAAGATGTGTCCCTTCTCTCTTCTTTAGATATTTAATGATTGATTTACATTAGTGTATCCATTTTTCAGGGCTGCCAGAGCAAATGACCACAAACCAGGTGGCTTAAAACAATAGACACATGTTCTTTCATTATTCAGGGGGCCAGAGGTCTGAAATCAAGATATTGGCAGGGCTGGCTCCAACCAGAGGTTCTGAAGCAGGACCATTCCGTTTCGTGCCTCTTGAGTCTAGTGGTTGCTGGCAATGCTTGCTCTCCCTTGGCCTGAAGCACATCCCTCCAAAGGCTGCCTCCATCCTGTATCACCTCCTCCTCTTCCTAAAAGGACAGCATCATTGGATGAGTTCCTCTCAAGTTCCTTAACCAATGATTCTGCAAAGATTCTATTTCCAAACAATGTCACGTTGTCATATCCCAGGGGACGTGAATCTTTAGGGGACACAGTTTAAACCCAATACAATCAATGTGGTCTCATGAAGATCGATTTTGTTCTTTTGCTTGAGAATCTTTTTTTTTTTTTGTCTTTTTCCCATTTCTTGGGCCACTCCCTCGGCATATGGAAGTTCTCAGGCTAGGGGTCCAATCGCAGCTGTAGCCGCCAGCCTACACCAGAGCCACAGCAACGCAGGATCCGAGCCACGTCTGCAACCTACACCACAGCTCACGGCAACGCCGGATCATTAACCCACTGAGCAAGGCCAGGGATTGAACCCGCAACCTCATGGTTCCCAGTCGGATTCGTTAACCACTGCGCCACGACGGGAACTCCTTGAGAATCTATTTGTCTGTGTCCTCAAACTGGTCCAGCTCTTTCAGGTTAGCATTTGTATTCTTTTCATGTGTCCCCGTCTTTCTTTTCCTTTCCTTCTCTCTCTCTTTTTTTCTTTTCTCCTCCTCTGTCTCTGTCTCTGTGTGTCTTCCTTACTTCCTGACACTAAAAGATACTTCAGGCTCATCTTGCATGTCCCCTGTCCCAGCCCTGTAAGCAGCCATTTCTCCGTAGAGCCCTGTTTTCTTTTATTGGAGAATATCATTTAGAAATAAGGATCCGAGTGCTGGATGTATTTGCCGCTGCTAGGCTGTGGCTGCTTCCAAGCCCTCTCTACAAACAGGAAGTCTCTGAGGTGTGCTATCATGTATACACACATATCTATACATATTTCTGTATCTATAAAACTATATGCATATTCAAGGAAATATAAATTCTTACTGCTCTCTCCAGCTCTAATCCAGCAACCTGGACTCTAGCCTTCTCTCCGTCTAAACTGTGACTTCTTTTTCAGATGGTGAGAAATTTGGCTCCTTTTATCCACAGTTTATTTATTTCTTTGTTCTGCCCTAGTCTACATATAAAGTAGTTTCAGAATTGCTAACCTGTGCTTCTTTGAGAAACAAATTTTCCAGTGAGAACACAGAGTTTTGTACAGGGCTTTGCAGTTTCCAGCTAAAACACCATTTCCCACAGTTACTTAGGTCAGCTCCTTTCTTCCCCCACCCCCCCCTTCGGTGAGGTCATGTCATACATTTGCCACACAGTTAGATTTATTTCTCAAAGTCTCCATTATATTCTAGGACCACCCCTCCCTAACATCCTGGTTGATTTTTTAAAAATAGACTTTATTGTTTAGAGCAATTTTAGGTTCACAGAAAAAAAATTGAGAAGATAATGAATTTTCCCATATAGCCCCACCCCCCACAGATGCACAGCCTCCCTGTCACCAACATCCTCCACCCAAGTGGTGCATTTTTTGATGAGTGATAGACCTCCACCGACACATCCTAATCACCACCCCAAATCCAATTTTACATTAGGATTCACTTTTTTTTTTTTTTTGGCTGCACCCACAGCATGTAGAAGTTCCCTGGTCAAAGAGCAAACCTACATCACAGCAGCGACCTGAGCCACAGTAGTGGCAATGCCAGATCCTTAACCCACTGAGCCACCAGGGAACTCCTAGAGTTCTCTTTTGGTGTTTTGCATTTTGTGGGTTTGGACAAATGTGCAAGGACATTTATCCATCATTATATTATCATACACAGTATTTTTACTGCCCTAAAACCCCTCTGTTCTCTGCCTTTCATCCCTTCTCCCCCTCCCCCAGCCCCTGGCAGCCACTGATCTTTTTACTGTTTTCATAGTTTTTGCCTTTTCCTTTATGTCCATTGTTGGAGTCACATAAAGGACTTTTCATAGCTTGATAGCTCCTTTCTTCTTAGTGCTGAGAAAGAGTCCATTGTCTGGAGGTACCACAGTTATCCACTTACCTACTGAAGGACATGTTGGTCACCTCCAAGTTTTGCTAAAAACATTTGTCTTTTAAAATCTGCTGCAAACATTTGTGCAGAGTTTTGTGTGGCCATCCTTTGGATAAATGCTAAACAATAGTGTGATTGTTGGATCTTATGGTAGCCTACATTTAGTTTTGCAAGAAAATACCAAGCTGCCTTCCAAAGTGGTGGTACCGTCTCATATTCCGGCCAGCTGCAAATGAGAACTCCTACTGCTCTATCTCCTTGTCAGCACTTGGTGTTGTCCGTTCAGGATTTGGGCCATTCTAATAGGTATGTAGTAATATCTCTTTGTTGTTCAAATTTGGATTTCCCTGATGACATATGATGTGGACCATCCCATGTGCTTATTTGCCATCTAAATGCCCTCTTTGGTGAGGTGTCTGTTAAGGTCTTTGGCCCATTTTTCAAATTAGATTGTTTGTTTTCCTATGATGAGTTTTAGGAGTTCCTTGTATATTTTGGATAACAGTCCTTTTTATTGATTGATTGATTTTATTTTTTTTTAGGGCCTCACATGCAGCATATGGAGGTTCCCAGCCCAGGGGTCAAATCGGAGCTGTAGCTGCTGACCTACGCCACAGCTGCAGCAGTGCCAGATCCGAGCTGCATCTTCGACCTACACCACAGCTCATGGCAATGCCAGATCCTTAACCCACTGAACGAGGCCAGGGATTGAACCTGCATCCTCATGGATGCTAGTCAGATTCGTTTCCGCTGAGCAACGACAGGAACTCTGATAACAGTCCTTTATCAGATGTGCTTTTTGCAAATATTTTCTCCCCATCTGTGGACTGTCTTTTTACTTTCAGTATGTCTCACAGACAGAAATTTTAAATTATAATGAAGTCCAGCTTATCAATGATTTCTTTTGTGAATTGTGCCTGTGGTGTTATGTCTAAGACTGATAACCTGGAGTTCCCTTGTGGTGGAGCGGGTTAAGGATCCAGTGTTGTCACTGCTGTGGCTCAGGTTCCATCCCTGGCCCAGGAACTTCCACATGCTGCAGGTGCAGCCAAAAATAAACAAATGAATTAAAATGAATCACCAAACCCAAGGTGACCTAAATTATTTCCTGTCTTATCTTGGAGTTTTATAGTTTTGCATTTTACATTTACTTCCGTGCTCCATTTTGAGTTAATATTTGTGAGGGTGTAAAATCTGTGCCTGGATTCATTATCTTTTGGGGAAGTGTCTAATTGTTCCAGCACCATTTGTTGTGTATTCGGAGCTATAAATTTTCCTCTAAGCACAGTTCTCACTGCATCCCACAAGTTTTGCATTTAACAAAATGTCCCTCTTTACTCCTGAGAAGCTTTAGGAGTCGGCTCTGAAGTCAGCTTTGTCTGAAATTAATACAGCTGCTCCTGCTTTCTTTACTTAGTGTCAGCATGATGTATCCTTCTCCATCTATTTACTTTTAATCTATATGTGTCATTATATTTAAGATGGATTTTGTGTAGACCATGTATATTGGGGTCTTGTTTTTTGACCCATTCTGACACTGTCTTTATTTATTTTTTTTGGCTGCACTTGTGGCATGCGGGAGTTCCCGGGCCAGGGATCAAAACTGCAGGCAGGTTATTTACTTATTTATTTTACGAGAGAATTTCAGAACGAATTCCAGACATCATACGATTTCTGCCCCTCCCATCCTTCATACATATCTTAGCAAATTTAAAACAACTGGATCACTCATCTTATAAAATTTCTCTAACTTTGTTTTTGTCTGATTCTTTTCTGGTGCTGTAATTTAAAGCCTTTTTATTTGCTGTGAATGTGTCGAGTTAGAATCCCAAGTAGATCTGAGGTCACATTTCGTTGCAGCAGAGGGCACATCCCATTCTTAGTGATGTGAAGTTTGATCACTGGACTCAGGGTTTGTCAGCCTGACTCGTCCAGTTGCCACCAGAAACTTAATGGTTTCACCATCCGGTGATATCACATTGGTTTTTGCAAAATGCCATTTCTTCTACACATATTAATTGGTGTTCTTCTATAAAGTAGAACTTTCAACTCTCTGGATATCCTGAGAATAGCAGTGTAAATGTTTAATACTTTTTATTTTCAGAATAATGAATCTCCTTAGAAATTCCGAAGACATCCACTGAGAGATGTTTGCTGCTTGGTTTTGAATTACCATTATGGACTCAGGTTTCTAAAATCAACTTTTTTTTCAGTCTTTTTTGGGGCGGGGGGGGGGGGTCCACGCCCTTGGCACATGGAAGTTCCCAGGCTAGGGATTGAAATAGAACTATAGCCACCAGCTTCCGTCACAGCCACAGCAACTCGGGAATCAAGCCAATCTGCGACCTACACCACAGCTCACAGCAACACCAGATCCTTGACTTACTGAGCGAGTACCTGCATCTTCATGGATCCTAGTTGGGTTCCTTATTGCTGAGCCATGACAGGAACTCCTAAGCTCAACTTTGATGGGAGTTCCCATTGTGGCTCAGCCATAACGAACCTGACTAGTATCTATGAGGGTGCCGGCTCTATCCCTGGCTTTGCTCACTGGGTCAAGGATCCAGCATTGCCATGAGCTGTGGTGTAGGTCACAGACGTAGCTCGATGCCTGAGTTGCTGTGGCTGTGGCGTTGGCTGGCAGCTGCAGCTGTGATTCGACCCCCAGCCTGGGAACTTCCATATGCCACAGCTACAGCCCAAAAGTAAGTAAGTAAATAAATAAATAAAATCGACTTTGATGAGGCATAACTTACATAAAGCATACTACACTCATTTTGGCAAATGTATAACTTACTCTGTAACCACTACAATCAAGATACAGGACCTTCTATTACCTCCACCCGCCCACCTCCAAAGGTTTCTCCTGCCCCTTTGCAGGTAATCATCCTTTAGTTTCCATGCCAGGCACCCAAAGATATCATTTCTTTCAGCCTTATTAGTTTCGCCTCTTCTAGAATCGATAAATGAGATTCTTTGCAGTCGGCTTCTTGTATACGGCACAATGTTTTTGAGATGCAGCCATGCTGATACAGGCATCAATAGTTTGTTCCTTTTTTTATTACTGAGTAACTTTCTGTTTTATAAATATACCACAATTTAAAAAATCTATTTGTTTGTTGATGGACATTTGGAATGTTTCCAGTTTAGGGTTATTAAAAATAGAGCTGATATGAACATTTCTGTATGAGTCTCTTTGTGGAAAAATGCTTCCGTTTCTCTTGGAGTGGAATTGCTGAGCTGTATGGTAGGTGAATATTTAACTTGATAAGAAACTGCCAAACTGTTTTTCCAAGTGGTTGTAGTCTTGTCTTCCCACCAGCAACGGATGAGAGTTTTAGTTGTTCCGAGATCTTTACCAACACTTGGTTTTGTCAGTCTTTAATGTTAGCCTTTTGCGAGGGTATGAAATGAGACCTCACTGAAGTTTTAATCTGCACTTCCTGATAACAATGGACATTTTGAGCATCTTTTTAATGGATTTATTAGTCATTGGTGTCTTCTTTTGTGAGGTGCCCAAATCTTTTGCTCCTTTTTTTATTGGGCTCCTTGTCTTCTTGTTATTGAGTTGTATGTTCTGGATACAAGTTCTTTGTTTGATATGTGGATCGCAGATATGTTCTCTGAATCCACAGGTTTTTATATATTTGATGTATTTCAGTCCACTGTGGTCATTATTCTGTGTCATGTTCAAATGGTCCTTTCTTTAAGACAGAGTGTTTTTGAAAAGAACAGGTGTTTGAACCATTTTATATGGAAATATGTCAGAAACACATCCCCGTGGTTTTAACAAAACCTACTAAGCCCACAGTTTACATTTTTGTGTTTTGATAAATCATGAGGGTCATCAGTACTCATGATTCCCATTGGGTCTCATGAAGGAGAAGAGGGCAGACTGCCTCCTTAATACATGATGCCGCATCTCCTGGGGGATATGACTCTAAGGAAACAAAATTGGTTTTCATAACAAACATGCCAGAACATCTTCAACAAAAGGTGACTTGTTCTTCATGCAAGTTGAGAGACGATCGACCTATCCCAAAAAAGTTGACTGATGCTCCTCAGCACGCTTTTGAACCCTTCTTTGGATGGTCGTCAGATTCCACTTGGGTGTCTCACAGGAACATCAGCTAGTGCTCTTAAACCATATTTAAAAGTTCTTTAAATAGGAGAATTGACTCAGGGCCAGGCATAGGGCTAGATGCTTCTCATCCATTATCACACTTAATCTTACACAAATCCTGGGAGATGGGTATAATTAGCTCTATTCTACAGTGTAGGAAGCCAAGCTTAAGTCCCACGCCTAAGGCCACACAGTCGCCTGGTGGCAGAGAGTGAAGCACTTAACCCTGCTTTTCAGTGCCCCCAAGGCTGTGCTCATCACAGCCTCCATAAGGCCTCCCAACATTTTTACTGGCTCCAGAAAAATAAAATCCACTTTAGATGGCAGAAGGTTGGCAAAGCATAGCTGGCTACACACCGTGGACTCCAAGGTGTGTTTGGATGAGATTTCAAAACTCTTCTTAGCCATGGCCGCTCCCAGAATGAATGACGGGTCTCCCACAGAGACTGTTTCCGGGAGGTCAAGAGTAAAGCGTTTCTCAGGGTCGCTGCGTTATTATTTTATACCTGCTCTTCCACTTCCTTCCTGTGCTATTTTTCCCTGTCAGTTGTTTTTTGTTTTTTTGTTTTTTGGTCTTTCTGTCTTTTCTAGGGCCCCACCCGTGGCATATAGAGGTTCCCAGGCTAGGGGTCTTAATCAGAGCTGTAGCCGCCAGCCTACACCACAGCCACAGCAACTTGGGATCTAAGCCATGTCTGTGACCTGCACCACAGCTCACAGCAATGCGGGATCCTTAACCCGCTAAGTGAGGCCAGGGATTGAACCTGCAATCTCATGGTTAACCACTGCGCCACGGCGGGAACTCCATCCCTCAGTTTTTACTCCTACAAATGTTTCCTGATATTTCTAATCTCATGGTTTGTTTGTTTCTTTTCTTTTCTGACAGCACCCAAGGCATATGGAAGTTCCTGCACCAGGAACTGAATCTGAGACACAGCTGCAACCTATGCTGCAGCTGTGGCACTGCCAGATCCTTTAACCCACTGTGCCAGGCAGGGGATCGGACCTGCACCACTACAGAGACAATGCCAGATCCTTAACCTGTTGTGTCGCAGCGGGAACTCTTTTTTGTTTCTGTTTTGCAAGGAGAGGGCTAGAGCAGCTTCAGGTACTAGGATCTCTGTGATTGTTGTTCACACTGAGTCTCTGTAGTCTCTGATTTTGAAAGCGCTTCACTTTGGGATGATCACTTGGTTAAAATTTTTGAGATAATTATAGATTCCAAGGAAAATCCCATGTACTTGTACTCAGTTTCCCCTAATGGTGACATCCTTCAACACAGTGCAGTATCCCAACCAGCATAGTGACAGTGACGCTGTCAAGATGCAGACACTTCCACTCCCAGGAGGATTCTCCACCTTGCCGTTTTCTAGCCACACCCCGCTCCCTCCCTCACCCACTAATCCCTGGCAATCACTCATCTCTCCTCCATTTCTATGGTTTTGTCATTTCAAGAATGTTATACAATAGAATCATATATTGTGGGAGTTCTCATTGTGGCTCAGTGCTAACAAGCCCAACTAGTATCCATGAGGATGTGGGTTCAGTCCCTGGCCTCTCTCAGTGGGTTAAGGATTGGCATTGCCGTGAGCTGTGGTGTAGGTCGCAGACGAGGTTTGGATCCCATGGTGTCGTGGCTGTGGTGTAGGCTGGCAGCAGCAGCTCCCTTTCAGCCCCTACCCTGGAAACTTGTATATGCTGCAGGTGCACCCCTAAAAAAGAAGAAGAAAAAGAATCATACACTACGTATCCTGCGGGATTGGCTTTTTTGCACACAGCAGTATTCCTTCTATTTCTGTGCATATCAGGAGTCCGTTCCTTTTTGTTGCAGAGTGATGGTCCACGATATGGTTGGACCGTGGTTTGTTTGACCAGCCCCACAGTGGAGGACACCTCGCTTATTTCCCGTTGGGAATAACTGCAAATCAAGCCACTGTAAATAGTCACCTACAGGCTTTTGTGAGCTTAACTTTCATTTCTCCAGCATAAATTTGCAGCAGGGCAACTTCTGGGTCGTGTAATAGTTGCTTGTTTACTTTTTAAAGAAACGGTCAAACTGTCTTTCAGAGTGGCTGGACCATTTACATTCCCATCAGCAATTAGGAGGGAACTGGTGTCTTAGCATCTTCACCAGCGTTTGATAGTGCCACTTTTTTTATGCATCGTTTTGTGATACAATTTTAATTTTTAGATCCACTCAGATAGACTGAAAAGTTACAAAGATAGTACACAGAATTCCACGTAACCTGCCCTCACTTTCCCTATGGTTAATATTGTATGTTTGTGGGGTACCTTGTCACAACTGAGGAAACAATGCTGACACGTGGCTTAATAAAGCTGATTCAGATTGCAGTGGTTTGACCCCCGTGCTCTCTTTCTGTTGGGTGATCCCTCCCAGGGAACCATAGCTATTATCTTCACCACATCTCCTTAGACCTGTTTCTCAGGTTAGCCTTGTTTTTGATGACCTGAACCTTTTTGAGGCACATCAGGCAAGTGGTTTATAGGATATCCTTCCATTTCGCTTTGTTTTGTTTTTCTCATGGTTAGACCGGCATAATAGGCTTGGGGGAGAATAACCACAAAGGTGAAGTGCTATTCCCATCACGTCCCATCAAAGGCAAGTGCAATCGGTGTGACTGATGCGGTTAACCTTGACTATCCGGCTGAGGAAATGTTTGCCAGGGGTCTCCACAGTCAAGTTACCTCCCCGAGCCACCTCCTCCGTACCTTACCCTTTGAAAGCAAATCCTTAGCCAGCACCACACTCAGAGGGTTTGAGAAGGAAGTAGCTACATAAATTATTGGGAAGTCTCCTGTACTATTTTTTATTGTAGCCATTCTGATTGTAACGCTATATCTCATTGTGAATTTTTTTTTTTTTTTTTGCTTTTTAGGGCCACACCCATGGCATGTGGAAGTTCCCAGGCTAGGGATCAAATCAGAGCTGTAGCCACGGGCCTATACCACAGCCACAGCAATGCCAGATCCTAGCCGTGTCTGCAACCTACACCATAGCTCATGGCAACGCTGGATCCTTAACCCACTGGATGAGGCCAGGGATTGAACCTGTGTCCTCATGGATGCTAGTCAGATTTGTTTCCACTGAGCCACGACGGAAACTCCTCATTGTGATTTTAATTTGCATTTCCCTCGTGGCTAATGACATTGACCATCTTTTCATTCATAATCCTCTTCAGTGAAATGTCTTTTCATGGTTCTTGCCCATTTTCTACTTGGGTTGTTGTTATTATTATTATTATTATTTATTTATGTATTTATTTATTTGGTTTGGTTTTTCTTACTGCTAAGTTCTGGGAGGTTGTTGTTCTACATTCTAGATACAAAGTTATTTTCAGATATTAAGTTTGCAATTATTTTACCGCAGACGAGTTTTGTCTTTTCATTCTCAGAAAAGGGTCTTTCACAGAGCAAACATTTTTGTTTGTTTGTTTTTGCCTTTTGTCTTTTTAAGGGCCACACCCGTGGCATATGGAGGTTCCCAAGCTAGTGGTCTAATTGGAGCTGCAGCTGCCGGCCTACCCCACAGCAACGCCAGAGCTGAGCCACGTCTGTGACCTACACCACAGCTCACGGCAACACCAGATCCTTAACTCTCTGAGCGAGGCCAGGGATCGTACCCGCAACCTCATGGTTCCTAGTGGGATGTGTTTCTGCTGCGCCACAATGGGAACTCCTTTTTTGTTTGTTTGTTTGTTTGTTTTAGAGCAAACTTTTTTTTAACAATTTTGATGAAGTCTAATTTTTCAGTTTCCTTTTTGTGCATCCTATTTTGGGTTTCAAGTCTAGGAACTCTTTCCCTAGCCCTGGGTTGCAAAGATGTTTTCCTACTGGAAGAGATTGTATAGGATTCCTGTTCATTCTTTTCTCAACATTTTGTAGAATTCTCCAGTGAAACCATCTGGCTCTGGAGATTTCTTTTTTGGAAGTTTAATAAAAATGAAGTCAATTAACTTCACAGTTATAGGGTCATTCAAAATTTGAATTTCATGTGAGGTGAATTGTGGTTGGTGTTTTTTAAGGAAGTTGTCCATTTTAATTGACGCTTTCAAATTCACATGTCTAGGGTCATTGGTGTGGTCCGTAGTGACATCTCGGTTTCATTCCTGGTGCCTTTGTTACAACCTGGCAAGAATGGGAGTCTAGGCTTCCCCCCTCAGCCTTTGCTGGTCTCATGGAAGTGGAGCCAGGTTTTTTTGTTTTATTTTGTTTTGTTTTGTTTTGTTTTTTTCTCTGTGGCTTTGGCTAGAATAGAGCAGTTATTGTCTGAAAGTTTTCTGTGTTGTTGGACTGCCCCTTTCCTGGTCCTTTGGCTGGAGAGGGTAGGTTTCATTGGGCTTTGTCTATGTCCCTTGGTCTTTCCAGGTTGCCAGCTTCTTCAGTTCTAAGTCTGGGATATTGAGACAAATAATAATAACAACAAGAACCACTACCACCCAGGGACCCCACCACTGTGCTAATCCCGTCCCTAACAGATCTGCCTTCTCTCCATCTCTCCGAATCTTTTTATGTTGTTTTATTAAGCACTGTCCAGGGCTTTTCCTTGTACTGAGTGACAAATAGAGAAAAGTATATCTCCTCTCTCTTTCTGAATGTGGAAGTCAAGCCTTTTCACTGCTAAGTAACCTGACTGAAATAGATGATTAAGGAGAACCTACAGTATAGCGCAGGAAAATCTGCTCAATAGACTTGTAATAACTTACATGGGAAAAAAGAATGGATATATGTGTATGTATGACTTATTCACTCTGCCTGCCTGCAACTAATTCGACAGTAAGTCAACTCTACTCCAACAAAATTAAGTTGAAAAGGAAAAGAATCTGAAAATTATAGACCATTCTAATAATAGAGATTATCTGATATAATTGAATAACTTATATTTTTGAAAAAAGTCAAAATGCATGGAAATTAAAGAAATGAAATGATTTCAAGCTAAAAAAGTATTAACCTGAGTAATTTTTCTTAGAATCTCCCACATTTAAGAAGTTATGGGAGTTCTCATCATGGCTCGGCAGTTAAAGAACCCAACTAGTATTCCGAGAATGTGGGTTCGGTCCCTGGCCTTGCTCAGTGGGTTAAGGATCCGGTGTTGCTGTGAGCTGTGTTGTAGGTCAAAGATGAGGCTCAGCTCCCGTGTTGCTCTGGCTGTGGCTGGCAGCTACAGCTGTGATTAGGCCCCTAGCCTGGGAACCTCCATATGCAAAGCATATGGCCCTAAAAAGCAAAAAAACAAAAAACAAAAAAAAAGAAGACGTTTAGGGTGTGGCCCTAAAAAGCAAAAAAAAAAAAAAACAAAAAAAAACACCAAAAGCAAAAAAAACCAAAGAAGTTTATGGGAGTTTGGGGTTTAGCAGATGCAAACTATTGCATTCAGAATGGGTAAGCAATGAGGTCCTGCTGTACAGCACAGGGAACTATATTCAATCTCTTGGGACAGACCATGAGGGAAGATACTATAAGAAAAGGTGTGTGTCTGTGTGTATGACTGGGTCACTTTGCTGTACAGCAGAAATTGGCACAACATTGTAAACTAACTGTAATTTAAAAAAAAGAAAAAAAAGTTTATCGTTACTTTGAGGGGACATAATTAACACTAAAAACTAAAGATCAAAATAAGACCAAATTTCATTTAGGGCTAACTTGCACAGTGTCAGAACATCAAGACAGTAAGGATTTAAAGAAGAAAGGGAAGAAAAGAAAGAAGGACAGATGACAAGATGACAGATGAAAGCAGACAAGAACATCTGTATGTGGGGGTGCATTAGGAGACATGCTGCTTGGATAGCCAAAAGAGTACTCGCTCCAACACCTGCCGGTTTGAAAATTAACCAATAATTACAGGAGCTATTTAGGTTTTGGTATTTGCATAGACAGGACTTATTTCCATGATATCCCCGCAGCACTCAATTCCAGGGAATCAGTGTGCAGTTTTGTCCAGAGATTAACACCACAGTGAGTCAGATCACCTAGATGATGCACTGTCCCCGTCCAGCATCCTCGTGGTCTCTGAGGCTCTACAGAGGCAAAGCCAAACTCCAGATGTGTAGAGACATCTGTTTTAGGAAAGGGAAATTCTCCAGCCTTCCAGGTGTTTCCAAAGAGATATTTGATCTGCTTCTGGACATGCAGAGCTCTGGGTTTTTCCATTTGTATTCAGACATGCCGGCATGGCGTTCACAACAGAGCTGGGTCTCCCAGAGCTTTAAGGGATGAAGGGATGTGTGCCCTAGGTGTCATGTGGGGTGTGGCTGAAATCAGGATGGATGAAGGGTGTGTTCTTGGCAGACATACTCCTCCAGGGCTCCTGGGCATCTTTCTTGCCTTTCTGTCACCTCCCACTCCCCTCTTCCTCTCTCTCTGCTGCTTAATGCAAAAGGCAGGAATTTTGAAGACCTTTGGATCATCAAGGCTCTCTCTTCCTTATAAAAGTGCCAAGATCTTAAATTAGAATTTTAGCCTCTCTGACTCACTGTTTCAAACTGCAAAATGGTAACTGTCAGGCCTGGCTGCCTTCCCTCAGTCAAAAACTAGTCCCAGGAGGACCTAGAAAGGTAGTCATTTTGGGTGAGGAAGATACAGCTGACCCAGAAATTAAAACAGGCACTTTCTAGTGACTTTCTCCTGCTAACGCTATTCCTGAGGCCTCAGCTTACCTACTTGTAAATCTCATGTTCTGGGAACTCTCTTGTAGGAATGAGAGCAACATTATTGACGAAATATATGTAGCTTCTATGAGAAAAATCGTGTGGGCCTACATGTAAAGTAATAGTATAGGATAAGGCTACCGAGTTAGAAGTTGCGTTCAGTTATAATGAAAACCTTGGAAAAAAGGCAGCTTAATAGTATTACTTTTCCTTACATAAAAGAGGTCCACAGGTAGATGGTCTCAGGCCAGAATGGTAGTTTAGTTAATGTCACCACTTCACCAGGCTCCTTGTCATTCTGTCATGATCCTTCATTTGTTGCCTGTAACCTCAAGATAGCCTCTTGGTCACAAAGTGGCTATTGGGACTTCAGCCACCACATCTACATTCCAGGTACTAAGAAAAGTGAAGAGAAGAAGCAGAAGGCGTATGCCAGCTCAGTGAGTCCCTGCTTTGTAGGAATGTCCTTAAGCCTCACCACCAACTTCTATTTACATCTCATTGGCCAGGTTGGCCACATGATTCTCCTTACAGGTGGCCCACCCCCATGAAAATAGGATTGATAGGAAGGAAGAAGAGAAAAATGGATATTTGGTAGACAGTTACAGTCTCCGCAACAAAAATGCTACAAATTAACTTTTGCAATTTTTTTTCTTATGGCGGCACCTGCAGTATATGAAAGTCCCCTGTGTAGGGATGGAATCAGAACCACAGCTGCAACCTATGCCACGGCTGCAGCAACGCCAGATCCTTAACCCACTGTACTGGGCTGGGAACTGAACCCACACCTCCACAGTGGCCTGAGCCGCTGCAATCAGATTCTTAACCCACACTGTGCCACAGCAGGAACTCCTGCCTTTTTTGCTATAATTAGGGATTTCAGATATTCACAAACTTGAAAATAAGCCTCCATATCCATGGTCACGTGATTTCATTCCAAGCAAGAATACCTTCAAGTGGCCAAGCCCCCAGGAATGTCCAGTTATTCAAGTGGCTGCAGTAAAGGGTAGAAAATAGGAGTTCCCATCATGGCACAGTGGAAACGAATCCGACTAGGACCCATGAGGTTGTGGCCTGGCTCACTGGTTAAGGATCCGGCATTTCCGTGAGCTATGGTGCAGGTCACAGACGCAGCTCGGATCTAGCGTTGCTGTGGCTGTGGGCTAGGCCGGCAGCTGTGACTTCAATTAGACCCCTAGCCTGGGAACCTCCATATGCCATGGGTATGGCCCTAAAGACAAAAAAAAAAAGAAAGAAACAAAGAAAGAAAGAAAGAAAGAAAGAAAGAAAGAAAGAAAGAAAGAAAGAAAGAAAGAAAGAAAGAAAGATAAAGGGGAAAAAGGATAGAAAATATCAACGCATCTTTACAAGATCCCATTTGTCCTCTAAGATGGTTGGCCCTAAGCATAATTTCTAAAAATGGGAACCCATGGACCACATGCAACGGTTTACCACAAGAAGCACTTTCCTGGTCGTGACCCCCTGACTCGTCCGAGGGCCCCAGTGATATGGGGTGAACGGCGTTCCCCCCACTATGCAGGTGAAGCAGAAAAGACACAGAGGGGACACGCCTGGGTGTGGCCACCCTGCGGGGGGCTGGGACCCCAGATCTGACCCCAATCCCGAGCTGCCTCAACACCGGCCGCCCACAAACCACTTATGTCCTTGTATGTTTCCCAGTATCAAGAGCGCATGCTTGTCTCTGCAGCCTCCCACGGTCCTGTCACTGCCTTTTTATAGCTGAGGGGCCACAGGGATTGAGGAGGAGGACAAGGACTGGAGCCGGGACCATGAGGAGACCTTCACACGGGGATGTAGTGATGTCCCAGTCCACGTTCACCCTGTGATCCAGCTCCCAGGAGCTCCGTGTGGCTGAGACCCAGGCCGGCCCTGGCTGCCAGGCTGGAAGGGTGGGTGTCCCTTGTTTCTCTGCTATCCCTAGAGCCCCTCCCGCTCCCCGTGGGACTGCGGGCGCCCCCAGCAGCGCGGACGTAAATCACTAGAAGGAGGAGAAAGGTTCCCGTGGGACCGCCCCAAGAAATGTTGTCTTTTCCCAGGAAATATATTTGACAGCAGATAAAGGGCCGTGCGGAAAACAAACTTCCCAATGTTGTGCTTGCTGTCACTGCTGGCCCGTCCCCTCTCTGCCCCCGTCTCTCTCTCACACACTCAGGCATCTGAAGGCAACACCCTGTGAAACTGCTTTCCTTGGGGGGCAGGGGGTGGGTTCTGAAAAACCTTCCTCTCTGGGACCACCGTCCTGGTTGTGTTCCTGGTCCGCGCCCCACCCCCCCCCGCCCCGCTGCCAGGGCCTGCTGCCCCTCCAAAGGGTTGAAAGCCCCCAGCCTTGCTCACAGGGAGTCCCATGGACATCCCTTTAGACAAGCTGGCTTTGGAGACTTCTTGGGATTTGGGACCCAGATGCCTGAAAACTTGGGGACAGTCCTTAACTTCTGGCCCAGTGGCCCCCAGGGCCAAGGGCAGCAGGTTCGGTGGTTAGCCTCCTCCTGGCCCTGGTGGCGTAAGCTGGCCCAGCAGGCTCGCAGGCCCCCAGCATCCAGCACACTCTGAGCAGAGGCTCCATCTCTTCCCAGTCCTAGTTGTGAGCCAGTGTCAGAAGTTAAACAGTCAACTCCCAGAAGAGTTCTAGCTGGGTTGCTAAAGAACCAATTTGAGTTTTCTGTGGCAAAGAGGACAAGCGAGTCCATTTTGGCTTCTTCCAAGAAGCCCTCCTTGATCTGCCCAATTCACAACGAACTGGCGCCCCCCCCCTCTTCCCACCTTTAAATTTGGAATGCCTGTCGCCTGTGTTACTCAGACTCGCAGCTTTAGAACATTTGCTTGTTGATACATATTATAATAATTCAAGAAACTACCATTTGCCTGGCAACATGCTGGGTATTTTGTATACACACTTTTATTTTAATATTCTCAGCAGTCCAAGAAGGAGGTATTGTTATCCCCACTTCAAAGATGAGCAAAGTTCAGTTTCATGATAATCTGGTAATTTCCCAACGTCACATAGACAGAGATTTGAACCCAAGTCGGCGACAGAGCCTTCGCTGGCTCTCCAGGGCTGCCGAGGGCTCCCCACTCCTTTAGCGACCCCCTTCTTATGCCTGCTTCCCAAATCTGGGCTGCTCCTCCTGCTGAGGAGGAGGCAAACAGACTTCCAGCCAGCAGGGCTATGGTGACTCGTCCCATCCTTGCTCTGTGCCGGGGCTCTGCCTCCTCCAGGCAGCCCTTTCACCTCTGGGCTGGGACAGCTGGAAAAATGTATTTTCCTTCTATTAATGAAAAGGGCCCCCATTGTCCTAACAGAGACCCAGGATGGTTTTCCAAGAGAACTTACAAAACACTCTCCGGGTCCCTTACATGCTGAGAAATCCAGACCAGCTGGATGACATTGTTCTCCCACTGCTCATAAACTACAACAATTAGGAGGGAAGGGCTTGGTGCCACAGGCTTGAGGTGGAGCTCAGCTCAGCTCTGGAGAAGCTGCCCAAGGCCCTGGGCCGCCTGCCCCCCAACGCTGTGTGTGCCCCCTTGTCCCGGATGTCAGTGACCCACCCCCATACCCTCTTCCCAGTATGGTGCCAAATTGCTGTGGGGCAGGACCCCGGCTGGTTTCAGTTACTTTTCTGCCATTTTACAAAGGAGGTTTGGGAATAAAAAATTGGGGATCAAGAGGGGTAGAATTCACCTGGTGAGTGAATTGTTTGGTTTCAGAACCTATGACTGCCTCGACTTCCGTATCTGTCAAGTGGGGGAAAGCCTGGGTCTTGACCCCACACCATGTTACAGGGCAAAGTGCATGGTAGGGTGATGGCGACCCTTTCTTGAATTTCCTGTGAGCCCTTGAGAGTCAGCACATAAATCAGTCCTAACAGCCCTGGGCTGGTCCCCACCCATCAGGGGGAGGGTGCTTAGGAAATGGAGTTATGGAGTTATGAAGTTATGCCGAGGAGACCATCTTTAGAAAGATAAATCTGCTGTGAAGATATATATCCTCAAATTTCAGGGCTGAAAGAAAGCTTACATTCATTTATTAAAATGACACCAGAAGTAAATAGAAGTCATGTGTAGGGGTTTTCCCTTCCTGCAGCACAGGCAAAGGGCATCTGATCAGGTCACAGCGTTATCCTCTCTCTGGACCACCCTTCATAAGAGCCATAACATTGTCCCACCAAGACCCCCGTGGAGTAGAAGGAAGGCAGGCATCATTCTCCTACTTTTTCCAGACTTGGAATCTGGGACGCAAAGACAGCGGCTTTGCTAAAGTCACGCAGGAAACTGAACTTGGAACTGAAATATAGTTCGGATCGCTCCCCCCAGGAGAAAGGGCCACATGCATAAATTACAGTGAGCTCAGCATTCTAACAGTCCCCAGCTCCAAATGGAATACAGGAGCTGCTGCTTGTCACAAAGCATGATGAGAACAGGAAAAGGGCCCCTACGAATAAATCCTGGGATTTTACAGAGTAAGAATCATGAAAGATTTCTTTACAGATGATGCAAGTATGCAGGGAAGAGCACAAAATGTGCTGTGGTTGCTGCTTGCTGGATGCAAAACT
This sequence comes from Phacochoerus africanus, assembly GCF_016906955.1. Classification (NCBI taxonomy): domain Eukaryota; kingdom Metazoa; phylum Chordata; class Mammalia; order Artiodactyla; family Suidae; genus Phacochoerus; species Phacochoerus africanus. The sequence continues at coordinate 70,048,295 of NC_062550.1, read as the reverse complement.
AAATAGATAGTTAATGAAAAATTGATTTATTGGAGCCTAATTTTTCTTGCACAGTTTTATAGTGGCACCATAAGACAACTTTCCACTGATTTTTGCCTTTCCAAATGAAGTTGTACAGAGAGTGCCTTCATCTATCTATTATCTTAAGGGCTCTTCCTCAACCCCTTGATATTCAAACCTTTCTCTTGGGAAGCCCAGCCCCTCTTTGTGGGTGGCCCCTCAGTGCCCACTCACTGGCTAACTCAGCCAGGTCCCTCCCTACTTGGTGGCTCTTCCTGGGATTTCAGTAGCTCTCCAACATCACTTTAGTTAACCTGATTTTATTCAGTATCTTTTGCAAGATTTGCATTTTCTTTTGTGAAGATATGCTTGTATTAAGATGGGACGCCTGACAGTGGATTGGTTTTAAAAGAGACTAGTTTATTAATGAGTATTTTTGAGCTGGGATGACTCCCCCCAACCCACCCCACCCCTGTCCCTGGTTTATCTCATAACTCAAGGCAGGGGGTTGGGAGACAGGACAATGAATTTTCCGATGACGTAGGCTGTTCCTCCACATGCCTCCTTATTCCTAGCCAGCCCCAGGGACGTGTGGTTGGTTGGATTACTTTTGAAGCAAGACATCTGAGCTTGTACCTCTGGTTCAGATCTTCTTTGGACCCCCCCTAAACTGGGGTGGATGGACTCTGCAAGAGCAGAGGGTCTCCGAACCCCTCCTTTTTTTTGCCCAGGACACCATTTGCAAGTCTGTGTTCCCTTCCTGCCATTGCCATTTTTAGTAGTCAGCGCCTTTGGGGTGTTAGGCCAGCCAAGGATTAAAGCTGCACAGGTGGAGAGAAGGAAGGAGGTGTCTTGAAATTCCAAGCTGGGGAGTAACGCTTCCATTCCACCACTTCATTCATCCATTCAGTGAATATTGGTTGAGTGACCTGGAAAGAAGCAGTTGTCCTCAGTTGGGTAGCACTTCATCCTTCATCCAGTCATGTATTCAAGTTATTATCCACCCAAGAGACATAAATCTAACAGCTGCTAAGCAGTAGGCATCATGCTAACTGATATGAGGGTAGAAATGGGTATGATGTGGTTGTTTTCTCCATGGAATTTAAAACGTATTGAAGAGACAGGGTACATACATGAGACACCAATTTTGTAGTTTTATGCGTTATTTTTTTATTAAATTACAATTGATTTATAGTGCTGTGCCAATCTTTGCTGTATAGCAAAGTGACTCAGTCATAAACACACACTCTTTTTTAAAATGTTATTTTCCATCATGGTCTATTCCAGGAGAATGGATATAGTTCCCTGTGCTGTACAGCGGGACCTCATTGCTTATCCATTCTAAATGTCATAGTTTACATCTACTACCTCAAATTCCCAGTCATCCAGCTCTCTCCCCTTCCCCCTTGGCAACCATAATCTTGGGTCTGTTTCTGATCTGTAGATAGGTTCTTTTCTGCCATATTTTAGATTCCACATATAAATAATGTAATGCGGTATTTGTCTTTCTCTTTCTGACTTAATTCATTAGTATGAGACTCTAATTGCATCCTTGTTGCTGCAAATGGTATTATGTCATTCTTTTTTATGGCTGTATAGTATTCCATTGGATATATGTACCACATCCTCTTAATCCATTCATCTGTCAATGACCTTTAGGTTGTTTCATATCTTAGCTACTGTGAATAGTGCTGCAGTGAATGTAGAGGTGCATATATCTTTTTGAATTATAGTTTGATCCAGATATACACTCAAGAGTGGGATCATTGGATCATAAGGTAGCTCTATTTTTAGTTTTCTGAGGAAACTCCATACAGTTTTCCATAGTGGTTTACCAATTTATACTCACACCAACAGTGTAGCAGGGTTCCCTTTTCTCCACACCCTCTCCAGCATCTGTTATTTATAGACTTATTAATGATGGCCTTCCTGACAGGTGTGAGGTGGTACCTCATTGCAGTTTTTTGTTTGTTTTTTTAGGGCTGCACCTGTGGCATATGGCATTTCCCAGGCTAGAGGTTGAATCGGAGTTGCAGCTTCTGGCCTACACCACGGGCACAGCAATACTGGATCTGAGCCACCTCTGTGACCTACACCACAGCTTTCGGCAATGCCAGATCCTTAATCCAAGGCCAGGGATAAAACCCACATTCTCATGGATACTAGTTGGGTTCTCAACCTACTGAGCTACAACGGGAACTCCCCTCATTGTAGTTTTGATTTGCATTTCTCTAATAATTAGCAATGTTGAGCATCTTTTCATGTGCCTACTGGCCATCCATATGTATGAGACGTTGATGACTTGTTGCCATTAGTCATTGCAAATAGTTACATTTGGAAAATGTATCATTATTTGTATCTCATTTCATCTCTCAGTCAGTCATTCTATGAGATGAGTTGGGTTTTTACTCTTACAATCTGATTTATAGATTCAAAAAACTGAGGTTCCGAGTTGTTCACTTGCATTTGGCAGATGTCTCCTCCTTGAGTCCAGTGCTCTTTCTAGAACCACCATTCATTAAACTTTATAAAAACACCAGAGTCATTATTCAGCCATGAAGAGGAATGAAGTGTCATACATGCTACAACATGAATGCTGAGTGAAGGAAGCCAGGCATAGAAAGTCCCGTGTGGGTGATGCTGTGTATGCAGATGATCCGAACAGGCAAATCCTCAGACAGAGAGCATACTGATGGCTGCCAGGGGCTGGAGCTGGGGAAGAGTGGTGGGGGGGGAAATCGCCCAGTGGTACAAGGCTTTATTTAGAGGAGTCAAACGTGTTCTAGAAGTAGATGGAGGTGGTAGCTGCACAACATGGTGAAGGTACTAAATGCTAAGTGAATTGTTCACTTTAAATGTTTAAGCGTATCTTGTGTGAATTTCACTTCAATTAAAAAAAAAAAAAAAAAAGAGGGTGTTGCCCTTGTGGCGCAGTGGAACCGAATCCGACTAGTATCCACGAGGATGCAGGTTCGATCCCTGGCCTCACTCAGCATTGCTGTGGCTGTGGCTGTGGCTGCAGCGTAGGCTAGCAGCTATAGCTCTGATTAGACCCCTAGCCTGGGAACTTCCAAATGCCTTGGGTGTAGCCACCGCCCCCCACCCCCCAGCAATAAAAAAGAATGTAAAAAATGCTGTGGAAGAAATGACAAGATCCCAGGTCTGATCAGGGCAAGGGCCAAGTGCAAGTCCCCAACTGCCTATCACAGTGACTATGCTGTGATAACCAGCTTCCCCCATGACCGAGGACCTCGGTGGGGTGGTCCAATTGCCTCTTCCCAGGCCCTCCTGACCCCCTGGGCTCCTCCTTATTGGCTGTGGGCTGTCCATCCTCCCTGTCCGTCACTAACTTCATGAGACTGGACCTCCTTTCCCCCACCCCACAGTGCCTGGTATGGAGAAGGGACGCAACAAATGAAACAGCTCTGATTCTAGTCTTTTCCACCCCTTATTGGCTGTGTCTTTTATCTCTCTGAGCCTGGGTCCTTAGGCTTCAGCCCTTCCCTCGCAGTGTCCTGCTCAGCCCCGCAGACACAATGGAGACAGTAGGCTGGCTCCCCACTTTGCTGAGCTTTCTTAATGGGGCTGTTGTTGCCCTGATAACAACGCCTCTGGGTATCGCCCCCCCTGCCAGAGGCCTCTGTTTATTCTGAGCACATGACACCAGGGCATTACTTCTAAGGCGCCAGTGGGAATTTCTTCTCATAGAGAAGAGTGTCATCTCTCATCCTGTTCTGGAAGGACAGAAGCAGCGGTGGGGATGAAGTAGTTGGATAAGCTCTAAAAAGAGTTTTTCAGGCTCTTCCAACAGCCACCAATGGAAAGCCAGCATTGGCTTCTTCCTGGGCCCAAAGCTTGTTTCCATTTTGTGTTAGGATTTCATCTCAGAGCAGCAAGGCAGAACCAACCTCCCTAACTGGGACCAAAGACAAATGATTCTGATGCGTGAGTCAGTGACCCGAAGGCCGCGCGCGCTGGGCCCTCCCCTGGCCCGGCTGCTGAGTCAGGCTCTGGGGGTCTCTCCAGGCCGTCTTCCGTGGCCTCGGACCTTGGCCATCTGGAACGGGTTAGCTTCCCTCCTGCCTGGAGGCCGGAGGATGGACTCAATGACCCCTGCAGGTCCCTTTCTTCCCTAGGCCTCTCCAATTACCTTCTCTGATTTCCAGCAAACATGCTTTCTCTGGGGAAAAAATGAATCCGGGGCTCCAGGTTCCCTTGGGAATCTGTAAATGATTTCACTTTCCAGTTTGGGGACTCTGAGCTCCATGAGAGAAAATGCTCAGCGTGCTGTCAGAAGGAAACGTTTCAACAACAACACGCTATATATTTAGATTCTTCCTAGCAACTCGGGCTCCCCGTGGCTGCAGCGCCAACCGGGAGGAGGACCTGCGTGCTCTTCCTGGGCTCCCGCCCCCTCCCCTGGCCTGGAAACTGGTCCCTTCTCCGCCGGCCCTGCCACCGGGATTCCTCCACAGACGTTGGGCTCACAGCGCTGCCCCTCCCGCCCCTGGCCTTGGCACCGAGGTGAATGAGGCCGCTGCCCAGGGTCCACTTGGCCTTGGGGACTTCAGACTCATCAGCTCTGGGTGCAGGCCATATTTTCTCCATATTTGCTCCCTGATTCTCACTTTGGAGACTTTCTAGTTCCTGAATCCCAGCTACGACCGAGGATTTCTCGGATGCTTTGGGGGTGAACAGTGATAACAGGGTCTATTTCACCTCGTCACTACACCTCTCTGTGGTTGAGCCCTTTAAGTGTGTTATTTTCATTTACTCTCACAGCAACCACGTGAACCTTGAGGTTCAGAGACCTCAGCTAAGGAGGGGTCCAAGGTCACCCAGTTAGCAACGAGCAGAGCAAAGGTTGCAACCTTGTGTGGTTTGACTCCACACAGGCACTCTTCATCACCGGGAACTCACAGGTGTAAGTACTGGCTTCGCAAAGAGTCAGGTATCATTTTGACACCAAAGCACTGGCATTTCCAAGAGCTTTTTTTTGTTTGTTTTTTTCTGTACTAAAAATTTTTAGTTGGGAGAGATAAATTGGGAATTTAGGATTAACAGAGCTACACTATTATATATAAAATAGATAAACAACAAGGACCTATTATAGAGCAAGGGGAACTATATTCGGTATCTTGTAGTAACCTATAATGGAAGAGAATCTGAAAAAGCTTCGTATATACATAACTGAATCACTTTGCTATATGCCTGAAACATTGCAAATCAACTGTACTTCAATTTAAAAAAAAAAAAGAAATTGTGGGAGTTCCCATCATGGTGCATCGGAAATGAATCTGTCTAGGAACCATGAGGTTCGATCCCTGGCCTTGCTCAGTGGGTTAATGATCTGGTGTTGCCGTGAGCTGTGGTGTAGGTCACAGATGCAGCTGGGAATCCTGCATTGCTGTGGCGTAAGCCTGCAGCTGTAGCCTGAGAACCTCCATATGCCACGAGTGCAGCCATAAAAGAAAAAGAAAAAAAAAAAAGAAATTGTGTCCATTGTCCCGTGAATGTTTCACTCCCTTACTTTGTCTGATTGCTTCCTTGTGGTATATTTAACCTGTTCTTCTGTCTCCTGTACTTCCTGTAAAGTAGAGCTCCAGTGGTTTGATAGGATGTGCATTTTAGCAGGAACACCACACAGATGGTGCCCTGTGCTCGCCACTGCATCACTTCAGGATACCTGGTACACGATTGTCCCAATGTGAGTAGTGAGAACCCGTCATGTGTTTAGATGGCTCATAGAGACCAAAGAGGGAACATTTCAATTTTCAATTCTGCATCGTCTTGGGTTATCTGGACTACCTGTTGGATTCTTTGAAGGCCAGGTTTGAAGACTAAGCCAAGTTACCTGGGGAAACCATTGTGTTTTGGCTTCAGTAGGGCTGCAGGTTTGGGGAACTGAAAGTCTTCCTGCAGAGGGGAGAAGAGAAACTCTCAAGTGCGGAGGAAGAGAGCTCTTCCCCATTGACAGACGTAGGCCACTTCTCCCCACCGTGCTATCCTGCGGGTGTGGTCCAGGCTCATGAGCTAATGATCCAGGAATTAGAAGGTGCCTGGCTGGCGCTGGCACAAGAGACTGGAAGGATGAACCAAGTCCAAGAGAGAGTCAGGCCCAGACCCCATGTGCTGAGGGAGGTGCTTGAGGCAGTAGCTGGAGGAGAAAAACTGATCCTCTACAAGAGAGTAAACAGGAAGAGACAGTAAGTCAGTCGGCAGAACCTGGACTAAGGAATTGCAAAGACCCTGTGAAAGGAACTTCACGCAGGGTGAGGAATGCCAGCGGGTCACAAGAAGAGTGTTTGGGACCAAGGGATTATGTGTGAAACTCAGCCTGAAGAGACTCCGAATCATGCAGCCCTCAGTCTAAGGGCCTGTGGACTCAGCACCCCCATCAGTAAACAAACCATGTGGAAGACATAAGCCAGTAGCCGCTGCAGCCGCCCTCCGCTGTGCACCCTGAGGGGCCTCAGGGTGGAGAAAAGTGGGACACTGGCCCTAGATAGTTAAGGTGTCCATCAAGGGGATGATTTCGGTGAGTCCAGACTCTTGCATCTTCTCACATAGAGAAAAGTGCTAAATTCATTAACTTGAGATGTTTGGTTTTTCTTTAACAATAATCTTTTAATATTCCGACTACCTGTTTGGGGGTTTTTGGTTTGTTTTTGTGGTTGTTGTTGTTGTTGTGATTTTTTTTAATATAAAAAATTTTTTTTGGCAAAAAATTCCTGTATATCCCCTATGTCTTTGGAACAGTCCCTCAGAGCTACCTGAGAGGCTGTCTCTCAAAGTCCTCAGTCTGCCCACCAAATAAAACACACTTCTCTGTATTTAGGTTGCACATTCTTTTTCAGTCAACCAGCCCTTGTAAATGATCGCGTCCAGCCTTGGCCATTTGAGAGGAAGAGTCTGGGCTCAGAAAAGAGGAGTCCCTTATTCAGGGTGACACAGGGTCACAGCTGGGATAAGAGCTATTTTCCACCAAGCCCTCCCCACTCTACTGCACTGTCTCTCTGCTTCGAGGAGCAGTGGCCACCTGGCAGGAGGTGGAGGAGGTCTGAACTGAGAAGTCAGGCTTCATTCATCATGAACCAACTCAAGCCCAGCTTCTTGACTATGCCTTAGGCCTATAATTTGCTAAAGTCCTAATACTTCGTGTCCTATTTTTCCTCTCACTGTGCAAAGTGATTAGTACAGAGGATGATGTGCTATGGATGAGAGCAACTGTAGAAGGGTGAGGAGCTATACAGTTCTATGGTCCAGGCTTAAAAAATGAGCCCCCCCGCCCCACCCTCATCCATTATCCCATTATAGCAATTAAGGCTGAGGACAAGCATAGACCCAGACACTCCACTGAATTGTGGTGTTGCCACTTGTCTCTACTTGAAGGCTGGGACCTTGAATCAGTCACCTGTCTCTTCCTAGCACTTAGCAAAGAAACTAGCACATAGCAATAACTAGTACTTAATAATATGGCTACTTTGGAGTTCCCATTGTGGCTCAGAGGTTAACGAACCCGACTAGTATCTATGAGGATACGGGTTTGATCCCTGGCCTTGCTCAGTGGGTTAACGATCTGGCATTGCCGTGAGCTGTGGTGTAGGTTGCAGATGCAGCTCGGATCTCATGTTGCTGTGACTGTGGCGGGCCAGTGGCTACGGCTTGATTGGACCCCTAGCCTGGGAACCTCCATATGCCACTGGTGTGGCCCTAAAAAGACTATATATATATATATATATATATATATATATATATATATATATATATATATATGGCTAGCCAGCACGGCACATCCTCCAAATCACATTCTTTTCTTAACCCATCCCCCTCCCTCCTCTCAGAACTGTGGTCTTCAAACGCTGCTAGTTCACTCGCCACCCCCAACACACACAGTTTTTTAAATTACATATTCTTTCTTTTATTTGTCAATTAACATCCAAAATTTACATCAAAGTTAAAATGGGTGTAATTTCCAGAGTGTTATAAATATTGACGTTTTAAAATATAATACTTGGGAGTTCCTGTCATGGCTCAGCAAAAACGAATCTGACTAGTTAGTATCCATGAGGTTGTAGGTTCAATCCCTGGCCTCACTCAGTGGGTTAGGGATCTGGTGTTGCTGTGAGCTGTGGTGTAGGTCACATATGTGGCTCGGATCTGATGTTGCTGTGGCTGTGGTTTAGGTCGGCAGCTATAGCTCCAATTTGATCCCTAGCTTGGGAAACTCCATATGCCTCAGGGGCAGCCTTAAAAAGCGAGAGAAAAAAAAAATATATATATATATATATACACACACACACACATATAAATACATAAAATAAAATACTTAAATCACACTTTTACATGTCTGCAATGGAAAATGGTTATCATAATTATTCATATACAACACCATATGTTTAAAAATTTATAAGCATATTCGTCTTTGTAGGTGCAAATCTTATATTGTTGCCTTTTCTTTTTGAAATTATATTGCTATTGGTTTCATTTGTAATTCAACAAAAATATGTTCAGAAACATAATTTTCAAAGTTCTTTTAACTGTTATGTTCTAGTTGTCAAAATTATTATTCTGTATTAGGTTACAATAACTGTTGCTAGTAGCATAAAACTGATAAAAACAGTATAAAATATTACACATTTTGACAAGAACTTTTAAACATAGACTATGCCAATATAGATCATATCCTGAAGCATAACTCACACCTCAACACATTTAAAATAATTGAGATAGGAGTTCCTGCCATGGCTCAGTGGAAACAAATCTGACTAGTATCCATGAGGATGCGCGTTTAATCTCTGGCCTCGCTCAGTGGGCTAAGGATCCCCTGTTGCCTTGAGCTGTGGTGTAGGTCAAAGACCCGGCTCAGATCCTGTGTTGCTGTGGCTGTGGCCGGCGGATGTAGCTCTGATTCGGCCCCGGCGGTTGCCACCCTAAAAAGACAAAAAGGCAAAAAGGCCAAAAAAGAAAAATTGAAATCATATAGAGTGTGTTCTCTACCCACAGTGGAATTAACTGAAAGTCAATAAGAGATAACAGGAAAATACTAGAACCCTTCTATGTAATTCATGGGAAGAGGGAAAGTCTCAAGGGAAATCCAAAAATATATTGAACTGAAAGAAAATAAAAATACATCATAGCAAATGTTATGGGACAAGCTAAACAGAGGGGAAAGTATGTAGCACTAAATGCTTACATTAGAAAAAAGGAGAAGTTTCATAGCAATCATCAAATCTCTCATCTTAAGAGCCTAGAAAATGAAGGGCACATAAACCCAAGGGGAAGGAGAAGGAAGGAAATAATAAAGATAAGGGTACAAATCAATGAAATTTTAAAACAGAAAAGCAATACAGAAAATCTGTAAAATAAAGAGCTGGTTCTTTGGAAAGATCAACAAAATTGACAAACTTCCAGCAAGGCTGACAAAAAAAGAGAGAGAGAACACAAATGACTAATATCAAGAATGAAACTAGAGGTACCACAGCAGAGCCCAGAGACATCGAGATGGTAATGAAAGATTCTGCAAACAACTCTACTCTCAAAAACTTGAAAACTTGGATGAAATGGACCAATTCCTAAAAAAACAATAATTTATAAATGATTATGAAAATTACAATCCACACAACAGGAACAGACAATCTAAATAACCTTATAACCGTTAAGAAAATTGAATTGTAAATTGAAATTTAAAAAAAAAATCTCCAGACTCAGATGGTTTCACTGGAGAATTTTCCAAACATTTAAAGAGAAATCAATACCAATTCTACACAATCTCTTCCAGAAAATATAAGAGGAGGAAACACATTTATATTTATTTTATGAAGCTAATGTTATCATGATACCAAAACAAGACAGACAATAGAAACAAACAAAGAAAGAAACAAAGAAAACTAAAAATTAGTAAATATCATAAATACAGATAATATTCTTAATCAAATATTAGCAAACAGAATTCAACAATTACAAAAAGAACTATATACCATAACTAAGTGGGATTTATTCAAGGGGTGCAAGACTGATTCAATATTTTAAATCCCATCAAGGTAATCAACTACATTAACAAATTAAAGAAGAAAACTTACAAGATTTTATCAATCAATGCAGAAAAAGCATTTGACAAAATTCAGCACCCATTCATGATAAAACTCTCAGAAAAAAAAAAATACAGGAATAGAAACTTCCTCAACTTGATGAAGAGCATTTACAAAAAAAAAATCTGCAGCTAACATTATCTTTAAAGGTTAAAAACTAGATGCTTTCCCCCTAAGATTGAGAACAAGGCAACAATGTCTGCTTTTACCACTTTATTCAATATAGTGCCAGAAGTTCTTACCAGGGCAATAAGCAAGAAAAGAAAAGAAAAAGTGTATAGATCAGAAAAAAGGAAATAAAACTATCCCTACTTACAAGTGATACGATTGTCTATCAAGAAAAATCCCAAGGAATTTACAAAAGACTCCTAGAATTAATAAATGAGTTTTGGAAGTTCACAGAATATTAGATAACGTACAAAATCATTCAGGTGTATTCCCATATGCTGGCAGCAAACAAATGGACACCAAAATAAAAAATACAATACCAAGTTACGATTGCTTGAAAAACTGAAATACTTATTAATTATCCTAACAAAACTTGTATAGAATTCATATATTTAAAATAATACAATGCTGATGAAAGAAAGCTGTGAGACCTGAATGGAGAGCTACGCTGTGTTTATGCACTGGGTATACTATATACTGACAGGTCAGTCCTTTCACAAATGGATATACATGTACAGCACACATCTTATCAAATCCCAGCAAGATTTTGGTAAATGTTCACAAGATTATCCTAAAATTTAAACAGAAGGGCAAAGGAACTAGAAATGCCAGAATAATTTTGAAAAATAAAAATAGAGGAAAATCAGTCTACATGATTTCAAGACTTATGTATAGCTACAACTAATTAATAATCAGGACTGAGTGCTGCTGGTGGAAGAATAGACATAGAGAAGAAAGAACAAAATACAGAACATGGAAATAGACACACAAATAGTCCCACTTTTTGACTACCGTGCAAAAGCACATCAGCAGACAGACAGCCTTTTCAATGAATGGTGCTGGAGCAGTTGGATAGCCATAGACATAAAATAAACACAAATAATAATAAAATCTCCTCAATTAAGTCTTATACCTTCTACAAAAATTAACTCAAAATGGATCGCAGACTCAGTAGTGAGTATAAAACTATATACATATTTTTATGAAAAAAAAAGAAAATCATTGGGATTTAGGCTAAGCAAAAGAGTTCTTAGATTTGACACCAAAATATAGTCTGTAAAAGAGAAAAAAATGATAAATTAGACTTCATAAGGATTTAAAATTTTGCTCTGCAGAAGATCCTGTTAAGAGGATAAAATGTCAAGTTATAGACAGGAAGAAAGTATTGGCAAACCAATAAAGTATTAGTCACTAGAATGTATAAGGAGCCCTTAAGAAAAAGTAAACTTTTTTTTTACTTAACAGTGGGAAAAAAAGCAAACAATCCAATTAGAAATATGCAAAAGATATGAAAAGACATTTCACCAGAGAAAATATATAGGTAGCCAAAAAAGTACATGAAAAGGTATTCTATCATTAGCCATTAGGGAAATGCAAATAAAACCACAAGATATCGTTACACAGTCATCAGCATTGCTAAAATAAAATCTACTTGAATCAATAAGACAAAGATATCCTCTTAAGCACTCAAATTCAGCATTATACTGAAAGTCCTTGCTCATGCGCTAAAACGAGAAAGGAAGTAAAAGGTAAACATATTGAGAAGGAAGAATTAGAACTTTCTTTGCAGATAACACAACCGTCTATGTGGAAAATCCCGAAGAATTAACAGCAGCAACAATGACGAACAAACCTCAGGAACAAATAAACAATTATAGCAAGGTTACATAATACAAGGTTAATGTACCAAAAAATGATGCTTTCCTATACAGCAGTGATGGATGTTTGGAATTAAAAACATTAAAAATATTAGCACACCCCAAATGAAATACTTAAATATAAGTCTAATAATATATCTAAGAAAACCATGTGAGGAAAACTACAGAACTCTGATGGAGGAAATCGAAGAATATCCAAATAAATGGAAAGTGATTTATTCCATGTTCACAGACAGAAAGGCTGTTATTGTTCAGATGTGAAAGTCCTTTTCAAATGAGCTATAGATGCATTGCAATCCCATTCAAAATCCCAGTGAGTTATTTTGTGGATATCAACAAACGAATTCTAAAGTTTATATGGGTCCACTAGAAATTATCATGCTAAGTGAAGTCAGTCAGACAATGAGACACCAACATCAGATGCTCTCACTGACATGTGGAATCTAAAAAAAGGACACAATGAACTTCTTTGCAGAACAGATACTGACGCACAGACTTTGAAAAACTTACGGTTTCCAAACGAGACAGGTTGTGGGGGGGATGCACAGAGGGTTTGAGATGGAGAAGCTATAAAATTTGGTTGTGATGATTGTTGTACACCTATAAATGTAATAAATTCATTAAGTAAAGACCCAGAATAGCCAGCACAATATTGAAGAATGAAATCAGAAGATAGACATTATTGGACTTCAAGACTTACTGTAAAACTACAGTCATCAAGACAGTGGTTGGTGCAAGTACAGACAAATAGATCAATAGAGCAGAATAGAGAGTTCAGCAATAGATCCATGCTAATATAGTCAACAGATCTTTGATAAACAACCAATGGCAATTCAGTGGAGAAAGGATAGTGTTTTCAATAAATAGTGTTAAGAATATTTGGACATCCACATGCAAAAAAAAAAAATTTCATCTAGACCCAGACCTTATGCAAAACTGTAAAACTTTAGAAAGTAAGTTGCATAAGATCTTCATAATGTCGGATTTGGCCATGACTTTTAGATACAACACCAAACATGACCCATGAAAGAAATACTGGATAAGTTGGATGTCATCAACATTAAAAACTTCAATTCTGTGAAAGACACTGTTAAAAGAATGAAAAGACAAGTCAGAGTCTGTGGGAAAAAAAGCTTTGCCAAACACACATATGATTTTAAAAATCTGTTATCTAAAATAGGCAAAGAACTCTTAAAACTCCACAATAAGAAAACAAGAAAGCAAACAGTACAATTAAAAAGTGGGAGAGGGGGATGGAAGGGAAGTTAGTGTGTATAAAAGGACAATGTCAAGAACCCCTGATGGAAACCTGACCAAAGAAGATATACAAATTACAAATAAGCATAAGAAAAGATGCTCCACATCATAGATCACTAGGGAACCATAAATTAATAAAATAGGGGAATTCTCTGATAGCTTAGCGGGTTAAGGACCTGGCATTGTCACTGCTGTGGCTTGGGTCGCTGCAATGGTATAGGTTCGATCCCTGGCCCCGGAAATTTCACATGCCATGGGCACAGCCAAAAATAAAATAAAGTGATTAAATAGAATGGTTAAACACAGACAGGAACAAATGCTGGTGAGGCAAGAACTACGGGAACTCTCATTCATTGCTGGTGGGAATGCAAAAGGGAGCAGCCGCTGTGTAAGACAGTCTAGCAGCTTCTTACAAAGCTAAATGTAATCTTAAACCCACAATTGTGCTTTTTGGTATTTACCCATTGGGCTGAAAACTTATGTCCACCCAAAACCCTATGCACAAGTGTTTATATCAGCTTTATTCATAATTGCCAAATGCCAAATGCTCTTCAATGGGTAAATGGATAGACGAACAGTGGCACATCTATACAATGAAATGTGAAATGCTATTCAGCGCTAAAGAGAAATGAGTTATCAAGCCATGAAAAGAAGTGGAAGAACCTTAAAGGCATATTGCTCATTGTAAGAAACCAATCTGAAGAGGCAACACACTGAATGCTTCTAACTATATAACATCCTGGCAAAGGATTGTATGGATGATTAAATGAGTAGGGTCCATCCATACCATGGGGTATCAGTCAGAAACAGAAAGAAATGAGCGAGTGATACATATAACACCTGAATCTTAGAGAATATTGCTGAGTAAAAAGAGCTAAACCCAAAGGGTCACATAGTGTGTGATTCTATTACATAACATTTTTTTTTTTTTAATGGCTGTGGTATATGAAACTCCCAGGCAGCTGTGGCAGCTTGGGATCCTTTAACCCACTGCACTGGGGATTGAACCCACGCCCCCACAGGGATCTGAGCCACTGAAGTGAGGTTCTTAACCCACTGCTCCACAGCAGGAACTCCTATGTAACATTCTTGAAATGACAAAGTCGTAGAAGTGGAGATTAGTGGTTAAGGAGAGGGGGATGGAAGGGAAGTAAGTGTGTATAAAAGGACAATGTCAAGAACCCCGATGGTGATGGAAATACTCTCTCTCCTGACTGTATCGGTGTTCTGGTTATGACATTGTATTGTTGTGTTAAGATGTTACCACTGGGTAACTGGCACAACGGGTATCTGTGTATTACTTCTTACAACTGCATGTAAATCTGTTTTCTCAGATTAAGAATTTCAATGAAGAATTTTTTATTAGGAAGTCGTCTCTTAATAAAATGAATAAGGCCTTTATTTTTAATTACTTCAAGTATCCATGTTTGATAGTACTTGTTATTAGAATTAGACAGGGAAGCAGTATCTATTCTATTCCTGCTTCTCATATTTACAGAAGTGATGCTGGGAAACTGGTGACATAAATAAGCTGGAAGGAGTTTTATTATAGCAATATGATTTAACTCTCTGAACTCTCTCCAAGTTCCATGCCGAAAATAACATTTCTCTATCATCAAGAATTATTTTTAATAATCTATCAGCTGACAACCCCATTGGGTCCTCCTCTGATATCACTGAAAACACAACAAAACAAAAATTGGAGAACATCTGATTTACAAATATCTATCATCCAGGCTTGCTGTTATTAATTTTCTCTCTTGCTGAAAAGCCACCTAAAATGCTTTACAAAAACTCTTCAAATGATTATTAATTATCTGTTATTCTTTTTCTTAACGTGTCCTTCCAATTCGATATACCTAGATTAGATGCATTGAAATACTAATTTATGTTTGTCAGAACTTTTTGGTAAAATTATTCTACATTATCAAAAGCTTTATTTTTATTGTCAAGCTTTTAAAAGCTGCCGGTTTAACATATCAATTTATGAATAATACCCACAATTATTGAAGGCAGTCATCACTGTAAAACAAATCACCCAGAGTAGATTTATTCCCTGTCCAAAAAAAGAGAGAGAGAAGCCAACTGTCTTTAGAAGTAATAGCCCATGAGAAGAAGCCAGATGGACACACTTAAAGCAAACGCACCACACATGAAACGTGGTTAAGAATATGGTAAATACATTTACATTTCTAATTGGAAGGCTGTTAAGAGGGGGTGAAGGAACTGTAAATATGAGATCCCAAGGACTGGGGAGACTTCAGGAGAAGCTGCATTTGTTTCAGAAATTCAGAAAAGGGCACAAAAGAACTTTGATGGAATATGTAAGCCCAGTGGACCAATACCTTTTAAAAATGTTTGTGGCTGCCTCTTGGTAAATGAGTATGTTTTGCCATCCTTTCCTATCCAGAGGTAAGATTTTGCTTTTGAGCCAAACTTTTATATTCAATGACAGGAGGGAGAGAGAGGAGAGAGAAGAGAAGAGAGAGGGGGCAGAGGAAGGGAGAGAGAAAGAAAGGAAAAATAAAAGGAAAGAAAGGTAAAGAAAAAGAAGAAGAGAGAGATGAAGGGAGGGAGGAGGAAAGGAAGACAACTGGTTTGTCATCTCCTCTGAATTTCAACTCAATTTCTAGACTGGTGGTCATCAAATGGGTTAATTTATACTAAAGTGTTAATGGCTTACAGCGGTTGTACACTCCAAAGGTCCCTTTCAGCTCAAAGACTCTGCAAAACACTGTATACATTAAGGAATCAAAGTTTTAAAAAGGAATAATACAAAAGGAAGATTAGAGAAAAGGAATGGGAGAAATGACTGGCTCTTCTTGCTCAGGCAATCCAATCAGGAAAGCCCAGGCGGTAGCAATAACTTATTAAGCACACCACTAGGGCCAATAGATACCATCTGCCAGTAGATGGCGGTCTTCCTACTAACTGACTCCCTGGAACAGCCCTCCTTTCCAACAGATTCTATTTGTATGGTTGGTTGGCTTAATGCACAGGTGGAAGAGGAAGCTACCTACACAGGGTGACTGGGGGGCCCCTAGGTAAGCTCTCCACCTGCTCAAAATGGACTCCCTCACACCCCGACCATTCATGTCTGTAATTCAAACTGATCCAGCCCTTTGGGGAGCAGGCACAGATAGCAGGCAGGAAGGGAACTGAGGTTAGTCATTAACACTTTAGCAGGAACTAATCTGGCATATTAACTCAGGAGAGAGAGGACCTTGAAAAAGTTTAACAAAAGACTGGTAAGTTCTAAAAAGAGGATCTGTACAACTTAAACGGTTGTTTCACGTGGGACTTCAAGGCCTCTTCAAGGAGATAGAACTCGAAGCCTCTGGCCAAGACAAGAATCACCAGACCCTTATCATCGCTCCACCCATCTCATTGCAATGCCACCTCCCCCACTTTGAGAAACCTGGCCTACTCCTTCCTGCCCCCTACTAGGGTGAGGGACCCACTCCTCACCCTATCCCTACAGGGGACTTACACACCCCCAACCAACCAGCAATTGAACTGGAAGATCTCATTTTTCCAAAGCAATCAGCAGGTCAGCAGGTGTATCCTGAGACCTCTCCTCTCTCTCCTTTGTCTCTGAGCTATAAAAAAAAAAAAAAGACATGAACATGCACCTGAGTTTGGCTCTCCCTGATTATCAGAAAGTTGGCCCTCTGTATTAACAGTGTCTCTTGCCTCAATAAACTTACCTTTTCCTCACCTTGCTCTGAACCTGGAAAATTCTTTTTCTGACCCATGTGCATGGACCACGACATTTTAGTAGGTATTGTGTATAAGCTGGAGTGGGATGTAGGCACTGGACGCCTGAGTTACAGCCTTTTTAAAAAAAAAGAAGAAGAAGAGGTAGGAAGAAAAGAAATGGTGGATTGGAACAGGTCAAGTTTGCCTAAGGCCAGACCTGAACTCCTTGTGTTTGATCCTTCAGCACCCTTCTCAAGATGGAAAACTGAAACAAAGTTTTGCTGAAGATCCCATGAAGCTCTACTATAGCTAGGTCCAAAGACTAGATAATTCCTTGTCACTCTCTACTCTGACACCCAGAGCCCTGGATCGGTTTGGACCAGTACCTTCTTCATCCCTGGGATGGCCGGAGATGTCAGGAGACATAGAAATATTATTCAGAGAGGGGCCGAGATGGTGAGAAGCTCAAAACTGGTCCAGCATCTGTCCTGTGGTAAACTGGAGAAGACCTCTGGTCAATAAGACACTGTCTTCAAAGATTCCAAAGGCTATCACATGGATCAGGCCAGAGACATTTTGTGCAAGCCCAAAGGTGAAAGCAGATTTATAGAGGAACCAATCATAATATAATGTAAGGAAATTTTCACCGTCTGTGATGATGATTATGGAAATAAGAATATTATTGACTCACACTTTGAACTATCATGTGGTATTGGTCCTGTGTTTCATGTGCCTGATCTCATTTAGTAATTATGACCTTCCTGTGAGGTGGGTAAGATTATTATTACCTTTACAGGAGAGGAAACAGAGGAGCTACATAACATACTCAGGGACCCAAGCATTTAATCCCTGGCAGGGTTTAGGATTAGCCTTTAGGATTAGCCCTGGCCTCCTTAGACTGATGGGCCACCCTAAGAGTCAGTAAGTTCCCCTACACGGAGGCTCTGAAGCAGAGGTGGGGGCTGAGGGGGCATCAGGCTGGAATGCTGTAAAGGAGACTCATTAGGTTTGATGATTCTAAATGTGCTCCCAAACTTTAGGTCATGTAGTTTCCTTCGACCATTCAAGAAATATGTGTGGAGTGCCAGGCAGTGTCCTAGAAACTAAGGGAGATCTTGTTTCCAAAAGGAGGAGGGGGAGGGCAGGAGGAGAACTGGGAAACAATTAAACGATTAGAGTTTTTTTAAAAACACAATTGTGATAAGTACTATCCTGGGGGAGTGGGAGCGTGCTATGAGAAAGTGTAATAGGGTATAATCTAGTCTGAGGAATCAAGGGAAGTGTCCCTTAAGCTGAAATCTGAAAGTGAGTAAGAGGTACTCAAAGCAAAGAAGTAGGGGAAAGAAAGAGAGGATTCCAGGCAGAAGGAACAGCCTAGATGAAAGCCCCAAGGCAGAAAGACCAGAGTGGCTGGACAGTGGGAGAGGCAGCTTCTCTGGAATAATGCTGTCGGATAAGCAGGAGGAGAGGGGTAAGAGGGGTGGAGAACCATATCCTACAGGCAGTTATGAGCCATATGAGGCTTTATCCTTGGAGCAAGAAGGGGGGTTTTCAGGGTTTCAAGCAGGAGAGAGAAATGCTGAGTTCTCTTTTCAAAGACCATGGTGATAGCTGTAGGGGCATCTTGGGATGCAGGGGATCAAGAGGAGATGTTGGGAGACGAGTGAGGAGGTATCTGTAGGAACAGGAAATTAATCTCTTTCCAAGTGCCTCAAAAGGTACCACCGCCCGTGGGCAGGGGTACATCTTCCTGAGATGGAGGGCAACCCAGAAGCTCACAGTGGGACCTGGCATAGGTCTCCAGCAGTGCTGTCCTTTCTGGTCAACACTCTGGCTGAGATTTTCCAAACTACATTCAGCAATTCGGAAACAGCATGGAGCAGGGTCACCCTTCCCTAATCAGGGACAGCTGTTCAGAGCTCAGTCTCAACTGTCCACCCTTCCCTAAACAGGGACAGCTGTCCAGAGCTCAGCCCCAATAGCTGTGGGTGCCTTCCCCACCATCCACAAGGAAAGCCTGCGTTAAGGAGCCAAGGAGGAGAGTTCATTCTTCAAGGAAAAGTTCCAAGTCAGATCATTATTCTAAACACACAGAAGAACTCAGAATGGATGCATATTTCATGGAGATCTGGCGAATTATGGTACTGATGGGCCATGTGGTAGGTAGAACAAACGACACCGAATTAAGAGATCCTGTCCGTTCCAGTTTCTTCTTCAACTTACAACTTACTAGGTGGCCTTGGATAAGCCTTTAGACCTTTCTCTCTCTGCTTCTTCAAACACAGATAACAGTATTTGTCACTTTTATCTCACAGGGATGCTGTAAAGCTCAAGCTGGAAAAGAAGAATGTTTTGGAAGTTCAAATCTTAATACAGAAGGGAGGCAGTGGTGTCTGGGTGAGTAATGAGAGGGCAGGGCTGGGAAAGGCTTTGCTTTCAGCTGCCCATGATGGCATTCAGACTTTTCACTGGAAGTCTAGCCTGCAAATTCTGGCATTTCTTTAGAGCCACATCCTCCAGTGCCCTCCCCCCCCCCCGCCAAAAAAACCTCCTTTCTACCACTTGTCCCTCCCCTGTCCCTGTGCCCACAAGCCCCCAGATTCTTATGATGTTCCAAGTTAAAGAGCAGCTTTCCCTATCCTCCACTAAACTCAGCTAAGAAACCCCTCAAATAAGCAGGTGGCAAGTATATTTAAGGCAATGTTCCAGAGACATTTCAACAGGAAAGGTCTTTAACGATATAATGGAGGAAATGAATGAGCTGGACAGTGAGTGCACTAGAAATTATCACTGCAATTTGTAATCTCTAGAAATGACTGAAACCTTACCTCCTTGGTAGTACCCCTTCCCCTCCCTCTTTACCCCAGGCACATGCCTCTGCTTCATTTTCTTCAAACACTTACCATGTCTAAACTTTCTAATCATTTGTTCATTGTCTCCCCACTGAAAGGAAAGCACTGTAAGTTGGAAGACTGTGTTTGCCTCAACACTATATCTCCAACACCTAAAACTGTGTCTGGCACAAAGTAGGTGCTCAGTAAGTATTTGATTGAATGAATGAACGTCATCTTTTTTTTTTTTTTCAAAGTATAGACTGTCTATTATCTGTCTCTGCCCACCAGAATACAAAATTCTTCAGGGCAGGGATCTTGACTCTTGTTCTCCATGGTATCCTCAACACCTGGAGCCCCAACCACTTAAAAAATATTTGCTGAACGAATGGATGAATGAATGCTAGAGAGGAATATAGGCTGAGGAGTACATGAAGAATTCCTGGAGGAAGGGAATTTAAGCTGGTCGATAGAGGATAAAGAGTATTTGGGTATCATCATCATTTCAACCTCATTATTCTGGGAGTTCTGATATTCATAATAATGAGCAAATATTTACTGAGTACTTGCTATGTGTGAGGCATTATTTGGGGCACTTTATGACCATGTTGTATATTCTGGAGAACATTTGGACTAGCTTGTAAGTCAATCTGAAATAACTTTCTGCATTTAAAAAAAAATTGGTTTTGACACATTCTTGTTGTGGAAGTCAACCATTGTTCCCAGGATGCTCTGAACAGCTGCAGTCCAGAGGAAGCCAGAGGAAGCTCCTCCCGCCTGCTGTTGAAGCAGCTGGCGGGTTAACAGAGACCACCCCAGACCCTGCAGCTCTCAGCAGCTGCTTGAGCGGGTGGAAACTCTGCTGCTGGTAGAGTCTAACAGATGAGAACCGAGGGAGGGGACACGGCCATTGGGATGACCTGTGCGTATCCAATGGGATGTAGAGGAATTGGGCAACCTGTTGGCATAGTTCGGATGAGAAGTTTTCAAGTTGTAGCAAGAACCTTTCTGTACTCTTGTCACCAGGTCCCATCAAAGCCATTCGACTGCAGGGTTGGGGAGGTCTGTTGGCTTAGCTTCAATATGCCCTCAGTTTACATCCTTTCTTCAGCTCCTTGTGTAGCTGCAAAGCCAAATTCTTAGCTTTGTAGAATGTTGGCACTAGGAGGAGCTGTAGTGATTATTTAGACCAAGCCCTTCGTTTGAGGGGACCCAAAGGGACATTGTCTTGCCCCAGACGACAGAGCCAGCTGATGGCAGCTAATGAGTCAAGCCTCTTACCCTGTGACCAGTGCTCTTGTGTCAGTTTTGTTCTACATAGGTTTTGGAAGTATTACTACTAGCAGTTCTATTGTTTTTTATTATCCTTTTGGAAACAGCTATAATTAGTATGTAATTAGTGAATAACGCTATTACTAATAATACTGTCTCCATTCAAGCAAGTCTTTGTCAGACTTATTCTGAAGGGTTTCATTTAACATAAACGTTAACACTTTTATGATAATATGTTTTCATTTATTCAGAATGACAGATGTTTCAGGTTGAAAAGAATATCTACTAAATGGAAATACCCTGTAGAATTTATCATTTTTCTGTAAGTTAAAATGTCATTAACACTCTGAAATACAAAAACCAAACCAAACACAATTCATTTTTTCCTGGGAGGTAGCACCATAGATAGAAAATTCTCAGGCTTCGGAAATGGAAAACTTGGGTTTTGATCTGCATTCTGGATTCCACTGTCTTCTAAATGGGTCACCCAGGGCAGGCTGCTTAACCTCTCAGCGTCGGGTCCCCATCTTCCAACTGATGATAACACAACTGAATCCATATGCTTTGGACTACATTACCCTGCCACCCTGGCCACAACAGCTTGTGTGGGAGATGAGCCCCCTGCGGTCCCCTATAGAAGGCCAACTGCCTGAAAGTCAAATCAGTGACACTGGCCAGAGGGACTTTCTAGGTTGGACAGTTGCTAACCCATCAGAGCCTCTGGCAGGACCTCTGAATCTGAGATACTGACACAGAGAGTGAGGTGGTCCAGGAGCTTGGGGGAGGGGCCACAGAAGTCATGAGTAAACAGCTCATCATGGCCCAGGAAAGGAGAATGGAGAGAAAAACAGTCACCCGCAGCCAACCGGCTCCAGAGAGACGGTTAGGAGGTGAGTAGGAATTCCCAGAGAGAAGGCGGGAATGGACCGGCAGGCAGGAAGAAGCTGAGCAGGAAACCTGGCAGAAGATGGCAAAGGGGTGAGAAGAAGCTGTGAACAGCAGGAGGAGGAGCGGGTTAGTGGCTGTGAAATGGGTGCCTCTGTGGGACAGGGAGGGGGGCAGACGTCCTTTAGGGCTCCTTGGCCCGCTTCCAGACTCCCTACCCGGACTCCCCCACCCCCACCCCATAGACACTAGTATATTCTGCACCTCCTTCAGTATCTCAGCAAATTCTGGCCCCTGCTTTTGCAAAAAAGTTCCGCATATCTTGTAGAGATAAATGGAGAAAAAGTACAGCATAGCCGTCCCCTCCAGAAAGGTGTCATCTCTCCTCCTAAAAGTGGAGCTAATAAGGAGCACACAAGGGAGAGTAGCTAAAGCCACAGGCTTCGTCCCTGAGCAGAGAAGGGCTTCATCCCTAGCTCTGCCATTTGCTGACTGTGTAATCACGGAAGAATTTCTTGATCTCGCGAAGGATCCTTGTCCACCTCTGGAAAAAGGGTGGGGTGGTAGAGCTGTGCGTGGGCGGGCTGCGAGGATTACCAGAGAGAGAGAGCGGCTTTCGCGATCCAAGCCCCTGCGATCAGTCGGCATTTCCTCACATCATTGCCATCCCAGTGCACATTCCCCCAATTTTGCTGTCCCTCTGGGGTCCAGCTCTTCTTAGCTCTGCCAGGGGTGAGGAGGAGCAGAGGAGGGAGAGAGGGCGTCAAGAAAGATGCCTCCCGCTATGACACGGGAGACAGCCCAACTGATCGAGGGAGAATCACACCCAAGGGCCGCTTTTGCCCGGAGCGCCCTTTCCCTCACTAGCACCGGCCTCTGCCAGCATCTTCTCTGTGCTCCAGGGGGGACCTAGGGACAGGGACGCTCCAGCTGCAGGCAAGTTCCTAGAAAGTCCAATGGAATGGATGTCATGCCTTTGCTGTGAGTCATCAGCCCCAACAAAGCCCACTGGTATTTCCGAGTCCATTCCCAGTGCCCAGAGCTGGGCCCAGCAGCGCAGCAGCTGCGGGCGTGGAATGCTGCTCGCCCGCACTTTGTCTTGGATTTACTTTTCCCAAAAGGCTTGTGGCCCCGGAAGTGGGGAGGCATTCTGAAGGTCATGTCATCCAAGGTCCTGCTTCTGGGCCCAAATATCTTAAGACATGGGTTTTCAGAGACTTCATCTAACCCATCCCAGGAACCAGGGGAGCCAGGGTGGGGACAGAACAATGACGTCCCTTTCTCCGTTGTCACCCTGATCTAGTGGGAACTAAGGGCTGCAGGAGAACAAGAAGGTGAGAAAGAACAGCCTGGCCTTGGCGTGTCTCTGCCCCCCACTTTTCTCCTTCCTCTTCTTTTTTGGTGTCCAGGCCAAGCCACTTCTGCTTCCCTCTCCTTCCAGACCACGAATCCAAAGCCCTTTGCAGCGCCTGTTCCTGGAAGCTCAGGGCTGCAGGGCTGTCCTTACTCTGGAAAAAGTGCCTTTGGGTTTTGGCAACTGAGCACCTACGGCCCAGGTAGTGCTGGGGAGCCAGCCTTCTGCATCAGCCCACTGGGTTGTCACAGCAACCCTGCAGGAGGTGTTACCATCCCATCCTTCCCAACCACAGCAAAATTCAGTGACTTGATCACGATCCTGGAGCCGGACTTCCCACGGCTAGGACAAACCCTCTGGAACCTCCGGACTGATTTTCAAGGGGCAGCAGCTTCAGTGGCGCTCTGCTCCTCAACCATCTCCCAACCATAAGGAAAGAAGGTCACCCTCTCAAGCCACAAGCCATGGCCACCTGCCCTGCGCCTCCCAGAAGGGAGAACTCTTCTCCAAATGGTGAGGCTTGGTTCCTGGCATCATCAAGGTGGGTGAACCCCTCCCACAGTGCAGCCCTGGGCTGGGAACATGTCCTTTGCAGGCACTGCCTGCTGTCCCTTCTGAGCTTCCCAAAGTGGATGCAACAGGCCTGGGGGAGAGCCCTTGTTGTGGGGGATCTAGGAGGTCCGTGCCCCCCTAAAACTGGTGACCCATAGACACCCTGATCATTTGAATTTAGCAGCTGGGAAAAGAAGATTCTTGCGAGCCCAGAGTTGCCTGTGGTCAGGGGAATGATCTCAAACTGCTCCTCGTTCCTGGGCCAGCTGCCAGCTGCCTTGGATGGTCAGAGGTGAAATCTGAATGCTGGTGAATGGGAGAGCGGAAGTTGGGCCAGGCTGAGCTAAGCCCATTCATGAAAAAGATCTAGTCTCACTTCCTTATTGCCAGGAGTTGTGTGCGTGCGCGTGTGTGCACGCGCTCCGTTGCTTTCTGCCTCACTTCTTCCCACCCCCTGCTCTTGTCTTTCTTTTTGTTCCTCCCTCCACAAAATCTCAAGTTCATCTTCAGGAAACGGCCAAAGAATGTGTAGCTGGTCTGTGGTTTGCTCAAAAAAAAAAAAAATAAAATAAAGAAAGAAAGAGAGGCAGATTCATAAAAAGGCAATACGTTCCCTCTCCCTGTAAACCTCCCCCCTCTCCCTCTCTCCCTCCCTCCGTCTCTCTCTCTCTCTCTCTCTCTCTCTCACACACACACACACACACACACACACACACACACACAGGACACATACCATTCAGTATCAGGTTCTGCAAGGATAAAGGCATGGTTTCCTGTGGTCCCTCTGACTTGGGGCAGAGGAGGGTCAGCCTGGTGGAAGGTCCGCCCAGTCGTTGGTGGATGGGGAGGGTGGTTAGGGTGACCCCCGGGGAGCTTTTCTGAGGTTTAACGCAAGGCCTTCCCTTTGGGGGGGCATTCACTGCTGCCCAGTTAGGCCCCACTCGGTGGACCATGTGGTCCCCTGGCAGGCCATGCCTACAACTAGTGGCATGACTTCCAAGCTTTCAGAAGCCTGTTGTGTAGCTGTGGGGCCAGGAACGCTCCTGGAGCCTCAGTCTCTTTATCTGTAAGAGGGGGGTGAGAATAATTGTTCCTTCTTCATAGGACTGTGGCGATGATTAAGATAACACCCAAGAAGAGCCTTCTCCGGCCAGTGTCAGCGATGGAAAATATATATACCCCGTGGCTGTTGACCACCTCCAGGTGGGGGGCGCAGGGCACCTGGACGTAGCCTGCTCCATTTCCAGCAGCACCTTGAAGCCCACCAAGCCTGGCTGAGCTTTGTCCGTCACTGGGAGGGATGAAGGCACCTCCTTTGCCTCTAGAGATAGAAACTGGGATGACCCCCATCCCCTGCAGGAAAAAAACCCGTGCTCAGCTCAGCTTGACCCACTCTCGGATTCCCAGGGCAGGGATGACAACCGTACATCCTCACAGATGTATGTCAGGGAAGGGGATTAAACCAAAGGCCCCAAGACGATTAATCAGGATTGGAGGTTTTAGTCCAGAAGCGCTTTTCAGTTGTTTCTCTCAGATTCTAGCCCAGAAGTGCTTAGCGGGCACCCACACCAAGCTCCGAGCAGTCTGGGAGGAGCTGCACCTGCCAAAAAGCCGGGCCTCCCAGTGCAGCAGGTGGAGGGCCTGTGGGACTTTCCCCGCCCACAAAGACGCCCCCTGCGCCCCTGCTGCCACCCTGTGAAATCTCCCTCCTGCTGATCCTGCACGTTTGTAAAGCACCCGTCGTGACAGTGCTTGCTGGCCAGATCCTCCGAGGGAGGGGCCGAAGGCATCTGAGCAGGGATGAGTAGTCTCCCCATCTTACAGATGGAAAAACTGATGCCCGGGAGGCCCTGGGGGTGGAGTTTGAAGGTGCTGCATTCTCCACGCGTCCATCCCTGCCTCTCAGATTTTCTCCCAGTGGCACAGATGACACAAACAGCTATTCTTTTTTTTTTTAAACCTTTTTTTTCCTTTCCATTTTAGGGCCGCACCTGTGGCATATGGAAGTTCCCGGTCAAAGGGGAGCTGCAGCTGCCGGCCTACGCCACAGCCACAGCAACACTAGATCCGAGCAGCCTCTGTGACCTATGCTGCCCTTTGCAGCAATGCCGGATCCTTAACCCACCGAACAAACTGCATCCTCACGGAGACAGAGTCCCATCCTTAATCTGCTGAGCCGCAATGGGAACTCCTTTTTAACCGTTTTTACAATTGAAGTATGGTTCATTTACAGTGTTGTGTTAGTTTCAGATGCACAGCAAAGCGATTCAGTGATATATACGTATGACTGAACATATGTATATTCTTTTTCAGATTCCTTTCCATCCAAGATATTGAATATAGTTCCCATACTATACAGCAGGTTCTTGTCATTTGTCTATTTTCTCTACAGTACTGTGTATACGTTAACCCCAAACTCCTAATTTACCTCTGCCCTACTGCCCGCTCTGCTCTTTGGTAACCAGAAGTTTGTTTCCTATGCCTCGGAGTCTATTTCTGACAAGGAGCTATTCTTAGCCTCTCCTGTCCTAAGTTTTCCATCACTGAGTTGGGCAGAAGCTTCTGACCATCCTCCGAGTCCCCTCCCAAAGGGCTCCTCCAGGAAACCGGCTGTTCCATCCTCTGACCTCAGTTTGATTCCACCCTTGGTTTGGCCACGCAGCGAGCATTCACCGGAGGTTCCTAGAACTTCAGGGCACAGACGCTTCAAGCTACAGATCCAGGTGGAGGAGGATGGGTTCCAGCGAAGGAATCTCTCTCGCTGCCTTCGTTTCCTTCCCTCTCCCTCCCCGCCCCTTGTCATCCATCAATGGTGAGAGACAGGAAACATCTGGTCTGAGCTCAGCTCCTTTGCCCTCGTGTCAAGGGCTTTATAGGAAGAGATGGTTAGAGGTCTTGCAACCTTGAAATAAACCAACGGTTCGGTTGCAGCGCTCCCCCACCTGAATGCTGTCCATCCTCCCAGCAACAACCCTCACCACCCCTGCCCCTGCCACCAGCCAGCGGGCAGCTATTGCTGCCACTTCCAGAAACCAGAGAGACCCGTGACCAAACTGAGGGCTCCAGGACCTCTCTGTCAAGACGACAAAGACACTGATGCTCAGAGGGCCGGGGTGGGATGGCTCTGGACACACTGCCAGACTCCCTGAATGTGGGCTTCCTCCAGGCCACCTCTTCTATCCCCTTGCCCTCTCTGGCCATAATGAACTCTCTTCTGAAATGTTCCCTCTGCACCAGGCACTGACATTAATTATCTTATGATGACATCATATATTGATGTCGTCATCATACATTGACATCGTCATATTCTGACATCATCATATCTTGACATCATCATATTGACCCTGCAAGGCAGGTATTCATCCCCTTCTTATGGGTGGCAGAGAGGTTAAGTAACTTGGCCAAGGTCACACAGCCGTGAAGTGGCAGAGCTCAGATTTCAAACCCTATCAGATGCCCAAGCTTATGTTTTCACATAAGCTGTCACTGGGAATATTCCAGAATAGTCCCTCTTTTTCTCCCACTAAAGCTTCCTGTATTCAGGCACCACCCACCATCCTGTGACAATGAGTGTAATTTGAGCCTCCTCTTCCCATCAGGAACTCTTCCTTTGTTCCTTTCAATCATTCATTCATACTCTTCATATCTATATGGAGTCAGCTCATGCTCTGTACCCAGGAAAAGCATCATTCCTAAATTCTCCTGGATATGCAGTCATGAGGAAGCATGGCCAATCAGGCAGTACAGAGAATGAAGATTCTGGACCCTAGAGGAGGAGAGAGCCGCTGGTTCACTCAGGCCGGTTCTCACCTTCGTGCCTCTGGTTCTTTTGGTGGTTTTGAAAAATAAACACATGGTGCCAACACATGGAGTCTAATAAGGTTTGAAATCTGAGCTCTGCCACTTCACGGCTGTGTGACCTTGGCCAAGTTACTTAACCTCTCTGTGCTTTCCCTCTGCCACCCATAAGAAGGGGATGAATACCTGCCTTGCAGGGTCAATATGATGATGGCATAAGATGGTTAATGTCAGTGCCAAGGCAGGGTGATATGATGCGGATGGTTGTTCAGGGAAAGACCAAGTCCCAGGGGCTGTTTGGGGACGTGTGGCCTTGTTGCAGTGCAGGGTCTGCGGGCCCTTGCATGATGGCTGGTGACCGTCCTGAGCGGAGAGAGAAAAGGAGCAAACGTTGGGTGCCAGTGCGGGGGCAGTAAACCCAAGAGACAGTGAGGAAGGCAGAGCGTAGGCAGCAGAATTATAGGTCTAGATCTGTGGTGAGAGATTCCAAGGGGATGTTGGGACCTTGTTGTGGGAGGAGGTCCTGAGTGGCTGACGAGGGACCAGTCTTTATCTCACAGGTCACAGAGAGGTCGAGATTAGCACAATGTGTCATGAGGCCTTATTTGGAGAAGAAGAGGAAGGAGGGGGGCTTAGTAGCTATTGTGCGGCTGCAGCAGGCAGAAGGCCGCTGTTTCTGGGCAGCATAATTGTCCCTGCATGACACTGGACACACACACACACTCTCACACACACGCAGAGGACCTCAGCAAGTAATGTGAGGAGTGAATGAGTCCCTTACGTCCGTGGAAAGAGAGCAATGATCAGGAGATGGCAGTCGGATGGAGGGCCAGGTGCAGGCCCACATGATGCCACCACCAGTAGCTGGTCTTCCAAAGCCCCACCTTCTCTGCTCCTTCCTCTTGGGTTTTCAGGCTGTACTTCTCTATTTCAAAACACACCAAGTATATATCAAAGCCCTGCAAGGTGGGTGGGTATTGTGGCCATTTTTATAAGCAAAGAAAGAGAGGCTCCAAAGGGTTAATTCACCTGCTTTAAGGAACTCAATACAGTCAACTGGCCTGAATTCCAAACTTGCTCTGACCCCAAAGTGCGTGTTTCTCTGTTACAATGTCATTCCCACCTTCAAGCAGTTTCCTCTCCAGCATGATTCTAAGTAAGAAATTGTGTTTGGTGGGTAAGGTCGGGGAGAGGCCAGGAGGGGCACCAGCCTGAGGCTCCCCTTTGGCCCTGCTGGCCACTTGTTTGCTTCCAAGGGTAGGCTGGGGAAGGCACCAAGGTGGGTACAGGGGTCCAGCTGCCTCTGCACCTGCTCAACAAGGATACCTGGAGAACAGTGCTCTAGGGACAAGGAACAATGTCAGCCCTTCCCTTTGAGGCTCCATTCCACACGTTCCGTGACCCCCAAGTCCCTCCTCTGTGGATGAATGACTTTAAGCCAAGAGGACAGGGTTAGTATTTGACCCCTCTCCTCCGAGTAGTATAATCCTCTTTTAACAATTATGTTCCGTGCTGTTCCCATCTGAAGACACAGAACCCCGAGGTTCCCATATGCCTGCAAAACCTGCTAAATGTCTTCACTCTCAAAAGTAACTGCATTTATTGATTGATTGATTGATTGTCTTTTTAAGGCCACACCTGCAGCGTATGGAGGTTACCAGGCTAGGGGTCGAATCGGAGCTGCAGCTGTAGCCTACACCACTGCCACACCCATGCCAGATCCAAGCCACATCTGTGACCTATGCCGGAACTTGCAGCAACGCCAGTTCCTTAATCCACTGAGCCACAACAGGAACTCCGAAGGTAACTTGCATTTAAAAGTAGCTTTGCCATTTATGGATGTGAAGCTAAGGAAGAGAGCCTTCCTTTGTTAAAAAACCAGGCCAGAGGAGGTCTAGTTTATATGCAGTAAAATTACCCTTGGGGGGCTCAACATTCTAGGAATTTTGACAAGCCTGGAGTACCCACCAGCACAACACAGACGGAGAACATCTTATCACCCCAAAAGCTCCTCGTACCTTTGCTTTTTGTGGACAATTCCTCCCTCATCCCCCAGGTCTTAGAAACCTCTATTTTGTTTTCCAGCCATAGCTTGCCTTTTCCAGAATGTCAAAAAGGCAATTTTTAAGATATTTGACCTTTAAACACGTGATTACTAGAAGTGTGTCTGTTTGTGCACACATGCAAGCTCACGCATCCACAAGTGTTTGCAACAAAACCCTTATCAAGTGAAGGAAGTCACCTTTGATTCCTAGTTGGGCAAGAACGCAAGGTTTTTATCGGAAAGCAAATATTGGATGTTGTCAAATGCTTTCTGTCTCTATTGAGATGATCGTGTGGTTTTTCTTCTTTGAATGAACTGTGGGTAGTAAGCTCCATTTAGAAATTTTCCAATGCTGAACCAGCTTTCCCATCATGGAATGACTCTAACCTGGTCATCATTTGTTATCTTTGTCTCCACGTGGCCAGTGCCAATAAGTTAATGTTGTGTTTAGAATGTTTGCATCTATGTTCGTTGGTGAAATGGTTCTGTCACATTTTTTTCTCTGACAGCTTTGTCTGATTGCAGTACTAGCGTTATGCTGGCCTCAGAGAATGTCTGAAGAAATGTTCCCCTTTCTTCTACTCTGTACAAGGGTTAAAATCATTGGAATTATCTTTTTCTTCAATATTTGTTGTACTCACCCATCACATCATCTGAGACTGGTATTTTGTAGGTAGATTATTAACTATGCACCACCCAAATTTAATGGTGTTCCATTTCCTTTTGACTCCGTTTGGCAATGGGAGTATTTTGCTGGCACTTTGTCCTTTTCACTTAAGTTTTCAAATGTATTGACAATAGATGACTTAAAATAATCTCTCAGCAGTATTCTAGTTTCTAATGGCAGCTGTAACGAAGTAGCAGAAGCTGGGTGGCGTACAATAAAAATGAATTGTCTCAGTTCGAGAGGTTAGAAATCGGAAATCGGAGCTCCTGTCGTGGCTCAGTGGGACTCTGACTAGGAACCATGAGGTTTCGAGTTCGATCCCTGGTCTTGCTTAGTGGGTTAAGGATCCGGCATTGCCATGAGCTGTGGTGTAGGTCACAGACGTGGCTCAGATCCTGCGTTGCTATGGCTCTGGCATAGGCCGGAGGCCACAGCTCTGATTTGACCCCTAGCCTGGGAACCTTCATATGCCACAGGTGCAGCCCTAGAAAAGACAAAAAGACAAAAGAAAAAGGAAGAAGAAATCGGAAATCAAGGTGGCAAGAGAGGGGGTGACACTCATTCAGGTCCCTGCCTTCATTTCTCGGTGACGTTCTATCTGTGTCTCTTCCCTTCTTATAAATACGTCAGCCCTCTTGGATGACAGCCTGCTCTAGTGACCCCATCTTAACAGGATTCCACCTGCAAAGAGATCCTATTTCCTACGAGGGCCACATTAACAGGTACGGGGAGTTAAATGTCTTTTCAGTAGAGGACACAATTCAACCCACAGCAAGTGGTTAAATTCTCTTTTTCATTCCGAATGTCGTTCTTTGTGATTTTCCCCTTTATTTCTTAGTCATTCCTGCTGGTAGTTCTCAATTTCATCAGTCTTTTTAAAGAAGCATCTTTCAACTTTGTTAATTTTTTTTTTTTTTCCTAGCCATGTTCTGGAAGTTCCTAGGCCAGGGATCAAACCCGCACCACAGCAGTAATCCAAGCCACAATAGTTAACACCAGATCCTTAACCTGCTGAGCCACCAGGGAACTCCCTTGTTAATATTTTTTAATCTCTTTTTTCCTGTTTCATTAATTCTGCTTTTTACTAAATTTATTTTTCTACTTTTTTTTTTGTTTGTTTGTTTGTTTTTTTGTCTTTTTTGCCATGTCTTGGGCCACTCCCTCGGCATATGGGGGTTCCCAGGCTAGGGGTCGAATCAGAGCTGTAGCCACCAGCCTACACCAGAGCCACAGCAACGCGAGATCCGAGCTGCGTCTGCAACCTACACCACAGCTCACGGCAACGCCGGATCCTCAACCCACTGAGCAAGGGCAGGGACCGAACCCGCAACCTCATGGTTCCTAGTTGGATTCGTTAACCACTGCGCCACGACGGGAACTCCTATTTTTCTACTTTTTAAAAGCTTATTCTTTTATTGTAATTTCTTAATTTAGAGTTTACCTTGCTACTTTCAGACTTTCTCCTCTCCTAATATATAAGCATGTAGGCTAGATATTTTTTTCTAACCACTTATAACCACTGTTTTAACCTTATTTCCTACATTTTAATATGCAATATTATCCTCATCAATGAATATTAATATTTCTAATTTCTATTTTGTTTTCTTCTTTGACCATAGAGTTATTTTAAAGTATATCTTTAAATTTCCAAACAGGATTTTTTTTTAAATTATTTTGCTCTTGATTTGTTAATTTCTTTGAACTTTTAGTATGTAATCTATAAGGTACTGATTCTTTGAAACTTTTTGAGACTTGGTTTATGGCATAACATGTAGAAAATTTTCTTAACTGTTTCACTTATGCTTGGAAAAATGTTCTCTTTTCCATTCTTAGGTATAGAATTCTGTATATATCTATTAGACAAAGCTTGCTAATTGCATTATCCAAATGTTCTATATTGTTTTATTTTTCTGTTGCTCGATCTATCAGATATTGGGAGAGAACATTAAAGCTTCCAGTGTGGTGTGGATTTCTCAGTTTCTCCCTGTGGTTCTTAGAATTTCGTTTTCTATATTTTGAAGCTATGTTACTGATTACAAGTTTGAGATTGTAATATCTTTCTTATAAATTGAACTTTTTATCATTGTGACTGTCTCTCCCTATGTCCAATAAAGATTTTGCCTTAGAGTAAATCTTGTCTCCTCTTACTTCCTCTTTTATCACTTTTTGTCAAGTAGATCTTTTCCCAGGCTTTTGCTCTCACCCTTTTAGCCTTTTAGGCTTTATGTTTGACTTATGTCTCTTGAGAAAAGCCTAGATTAGACTTTTAAATCCAGTCTAACCATATTTAACCTTTCATGGAAGAATTTAGTCTAATAACCATTTCATTTCTTTTAATGGGAGATTTAGTCCATTTACATTTTAGTGATTATGAGCATTCCCACGTGGCTCAGCAGGTTAAGGATCCAGCATTGTCACTGCCGTGGATTGGGTCCTTGCTGTGGCCTCGGTTCAGTTCCTGGCTTGGAATTTTCCACATGCCACAGGGGTGGCCAAAAAAACCCCCACAAAAAACAGACCAAAAACGCCCCCAAATTTTAGTGATTACTGGCACAGTTGGATTTATTTCTACCATAGTGTTCTGTACTTCTTCTACCTCGCGCTCTCCCCTTTTTTTTTTTTTTTTTGCCATGCTCACAGCATGTGGAAGTTCCTGGGTCAGAGATCAAACTCGTGCCACAACAATGACCTGAACGGCTGCTTATTAGGTCTAAACTACTGTTTAATCCATCTGTTGAATTTTAATTGCAACCATTGCTCATTTTCTACACTGGATACTTAACCCACTGTGCCACAAGGGAACTCCCTCCTCCTCCTCTTTTTTGTCTTATTTCATTTTTTAAAATTTATTCAATTTTTCCTTCTACTAGCTTCAATGTTATACTCTTCCATTTCTATTCTTTAAATGTTTATTACGTTTAAAATCAAGAGTTAACTTTTTATTCCTCTCCTGACCAATACAAGGGCCTTAGCATATTTCAACCCTAGTTATAACTCACCTCAACTTTTATGCTTTGGGGAGCTATTTTAGTTCTATCTTTTCTTAAACTCCACAAACTCCACATCATTGTTAGTGCTTTGTTCAGTGTTTAGATTTATGCATGTGTTTATTCCTTTTTTCAATCACCATTTCTTCTTTTTTTTTTTTTTTTTGCCATTTCTTGGGCTGCTCCCATGGCATATGGAGGTTCCCAGGCTAGGGGTTGAATCGGAGCTGTAGCCACCGGCCTATGCCAGAGCCACAGCAACGCGGGATCCGAGCCGCGTCTGCAACCTACACCATAGCTCACGGCAACGCTGGATCGTTAACCCACTGAGCATGGGCAGGGATCGAACCCACAACCTCATGGTTCCTAGTCGGATTCGTTAACCACTGCACCATGACGGGAACTCCCACCATTTATTCTTGCACCTCAATTTTCCCTTCTGGAATCTTTCCTCCTGAACTATATCCTTGTCTAGAGATTTAATTAGTGAACATCTGTTGGTAGTAAATTCAGCTAATTTTTGTCTGTTGAAGATACCTTTATTTTATTCCTGCTTTTCAGACAGTTTTTCTGGGTATATATGCACATATCTAGATATCTTAGTACATAGAAGCTTTCTTAGCATCTTTTGTTGCTGCTAAAAAATTATCCTTTGTAGATGAACAATCTTTCCCTCTAGCTACTGAGATCTGCTCTTTGTCTTTGCTGTTTTGTAGTTGTATTATGCATATGTCAAAATTTATCCTGCTTGGGATTTATAAGGCCTCTGGACTCTGAAGAACCATATCATTCATCAATTTATGGAAGCACTCAGCCGTTATCTCTTTTTTTTTTTTTTTGTCTTTTTGCTATTTCTTGGGCCGCTCCCTCGGCATATGGAGGTTCCCAGGCTAGGGGTCCAATTGGAACTGTAGCCACCCGCCTACACCAGGGCCACAGCAACGTAGGATCCGAGCCGCGTTTGCAGCCTACACCGCAGCCTACACCACAGCTCACGGCAACGCCGGATCCTTAACCCACTGAGCGAGGGCAGGGACCGAACCCGCAACCTCATGGTTCCTAGTCGGATTGGTTAACCACTGCGCCACGACGGGAACTCCCCGTTATCTCTTCTAATTCTCCTTTCTTCCTCATTCTTTCTTTTCTGCCCATCCATGAGTCTAAAACATATTAAAACTTTTCAATCTGCCTCCATATCTCTTTACCTCTCTCTTAAATTTCATCTTTATCTTTTATTATACTCAATGTGTTTTCCTTGAAAACATCTTCCAGTTTATTAATTCTCTCCTTATTAGATCTAACCTACTGTTTAATCCATCTATTGAATTTTAATTGCAACCATTGTTCATTTTTCTACAAATCTTATTTGGCTCTTTCTTCACATTTGTCTGGTCAAGGGTGAGAGACTCTTGCTCCTTGGTTATATTTTAAATACCCTCTTTATATTTTTATGCATAGAAATGAACTTGTACTAAGTATGTATCTGATCATTAAAACAGTTATAATCTTTTTCTGTCTGAATCTACGATTTTTTTCAGCTCACAGATTTCTGGTTTCCTTATTTTGTAAAAAAAAATTTTTTTATTTTTTTATTAAAGTCTCATTGGTTTATGAAGTTGTGCCAATTTCTGTTGCACAACAAAGTGACTCAGTCATACGTGTGTGTGTGTGTTCTTTTTTTAATATTGTGTTCCATCATAGTCTGTCCCAGGAGATAGGATATAGTTCCCTGGGCTATACAGTAGGCCCTTATTGTTTATCCATTCTAAAGTTTAAAGAAAGTGTTTTAATTATGAGCTCATATTCATTCTTTGGAGGGAATTCCCCGAGGCTAGAGTTTGAAGAGCCTTTCTTCAGAGAATGTTTCTGTTGGTTTTTGCCAGGTGCTTAGGGGAGCTCTCATTTTAGCTGAAACATTTTTTTAAATGTAAATCCCACCCGCTATGGGAATGGGCATGCAATGACAGATTCCCAGAGGAGACTTTTCCTTTATTTTCCTCGAGGCAGTACTAGGACAGATACCCTACTATCTTCTTTTAGAAGGTGAGCTTTTTCCCTTGGTTCAGCACTGAAAATTTGCCATCTTTCTGAGTGACTCTCCAACGGGGACTTCTCACGTGGATGGGTCTGAGGCTTTGTCTTCTGTCTTTAATGCCTGACCTGTTAAAACTCTATGCTAGGTCATCAGTGACATGGCTAATGCAAGTCCCAAGACTTACTCATTTTTCTGTATTCTAAGTTATCTTCATTTTTAGCCTCTGAGGTCTTCCTTTGCGGTCCTATCTGCTAAGTAGTATATGTTAAAAGTACCGTTACACTATTGCCTCCGAAATTAGTAAGCAAAAATATAATGAGAAGCACGATGTCTACACAGTCTCAAAAGATCTCACCACAAGATATTTATTCAGTTCAAAGGAAAAAATAGTAACTTGTGAACATGACTCCTGGAAAACACCACCTTAACCACATGAGCAAAATCGACATCCCCACTGATGAAACATCATGGCTGTGGCCTCCCTCCTGTGCTTCACTCAGAAAGGCACCATCTCATCGTGCAGTCTTCTTCCAAAAAGGCGTTAATCGTATGGAAACAGCAGTCAAATCCAAACTGAGGGTCTTTTAACCAAAAAAAATTCATTCATACCCTTCGAAATGTCAAGGTCATGAAAGGCAAGGGCAGACTGAGGGTCCCACCTGGATTAAAGGACAGGAGAAGAGCCATGGCAATGACGTGCGTTCAATGACAGGGTTGGATCCTGGTCCGGAGAGGGAAACTTGGTAGCACCATTGATGACATTTAAATAAGATCTGCAGCTTAATTGATGGTACTAGTTAATTGCATGACTGTCCATGCAATACTCATTTCCTGGCTTTGATCATTGTACTCAGGTTAACCCCAAGTCAACACATGGGAAAGCTGAGTGAAGGATAAAGGGACATGTGTTGTATTATTTTTGCAAATATGAAATTATTTCTCTCAAGAATTGTTGGAGTTCCCGTCGTGGCGCAGTGGTTAACGAATCCGACTAGGAACCATGAGGTTGCGGGTTCGATCCCTGGCCTTGCTCAGTGGGTTGACGATCCGGCGTTGCCGTGAGCTGTGGTGTAGGTTGCAGACGCGGTTCAGATCCTGCGTTGCTGTGGCTCTGGCGTAGGCCGGTGGCTACAGCTCCAATTCGACCCTTAGCCTGGGAACCTCCATATGCCATGGGAGCAGCCCAAGAAATAACAACAACAACAACAACAACAAAAAGACAAAAAAAAAAAAGAATTGTGAAGGATCTAAGATTTTACCTTAGATGTGAAGTTGTAAGCTAACACCTTAATCTGCTACGATTTCATAAATGCTGGCAGAAGTCATGCTGCTCTGGAGTCAGAGACCAAGGACTTTATTAGGCCTGGAACATCAGGCCATATGAGCGTCACGGTCACAATGGCTCGGCCTCTTCCCCCACGTCCCACAGGGGTGCCGGAGGAGGGCAGTGAGTCTGTATCACATGGCTTAGGAAACGCCAATCACTTACAGGAGCTGCGTGTCTCCTACCCACACTTTGGCCTGGACTGAGACATTATTACAGTGCAGAAGCAGCAAACCCTTTTCTCCAAAGGAAGACATTCTCTCCATCACCTGAGGCTATTTGCTACACAAACATTCTTAAAAAGAGAATCCCAGGGAGTTCGTGTCGTGGCGCAGTGGTTAATGAATCCGACTAGGAACCATGAGGTTGCGGGTTCGGTCCCTGCCCTTGCTCAGTGGGTTAACGATCCGGCGTTGCCGTGAGCTGTGGTGTAGGTTGCAGACGTGGCTCGGATCCTGCGTTGCTGTGGCTCTGGCGTAGGGCAGCAGCTACAGCTCCGATTAGACCCCTAGCCTGGGAACCTCCATATGCCGCGGGAGCGGCCCAAGAAATGGCAAAAAGACAAAAAAGAAAAAAAAAAAGAGGGAATCCCAGACAGAAGGCGGCCCAGGCCTCCCAATTCACAACATGTGCAGAAACATGAGGGGCCACGGAAAATTGTCTCCTAACAATTTCAAAATGAAAATATAAAAAAATAAATCTAAAGGAAACAAAATGGGAAATTGAATCACAGAAAATTTAAGGGACCGGCTTCCCTCATACTATTAATGAGAAGAATCATACGTGGCTTGGTTCCCGTGTGGCTGTGGCTGTGGCACAGGCCAGCAGCTATAGCTCCTCTTTGACTCCTAGCCTGGGAACTTCCATATGCCACAGGTGCAGCCCTAAAATAATAATAATAATAGAAGAAGAATCAGAATGAAACATCCAAGTCCCCTGACCCCCCAGTTCCATCCTTAGAGTCTTTGCCCAAAGAGGCCCTTTACCAAATTGTGCTTCCACTTCACAAAAATTGTTGGACTAAACAGGACCTTCCTGGCACATCTTCCCTAATTCCTGAAGACATACTCCCTCTGTGATGCATTTATTTGTCTTCCAACTACATAGTAATCCCTTTCCAGTAGTCGAAAGAACCTAAAATTTGCAAATGTCACCTTGCAAGTACAGCTGTCCCTACGTGGATTCTAGAGACTTGTGTTTCAACTTGAGGCTCTCCCCCAAAATTCGGATCCATACCGCTGCACTGTGGCACAGAACTGATCCACCTTAAAGTCTCCTGCCGTTACTTTGTCTCAGAAAACTCTCTTCCATGGGTTATGCCCTCCTAGACTTGAAATCCTTAAAATCATCACTTTGGAAAAAAGCCTCTGTGAGAGGAAAAGCTTAAAATCATTAAGGGGGCATTCCCATTGTGTCTCAATGGGTTAAGTGCCTGACTAGTATCGTGAGGATGCAGGTTCAATCCCTGGCCTCGCTCAGTGGGTTAAGGATCTGGCATTGCAGTGAGCTGTGGTGCAAGTCTCAGATGTGGCTCGGATCCTGCATTGCCATGGCTGTGGTGTAGGCTGGCAGCTGCAGCTCTGATTCGACTCCTAGCCTGGGAACTTCCATAGGCTGCAGGTGTGGCCCTAAAAAGAAAAAAAATAATAATAAAATAAAAATAAGAGAAGAAGGAACAGAGAATAAGATAAGCTAATGTCAACCATCCTCCTTTTCCAAAGGTCAGTAGGGCCGAGGCCACGGTATCCAAACATGGGAGCAGCACCCAGGCTTGATATGGATAAACACTCCACTTCCTTCCACAGTGGCATCAGCCAAAGAAGAACCCTAGGGGTGGAAAATTGACCTTAAGGGTTTCCATGGCCTGGGCCCTGCCCTCCAGCAGAGAAGATCCAGTGAGACACGGTGCAAGGCAGCCCTTGTCCAGTGTTGGGATGAAGAGGACAGAGACCTCTGGGCCCTGCTCCCAGAGTTGCTGATGCAGTGGGTCAGGGGTGGCATCTGAGAATTCGCATTTCTAAGAATTTCCAGAGTAATGCTGCTGCTGTTGCTGCAGGTCAAGAGACCATATTTAGGGCACGAGCTCAGGGGGTAGCTGAGATTAGGGCGCAAGCATCCTCATCTTCACAGTCCCAGGTGGGAGGCAGGGGGCGCAGGGAAATGTTGGGTGAGGGCCTGCGTTAGGAGCTTCCTTAGTTTATTATCTCTTTCTCTCTGTCTCTCTCTCTGTCTCTCTCTCTGTCTCTCTCTCTGTCTCTCTCTCTTGATCTCAGATGCCTGTATCTGGGTAACATCCCCCCCCCCAAGTAAAGGAAAGGTGAAGGGGAGACTTAAGGAGCAGAGCATCTTGGGTGCTCAGACCGAAAAATGTGCCCAGAGGACCAATGATGCCCTTTTCTAAGGTGCCGGCAAATTGTCTTGCTGCCTCTGGGCCTGTCAGCCTTGAAAAAAAGGAGAACTGAGGGAAGGAGAAGTGAAGAAGGAACAGGATGGCAACTGGAAGTGGCCGGACACCAGCATGGGAAGCCCTCAGAGGGAGAAAAGGGAAGGAGCCTGGAGGTGAGCAGAGGTCACAGCTGCAGAGCCAGGGCATGCATGGCTGCAGAGTCAGGTCAAGCCCAAGAAAGAGGGAGAGATGGGAGGGTTAGGACCCAGATGCAAGATCAAGATTGGGAAGGAAATCTGAGGCTGGCCAGTTCCAAACTTGACCACCCCAGCCCCGCCAGATGGGAGCATCCAGTCTGCCTCGCTTCTCCAGGTCCATCCCTGCAGCGGGCAGCCCCGTGGTCAGTGGTCCTCAGGCCCTCCTCCCCTTGCAGTTGCTTCTAGACGCCTTCTCTTGGGGAGACGGCTGCTCCTTCCTTTTTAAATCAGGCTGCTTGCCCTTCCCACCCGCCTCCTGCTAGTCCAGTGCTGCAGGGGGGCCCTCCGGGGGGTCTCACACACACACACAAACACACACACATCTATAGACACCAGATCTCCAGAATTCCCTGCCTCTCTTCCCTCCAACTGCCCTCTCCCCGACGAGGGCCGCAGCTGGGCATCCTCCTCTGCCCAGGCCAGCCTCTCTTTCCAGGACCCATACTCCCCACACCTGGGCCTGCCTGTTTCCAGGGGGTCTTGCCCAGGATGAGGACCCAGGGCAACCCAACACGCACAGACACACGCACACACCCATCACCAAGACAGCGGGTGGAAGGTGGGGGGAGGGGATGACAACTCTGTAGACTGCAGTTGATTTGCGGCTCCTAAGAGGACCCAAAACTTTTTCTTAACGAAAAAAAAAAAAGTGCAGAAAGGCCCCAAGTCCTGATTGGCTGGCGGCTGGGCTCTGGAATGCCTCAGTTACCGTATATGCTCCCATAGAAGATGTCCCTGCAAAAGGAATGTGGTCCATTAGCCAGGCCAGGGCAGCCACCACATGCTGGCTTCCCCTCCAAGGGCACCAAGGGCCCGTCTCCCTTCCCAGCCATCACTCCCACAGGCAGGCCCTGGGCCCTAGCGATCCCAGCTCTGCAGGGGCCTCACCTGGGCTGCAAACTAGGCTGACTTAGGTACTTGACCAGAGGGAGAACCAGGACTTCTCTGATGACTTTCCTTGAGGCTTATCATTGAAACACACAGGACTCTCTTTCCCAGGGCTTCTCCCATCAAGTATATACGGTATTTCGAGTGAGGAATGTTCTATTCACAACCTCCTACCTTTTAGGATGGGGAACGGATTAGCATGATCTTATAGCTGATCAATTCTCTGGTGCCTGGGGCACTCCTCCCCCACGACGTGCAGGCCCCCCCCCAACACTTCCTTCCCCTCCCCGCCCCCCCTGCCCCCGCCCCAGTCAGTGGCATGTGTTCCCACCCCCACCCTGGCCTGGAGGGCTGAACGGGGGAGCCAGGAGAGGGGGCAGGGAAGGAGAGGAAGTTTGCGTCTGAATGTGTGCCCTAGTTACATTCCAGAGGCCAAGAGAAAAAACCTAGTCAGGTCGCCCCTGTTTCGT
This sequence comes from Phacochoerus africanus, assembly GCF_016906955.1. Classification (NCBI taxonomy): domain Eukaryota; kingdom Metazoa; phylum Chordata; class Mammalia; order Artiodactyla; family Suidae; genus Phacochoerus; species Phacochoerus africanus. Next base: position 70,007,672 of record NC_062550.1, on the reverse strand, counting down.
ATGATCTTCATTCACGCAGTCCTTCATTCACGCGGATACCTGCCGGCCACAGGATGCCCACCCAAAGGCAGAAAGGCAGAGCCTCAGAGAGTGCCACCGTCTGTCCTGTTCCGGTTTTCTGCAGAGGACTATAAGGATCAGGGAGGTTCTGTGACCTCACTAAGGTCCCACAGCCAGTTCTTTAGCTAGAACCCGGGTCTCCTAAAACCTGGGTCTAGGCCCATTCCATAACCACCCTTGGTTTTCATTCAAGAAACACGCCTGTTTTCTTGAGCGCCCCTTCCTGCAGACAGGCCTGTGGGTTAAGCCAGCTGTGGGTGAGGCTGGTGGCATGGGTTCTAGGGACGGGTGGACTGCTAATTGCTGTCGTGTCGGTGCAGACCCTGACCACGTGCAGACCCCCTGGAGGACCAAGGCCGCGACAGTCTCACAATGTGAGTCTCACAATGACAGTTGGTTGCACAAACCCAGGGCAATTGAGGGGAACTGAAATTTGATCTTTTTCTTTCTTTCCTTCTTTCTTTTTTTTTTTTCCTGCCTCCAACAGGGTCTGAAAGAGCCAGTGAAAACCCCAGCCAGACACACTGAGCAGCCTCTGAATCCCTGGGAAAAACGGAGGAGGGCGGTGGTGGTTTGGGGAGCTGGAGATCAGCGCCCTGGGCGCTTTGCCCCCTTGCTGTCACTGTCACGCTGTCCAGCGCCAGCCAGGCTCCTGTCCCTGTCCACGTGCACTGCATTCCCGGACGTGGGAGCTCCAGCCCGGCTGTGTCCGTTCACACACCCGCTTCCTCCCCTGCCGCTCACTGCCAGCATCCTCGGAGAAGCAGCACGAGGTTTCCATTAGCAAAGCACATTTTTGTGCTATGGATATGGAACCAGGGAGGAAAGAAAGCAGACTGTTGTCCATGATGGATGGGTTTTCTAGAGGACTTCCCAGGGTGGTCCTTAAGGGGGCCAGGACGGAGCCATGAGGGCGGCACAGCTCCACAACATGCCCTTGTTCGGTGCACGTGTGTTGGGGGGGGTCTGTCTGCTCTGCTCCCAGCCTCCTCTATCCCTCCCCTCTGCCTCCCCTTCCCCCCAACATCCCTGACTTCCAGTTTACCTGCGTGCAAAACACCTTCTCAGTTCTCCTTTTATTTTATTTTTGTCTTTTTTTTTTTTTTTTTTTTTTTTTTTTTAGGGCCACACGGGCAGCATATGGAAGTTCCCAAGCTAGGGGTTGAATCAGAACTGCAGCTGCCAGCCTACACCACAGCCACAGCCACAGCCACGCTAGATCCGAGCCACATCTGCAACCTACACCACAGCTCAGGGGCAACACCACATCCTTAACCCACTGAGTGGGGCCCGGGATCGACCGGGTGTCCTCATGGATACGAGTCACTTAACCTGCTGACCCACAGCAGGAACTCCTCAGTTCTCCTTTTAGAATCACAAGTACCATCAGTGTGCTTGTTCTTTATCACGGCTGCCCCAAAGGGGAATGGATGGTTTGGGGACCCAAGCTCATGAAATAGCACCCAACAGTCCTGCCTTTCAAATATCCCCATCTTTCTTTTTAGAGGGCTGAGCTTTTCTGAAGCTTCGTAAACTTGCTTTGCCATGGCCATCCCCCTCTACCCACGCAGCCCACACATGACAGCCCCTTGCTGGATTTCCCACGTCTTGCCTGGCATCCAGAACGCAGTTCGCAGGAGCTGGTTCAATGATTAATAAAAGCCACCAGGAGGCTATGGAAACTTAGTTTATAAATCACTTCCCCTCAGCTCCATTAACCCTTTCGTAGAAGAAGGAAATGAAACTCTGGGAGCTTAGGGGCAGAGCAGGGAAGCAAATCCCATCCCCTGACCCGGGGTCCCATCCTACTCCATCCGTCTGGTCGTATTGCTGGGGGAACCTACGACCACGGTCTTGGGAAGGGGCTCTGTCCTCAGGGTGCTTTCAACCTCGCTGGGGAGTCAGACCCGCAGGGGAAATCATACCCCACAACCCAGGGAAGGAGCAGCTAATAGCACAGCCCAGAAATGCTTTGGGGACAGATAGCCCTGGAAGACGGGAATGAATGGAAGCCCATTATCCCAATTCATTGAGGAGAAAAAATGGAAGGGCCCTAAAGAAAGGGAGCCGTTCACCCAAGGTCAGATCACTGAGAACAAAGGCGAGTTAATCAAATCTTTAATCCAGTTGAAGGGTTTTCAAAGAGCCTTTGGGGACAGGTGGAAGGACGACTAGAAGCCCGGACCTCCCAGGGGGAGCTTAAAGATCAGTGCCCCCATCCATCGCCTTTTTTTCTCTCTCTTCAACATCAGAAAGTTCTTTCACCACTGGAGCAGAAGGACCCGAGGTTGCAGGCTATGCTGCAGCCTCCAAGAGTCCATACAGTCCGAGTCTTGGAAATTCTTGGATTAGAGGCTGTGAGTGGTTGTAGCAAACAACAAAAAAAAAACCCCAACTAAGAAAGACCTTTCGCTCAGGGTTGTTGGAGTGCCCCTCTCTGGCCAACAGGCCAGCCTCTCTCCTGCCAGGTCCCCAGGATAAGCAGGGTGCTGGGGAAGGGGTCCCTGGTCTGGGGTAGTTCCAGAGCTGCCTTTGCAAGGGTCTTCCCAGCTCTCTGATCCCCTAGCTCACAGGTAAAAATAAATGCATGTGTTCCTTTCCTTCTGGAAGGAATCTCAGCACCCCAGGCCATCACACAGAGGCACCCCACCGGCCTGTGGTTCTCCCCAGAACATTGCCGGACATAAGCAGCTCATCTGCCCCAGAGGGTCCAGGGCCCAGCCTGGAGCTCTCATCCAAAAGGGAGGAGCAGAAAACGTGTGAACAGAATGGGTGGCTCTGCACCTGTGAGTTATTCTGATGTTTTTTTCCTCTCTCCTCCCACAGAGACTGTGTCTGGAGACACCCCAAGGCCTGGGTTGGGAGGTGTCGCGCTTCCCCTGGAGAGGCGAATACACAGAAGCAGTCACTATCCCTCCCTCCCCACCCCTACCTCTGCCCCAACCCTTCCAGGAGTCCCTGCCCTCCAACCTCTCAGTTTTCCCAAGTGGATGGGGCGGTAGCCCCAGCCCCTCTCCTGGGCTCCCCACCTCGTCTCCACTCCCGTCTTCACCCTCTCCTTCCACACTCCTTTCCTCTCTTCGTTGCCCTCTCCCCATCACCCTCTCCCCTCTCCCTCCAACTAGACTTTCTTTTAAGCTTCTTAGGTCTGTTGAGCTATCAGCCTAGCAGCCGGCTCCAAGGAACCTCTGTTTGGCCGGGCCCTGGCCAATCGATTGTTTCCAGCTGCCCGATTCTGGAGGATCTAAATCAGAAAGGCATGGGCAAGCCCGGCATCTCCAGGGGATGCCCTTCCCTGGTCTTCTGGGTTAAAAGGCACCCTCGGAATAGCTGCATCTGGCCACGGCCGCACATCTGGCCAGATGGGGCACCTCTGGCCTCAGCCTCAGCCACCATGGCCACTGGCTCTGCTGCCCAGAGAAGATGCCAGCTTGCAGGGCAGGTCTGGAGAGAGTCTTGGCTCTCTCCTTTAGGGAGAGGGCACCCTGCCCCTCGTCACGGAAGGGGTCTGGGTCCAGGAAAGGCCCAGGCTTGGCTGGGAAGATGGAGATGGATGACGGAGATGAAGGAGCGAGAAGCAAGGACCTCGTCCAGCATCCACGCCCACCTCCTCCAGGGCAGAACACAAGGGAGGGTCCAGGAAAAGAAGGAGCTGGGGGCCTGCGGGTGGGGACCGTGAAGCCAGGCGAGGAGGCCCGGGGTAAAGGGCATGACCTGCTAACTACTCAGGCGAAGGGGCCCCCAGTCCCGGCCCAGGTAAAGGAGCAGGAAACAGGAATGTCTCCAGGTCCTGACATGTGGTTGTAATGATCACAGACCCTGTAGGCGCCTCGGGACCACAGAGGTCATCTCCTCCATCCTCCCCCTTCCGGGCAGGGCTGTATCTAAACCAGTCAAGCTGTGCAGGCAACTCTGTTTTTAAAGGTCCCTGGAGAGGGGCAAAGGAGCTTCCTTTCACCGAATGTGAGGCTCGGCCTGCCGCGCCCCCCACCGTCTTCTGACCTGTTGATGGAGCAGTGGCATGGTACACAGTAACTGCTAGGGCGTCCCAGCCACGGCAGTGACAACGCTGGATCCTTAACCGGCTGCCACCAGGGAACTCCACCAACCAGACGGTCTTGGGAGTGAGAGAGCGGCTGTTAATGAAACAGGGCCACAGGCATCAATTAGAATTTTTCCTGATGAAGTGGGGCACCAGTCACCCTGGCTCTGGGTTTGAGTCAAGTCCCTACCACGTGTACCTTGGCTGATCCTGAGCAATTCAATCGTTCTGAGTTTAGGTGTCCTATTGGTAAAATCTGCTAAATATCTGCCCCGGGGCAGAGGATCTCGGTCTTTGAAGGGCATGAGCCATGAGCGTTACTCAAGGTATTCTTCAAAAACAAAGACGCCCAACCCAACTCCTATAAATTCTGATCTGTGGGCTCAGGGTGTGGCCTAGGAATCTGCATTCGGATGCGCTGTCCCTAATTCAGCCTTTGAGAAGCATAGACCCATTGCCTTTCAGAGTAGGCATAACAGAAGTAAGGCGCCTGGCACAGAGGGGCTGCCGTGGGGGACTGGTCTCATCTCGCTGTCTGTACCTCCTAGTTTCTCCCCTCCCCCTGCACCCCCATGAGCTCCCTGGGGCAAGGAGGTATCTTGACATCTTTGAAGACACAGTGCCAGCCCGGTACACATTGGGTGCTAAATGATGGTCTAGAACTCCTTTCTCAACAGCCAGGTGTGGAGGACAGAGGTGGGATGTCTGCCAACCATCACCTGCCAGTGGTGACAGGCTTGGTGGTACCCAGCGCCCCCCGAGGTCAGAATTGCCTATTGCCTATTAGCAGAGGAAGGACGGCTTCCCCTCCAGGTGTCCTGCAGGCAGCCGTGTGCCTGCTGCTCCCTGCCCAACCCAGCCTCAAGCTCAAATTGGGGTGGAGCACAGGTCTGCTGAGAAATCTGGCTCAGAGATCTGACCGTTAAATGGGTTTCATCCTGAAATGACTTGGAGTGAAAACTGAAAGTAAAACTCAAACCACACACTTCCGCCTGCAAGTGCTGAGTTCAGCGAAGCCGCTCCTGCCTGGAGGCATCCCCTGCCTCTCCCTTTCCCACCCGACCCCTCAACCCACCGACTAGAGTGCCCTCGCCACCCACCGACACAGTGCCCTCGCCACCCACCTCGGCCAGAACAGAAGTTAGAGGCAGGGTGTGGTGGGGGAGACGCCCAGCCCTGCAGGGTGGACGCCCAGCCCGCTTATCAACCCTGACTCCTCCCTACGCCTTGACTCTATCAAATAAGAAGCAGTTCTTCCATTAAAAAAAAACATGTCAGACACACGTAATGCCCATTTTGTATTGAGCTGCGTACCGTGCCGTTTCAACAGCAAGTTGGTTCTGTGCAAGTCAAAAACAGAAACAGAACCTTCAAAATACAAAAATAAGTTTCTGGGTTCATACATGTGTTAGTGTGCATATAAGAGCAATGTATATTCTCATTGCAAAAACTCAAACTGCAGAAATAAAAGATAGTTCAGGGCTTTGTTTTTTGTTTTTGTTCTTGCTTGTTGTCTGCTTGTTTTCTTTTTTAGCCGCACCCTGGCATATGGAGTTCCCGGGCCAGGGATCAGATCTGAGCCACCGTTGCAACCTAAGCTGCCACTGCGCCAATGCCATATGGACCCATTGTGCTCTGCCAGGGATCGAACCTGAATCTCGGTGCTGCAGAGACACCCTGAACCTGTTGCGCCACAGCAGAAACTCCCAGGGTTGTTTTTTTTAATTTTTAATTTTTGCTTTTTAGGGCTGCAGGTGTGGCATGTGGAAGTTCCCAGGCTAGGGGTTGAATGGGAGCTACAGCTGTCAGCCTACGCCACAGCCACAGCCACACCAGAACAGAGTTGCATCTGTGACCTACACCACAGATCAGGGCAACACTGGAGCCTTAACCCACTGAGAGAGGCCAGGGATTGAACCTGTGTCCTCATGGATACTAGTCAGATTCGTTACCATTGAGCCACTATGGGAACTCCAGTTCGGGGGGCGGGGGGGGGGAGTTAATGCTGTACTGTAGTCTCTGCAGTATGATTGCTACTGAATGCACACTGTTCCCTAAAGCTCCAAGAGGTTGAGCAAACTTGCCCACGACCACCCAGCAACGAAGTGGTGTTGGGGGAGAGAGAGACAGAGACAGAGAGAGAGAGAGCAAAATCAGCTACTACCAGTGAGGGAGGCATCTGGGGTCCAGCTGTCCTGGGAGTATGGGGTCGCCTGTCTGTTTAGTGCTTCTACAAGAGGCAGGGGTGGCCTCAGCAAAAGCGCAGACTACCTAAAAGCTAATGGTTGCAATTAATTATTTAAAGCTGGAATGTCATCTAGGGATCACTGAGTCATGCCTTTTGGGTTTTTAGGTCTGGAAACTGAGATTCAGTGTGAACTAGATCAGTGGTCTGTTAACTGGGTGCAGGAAGACCCCCCAAGAGATCTGCGAGCCCGCCTCATTTAATGAGCCAGTTTCCTGGCCTCAAATTCACAGGCTCATCTTTGTCTAGATCTGCCTGCCTCTCTTCACAAATGCCCTTCTCCCACTTTACTCTCATCCACCTGCATCTTCCTATGTGCCACAGAAGCCTTCTCTACTCAAGGCTCTTGTGGCATACATATTTAAGTTCAATGTTAAAAATGGGGGTTCTTTGAGTACACATTGAGGCTCAGTGGGTTACGTTCCTGACTAGTATTCATGAGAATGTGGGTTCGATCCCTGGTCTCGCTCAGTGGCTTAAGGATCTGGCTTTGCCATGAGCTGTGGCATAGGTTGCAGACATGGCTCAGATCTGGCGTTGCTGTGGCTGTGGTGTAGCTCCAATTAGACCCCTAGCCTGGGAACCTCCATGTGCCACAGGTGTAGCCCTAAAAAGAAAAAAAAAATGGGGGTCATGGAATGTGTTTAATTCTGATATATTATAGAGCGGAGGCAGGGATGGTGACAATTTTTATTTAACAACCTTACCTCTTCTTCCTTCCTACAATCATCAAGGGAAAAAAAAAAAAAAGATGCCCATAAGGGCAAAGCTGGTGGCCATCAGTGTGAACTATTAAAGAGACTGTTACTTCATAGCATCCAGGAGATAGGACTCATAAATTCAGGCTTTTTTCCAACAATCTGTCTTAAAATACGAAACAGAAAAGAGGCAACAGTCACAGGGACGTATGCTAACAACTTTTGTCTGACGGATTCACGCTCTGGCTCGTCTCTGTGATTGCAGCTCCTAACTCACATCACTCTCTTCACTCATCGCTCCTATTCTCCCATCTTGGATGCTTATTATGCTGTGAACATGGTTCCCCAAGCACCTCCTTTCCATTGATCATGTTCTCTATGTACCCCAGTCACCCACCCCGCACTAGTACACTAGACCTTGTTTTGCCAATAATTTCAATCCCACTGTAATCTCAGTTTCCTGCATCCACCTTTTAATCCTTCACTCCTTCCAGAATCTCAGTCACAACCACCCTGGACCCCCCGGCCCTCCATCCACTGATTTTTTTTTTTTGTCTTTTTGCTATTTCTTGGGCCGCTCTCGAGGCATATGGAGGCTCCCAGGCTAGGGGTCGAATCGGAGCTGTAGCTGCCAGCCTATGCCAGAGCCACAGCAATGCAGGATCCGAGCCGCATCTGCAACCTACACCACAGTTCACAGCAACGCCGGATCCTTAACCCACTGAGCAAGGCCAGGGACCGAACCCTCAACCTCATGGTTCCTAGTCGGATTCATTAACCACTGCACCACGACGGGAACTCCTCCATCCACTGATTTAACCTCCTTCTCCCTGGCATCACTCCATCTTCCTCTCTTTCCTGCCTGAACCCCATGGCCAATCCTTATGATGACTCCCTGTGTATATGCTCAACTCCTTGCCCCCCTTTGCTTTATTCCAGCAAGATCTGAGCTGAGAAGCATCAGGTAGCTGGCTGCAGTACCAGGACCACCATGTGGGTTTAGGAGTGTGTAAATGTTTTAGATGCTTCTTGGAGATGCTGGGACTCCCTCCAGGCACAGAGAATGAGGGTCTCCAGTGGAAGTGACTGGAACCCCAAAGCAAAGAGTGCTCCTTGAAGGCTGAAGAATGTGGGAGGCTAGGGGGGTGAGCGGACTTACGGGGGAGAGGGGCACTGGCTGTGACAAGTGTGAGGTGTCCTGCCCATGTCCTGATCACACTGGCTCACACTCAGATTTGAGAACATGTCACTAATCCAGTAACCCCCAGGCATCCACTTTGAAGGGGATTTTACTGGCAGTCCCCAGGCTTTCAGAGACTGACTTGCCATGTCCTGGCTGGGCCCATGGCTCTAAGCACATTCTGATTTCATTTGCAAGGCCTGCCAGGAGACTTGAATGAAAAACTTTGTACCCTACTCCAGCTTTATTGTCGTGGAAAGCACATTATGCTTCAAAGAAGAGGGACTGGGTTCAAATCCTGGTTCCGTCTCTTACTAGCCATGAGACCCCGGGAAGCTGACCCACGCTCTCTGAACCTCGACGTTGTCATCTACACAATGGGGATAATGGTGTCTGCCTCCCTGAATCTCGGGGTGGAGGGGTGTTCAGTGCCCTGTGTTTGTTTCTCCCAACCCCCTGCACCCATGAGGAGACAGACAGAACATTCCTCATAGAACGTTCTGGTGCCGTTTTTTTCTGAAGCTGAGTCACTCAAGAATCTCTACAGCCACTTGTCCTAGAGTCAGAAGATCTGGAGTGGAGCCTCAGAAGTGGGGTGTGACCCTGATCATACCATTCCACCCTCCAGAACTGCTCCCCTTCCTTCTCGGTAATGTTGGGGACCAAGGGGTTAGAGGACCGTCCACATTCCTGCAGCTTAGCATCCTCAGACCCTAGTCTTTTGATTAATCCATCACTCTTCCTCTGAAGTTGGAAAATTGCCTCAGCAGCCCTAGAGTTGGTCCCACAAAAGCAGACAGTGGTAGCAGAGGCCACAGGAGAGAAATGCCCAGGGTGGTGGGGGGGGGGTGTGCAGTGAGAGTAAAACTTCCCTCCTCACCTGACCCCACGGACCGATGCAGAATTCCCTCCACTCAAGGGAAACATTTCGCAAAGAAGTCAGGACAGGAGCTTATAAGACCCAAATTCTAGATCCTGCCCAGCCATCCAGAGGTGTGACCTTCAATGTATCAGCTCCCTCCCCCCTCAAGCCCCGGTGCTGCCCCTGCACCCCTTGGGGCTGAGGTGAGCAGGAGAGGCGCTAAGGTGCAGGACATCCCCTTACAAACCCACGTGCCCTCTGGGCTGCCCTGCTCCTGCCTGAGAATGGCTCCCCAAGTTGAGCGTGAGCTTTGAGTCACAGAGCTGAAAGCCCTAACCTCTGTGGCGTACAGTGGTTACCAGTTGGTGGAGCCTTGTGATGCATCAGGCACAGTGCCCGGCCTTTTCAGCATCATTTTCTCATTTAATTCTCACCTATAATATTATGGGGCCCTTATCTTCATATTCTAGATGAGGAACTAAAACTGGAAGTCCATTCACTTGCCGAAAGACCGGTAGTTACTAAATGGCTAAGCCAGGATATTTCTCTAAGTTCATTTCGAAAATGCAATTCCTTCAAAATTTGTACTAACAAAGTTTATGCAGTGAGGATGCTCCCTTCCACCCCTGTGCCCCCGGCACAGCCCCCTCCCTCAAGGCCACCAGGATAAACCAGCTGGTGGTGGTGATGATGATGCAGTGTCTGATAGTCTCTGCATATACATTTTAACGTGTATCAATATCCTTTCGTAATTCACTTAGCCCAAATGGCAACGTACCATTGCTCTGCACTTTGCTTTTAAACTTAATAAATACCTTAAGGGCTCCCCCTGCTCCTCCTTGCACGGGACTTTGCAACTAGATTTGTAAAGAGCCCATCCACATTTTGGCTGACCTTGGTTAGCATGGAGCTGGGAGGTCATGAGGTTGGTCCCAGGCATCAGGGCAGCCTTTTGAGTCCTGAAGCCTCTTTCCTCTTTCTAGGCCTCACCTTTACACGGGAAAAGAGACCCTCACGCCAGTCCCAGGGGACCAGAAGAGAGTCCCAGAAAGATGACTGGGTGATCAAGGGGATCTGGAGGGGAGCTGGGGTTTTGTCATCCTCTGGGCCTCCATCCCCCAAATTTCCCCCATTTACATCATGAAAAATAAGTTATGCTTGAGGGAAACTTCCACAGCATGAAATTCAAACAAGATTTAAAATGACCCTTCTGGAGTTCCCGTTGTGGCGCAGTGGTTAATGAATCTGACTAGGAACCATGAGGTTGAGGGTTCGGTCCCTGCCCTTGCTCAGTGGGTTAACGATCTGGCGTTGCCGTGAGCTGTGGTGTAGGTTGCAGACGCGGCTCGGATCCCGTGTTGCTGTGGCTCTGGCGTAGGCCGGTGGCTACAGCTCCGATTCAACCCCTAGCCTGGGAACCTCCATATGCCGCGGGAGCGGCCCAAGAAATAGCAACAACAACAACAACAACAACAAAAAGACAAAAGACAAAAGACAAAAAAAGTAGAAAAAAAAATGACCCTTCTTCCTGGAATAGAGAGAACTACATCGAAGGGACCACACGACATGGATCTTAGGAGGCTGGAAGGTGCAAGATTTCTCCTTCAAAGCCTTGAATGAGTTCAGGCTCTGAGGACCAGCTACTGCTTTTCCAGCCTGGTTTAGAGACCATTTCACTTGGCGTTCAGGAACGGTCTAATATTGAGTGGTGTCCAGACTTCTGCACTTGAGAGGTCAGCAAAGTTTCACCCCCCCCAAATTTGAGGACCAATAAAAAGCTGATGACTTTGTATTTTGCCAAATAAGAATGTGGAGAACGGTAGATACAGATATAGAAGGACCATGTGCTATGACTTTTGTTTCACAAAGAAAGGACATTTTCATACCAGAAACTAAAACAATCTCAGAATAAAGACACTCCTTCAAGGAATGTTTTCTTTTTCATTGCAGTACAGTTGATTTACAATTTGGGTTAGTTTCTGGCATACAGCACAGTGATTCAGCTATATATATATATATATATATATATATATTCATTTCTATTCTTCCATATTCTTTTCTATTGAATGTAGTTTCCTGTAATGTAATTATTGTTTATTTAAGGAATGTTTTCTACTCACATACGGTCGTTTTCTTTTATTGTTCATTAGCATATTTTTTTATTTTTTTATTTTTTAAATTCACATATGCAGTCTTTACTTTCCCCCAGACCAGCAAAAATTTCTTCAAGGACTTTCAGAGGTCCATTGTGGATCCTTGTTTAGGAGTTAATGAACTTGATGATGTGATGTGGGCCTGCTCTTCTTAACCAAAGGGTGTTTCCTGTCTATTTCTTCAATTTATTCTTTAATCCTAACCCCCTTCCTTCCTTCCCTCCCTCCTTCCTTTCTTCCATTCTTTACTCCTTTCTTTCCTTCTCTCCCTCCCTCCCATCCTTTACAAATGTTTATAAACCAGGTGCTATGTTTTAGTCACCTCTTGATCACCCTTTTCTCTACAACACACATTTCCGTGGTACCAAAGTGCTCCCGCACACCTGACCAAGGGGAGCCCTTGAGGTTGTCAAGTGGAGCCCTTTGGCTCCGACGGAGCTTGTCCTGCCTGGGAGAACTGGACGAGCAGAGGTAGAAGGATGCTGCTCGGCAAGAAAGGAAAAGGCCTTCAACTTGGCTTCTTCCTGCTGAGGCAAGAGTCCTTTCAGCTCTATTTTCAGAACGTTTTAAAAGTGGGCCTGCACCTGGGGTTTGGTCCCCAGAGAGACTCATCCCAGGAAGCAGGTTGCACTTCCCCTGTGCCCACCTGCTGGGAGTTCACCTCCATCTGCAGCGTCTCATCACCTGCAGGCATCAGTGTCATCTGAGAGCTTTAACATCCCTGGGGGTGGGGAGCCACCTCGGGTGCGTAGCCACATGGCCTGGCTGGTCCAAGTTTTCTCCTGAGGCATCACTCCCTGCTTTGGGGAGGGTTCTATTACCACGTTGCGTGTATTTTGAAGGTCGACCTTACCCTATTGTTCTCAGCCTGTTATTTTTAATGTGCGATTTTCCAGAAGGCAAGTTTTTTCAGGAATGCCCAGATTATGGTACAGCACAAAAACCTGTCCCAAAGCAATACTACTGATCTTTAACTATATGTGAAACTAGAGAATGAACATACCCACAGGATACTAAGCCGCAGTTAAAATAAAAAATATAAGAGCTATGTGGGAAAATCCCCACTACAGAGTAAATTTAGAAAAAGCAATTTTTTTTACAGTGCGTGTACCGCGTGAATAGCCGTGGGGCAGGGGAAGAAAGCTTACAGCGACACCAACACCTTTTGTTTCTGTGCGCCTGGATTCCAGGGGTGGGTACGTTCAAGGCAGACCTGGTAACCGCTCCTCTCTCAGTGGGATGGGGCAACAGCTCGCTTTTACCATGCTCCCCAACCCCCACCAGACCACGCTCTGGAATTTGGGCCTCCCGAATTCTCTTCCAAAGAATCCTGAGCCCGCTTCCAGACTTGTGTGGGTTCCTTCCCCGGATGGATTCTCCTGACAACTCCCGCCTTTGCGGATGCTCTGGGGGCCCAAGGAACCAGGGTGGGAAGAGACACACTGGGGGGTGGGGAGACAGGAGGCCTGTGCTGCCCGCCCCCGTGCCCACAGCATTAGGCCAGAACACCAGGAGACAGGTAGTTCTACAGAATTTTATCTGTAAGGCTCAGGTTTTACAGGGAGAGTCGATTTTGCTTTGCTTAGGTACTTTACAGTTAATTAAAACACAATAAAAATCATTTGGTTAATCCCTCTACATCCAGCAATTGGAACTAACAACTTTAATAACAGATCTTGATGATGGCTTCTGGGGCCGTAGGTGGGGAGGGAAAGGGGGGGAAATGAAGGCTTAAGGGGAACAGAGCTCTGATTACTGTGAGTGACAGGTGTCAATTACTTCCTAATTTTAAAGCCAGCAGGCTATTCTGATGGCTGCAGAAGGCCATGGGGTGAGGGTGGAATTCCCCAGCAGCAAAGGCCGCAGCCAAGAGTGCACTTTCCACCCTGCATCCCCCCACTGCCCTGCATCCAGCAAAGGGCCAGGCGAGAGGAGGATGCAGGAAGTAGCCGCTAGTGGCCCTGGATCTTGGCGCAGCGCGGCCGACGGTCAGAGCGCCAGTCAGAGGGGCCACAGACCAGGGGATTTCCTGGGGGTGGAGTCCTGGGCAAGGCCCCTGGGCTATTCTGAGGTGTCCTTTCGCTCACCCAGCCCACACCGATTCCAGGAAGTCTGCCTGGGATTATCAGTAAGTTACCATCTCGACTTCAGCTGCATTCAGCAAAACCAGTGGCAGGCGCAGGAGGGGTGGGGTACAGGCCACCTGGTCATGAGCTGAAAGAACCCAAACCAGGAAGCAGGAGGCCAGCCATCTGGGGTGTGTGTGTGTGTGTGTGTGTGTGTGTGTGTGTGTGTGTGTGTGTGGCTTTGGACAATGCACTTAACCCTGGGCACTGCTGGCTCCCCTTCCTCATGTAACATCTAAGAGTGGGATAATATTTCATCTCAGGGCAGCTTCAAAAGGCTGTGGAGAAAATTATATGAGATAACGAATGTGAAAGTGATTTGTGATCCATAAAATGCCATGAAAATACAAGGGCTCATTCCAGTGGCTCATTTCTGTCCAGACGCAACCCAGATGCCACCTCCTCCAGAAAGCCTTCCCTGACTCCCTAGTCTAGCTTAGGGGTGTCTATTCTTGGCTCGCTGTTGCCCATGTGAACTTTGATTTTTAACACATCATCCATCCTTTTATTCTGTTGACTTTGGAGGACAAAATCTTATTTGTTTTTCTATCCCCAGCTTCTATCACCATACTGGACACATAGTAGGAACACCAGAATATTCTGGGGAGAAAAGCGTATGCGAATGAGTGATTATTATCCTCTGCCTCCGTCCCAAAATTCCAACTGACATGGCTACCCACAGTCTCATCCTTGCCACGAGCCCTGGGTTGTGACAATTACGTGATGCTTAATCTGTGTTTCTTTCTGTGTCTCCAACGTATGCTCTTCACATGGACCCCTGGGATCCAGACTCTAACCTCTTGGAGGTCAGGGTCCTTGTCTAGTAAAAAATAAATAGTTTTTTAAAAATAGATGATAATGTTAATTCAACTGTAATTTTTTAAAAAAACAGGGAGTTCCCATCTTGGCTCCGCAGGTTACGAACCCTGATGAGTATCCATGAAGACCAGCATCCCTGGCCTCGCTCAGTGGGTTAAGGATCCGGTGTTGCCCTGAGCTATGGTGTAGGTCACAGATGCAGCTCAGATCTGGCGTTGCAGTGGCTGTGGCATAGGCTGAGGCCACAGCTCAGATTGGACCCCTAGCCTGGGAACCTCCATATGCCACAGCTCTGGGCCTAAGAGGAAACCAAAACCAAAACAAAAACAAAACCCTAAGCCATTCCATGGGGAAAGTAAATCCCCTTGAATTTAAACACACACATACACATGCACACACCCTCGCAGAGCCCCCCAGGGCTCCGTGAAGCTTTAGAGTGCAAGAGTTGATCCCCAAGGCTCAGAGTGGGGACCTAAGCATCTTCTGAGGCAGTCCCAGCAGAGCACCCTCGGGTTGAGCCTCTTGAGGGACGGCAGCGTCTCGAGCCTTGGGGGAAAGAGGAGCCATGGTGCACTGTGGGCCCCGTCAACCCCAAAGGCAGAAAATCTCCCCTTTCAGGGCTGGGCACAGCCCTCAGCTCTTCAAGACACTGAGAAGAAGAAGGGTTGCTGAGGCTGGAGGAGGGGAAGGCTCTCTGGTGTGTGAGGACCAGAGCAATACTGGGGCTGTCCTGAGCCCAGAGCCTGCTGAGCAAGAGGGGGTTCAGCAGAAAATACAGGCTGGGTGGGCAGAGCAGGGCTGGGGGAGAACCTTAGAGCACTTTGGGGTGATTCTCTTTCCAAAGAGCTCCTAGAGATGTGGTGCAGGACAGCTGGCCCTGGAAGGGTGCAGGTGGGGGATCTTGGGCGGAGTTGGGCGGAGCTGAACAGATCCCTGGAGGAGACACAAGAGTCAGTGCGTGGAGAGTCATGCCCGCCAGCCCCGGGGCAGGGGCTCCGTTAAACACTGAGAGCCGATCGGCTGGTTGTCTCTGCATTGGCCTCACGGCCTCACCACCTGAGAGCAGAGTCTCTTTGTGATTCCGCCTCACCCAGACATCCTGTTGACTAGGTGAGCTAGGGACCTTTTTATCCACAGGCTCAGTGCCTTAATAGGTAGTTATGAGATGCACGGTGGACCAGACAAGGTGATGCTGGAACCGTGCTCTTTTTTTTTTTTTTTTAATGATTTTAATTTTTTCCATTATAGTTGGTTTACAGTGTTTGTCAGTTTTCCACTGTACAGCAAAGTGACCCAGTCACACATATATATACATTCTTTTTCTCACATTATCTCCATCACGCTCCATCATAAGTGACTAGGTATAGTTCCCAGTGCTATACAGCAGGATCTCATTGCTTATCCATCCCAAGGGCAAGAGTTTGCATCTATTAACCCCAGATTCCCAGTCCACCTCTCCCCCTCCCCAGAACCATGCTCTTAACACAAGTGGCTGAAGATCGCCTGATTTCTTCGTAGCCAAGCCAACATTAAGCAAGTCCTGACCATGTTAAACAGAAAATGGAGGAGTTCCCGTCGTGGCGCAGTGGTTAACGAATCCGACTAGGAACCATGAGGTTGCGGGTTTGATCCCTGGCCTTGCTCAGTGGGTTGGGGACCCAGCGTTGCCGTGAGCTGTGTGGTGTGGGTCGCAGACGCGGCTCCGATCCTTCGTTCCTGTGGCTCTTGTGCAGGCCGGCAGCTACAGCTCTGATTAGACCCCTAGCCTGAGAATCTCCATATGCCGCGGGAGCAGCCCTAGAAATAGCAAAAAGACAAAATAATAAATAAATAAATAAATTTAAATGAGGGAGAGGCATTTGTAAGTGTAGGCCCTAGAAACGGCAAAAAAAAAAAAAAAAAAAAAGACAAAAAACAAAACAAACCAAAAAAACCCCAGAAAATGGAGATGTTAGGCTTCTGCTCAAGGTGACCACGGAAGTGTGGGCAGAGGTCCCGACCCACCCCTATCAGATGGACATCTGAGTCCCTCAGCAGATCCTGCACTCAATCCTCCCCCCCAACTCTGGCTTTCTGCTATCAAGGCAAGGACTAGGATGTGCAGAAGGAAACAGGGTCGGGTGAGCAGGAATTTGGCATCAGCTGTACCTGGGTTCAAATACTGACCCTCCTGGGAGTTCCCTGGTAGCCTAGTGGTTAAGGATCCAGTGCTGTCACAGCTGTGGCACAGGAGCAGCAAAAACAAACAAAACAAACAAACAAGCCAAAAAAACACGTATACGCCCTCTGCTTCTCAGCTGTGTGATCTGAACAAATTACTTCATGTCTCTGGGCTTAGTTTTCTCAGTGTCAAACGGAGCGAAATAGTACCCGGGTCCTACAGTTGAAGAAAAATTAAAGCAGCCAATGAATGCAAAGCCCCTGGCACGTAGCAGGTGCTCAATAGACACACGTTTTCTCTCCTGAGAGCCCAGGTTCTGTCCGTGCACCTCAGCCCCCACATGAATCGTTAGCTCCTCCCTAGGGGGACCCTCAGCTCAGAATGATGGGGGACAAGACGGGAAGAAAATTCTCAGATCCCACAGACCAAAAGCCCCTGGGTCCCAAACACCTAAAATATCTCCAAAAATCTACAGCCCCAAAGCCTCAGAGTTCCTCCCACTCTGCTGGCTTCATAACCACTCGGTCTTCTTCCCCTACCGAGCTTCCCCTGTCACAGGCCACAGCACCCAGGGGACAAGGGGAAGGGGAGAATGCGGTCCTCTCCCAGCCCCAAGGTGAGGCGTGGCTCCACATCACCCCGAACCTCTGGGGAGAGGTTGAAGCTCCCTGGTCCTCTCTCCGCCCCTCCTCCTCCAAGTCCTCAATGCCTCTGAGGGTGAATTCGATCTGGGATCGTATGCAGGGCTGGCCCGGGTGCCCATCCCCAGTCTCGGTGTGCAGAGGGGCTGTCCGTCTCAGGCAGACCATCCTTGACTCGGAAGAACTTGAAATTTAGGGTGAACCAGGTGAGTGAAAGAGAGAGATGGAGGTCCGCCAGCAGGGCAAGGAATACACGGAACACAATACACACGTGTACATGTATACACACACGCACACACAAACCACTTTCATTGGTATGGCTTACATGATACGGAATTTAAAAGAAAAATGGAATGAAAGAATGATTGCTTTATCAACAATAGGGATGAGTCTCAAAGTCTGGAGCAAGTGAAGTCAGATACCAAAGACAACAAGTTCCATATGATTCAACTGATGCCGAGGCCAAAACAGGCCAAATGAAGCGATGCTGTTAAAAGTCATGGAACCATAGGCAGCCCCCCCAACAGCCACTGGGATGGGGCAGGAAGGTGGCTTCAGGGACGATGGTCTGCCTTGATCTGGGTGCTGGTTCCCCGAAGGTGTGCCCTTTGGAAATGTTAAGCTCACTTTTAAACTACATGCTTATTCAACTTAGTACCTATAAATTAAATGCGCATATAAAGACATTTATAATATTTAGAGAGCTTACAATTTGGATGTTTTCATGTACATATACCTTATACTTCCACAAATAGTAGTTGTGTTCAAAGAAGAGACAGACAAGCCACAGACTGAAAGAAACTCTTTGCGAAAAACATACCTGATAAAGGACTGACATTATACAAAAACTCTTAAAAAAAACTCAGTAATAAGAAAACAAAGAATCCAAATAAAAATTAGGCAAAGGATCTGAACAGATCCTGCATCAAAAAAGATACACAGATTAGAAATAAGCTTATAAAAAGATGCTCAGGAGTTCCCGTCGTGGCGCAGTGGTTAATGAATCCGACTAGGAACCATGGGGTTGCAGGTTTGATCCCTGCCCTTGCTCAGTGGGTTAACGATCCGGCGTTGCCGTGAGCTGTGGTGTAGGTTGCAGACGCGGCTCGGATCCCGAGTTGCTGTGGCCCTGGTGTAGGCCAGTGGCTACAGCTCCGATTGGACCCTTGGCCTGGGAACCTCCATATGCCACGGGAGCGGCCCAAGAAATAGCAAAAAGACAAAAAAAAATTGATTAACAAAAAAAAAAAAAAAGATGCTCCCATGAGGGAACTGTATGTTAAAACAAGAGGGAGACACCACTGCACAGCTCTTGGAAGGGCTGAAATCCAAAGCACTGACAACATCCAATACTGGCGAGGCTGTGGAGCCATAGGAACACTCATTCATCGATGCTGGGAATGTAAAACGGTGCAGGCGCTTTGGAAGACAGCTGGGCAGGATCTTAGAAAACTTAACACTCGTACCTGATGACCCAGCAATCCCACACCTTGGGGTTTCGTGCCAGATGAGTGGAAAACTTATTTCAAGGCCAAAACCTGCACCCAAATGTCTGTGGCAGCCTTATTCATAATAGCCCAAACTTGAAAACAATGAAGGTGCCCTCCTGTAGATGAGCAGATAAGCAAATGCTGCCCTCCACACAAAGGCATATTATTCAGTGCTAAAAAGACATCAGTTATCAAGCCACGAAAGGACATCAGGAACCTTAAACGTATATTGTGACCTGAAAGAAGCCAATCTGACAAAGCTACGTGCTGTAGGATTCGGAAAAGGCAAAACGAGAGAGACAATGAAAAGGTCAGTGGTTGCCAGTGACCAGAGGAGGAATGACTGGGTGGAGCACAGGGGATTGTCAGGGCAGATGCAAGTCATCTGTGTGATACTGTATGAAACACGTCCTCACACGTTCCTCAACACCAGCCGAACGGGGGACTTCCTGTCATGGTGCAGTGGAAACGAATCCGACTAGGAACCCTAAGGTTTCAGGTTCGATCCCGGGCCTCACTCAGTGGGTTAAGGATCCAGCACTGCCGTGAGCTGTGGTGTAGGTCGCAGACGCAGCTCGGGTCCCATGTTGCTGTGAGCTGAGGTGTAGGTCCCAGGTGCAGCTTAGATCTGGCGTTGCTGTGGCTGTGGCGTAGGCCGGTGGCTACAGCTCCGATGGGACCCCTAGCCTGGGAACCTCCATAGGCCGTGGGTGTGGCCCTAAAAAACACAAAAGACAAAAACAAAAAACAAAAAAAACACCCACTGAATGAACAGCAGAAGAGTGAACTCCCCTGTAAACTGTTAGTCAATAATGTATAAATATTGGCTCATCAATGGTAAGAAATGTACCACAATCATGTAAGATGCTAATAACAGGGGAAACTGGAGGCGGGAGTGAGGGGTATATGAGAACTTTCTGTACTTTCCCCTCAACTTTTCTGTAAACCTGAAATTGCTCCAAAATGTCTGTGATTTTTTTTTTTTAATGTAGTTGAAACAGAAACAGACTCACAGACATACAAAACAAGCTAATGGTTACCCAAGGGGAAAAAAGGGATAAATTAGGGGTTCGGGATTAACAGATACACACTCCTGTATATAAAGGAGGTAATAAGGACCTGCTATGTGGCACAGGGACCCATCCTCAATATCTTGCAATAACCTATAACCGAAAAGAATCTGAAAGAAAAAATGCATACACACACACACACAGATACACATATGTGTGTAACCGAATCACTTTGCTGTACTAGAAACGTCAATCAACCACACCTCGATTTTTTTAAGAAGCAGTTGTATCTCCTTGGGTGATGCCTAACTTTCTAGCCCTTCACTTCAGCTTCCTAACCTATGACATGAGAGAGTTTGACAAGCTCGTCTCCCACCTCCTCACGGTGTCCCTGGAGGAGGAGGCTTATAAAGGCAGGTAAACTAATTCCCCACCATCCACCGTCAAGCTCCCAAAGGCCCAAGTGTTACAAGGCAGCTCTGCATCCCCACAGTCACTCGGGGGTGGAGACCCAATGCCTGAGCCCTGGCAGACTTTCCAGGCCAAGGTGGCTCGGGCCTGGACCAGAGAGGACCTAGGCCCCCTGGGCTGCTGGAGATGGAGTCACCTGCACGGCGCAGGTCAGGAGGCAAGAAACCTTTTCAGCACCGTCCGGGAGTCCCCACGGGGCACTGAGTTCTGACGGAGGAGAGGAGATTGCTCAGAGGAGCATCCTGGTGAACTCATGCTGAAAAGCAGGCAGGAGCCCTCTGTCAACACGGGACAGATGGAAGGGGACGAGGAGGTTTCACACAAGAGGGCAGCTGGGCCACCAGGAGCTGCAGGGCTGGGAGGCACCTGGGGGGGGTCCGTGGCGAGGCCTGTACCCCCACGCCCACCACCCCACCGCCCCCGCCAGCGTCTCTGTTCCTTCCCCAGAAGCAGATCACACAGCACAGAAACGGTGTGTCCTTTCAGATCCAGGATCTCCAACCTCGGCTCAGCCCTCAGTGGCTGCTCAGAAATTCTTTCTCATTTCTCAGTTTCCTTTACCCCTTTCTCCATGGCAGATTTTTCAAACTGGTGCGGAACCTCCTCAAGCCGTCTCTCACCTCCCACATTCTCATTCGGTGGCCCTTCCCTTGTCTCCCCTGCAGCCCCACCGACTCCTTCCTCCTTCCTGTCCCTCATGTTGAAAGCTGGGTTCCACCTGTTTCCCTGGGATTCCTCCATCCCAGCCCTGCTTCTGTGGCCTCCAGGGTCTTCAGCATGAATGACCCCTCTCTCGACCACTGAGACAGCCGTCCCACCCTGTCCATTTCCTCTTTGGCCTCCCTTCCTTGACCCGCCCCTCAGGAATGTCTATTCATGGGTCTCTATCCTTCTCTCTGATACCTCTCTCCCTACACCCTCTGCCCAGGGGATGCCGGCAGCTTCCCTGGTTTCACTTATCTAGATGCTGCAAATCCCCAAACATACCTTTCCTCTGAGCATCAGAGGGTCTATCTGAGCTCTCCTGGATATCACGTACTTAGACGTCCCACAGGGACCTCCTGAGATGCTATTCCTACTTAAAGCCCCATTTCTGAGAGCCCACTGCCACCTCCCCCTTGGAAGGGATATTTCCAGGTAATCTTATTTGTGCCCCAGCGCCCTGACCTCCAGGCACAGCAATGAGAGCCCCAAGGTCGCAGCTGATGGAGCGGACACAGAAATCTGGCTCTCTCTCTCTTGGAAATATGAGTTTGGAGACATAGTGGCTGAAACCAGAAGGCGGGAGACGCTTGTTCTCAGCACAGTTGCTGGAGGGATATATGCGCCCTGCACCTGCCAACCGTCAATGTTCACCTTCCTTCCCCTCAGAGACCATATTCCTTCTATGGTCACCTGTGCTGGAAGCTCTTTGTTCTTCTCCCCTGGCTGTGCATCTACCGTCGATCACGACAACAGCCTCCCCACTGGTCTGCTGCCTCCAGGCTGTGTTCCTGTCATGCTCCATGTGTTCCCAAAATGTTCCCTCTATAATGGAAACCTCCCTGGGTCATCCTCTTACAGAACAGACCCCACACCTGACACACCAGCCCCTTCATGACCCAGCCCTGATGCCGGTTCAGCTTCACTCCTCACCTGTCTCCTCCTCATCTGGGACCCCACAGCCAATGGGCCGTTTCCCGAATTCTCTCTTCTCTCTCCCCTATGGACTTGTGCACCTGCCTTTCCCTATGCACACCTGGAACGTTCTTTCTCCACCCCCCTTTTTGACTGCATAAATCTTGACCAACCTTCAGTTATGTCCTTAAGTGTCACTTCCTTGGGGAAGCTCTCCCCCAGGGTTGCCGGGCATGGACCCCACGGCAGCCTTCATTCGTTCCATCACGTCACCCAGCACACACTTTAAGGTTCCCTCCAAGTTGTGCATCTCCATCCTAGACTGGTAGCCCCTTGCAGGGAGTGCACCACTGGGGTTCATAGCCCTACCATGCAACGGATATCAAAGCTGGCCCATCAAAGATGTTGAATGAACTGATGAAGTTGCTTGTGCTTAGAAGTACCTATCACTTGTTATATGCACTGAAGATTCAAAGATTGAAAATAATATCCTGCACCAAAGAATTTGGGGGAGACCAACTTGGAAGCAATTAAGTATGATAAAGGGTAAACACATGCGATGAGACTGATGTGAGAGGGAGGGGAACGAGGAAGGATGTGATGGGTCGAGCCTCTCAAGGGATGCTTGACAGACTCTTCTTTTTTAAACCTTTCATTTTGAAATAATTTCAGACTTGCAAAAATAGTGCCGGGGTCCCTTCTCCCCTATGCCCAGGGCTCTCAATGGTTGACAGTTTAAGCGACTATGGTTCAGTGATTATAACCAGGAAGTTTAGGTTGATATGATACTATCACCTAACTATAGACCTTATTCAAACTTGGCCACTTTGTTTTATTCATGTCTTTGTCCAGGTCCAGGGTCCCACCCCAGGTCCTACCTCCCATGTAGTTATACTTAGTTACAAAGTACCTTTAATGTCCTTTCATCTGGGATGTTTCCCTACACTTTCTCCCCCCCCCCCCACCAGTTTTAGGATCTTGATGCTTTTAAAAAGTATCAGCTGGTGACTTTGTAGACTGTGCTCTGTCTGGATTTGTCCAATGGTTCCTCATGATTCAGCAGAGGTGTGTTTTTGGCAAGAATCCCACAGAAGTGATGCTGTGTGTTCTTCTCAGTGAGTCATATCAGGGGCTACCTGATGTCATTGATTCTCACTCCCGGTGACGTTAACTTTGACCACTTGGTTAAGGGGGTGTCCACGAGGCTTCTCCACTGTCAAGGTATTGTTTTGCCTTTGTAATTCATAAATACCCTGCGAGAAGCTACTTTGAGGGTCTGCAGATATCCTGTTTTCCATCGCATTTTCACCTTTTTTCTTTCAGCATCCACCCCTGACCCATACCTGCCACAGTTATTCATGGAGTGTTGCTGAATTGTGGTTTTCTACTTCTCTGATTTCTTTTACATTTATTAGTTGGAATGCTATTCTAAGAAAGAACTGTTCCTTCTTCTTCCATTTACGTATTTATTTACCCAATTATTGATAGCAGTATGGACTTCTGAACATTAATCCTATTCTATTCTACTGATTACTATCTATTCCTATCAGGTTTTGGGTTTTTTTGTTTTGTTTTGTTTTGTTTTTTTGTCTTTTTGCTATTTCTTGGGCCGATCCCGCGGCATATGGACGTTCCCAGGCTAGGGGTCGAATCAGAGCTGTAGCCACCAGCCTACGCCAGAGCCACAGCAACGCGGGGTCCGAGCCACATCTGCAACCTACACCACAGCTCAAGGCAACGCCGGATCGTTAACCCACTGAGCAAGGGCAGGGACCGAACCCGCAACCCCATGGTCCCTAGTCGGATTTGTTAACCACTGTGCCACTACGGGAACTCCCAGGTTTTGGTTTTATTACTCAGATCATCTCATCATGGACCCCTGGGATAAAGCTGACTCTTTCCTAAAAGTGATAACAGTCGCATTGTTAAAATAGCTAAACAAAACCCATCAAAAGACACAGCATCAAAGAAGCGAATAAAGAAAACCCATTTTAAGCCACCATTATGTAATTTTCTACTGTTGTTGGTCCTTTAGGAGAAGTGAATCTTGAGAGATGAGTAGGTGCTTCCCAGCCCAAACAGAGTGGGTGTGACAGGTCAGGGAAGTAGCTACAGCAAAAGCATCCATGTGTGAAGCCGTCTGGGTACCGTGAGAGCACAAAGTGTTCCGAAGGGCCATAGCAAAGGGTTTGCACATGAGACAGAGCCAGGCAAGATGTAAATCTGGAGAGAGATGCAGGGTCCAGGTCCCAGAGTGGGCGGGGTGGGGATGGGGGTAGGGGGAAAGGTGCCTGACTCAGGACTGGCGTCTACACTGACCTCATGTCACAATTCAAACAACACTGTGGGCAGATGTGTTACTTTCTTCATATTCTAAATAAAATTTAGAATGGGAAATAGAAAGGAGAATGATTTTTGTGTATATCTAATACAGAATGACTTTGGAAATAAAGAACTATTCTGGGAGTTCCCATTGTGGCTCAGCAGGTTAAGGACCTGACATCTGTGTGAAGATTTGGGCTTGATCCCTGGCCTCAATCTGTGGGCTAAGGATCTGGCATTGCCACAGGCTGCATCATAGGTCCCAGATGCGGCTCAGAACAGGCAGCTCCAATTCAACCCCTGGCCCAGGAACTTCCATATGCTGCAGGTGCAGCTGTTAAAAAAAAAAAAAAAAAGAACTATTCTAACCCATTTCAATCAAGCTGGAGGAGAAAAAAAATCTCTCTCTCTCTCTCTCTCTCTCTCTCTCTCTCTCACACACACACACACAAACACACACACACACACACGCACACACACACTATTTACACATAGGGTACCTCTCAAACATGCACAAGAAATTGCTTATAAATGTTGCCTTAGAGAAGAATCGAGGGTCCCCAATAAATGATAGCTCCTCATCCCTAGTTAAGTACCAATTAAAAAGGCAGACGGTCAGAACACCATCTAGTACAGCTCTTGGAGAACTGGCATTAGATATTTCAAAGTATGTTTGCTAATACGCACCCCCGCCCCCCCTAGTTTGGCTGACTTGTCTGCACGGGATCCCTGGATGTTGCAGCTGCAGAGTCTGTGCAGGCAAAACAAGAGGAGGAAAGGAGAATTTTGCCCGCAGCCAAGCAAAGACAGAGGACAGGGAAGAACCAAGCATCACGCTTAGTTCCTTCCTCCAGAGCTGCCGATCAGCAACGTCCCTCATGGAAGTGAGCCGGGCCTGGAGAAAACCGAGTTTAGCACTACTGGGGGGTCCCTCCACTTGCTCCCAGCTAATATCCCCAACTCCTAGCTCACCAAACCCACTGAGCTTATGTGGCGTGTATGCCCCCCTGGGTCTGGAGGGCTCGCCCCCACCATCAGGACAAACTTGCCCAATATCAGCTTCTGGTTCTTGGGGTCTCCTCCTAGAACCGCAGCTGGGCAAGAAAGGTCTGGTTGCCTGAAGGTGGACAAGAAAACAGGAGAGAATTTTTTTTTCCTTTCTTTTATTTTTTTGCCTTTTAGGGCCACTCCCATGGCATATGGAGGTTCCCAGGCTAGGGGTCTAATCGGAGATACAGTTGCCGGCCTACACCATAGCAATGCTGGACCTGAGCTGGATCTGCCACCTATACCACAGCTCACCACAACTCGGGATCTCTAACCCACTGATCGAGGTCAGGGATCGAACCCACAACCTCATGGTTCCTAGTCGGATTCGTTTCCTCTGTGCCACAACAGGAACTCCCAGGACAAGACATTTAAATCGACTCCAAGTCCACCCAGTACCCAAGCCAGAAAAATTTTCCCCCTGTTCCATGTTCTATCTCAAATTATGAACCGCCATCGAGAGCAATAGAACTCATCGGAGTTATTGTGATGATATAAAAATATTCCAACCATAAAATACCAACACAGAGAAGCCCCCAACTTGAATATAAATTCATTCCCATGGTGAATTTCTGGTTCTGCTCAGTCACAGCTGGAGGGGTTCTGAGCATCTGGGTGGAGCTGGTGTTGCCTCAGCTGCCACAGGCTGAGCCATCTCCAGTGGGAGTGAGCATGGATCCTTCAGCACCTTAGAAGTGATAGTGGCCAAGTCTCTCATGAGCATCATCTTAAAAGCATCCAAAGAACTAACAGGTTGAACCCAACAGGTGAGTGTTGTGCCAGCTACACACTCAACAAATTTCCAGCTCTTGGAGCAGGTATCCTGAGAAAAAAAAAGAAAAAAGAAAAAGAAAAAGAAAAATTCCATGGACCCCGTAGTTGGTGCTGCAAAGACCAAGGAAGGACCCAAGGAGCAGAGGAAAGGAGGACATGGACCAAGAGGATGGCTTCCATTCTGCCAGGATGCAAGTCAGGCAAGGTTAGACTAGGGTCTGCAGTCCACTTAAATTCAATAGGGTTAAATCTCCCTTGAGAGGGTCCTTTTGCCCCTGTACAAGTGTCATGGGGGAGGGGAACACACTTTGTAGTCCCCTCCCCCCGAAAATGAAACAGCGAGGAATCCGAGACACCCTTGTCTCTGTGCCGACTTAGCCATGTGCAGTAATGGCAACTCCAGTGACAGCTCTTCTTGCTTGGGCTACCTTCCTTTCTGAACCAGAATAGCTAGAACCTCTTAATGCCTATTCCTTTCGGGCTCCAGTGCCTCACTGAGCATCGCTGCCCCTCCTGTGGGCAGCTCATCACGGGGATATCATTGCTGAGACATGGGACTGTCTCCTCAAAAGGACTTTCTTCCCTCATCCTCCATCTGTTCCAACTGGAGGAGCCCTCGGGCAGAATCCTGAACCCAGGCATCCCGGTACGGATGCTCTTCCTGAACCTCTCAAGATGCTCTTCTCCCAAGACCTTTTAAAATATCCACCCTTGGATATCATTGCTTCTCCACACATCTTTGCCTGCAGGGGGTGAGCTGTTTCACCAGCACTTTCTGCTTCTCCACGGTCCCCTGCTTCTTTCACGCAAGCTCAGCTTTGTATCACTTTAACTTGCTTTTTGAGACAGCCCTTTATTTCATATAAAGCCAGCCCTTTCTTCTGTTTTCCAAGAATTGTTTTCTGAACATAACCCTCCAGGGTTTTGTCTTATGGGATTCCCACAATGTGAGATATGAAATCATGAATTCTGGGTCTGTTAAAAGCCACCGCTGTTTAGACAACTCTTACTGAGTTGGAAAATCCCACCCAGAGGTCCCCTCCTATCAGCCCATCATTTACCCGAGTCTGGACTTGTTCTGTGTTTGTCCCGCTTGGCTGCCCTGTAATACAGTTCATGCTTCCTGTTGCTTTCCTTCAGACACCAAATTCCACAAATTTCTCAGGTATTCCTTTAGGCAGAGGCATTTCCTGGGTCACAATAAAGTTCACGAAAAGATTTCTTTTTTGGTATTTGACGCTCATCTTCCTGGTCTCTCATGGTCCAAATTGCAGTAACCCCTCTGGATCAGCTACCCCATCCTTCAAGGAGCTATTTGCCAATTGTTTTCACAATGACTCTCACGCTGCGGCCCTCCTCCCTGCAGATCTAAAAGGACAGACACTTGTCAGATTTTCCTGGATCCTGGCTGCCGCTGGGAAAGTCATTCCAGCCTGCTTTTTGTAAAATTCTGCTTCTCTTCTGCTGCTGACCATCACTGGAATTCAAACACTGTTTCTGTTCTGGACCTACTGAAACTATGTCTCCTCAACACTGTAAATCACCTCTACCTCCATTTAAAAAAATTAAATTAAAGATAAAATATGTCTGTCATTTCAGTTTCCCCCTTTAAGAACAATTAACCTTGGATTTTTCAATCACATCGGTCTATATCTCTTCCACAAACTTAGGAGATAGTATTTTCTTTATGATAATATTCCTTTATTATTTTTTAAAATAAAATCAACTCTAGTTCTGTACAGGAAGCCACAGACTGGGTCTCTGACATTCAGAGCCGTAGTCAGAGTCTATCGGTAACAGGTCTGGAACCACTTTGAAATCACAGAATGGGGGTTTCTCTTGAACTTGTGGGCAAGTTACAGGAATTAAACTGTAGTTCCTCTGAAGTTTCCTCTCTTGCTCCTGAAGACAATTTAAAGCAATAAAAACAGTATAAAATTGGGGGGGGGGTAGTTTATCTTCTCCTGCCTACAGTTACCACTAACACTAAAACTCAAAACTCACTCTGTTCTGTGAAATAGGCAGAATCTCAGCTTAAAATCCTGGGTCTGCTGGCTTTGGGGACCTTGCTGAGGACACAGTAAAATTGCCCTGCTCCCTCGCAGCAGAAAGCCCCCATGAACTGCTCGCATTTCTCTTTAATCAAATCCTTGCCTCCTTCTTAATCCTCCTTAATGCCTGCTCTTAATCAAATCCTTGCTGCTTCTGCCTCCAAAACCCATCTGAAAGCCACCCCACTTGCTAGGGTCCTCAGCCTATTTCTATGCCTGTGTAAAACAGCCACTTGCTTGTGGACACAGCAGCCTTTAGCTGCAGGGACCCGCCCAGTGGAGGGTCCCATGTGGCCCGCACTTCCTAATGCCTAATGCCCCTGCCCAAGCCACACCTGCTGAAAGTCAACAGAGTTAAAAGCAATGAGAATGAATGAAACACAACTACACGCAACAATGTGGAGGATCTCATAACGTCTCGTGAAAGAGGACGGATGCCGAGAAGTTCGAATACTATACAATTGTATTTGTATAAACGGATGCAAACTACAAAGCAAACATAACAATCTTTATGTTGTTAGCAGTCAGTGTGGTAGTTATCAGATCATAACTGGCTTGGGGGGGGTGGTTATGGGTGTTGGTAATGTTCCATTTCTTGATCCAGGTGCTGGTTACATAAGAATGTTCAGCTAACAAAATTTTCTCAAACTGTCCACCTATATTATGTGCACATCAACACCAGGTTAATTTTTTAACTTTTTTTTTTTTTTTTCTTTTTCAGTCACACCCCCACACAGCATATGGAAGTTCCTAGGCCAGGGGTCAAATCTGAGCCACAGCTGTGACCTATGCCACAGCTGTGGCAACAGCAGATCCTTAGCCCACTGCACAGCTTAATCCACAGTGGAAACGCCAAAACTTTTTTTTTTTTTTGTCTTTTTGCTATTTCTTGGGCCGCTCCCGCGGCATATGGAGATTCCCAGGCTAGGGGTCCAATCGGAGCTGTAGCCACCGGCCTACGCCAGAGCCACAGCCACGCAGGATCCGAGCCGTGTCTGCAATCTACACCACAGCTCACGGCAACGCCGGATCCTTAACCCACTGAGCAAGGGCAGGGATCGAACCCGCAACCTCATGGTTCCTAGTCGGATTCATTAACCACTGCGCCACGACGGGAACTCTGAAAACGCCAAAACTTTAATTGTTTTAAAGGTCAACTGCTCAACTACCAAAGCCAGCTACATGACATCATGTGAGCACTTCTACCAATGCCAAGATCCATTCCCCCACCCCACCCCCCGCCAGGGTCCCTGTTGTTAAAATCTAGCACCCTGCTTCCTGGCCATGCCCAAAGCCCCCATCTAGACATGTCATGTGCTCCACGAATGGTAATTGTCATTTATTGTTCAATGTTCTCTGCTCCTGATTGAGATGTTATAGGGTTTGAGGGAAGTAGAGTGGATTGAAGGTATGTCCAAGTCTTAACCCCCAACATCTGCGAATGGGATCTTATTTGGAAATCAGGTCTTTGTACATATAATCAAGGATCCTCTTAGATTTACAGTACACCCTAAATCCAATGACTGGTGTCCTTATAGAAAAAGGAGAGGAGAATTGGAGACACACAGACACAGTAAAGAGACCCAGGGAAGAAAGCCATGTGGAGATGGAGGCAGACGCTGACCTTATGCTGCCACAAACCAAGGAACTTTGGGAGCCGGCAGAAGAAACTGGAGGAGACAAGGAATGACTCTTCCCGAGAGCCTTTGGAGGGAGTTCAGACTCTGACCTCAAGATCTGTAACAGAATACCTTTCTGTTGTTTTACGCCAATCAGTTTGTGGTAATGCGTTATGATAGCTCTAGGAAACTAATACAGGGGCCCAAACCTATTACACTCCCTTTTTCCTTGTTCTAAACCAAGAGATTAATATCAGACTCAAACAGATGGATCTCAAAAGTCTGCCCTGATTACTCATAAAGCCGCAATAGATGGCATGATTTAAATCACATCAAATTAGCCACTAATAACTGCCTGAGAGCTGAGCTGACTCCTCCAGACCTCCCTAGGAAAGGCTAGAATCGACTCTAAAATGCTTACTACTCAGACAAGAACAGGTAAGATCACATTTTATCGGAAAGATAGTCAACATCTGTTTAGAGATGCTAGCTGCTTCCTGGGGGAATACAGGAAAGACACTGTCTATCAAAGTGAGACAAATATTGTGTGATAGCACTTGTGTGTGGAATCTGCACGAAACAAGCTCACAGAAATAGAGCAGAGGGGTAGTTACGAGGGACGGGTGGGTGAGGAAAATGGGGCGATGTTGGTCAACAGGTACAAAGTCCAGTTATAGGAGTAAGTTCTGGGGTATCTAAGATACTGCCTAGTGATGATAGTCATTCAGATTGTATTACACACTCGGAAGTTGCTCAGAGAGGAAATCTTAAATGTTCTCACCACAAAAAAAAAAAGAGAGAAGAAGAAGAAGAAACGGTAATTATGTGACTCGATAGAAGTGTTTGCTAATGGAATGATGGTAATTATTTGGCAGCATGTCAGTGTATCAAAGCACCATGTTCACCCTAAACTTAAAGTCATATGTCAACTACATCTCCGTAAAGCTGGGAAAAATAGATGTTGTACATAGCCCTGCAATTCAGCTCTGGCCCCATGCTTGCACACCTCCAATCAGGAAAAGCTGAGTGATCAGCAACATTTACCCTTTTGAAGGCAGATTAAGGGCCATTGGTTGGTTGTTACTTGAGTATGTACCTTGGGGCTTCACCTACTCAGATATCCAAGTGGCTTATTAAAGTATTCTAACCAGACCTACTGTTGTCCCTAAGGGTATGATCACTAAAAAAAAAGAAAGAAAATTCTGTTTTGTTACATATCATTGATGTTTCAATACCTCTTATAGAATGTTGTCCCTGACAGCTGCTTGCCTGGCTGCCTCTCTTCCTGCGCTACTATGGAAACCAGTGGAGAGATACCCTATTAATGGTTATACAGTCTAATGGTCAATCTGTAGGACAGAGAACAGGCTGGACATAACTTCCTCTCTGGAAATCTTACCTGTGACAATTCCCACTTCTAATTTGTCAAAGTAACCAGACTCAGAAAATAGAGGTGATATACGACAGGTCGAGGCCACCTTTGGTTAAGCCCTTCTTGGGGAGTTATCACCCTTCCCAGCGGGTGTTCTTGCTGCCACACATGTGACCTGGGCCACCCATCCTAGACAGCCTTCCATATAACAAAATCATTTTTTCTTCCCTTTACCACTTCCCACTTCTTCTTTCAGTTAGTTGTCTGGGTAAAAAAATGCCTGGGCAGCAGTTCAACTAACCCTCTCTGAAGTAGCACATTAGTGAAGACATATATTATCTTTCTCAGGGATAAGTGCATTTTATTTACTTATATGTTTACTTTTGGACTCTGGTGATAACATAATTTTTTAAAATTTCTACTCTTTTAAAATTCTATCCTTATGTATGTTTTGTAATACACATACGACACATAAATTCAATAGCATATGTATGCCACTGTATAAGAAATAAATATATATTGGGAACTGATGCTAAAGACTTTTTAGTGGCATGCCCAATCAAAATGTTAGGAACCATTAAATTAAGCATCAGGGAACTGTTGAAGGATTTCTTTTTTTTTTTTAGTTTTTTTTTATTTTATTGAAGTATAGTTGATTTACAATGTTGTCTTAGTTTCAGGTGTACAACACAGTGATTCAGATAGATAGATAGATAGATAGATAGATAGATAGATAGATAGATAGACAGATAGATAGACAGACAGACAGAAATAGATATATCCTTTTTCAGATTCTTTTCCCTTATAGGTTATTACAAAATATTGAATATAGTTCACTGTGCTCCAGAGTAGGTCCTTGTTCATTACCTATTTTATATACACTAGTGCGTCTATGTTAATCCCAACCTTCTACTTTATCCCTCCCTCACTTTCCCCTTTGGTAGCCATAAGTTTGTTTTCGATGTCTGTAGGTCTATTTCTATTTTGTAAATAAGTTATTTTGTATCTTTTTAAAATGATTGTTCATAAAAGTGATATATATGTTATTTGTCTTTGTGTGGCTTACTCCGCCTAGCATGACCATCTCTACGACCATCCCTGCTGCTGTAAATGGCATTATTTCATTCTTTTTTATGCTGCATAGTATTCCATTATGTATGTGTATATATATATTAAAGGAGACTACATTTTAGAAGAAGGTGAGTGATGATGGTAAGGCTTAAAATCAGAGGAATAAAAGTTCAGTGTTTCAGATCTAGTCAGCTAGAGTGAGCAGAAATATTCTTGTACATCCCTCTAATAATGCTGTGTGACTGGGCACCAACCCTGCATGTCTAAAACTACAAGATGTGGACATCACCATAGGAAGTTCCGCTTTCCATCACAGGGATAAGAAAAGATAAGAAATTAGATTAGAAAGGCAGACAGAGTCCCCGCACACCACAGTAAGGAATTAGCGCTCTATCCTAATGATAGAGTGAGTGGTAGGGAGTCATGAAGGACTTTATCCAAGGGAGCCACCTGGTCAGATTTGCATTTTAGCCATACCTCTGCACAGCTGTATGGAAGGTGGAGGTCATGGAGCCAGTAGGCTCAGTTGGGAAGTTGGGATGTGGTCCAGGTGAGGGGATCTGAACAAAAGCAAATATAATGGAGCCAGAGAGGAGGGAAAGGATTGGAGAACATTGGGCGGTGGCAGCAGGGGGAAGGGGGTGGTCCTATCAGCAGCCCCAGGTGGCAGATGAGAAGTAGGTGGACAGAGATGGTGTCACACACAGCACTGCTCATGAAGAGGAATACTGGGCACAGAGAAGCAAGGTCACAGGCAAAGGCAGGGATCAGTGTGGAAGTCAATCCTGTCTATTCATGGAGTTCTAGCACTTTGGTCCTGTAGGACAGACGCAGGCTTTCAGCAGGGCATATGAGCCTGGATCAATTGAGGGGAGTCCCTGTCCAGATCCTCGACCTCCTCCAGCTTGGCTAAAACTGATCCTTTGAGGATGGTGGTGATCGTCACCCATCAAAGCATCGGTTTGGATCACTTTTCCCATCTTTCCTTCCTCCATCCCTCTTCTCCCACTTCACAGATAGAGGCACACCTCTCAATTGTCCAGGAACCTCTTGATGGCAGGTTGCTCCCATGCCTTAAAACCTCAGGGGCATCAAAAAAGGGGAAGAGTCTGAAAAAGTGATGTCAGTGATGAAGGCACCAGGACATGCACCCCCCCCACCACCACCCCCTTTCTGATTTACACATGTTTTTGTTAAGGACAAAAGTTGGTCTTAAAAATGGAGTGTTTGAGCCCATGACAGAAATGCTCTCAGTTCAGATAGATCTTAGAATGAAATCGAAATGATAACAATGTTATCGAATGAGCTCTTGATCCCACTGTTGCCAAAGCCTCCCTGACTTCTGGGGAATGGTTCTGTGACAGCAAAGCCCAGAGAGCCTCTATGGAGAACCTGAAAGATGCCACCTCCACATTTTAAAAAGGTGACAAACTCATGGCAAGTCTCCTTGGCACTTCTTCCCATCTCTCTCCATCTAAAAGGGAGAATTCAGAAGTGACAATGTTGCTAAGAGGATTCCTAGTAATACATTTCCTTGAATTGAAAAATGAAGACAGGGGAGTTCCCGTCGTGGCGCAGTGGTTAACGAATCCGACTAGGAACCATGAGG
The DNA here is from genome assembly GCF_016906955.1 of Phacochoerus africanus. Taxonomy (NCBI): domain Eukaryota; kingdom Metazoa; phylum Chordata; class Mammalia; order Artiodactyla; family Suidae; genus Phacochoerus; species Phacochoerus africanus. The sequence continues at coordinate 69,974,232 of NC_062550.1, read as the reverse complement.
TTGCGGGTTCGGTCCCTGCCCTTGCTCAGTGGGTTAATGATCCGGCGTTGCCATGAGCTGTGGTGTAGGTTGCAGACACGGCTCGGATCCCACGTTGCTGTGGCTGTGGCGTAGACTGGCAGCTACAGCTCTGATTAGACCCCTAGCCTGGGAACGTCCATATGCTGAGGGAGTGGCCCTAGAAATAGCAAAAAGACAAAAAAAAAAAAAAAGGAAAAATGAAGACAGGCTCTTTCTGACAGACGCTGTCTGATTTGGCTGGTTGGTTAACCACTAAATATATTCCACAAAGTGATGGAGATAAATCTACACCACTACGGTTCTGATGAAAATAGACTTGAAGCAAGTGCCAAAATAAAAACATTTTAATGCCAAGGTGTATTGTAAGAATACATTGAAATTAAAAATACTTATATTTCTGAAGCTCTCCGAGTCCATCTGTTTCAACAAACTGTCTTTAAGTGACAGAGTAAGATGTATAATTAATAGGTATTTAATATGTCTGGGTAATGACTCCTCAGCTGAATTTTCAGAAACTGAAAGGAACGACACTATTGCCTGGGTAAGACATCCGTTCATAAATCAAATGGCTTTTATTTCCTTGTTTTTAACAAATTGAAGAAGGACATCAATTATCAACCGATAAATCATCAACTGACAAATGATGACACGTGATATGTGATATTTTAGCAAATAACTTGGAAGAAGTTCAAAGACTTGAGTGACATTGCCATAATAAAACATCTTCCCCTTTCACTTTTTATGTGAACAAGTGTCCATAAAAATGAAAAATCAGAATGGAATTGATGCAGAATCACATAGGTGATACCCATCAGGGATACACAGGCTAATTTAGAATGCATTTCCAATAACAGTTCATCTTTTATTTAATAACTGTAAAACGTTGGCTACAGTGAGCCCTCTGTATCCACGAGTTCTCATCTGCAGATTCGACAAACCACAGATGGAAAATATTTGAAAAAAAAATTACAGAAAGTTCCAAAAAGCAAAACTTGAATTTACCACTTGCAGGCAAATATGTATAGAGCACTTACATTGTATTTACAATTATTTACATATAATTTACATTGTATTAGATATTATAAGTAATTAGAGATGACCATGTACAGAAGGGATGTGCCATAGATTATAAGCAAATGCCATTTTCTACAAGGGGCTTTAGCGTCCCAGGACTTTGGTATCCAAGGGGGTCCTGGAATCAAGGGAGAGCTGTATTGTGTAAAGTCATAGAAAAAAAATTCTCTTCAATTTATATACATACTTTTGTGGCAGAGAAACATAGCAGGACAATCACTAAAACATTTTCAGCCATAAAAATAATTATGCCCAGATAACGTCTGGAGAGGGTTCAGGGGGAAAAGGGAACTATGTAAAACTTTCAGCTCTTAAGAGCTTATAGACGTATTTTTTAAGAGGAGGACGATTTGGATCAAGCAGCTAGCTTCTATTTGAAGACACCAGTGATGTAACATATTTTAATGTCAATATGGCAAAAGTTACATTGATTACAGCTATGTAAAGTTATAATGAGGAATTCTAGATGCTTAATGGGTCGTTTTCAAAATTATGTTCCAAATTATCTTGGAGGGATGCAGAGGCCACGCGTCGGGCCCCCCTTGGGGGCAGCGCCTCCCCAGGGCGTCTTCAGTGCATCTGAGCTGGGTCCTGGCTTCAAGTCCCACGTTGGTTCTAATGGTGCGATGCAGAACGGCGCTCCCGATTCCAGTCCTGAGTTTCTCTCTTTTCCCCTCACTTTCACACCCTTTCAAGCAAGCGTTTTTCTCCGCCACGTCACAGCCATCTAGTTTGTCATCCTTTTCCCTGGCTGGGTACCCCGACGGTAGCTGCTTTTTGCAGGCGGTGCGCTGGAGCGGATGGAGAGGGGAGAGCGCCCCTCCGCTCTTCTCCTTTCCTGCCTCTCCTCTGAGTCCCCCAACTTCCCCGTGGTCCCCACCCCGCCCTGCACTGGCCTCCCCTCCTCCGTCTAGCCCAGCCGCCTCCAGCCCGGCGGTCCCCTGCCAGCGCCCAGGGCCCAGCCTCCGCACCTCCCGCGAGAGCTGAAGGTGGGCCAGAGCCCACATCCCAGTTCCGTTATCCCAGCCTGGCCATTCCCGCTCCGCAGACATTTCAATCTCCCTCGCCTTTCCTTCTCCTTTCTTCCCGCAGAGGAGCGGGGAGGGAGAGGATGTGACCTCATGTCCGAGGCATCCGAGCCCAGGGGTGCCCGAGTGTTCCCACCCAGGCCGGCTCCGCGGGGCCCCTCTCCACCCAGGAGCCACGCTGTGGACATCCAGGGGCTTTGGCTTTGAAGGAACGGATGCTGCATTTCTGAGAAAAGGGCAGAGGGGAGAGCAAATGGACTTGGCTGGACGTGCACTTTATGTATAAAATTCCCCCAATGGAATCCCGTGTACAGAACTTCACACATCCACTGCCTTTGAGCAGCTCTACACACACACACACACACACACACACACCCTAACTCACTCCAGACCCAACCTAATCTGAAGGCATGAATCAAGGTGAAAACCCTCCGTTTGCTCCTCGTGGTGCTGCCTGAAGGACCAGGAGAACCCTTCTGAGCTCAGATGCGCGGCGGGAGGATGGACGGGACCAGTAAGCCCAGGAACCCACCTTTGGAGCTCCTGGTGGGCTCCCGGGGCTGGCTGCCTGGCGGTTGGTGGCTGTACTGCTTTCTTTCCTCCTGCCCCCAAGGAAAACATCCTCTCCACTTCATGCGGTGCCTGAATTCCCTGCTCTGGAGCTTACTTCCTGGGGGTGGGGGTGGGGGGGTCTTCGGAGTTTCCAGTCTTCCAGGATTCTTGGCTTAAATCCACCATCATGGGAGGGTGACACACTCCCATACTCTTTCGGGAGAAGGGGATGGGGCAGGTGGAGGAAGGGGTGAGTCACAGAAAGGGCAGAGGGGGAAGTCCCTTTCTCTTTCTGAATCACCTCCCAGTCCTCAGCCCCCCAACCCAGTTGGTCCCCGCAGGCAGGGGGCAGCCCTAAGCAGATGGGGCGGGGCGGGGCGGGGCGGGGGTGGGGGGGCGGCGCTGCCCCTCCCTGCCCATCCTCAGAACCTACCTAAGGTGGCCCCTGCCCAGGTGCAGAGTAGCCCCTACCCTCTGGGGTCTCTCGTGCTTTACTCTGTCCCGGGTGTGCTTCCTGTCAGCTAGTCACAGCTGTTCCCCTGTCTCAGAGCACCCCCCCCCACCCTGTACACACGCGTGCGCGCGCGCGCGCGCACACACACACACACACACACACACACTCATGGCTGCCACAATCCACCCATAGACTCCTCGCCCTTCAGGTCATTATCAAAGGTGCCTCCTCCACCCATGTCCACCAAAGTTGCCCTCCCCAGGGACTGCTAAATTGCCCTGCTTATGTCCTTCCAAACATTTGTCGTGATCTGACTTGATCTTGCTTGCTTATGGGTTTATTAGTTTATTATCTGAGCAATGCCATCACCTCTCCCCATCAGTCCCCAAAAGAGTGAGCTCTTGCCTGTCTCGTTGGCTCTTTAAGCAGCCCCAGGATGGGCTCAGCGCCCAGTGGGTCCATGTGGTTGAATAAGTGAATGAAGAGAAAAACACTAGGTGTTGATGATGCCTGGTTCCCTCTTCTACAGTAACGACTTTCAAGTGAAATTATTGCTTATACTGTATAAACACAGATAGTAACATAGAACATATACATTAGATGTGTTGTATAAACATATAATATGTAAATATACAACATATAATTACCAGTGCCTGAGTTTTGTACCAGACCCTGAGTGACCCCAGGGTATTACTTGTCTGAGCTCTCTCTCTACCACTCAGCATTTAGCCCAGTGCCTGTGACAGAAACTGAATGTCCTAGAGTTTGTTTGTTTGCTGTGTGACAATGAGCAAAACTCTTTTTTTTTTTTTTGGCTGCACCCACAGCATGCAGAAATTCCTGAGCCAGGGATTGAACCCCCACCACAGCAGCAACTTGAGCCACAGCAGGGACAATGTCAGATCCTTAACCCACCACACCACCAGGGAACTCCAAAGCAGTACATTTCAAATAGGAGGAGAATGAGCTATCTTGAATTCATTTGGTTCTTCCACAACCATTTCATCCCCACAACTATAAGGGTCACTCTTGAGCAGCACTAGCCCCACTTCACAGATGAGCAAACTAAGTCCCCAAAAGGTTGAATCGTTTCTCTAGGGCAAGAATCCAAAAGAAAGGAGCATTGAAATCTCCAGCAGTGAGTGAGCAGCCTATTTCTTCATTCGGTTCTATCGGATTTTGCTTTCTGTATTTGGAAATTCTATTTCCATGAAGTCCTTTTAACCTATAAATGAGGATGGACTTGTGTGACTTCCCCACGTGCTTTTCTTCCAAACTGTGTATTGTGTGGGTTAATCTACCCCATCTACCCACACAATTCAGTTCCTATGTCATTTCCTCCAAATAACTTTCCCTGATTCCGAGCAGAAGGCATCACTTCTGTGCCCACATCTTTAGTGCACCTGCACACCTGCTATCAAAGCTCCTAACACTTTCACTGTTTATTTGCATTTTCATGTGTCTTCCCCATGGGATTATATACTCTTCTCAAGGCAAAATTTTGTATTGTCTATTTACACGTCTCTTATTCCTAGCACAGCATCGTGTACTCTTAGACTTTGAAGCAGACGCCAACTAGCAGCCAATTGCCTTGCCTCTCCGTAGCATAAGGAGCATAAAGATGGTGCCCAGAAATACAGGACAAACCAAGGCCTGGAAAGCCATTTTCAACGTGACCTAGGAAAGCACATCCCATTGTGAGGGCTGGATGTGGTCACAGGTGTCGGTGGAGAGCCCCGTGAGTCTCCCTTTCACAGTCTCCCAGACCACCTCCTCGCCTTTTCTATGCAATGCTAGGTCCCCCAGCTTGGGAGAGATTCTTGGCTTTCGGGTTGAGGGAGCACATCATAGGACCCTGGGGCTCAAGGAAGATTTCTGTGGGACAGTGATGACTAAGGGGAGACCCAAGGAAACGTAGGTGGTGGCCAGGCAAAGGGAAGGGACTGGAGAATTGCAGACAGAAGGGACAGTATAAATAGGGCAGCAGTGTCCCTCAATGTCTTGGAGCCATCGGGGAGCAGCAGACTGTGGGGACAGGACAACTCATACCCCATCAAAAGGGATGACAGACTGGGGCAACAACTCAAGAATGGGGGGAGGGGTATTCACATATATTACTATTTTTTAAAGAATCTGGGAACTTAGACTTTTATGAGAAATTCTCTAGTTTTAAATGCCGGCTCCACTTTAAAAAAAAATACAGTGCGTGCCAAATAAAACACACCTGTGGGTTTTAATGGGCCAATGAGTAGCCAATTTGGGGGGCACTGGGTTAGAACATACACAAAGGGGCCACCCTGAGCAAAGGCAGAGGCTGCAGTGTGAGAAAAGACCACATGCCAACGCAAGGCTATTGAAGGATCTTTTTTTAAAAAAAAGCTTGCCTTTATTTTTCCTTTTCGTCTTCCCCTTATCTTTGCTCTTCTCTTTTCTTTTCCACATAACTCTTCTTATTTCTTTTTTTTTAATTGAAGAATAGTTGATTTACAATGTCATGTTGGTTTCAGATCTACAGAAAAGTGATTCATATATATAATTTTTCAGATTCTTTTCCCTTATAGGTTGTTACGAGATATTAAGCAGAGTTCCCTGTGCTATACAGTAGATCTTTGTTGTTTACTTACTTTATATATCGTCATGTGTGCATGCTTTGGGGGCACTTGGCGGGGGGGGTTGGCTGTCCCTTGGAAAGTTCCTGAGCCAGGGACCAAACCTGTGCCACGGCAGCAACCTGAGCTACAGCAGCGACGGTGACAGATCCTTAGCATGCTGCTCCAAGTAGTGTGTATATTAATCCCAGACTCCTAATTTATCCCCCTAAAGGATTTCAATATGACCAGCTTTGTATTTCAGAGGTCTTCTCTGGCTACAGTAAGGAGGCTTGGAGAGAAGGAATCAGCAGTTTAAGGAGGAAGACCAGTTCCAGAATAACTATTATAGGATGGTGGCACTGGAGGAGGATAGAATGGATGCATCTGAGAGATAATCTGCCTTTAGAACCAAAGGATTTTCTGTCTGATTGACTGTGGGAGGAAAAAAAGGAACGAACCGTCAAGAATGATGTTTGGGTTCCTGGCTTAGACACCTAAGTGGGGTTTGGTATCATTTATCAAGAGAGAAAACCCAAAAGCAGGAACAGATGTGGGGGAAAGAGGAGTTCTACTTTGACCACGTTGAATGTCAGGTTCCAGCACTTCCAACTGAAAGTTTTTAGTGGACGAATCCAAAGAAAGAAATTTGTATCAAAAATACAGATTTTTGAACAACAAGGTCCTACTCTATTATGTACGGGAAACTACAGTCAGTATCCTGTGATCAACCATGATGGAAAAGAATATAAAAAATAATAGTATGTATGTATGTGCCTGTAACTGAAGCACTATGCTGTATGGCGGAAATGGACACAACATTATAAATTAGCTATACATCAATAAAATACATTTTTAAAAAGATGTAGATTTTAGTGTTATCAGCAGGGCACAGTGAAGCCAAGAGGGAGGTTGAGATCCCCAAGGGAGGGTACATAGAGTGAGAGCAAAAAGAGTCCCAGAACAGAGCACATTTTAGGGATGAATAGAAGTGAAGAAGCTGCAGGTTGGTCAAAGACAAGTCGGAAGAGAAGAAAAAAAAATCAGTCAAGTACTGGAGTTGTGGTTTCATAGGATCTATGAAGAGCTCATCTCTTAGGAGGAAGTGGACAGCTCTGTCAGATGTTGCAGAAACAGCAAATGAAGACAGGAGGGTGTCCACTGAGTTAGCGACATAGAGGTCAGTGGTCAACTCGGGGACTACAGTTTTATTGATGTGGTTGGGATGGAAGCCAGCCTTCCGGGCACTGGGGACCCAATGGGGTTTGAGAGAAAGGACACAAGGAGGTTAGGCAGCTCTTTTCCAAAATGTGGGCTCTGGAGGGAGAGAGAAATTTACATCTAGAGGAGGGTTTGGGATAAAGGGAAGGTTTTCATATATAGGAGAGAATTGAACTTTTTTTTTTTTTTTGGCCGAATCTTTGGCACATGGAAATTCCGGGGCCAAGGATCAAATCCAAGCCTCAGCAGCAACCTACACCACAGCTGCAGCAATGCTGGATCCTTAACCTCTGTTCCACAGAGGGAACTCTCATTTTTGTTGCTGTTGTTGGAACACATTTTAATCTTTATGAGACATCTTTAGAGAGGGAGAAAGAAGTTGAAGAAATGAGAGAAGAAAAGTCATCCGTGGCCCCGCAGAGGCGAAGAAAGCAGGAGAGACAGATTCCTGAGCAAATAGGGAGACCCCAGGTGGAGGAGGCGGGTGAGTCCCAGCAGGTCGTAAGCTCAGTGTCTAGAGCAAGTTCCCTTTGAGGGCTTCTCTTCTTCCCTCTGAAGTCAGAGTTGCTCACATCCATAGAGAGGAACCATGAGACTTCTGATGTTGAGGGCAAGTACGTAATCTCTGAGCACATCTGCAGAGAAAGTGAATGACCTGCCCCGGTTCCCACACTTGGTCAGCTTAGAATTTTCTGCATGTTCTGGTAATTTTCTCCTTCAAAGAGAAACTGGGTTTCTAACTGATGGTCCCCAGGAGACAAGAAATGCAGCACTTCCTACACCTTGTAGAACACACTCGGAACTGGAGTCAAGGGGGCTCAGCGGAATCCCATGGCTAAGAGACACTAACCTAGATATAAGGTAAAGACACCACTTAACCCACTGTGTCACAGCGGGAACTCCTAAGTTAAAAATTCTTAATCCTAGAATTCCAGTAAAATATTTTCTAAAAACCTACAGTAACATCATACTTAATAGTTTAGTATTGGAGTTCCCGCTGTGGCACAGCAAAAACAAATCTGACTAGTATCCATGAGGATGCGGATTCAGTCCCTGGCTTCCATCAGAGGGTCAGGGATCCAGGGTTGCAGTGAGCTGTGGGGTAGGTTGCAGATGTGGTTTAAATCCCTCATTGCTGTGGCTGTGGTATAGGTCGGCAGCTATAGCTCCAATTCAACCCCTAGCCTGGGAACTTCCATGTGCTACAAGTGCAACCCTGAAAAGCAAAAAAAAAAAAAAAAAAAAAAAAAAATTTAAACTAAAAAAAAAAAAAAGATTCAATATTGAACACTTCCCTCTAAGAAAAGGCAAGGTAGCATACCTAGAAAATCTAAAGAAATCTAAAAACACACTGCTGTAACTAGAGTTCCCATTGTGGCTCAGCAGGTTAAGAACTTGACATGGTATTCATAGGATGTGGGTTGGGTCCCTGGCCTCGATCAGTGGGTTAAGGATCTGACATTGCCACAAGGCAAGAGGTAGGCAGCAGATGCAGCTCAGATCTGGTGTTGCTGTGGTTGTGGTGTAGGCCAGCAGCTGCAGCTCCAATTTGACTCCCAGCCCAGGAAATTCCATATACTATAGGTGTGACCCTAAAAAAGACAAACAAAACAAAACAAAAAAACCCTGCTATAATTAATCCATGAATTTAGCAAGATAACTGGTCAATGTACACAAATCAATTGTATTCATATATGCTACATTTATACATACTATAGTTCTATATTTTCTATGTACTAGCAGTGAATAATTGGAAACTGAAACTAAAAAGCAGTCTCATTTACCATAGCATTCAAACAAATCAAATTCCAGAGTTCCCGTCGTGGCGCAGTGGTTAACGAATCCGACTAGGAACCATGAGGTTGCGGGTTCGATCCCTGCCCTTGCTCAGTGGGTTAATGATCCGGTGTTGCCGTGAGCTGTGGTGTAGGTCGCAGACGCGGCTCAGATCCCGCGTTGCTGTGGCTCTGGTGTAGGCTGGTGGCTACAGCTCTGATTCGACCCCTACCCTGGGAACCTCCATATGCCAAGGGAGCGGCCCAAGAAATGGCAAAAAGACAAAAAAATCAAATTCCTAGGGGAAAAAAATCTAACAACATACATGAAAGAGCTTGACACTGACAATTTTTAAATACTTCTGAGGAAAAAAATAAAAGAAGTCCTAACTAACTGTAGAGATAGGCCATGTCCATGAATTAGAATGCTCACGATAGTTAAGAGATCAGTTTGCCCAAACTGATCTAAGAGACCTCTAGAGTCGCTGTAATCCCAATCAAAAGCCCAGTCGCTTTTTTGAAGTGACAAACTCATTCTAAATTGTATGTGGGGAGTTTCCGTCATGGTGCAGCAGAGACGAATGCAACTAGGAACCATGGGGTTGAGGGTTTGATCCCTGGCCTCGAGCAGTGGGTTGAGGATCCGGCGTTGCTGCGAGCAGGGGTGTAGGTCGCAGACGCGGCTCGGATCTGGCGTTGCTGTGGCTTTGGCATAGGCTGGCAGCTGTAGCTCCCATTGGACCCCTGGCCTGGGAACCTCCATGTGCCGTAGGTGCGGCCCTTAAAAGAAATAATAATTTTTAAAAAAGAAAGAAAATAAATAAATTGTATGTACATTGACAAGACAGTCTTAAAGAAGACAGAAAAATTGAAGAATTTATACTGTTATATTTCAGGAAATATAAAACTATAGCAATAGGACAGTATGGTATTGCCACAACAAAATAGTGGGACAGGCAGTTCTCTGGTGGCCTACCAGTTGCAGATCCAGTGTTGTCACCTCAGGGGCTTGGGTCACTGCTGTGGCGGGGGTTCAGTCCCTGGCCCAGGAACTTCTGCATGCTGCAGGTATGGCCAAAAAAAATTAAGATTATTAAAATTACGATCCCCTATTCATCAAAAGACACTATCAAAAACCACAAAGTAAGAGAAGACGTTTGACTAATATGACCAAAAAGATTAGTTTCCAAAATATAAAAATTCTTTCCTATCAGCAGGAAGAAGACAAATATCCTCTCCCCCAAATTAACAAAATTCATTCACAAAAATTTCACAGAAAATGAAACACAAATGCTCCCTCTATATACAAACTTATCTTCAACCTTTAGTAATCAGGGAAACACAGAATCGCAACATATTTTTCAGACTCACCAGATGAGCGAATGTTCAAAATTCTGCCAATTCCAAGGATCAGTGGGAATGGAATTATCATCCAGTGCTGATGGGAATTTGAAAGGTCACAGCTATGGGAAACTATTTGGCTTCTGCACATATGTACCAGGAGATGTCCCCGAGAATGCTGTTTATAGCAGTACTCTTCATAAAAGAAACAAAACGTAAGCAAACCAAATGTCCATCAACAGGACACTAGCTAAGTCACTTGAAGTAGAGTCATAGACAGGAACACCCTTTGGGGGTAAAAAAAAAAAAAAAAAATCCACCAACTAGAGCTCTGTGAATCAACCATGAGGGGAAAAAATCTTAAAAATAAGACAGTGGGGAGTTCCCGTTGTGGCGCAGTGGTTAACGAATCCGACTAGGAACCATGAGGTTGAGGGTTCAATCCCTGGCCTTGCTCAGTGGATTAACGATCTGGTGTTGCCCTGAGCTGTGGTGTAGTTTGCAGACGCGGCTCAGATCCCGCGTTGCTGTGGCTCTGGCATAGACCGGCGGCTATAGCTCCGATTAGACCCCTAGCCTGGGAACCTCCTAGAAAAGACAAAAAGACAAAAAATAAATAAATAAAATAAATAAATAAAAATAATAAGACAGTGGGCAAAAGAAACAAGTCAAGGAGTTCCCGTCGTGGCTCAGCGGAAACGAAGCTGCCTAGCATCCATGAAGTTGCAGGTTTGATCCCTGGCCTTGCTCAGTGGGTTAAGGATCCGGCGTTGCCGTGACCTGTGGTATAGGTCGCAGACACAGCTCAGATCCTTCATTGCTGTGGCTGCGGTGTAGGCTGGGAGCTGTAACTCTGGGTTCGACCCCTAGCCTGGGAGACTCCATATGCCATGGATGTGGCCCTTAAAAAAAGAAAGAAAAGAAACAAGTCAAAGATTGCATACAATAAGATTCTACTTACATGAAGTAAATAAATAAAGGATGATTAAAGTGTTTTATGGTACTACTTAGAAGTAGAATCTCTAAAGAAAAGAAAGAAAATAATTAGCAGAAAATTTGCTCTGAGTGAGGAAAGCGGACCTACGCAGCTGGGGAAGGGTACATAGGGACACACCTGAGCAATGATAATGCTTTTTCTTGCTTTAGATGTGAGTACATAAGAATTTATTCTACTATTTTTCTTAAAAATTGATAAATGTGGGAGTTCCCTTCATGGCTCAGTGAAAATGAATCTGACTAACATCCACGAGGATGCAGGTTCGATCCCTGGCCTCGCTCAGTGGGTTAAGGATCCGATGTTGCCATGAGCTGTAGTGTAGGTCACAGACGTGGCTCGGATCCTGCATTGCTGTGGCTGTGGTGCAGGCCAGCAGCTACAGCTCCAACTGGATCCCTAACCTTGGAACCTCCATATGTCGTGGGTGCGGCTCTAAAAAGACTCAATAAATACATAAAAATAGCTTTATAAAAAAAATTGATAGATGCTTTTCCTTACATGTCTTTGTTTTCTAGAAGTAGCATGATTTTCATTGCTAACCTTAGACTTTGTGATTTCTATAGGATATCTCATATCTATAGGCTATAGTTTCTGAAAAATTGGACACAAACTGTTTTTTTGAAACGACTATCATTGTCCATTGCTTTGTGGAACTGTTTTATAGCAGAAAACATCTTAATTTGGGACTGATCTCAGTGGGTGTGATGGCCAGTTTTAGGTGTCAACTTGTCTAAGGTATAGTAGGCAGCTACTTATCAAACATTTAGCTGGGTGATGCCCTGAAGGTATTTTATAGATAGAGTTAACATCTACAATAAAAAAAAAAAAATTACCCTTGGTGGTGTTGGTGGGCCTAGTCCAATCAGTAGAAGACCTTAGGGACAGAAGCAGTTTTCCCTGAGAAGGCTGTGCAGCAGCAACTCCTACCCCAGTTTCCAGCCTGCTGACCTGCCCTTTGCCTTTCGGACTTGCCTGCCTCTACAATCCGTAAGCCAGTTCCTTAAATTGGTTCTGTTTCTCTGGAGAACGCTGACTGATCTAAATTCTGGTACCAGGCAATGGGAAAAAGCTGGAAGAATTTTGAAGTGCATAATAGAAAAGCCTAGATTGCCTTGAAGGGGAAATTGGTGGAAATATGGATAATTGGTGGAAATATGGATAATATAGACAATTCTGGTAGGGGCTCAGAAAGAAGCGAAGAAAAAGGTAAATAAAGCAAGCATCCATCCTCTTAGAAAACACATATAGTCTCATAAAAGAATCCTCTGGAGTTCCCTGTTGGCTCAGTAGGTTAAGGACCCAGTGATTGCTGTAGTTCCGGTCACTGCTATGGTGCTGCTTCAATTCCTGGCTTGGGAATTTCCACATGCCATGGCCAAAAAAAATTTTTTTTTTAAATAAAGAATGCTAGCAGAATTATTAAATGTGCTTCTGGTGAGGCTCAGAAGAAATGAGAAAGTTGTCATCGGGCACTGGAGGAAATGCGCCCTTTGTTGTGAATGGCAGAGAACTTGGCTGCTTGTGTTCTACTGGTGGGTGGAAAGTAAAACTTGCAAGTAATGAACTTCAGCTGACCAGAGTCTTGACGGTTTGGTTTCTCCTTGCTGCTTATAGTGAAATGCATGAAAATAAAGATAAATCAAGGAAGGGACAGTCAAGAAAAAAGGAAATAGAACTTCTTTGAGAAATTCTCAGCTGTCTCTATTGTAAAAGATGAGAAAACATGCTCCATAGAGGCCATCCAGGATGTGGCTGGACCACCCTTCGGTGTGTGATGTAGCAATTCCATCAACCATCTCTGCAGAAGCCAGGCATGGAGATGGGTCTCTAAGAAGGATGTGCAGAGAACCCTCATGTCCAAGGGCATGGATCCTCTTACCGGTCACAGAAGATCAGCAGGGTTTTGGAGAATTTTATACCAGCTTCAACACTGTCAGCCTGGAGAGAACAGGAGACAGGATGGAATGAAGGAAGAACGATGCTGGAAAAGGAGCTCAGTATCCCAGAAGGTGTCAGAGAGCAGAATAGAAAAGGGTCACTGACACAGAGGCCAGAACAGGCAGAGCCAGGCGCCTAGAACTGGGGACATGCTGGGGCCTCCAAAGACCCAGAGGAAAGAGAGCAATGAGCCACAGAAGTCTGAGAAGATTACTCTCAGGCCTTGAAACCCAATGGAATTTTCCCTGCTGAGTTTCAAACTTGTTTGGGACAAGGGAGCCCTTTATTGCCTCCACTCTCTTCCTTTCAGAATGGGAGTATTTCTCCTACGTCTGTCCCAATATTGTATTTTGGAAGCAGAAAACTTGTTCTCTCGTTTTACTTGTCTGCAGATGGGGTCGAATTTTAATACAGTATAGATCAGACCCAGAGCCTCACCATCTTTGATTTAAATGATGAAATTTGGGAACTTCTGAGTTGCTGATATTCAGAGGAGATTTTTTTTTTTGTCTTTTTGCTATTTCTTTGGGCCGCTCCCGTGGCATATGGAGGTTCCCAGGCTAGGGGTCAAATCGGAGCTGTAGCCACCGGCCTACGCCAGAGCCACAGCAACGCAGGATCCGAGCCGCGTCTGCGACCTACACCACAGCTCATGGCAACGCCGGATCGTTAACCCACTGAGCAAGGGCAGGGATTGAACCCGCAACCTCATGGTTCCTAGTCGGATTCGTTAACCACTGCGCCACGACGGGAACTCCTCCCAGAGGAGATTTTAGACTTAAAGTAGATGCTGGAGTGAGTTGAGATTTCTGGAGATCCTGAGATGGGATGAAGGTATTTTGTACCTGGGACAAGCAAGAGCACTGAACTGGGTTAAATAGTGTCCCCCTCCCCTGAAATTCATTTCCACCCAAAACTTGATAGCATCATCTTATTTAGAAATTTCCTTGCAGATGTAATCAAGGTAAGATGAGGTCATAGTGGCCTATGGTGTGTCCTAAATCCAATGACAGATTTTTAGAAGGAGACCAAAATTTGGAGACAGACACACAGAGAGACAGAGGGAAAAGGCCATTCAGTGATGCAGCAGCAAACCAAGGAAAGCCAACGAGGACCAGCAACCACCAGAAACTAGGAAAAGTCAAGATAGGATTCTTTCCCAGAACCCTCAGATGGAGCACAGCCCTGCTGATAACCTGAGGTGACACTTTCAGTTAAAGTCTGTTAGGGAATCATTTCTGCTGTCTCATGCCACCAAGTCTATGGTAATTCTCACTAAAGCAGTCGGAGGAAATTCACACAGCAGACAATGGCTCACAAAGTATCAAAAGCGATGGCTTCTAGGGAGCAAGCAGGATGAAAGGAGCCAAGGGGCAGGCAGTTTTCTCTCTCATAATAAATACTGTAAAGCTATTTGCTTCTTTAAATTCTTGGCACCTATATCTTTGAAAAGAAAGCCTTCAAATGTTATGTATAGACCAAGTAACACCTGACAAAGTTCAAAAGTACACAAATTGGTCTCAATCATGAAAACCAAAGCAGAGTGTCCTGAATTATGATTTTTCGATATTGAACAATTAATAGGTAAAAGATAACATTCTCCGTAGATGTGGAAAAATTAAACACCTTTTTGTTTCTGTAGAATGCTTAAGAGAATAAGAATAGATGGGTAGTTTCTTAACGTGAGAACACACACCTACCACAATCTAAAAGCCACACCTGTTCACTGTCGTCAGTTACCAGAAAATGTAGTTAAAGAAATCAAAGCAAAAGACATAAAAATTAGAAATGTAGAGATCAATTAGGAGTCAATATAAACAATATCATTATCTATATTATTGTCAAAGATGGGCAAACTTTTTTTTTAAAGGGCCAGGTAGAAAATGGTCTCTGTTGCATTTTTTCCCTCTTCCTTAAAAAAAAAAAAAAAGGAAAAGAAAAAAAAACGCACAAAAAACGGTATCTTTCAAAATGTAAAAAAATCACTCTTCATCCTCATCTGTACAAAAAGAGTTCTTGGCTAGATTTGTCCCTAAGACCGTAGTTTATAGATTCCTGGTATACCTGGAACAAAGAGAATCGAATAAAAACATTACAACTCAAAAAGAATGTAACAAATTCCACTTATACACATGGAAATCAAATAGCATTCACATCTACAAAAATAGCTGGTTAGAAAACAGAAAGAAAAGATCCTATTTAGAACATCATCAAAAAATAAAATGCTTCAGAATAAACTTGGGAAATATGTAGGTTCTATAATTTTAAATGTTAGTACTACCAAAAGACACAAAAGAAGATTGAACCATGCAAAGGCATACCGCATCCCTGAATTCTCAGCATCATAAAGCTGTCAAGATAGTTCATCTGAAAAGTTAATGTCATCCCAATAAAAATACCAAAAGGGTATTTTTTTGGAACTAGACTAGCTGGTTCTAAGTTTCATATGGAAAATTACCAGGAATAGCCAGGAAAATTTTAGAAAAATTAGAGCAACAAGGAAGATTGAAACTACCATATATAAAACCCTATTCTAAGTCTTCAAAAATCAGAACAATATAAATAGAGACAAAGGTCACTAACACCAGGAGTTGCCGGAAATGAATCTGACAGCATCCGTGAGGATATGGGTTCGATCCCTGGCCTCGCCCAGTGGGTTAAGGATCCGGCATTGCCATGAGCTGTGATGTAGATCGCAGACATAGCTGGGATCCCACGTTGCTGCACCTGTGGTGGAGGCCGGCAGCTGTAGCTCCGATTCAACCCCTAGCCTGGGAACCTCCATGTGCCGCAGGTGTGACCCTAAAAAAAAATAACTAACACCCCATACGAGATTCAGAAATATACCCGAAGCCATATGAGACTTTCGAATATTAAATAAATGGTGTTAGCACAACTGAAAATCCTCCTAAATAAAAAGTAAAGGTGACCCCCATCTTTCAACTAACACCAAAGTAGATTCTGATGGACAAAAATTTTAAGTGAAATCACAAATTACCAAAAGGAAACATGAAAAGAATGTGAGAGAGAAAGTACGATGCCAAATCCAGAAGCAAAAAGAAAAAGAGTGATGATGACGTTAACCCTGTAAAAACTTTTTACAGCTTCTGTGAAATAAAACCGAAATGACAACCATAATAACACTTCAGAAAAAAAAAAAGATAAACAACAAACTGGGAAAGATATTTGTAACTCATGTAACACACAAGTGCTATATTCCTTTATACATAAAGAACTAAAAGCAAATAAGAAATCCAGCAATCTAAGGGAACATGGACAAAGAAGAGGAAAAGACGGGTCACAAAAAAGAAACCCGAATAAGGACAGTCCCCAATTTAGGGTGGCATGACCTTTTTTTTTTTTTTTTTTACTTTATGAGGGCATAGAAGTAGCAGGTCTTAAGCTAGAGTGTACTTCAAGTTTTGAATCCTGATCTTTTCCTGGCCTGGCAATATGCAGTGTGACCCTCCGATGCTGGGCAGCCGCAGGTCCCAAGCAGGACCCTGATTATGAAGGTGAGCAACTGATACACTTCAAACCATCCTGGACTCGGACAGCCTTCTGCTTTCTGCCTTCAGTACAGTATTCAGTACATTTCATGAGCTATTTCTTCAATGCTTCATTGTAAAATGGGCTCTGTGTCAGACGATCTTGCCCACCTGAAGGCTAATGTAAGAGTTCTGAGCATGTTGAAGGTAAGCACGACTAAGCAATGATGTTAAGAAGGTGCGTTGTGCTAAATGCATTTTCATCTTAGGAAATTCTCAACTTTCACGGGGTTTGGGGACATAACCATCAGAAGTTAAGGAAGGTCTGTAGCTCTTGAATATATGAAAAGATGTTCAACTCCATTCATTATGAGACATGAGGATGGAAGTACAACAAAATATCATCTTTTCACCTGTAAGGTTGGTGAAGTTGTTTTTAAGTTTGATAATGAGCATGTGCTCTCTAATAAGCGTGTGAGAAACAGACATTCACATGTTGCTGATAGGAATGCAAATGGATATATCTTCTGTGCAATGACATTTGCCGATTTCTGTCAAAACTCCAAATTCACATATCTTTCAAGTCAATTTCATCTGCTGGTATCTAGCCTACAAATATGCCTGCACATATGAAAAAATGACTGTCAGGAACATTCATTGTAACTACAAAGCTGTGAATTTTAGTTGGAAACAACGTAAATGCTTTACCATCAGTATATACATTTTGATACATTCATGTAAGGGACTATCATGTATCTGTTAAAAAGCCTGCAGGATGTAGGAAAATTGCCAAGATACACTGTCAAGTGAAGAAAGCAAGACACAGAACAACATATACAATATATATAAAATATATTGTGTGGCTGTAAAGGGTGTGTGTGTGTGTGTGTGTGTGTGTGTGTGAGGTAGCGAGTAACTGTGAGTACGTCTAAAGAAATGAACCAGACAGATGGGGACCGGGATGGGAGGACTTCCTTTTCAGCAAATATCTATTTTCGGAGTTCCAATCGTGGTGCATTGGAACCAATCCGACTAGGAACCATGAGGTTGCAGGTTCCATCCCTGGCCTTGCTCAGTGGGTTAAGGATCTGGTGTTGCCGTGACCTGTGGTGTAGGTCGCAGATGCGGCTCGGATCTGGCGTGGCTGTGGCTGTGGTGTAGGCTGGCAGCTACAGCTCCGATTAGACCCCTAACCTGGGAAATTCCATGTGCCGTGGGCGTGGCCCTAAAAGACAAAAGACGGAAAAAAAATCTATTTTCTATGTGCCATAAAACTACAGAACCTATTTAACAAATAAATAAAGCAATATATACTCAGTGCAGAAAACAAAAACATGAAGGAAGAAAAATAATAATCTCACCACTAAAGATAACATTTTGGTAATTGCTTTCCAGTCTTTTTTTGGTTTGTTTTCTGAGCCTATAATTTCTTTTTTTAGTGCGTGTGGGGGTGTTAATGCCATACCACGTCTGATTTTGATTGCTTCCTTTAATGTTATATTATGAACATTTTCCATTTCAAAATGCAATCTTCTGATACAGACTTTGAACTGTTTACTGGTTCAGAGCAGAGATTATATTGATATTCCTTTTCATTCTATGTTACCTAGGCAGCATCTTCTCAGAAAGAATGTTTTTTATACCTGACACAGGTTAGCAGCACTCAGCATCTTCTGACCTGTTTGAAATGATCTGGATAATGTCAGGAGCCTTCCTTATAAGACGTGATATCTGGCAGGGAGAGAGAAATAGAAGCCAGGATATATTTCTCAGTGGAAGCCAATAAGTGGTAGAGGAGAAGGAAATCAGTAACAATCATCCAGGAAAGCATACACACCCCCCACCCCGCCACACTACAACCCTACCAGGGGGAAACCTGGGCTCCAGAAGGCTTGGGGACCCAGAACCAAGAGATTTGGGTCAGATTTGGTGTCCATAAGGATCCTTGTAACCCAACATATAGATTTAACATACACTTTTAAAAGCTGTTAAGTGACAGTAATCTACTAGACACTAGGAAAAAAAGATGAATGAGACACAGGCTCTTGGAGTTCCTGCTGTGGTACAGTGGGTTAAGAACCCAACTGCAGGAGTTCCTGTCATGGCGCAGTGGTTAACGAATCTGACTAGGAACCATGAGGTTGGGGGTTTGATTCCTGGCCTTGCTCAGGTTAAGGATCCGGCGTTGCCGTGAGCTGTGGTGTAGGTTGTAGACGAGGCTCGGATCCTGAGTTGCTGTGGCTGTGGTGTAGGCCGGCGGCTACAGCTCCGATTAGACCCCTAGACTGGGAACCTCCATATGCCATGGCAGCGGCCCTAGAAATGGCAAAAAAAAAAAAAAAAAAAAAAAAAGAAAGAAAAGAAAAGAAAAGAAAAAGAAAAAAAAGAACAACAACAAAAAAGAACCCAACTGCAGAAGCTTGTGTCATTGCAGAGGAGCAAACCTGCAACGAATAAAAGTGCAGTGCAGTGAATAAAAGGATCTGGGGTTGCTGCAGCTGCAGTGTAGGTCAGAGATGTGGCTCAGATTCAACTCCTGGCCTGGGAATTTCATATGCCATGGGTGCAGCCATTGGGAAAAAAAAAAAAAAAGATATAGACTCTTGCCCTAATGGGTTTCTACTCTGGTAGCAAAGCTCAGTGTGTGAATGGGCACACACGTATGCAAAAGGCTGGAGGGAGTGGGAGGAGCAGGAATACCTATCTGCCTGGTGGCACCCTCAAGGCAGAACTGAACTCGCCTCCAGGGTATTAGAAGGTAGGTACCAGTACCTTGCGTGTCCTGGGGACGTGGTGGTGCCAGAGGATGGCTTCCGCTTCCGGATATGTGACCTGCACCTTGAAAGGCCAACGCACCACGTTTCTTGGGGTTTTCTCAAAAGCAGAGTCTCAATTTGGATGTGTGATCCTAGGGCACAAGGAAGTGAAACCAGAGCAGGGAAAGTCTCCAGGAGAATGCTCTATCCAGGTGGCCACCACTAAGTGTGGCTGATACTGGATCCTTCAAGAATCCGGAGAACTTCTGAAATCCATCCCAGGGCTGCGGCTCTGAAGAACAGAAAGATAAAACATCAATCCTTCAATTCATCCACCCATTGCTGGAGGGTGGCCTCACAAGGTGTGCCTGTGTGCGTGGAGACCCAGGGAGCCCAGGGTCGGGGTAGGAAACAGGAGGCGAGGCCAGCTGAGTGAGTGCTGCCAGGGGTACCTGGGTGAAGAGGCTTTGAAAGAGCACTTGAGAGGGTTCCACAAACCATGGAAAGGCAGCAGGGGCAAGGCCTGAGATAGAAAAACCAATAACTCCTGGTTTTCAAACAATGTTGTCCCAAGCATCCTTAGAGGAACGTGGGACACAGGGAGGCTGAAACAGACCTGAGCTGGGAAAAAACGGTGAAGGCTCCTGAATCCACCTTAGATTCTAGTGGCAATAATGTACCTTCAGTGGAACTTAAGATAAAACAGTCCCTACCCTCCAGGGCTGCCTTATGCACTGCTTGACACACCAGAGTAAATGTTGGTAAAGGCTTGTTTCCACTCTTTCTTTCTTTTTCTTTTTCTTTTTTTTTTTTTCTTTTGGTCTTTTTAGGGCTGTACCTGCAGCATATGGAGGCTCCCAGGCTAGGGGTCTAATCAGAGCTATAGCCACCGGCCTACACCACAGCCAAAGCAACACGGGTTCCAAGTTGCGTCTACAACCTACACCACAGCTCATAGCAACACTGGACCCTTAGCCCACTGACCAAGGCCAGGGATCTAACCCGAAACCTCATGGTTCCTAGTCAGATTCATTAACCACTGAGCCACGACGGGAACTCCAAGACTTGTTTCCACTCTTGATAAGCCAAGTGGAAGACTTTACCCATCCTGAGGGAGAATTCAGGGTGAGACTAACAATCCAACTTACTTGGCTTAGGGTGGTGACAATGTTCTTTTAGACTGTATAACACCTGGGGTTCCTGCTGTGCTGCAATGGGTTAAGGATCTGGCGATCCCTGGCCCAAGAACTTCCATATAATACCATGGGTATGGCCAAAAAGAGAAAATAAATAAATAAATTTTATAAGATCTCTCTCTCTCTCTCTCTCTCTCTCTCTCTCTCTCTCTCACACACACACACACACACACACACACTAGGGACTCGAAAATAAATGCTTAAGGGGACGAATGTGTTGCTCCATGAGTGTCACGGGCAAAGACTGTGCTGAGTGCTTCTTTATACATATTATTTCACTTCATAGTATTGATCGCCTGTGACACAGGCACTGTTGTCATTTCTGTCTCTATAGACAAGGACACCAGGATTTGAACCCTCTAATAACATACCTGGGGAGTTCTAATTTACTGCCCAATATGTATATTTATGTCTATTTTTAGGGCTTTTTTTTTTTTTTTTTCATATGGGGAGGGAATCCTGCGCTCCATGCTGTGCTGGTGCTGGTGTTTTCCACTTAACACCACTCTGCAGATGTTTTTTACGTGTCAGCAAAACAGATACTCAGCTTGGGTGTATTTCACCAGGGGGACAAGCCCAAAAAGGGCCGGTTTCTGCCTCCTGTGGTCAGCTCCCAGGTTCAAGCCGGGGCTGCATTTTTTGACCCTCACCTTGCTTATCAATACATATGGTTTGGCTTATTCATTTGAAGTGCTGGGGAATAGTCCAGTGTGTGGAGCTGCCATTTTTTTTTATGCAATCATGAACTACTAACATACATTTAGGTGTCCCCAGGGTTTTAGTATTTCAAACAATGTTGTCCCCAACATCCAGTGCCTGCTTTTTTGTGCACATATGACAGCATGATGTGCTCAATCCATAGCCGCTTGCACCACAGAGACACGTGTGACCTCTTTCTGCCCTTCAGTGGGACACTCCCAGGAGTGCCCCTGAGAGTCTGGAGTGGCCCCCAGGCACATGATCTAGGACAGTGGCTGGCCACCCTGGCTGCACTTAGGGTCATCTTGCGAGATTCTGAATCAACACCTGTGTCTGTGCATCACCCAGGAAATCCTATTTAATTGAATCAGGCTGGGTTCTAGGCACCAGGGTATTTTTTTCAACTTCCTTAGGTGGTTCAAACATACAGTGGGGTTAATAACCACTGAAAAAGTACATCTAAATCTTTTATAAAAGGCCTGTCAAAACCTGAAAAAGGAAGTTCCTATGGCAGAAATGAATCTGACTAGGAATCATGAGGTTGTGGGTTCGATCCCTGGTCTCACTCAGTGGGTTAAGGATCCAGCATTGCCGTGAGCTGTGGTGTAGGTTGCAGATGTGTATTGGATCTGGGTTCCTGTGGCTGTGGTATAGGCCAGTAGCTATAGTTCCAATTAGACCCTTAACCTGGGAACCTCCATATGCTGAGTGTGGCCCTAAAAATAATTTAAAAAAATAATAAAAATCTGAAAAGGAAAAGATATTAACAAAAGAAAGGCAGGGAGGAAGGGAAAAAGAAGAGCGGAGGGCAGACAGTGTGCATCACATCCAGGGATGCTGGACCAGCCCCTTTCCAGTCCCAGAGGAGCCCCATAGAGCCCCAGAGTAAGCCACTGACTTTAGTTAGTAACCGTATATCCACAATGGTTCATCATTAAAACGAAGTCGTTCATAACAGGGGGAAAAAAGGAGGAGAGGGGATATATACAAACTCTCGGGACTGTCTTCTCAAATTCTCTGTACACTAAAACTGCTCTGAAACAGAAAACCTATTCTTTAAAGAAGTTTCTGGTGGCTAAGCAGGTTAAGGAGCTGTCATTGTCAACTACTCTGGCTCCAGTCGCTGCTGTGGCGTAGGTTTCATCCCTGGCCTGGGAACTTCTAGATGCCGTGGGTAAAGGAAAACAAAACAAAACAAAACAACGGTTCATTAAGGAAAAAGACTCCCCCACATGAAGTCTCTGCCTCTGCCTCCCCCTCCATTTCCTTAGGAGAGTAGTTGAATCTTTAAGTTCTTTTGACTGAGAAATTACAGAATGACCAAGGCCAAGGTCCACTCCTAAAACCTTGTAAGTGGATGGCCGGTGATCATCCCAAGAGCATCTGCACATGTTACAGAGAGCCCTGCAGATGGGGCCTCCAGCTTCATGGTCTCCTAACTGGTGTTCCTCTTCTTCCTCCGAGGCCACCCAAGGGTTAAGGACCTCTGATGCTGTGAACTCCACACACTACCTTTTCCCTCACTCCACATTTCCTGACCCAAGGCTCCTTTTTCACCAGAGGTTAATCTGATTAGAGTTAAGGTGCTAATAACTGGAATGAATGCCATTAAACAGTACCAGATAAAATCTGCATTTAAACAGGGGATCCCCAAGGGCCAGAGGCTGGAATGTCAAGCATCTTGGTAGGGCCAGAGGAGTGGGCTTGGGGAGGGCTCCTTTCCCAGACTTGGGTAACCTTCCACTTTCTCTCTAATAATCCCTTTCCTTAGCCCAGTATTTCGAGAGACTCATGATTGCCCCAGCACTTCTAAATGTCAGTACTGTGCTAAGTGCTTTACATACATTATCAACCCAGGGAGGTAAGGATCATGGCCTCTGCGTTTTGCAGAGCAAGTGCTTGAGTTTGGGGAAGCTAAGACACTGCCCGGGTGTGACAGAAGTGAAATTCAAACCTAGTGTAAATCCTAATTGAAACCCCTTTCTCTCTAGGCTATTTGTCCCTAACTATTAATGGAAGCTACACATAGTAAAAATTTTTATCACTCCTAGGTGATAGCAATGGATGGGACCTGGTGTGCATGCAGCCTTCCCTCTGCCAAATCAGACCATCCTCCACTCTTCACCTTCCACCCCCTCTCTCCTGGTCCTGCAGAGCTAGCTAACATCAACATCCAGGCTGGAGAAATCCACATCTTCCCTGACCTGGCTCTGCCTTAAAGCCAACATTGATACAGACATCTGTGGTCCTCATCGATCTGTAGATGGAGCCAGGTGTGGGATGGAGAGACCAAGACCTTGAGTGTAATTCACTAGTTCCTTTTCATTCATTGAGTGCCTGGAAAAGTACTATGTCTAGGAAACCAAATTGACAAAGATGAGGTCCTTGCTCTTAGGAAGCTCCCAGTGCACTAAGGGAGCAGGAAGGAAGAGGGGAGAATTGGGGCTGGTAGACAGGCAATATGAAGTTTAAGAACAGATATACAGTGTTCTTGGATTAGAAGAACTGATATTGTTTAAACGACCATGCTACCCAAGATGATCTACAGATTCAATGGAATACCTGTGAAAACAATTTTTCACAGAACTGGAACAAATAATTCTGAAATTTGTATGGAAACACATAGGACCTACAATAGCCAAAGCAATACTGAGAAAGAAGACCAGAACTGGGGGTACAAGGCTCCCTGTCTTCACACTATACTGCAGAGCTACAGTTATCAAAACAGTATGGTACTGACACAAAAACAGACACATAGATCGATGAAACTGAATAGAGAGCCCCAAAATAAATCCACACATTTATGGTAAAATTAATCTATGACCAAGGAGGCAAGAACACGCAACAGAGAAAAGACAGTCTCTTCAATAAGTGGTGCTGGGAAAACTGAACAGCTACATGCAAAAGAATAAAATTAGAAGATTGTCTCATACCATATAAAAAATAAATTCAAAATGGATTAAAAACCCTAAATATGAGAACAGAAACCATAAAACTCCTAGAAGAAAACTTAAGCATAAATCTTTGGCATAAATCAAAGCAGTATTTTTTGGATCTGTCTCCTAAGGCAAAGGAAACGAAAGCAAAAATACACAAATGGGATCTAATTAAACTTAAAAGCTTTTGCACCGCAAAGAAAAACCGTCAACAAAACAAAAAGATAACCTACTGAATGGGAAAAATACTTGCAAATAATGTGACCAATAAGGGTTCATAATAAAAATCTATAAATAGCTCATACAACTCAATAGCCAAAAAACAAACCAACTGTTTAAAAAATGGTCAGAAGACCTGAAGAGACATTTTTTCCACAGGCTACACACAGATGGCCAAAGGGCACGTGAAAAGATGCTCAACATCACCAACCATCAAATACAAAGCAAAACCATAGTGATATATTACCTCCCACCTGTCAGAATGACTATCATCAAAAAGATCGTAAATAAGAAATGTTGATGGGAATGTACACTGGTAGAGCCACCGTGGAAAAAAAGTATAGAGTTTCCTTAAAAAAAAAACTAAAATAAAACTACCATATGATCCCGCAATTTCACTTCTGGGTACCTATCTGAAGAAAACGAAAACCCTCATTTGAAAAGATACGCAGACCCCCAAGTTCATAGCATCACTATTGACAATAGCCCAAACATGGAAGCACCCTAAGTGTCCACTGACAGATGAATGGATAAAGAAGATGCAGTTATATATAAAATGGAATGCTACTCAGCCATAAAAAGAACAGAACGCTATCATTTGCAACAACATGGATGGACCTAGAGGGTATTATGCCTAGTGAAATAAGTCAGAGACAAATACAGTTTGATATCACTTATGCACGGAATCTAAAAAATAAAACCAGTGAATGTAACAAAAAGAAGCAGACTCACAGATAAAGTGAAAAAACTAGTAGTTACCAGTAGGGGGAGGGAAGAGGGGGTAGCAAAGAGGTAGGGGATGAAGAGGTATAAACGACTCTGTATAAAATAAATAAGCGACAGGATTTCCCAGTGGCTCCCGCAGGTTAAGGATCTGGCATTGTCACTGCTGTAGCTCTAGCTGCTGCTGTGATGTGGGTTTGATCCCTGGCTCTGAAACTTCTGCGTGCCATGAGTGTGGCCAGAAATAAATAAATAAACATTAAAAAAAAAGAGATAAAATAAATAAGCTACAAGGACTGTACTCTATTGTACTGTGCCGGGCACATAGCCAAGGTTTTACAAGCACTTTTAATGGAGTATGATCTATAAAAATTTTGAATCACTATGTTGTAAATCAACTATACTTCAATAAAAAATTAAAAATTAATAAAGTGAGAACAATGGTTAAGAGGAGCGATACAAAGCAAACCTCCTACCCTCAAAATCACTGGCCAGATCTAGATCCAGGGCTTCTGCCTTAACTCTGAGAAGGGAGGGTCCATCACTTCTTCCAAAGTGACCACACCTACCTCTGCTTCTAAACCTTCAGTGACTTCCTGCTGCTCCCAGGAAAATGCCCAACATTTCTACTCTGACGACCGAGGTCCCTGTGCTAAGGTCCAGTCCACCCATCTGTCTCAGTCCACACCTCTCTGCCCCTTCTGCATCCTACCTACACAGGCTTTCTTCCAGTTGCTGGAACACGCCATGCTTCCTCTCCCCATGGGACCACTGCCTGGGTAAACGCCTCCTCCACACATAGCTATTCCCCCCTCCAGCACCCTGTTTCTCCCACTCATCTTTGGTGCATGCCACCCTCCCCTCAAACATCATCTTTGCCTGGGTTAAGTGTCCAAGTTAAATGCTGTATCAGATATTATATTTATCTCTGACCCATAAATAACACCCCCCCCAAAAAAATAGTGGCCTACATGGGATGGTTTGGGAGTACCAGGTATAGTGTCTGGTTCTTTTCTCTCCTATAACAAGCTGCCCAGAGGTAAGCAGCCAAGGCTCTTGGCAGCCCTACCACATACCTTGCACAGAGTCCCTTCCTCATGTTTACGTAAGGGTTTCTTGGGCTCCAGCTATCACAACATCCATCCCCTATTAAAGAGAATTCCCAGAAGTCCCACCCAAGAACCTTTACTATAGCTTATTGCCTCCAAATGAGCTAAAAAGCCACTCTTATCTTCAAAAGAGGCTAGGAAAAGTCATAGCCTAGCTGGGACCACTAGTTCATCTAATGAAACAGGGATTCGGTGAGTTAAAGAGGGGAGGTTGGATACTTGAGGGAACAATTAGCAGCCTTGGCTACACACACTTTTACAGAACTGTCCCCTTTCTGTCATAATACTCTCCCAAGTTCAAGGTTACACACCCAGTAGTTTTGCCATTTGTGTCTTACACCACTATCCGCCTCCGAGCTGGGCTGTAAGAGCCACGAGAGCAGAGA
This sequence comes from Phacochoerus africanus, assembly GCF_016906955.1. Classification (NCBI taxonomy): domain Eukaryota; kingdom Metazoa; phylum Chordata; class Mammalia; order Artiodactyla; family Suidae; genus Phacochoerus; species Phacochoerus africanus. The sequence goes on along the minus strand of NC_062550.1, from coordinate 69,947,731 downwards.
CTGTGTTTGATTTTGTTCATGACTGAATTGCCAATTCCCAGCATAGCCCCTGGCACATAGCAGGTGCACTATAGACATTTGTGGCAGGAATGAACGAATGAATGAATGAATGATAAATAAATAATGAAAAGCAACCATAATAAGTAAATAAATAAATAAGCAAATAAAGCAAAATAAATAAATAATAAAGAGCAAGCATCTTTCCACATGGAGGCATTTTCTTTCCTCCGCAAGTTTCTAGCTTGACTCTACAGAGTTGATCCCCAGTGACTCTGTAGGAATGAGGATAAGATAACAGCTTATTCCTCCATAGTCAAGGATCTACAGGCAAACGGAAAGAAGCTGGGGTCAGATGTAGCTCCTGGCCTCCCCAGAAGCTGCCGCAGAGACAGAACATGGAACGACCCTGACCAGAGTATGTTTGAGCAGGAGACGCGCTTCCCCCTGGCCAGCCCTGCAGGACTTCTTAGCTGCTGGCTCCCTGTGTGGTATTTTGTAGGCTGACGTAAGAGGCTAGAAGCTGGTGGATTCCCGACCCTGTTACATCATTCACTTCTGAGGCTTGACTTGAAAGTGGCAGATTAATACCTTTGAGCAGCACACATCGTCCAGAAACCTCTGGTCCACGGGAATCTACAGAAGAAAGAGTCGTCGTGGTAACTGCCCCCAAAGGCCCTTTTCATAGACACAAAACATAAGAAGCAAATCATAGACTGTCCTGCAAGAAACCTTAGCACCGACCTTGCCAATCACATAGTCTCGTAGACCAGGACCCCGAGGCTTGGGAAGACGATGGGCTTCATTCAGCCAATTAGATCACTGCCTAGACTCCACTCTTCTCACTAAACCACTCAGGATCCTCAGAGCTGTGAGCACCCACGCCGAGAGCTGGGACCCCTTCCCCACATCTCTGTCCTCTTCTCTCCAAGGATGTTAAAAAAAAAAAAAGAAAAGAAAGAAAAGAAAAACCCAGAAGCCAGAAGAGTCCTGTTCCCCTTGGGCAGTTTGCGGGCAACGTCCAGTTTTCATCCCTGTAAACCCTCTAATGGGGAGTCTGACTCTTATTTCAGACCTGAACACAGCACATCTGCGGCTCTGGGCTTCTCAGCCCACGTGTCAATAGACGAAGCAGTCTCTTGGGCACTGAACTCTAAGCAGGAGCTCCTTGGCTGCTGCTCTCAAGGAACTTAGGTTCTAGCCCAGCGCACTACTGACTCAGAACCCAAACAATAGAGGTGCTGACCTGACCTGAGTCCCTGCAGCCCACCTCATTCCACCCCACAGGATGTGCAGGAGACCCCTGGAGTGGGGATCAAATGACTGCCGTGGAGGGTTTGCCTCTGAAATTCTAAATTCAGAGGTCCCGATGAAACTCTTTACTCACTAATCTCATTAGTGTCCAATAAATGTTTTTATAAGTCAGTATCTCTTGATGGACTGCCCGGATGGATTAATTAATAGCACAGATGTAATAACAACCTGTAAAGAACTGTTGCAAAAAAGCTTCAACCCAGATTGCTGTAATTATCACTTATTTAGTACCTACGAGTTCCAGACACTTTACATACATTATTTAATCCTCGCAACAAGCCAGGAAGGTATTTAAAGGGGAAATCATTTGCCCAAAGGCAAGCAGCTTTCTAAGCTCTTGAGGCAGGGTCTGACTTCCGACACTGGCACCCGCTACCCTCCCACTTTGCAGAAGGAGCCTGCCCGCAGAGATGTGGTCAGCCCTGTCCTTCCCCCTCTGGGAGTGAGGAGAAAAGTGCATTTTTGTTTTTCTGGTCCAGCCTATGTTGTTCTATTTTCTGGACCAGCAGACAAGTGGCTACTTGCAAGAGTGAACACTCAGCGGGGGCAGAATCCTCCCTTCTGCAAACAGGTAGGAAGCAGGCAGTGGGCATTCGAATATTCCCACCAGAGAGGTATCCTAAGAGTGATAGAACTGTTTAAAAGAAATGGGCCAAGATAAAAGGGATTTCCCATCCCCTTCACAGACCATGTTCTGTTAGCATTCTCGAACACAGAGAACAGAGCCCGATCTTTCATGTGACAGATTGTTTAGACAACCTCGCCTCTCTGGTGAAAAGGGTCCTGGGGTTAAATCTCCTCTAAGGAGTCTCCCACCATCTCATAGGACTTGAATCACTGGAGGGGGACACAGGGATTGGTGCCAGTGTGAAACCGGGGATGCATAGAAAGGGGAGCGGGGGGGGTAGGGGGAGGGGTGCAAGATTCCACCCAGACCTGATTGGTAGTTATCCATCAACTTCTGTCCTTTCTGACTCTGGCTTGTTTACAAAACCCTCGCCCTAGTCGGTACTGGGCTGCCTAAAACAGCCTTTGCTCCCACCTTAAGAAGAAGGCATTGCTTTGGTTAGGGCAACCTCAAAAACCTTAACGTAGCCCCCGGGCTGGACACCCCCCAAAGCTGGCCCTGGGGAGATGGGGCGGCTTCCCTTGTGAACTGAGCATCCAGGAAGGGTGGTTGCTTTCTCTTAAAATCCTCAGAGACATTCTCTCTCCCCAACTCCCTCTTCCACCCCCTCCATCCCCGCCCTGCACTGTTTATGGGAATTTATCTGTCATAACCAGGTGGGGGAACCTGAGGTCGAGGAACGTACTGGGGTGAGTGCCCTCGATTCAAAACACGTTGCTGTGGCTGTGGCATAAGCCGGCAGCTGTAGCTCTGATCAGACCCTTAGCCTGGGCACCTCCATATGCCGCAGGCGCAGCCCTAAAGAGCAAAATAAAAACAAAACAAAAGCAATGAAGGACTAAGGCTGGCAAGAAAAGCAGGTTCTAAGTCACTCTGTATCCCTGTAAAGGGCCTGGAGAGAGACCCTCTTGTGGGGCAAGTAATATCTCACAGGCTCATTCAGGAATGAGGGAAGGTCAGGGAGCTGCAATGGATTGAAATCAAGACCAAGAGCCCCAGGGCAGCTTGGGTGCCCCCTCCCCTAAATTCTGCCTGTTTACACCAAGGGCCCAAGGCACAAGTAAGCCAACTGGTCAACCACAAATCCGGAGACGGGCGTCTCACCTGATCACAGGGTAAGGGGTCCCCTTGACTCTCAGGTCCAGCCTCTTGTCCACTAATCCTCCTCTTCCCATCCCCATGCAATGAACGTATGCTCAGGGACTATAGATTCATTCTAAGGCAACCTTAAAGAAAGCAGCCGAAGGACGTCCACAGCCTACCTCCACCAGGAGAAAACAAACACTTCTTAAATATCCTGACTCTTTAATATCCTGTACCCCCTGATCAAGGACAGAAACACATCTCAATCAACCAGTGAACTTTTGGAAACTAGAGCGTTTGGCGTGTGTGGGTTTAAAGGGACTAAGCTGCAAACTCTTTTGGGCAGTGTGACCCCACCTCCCCGCACACACCTTGGCTCCAGCAGCCATGGATGTGACCCTGAGAGGTGGTAGAAGAGGCAGCCCTGGGCTCTCCGCCTGCCGCCCGCTGGCCAGCCGGCTCCTGTGGCGGGTGGGGTGGCCGGCTGGTCTCCAGGTTCCGTGAAGCATCTCTCAAGGATTTACTTTCTGCCGGAGCCAGAGCTGGCAGCACCCAAAAAGAATTTTGCCCCCAGCATGTTCTCTGATTTTCATACCTTTCTGGATTTCAAGGGTAATGTAATCTGAGGGTGTCTGATTCATCAAAAATGGCTCAGCAAAGTCTAGTCTGTGAGAGCTATTTGTTGACTAAGACGCTAAGACGTCTTTTCTCCCCCCCACCCCCTGGGGCGGACTGGGCCCATCTCCTCCAAACCCCAACCGTGGCTGGAAGCTGGAGACACACACCCTTTGTGACAGAGGAGAGCGGATCCCAGGCACAGTGCAGATGTTTATCTAAGTCTCCAAAATCTCCCATGATTCTTACACCTATTTCACAGATGGAAACCCTGGGGCTCGCATCGGGGCCTTACGGTTTGTAGGCGAGAGCTTGGAGCTGTGAACAGGATCTGCCTTATCCCACAGTACCCACGACATCCCTGGGAAGCAGGCTGCTCGGCCTCGTGATGCCAGCCAATAGCTCATGCTTCCCTTGGCTTCCTCCCTCTGTTTCCTTATTCTGAATCTCACCACTGCCCACCCCACCCTCACCTCCCCCCCCCGACCCCCAAGCAGGAATCTAGAAGAATCCTCTCCCAATTTTCCAGCAAGGCAGCCCTGCTTTATGATATACTGTTGACAGGCATGGAAAGTTTGCATGTCCCCACCAGACATCCCAGTGGCTAGGGAGTAGGGGTGCACATTCTCTGTATGACAGGGCCATGAGCATCCTTGGGGACCTCAGGAGGCCAGACCCCACCATGTCTGCTGCTCAGGGGCCATGTCAGGCCTTGGGTTCCCTGCCCGTCCATCAAGAATTAGGGCTGTTGGTCGCCGAGGCGCCTTCCTCATCTGACAATCTTTAAGGGTAAATCCACAGGACCACCTTGACGCCAGAGGACCACACTGCTCCCGAGGTCCTCGGAAGGCAGAACAAGCGGACAGGGCTCTAATCGCAGCCAGAGAGGTTTGGGTTCGAGTGCAGGGCTGCCTGGCAAATTACTAAACACGACGGGAATTCAAATTTCTTTCCCCCATCACCCTAGCGAGGAAGGGTTTCCCTGGGCAGACAAACCTAAACCCTTAGGGCTTTTTAGCCTAGAAAGACACAGTTGAGAACAGATGTGAATTTCATGAAAAGAGGCAGCTGGGTGCCGAGTTCTAGCCAGAATAGCAAACCTGCCCTGCCTCCGTGGCCGAGCTGCCAGCATCCAATAAGATAACATCTCTGAAAGCATTTTGTCGGCTGTTTGGTCCAAGGCAAGGACAAGGGATTTTTATTGTGTGGAGGAGCCGGGGGGTTCTCTCCTGAGGCTTTAAGGATAAATAAAGGCAGCGCTACTTTACACGGACGGGAGTAAACCACCCCGTGGACACAAATACAGGCGAAGAAGTACAGTCGACTCCAAACAAAACTCTAAGATGGTTCACAAATATCAAAGGCTTTGAGGTTAAAATGAAGTGATGCCTCTGTGGCTTGGAGTTCCCGTTGTGGTGCAGCAGAAACGAATCCGACCAGGAACCATGAGGTTGCGGGTTCGATCCCTGGTCTCGCTCCATGGCTTGAGGATCGGATCCTGCGTTGCTGTGACTGTGGTGTAGGCCAGCAGCTGTAGCTTTGATTTGACCCCTAGCCTGGGAACCTCCATATGCCCTGTGTGTGGCCCTAAAAAAAAAAAGAGAGAGAGAGAGAAAGAGATGCCTCTGTGGCTTACATCAACCAAGAACTTGTCCTCCTGCTCATCTCTCTCTTGATGCATTTCTGATTTGATCCTCACCAGCCCAAGGGGACAGTTCAGGGAGGTATCACTGAGATCAGAGCAGCAACAGACACTGTCCCAGGCCACAGAGCCAGCCAGCGGCTAGAGGCCAGTGTCCTTTCTACTGTAACTTGGCCCACTCGTATGCTTTGTTCGTTTACGTGCTCATCCACTTAACAGATACTCAGTGAGCACCTTCAAGACGAAGGAAGCGGGAATCTAGAGCATATTTTTTTCTCCTTCTCGTCGAAAGATTGGGATGTTTTCACTAAGCAGTCACATAACTGTCATTCATGCCTCTGCTTTAAAACCCCTGCCCTGACCGCCTTGTCTTTACTGCTTCTCGACCCAAGGCCGACAAGGTCTTTAATGACCTGGCCCCTCTTTCTGGCCTGTCCCCTGCTTCCTCCCATCTCTGTCCCCAAATTCACTGACCTTTCAGTCCTTGACGACACAGCCATGCTTACGCCTGTCCCAGGGCCTTCGTACAAGCCACCCCCCTCCCCCACCCCTCTGCCCAAGCATAAAGGTCTGCAGGATTCTCAGAATTCAGATCTGGGTTCATTCGTCACGTCCTGGGCCCGATTCTCCTGACCGACCTGTCTCACATCCTCGACACACACAGGCCTTTGGCCTCACAGCGCCCCTTCCTTTCTTGGGGGCACTTACTGCTATCTACAATTTTCTTATTTATTTTTACTGGTTTGCTGCTCCCTCCTCCCACCCTCAGGAATGTCAATGCCAGGAGAGCAGGGACCTCGTCTGTCTTGTTCACCAGAGGGAACGCCTGTCCTGCGTTTAACCCAGAGCCAGCTCCCAGTAAATATTTATTGAATAAAATCATCAATTACTGATCAAAGCATTTAGTCCATGGCACCCAACTGCCCTGTGACTAACCAGGCCGTCACTGTGATAAGTTACAGAGGAAAAATGCAAAACCTCCTTTGCATTAAAATCCAGTAGGTTCCATTGAAGTCTGATTGCTTCTAAGGAAAAAGTTGCAGCCACCATCATCAGATCCAAGCACAGGATAAACCAGGATCAGAACCCTCCCTTCGGCCTGGGTTTTGCTTGTTTACCTGTGGCATCAATTGACAGTTTCTTTAACGTTCACCCTTAGCCTGGAGCCTCCAATCCGTGAATGATGCTGAATGTGGGGAAAGTGTCAGTAAGTTAAGGGCAATGGACAGCAACCTCTTCTGAGCAATTGGGAGGTGAAAAACAGGGATGGGTCCCAGAGGCGCTGCGTGTCCGGCCAGAGCTGAGACTTGGACGTCTAAACTCTGAACTCGACCCGCAGGAACCAAGGCTGGCTTGCTTTCAGTTCAGGCACCTCCTCTTTCCACAGTCTTTGCCCTTGTGGCCCGAATATTTTCCTCAATTACTTCTCACCCTTTTTTTTTCTTTTTTTCTTTTTTTTGGCTTTTTGCTTTTTAGGGCTGCACCCGAGGCATATGGAAGTTCCCAGGCTAGGGGTCCAACTGGAGCTGCAGCTGCCAGCTTACACCACAGCCACAGCAACATCAGGTCTGAGCCACATCTGTGACCTACACCATAGCTCACAGCAACACTGGATCCTTAACCCACTGAGAGAGGCCAGGGATCAAACCCGCCACCTCATGGTTCCTAGTCGGATTCATTTCCGCTGCACCACGACGGGAACGCCATCTCTCATCCTTATTTATCCTGAAGTTGAATGCTTACAATCACCTTCTGCACACCTGTGATTTCTGTCCTACACTCCATGAAGATATACCGCAATTTTTAAACAATTTGAAAAGCGGATCTTCATTTTTCAGTCTGGCCTCTGAAGGTACGCATTTACAAACCGGGTTATGTTGGAGACTTCAGGACACACTTCATGGTTCTCCTTTGCTAGCCCTTCCCAAGAGTCGCTCAAGGAGTTCCCTGGCAGAGAAGCGGGCTAAGGAGCCGGCACTGTCCCTGCAGAGGCTCAGGTGGCTGCTGTGGCCCAGGTTCAATTCCTGACCCAGAAGCTTCCCCAAGACATAGGCGTGGCCAAAAAAAAAAAGAAGAGTCACTCGGAAAAATGGAAGCTGAAAAAGAACAGGGTTCAAGGCTTTTGTCTATGCCCTGGGGACATTTGAACCGTCCCTCTGGACCTGAGTTTCTAATATGGAACAGGGTTGGGGGTGATGGTACCCACTTTATGGGTGTTGGGGGACTGACACGAGATAATGTACAGGACAGTTCTCAGAAGTCGAGACCACAGATGTCTTACGTATCATCCGAATTTGGGATGTGGCTCCCCTGGGAGGGCCTTTGGGGTCACTGCGGGGTCAGCCTCTACGCGGGTTCTGGGGCTATTTGTCGTCGGTGGTCACCCTCTGTCAGGGACAGCAGGCCCCTCAGCCATGTGACATTTACAGGAAGAGGGGGCAAACTAACTCCTGTTACTTGGGGGTCCTCTTGGCTGGGAAGGACCCCCCAGACTAAGTTCATCATACCCTAAACTCTCAGAGGGTTTCATCAGCAGCGCTTTCCATTATCACCACCTCCATCTTGCAGGATGCGGATGTGAGACTCTGGGCAGGGGAAGGGTGCCCCTCCCTGAGTTTTCCAAGGAATCTCCGCTCCCACAAAGGCCAGAGGTGGGGAGCAGCACTTTTGTCGGAGAATTTTTTAATTTTTTAAATTAAAGTATAGTTGATTTACAATGTTGCGCCAATTTCTATTGTATAGCAAAGCGACCCAGTTTTCTAAATATTACGTACATGTATTATGCATATACACGCACACACACTCCCACACATTCATTGTTTATGGTATCTTCCGTCATGATCTGCCCCAGGAGACTGCCCATAGTTTCACGTGCTGTACTGAGAACCTCACTGATACCCATTCTAAAAGTAATGGTCTACTACTACTCCAAGTCCCCAGTCCATCCCACTCTCTCCTCCTCCTCCTTGGCAACCGCAAGTCTGTCCTCCATGTCTGTGGGTCTGTTTCTGTTCTGTAGATAAGTTCGTTTGTGCCATATTTTAGATTCCACGTATAAGTGATATCATATGGTATTTGTCTTTCTCTTTCAGACTTACTTCACTTAGTATGAGAATCTCTAGTTTCATCCATATTGCTACATATGGCATTATTTCATTCTTTTTTAAGGCTGAGAGTATTCCATTGTGTATATGTGTACCACGTCTTTTTAATACATTTATCTATTGATGGACATTTAGGTTGTTTCCATGTCTTGGATATTGTGAATGGTGCTACAATGAACATAGGGGTGCATGTATCTTTTTGAATTATAGTTTTGTCCAGATATATGCCTGGGAGTGGGACTGCTGCATCATCTGGTAGTTTAGTTTTCTGAGGAAATTCATACTGTTTTCTATAGTGGTTGTATCAGTTTACATTCCCACGGGCAGCATAGGAAAGTTCCCCTTTCTCCACACCTTCTCCAGCATTTGTTTTTTGTAGACTTAATAATGATGGGCATTTGTCAGAGAATTTTATTAATTAATGAAACTGAATGCAGTCTACTTTTTATTACTACCATGTGCCTACCGTTCTAAACAAAGTCAGTGATAAAATGCCCTCTTCCCCCTCTAACCAGACCTTATATTGCTCTAAGTTCTAAATAATTGCTGTGATTACTATGGAGTTTAACTGCACACACACACACACACACACACGCGCACACACACACACACACACACTTTAAATTAGCAGTTTCATTACTTGCTTTGCTGTTTAGGTTTTTTGGCCACACGGAAGCTCCCAGACTGGGGATCAAATCTGAGCCACAGCAGTGACAAGGTCGACTCCTTAACTCCTAAGCCACCAGGGAACTCCTTAGTACTTGTTTTTAATAAACATTGCATTGCGATACGGCACTCACTTTGCAGAATCCCCAGTTACATAGTCTGTAGCCTTCCACCTCCCCACCCCTGTGGACACAGCAAAAGGCTTCTGTTCCCAGAGCATGGACCTGACAGCATAACAGCTGTCCACCACTGGCCCTTTGCTTAAGTCACAGCCCCCTCTTTGACCCCTGTGATATCATCTCTCCTTGCATTAGAACAATTGACTTGAAATAAAAGTTCTGAGGCTATAACTTATCACAAATACCTATTTACCTTCATCCAAGGTTCCTGGCTCACAGCTCCCAAACCCTTGGAATTTCTTGAGAACAATGGGAGCATCTCCTGTTGTAATAGTTGGTCTTTGTTCTCAGTTCCAAAAGCAGTTTCAGAGCCATCAAGGTGAAACGAGGGTCTTGTCATTCACAACAAGCCCTTTTCCACCACAACTGAGCTTGTGATAATCAGGTGACTCTTGGAAAGTCAGGGGGAGAAGGGCCCACGACTTGATCATTCCTGCCTAGTAATGCGGCCACCCTAAAAACCCAGAAAGAGGGTCCCACAGCTTCCAAGGTGGTGACCAGAATGCACCCACGTCCTAGAAGGGCGGCACAGCCCAAATTCCACCGGCACTGAAGCGCCTGTGTTTGGAACACTTCTGGACCTCACCCCCATGTGTCATCTTTTCATCTGGCTGTTCATTTGTATCCTTTAATATCTTTTGTAAGAAACCATTAATCTAGTAAGTAAACTGCTTCCCTGAGTTCTGTGAGTGGCTCTAGCAAATTAATTGATTCCCAAGGAGGGAGGCATGGGAACCTCCGAATCATAGCCAGATAGAAGCTCAGGTGACAACCTAAACTCTCAACTGGCCTCCGGGGTGGGGACAGTCTCGTGGGACTAAGCCCTTTACCTGTGGGATCTGACACTGCATCCAGGCAGAGAGTGTCTGAATCCAGTTCAATCTGCGGGACACTCGGTCAGTGAGTCAGAGAATTGCTCAGTGCTAATAGAAAAACAGACCAGTGGGGACAATGGCAGCACAGAGATTATAAAGGCAAAGAAACAGAATTCAGGTTACTCCCATTCTACCATTTTTTGTGAGGACTTAGAATCTTTATTTGTGTGTAAAATCTCAAACAGGGAGTTCCCATCGTGGTTCAGCGGTATCGAACCCAACTAGGATCCATGAGGACCCGAGTTCAATCCCTGGCTTTGTTCAGTGAGCTAAGGATCCAGCGGTGCCGTGAGCTGTGGTGTAGGTCCCAGATCCTGCGTTGCTGTGGCTGTGGTGTAGGCCAGCAGCTGCAGATCTGATTCGACCCCCTAGCCTGGGAACTTCCACGTGCCATGGGTATGGCCCTAGAAAGCAAAAAACTAAAAAATAAATTAAATTTCAAACAATGGAACAGAGGGTGAACTGCAAGGTAGAATCTTCTGTTAACAGTTCATCTCAGTTCATGCATGAAGCATTTAACTAAATTTGGTAATATTGCTAATATTATTGTTTATCTTTCTAATCATTTTAAAGCTAAAGAACAAATCCAAAAAAAAATCATGATTATTGCATGATGATTATGGAAAATAACTTTGAGGAATAGAGGGAGCAGATGTGAAAAACATGACCTATTCCCGGGGTCACATCCAATAAGACACCAAAGACGGTGTATGGTTCAGCCAAACGCGACATTGCAAAACTGGACATACTTTGCTCTCAGGCTATGTGTCCTTCTACATCATTCCTGCTACCTCTTTAGGATAGTTTCAGCCCCCGGGAAGCAAGGAGAGGCTGGAGATCACCTACAAGACCCCTGCCTGATCCATTTGTTCAAAAAGCACTTGTAGGGCACGTTTCTTGTGACTTTGGTAAGTTCAAGAGCACTGCACTTGATCCTGGAGAAGGTTATGGGGCTCAGGAAGCTGAAAGAGGTCCCTATGGATTCCATAATTGAGAAAAATAGCCCCAAACAAAGTCTAAATCCCTTGGTCTTCAAATGGTTGCTATTATGGTACCATTTCCAAAACGCACCTCTTAAAAAGGCAGCTTTGCAGGAGGGAGACGCACACTTGTGTAGCTGATAAACAGAAAGTCCGTTTATGCTATTATATATTTATGAGATAAGTCCTGACCTGCTGTGGGGAGACAAATAATTGGAGAGGAACTCCCTTGTGGCGGAGAGCCGCGCAAGCTGCAACACCGTCCCAGCTTTTAGAGCCCCGGGAACATGTTGTAAAGTGCATTTTCCTGATTTATTTAATACAAGCAATTCTTGCTCATTATTCCTCTTATTATCATCGGTGGTAATAATAATAACAGGGTGTTTGAACATGTTTCTTTTCCTCTGGGATTGGCCGGAAGGGCAGGCGTCTAACCTGCCGGTGTTACTCATCGAATTGGGGGAGCTCCGGGAACCAAGCAGTGTGAACCCCCGATGGAGAAGATGCTGCTCTAAGGGCGGCAGCAGGGGTGGGGGAGCCTCCCGAGGTGTCACTGCAGTGTGATGCTGAGAAGGATGGTCCCAGCTGTTCCTCAGTCACGGTCTGAAGGTTGTCAACCTCACAGGAGAAAGAGGCTTCAAAATGGACCATTGCCTTTGCTTTCGAAACCCGTCCTTGGTGTGGTGGGGATGTGAGCCCAGGAGCATTCTGTGACATGCAGGCACCACGGTGGCCTCCTTCATGAGACCCTGGAAGAGATGGGTTAACAGAAACAGCCGTAACATAGAAAGAAGACAGAGCCTCTTATTTCGGATGCTGTTACCCTGAAATGCCAAGGGTGTCAAAAACCATCAGATGTTGAGGCCAATTCCCTCCTTGTAAAGAGCGTGGGTGGACACGTTCTCCCTGCTGTGACAATAATGACAATAATGACTGGCAATTTCACCATGGGCTGGAGTCCAAGACAGGCTCACCCACGTGCAGTCTCACGTGGACCTGGTCTCTTGACTTCCTGTCCAGCACAAGTCCAGTCCCTCTTGTCCTGAAAATCAGCCATGGGCACTGGGAGAGCGGCTCCAGCACTGACCATGGTGTGAGGTTCAGGTCTTCCATCTCCTAGAGGTGGGACCCTTGAGAAGTGACTCGAATATTCTGAGCCCCCTTCTCCTCTTCTGCAGAGCATAAACCGTAACACCAAGCATGCGGTTTGATTATGAGACTGATGCAAACTCTGTGTTATGAGCTAGTGGACACTGCATTCAATCAAAGGAAACCACACTTCTCCGGACCCAACCTCCCAACATTCCTTCCACTGTCGCCCTCAAAGTTGCAGTCCAGCCCACGTATGGCTGTAGCTTGTGGAACTCTGCCCTGCCGCTCCACGTCCAAGAAACTCTCCTTTCCATATTGCAGTAACAGTCAGAATAAGGAGAGCGAATTGGGATGGTTTCATTTCTTTCCTCCCAAGGAAATGATCCATCAGTGATGAAAACCCTACTTCCTTGGTGTTTAAAAACCGCACTGAAGGCAAAACTTCAGGAGGAGACACGGAGGCTTGGAGAAGCGAAGGGGATTGCTGAAGTGCACCTGAGAAGCCAGAGCTTTTAAGAAGGGAGTTCTGAGGGTTTTTGTTTTCCCTCAAGGATGCTTCTCACTATTACCATGTTGGTGAACAAGAAAATCCTTTCTGCCTTGTGAAGAAAATGAATTGAAACCAATTCTGAGAAGCAGTGCTCTTTACAGTTTATAAGGCACTTTCACAAAAAAATATCTCCCTAATTGTGTGCCATGGGTATTACTATTTTCTTTTACAAAAGGAGCTGAAATTCTGAGATGCTCCTTGACATGTCCAAAGTCACAGTATTCAAGTAAACAGAACCCAAATGCCAGTTCCCCAATACTGCATTAGCCCTTAATCTTCAACCTGCAAAGTACACACTGTATCAGCATTTTGCTCAGAGTATACTTTCTTACCCTCACATCCTTTACCAGCTGCCCCCTGTAGCTTTCTTCTCAGCCCACACAACTTCCAATCCTCAAATCCTTGCTCCACTGGTAAGGCTGCCTTAATTAGTACCTTCCTTTCAGATCCAAGGGATGCTGATTCTTTCCCTCTCCTGCGTACTCCTGACACTCTGAGAGCACGAGATAAGGGGTGTGCTTGTAGATTCCTGTTCTATCACCTGACCTTATAACCCAGTCCTCCGGGAAGAATACTCCAAGGTTCATCAGCCTTGAAGCTAGTGTAGTTGGGGGGTGAAGGGGGTCCTCTCTGGGGGAGAAAAACAAAATGACAGAGCCTTGGAAGAAACCCACATATAGGAAGGACCCACGTAAGAGAAGGGCGTTAAAGCTCATGCTATAGAGCCTCCAGGCTGGCTGTCCTCTGGTCTGGCTACACTTTGGTGAGTCAGACCAGATGCTCAGCTCGCAGGCTTAGCCTGCAAAATGCTCACAACACATCAAGAAGGTGCAATGTTTCCATTTTATATTTCAACTCTTCTGGCTCATTGTTTTCAACTCAAGTCTGAGTTTCTTGACCTCAGGGATCCAGCCTTCTGTTTCTTGGTAGGACCTTCCATCCAACCCAACACGACGCTGTGTTCAGAAATGTCCTATGAATGTTCTAAGAGATGATTTGAACAGATGAATGAATAAGGAGCACATGTTCCACAGCTCCTTGGATTTATAGCAGAAAAATAAAGGTTATAATAATTACCATATATTGAGTGTCTATTATGATCTAGTGGGAATTATTATCTCAGATTTATGGCTGAGAAAACCAAGGCTCTTAGGTAGTAAGTCGCTTGCCCAAGGTCAGACAGGAAATGGCAAGGGCAGATCCAATTAACTCTAAAGTCCAGGTCTTTCTACATCATAGAAGCAAGAACCAGCGTACTGCAATAGGAGGAGCAGTCTACCCAGCGGGCAACCTACTCCCCCGGTCTGCCTCACCAGTTAATGAGGAAGTGATGGGAGGTCCCTTCCTGCTTTAACAGACCTTGTCTTCTCCTGCTTTCTCTGCACCCACAGTCCCTTGGACATGCTCTGCCCAGGAAACATCCAAGTCCCATGAACAAAATTCTTCTCGGGGGTTTTAGTAGGAAGTAGAAGGGAAGGCAAGTTAGCTGGGTAAAACACAATGACCTTGCCAAGGTGCCAAGCGTGCGGAGGACCACATTCATGACCACCTCCCGGGCCCGGCAGAGGGGAGGAGGCAAGCCAGACATGCTAGTGCCTTCACCTTGTGCCCCACACTGCTCTGCAGATAAACCAGCCCAAAGATGCCCTTTGTGGTCTCTTTGCACCAGCCCGACTCTGTGATCACAGCGGAATATGCGGATGAATGCCAGGTTCCCACCGAGTCCTAGTAATGAGCAGATCTCTCTTGGGCAATTTTTACATGATGAAAATGTGGTGGTGCTTTTAAGAGGTTTCAAGAGCCTGAGGCAGAAGATGCTCTGATAACTTTGGAATGAGGTGCTCAAAGGCTTTCGCCTCCATTATCTCATTGAAGTCTCTCTCATCCTGTAGGGCTGGAGGGAGGCTGTCCCAGTAATTCCCATTTTATAGAGGGGAACTTGGAAGCCCAAGATGGGAAAGCCCAGGAGTTCACTGTATTTATTCCATACCTGGCTAAGCACGGGATTGCCCTGAACATAAGAAGTTTCTAGGAGACAGGGCAAACTAGAGTCTTTCCTTTGTTATGTCGTACAGTTTAATCTAGCATTGCAGAGAATTTGATGGTTTAAGAATGTGATCTGATGCTGGGAAAGATGGTTATGATGAGGATGGCAAGGCTGATGACAGTGATCAGAGAGTTGAGCTCATTCTGCATCAGCAGCACAGAGAACACTGGAGTAGCTCGCCTCCTGCCAAGTCCCTGGGGCAGGAGGCCCAGAGTCCTTGCAGAGTCCTCCCAGATTGGTGACAAACCACTCCTGACACGAGCTGGAAAGAAGGTGAGCAGGGGCAAGGAAGTTGGCATCAACTTGCTCTTTGGTGCGTAGCTCAGGTCCTCAGCCTATGGTTTTGAAATGCCAGGGGACTCCCTGAACCTGCTGGTCCGTAAGTGACTCCCATAGCGATGCCTGGCTCCACTGGAGACACTGGCAGATGGAGACATGATGTTCTGCTCAAACCCCCTTTGAAGAAATGGCTTGAAGAGTGTAAGTGGCTGAACTCCCCATCTTGTATTTCTAACACCTCAACGTGTGGCCTCCATCACCCGCATGAGAAGAGAGGGCTGGAGGGTGTATAGAGCTTCCAAAGTGATGCCTGAAGATGCCCTGACCAGAACATCCCATGAACGAGTCACTCACAGGCGCCCCCACCTGACTTCTCTGCATCCAGGAAAGAGAAGAACAGATGTTGGGAGGCCCTTGAATCTGCTCCCAGGGTTCATGTGCGCTCCACTGCAATCAGCTGCCTCTAAAACCTAACATAAAAAATAAGGTACTTTCTGGCAGTCACTTGGACACAAAAGATTAAAGTCAGGGTGGGGGTGTGTGTAGGCCACACTGGACAGTGTGAAAAATGTTGTGTTTTGGGGTTTTTTTTTTTTTCTTTTTAGAGTTGCACTTGCAGCATATGAAAGTTTCCCAGGTTATGGGTTGAACCAGAGTTGCAGCTGAAACCTATGCCACAGCCACACCAACACCAGAACCGAGCCGCATCTGTGACTTACACCACAGCTCATGGCAATGCCAGATCCTTAACCCCCTGAGCGTGGCCAAGGATCCAACCCACATCCTCACAGAGACAAAGTCAGGTCCTTAACCCACCAAGCCACAGTGCAAACTCTCCAAATGCTTTTCACACACAGGTTCTCATTCAATCCTCACAACGAACCTACTTACATAGCTCCTGGTACTTTCACCCACTGTACGGAGCTGGACGTCGAGCCTCAAGCGGGATTACATAACTTTCCCACGGTTACATACTGTTTGCCAGTTGAATGGATCCATTTCTCTGATCACTAATGAGGTTGGGTATCTCTTTGTTGATCAGCTGTATGTGTTTCCTCTTCTTTGAATGCCTGTTCCTGCCTCTTGCTCATTTTTCTATTAGGTTGTTTGTATATGCTTTTCTTAACTTGTAGAGACGCTTTACAGATTCTTTAAGCCCATCTGTTTGTAACTTGTCTTTTCAGCTCCTTTAAGGTATCATTTGATGCTCTTTGCTTTAATCTCTCCAAGATTCTGTGTTTTGAGAAACCTTTCCCTGCTCCAAAGTCTAAGAGATACTCACCTATATTTTCTATCAGATTTAGAGTTTAAAATCTAAAGTTTAAATTGTTTGCTTTCTTTTTGACAGTTAAGTCAGCCTGGAGTTGTTCTTTTCGTGTGGTGTGAGACGGGGATCAAACTCCTCTTTTCCCATGTGGATAAACTTTTTTTCTGGCTCTGTTTCCTGAAGAGTTCCTTCTTTCCCTTCAATTAGCCATGCTGCCTCCACCACGTCCAAAGTCCCAAAGATGCCAAGTCTCTGTCTGCATTCTCTCTCCCATCCCATAAGTCAGTGTGTCCACTCAGTGGTACCATGGCAACATCTTAATGACTCAAGCAGTGTGAAACTGGCCTCTCCTGGCTCTGCTTTCCCCAACGTTGTCAGCAACACCATCTCTCTCTAGAACCTTCCAATCCAGACCAGTTTTCTTTTCCCTAATCTACTCAATTACAGCCTAAGCTTGCCACACCCAAAGATCCTCTATACACAGAGGAGTGGGCAGGTCAAGAACTTGGTCTCACCTGGGCACCCTTGCTGGGCTTCCCTAAGAGTGTCTGGGGCCTGGGACTGCACCAGCCACCCTATCTAGACAACCCAACAGCCCCCACTATCTACAGAAGCCCTCACAGTATCCCAGCTAGTCACAGCCTCCTTTTCCAGCTTTATGAAAACCCAGTGAGGGAGTTCCCATTGTGGCTCAGCAGTAACGAACCCAACTAGTATCCATGAGGACGCAGATTCAATCCCCACCTCACTCAGTGGGTTAAGGATCTGGCTTTGCCTCAAGCTTTGGCATAGGTCCCAGATGCTGCTCAGATCTAGTGTTGCCACGGCTGTGGTGTAGACCTGCAAATGTAGCTCCAATTTGACCCCTAGCCTGGGAACTTCCATGTGCCTCGGCTTGGGTGTGGCCATAAAAAGACAAAAAAATCAAAAGAAAAAAAGAAAACCCAGGGAAACAAGTGTGATGAGACCGGAGAACACTGCAGCCTCTGGGTCCTGCTGCCTAACAGTCGATCCAGCTCAAATTAAAAGCACTCCAATTGCAGCGTTTCTCTTGGTTCTTCATGCATCCAGTGATGGAACCTCTGGGGTTTGAAGAAACCCCTAAAAAGAATTCTTAGATGTGCAAAGAGGGCTTTCAGGGCTTGGTGCGATGTCGAGTTTAAGAGCAAAATGGCTTTGTGAGCTGATGAACGGATATTTTGAGGTTACACAGGGTGGGGACCCAGGAAGGGAGGAGGTGGATGCAAGGGTCGTCAGAGAAGGGATCTGCAGCTACCTGGATGGAACGGCCAGCAAAAAAAAAAAAAAAAAAAAAAATCCTTCTAGGGGAGGGCTAAGAAGTTTCTAGAAACAGTGGTGTCTGGCCTTCAGTACCTAGTGTTTCCCTGCCCCACGCCACCCAGCCAGCTTCTCCTGACCCTTGGGCAAGTTTGTTAAGAGCAATAGTTTGTGTTAATGTTGCTTTGGGGGAAGGAGAGTGGGCTGTAGTCTGAAGGTTAGACAAGAGAGGGATGAGGAGGAACAGCTGCCCCAGCCCAGGGCATGTAGGGGGTGGGGAGCAAAGAGTAAGTGGGGATCAAGAATTTCACAAGAGTAAGAATCAGAGAGCAAGTATGACCGTGAGAATATAAATAAATCTCCAAGCAGCCTCCTGGGAAATCCTGGGAGGGCTCTGGGCTCCCCATGGTAGGGGAATGGATGCTCACTCCATATTTTTTTGGACATGAAGGCAAAGACCAGGGGGTGTGGATTCACTGAGCGATGCCTGGACAGAGGGGCTATCAGGGATGGGATGGACCTGAAAATGTATGGGGCTGCTTTAAGTCTGGTCTGAGCCCCTCATTTCACAGCTGCTTTGTGGAAGGAGCAGAGACGGCTAAGTGGGCAATCCCAGAAGCTGAAGGATTAACTTCCCGGGGTTGAAAGACAAAACTCCACCCCTTAGGGGTTCCTATATCCTAAGCACAGACCCTTCTCTGAGCAGGGGCCAGCCAGAGTCAGACGTCGGCTGAGATCTTTCTTTCTCCCTCCTTCTTCCCTACTGCCCGTAGGTCTGACCAGAGAGCATGTGTTCGATCATCTGAGGGTAGAGGCTGCCCCAGGCAAGCTTGGAGAAAGGAAGAATTGGCACTGAGTCAGGGGCCTGCCAGCCATTCATCACTGATAACTGAGCCTCTCTCTCTCTCTCTCTCCCCCAACACACACCCCGAATATTTCTCCACTGTGATGAAGCATCTATTTTAACTATTTTGTTTGGGCTGCACCTGCGGCACACAGAAATACCCAGACTGGGGATTGAACTCAAGCCACAGCAGTGATGATGCCAAATCCTTAACCGCTAAGCCACCAGGGAACTCCTCAGTTATTTTTAAATGTATAGTTCAGTGGCATTAATTATATTCACAGTGTTGGGCAACCGTCACCCACTACCTAGTTCCAAAACCATGTCACTACCCCAAACAGCAACTCTACCCACTCAACAATAAATGCACATAATAAATTAACAAATAAAGAATGGGAGTTCCCATTGTGGTTCAGCACGGTGGGAACCCCACATAGTCTCCATGAGGATGCAAGCCGATCCCTGGCCTCTCTCAGTGGTGTAAGGATCCAGCGTTGCTGCAAGCTGCAGCAGAGGTCACAGAAGCCACTAGGATCTCACGTTGCTGTGGCTGTGGCGGAGGCCGGCAGCTGCAGCTCCAATTTGGTAGCTCCTATAGGTGAAACCACACACCATCTGCCCTTTTCCCTCTGTTCTATCTTACTTCAGCTTGATGCCTGCAAAGTCCATCCATGTTGTAGCTTGTGTCGAAACTTCATTCTTTTTATGACTGAATCATAGCCCATGGTATGGCCATCATACACATTATTTATCCATTCTCTTTTTTTTTTGTCTTTTGTTGTTGTTGTTGTTGCTATTTCTTGGGCCACTCCCGCGGCATATGGAGGTTCCCAGGCTAGGGGTCGAATCGGAGCTGTAGCCGCCAGCCTACGCCAGAGCCACAGCAACTCGGGATCCGAGCCGAGTCTGCAACCTACACTACAGCTCACGGCAATGCCGGATTGTTAACCCACTGAGCAAGGGCAGGGACCGAACCCGCAACCTCATGGTTCCTAGTCGGATTCATTAACCACTGCGCCACAACGGGAACTCCTATCCATTCTCTCTTGATGTAGATGTAAGTTGTTTCCACTCTTTGGCTGTTGTGTCAGTTTTCACTCCTACACTTAGGTCTGTGATCCACTTGAGTTAATTTGTTTAAATATGGTGCCAGGTAAGGTTCGAACTTCACTCTTTGCACGTGGATGTCCTGTTTTTCCAGCATCATTTGTTGAAAAGACTGTTCTTTTCCCCACTGGGTGGTCTTGGCTTCTTTGTCAAAAATCATTTGACCATACATTTGAAGGCTAATTTCTGGTCTCTCTGTCTGCTCCATTGGTCTTTAAGTCTGTCTTTATGCCAATACCACACTGTTTTGATTACCATGGCCTTGTAGTAAGTTGTGAAACCAGGAAGTGAAAAATCCTTCAACTTTGTTCTTCTTTTTCAAGATTGTTTTAGCTATTCAGGGTCCCTTGAGATTCGGTATGATTTTAGGATGTTTTTCTGTATGATTTTAGGATTTTTTTTTTCCATTTCTACAAAAAAAAAAAAGGTCATTGGGATTTTGAAAGGAATTGCATGGAATCTCTAGATCATTTGAGTAGAATTGTAATCTTAACAATATTAAGACTTCCAATCTATGAACATGCATGTCTTTCCATTTATTCATGTCTTTCTTGATTTCTTTCAGCAATGTTTTGTAGGTTTTCATATGGAAGCCTTTCACCCTCCTTGATCAAATCCCTTCCTTAGTATTCTATTTTTTTTGATGCTATGGCAAATGGAATGGTTTCCTTAATCTCTTCTTCAGATTGTCCAATGCATAAAAACACAATTGACTTTTGTCTGTTGATTTTGTATCCTGCAAGTTTGCTAAATTTGTTTGCCTTAACAATTTGTTGTGGAATGTTTAGGGTTTGTGACATATAATATGTTATCTGCAAGCCAAAATCATTTTTCTTCTGCCTTTCTAATATAGGTATCTTTTATTTCTTCTTCTTGCCTAGCTGCTCTGGCCAGAACTTCCAGTACCTTGTTAAGTAGAAATGGTGAAAACAGATATCTCTTTCTTGTTCCTGATTTTAGAGGTAAATGTCTTTTTACGGCTACACCCGCAGCATATGGAGGTTCCCAGGGTAAGGGTCAAATCGGAGCTACAGCGGCCAGCCTGCTCCACAACCACAGCCACACGGGATCCGAGCTGCGTCTGTGACCTACACCACAGCTCACGGCAATGCCAGAGCCTTAACCCACTGAACGAGACCAGGGATCGAACCCTCAACCTCATGGGTTCCTAGTCGGATTCGTCTCCACTGTGCCACAGTGAGAACTCTGAGGGGAATCTCTTTTTACTCGAAATGGGATGCTTATACTCTGCTGTCAGAAATATAGTTTTAAAGGCACCTGGAAGGCATTTGGGGTTAAATTCATGATGACAAGCGAATGATTAATAGCAAATCCCTCCTTTGGGATAATTCTTGGAAGATTAGAATGCATGGGAACTTTGGAGAACATCCTAGCTGAAGGCCCAGAGAGGTAAAGTGACTTGCCTGAGCCCACACAGCAAACTGGATACCAAGCCAAAACCAGAACTCAGGATTTCTGACTTTCACCCAGTGCTATTTACACCACAGCACAAGGCAAAAACATGAAAGTTGGCCTCTGCAACTCTGCAAATAAGACAAGGATCTCAGGAGAAGCAGGAGGAGAACAGAAAGGGGGTGAAGCTTTCAGGGACTAAGCTGGATTTGAGGGCAAGTTCTCAGTAATTCACAATCTGACTAGGATGTACCTAGGGAAAAATTAATTTGTACCATCCCTACCTGCTGAGGGTTTAGGTTAATGAATTCCCTCTCTCACTTAAAAATATAACCATGGACTTCCTGTCATGGCTTAGCAGTTAACAAACCCAACTAGCATCCATGAGGATGTGGGTTCGATCCCTGGCCTTGCTCAGTGGGTTAAGGATCTGGTGTTGCTGTGAGCTCTGGTGTAGGTCAAAGACGCGGCTCAGATCCCGCACTGCTGTGGCTGTGGCGTAGGCCAGCGACCACAGCCCTGATTCGAGCCCTAACCTGGAAATCTCCATATGCCACGAGTGTGGGCCTAAAAGACAAAAAATAAAATAAAAAAATAACCAGGCCTAGGATGCACCAGGTCCTAGGAATACGACATTGAACAAAACACACCAAGTCCTTGTCCTCAGGTGCTACTCACTTCCGGTCACCTCTGTGCCAAACGTCTTTCCTTGTTCTAATCCGTGGGGGTGAGCTGTGCCATCCAAAGTGGAAAAGTTCAGTGGAGGTCAGAGATCCTCTTAAAGGTGAGAACTTGAAAATGACGGCAAGAGCGGATACCTGAGAGTTCTAGCTGTGGTGCAAGGGGATCAGCCGCGTCTCTGGGGCACTGGGTCTGAAGGTTCGATCCCCCAGCTGAAGTGCGGTAAGGACCCAGTGTTGCCACAGCTGCGGTGTAGGTCAGTCACCACAGTGGCTCGCATCTGATCCCTGGCCCGGGAACTCCATAGGCCCTGGGGCAGCCAAAAAAATAAAGAAAGAAAGAAGAGCACGGCAAAGGGTGGGGGAAAGAGTGGTTACCAGCAATTTTGAGGGTCCTCTGGGGATATGAAGACTCGCTGGTGGTCTGCCCGTCCCCAAGACAAAGAGGGTTGGGGGTAAACGCACCCCAGGTGATGAGCGGTGGCAGATACAGCGGATATAGCAGCAGGAGGCCCTCAGCTCTGTTCTTCTTAGGAGACCTTTGGGGGTCCCTCCCCACCCCCCAGGTTGAAGCCCCCACAGCAACCCTCTCCAGAAGCCCTGTTTCTGAGAAAGGCGCGGCCTGGATCTGAACGCCACCAAGTCCGGTCAGAGAGTCCAATCGCTGCAACTTCAGAAAAGACAAGGGCTGGAATTTTCTCCAGGCTGCCCCTTCTAGGTCTCCCCGCTCGGCCTCCCCCGGCCCTGCTGACTCTGTCTCTGCCCCCGCCTCAGCCCCCAGAGGCCAACCGGGTGCAGGGACAGAAAGCCTTCAGAGGACAAGAGGTGAGTCCCCGCTGAGGTCCTGAAGAATGCCCTCGGCGGCAAGACCCTGATTCCCAGCACATCTCTTTCTTTAGCCAGTTTGTGGTTAAAAAAAAAAAAAAAAATCTCTTTACTGCTGCAGCCATTTTGTGACCATGAGGCAAAAAGCCTAAGGGCAAAAATCAACGTGCTCAAGAGTGGAAAAGTGGAGGAATCTGGGTCTCTGATGATAGCGAGCCATCGAATTATCCAACTCCAGAAATGAGCCCAGGACTCCTCCCTCTGTGATGAGAAACGTCCTTCTATGTAACCCCATTCAATCAAGGTCTCTGTTCTTTACTGTACTATTTCAACCAAGACACCTGCTATACAACCAGCTACATGACAGAGGTGACAATACAGTGGAATGCGCAGGAGGGGACAAAGCGAAGGAGAGGTCAGTGGTTGAGGAGGGAAAGGAGTGAGAGTTCAGGGACAGAGGAGGAGCACCATGAGGGGCAGGGGATAATTACAAGCACCTACATCCTACAAGGGGGAGAGGCAGGAAAAAAACACAGCGGAGTGAGGATGAGACGTGTACAGATCCACGACAGCAGCGGCAGAAGGTGGTGGGGAGGTGGGGGCGGGGGGGGATCTCTGTCTGTGGATTGACTGACTGACTACTTTTGTGACTGATGGCTTGTTTGACGGCTACCCCTTGGCGGCCAGGACGACCCCAGTGCCCAGGACTCGGGCAGCTCTGACCCTCAGGGTGAGAAAGAAGCACAGAAGCAAGAGCCACATGCCCAGGGCCTCTGGGGCAGAGTCTTTACAGAATGCCCCCTATTGTCCGAAGGGGAGCCCTGACACCTGGTCCAGACCTATCTTCCGTAGACAGAACATGAAACAGAGCTGAGTTTATCAGCTGTAGTCACTTTGTTGCTTTCTTGTTACCAGAGCAGGGAGTTGCCAGAGCCTCCTCCCGTTCCCTCCTCTCTCCTCCTTCCTTCCTTCCTCCTCAGCCCTTGGATGGTGCTGAGAATCCTGTGTGCTCCCTGCCTTTGATCACAGGGTCCCTTCAATGGTGGGATCCCTCTTTCCCATTGCCTCTCTGCTTGTTAGGGTCTCTTCTTGTCCTTCAAGACTGTCACCTCCTCCAGGAAGTCCTCCCCATTGCCCCCAAGTGGAAATTCTTTCTGGCATTCAGTGCTCCCATTGCCCTTGGCTTGAACCTCTGTTTTCCTAAGCTCAGCAGAGGGAGGCCCATATTTGGGGGGCCTTTGGGGGGGGGGGCTCCTGGGAAACAGGAACATAGATCCAGAAGGAAATTCACTGGTAATTCACAAGTAAACACCAGACCTGCACACAGTCTGTCCCATGTGTGAGCAGGGGGTGCGTCCAGCGGATGCAACAATGACCCACCCCCGCCCTCTTCCCTTCTCAGATGACCTCAAGGCAGAATGACCTTGGCCGAGTAGGATGTGCACCGCTAGTCCTCCCCACCTCCAGAGGGTAAGTGACCTCACCAGCCCCCAGATAAATGTCCACTTCCTTTCGGGCCACCTCACTCCACCGGCCTCGCCCCCGGCCTGGCCTCTCTCCTGCTCGGCAGCCTTCCCTCCCGGGCTCCAGGCCCAATGTCTAGCCGCGCTCCTTCTCTTTATCGTCCTCCTTCTTTATCTGCGTTGTTTCTTTCTCCGTCTGCCCACCTCTGTCAGACGCTGTCCTTGTCCTTCCTCACCCCCTCGGCCTCCCAGACTGAAACAAAGATCCTCCGAGAGGAGCAGGTCCCATCAGCTCCTGACACACAGGGTGGCTGGGAAACTGACCCGAAGGACAGGCGGCTTCGGGGTCTAGAACCAACCCCTAGAAACCATCCCTGTTCACCAGACCTGACTGGACCTTGGAGGCGAGCCGCTGGTCAGGGTCCAAGAAGCCAGGGTCGGAGATGCAGCCGGGTGGCCTTGCTAGCATCTGAAACTGGTGGCGTTAACTCTTTTGAGTGTGCGCCCTGATCAGTTTTTAAAATCGAGCAGTGCCTCAATATAAACATGTCTACCCTTCCAAGTCAGACAGCACATGAAATCGTTAATTGTGACAAAGAATGGCCTCTTCTTATCCATTTTCCATTCATCTATGGTACTGAAACCCCTAAATTTTATTTTATTTATTTTATTTCATTTATTATTTTGTTGTTGTTGCTGTTGTTGTTTTTAGGGCCATGCTTGCAGCATATGGAAGTCCCAGGCTAGGGGTCGAATCAGAGCTGCAGCTGCCAGCCTACACCACAGCCACAGCAACGTGAGATCCAAGCCTCGTCTGCAGCCCTCATCACAGCTTGTGGCAACACTGGTTGCTTAACCCACTGAGCGAGGCTGGCGATCGAACCTGCGTCCTCATGGATACTAGTCAAGTTTGTTTTCGCTGACCCACAATGGGAACGCCATGAACCCCCTAAATTTTAGCTGGACACATAGCCATCCAAGATGAAGACCATATTTTGCTTGCCTGAGAAGCTAGGTTTAGCCATGGAGATTAAGTTCTGGCCAGTGGAACTGGAGGGGATGTGGGGTGTAAATTCTAGAAACTGCCCCTTCTCCCCACTTCCACCAGGCTGCCCCCCGGAGCACAGACTTGGTAGCAAGACACCTTGGACCCTGTGGAGAAGGATGAGATGGAACAAAGGCAAGGCAACAGGCGAGGTGGAGCCAGGGTCCTGGACTGCCTGGGGGAGCAGAGACCTCAGGCCAACCTGGGCCACCTGCCTCTGGACGCCTCCATCTAATCTGCATCCCGCTGTCCTGCGGCTGAACCCACCATGCTGTACTTTGATAAAAAGGATGTGTACATCACTTTACATACACAAAATCAAGACTAGGAAAAGGATGGTATTTTCAGATAAGCTCTTTTATTTTAGAAAAGTTTAGAAACTACAGAGAATTTGTGAAGATAGTTCCTAGAGTTCCCATTTATTCCCAAATTGTTAACATCTTCCATCACTATGGTAGGTCTGTTGCAACTGATGAACTAATACTGACACATGATTTTTTTTTTTTTTGGTCTTTTTGTCTTTTCTAGGGCCGTGCCCGTGGCATATGGAGGTTCCCAGGCTAGGGGTCGAATCGGAGCTGTAGCCGCCGGCCTACACCACAGCCACAGCGACTCGGGAGCTGAGCTGCGCCTGCAACCCACATCACAGCTCACGGCAACGCTGGATCCTTAACTCACTGAGCAAGGCCAGGGATTGAACCTGCAACCTTGTGGTTCCTAGTTGGGTTTGTTAACCACTGAACCACGATGGGAACTCCAGGTTTTTTTTTTTTTTTTTTAAATGGCTGCATCTGAGGCCTAGGAAAGTTCCCAGGCCAGGGGTCAAATCAGAGCTGAAGCTGCCAGCCTACACCACAGCCGCCGCAGCACTGTATCCGAGCCACGTCTTTAACCTACACCAAAGCTTGCAGCAACAATAGATCCTTAACCCACTGATTGAGGCCAGGGATCAAACTCACATCCTCATGGTTACTAGTCAGGTTCTTAACTCGGTGAGCCACAGCGGGAACTCTGATACATGATTATTTTAAAGCCCCACTTTGTAATGGCAATTTTTAAAAATAAAAATTTTTGGAGTACAGTTGAGTTAGAAGGTTGTGTTAGTTTCAGGCGCACAGCGTCTTAGTCCTCTCACTCGTCGCTTAGCTCAGGAATGAGGTCCCGAGAGGGGACACCCAGGGAAGGGAGGCCCTAGAGTGTGAGTACCGAGCAGAGGCTGAGAAATGGCTGAAGTGAGCAAGGATCAGTCCAGAAAGCTTCCTGGGTTTGATCGGGAAAGACAGGAATGATGGAGAGCAGCGTCTGGCCCGTCCAGCCCTTGTGCAGCCCCCAGGACTGGGCAGGGAGCAGAGGTGGAGGCGCTGGCGGTGAGGTGGAATTCAGCTTGTGACAGGAGCATGGGCTGGGAGGCAGCACAGAGCTGGGCTGAGTCAGGGAGGTGGGTGGTGGGCTTGTGCCCTGGGTCTGGGGTACTCTCCTTCTCCAAGAGCCGTCTGTGGTTTATTTATTTATTTATTTATTTTGAGTTCCGAGTCTCTGTCTTTCTGCTGAACTTGTGTGTCCTGGCTCTCTGTTAAAGAGTGGGGTTTTCCTTGACCCTTGGGAGCCTGGCCATGGATCTGGAGGGCGGCCACGATCTTGGAGAAAAATCCCAGCAAGACCCCCCTTTTCAGGACAGGCCAGGAGATAAGAGCTACGGGGGGGTGGAGGTGGTGGTGGAATCCAGGGCTTTTCTGGCGTATATGCAGAATGGACTCACTGAATATGCTGCACGCCCCTTACTGAGAGTTTCTGGTCAAATTCTGATTCCCGAGTCTTATGTGACGGGGCAGGGAGGATGCCTGTGGATTGAAGGAGGCTGGGAAGCAGGGCTCCTGGGGTCTTCTGCCTCTGAAGGGAAACGAGCCCACGGAGTTGTGCTGGGTCACCCAGCACCCTAGTCACCACCTAGGTCTGGATGTAGAAACAGGCACAGGACAAAGTCTCGAGTAGTTGTGGGTGGAAGGAACATAAGGACACATGGTAATGATACTGAAATGACTTTTTTTTTTTTTCTTTTTAGGGCTGCATCTGCAGCATATGGAAGTTCCCAGGCCAGGGGGTCAAATTGGAGCTACAGCTGTCAGCCTCTACCACAGCCACAGCAATGCAGGATCCCAGCCACATCTGAGACCTACACCACAGCTCACGGCAACACCAGATCCTTAACCCACTGAGCCAGACCAGGGATCAAACCCACCTCCTCACAGACACTATATTGGGTCTTTAACCCACCGAGCCACGAGAGGAATTCCTGAAACAACTTCTTTATCTGTCTGGCCTAGAGCATCACTGAGGATGAGACTGGGTCTGTTCCTTCTGCATTTCCACATCCAATTCAGGGCCTGGTGTGCAATATATGTGCCAAATGATTTGTCCATTCAAACACACCTCCTTCACCCACAGGGGCCTGGGTAGCCTGAGCCATGGGCCCTGCTGTTCTTTTCGTGGCACCAAGTTACAGATTCCTCCTGGACCTCAGTTTGGCTGCTTTTTTTTTTTCTGCCAAGGCCTGGGGACAAGAAATGCCTAGTGTGAGGATTGGCTGGTTAATATTAAATATGACTGAACCGTGAATATTTAGGGAGGTGGGTGATTAGAATAAGGGTTACAGTAAGAGTGTGGAAGCATTGGAGTTATGCGGGGGCAGGGGGATCCATAAAAATGACAGAGGACACTAATTCCATCTTGAAGGCTTTGACTTTTATCCTCTGGGCACCATGGACGGGCTTAGTGTGATGGGTTTGAGTGATACTGCTAGTCCTCGTGTGCGCCTTCCCTTCCACAGGAGGCTGCCTGGAGCCGGGGCTCAGCCAGGTCACAGCTGACCAGCCATGAGCAGTGGCCCTGTGGCTACAGCTGTCTCCACTGGCCCCTCGTGCTTGCTCTTCAGCCCAGGTGAGCCACCAGAGGGCCTGGCATGGATGTACCTGGGGCACAGGAATGATGCGGCTGGCGCCTCCTGATTCCCTGCCCACCTGCTGGGAGGTGATGAAGCCTAAGCATCCTCTGCATCCCCGTGGCCCCATTTATTCCCCAGGGTCACATCTGGTTTTCTCTGCATCTGTGTCCAGCAGGAGACTCTGAGCTGCAGGGAGCAAGGATGCTGGGACCTGAACAGAGATGGGGGGGAGCTGGTTCCCATCTCCACAAGGAACCAGGAGAAAGTCACTGTTTATCTTGTGCTGAGGGTCGGGGACAGAAGGGCCAGCTCGCCCAGCAGACTCCTCTCTGTGTTGGAAGGGCAGAGCACCCCTTTTTGTCCACATGTCAAATCACATCATCCCAAATGGACCATCTCACCCTTGAGCTAGGTGAGGCCATAGCTGTGTGCCGGAGGTGATGTGGGAGCTTGGGGACCAAGAGGTCAAGTACGGATGCTATGAATACACTTGAGCCCTGGCGGGAGGATTAGACCCAGGAGGAGGAGTCGGCTTGGAGCTCCCACTAGGAGAAACCAGCTGGCTGCGTCCTTGGGAAAGGTCACCTAGATGGCCGAATGGGCAAGGGGAAAGAGCTATGGGTTCCCAGGAGGTTCAGTGGACCCAGAGCAGGGGAGGGAGTGAGTCTGGGGCTGGCCCTGAACCCACTCGTCCCCTCTTCTCACTCCCACCTCCTCCCATCTCCCATTGCTCTGCTTTCCGGGCCACTAGAAAGAAGGATCTGGGCGGGAGTGACAGCCTGAGGAAGAGGCTATGGGCAAGCTCAAGTGTCCCATTTCTGGAATCTCCTTCAACACCCTCATAAAGATGGGCTCCAAAGCTCCGGCTCGAAATTTTATTTTAATCCAGAATAAAGCATAGCAAGTTAGCATCTTTGTAAGCCATGGCTACGTGGCACAAATACATGATTTGTCAAAGGAATGTTTAAAAGTGTTTCCTTTGTGGAAAGGTCTCTGCTTCCCGCAGCAGACTGTGAGGATTCTTGTTAGGGTCGCTGTCCTGTCAGTGTTGGGGACACCACCTCCCACCTGTCTACCTCTTCCCTCCTTGCAAGGTCTCCAGAGAAGCAGCCAGCAGCCCCCAGAAAGTCAGGGACCCTGGAGCTCAGCACAGCCAACTCCCATCAGCAGCCCTTTCCCAGCATCCTCTAGGCCACCCCCTCCCGCATCTCCTCTGGGCCTCTTTGCCCACATGCCGCTGGGATCCTCCGATGGAAGGCGCCTGGCAGCTCCATGGGTTTTCCCAGGCAGCTGCTGCTCCCCTAACTCCTAAGGGCTGCTAACCTTCACCCTGATGCAGCCATGACCCTTGGGCTTGGAACCAGAATCATCAAATTCGTTTTCCTCTTTTCTTTGAAGGGGGGTGGGATGGGCTAGTTTCTGGGAAGCATCCAGGCAAGAGCAAGGAAGCAGCCTGGGGTTCAGCTCTCCCCGCTTCCCCGAGAAGGGCCAGCTCACTTGCCTGAGGAACATACCAGCTTTCCCTCTATCGCCCACCTATCAAAGCCCGGGGCACTGGCGCTATGGTAACAATTGGCCCCAGTAATACAAAATCACGAAGAACCCCAAATTTATTCTATGTGGCTGTGGAGACCTGGATAATTCCTTTTTTTTTTTTTTTGGTCCTGCAGCTGACTTTCCTGAATCTTTTGAATATTAAAATCTATGCATCTCATGGACAGGACAGGAATGGGGGGAAGCTGGTTCCTGCCTCGAATAAGTCTCAGAACAGATGATCCACGTGGAAATGTTTGAACGGCTGGTCTCGAGAAATCTCTTTAAAAATCACAGGAACTGGGATTTCCTCTGGTGGCACAGTGGGTTAAGAGCCCAACACAGGGTCCATGAGGATGTGGGTTTGATCCCTGGCCTCTCTCAGTGGGTTAAGGATCTGGCATTGCCACAAGATGTGGTGGAGGTCACAGATGTGGCGTGGATCGAGTGTTGCCATAGCTGTGGCTGTGGTGTAGGCTGGCAGCTGCAGCTCTGATTCGACCCCTGGCCCCCGAACTTCCATATGCTGCGGGTACGGCCCTAAAAAGAAAAAAAAATAAAAGTCACAGGAATTGAAGAGGGCCCATTGCTATGTGTGTTCTCTGCTCTGAAGACCAAACCGGAGTTATAAAGTGGCGAGGCTGGAAGGAGTCTTGAGACCATGGACTCCAAGCCCCAACCTACATATGAGGAAGACATAACCCACTGGGTAGGTAGGGGCAGCTTAACCTGACAGCCCGTCTGCTCCTCCTCATAAAAACTTTGAGTCATGTGCCCTTTTACCCAGAAACCAAGGTGCTCCCCCAGTTCCCCTCACCCCCCAGCAACTCGGCTCCACACACAGATTCCTGCCCAGCTGCTATTTTTCTGCACCTGCTGGGTGTGTCCTTTTGGTGTCATTCGGTACATTTTAATGACTTGTTTCCCCTATTAACCTATAAGCTCGAAGAAATCAAGTCCTGTGTGTTTCTTCTTGTAAACTCCACACTATTGCTTCATGACCTAGTGGCTTCAGACTAATGGCCTCCCAACAGCCATTAGGCTGCATTTGAACCCCCATCCAGGGTTCAAATCCGGACTCTGCTACTTTCCAGCCACATGCCTCGGGCAAATGACTAAGTCCCTCTAGAAGTGGCACCGAGGGAGGGCTCCAGTCCTCGTAATTGCCAAAGGCACCCCCAAACACACAACGTGAAAAGTAAAAACAAGGCAGAGTGGAACGCAGCTTCAGGACAAATCTCCTGGCACTGCTGCAACCATACATTGAAATGATTAAGATTGGGCAGCTGAAGGAATTCCCATCATGGCTCAGCGGTAATGAACCCAGCTAGTATCCATGAGGACTTGGGTTCAATCCCTGGTCTTGCTCAGGGGGTTAGGGATCTGGCGTTGCATGAGCTGTTGGTATAGGTCACAGATGTGGCTCAGATCTGGCGTTGCTGTGGCTGTGGTGTACACCGGCAGCTGCAGCTCAAGTTCAACCCCCTAACCCAGGACTTTCCATATGCAGTGTGTGCGGCCCTAACAAGACAAAAACAAAACAAAACAAAACAAAAATCGGGCAGCTGCTATCTCCCCCCAGGCTCACCATCCTCATCTGTAAAAGGGGAAAAAATGACATCTTCTGAGTTGGGGGGAGGTTCCGTGAAGACAGTCCAGGTAAAGCCCTGAGCACCCAGAAGACTGTCCAGTCCACGTTAGCTCACGTGCTGACTGGGATTAGTATGATGACAGGCAAAACCTGGTCCCTGCCCTCAAATGCTCACAGATGCTGAGAGGAGGCAGACAGGTGGCTCCATGATGAAAAGATGGATGTCGCAACAGACGGCTGGAAGGGGCAATGTCACCTCAAGCCCTTGGAGGAGGTCTGGGGAGATGTCACAGAGGGGAAGATGCTAGAGCAAGACTGTGCAGCATGAATAGGAGTTTCCTGGGCAGACATGTGAGTATCATACTAGCCAGAAGGAACATCCTGTGACAAGCCAGAAGCTTTCCACCTAGCACCTCCAAGGTGTGTGAGTAACTACACGAGCACAGCAAGTGGTGGCAGACACGGAGACGGCTCCAGAGCCAGCGAGGCTTGGGTTCCACTCACGGCCCCATCCCTGACCAGCTGTATGAGCAAAAGCCTTTACCTCTCGGAGCCTTAGGTTCCTCATCTGTGAAAAAGACACAATAAGGAATACCTGTCACTCAGCAGGTGGCACTGCTTGGTAACCTGTGCCCATGTCCCCCGAGCTCTCCCAACTGCCAGGGCTTTGACTGGAAGCTGTGAGATTTGGGGCTGCGCAGGTGCAGGCCTCAGAGCCGCGTGGAAATAGGAATCCTTCAGGAAAACGTCCCGAGGGGCTGAACCCCTAAGAGCAGGGGAGGCGGCGGATGCCCACGAAAGGAGCTGGTCAGGAGAGTCTGTGAACTCGGAGACAACATCCACAGTTTATGAAATTTAAATGAGGTGAGTGATGAGAATAGAGATGGAGGGTGCAGACTCTACCAACTAGATGTGTGTGTGTGTGTGTGTATCAAAGGAAATACATGGCATTCATACTCTTGTCCTTGCTGAGGTTTCCTTGTGGGCGGAAAACTGGCCCATCCCTCTCCTTTCCAGGATGAATAACCTGAGGCCCAGAGAAGCAAAGCTTGCCCCCAAGACCCCGGGCAGGAATGGGGCTGGGGTGCAAATGACTAGCAGAAGGGTCGAAACAAGTATTAGGGACTCCTGGGGCCAGTGAAGCCAATGACATTGGTCCCATGGCCCTAGGTAGACATTACTGAACATTTGGGTTTTTATTTATTTATTTATTTATTTATTTATTTATTGTCTTTTTGCATTTTCTAGGGCCGCTCCTGCGGCACATGGAGGGTCCCAGGCTAGGGGTCGAATGGGAGCTGTAGCCATCGGCCTACACCACAGCCACAGCGACGCGGGATCCGAGCCATGTCTGTGACCCACACCACAGCTCACGGCAATGCTAGATCCTTAACCCACTGAGCAAGGGCAGGGACCGAACCCGCAACCTCAGGGTTCCTAGTCGGATTCGTTAACCACTGCGCCACGACGGGAACTCCTGAACATTTTGGTTTTAAAAGCCATGTTATGTGCTATTTAAATGTCTTGAGATGCTGTATCCTGCAGAAGGGGACGTAGGCCCTTTTTTGAGAGGGTAGTTGATGTCAGCGTCCAGGTTCTAAAAACCACCACCCAGTGTCTAGGAGGGTAAAACTGTCCAGAGGGCTGACTGTGACCTCCCAGAGTCCTCAGTGGCAGTGGTCACACCCCAGGCAGATGTTTCTGTCCACTCCACGTCACCAACCTGCACCAGGACCCATGTTCCTGGGACACTGTGAGGTTCCTGCTTGGCGGGGGGGCAGGTGCATGGAGAGTGGAGAATGGAGGAGAGAGAGAGAGCACTGCTAGAAACTAGAAGGTCTTCTCCAGTGGTACCCTCAGAAGGTGGACTCTGAGGGGGAGTGAGGGTGGGGGTTGTGGGAGTGGGGCATGGGTGTTGGGGTCCTTGTACACCGGGAGCAGCAGGTGAGTCCACGATCTTCCATGGGATTCTAGCCAAGCCAGAAGCATCCTTCACTTGAGGAAGATGCAGCCAGGACAGTCAGGCTGGACCCCATCCCCCTTCTGGTCCCGGGGGACAGTGTGCACCTGGAGAGGCCCCGCACCTCTCCAGCATCCCACACACAGGCTCCCCGAGCCCCACCTGCCCCTGCTCAGAGTCCCCCACTTTGCCTATGCTGAGAGCAGGCAGCAGTACCCGGGCCTGGCAGGGCTGGCAGAGCAGGACTCTGACCCACGGCCCCACCCCGCGCTCCCTACCCTCCAGCTGTCGCCCCCCCTCCAAGCCCACCATTTGGCAGAGTGCAGCCCCACCCCCAGCCCAGTCTGGTCCAGCAGGCGCGGCTTAAGTTTCCACAGAAAATCTGACTTTCCTGGGGTTTGGAGCTGGCTGGGCAGGGAGGGAGGCGGATGGTTTCGCTGCCACCACTGCTGTTCCAACTACTGCTGGCTTTGGGACCCCCTTTCCTCCCACGGCTTCTGGCAGGGCACGTCCCTGCCACTACAGAGGCTTGGCAAGTCCTGGCAGGAGGGGGCGGGGTGGCCTGTTGCTGGATCCTATTTCTCATTCCCTGAAACTCAGAATAGCAAGCATCCCTCTTAAGGGTCACTTTCAACTTCTCAAAGAAGTTTCTAAATTTTATTTCACTCGATCCCCATGAGTTCCCCAGGAGGCAAGGGGGATAATTAAGATTAACTGCTTTCAGTCAAAGGAGAAGCACAGACCAGAGTGGGTGAAATGACTGGCCCAAGGTCTCATGGCTGGGTTGCTGGCATTCCCCAGGCCACGCTGCACCGCCACGCCCTCTCCAGGTGGCACAGAGGTCACAGCGGAAGTGTCTTTGCACTTTTCAGGGCTTCCCTTTGCATAAAAGAACCTGGAGGTGCCCCGTGTGGGGAGTACATGGAGCAGTGGAGGGAAAGTAATTCACTCTTGAGCAGCCTCGCCACGTCCAGGCACCAGAACCCGCCCTCCTCCCTTCTCGCCCCAACTTGCTGGAAACACATGCTCTGTGATGATTTCTGTGTCCTGGGCAAATCTTTTGATCGACATGGAAACCCAGAATGAAAGATGCTTTCTCTGTGTTTTTCCATAGGCGTGGTGGGAAGCTTCAGAGGGTAATGGAAATTAGAAAGTTTAGGGAGGATGAAGGCAGAGGAGGAGCAGACATGCACGTGTGAGCGCGAGACAGGAGTTCCTGGGCTTTGACCAGGACGTGCCTGCCTCTTGGCGGTTTCGTGTGTGGACTTAGTGACTTGATCCTGCTACAGGCTTGAGAGGAGCACCCTCCCAAGGTAACAGACAACTGCCCAGCCCTGAACCACAGGACCAAAGTCACTGGGTCCAGCTTGTCCCTGAACTCTCCCAGTGGTGAGCCTGAACCCTGGTCTTGCAGGTTTCCGGAGAAGGTGGGCCTTGATCCATCCTCAGGTCTCTAGGGTCTACTTTGAGTCTAGCCTAAGCCGTTCCTGCTGCATTTTTGAAAGACCTTTGGGTCTCCGTGGAGAGAGAGCAGGCAGGGTGCCAACAGGCAGGAAATGAAATCACGAGGCCGGTCATTTGCCTCTTTCTTTCCTCTCGCCCACCCCTCCTCCGTCCCCATCACCCTGCTGCCCTTGCCCATGGGGCTCCTCGTCTGATGTTTTCACTGTGATGAGCTCGGTGCCTTTATGTGCTATAGATTTTAGCCGTGAGCCTTCAGGCTTCTCTTTGCCGCCCTGACAAGGGAAATCCCGTAATGAAGGATTTCACGGAGCTCTGCAGGCTAGGAGAGGCTTTTCTTTCCATCTGTCATCTTACTTCACGCCTTGACCTTTCTGTTCCCCTGTGAGGCGGTACCAGGAAGATGCTTGGGCTGGAGAGGGAACGTCTGGGTTGGGCCATGGATGGGGTGGCGAATGAACCACAGCAAGCAGCCTGGGGTTGGGTGACATTGAAACGGCACATTAAGGGCGAGAGCGCTCCCTTTAGGGTGTGGAAGGAGGTGGGTGGGGTTTAAAGCAAGGAGAGAGGCTCCAATGAGAAGGGGGTCCTGCATGAAGTGGGGACCACAGAAGGGTCTAGGAGCTGCAGGGTGGCCAGACACTCACCTTTACCAAAGAAGCCGAGGCTTTGGGCTCCACCAGTCTGGGTTTAAGTGCTGGCTCCACCCCTTCCTCGATACAGCCTTGGGCAGGTCCCTTGATGCCCTGAGCCTCAGTTTCCTCGTTGGGAAGTCAAGGGTGGGGACACAGCGTCACTGGCTGCTCTGCAGATGGAACAGGCTACTGTCCGAGCCGCAGCCGTGCACCTGCAGGGGGGCAGCACATCACCAAGGACGCTGGGCACCTGTCAGGGCCGGGGAGGGTGGGGTGGAATAGAACCGCAATGCCACCTGGAAGATAACGGAAGCCAGAAAGCCCAGAAAACCGCCCCCATCAGGGTCTCAGCTCCGGACAAGCAGTTGTGGGAAAGCAGCTGGAGGCTTCGATGGCCACGAAGAGCCACCTTCCAACCAACTTTCCCATGTCGAGTGGAGGGGGAAGCTGAAAAAAATGCCAGTCTCCAAGACTCCACCAGCAAATACCCGCCCGGCCCTGCTTTGCAAAGGCCAAAGCCTCCGAGATGCACAAGGATTGTGATTGTTTGAAATGCTGGTAACATTTCATCTTCCCAGAGACCTTGTTCATTTATCAGGGTTCTTAAAACCCTTTTGTTCATAAGCTCGTGGTGAGTACAAAAAACATTCTATCTAATATCAGAGCACAGCTGTTCCCCAACAGACAGACCTGGGGAGAAAGCCCTTAAAAGGGGAGAGGGGGGCCCCCACCAAACATGAGAGAAGGCAGTCGGAGCAGCCGCCTGACAAGAATACCCTGTGTGGGGACGTGAGAGAAAGTCGCCCCAGCGGCAGGACCCCCCCACCCGCCCCCCGAGAGGGAGGCTAGGCCCTGAGTCGGGGCTCCACCTCTCCATCGAGTTCTTGGCAGCTGCACTGAGGCCCCAGCCAGGGCCCCTAAAATGTTTGAAGTAGGTGTGGAGTCTGGAGTAACATCTTCTTAAGGGCCAGTGTGGCTGGAAAAAAAAAAAAAAAAAAAAAGCCTAGTGGAAAACTCTGTCCATCCAAGGCCACAGAAGACCAGGAAATATTTTCTAAAAAGGGCTTGATTGCTCCTGAAAGCACAAGACAGAGTGAGCAGGGCCAGGCCAACGCAGGGACTCGGTGACGCTGGCCATTGGCTAGGGAAGGTGGGGGCAGACAGGTCTGGAGTCGTGGATTTCTTTTCAGCTCTTAATTATTTTGTTGGAAATCGGGTAGAACTTCACAAGTTCGGATAAAGGAGAAGCTCATCTGTGTTTATGAAATACCTGGAGAGTGGAAATTGCTTTACAAGGAATTTTATTTCACAATCGAGCCACATTCTAAAAGGGAAAAAGTGATAAAGTGAACCGAGGTGCATTTTCGACACTGAAAATACAGTCCCCTTCTTATCGATGCTAGTACATTACCGAAGGTGTGATATGCTAGCATATGACACAGGTGGGGTTAAACGTGGTGCTGGGTGGCCCTGAGA
The DNA here is from genome assembly GCF_016906955.1 of Phacochoerus africanus. Lineage (NCBI taxonomy): Eukaryota > Metazoa > Chordata > Mammalia > Artiodactyla > Suidae > Phacochoerus > Phacochoerus africanus. The sequence goes on along the minus strand of NC_062550.1, from coordinate 69,911,161 downwards.
AAATGTCTCAGCCCCTCTGTGCTGGGATCCCTCAGTGGAATGAGAATGAGGGCACCTACTCCTTAGGGTTGCTGTGAAGGTTACGTGCACTTTTCTATGAAAAATGTTTCGAAGAGGCCGAGAACCTCTTGAGCCCCCTAAAAGTAGAGGCCATAGTTTTAATGAGATGGAGGATGTCACCAGGAAACAGGTGGTCCCACCTCGACTGCGAATTGGATCCCATAAGATCTCCAGGCCTTGGTTTCCTCTGTGGGAGGCAAATGACACCTGTCTGCTCCCTATGACATGAAAGCCATGGGTCAAAGAAACTTGGGAACTGGGATCTATAATTGTTACTTATCTGTAATTTATGGTGTAATGAATTTCCTTTCCGTCGGCAAATCTTCTCATGCAAGAACTTTGAATGAATAGCTAATCATTTTACCTGATACCTGAGACCCACCCTCCATCTGGATCCTTATTCCAACACAATCTATTGAAAAGGAGACACAGAGAGACAATCGGGGAAATTTGACATTAGGGAATTATCATTCATTTTTTGTTATAAATATGTCCTTGTGGGAGAATTCTTACACGGGGACACAGGGAATGTTTCTAGATGAAATTGCATGACGTTTGGGTTTGCTTTAAATCATCTGTGCGGGAGGGCTATTTGGGGATAGGTGTAGATAAAAGAAGATTGGCCATATGTTAATAATTGTAGAAGCTGGGTGAGGGCACATGGGAGTTATTTATGTTATGTTCACTATCCTTATGTTTGAAAATTTGCCATAATAACAGGGGAAAAAAATACCAAAAAAGTCCAGAAGGGGATCAACAATGAAACACCCACTGTGACAGCTGAGCACGAGGAAGAGGGTCCTTACCAGGGACGCTCGGGTAGTTGGGCTGCCAAGAAGATGCCTAGTTAAGGGAGAAAGCTGGAAAGTGGATGGCCTGCCGCAAACAAAGCCGAAGTGACCAAGTCACTTCATTTCTCCAGGCTGCTGTGTCATCTCCTATCAAGTGAGGAGAGAAGACTCCACTGCCCCTTTCAGCTTTAACATGATGTGACTTTCGAGGATTTCAAAAAACGAAGTCCACATCACCAGATTTTTCTAAATGGAATAGATAAATCTCACTTTCAAGTGAATGCTGCCATTTAAAATGTATCAGAAATTCTCTCAATTTGAAAAAGCACTGTGGGAGACAGTCTAGCCAAGCACAAATCTTTTGGTGAAGTGTGTACCCTCTTCCCCAATTTATTTGTGGTTTCTGATGTGCTTGTTTCAGTAAAAGGTCAATGGACCAAAGCCTAAAGACTTTGGAGAAGTTCTTCCAAGCTCTATTTCTGTGAGCTGCATGATGATGTGAAAAGAATCCTTTATGTTTCAATTCTCGTTACAAAAAAAACAAAACAAAACAGAACTCTCAAAGCCAGGCATCCACTTTCCCAGCTCAGCAAGCACGGAGAAACAAATGTCACCTTCCTAGTGATCTTGGTGAGAGGCTTCTTCTGGCTTGAGGTCACTGCTGGGCTCCAGGTCTTACCACCCAGATGTAGACAGAAGGGAGTGTGATAAAGTCCAGTCTATGGGGTTGCCTGGGCTTCTTTTGGAAGATGCATTTTCAACATCAGTCATCATATGAGATGGTTTTAGCATCTATCGCCTACAAATGGAGGACAGAAGGACAAAAGAGCAGTGAATACAGTGTTTGGGATCAGCTGAGTTGGTCAACCACTGACATAGGCTGACTTCCTGCCCGTCTCAGGTTTCTCTGTGCCCACATGTTCATTCCTAGCACTTCTGACACCAAATACGTGGGCTTCAGCCCCTCACCAGTCAATACTCCCAATCTCTGGGTGTCCTACAATTCAATTCCGACACTAACCACCTGAGTGAGCACAGACTCCAAGGTTAAGGGCTCAGACACTTAAGACTGCAGATGCTAATCACAAGACCCAGGTTGCCACCAGTACTGCTGACCTAGCGGCTACAAGAGCGGGGGTTCCCACAGAGCCTTCTCAGGTTCCGCCATGGCCAGGCTGGCTCAGAGAACTCAGGACGAGTTTCCTTGCCAGGATTATAAGGACCTTATAAAGGGTACACATGAACAGCCAGAGGAAGAGGTACAGAGGGTGAGGTCTGGAAGGATCCCAAGCACAGGACCTTCTGTCCCTGTGGAGCTGGGACCCCCCCCCCCCCACCTTCCCAGGTTCAGTTGATTAAATCATCAGCCACTGGTAATTGACTCCATCTCCAGCCCCTCTTCCCTCCCAGGACGTTGGGGGATGGGGCTCAAAGTTCCAACACTCTAACCATGCCTTGGGCAGTTGGGGTGACCAGCCCCCATCCTGAAGTTATCTAGGGACCCACCGGTGGGGCTCTTTAAAACAAAAGACACTCCTTTTGCTCAGGAAATTCCAAGGGCTTTGGGAACTCCATGTTAGGAACCAGAGACAAAAACCAAATATATAGTTTGTATGGGGGCACAGCTACCCCACAGACTTGGAATTACAATTTTCTAGGACAGGGTTGTTAATCTCTCACTTCTCCCAAGAAGTGCCTGGTTTGGTCTTAGCAAGAACTCAACACCAGTTTGTCCTCTCGAAAACACCTGCACTCCCTGATCACCAAAAATGCAGACTAGACACATCTTTGAACAAATCAATAGGCAATACTCTGTGCAGGCGCGAGAGGAGGTACAGAGGAGCAAGAAGGTCCCCCGCAGACAGGTCGGAGATAACCCCAGACTCTGATGCCCGCCCGCGGGTCTCCACATGACACTCCATCCAGTACCGGCTGGCTCCTTAGCTGCCCAAGATGGGGGCCCCCATTCCTTCTCTGTAATATGGTGATAATGATAACATCAACTCGTAGGGGTTTGGGGAGGATTAAATGAGATAATGCCTGGAAATAGCGCCTGGTACAGGCTAAGTGTTCCATAAATGTCTTGTGAGCATCTGTGAGATATATTCATGCAAGAGACTGCTAGTGCCAGGGGATGCCACAGCAGACAGGTGGCAGGACATCAGATGCCCAAGGCCAAAAAGACAGTAGGGAAGGTACGTTTGCTGTAAGAACTGAGTTATTGGCGAGAGAGGTGTGGGACTGACTGGGCTGGCTTCCAGAGTGTCTGAGGCTTCCAACACCTGCGCGTCTGGTCTGAGCCTCAGCCTGCTGGGGACCCCTTCCCTGAGTGAACATGGACTGGCCCAGACATCAGAAAGCTCTGAATTCTATGGGGCCGAAGGGGATGGTCGGTCAGGGAGGGCTTCATGGAGGAGGTGACAGTGGAACCAAGGCTTCAAAGATGGATAGGGTTTCAGGAGGTTAGGGGGCAGGGACAATGAAGAGAGCAGCTTCAGGGTGGCCCACCTTCTCTCCTTAGAGGCCCCTCCTCTGGGCAGGGTCCGACGCCACCTCTACCAGGGCTGAGCAATGAACACCATTAGGGACGTGTCCTTTTTTTTCTTCCTGAGGTCCCACTGCTGCTGCCCAAACAGAAACCTACTTTTTCTTGCCTGGCTCTTGGGAGAGCTGCTACAGCCCATCTCAGCTCTGAGGGCTGAGGTCATGCCAGCCCTCCCCCTGGGCTTTCTCCTCTCCCGAGGACCATGTCCTACTGGTCTCCTAGAAGCCACAGCTCATCTTGGTGCGCTGCCCAGCTCGAGGGTGCCAACCCGCCAGCGGGTTCTGAGGCCTTCCCTGGCCAAACCCCAGGCTTGTGGCTGCCGCCTCATCACCCTCCCCACCCCCCTCCACCCCCAGAGCTGCAGGGACGAGGCCGCCCCTGGCACCCCTCCCCAGCTGAGCTCAGAACTTTATTCTCAGAGTCCTGACCTCCCACCCCGGGGCTAACACAGGAGATTTCAAAGGAAAGACAAAACCCAACCTGAGGGGTGCCTTCCTATTTCATCACAAGATGTAAGTAGTGAAACATAACCCAGCTCTTCGACTTATCAGCTGGGTGAGCCTGGGCAAATGCCATCCCCGGTCCCCCGTCTCGGTTTCCCACCTGTTAAACAGTGATGACCGTCCTGGAGTTCCCACTGTAGCTCAACAGTAACAAACCCACCTAGTATCCATGAGGACGTGGGTTCCATCCCTGGCCTCACTCAGTGGGTTAAGGATCCGGCATTGCCTTGAGCTGTGGTGTAGGTCGCAGACGTGGCTCAGCTCTGGTGTTGCTGTGGCTGTAGGGTGGGCCAGAGGATGCAGCTCCAATGTGACCCCTAGCCTAGGAACCTCCATATGCCTCGGGTGCAGCCCTAAAAAAAAAAGAAAAAAAAAAACAAACAAACAGGGATGGCGGTCCCTGTATTAATCACCTACGTGGACTGAACCAGTCATTTATAAAAGAAGTATCTGAATGGTGCCTTGCGCAGGGGGAGGGCACGACTCGTATTACACTGTGGTTATAACTATGCTTACGGGGGCAGGGGACTGAATCAGACATCACTGGAGACATTGTTTAACCTCCCTGAGCTCCGGTTCCTGCATCTTCTTACAATGGGAAGAACCACTGCACCTACTTCATTGACCATTGGAGGACCAAGAAGATGCTGCTGCCCAACGGTTTTGTGTCAGTGAGTCAGTGCTTTACTTGACATGTTCTTAAGTAAGACAAAGGTTTTATAGCATACAAAAAAAAAAAAAAAAAAGCACATTGCCTGCCTGACCCCCAGGAAACCAGGAAGCAAAACGATTTCCTTTCAGGATTTCCTCTATCTGCACAACACACAGACCTCTGTCCACCCTCTGGGAGGGTGGCTGCTGTGGGTACCAAGAGGGCATGGACCTGCCACGTGGCTTTGAGGGTGAGATCAGGAGCCCGGGCTTTGCTTTTGAAAGACTGTGGTTCAAGTCCCAATTCTGCCACTTACCGGCTGTGGAATTTAGGTAAATTTCCTCCTTCTTCCTAGCCTCAGTTTTCCTCCTTCCTAAAATGGGATCTCTGAACACACCTCACCACGGAGGAGTGAGAAGAAAGTGAAGTACTCATAAGATGCCCAGCACACTGTCTGGTAGATATTACATGCTGGATGAGTTTGAGCCATTCTTCTCCACTCTGGGTTTCTCAAATCCCTTCTGAAGACCGCAGGGCACTCTGTTCAGGAAGTATTTTTAGGGCACAATCTGCTCTCCTCTTAATTTTTCAGGGGAAGAAGGGTGCGGCCCTGGCCTGAGCCCCGAAATGCCTCTGCCCAGTGCCAGCACTGCTGACGTGTGTATCCACCATCCATGCTGCTTGGGGTCACGATCCTCCTCTGGCTGCAGTCGTCATTCTCGCCCCCATCAACAACCGCTGCTTCTGCAGAGCTGTGAGCACGCTGGCGCTGCTTCTTCTGGCCAATGGCTTCTCTCTCTGGCCTGTGATTGGTACCCCCGAGATTCCAGCCCAGCCCAGGCATGCCAGCTATGTCAGCGTGACTCCGGTTGTGTGCGTCTGACATCCACATGGCTCCGTAGAAGGCAGGCTCCAGCAAACGCTTATTTGGAATGCTGCAAATATTTGATGGCTGTCAGGTTATCTTTTTGGGGTTAGGCCATTAAAGTCGCATCTAATGTTTTAGGAAATGAAGGAGAATAAACTGCATGTGGAAATTCATGGGGCACAGAGAGAATTTTTATGGAGGCAGATGCAGAGGCAGGGACAAGGAGATTTTTTTCTTTTCCCCCTGAAACTTTGTAGTTTTTCTTCCACGTGGCTATTTCACTTGAACTCAAAGCAGAGACAACCCCATAAGATGAAGCAGAGAGATGCCACAGTAACAGATTCAGTAAACCTGGGGCTGCTGGGTCACTTATAAGGCACGTGGCCCGACCTACCTGGTTCCCATCATCCCATCAGAGAGCCGTTTGCTCTGTCCTTAATCTCTACTCAACCTTCAGCACACATCCGGGAAGAAAAATCCTTTTCCAGGAGTTCCCACTGTGGCACAATGGGATCGGCAGGCATCTCTGCCACACTGGTTCGATCCGCAGCCTGGCATAGCAGGTTAAAGGATCCAGCATTGCTGCAGCTGCAGTGTAGGTCGCAGCTGTGGCTCAGATCTGACCCCTGGCCTGGAAACTTCCATATTCTACGTGGCAGACAGAAAAGTAAAAAAAAAAGAAGAAGGAGAAAAGAAAAATCCTTTTCCAGACAAAGCAAAATCCCACCTGTGTGCCTTTTAGTCCCCGCCTAATCCCTCCATCCCTGTGCTGTCCGAGGTGACCAGGACCCAGATGCTCCAGCCACAGCGGTCAGGTCTTGGCCCTCTGAGAAACCATGAGCTTCCTCACTTTAGTTCCTGGGCTATATCTCCTTTGCTCAAAGCATCCTTCCTTCCCTTTCATACCCAACATCACTCACCCAAACAAATGGCCTAACGAAGAATCCAACCAAACGACAGGCACGCCGCCAGGCCGTGATGGGAAAATGGGCAGACCAAGCATCAGAGCCTTCCTTCCTCCACACCGGGACTCAGGTGCTGCCTCCTCCAGGCAGCCTTCCCAGGCTTCCACTCAAGTGAGCCCCCCTCAGCCTCCCTCTTCCTCTACTCCCATGACACTGAGGCAATTCCTATCTTCCCAAAGCTACGTGTGTGTGTGTCTACTCCCCTGTAGAGGAGGCCGTTGAGGATTGGGACCGACCTCCAGGTGTTCATTTTCTGTCCTGGACCACTTTTGAGGCTGCAAAATCAAGACCTCAAGACTCTTCTCTTCCCTGAGCGGACGAAGGATTAAAGCAAGATGAAGCCTACGGAACATTGTTTATAAAAGCAAAAAAGCAAAAAAAAAAAAAAAGTGGTAAAGGGAGGCGCCCAAATGCCTGTTACTTATAGGAAGTGGTTAAATTATGATACATTCTAACTATTAAAAAAAAATTCTACACTTACAATGAAAGAAGCAGCTCTATACCCAGTGGCATAGAAAGACTTCCAGGCGGGGGTAAGGGGGAGCTTCAGGAACTGTAAGAATATCTCACGAGAGAGCCCCTCACAACCAGATAATTGATGAGACAATGGACAACAAATAGTACAACCTGATTCTTTTACAGATAAAAAGGAATATATTTGAGCACATATATGAGGCCTGTAGCTAAAGTGCAAGCAGAGTGTCTGGTTAAACAGTCGGGGCTCAATATACCACATTTCTTATTTTTTTTTTTGTCTTTTTGTCTTTGTTGTTGTTGTTGTTGTTGCTATTTCTTGGGCCGCTCCCGAGGCATGTGGAGGTTCCCAGGCTAGGGGTCGAATCGGAGCTGTAGCCACCGGCCTACGCCAGAGCCACAGCAACCCGGGATCCGAGCCGCGTCTGCAACCTACACCACAGATCACGGCAACCCCGGATCCTCAACCCACTGAGCAAGGGCAGGGACCGAACCCGCAACCTCATGGTTCCTAGTAGGATTCGTTAACCACTGCGCCATGACAGGAACTCCATATTTCTTATTTTTTGAAGTGACTTATCCAAGTTATCAGCAATTGGTTACTGACCAAAGAAGATGAGAATCCATGTCTTTTAACCACCAGTGTCATTCTTTCCATTACTCGTAGCTTTTTCTTCTATGGCAGATTCAAGATGAAGGATGCCAGATAACGGCTTAAAAAAGGTGGTAAGAAAGAAAGGCTATTTAGTCTCTCTCTCCCCCAAAGCCAGGAACCCTCCTTAGAACCCAAAGTGGGGAAAACACTCATAGAAGGAAACTGTTGGAATAAACACTAGACAAGGAATTTGCAAACCAAGATTATGGATGTTGGTCTACTATTCACCAGCTCAATGATCTAACCAGATTGAGTCCCAGTTTACTCATCTATAAAATTAGAGATTTGGGGAAAAAATCGTCTTTGTTTCCTTCTGACCCTGAAGTGCTATGAAAGTAGGTTCTGCTATTAGCGCTGCAGTATTTTTCTTTACAAGAGAACATAATTGAGTTCTAAGGAAACTTTTATAAGGCAAAGGGCACATAAAAATTGCAAGGAAGAAAAGAAATGAGAATTGGCTTCATACATTTGGAAGACTCTCTAGTCACAGAGGGGTTAGACTTACTTTGTGAGGATCCAGAGGGCAGAAATAAGAACAGGGAGTAAAAACCAACACAGGCAGTTCCTACTCAAGTGGGACTTTCTTGTTTTGCTTTTTAGGGCCACAGGTGCAGCGTGTGTAAGCTCCCAGACGAGGGATGGAATCGGAGCTGTAGCTGCTGGCCTAAGCCACAGCAATGCCAGATCCAAGCCTTTCTGCGACCTAAACCACAGCTCACGGAAACACCGCATCCTCAACCCACTGAGCGAGGCCAGGGTCGAACCCACATCCTCATGGACACTAGGCAGATTCTTAACCCCCTGAGCCACAACGGGAACTCCCCCAAAGACTTTTTTCCATGTATTTTGGGGGCTCATTTATTAGGGGCACATAATGTTTGTAATTGTTAGGTCTTCCAGATGAATTCACCCTTTTATCAAGTTCTTTTTTGTCTCTAGTAGCAAATTTGTCTTAAAGTCTATTTTGTCTGGTGTTAGTATAGCCACTTCTGCTCTCTTTTCGTCAGTGTCTGCATGATATGCATATATATCTCGCCATCTTTTTAAATTTATTTATGTCTTTGAATTTAATGTTTTTGTCTCTTGTTGACAGCACATAGATGGATTGTGTTCTCTTTATCTATTCTACAACCACTTCCTTCTGATTGAACTGTTCAGTCCATTTGCACTTACTGCAATTACTGATAAGGTAGAATTTACACCTGCCATTTTGTTATTAGTTTTTCATATGTCTTCTGCCTTTTTTGTTATTCTGTTTTCCACTGATGGCTTGTTCTGTGTTAAATAGTATTGTCAAGAGTGCCACTTAAATTCTCTTATTGTTTCATTTCCTTTAAAAAAATTGTTTTTTTCTTGGCGGGTGTCCTGGGGCTTACAATTAACATATTAATTTAAAACAATGGTTAACACCAACTTAATTTCAATAGCATACAGAAATTTTACTCTCACACAACATTGTTCCCATCTTATTCCTTTGCGCTGTCATGGTCACACAAATCATCTCCTTAAATGCTATAAGCGTATCAATAAAGTTTTATATTTATTGATTTATGCATTGGCTTTTAAATTAGACAGGAGAAGAAAACTGTTACCAAAAAAGAAACTATATCTATCTTTTACATTAACCTATGTAGTTACACAGTGCTTTTTGTTCATGTAGATTTGGGTTACTATCTAGTGCCCTTTCATCTAAACCACAAGAGCTCCCTTTAGTGTTTATGATTAAAAAAAAAAAAAAATTCTGCCAGCCACAAACTATCTCAGTTAATTTGCTTATTTTAAAATGTCTTAATTGCTCCTTCATTTTCGAAGGATAATTTTGTCAGATATAGCTTTCTTGCTTGACAGTCTTGGTTTGAACTTCAAACATGTCATCTCATTGCCCTTTGGGGTCCATGGTTTCTGATGAGAAGTTAAAATTATTATGATCATTGGATGTGATACGTTGCTTTTTTCTTGCTGTTTTTAAGATTCTCTGTCATTTGAAAGTTTAACTATTATGTGTCTAGGTGTGACTATCCTTGAGTTTATTCTAGTTAAAGTTTGTTGAGCTTTTTGAATATGTAGACTAATGACTTAAAATAAACTGGGCAGGTTTTCAGCCATCATTCTTCAAATTCTTTTGCCACTTTCTCTCTTCCCTCTTCTTCTGGAACTCCCATCACATCTCTTTTGGTATACTTGATGGTGTCCCACAGGTCTCTGAGATTGTTCATTTTTTTATCCTTTTTTTTTTCTTTCTGTTTTTCAGACTGGATAATCTCAATTGGTTCATTTTCAGGTTAGCTTATTCCTTCTGCTAGTTCACATCTGCTATTGCGCTCCCCCCAAAGTGAAATTTTCATTTCGTTACTACACCTTTCAACTCCAGGATTTATATTTTATTCTCTTTAATAATTTGTCTCTTTATTGATATCCTCCTTTTCTTATAATTTAATTATTTAGAGAGGGTTTCCCTACTGCTTTGAGCATATTTTTATTTAACTAACTGATTTAAAATATTTGTCTAGCAAGTGCAATACTTTCTATTGATTGCTTTTTTTTTTTCCTGTGTATAAGCCATACTTTTCTGTCTCCCTCTGTGTTCCATAAATTTTTATGGAAAACTAGACGTTTTAAATAACATAAGGTAGTGACTCTGAAAATCAGATCCCACACACACACACACTCTCTCTCTCTCTCTCTCTCTCTCTCTCTGCAGGGTTTATTGTTTTTATTGCTGCTATTATTGCTAATGTTTGCTTACTTAGTGACTTTCCTGAGCCAATTCTATAAAATCTGTGTTCTAGGTCATGTATAACACCTAAGTCTCCATTTAGTTTGCTTCATTGTCAGCTAATGATTAGACAGAGATTTCCTTAAATACCTTGAACCAGTATGTCCCCTAGCCTTTTCCCAGAGACCCAAAGTCTGTGTGGGGGCATGCCTTCAGCAACTGGCAGGCAGTTTAAAACTGTGACTTAACTATATCAGATTCTGTTGGCACAGAATCCCAGTGTCAGCTGGTGATGAGTAATTAGGTCTTTCTCGGGTCTTTTCCACGTACATGCAGAGCTCTGCATGTGCATGTGACCTTCAAGATTCCCAAAAATATATCAGAGCTTTTCAAAACCCATACGGACAGCACCCTTCCCAGTGTTTCTTCTGAATTTTCTTAGCCAGCCTATTGTTAGCACCAATGGGTATCACCTTCACAGGTAGTTGAAATCTTAAACAACTGCCGCTGATTGTTTTGGGCGAACATGCTGAGGATAAAGTTGTTCACAGAGAGCAAGCTTTAAGTCAAGTCAAATAATGACAAGCCCTGAGAAAGGAGCTTTCCAGAGAACTGTTAGATAAGACAAATAATGACATTTCTCTGTCTTAAAAAGGCAGCTTGGAAAAGTGACAGAACAAAAGGAAAACCTACTTTCAGAGGCAAAAGTAACAGACAGTGGTAGTTGGCTGAAAAGCAAGGCACCCAGTCCAGAAGTTCAAGGTAGGAAATATCATTAAAACAGAAATGACCAATAAGAAGTATCTAAAGCAAGGGAGTTCCCATTGTGGCTCTGTGGGTTAAGAACCCAACATAGTGTCCATGAGGATGTGGGTTCCATCCCTGGCCTTACTCAGTTGGTTAAGGATCCAGCATTGCCACAAGCTGTGGCATAGGTCACAGATGTGGCTCAGATCTGGTGTTGCTGTGGCTGTGGTGTAGGCCTGCAGCTGCAGCTCCAATTTGACCCCTACCCCTGGAAGCTTATATGCACCACAGTTTTGGCCTTTAAAAAAAAAAAAAAAAAAAAAAGGGCATCCAAAGCCATTCGGAAAATAGAATCCATCTGTCCATTTGTGAGCCACAATAAAATACTGACGGAAGAAACAAGAAGAATGGGTAAATCATAATAATATAGTTTAAATGAAAAGAATCCATGCAAAGTCTTAACTTCTTTAGTTTCAGAAGTGAGAGGTGCTATTTTAGTCCAGACTGTCACTGACAGGCTGTGTGATTACGGGGTGAGATGCTCTCCCTTAGTTTCCTAAGGAAGAATTGGAGCTTGTTTCCAAAATTTTAATAATTTGCCTACAACCTCCCAGATTTTTAAAACTCATACCTATATGTCACTTCTTCAACTTATATAATTTTTAAAAAATGGATTCCTTTTTAAACTTAAATACTGTTACAGTATTTGCAAAACTGTGAGTTGGATATATGTTACATTTTTTTCCTGATACTCATTAAAATAAACCTCAAAGCCTTTGCATAGAAAATGTTGCTCCATGGACCAACTACTTCCCTTTGGTAATCAATGGATTCGATGTGTAAGGTTCTTTTCACTTCAATGATTGTGCAGATGGGTTTTCTCTTGTCCCTTGCACAGGCTGGATGGTTCCCAAGGTTGGAAGATTACCTCGTAATACATGTCTCTCTGAGGATGAGGTAATAGGTAGTTTAGAATGGACTGATTTGAGATAAATACATTAATAATTCCATAGACTCCTAGAGTTGCACTGATTCTGAGAGAACACAACCCAGTAGAGTTTAACAATAATAATAACGACCCCACTTAGCTTTATCTCGGTGCCTACTGCATGCCAAGACACTGTGCTAAGCACACTACATGCTCGGCCAGGTAGATGTTATTCTCCCCATCTTATAGAGAAGGACATCTAGGTTCAGAGCCAATAAGTGACCCATCAACCCTCTGTAACATCCCTAATGAGTTACTACTCTAGGTCCTTTATGTGGTCACTGAAGGTAACCCTTGCTACATCGGGGTGGACTGCAGAGGCAGCTCCTTATATGAGCAGAAGTCTTCCTCCTTCTAATGTTTTATCAGAGTCACTAGCTTTGTTCCCTGGGGCCACAGAACATAGATAAGGTAAGATCATCCGTAGTTTAATTCACCCAATTTATAGTCGAGAAAATGTAGTGCAATATAGGGTTTCATTAATAAAACCAGCCTCCAGAAAACGGAACAATCATTTTCTCTTTCCTGTCTAGTGTGTCCTGTCCTCAGTGGGACCAGGAGAGTGGGGTAAGGGCGGTAAATAATGATCCATGGCCCTAGAATTTTTTCTCTGTCCACCTTGACCATCTGCAGGTTTCTTTCTTTTTTTTTTTTACTGCCACACCTGCAGCATATGGAAGTTCCTGGGCCAGGGGTCGAATCAGAGGCACAGCTGCCAACCTACACCGCAGCCACAGCAACCTCAGATCCAAGCCGCATCTACCTACACCGCAGCTTGTAGCAATGCCAGATCCTTAACCCATGGAGCAAGGCCGGGGACCGAACCCACATCCTCATGGACACTATGTCGGGTTCTTTACCTACTGAGCCACAACGGGAACTCCAGCAGGTTTCTGAAGTTGTTCCAAGTTGCTCTTTCTCATTGGTGACACACTGAGAAAGACACCACGCTTTGAGACAGGTATCAGCGAACTAGTCAGGATCTAGAGGCAGGGAGACCACTAGTGAGGGGCCGGCATCCAGTGAAACAGCTGAAGAGAAGTGGATGAAGGGATGGCATCCTCAAATATCTGACCAACTGTGAGCCGAAACCAGAGAGATGGCTAGTCTTGCCTTGTTCCTGTGGTCAGAGACAGCCCTTGTTGGAAGAAATTGCCAAAAAGCAGGAACTTTGGGGCTCCTAACTAGCTATATGACCTTCAGTAAGTCATTTAACCTCTCTGTCCTTCAGGATTCTAATGGCACATGGTTCTTGGCAAGATCTTATAAGATAAAGGATCTCGCTCAGGGCCCAGGCACTCACCAACGTTGCTACGTCTAGATGCTGATGACACCTCTTGCTCAACCAGAGAAAGAACATATAAACTTAGACAATGGAGATACCTTACAAGACAGGAGTTCCTCATCAGCAGAAATGTTTGAGCAGAGACACCATCTTTATCTGTCAGGGACGCTCTAAAAGGGTTCCTCTGTGACAGATACGGGTGTGGACTGGGAGACCTGTGGAGATCCCCCATAACCTTAAAATGTTGTCATCCCGTAAGGGTCCTGCCCCAAGCTACACAGCTTGTGGCACCAGGGGGACTAGAACCCACCTCCTCCAACCCCAAGTCCAGTGCTTTCTCCACGATGCCATACTCCATATGTAAAACAAAACCAAAACCAAAACAAACAAACAAAAAAACCCTATATAGAACACCACCCGGAAACTCTCACAAATGTAATTGTTTATTAATTACTAGCGTTTCTCTTTTTCGGTAGCCACACTTTTAAGAAGGGACCGTGTCTACAAACACATAATTTTCCAAAGCAAATAATTTACATCTCAGTGGATTTTACTGGCGTACAAAGAACCCCAATGACTGAAATTTCTCACGCGTTCAAAGCCACGCAAAGTGGGACAGAGCGGAAAGCTTTCCTCGCTTATTGCTAGCTGTTAGGACCTGCCAGAGAGCAAGGAGAGCTGTCTTGTCTAGAAATTGCAATGCTGGGAAATTTGCTTTGCTTCCTTTTCACTGAGGGAGCCACAGGATGCTCCATGTGCACCATGTAGCCTAAAACAAGCCTCACGGAGGGGGCCCACAAGGCTCTGAGCTGTCACTTAAGCTACTTAAGGAAGGAGCTGCAAGTTAGGCTTTGCTCAAAACTCTATGTCATATATATGCCTTCATGGGGGCTGTGTTTGAGTTGTAGGAATAAGCACTTGGTTAATATAACTTTGTAACCTTTTTACAACGTTGTGCCAATTTCTGCCGCACTGCCAAGTGACCCAGTCATACAAACATATACATTCTTATTCTCATATTATCTTCTATTACGTTCTAATGTAACTTTTGCACTGGGCTTTCCTTAGGCACCCCGGAAGATGATGGATTTCACATATTTGTACATTCTATGCAGTCTGGAAGACTGCCATCCTACTGTACTGACTTAGGACAAAGAAAGCAGCCTTCTCCATCAGCTGACAACATGCATCAAATGCTCACCTATGTAAGAAACTGAATTTAAAAGGGTTCAACCCAAGATGAGTCAACATCTCCCAAATACCTAAAGAGTGAGACTGCACATACCTAAACCCACAATTTAAGACTTTTTATGTAAAACATAAAATCCATAAACGATGCGATAAGATATGATTCCTACTTTGATGATGACAATGGTGAAGATAAAGCTGTGGGAACTTTAAAAATTAAGGGCTGAAAGGGAACTGGATAATCCCTTACTCCAGCTAGCCAATTTTGTAGATGAGGAAGAAACGTCAGAACTGTAAATATTTAAGCTATCCCCGGGTCACATTGCTGGCTGGTGGCAGAGTAGGCAGAACGCACATGTCCTGATTTCTAGCTTAATGCCATTTCACCAACATGGTGCCAATGACAAGGACAACATTTTCTGCATCAATTTTAGGAGACATCGAGGTCATAATCAGAGGTCTACATGCTGCTGTCAATATCTGGGTGACTCAGGACAAGTAAATGAGCCACTCTGATCTCGACTTCCCTAATCAAAGGAGTAAAACACTAATCAATACTCTTTCAGATTCAGGGAGGGTGCATTGAGACAAGAAACAGATGCTCTGGGAAATACAGCGATTCCAAGAAAGGACTGCTCACAGACTGGTGGACCAAGTAAGGGACGCTAGCTTTGGCAACTTTAAAAGGACCAACCGAACGGCAGACATGTTATCCAGACATCCAACCAACTAATTCCAAAAGATTATTGAAATGAAGAACATAATTCAAGAATAATTTAAGAACATAATTTAAAAAAAACTATACAATCCAAGAAATAATTACTTTCCTAAACTGAGTTTTAAAGAAACGTTGAATTTCCATGCCCCGGCTTTAAGGTCGGTGCTTTAGGGTGGGTAAAACATAGCATCTCACTCTATGCCTTTTGTTCTGTATTTCAGTCATTTTTTTAAAGCATTCACCAATGGGAGGCTAATTCTTTCCCAGGCTCCATCCCTGGACAAGGTGCTTGTCCAGGACAGGGACTGTATCATTCAACTCTTTTTCCTTCCTGCCTGTCTCACAAAACATTCGTTTCGAGCCCACTACACAACGGTGTGGCCCCCGGGAAAGACTGCGTTTTTTATCAGTCAAATGAAAGAATAAAACACAAAAGCCAAAGCCATTCTCCAAAAGCACAGACACCTCCGCATATTTGACACCTCCATTAAAACCATTTAAACTCTACCTTACAGATCTGAAGCGTGCCCCTGACATGCTCTGCTGTATCTGTGCAGAGACCTGCGATGTTATCAGTTTAGCACATATGTGATTGCTCAGCATGAATAACCTGGATGAATGCTATATAGAATTTCAGCTGCAGACTCCCAGATACAGAAGGCACATTCTACATGGGGCCAAATGTCATGAGGGTCCACAGCCCGTTCCCCTGTTTCCAAGCAAGACTGCATGTCATCTCTAGCAGAGAGCCAAGCTGAAAGAGTTCCACTCAAGGAAACAGGCAGCCTAGGTAAAGTCCTAAGTATCTAAAGAAAAGGTCAGACCTTGATTCCTTGAGGTACTATGTGGTTTTCATCCCAAGTGTAGCAAATTTCACTGGAGTTCGATTACTGACTTACTTAAATCATTTGCTAGATGACATGAAATTGCTGGTAATTACACTACAAAGAGTAATTATCTGAACTTTTCTTGTACAGAAGCAAGGAAATTGGAGCCTTATTCTATATTCTGTCAGGGTAATTTTTAATTAGGTATATACCATTTTACTGAAAAGAGAGAAACATTGGAAGAATATATATTCAGAAGTGGGGGGGTTAAGAAAAACTTGCTATTCGCCACTTTATTGGAATTATACAATAGGCGGTTTGCATGTTGCTGCTGCTTCAAAGAACTAAGTTTCCTGAGTTTAAATGATTTCAGGAATATCCCACACTAAACGGCCTGTACAGATCCAATGCGTGCTCTTAGATACCGCTCTCTCAAAATATTTCTTTAAAATAATATCTCACAAAAAGAAACAAAAAGGAATAACATAATATTTCACCATCCTGAAATGAGTGGTGCTGTAAGATGCCAGATGTAAGACATTTCATCCCAAACCTAAGGAAACCCCTGCCATTTCCTCCAGGACATCTTCCTTGACACCAGGAAAAACATTTGGTCCTGAATTTGCCTTTGCCCGGCTGCTCTCAAAAATGGAAACATACGTGGGCACGATGAGGAAAGGATTTCGAAGTTAGACAAAGGACTTTTCCTATTCTTTTTAAACCCAGTGCATTTTTTTCTTCCCTTAAATGAGCGATATATTAAATTTTGGTGACTTTCTATTTTCAAAAGAGAAAAATTGAATGCTTCTGGTGTTATTTCCCAGGACAAAAACCTCACTTTGGAATCCATAATTTCCTTACAATCTGATGACAATTTTTAAAGAAAAATAAAGCGAAGGCTCACACCCACTCATGGAAAGAGGAGACAGAGGAATTATAATTATTCATCATCACCATCATTAAATAGAGCTTGAAGGAACGCACCTCTATACACCCCAGAGGAGAAATTATTTGGTTTAGAGCTGATGGGACCACAATGAAAGTGTGATTTGAGACGGCTAACAGCAGAAGTAAATTAGGATTTTCTGTTCTAATTTCCCCTTCTACAGAAACTCCTCTGCTCTGGATTTGTGCTTTTCTAAGTTGTTTACACAATGCATAGGCTCAGACTTTGTTTCAAGTTCATGTAAGAGCAGATGCCCTTACTTCAGGCTGAGCAAAGAGGAAATGCTTTCCTCCTAGGCATCTAGATCCAACCTAGCTTGGATTGTCTAGCAAACTTATACAAACTGCCTGGTTTCAGGTCAATCCTAAAATAGAAAGGACATCTCTTTCCAGAGGTGCACATTTTGAAGAGTATAAAACTTCTGAAACAATTTATTGCACATTTCAAATTAAAAATGCCAACAAAAGACCACCAAGAAAATAATTTTAGAAACATTTTCAATCTGCCTCCTGAAATTTGTCACCGACACACACACACACACACACACACACACACAACCCCAAAACAAAAAAACCAAAACCACAAGAAAACTGTTTCTCCAGTTTTTATTAATTAGTTATAAAAAGTTTGGAGAATATGAATTCAGTATGTTGTAGAATTATGCTATAAACTGTACTAACAAATGCTGGCAATCCTTGTGTTTAAAGATTGAAAAACAAAATATAAAATAAAGACTACTTATAAGAAATATTTTATATTGCTTCAATTTGGTTGTAACAGATACTTAGCTGAATAAAGCCACAAAATCGAAAGAATATTCAATCACACCAGGAAAGTGGACATTTTAAAGACAAATGAACATTTGGACTTGGGCAAAATTAAAATGTTTAGAAAACAAATAAAAATGACTATTGCTCAAAAAAATTTTTTTTCTGGTGAGGGTAGTCTTGACATTTTACTAAGATTTTAAATCTACAAAGTGCTCAATATGACCTCCTACAGCTTAAATGTCTAAAGTGAAGCAGGAGCAAAATTTAAAGGATATTTGTCTTTGGGGTTTTTTTTAATACTTGTTTGGCTCTTTCCCCCCTTTTTTCCTCTTCAATAATTTATTCTATTTTTCTTCTTTTGTACACACAAACCAAGTGTCCATCAAATCAAGCACCAAAAAGCAGGAACTCTTAAACACAGTTCACTCAGATGGCTCCTCCACAGCAAGTACTGACATTTTCATTCATTTAAAACTTTTTTTTTCCCTCCAGAAGAAACAAAACCAAGTCTTTTGGGTCAGATCAGCAAACATTAAACGAAAAAGAAAGAAATAAAAAGTTAAAAAGAGAGGGAATATGTTCAAACGAAGGAAGAAAGGTCAAAACCCAAGTCTGTCATCTTCGAAAAGAAACATTTCCACACTTCCTAACTGCTTCAAACAGAAAGCTTCTCCTTCACATTTGAAACAAGTAATTCTACCTCAAAAACACATTTTCAAAGAAGCCCCTAGCTTTCCGCCTCTGATTCCTGCAACAATCTCTACATACCTCATTGAAGTAAAAAGCAGTTTGCACTGACTCTTTTTCTCCCACAAGCTTCTAGTAAATTTCAGCAGAAACTCAGAATTGCCACTGTGGGTTTGAAAAATGGCACATTTCAGATCTCCCCCCCTCCCCGCCCCCCCGCCGCAAGATTGAAAGATTTGGAAGACTTTGTCCAAATGTAGGGGAAGTGAAGATGCATGGGCTCAGTGCTTAGCTCTTTCTGGGAATCTAGAAGGTCCTCCACAAGCACGGCCACCATAGGGGTACCCAGCGAGTGGGAGGGGCGTCGCCCTAAACGCTTGCCCATCTATTTGTATAACGCTTTTGACAAGCGTATTTCTAGATATATTTGCTCCTAATACAGTAAAATTTGTCCTATGCATTTTCCACGTGTAATTTTCACAGCATCGGCCAACCCAGCCGGTACTGAAATAGTGGGGGGGGGGCAGGGAGGAATAAGTCGCGCGTGTGAAAAAACTCCTTGTGTGGAAGGAAGTGCAGAACTCATTACCAAGGAACAGAAAGCGCACCCACGTTTCCCCCACTGGAGAGCTAGGTGGCGGCGCGTCGCGACCAGCAATCGCGATACTCAATCTGCCATCGCCATCGAGTGCAACGGGACTACAACCCAAAGAAATGAGCTTTTTTCCGGAGCCAAGAGCTGCTCGCGATTTCAAAGGGAGAAAATAAGCTTCTCCGGGTGAAAGATGCAGGGGCGGGCCGCGAAGGGTCCGGAAGGGTCGCCGCGAGGCTACAAGCGGGCCCGAACAGCGGGTCCCAGCCGGCCGGCGGCCGGGGGTGCGCGGCTGGAGCGCCCCCCGCGAGGTGCCGGACAAGCCGCCGCTGCCGCCCGCCCCCTCCCCCGCCGCTTCCTCTTGCTCTCCCAGCCCCTTCCCCCACGTGTGGGTGACGTCAAAATTCCGCGAAAAAGCCGCGTGGTGGCTCCCCCAGCGGAGGCGCGATTCCGCCGCCCAGCGGGCCCCTCCCCGGGCGCCGGGGGGAGGGCAAAGGAGTGCGGCGGCCGGTTCCCTTTCCTCCCCGAGGCGGGGCCCAGCCGATGCCGAGGGCCAGACGCCCCCCGCCCCAAATCGTACTGGAAAATTGACTTTTATAAAGCGAATACATTTCCAAGGCTATTTTCGGCTGTGAGGCGTGTCCTGCAGCTGAATCAGACAGGAAGAGGGGGAAAGTTCGGGTCTTTTTATTCTTTATTTTTTTTCCATGAGAGGGGGGTAAGGTGCGAGGTGGGCGAAAGGACGCCAGGCGTCCCGGACCCACGCCTGCCTCATCTGCTGCCTCAGGCACTCAGCCCAGGTCCAAGCTCCGACAGGTCCAAGCTCGGACTTCGAGAGGGCGGCTTGAGTGCTCTGGCCCGCCGGTCTCTGCCCCCGCTGGGTCTGGGCGCCCAGGGCCGCCACGGGCGGGGGGGCAGCAGTGCGGCGTCCCGGAAGCGCCCTCGTACCCGCAGTCGCAGTACCGGGCCTGGGGAGCCTCCCGGCGGCTCGCGCCCACCCGCCCTCCGCCCTATGGGCTCCACTTCCCGACCTGTCCCTTTTCCCTTCGCACATTTTTCAGTTTCTACTCCCTTCCCGTTCCCTCCCAGGTCCTCCTTCTGCACTTCCTCCGGTTCCTTCTTGGTCCTCCCGGCGCCCAGAGCCGAGACTCGGACCCTCGGCCATCTGTTTTCAAGTACCGTCGGGTTTCGGTTTTGATTGCCCATCCATCCCTAAGTGGAGAAACACACACACATAGCTCTGCTTTTTTTTGGTGGGGGGGGGTGCTGAGCCTGAACTCAAATCTCCCCCCCCCCCCCACACACACCCGGCCAGAGCGCCCCTAGGAGCTCCAAGCTTCGCTGACGGCGGAATCACCTCGCTGGGCGGCATCCGCCAGGTGAGCTGGGGCGTACGTGTGTTTAGCCTTACAGGTTCCTGCAGAAATGTGCCTATAAACACCCTACACCTACAGGGTTTTGTACACTTTCCAACCGAAACTCCACAACGCGAGGGGTGGCTAGCCGACCGGGGAGGGAATAAAAGTCCAATAAAACTGATGTTTGCTAAAGGTTATCACTGATCCTATAAAGAATAGGAATTTTTTTCCCCCTTGAGGGGCGAAAAGGGATTAGGGACCAGCCAACATTCCCCCCCGCCCCCGCCCCACCCGCTACAGTGGCCAGTTTCGAGTTAAAAGCCAGAGCACTGGAGCTTGGTTTCTTCCCTCTAAACCTAAATCTACACTCAAAGAAAATGCGCAGGTTTGCCCAGAAGGCAACGTGCCTTTCCCCGCGTGCGAGGCGGAGCGCTTTTTAACAAGCAAAATTAAAGTTTTAATACACGGTCGGAGTGGCGACCAAAAGGGAAAACTCAGTTTCCAGTCCAAGCCTCCCGGAGACATTCCTGCCAACCTCCGCACCCTCGCACGCCCCACCCCAGCGTTGGAGCCTAAACCACTGGGGGACGGATTCGCTGCGAGGTTGCTGTTTGGGAACAGTCGGTAATCGGAAGGGGAAGTGAATGGGGAACTTGAAGGGGCGAGTCTGCCACGCGGGGAGCGCCCGAACTTGCGGGTCTGGGTGGTCAGAGAGGGCGGCGGGGAGAGGGGCGTCCACCCGCGCGCCCCTCCCCTTCGCAGCCGCCTCTCCCCCACCCCTCCCCGCTGGAATTTCTTGGTAAAGCCAGACGGGGTTGGGGTTGGTGGGAGGGAAGGGGCGAGGGGGCCCCCGGCTCGCTCCGGAGACTTGAGGCCTCGCCACCCAGGCTTTTTCCCCAGGGTGGGCCGAGGCCCTGAGGACGACCACCCGCCTCTTCCCCGCCCCCGCTGCCCCTCTTTTGGGGACTTAGGGCTGGGGATGCTTTCCCCGCTGGGAGGTGGAGAAAAGACCCTGCTGGGTTAGTTATCAAGTGATGTCAAGAGGCTGGGAGCCCTCCCAGCTTTGGTCCTTGCCTGTTGGGGTAGGTTTATACTTTAAAAATACCTCTTTTGCCCCTACTGCCGCCCTACCCCAGCAGCTTTCTTTGATCGCTCAAAGGTGACTGAGCTGAAGTTTAAGTAATTCCCTTAGGGGGTCTTAAAATATAAGTTAATGTATTTATCCGGAGGAACTCAAGGCCTGAGTCTGGAAGCCCACGTTGACTGAAATCAATAGGTGATTGTTAGGGACCCTCTCTGTTCGGAGGCAAACTGTACTCAGCCCAAGTGTCATCCGCCGCACAGGGCTGTTTCATTTTGAGTTTGCAACTTGGGTTTTTCAGCGAGCTTTTTTTCTTCCCGAAAGCTAATGGCTTCCACAGCAATTAGACATTCTCCTCGCCCGCCCCTTCCCTCCCCTTTCTTTACATACAGTAGATTGGATACTAATTCCCGCGGCTATTGATAAGGTCGCAGGCACCCGGGCCTCTCCCCAGCCCTTGTCTGCCCCAGTCCCCGCTCTCCCTCCGCCCTCCCTTCCTTGGCTTCCTTTTGATGTAGCGGGGAACGCGTCCTACTAAAAAAAAAAAAAAAAAAAAAAAGTAATCTGCCCGGTAACAATCAGCGCGCAGTAGCAGGAGACCCAGAGCTATTGGCTATGCAAATAGAGGGAGGGGAGACGGCGCCCCAAACTCTTCCTCACCCTTTTAAAGCGATATCCCCCTTCCAGCCACCCACCCACCCCTTCCGCCCCACCCTCGTGGAAAGGGGCTGGCCCCCGGGCCGGAGTTAATCGCTCGCACCTCTGGTTTATGCACTCCCCGCCCTCTTTATTCCACCTCCCCCTCCTTTCAGGGAACCAAGTTCTCTGCTCACCCTGCCCGCCCCTTCCCCCCTCCCCCTCTGCGCCCCGGCTCGGGCCCCCTTTCCGAGCGAAGGAGGTACCGAGTTGACCTCGGTGTGTCCCCAAAGCACCAACCCACGCCGCGCTGGCCGCACTTGCCAGCTACGCCAGCACGCCGGGGGCGCCGGACTCCCCCTACCTCCCCTTCCTCCGAGTGAAATAGCACAGGCGGGCAGGGTAGGGGGTGGCGGGAGGAAGGAGGTGAAGAAACGCCACCCTGTCCCCCCTAAAAGTGGCTTTGACCCAAGGATGCATTGGAGCACGTGTCATAGCCGACCGCGCTGGCCGCGTCTCCACCGTAGTCCCGCTCCCAGGGAGAAAGCCCTGGCTGCGAGTGAGGCGTGAACCCGGAGGGTCGGTGAGGATGCACGCGAAGGACCCAGGGTGGAACTCTTGGGCCTTGGAGGAAAGGAAGGGGTGGTGTCGCTTGCGCTCGGGGAGAGAGGGGGAGCCAAAATTACCCCTCTCTCGCCCCCTCCCCTCCCCCTCCCCCTCCCTGGCTAGTTCCTAGAAAGCTGTATCAGTGCGGCCACGCTCGGCGCAGACACCTCGGGCGGCTTGTCAGCAAATACAGGGCGAGGAAGCGGGTTTTTCCTGCGTGGCCTCTGGCTGCGGCAGAACCGCTGGTAGCCCTGCCCTCGGCCTGCGGCGGTTCGGGGCGCCTCCTCGCGTCTCCCAATGGCCCCTGCGGCGCCCCAAGAATGGAATGGTTTCTGCTCCAGGGTCGCAGAAGCGCCCCCTCCCTCCGGACACGCACCCCTCCCTCCTCTTCCTCTCCCTACACAGCTGCGGGCCGTGGGGTGGGGGAAGTAGTTCTGGTCCCTTTAATCAGGTTTTGGAAACAGCCTCAAAATGATCATGAACATGAATTTCAGGGACATAACCTTTTTCTCTGGGTATGCGAAGTAGCTCTTTTCTAAAACCGCCCTCCTTTCTTACATCAGAGATCTATTTCTCAGTTGCCTGAGCCCACCTCATCTTCAAGTAATCCACACGTCATTCTTGGATCTTAAATACATGGGCAAGAGTGTTAGGATCAGTTTTGAGGAAGCCAGAGTCAGAGGGTCGTATTTTGGCATGATGCACCTACAGAATGCTCGCAATTAGAAGGAATAAGAAGGAATTGGTGGGGGGGGGGGGTTCCCCTCTCTGGGGCCCCTGGCTTGTGAGGCTGGATAGAGAGAGAGGGCCTTGGAGAGCTAAGGGGAGGGTGGTGGGGGGGAGGCGGGGGACCGCGTTTGAAGTTTGGTCGGGCCAGCTGCTGTTCTCCTTAATAACAAGAGGGAAAAGGAGGGAGGGAGAGACTGAAAGGAGGAGGGGAGAGCCGGGAGGGGAGGGAAGGGGAGGAGGAACCGGAGAGGGGGGTGAGGCGAGAGGGAGGAAAAGTAACTGCCCAGCCAGTTTGCGTCACTGCCCCGGAGAGCAGAGAGCGGAGCGAGCTGGGGAGAGCAGACAAGTTTGAAGGGGAGGGCAGGCAGAGTCAGCAGCCCCCGAGGCGCTCCTCTCCCACCGCCCATCCCTTTCCTCTCTTCTTCCCCAGCTTCTCTCTCAGCCTTTCACTCTTCCCCGAAAAACCCTTATTTAGCCAAAGGAAGGAGGTAAGGGGGAACCCTCTCCCCTACCCCCTTCAAAAACTCCCCAACTTTTCCAGTCCGGAGATCGCAGGGGAGCGAGTGGGCACCCAGCTGGCCATGGAGCTGCTGTGCTGCGAGGTGGACCCGGTCCGCAGGGCCGTGCCGGACGCCAACCTGCTCCACGACGACCGCGTGTTGCAGAACTTGCTGACCATCGAGGAGCGCTACCTTCCCCAGTGCTCCTACTTCAAGTGCGTGCAGAAGGATATCCAGCCCTACATGCGCAGGATGGTGGCCACCTGGATGCTGGAGGTAAGTCTGCAGCCAGGCGCTATGTCTGTCCCCACCTGGACTCCCACCCCCACGCAGGGACCCTGAACCTGGCAGAGGGCAGCCTCTGCGTCCGCCTCCCCGCTCCTGGGGGAAAGGTTACCCGGTGCCCTCTGCGAGACGCGTGGCTTCCTTTCAGTTCCTTGCGGGGTGCAAGATTCACGGGGGGGAGGGGGAGAGAAGGGAGGAGGAAAATCTGGGAGAAGCGAGGCTGTCCTGGGGCGGGGGTGGGGGAGCATCCCGCGCGCGTGTGCCTGCATGTGGCTGCCTCCTCTTCCTACCCCCCCCCCACCCCGACCTGTCTTTGGCGAAGCCTAGGCTGCTTTCGGTGCTTTGACGAAGGGAGTAGGAGCGGCACCCCAAAGTTAAAAAGCCTCCCCAAAGGCCAGGGCAAATTCGTCCCAGCCTTGGGTCCCCGCATGTGGTCGCGACTCCGCGTTGGCACTTAAGGGGGGAGGGGGAGGGCGGAGAGAGGAGAAGAGAAACGGGGAATTCAGGAGCCCCGGAAGTCACATTGAAGAAACGTGTGTTTTCGGGGAACCCAAAAGAACCACTTCTTTCCCCTTGCCCCAAACCCTTGCCCAGCGAACTGTGTGCCCACGTCTGCACGGCTCCGGACCTGCCATGGTTTCGCCATGTTGCTTTGTAAACTCGGGGTGGAGAGGCTGGAATGCGCCGCCCGCTCCCCCTAGCCCCCCACTATCCCGACCCCCCCACTTCTGATAGCGCCCTCGCCACCGACCCCCCACCCCCACCCCCGCCAAGGTTACTTACGGTTCGGCCTTCAGTTTCCTGGGTGCGGAGATCTGGGTGGGGTAGGAGGGGGGAGGAGGTGTGTTCAGGGGGGGGAATAGCGGGGCCCCCCCCCAAGGAGAGGCCGGAGCCCCCAACGCCTCTCCGGCGTCTCCTCGTCCTCATCTGTCCCCCAGCTGGTCCCCACCGTCCCCGGCCTCTGCCCTTGTGGGCCGCAGCCGGACACTCCCGCCGCCGCGCTCACCCCTGCAAGTTTCCCCTCGGGATCCAAAGCCCCAGGGGTCGCAGTCCAGACCTTCCCGGCACCCGAAATCTCCGCTGCGGGAAGCCTGGGTCCTCTCTGGGGTTTTCACGCCGAAAGGGCTTGTCTGGGATATTTTCTCGATTTTTAATTATTTTTTGAACCCGGCTCCCCTGCTCCGACTCCCGGCCGCCCAGGCTGCGCGGCGCTCGCTCCCTCCGCCCTCCCCCTCGCTTCCCCACCTCTCCCCACCCACCCCCCCAAATGCGGCGCCTGGGCCGCGCGGACCCTCCCCGACAATTTTTTCAATTGTCGGGAATGATAGAGCAGGGTCTGGGGGTCCGGATGGGGCCAAGAACGAGACCCCTGGAGCCTCCAGAATATTTTTATTGATTTTTTGAAAAGATGACGAAATCCAAAAAAGAGAGCGAGTGGAGTGAGAGCGAGCGGAGTAGTGAGCGGCCCACGGGGGCGGCAGGGCCGGCGCCGCTGCGCTTTCGGCCTTGGCCGGTGGGTCCTTAACCCACCTCTCCTTTGAGTTTTCAGGCTCCCCAGGGAGCACCCCAGCACGGAGGGCCATTTAGATTTACCCCAATTTACTGTCTTCGTTCTTATCACTTTCTACTCCCCTCCCCCTCCCCCCACGCAAATTCAGGATTTTCTGTTGTTTCCAGAGATTGTGCGGCTCCCCTTGTTTCCCCTTTGCCTCATACTATGTTTTCGCCCCCCGACCCCGACCCTTGCCCACTCGTCCCTGTCGTAGGTCTGTGAGGAGCAGAAGTGTGAAGAAGAGGTCTTCCCTCTGGCCATCAATTACCTGGACCGCTTCTTGGCCGGAGTCCCAACTCCGAAGAC
The DNA here is from genome assembly GCF_016906955.1 of Phacochoerus africanus. Classification (NCBI taxonomy): domain Eukaryota; kingdom Metazoa; phylum Chordata; class Mammalia; order Artiodactyla; family Suidae; genus Phacochoerus; species Phacochoerus africanus. The sequence goes on along the minus strand of NC_062550.1, from coordinate 69,885,131 downwards.
CCATCTGCAGCTTCTGGGGGCCGTGTGCATGTTCCTGGCGTCCAAGCTCAAAGAGACCATTCCGCTGACGGCTGAGAAGTTGTGCATTTACACCGACAACTCCATCAAGCCTCAGGAGCTGCTGGTAATGACTGTCTCCTTCCTCCCTGCCTTTCTGCTCTCCCTTCTCCCCCCACCCCCAGCCTAACGCGCTTCCAGCCACTGTTACCAGGACACATCCTTTGCCCCCCGCCCCCAGTTACCCACCCCTGGAATTTTCCCGCTGCTGGGAACCCTCTCCTTTAGTATGGGACTTCTTGTGTCCCTACTGTGTGCTGGGCTCTATGCTAAGTACCAAGGCTACACCCATAAGATTCTCACTCAGGGAGAGTTGTGTTGGTGAAATTCATTTTCTCTGTGTGTGTGTGTGTGTGTGTGTGTGTGTGTGTGTGTCAGGAGGCCTGGAACAGAGCGCTGATACTTAAATTCCAAATTTTCAATCACTGAATTCTGAAAGGGTACTCAACCCCTCACACAGGTAGGAATGTGTTGTAGTGTGTCTCCGAAAAACCAGGAGTTCCAAGGTAGGTCTTAAGCGTCTTAAAGTCTCAAGATACCTGCACATAGTAGCTGTTCACTAAATACCAGCTCATTGGCTTTTGAGCAGAGTCACATTGGGCCCTTTGTCGGAGGATTCAGCAGCGCCTGTGATGCTCTGACCTCTGTACAGACGCAGGGGTGCTGTCTGGACTCTGGTTTTCTGCCAGCAAAACCTTTTTCCCACCTGAGGGGGGGACCCTTTGCCCCCTGCAGCTTCATCCTGAAGATCATGTGGAAGTATCTGGCTTTGGTAGAGGGCTCCAGAGGCCCACTTTCAGTGATCCGCACACCTATCTCCCCCCAACTGTTGGGAAAAGATCCCGCACCTCTTACCGCCCCCGCTCCCTCTCCCCTCCTCCCCCCTCCTCCCCCCTCCCCCTCCCCCTCCCCCCCCTTACTGGCCGGGCCTGCTCGAAGTCCACTGGGCCTGGACTGGCTGCCTGAACTGAGCTCTTTGTGAGCGGCCTTCCTTCCTGGAGCTGTGCTGCCACCTAGCGACAGACATGTGCAAGGATGGGGAGGAATCTCCGAGAATGCGGAGGGGCCTGCATGACCTCACCTTTGAACAGCTGCCAGATTTCAGCTGCTTCTGGTTTGGTCCGAGAGGCCCAAAAAGGTGCTTTCTTCTGGGAGAACTGCTTCCTTTAATAATGGTACAAGTCGAGTGGTTTATACTCACATTCCCCGGTGAGAAGGAGAGCTGGAGTTTCAAGCCATCTTGGAAGACATGGGTTGTCTAGCAGCCTCTCTGTGATTTTACTCCCAACCTCCATAAAAAGCCAAGGCGGACTTTAAAGCCGGGAAAGAAGAACTGTTAGCATTCGGGATCCACTTATCTCTCTCGGGAGACCAGGAAAACTAATCTTCCTTTTGCTTCATTGTTTTGACCTGATGGTTGTTAACCATGGGGTTCAGGACACCCCAGTTTTTCTAGGACTTGCCAAATGGATTTATATTGCTACAGACACCCCTCCCTTTACCCATTCCTGTCTCTTAAAACAGAGGTTGAGATCTGGAGGAGTCCTTCTATTTGATCAACGAGAAAAGCCGAAGCCAGGGAAGGGGTGGGTAGGGGATCAGCCTAGACCACACAGCCAGTGGGTGCTTTGGGCGGCAGAGTGGGGGTCTGGTGAGCGGCTTAGCAAAGTGGAAGACAACTGGGTTCTCAGGGTGAATGGGGCACCACACTGGCAGGCTGGTCTCTGCCTCTCCATCTCCTGATGCTGATTGGCCCATAGGCCTCTTTTCCTTCTGACTGCACATACTATGAAGGCTTTCTTTTGGGCTTGTCTCCATTTGAGCACCATCCCCCCCCACCCCACCCCCAAAGTATCCCGATAAGGAGAGAAATTTAAGTTTTTCACTAGGTGGGCTGCTGGCAAGAGGCCCCCAAGAGAAGGGTTGCCTTGTGCCAGCCATTTGGGCTGCAGGATTCTTTGACCTTGAACAAGCACCTTCACGCTGCCCTGAATCACCTCTAGCCACAAAATGGGGTTGCCAGGGACCATCCGGTCAGTCCTTGGTGACAAAGGCGTATGAAACCTTTAAGCGGAAGGGTATTCTGTGTCTGAGTATCACTTCCCTGAGGTTTCTGCATTATGTGTCCAGGGGAGAGTTTTAGCAGCAGAGGGGAGAATGGTGCTTTCTGGCACCAACTACAAGCAAGCTAATTGGCTGCCAAGGATTTGGGCCAAGGAACCTCATTTTGAGCTTTATCTGTGTACATCATTTTTCTGCAAGGATAGAGAAGACGATTCATCCAGCCATAGATATACAATAAGTTCCTACCAAAGGGCCGCACCGACCTCGGCGGTATCTCCCTATGCTCAGCAGCATCTCCTGGGAGTCAGAGGTGGGTGGGGGTGGGGGAGCTGGAGAGGCAAAGAGAAAGAAGAAAGTGCCATCTTGGCAACAGCTACCTGGCTCTCATTGTTTTCAGTGGAGCCTGACATTTGAAGCCTAAGAAGAGCCTGTCGCCAACTTCAAAGCTTGAGGGCCACTTTGATAAATGGACGGGCCTTCCAATCCAGCAGCGTCTTAACGAGGCGTGTAGTTACGACAGGTCTGGATCCCAAGCCCCGGTCCTGGACACCAGGTCAGCCTGTGGGTTTTATACGCTTCCCTTTTTCCCTCCCTCCCCAGGAGTGGGAGCTGGTGGTGCTGGGCAAGTTGAAGTGGAACCTGGCGGCTGTCACCCCCCCACGACTTCATCGAGCACATTCTTCGCAAGCTGCCTCAGCCCAATGAGAAGCTGTCCCTGATTCGCAAGCACGCGCAGACTTTCATCGCTCTGTGCGCCACTGGTAAGAGCAACTGGAGGTGTGTGTGTGTGTGTGTCGGGGGGGGTGGGGGGGCTTTGGGGGAGGAGTCAAGGGGAGGCAGACTTCCGCAGGTTGGGGGTTTAAGGGAAGGGGTTCTGAGTCATCTAGAGTCCAAGGTTTCACTCCTGGGCCGTTTTTCTCCTTCCTTTATCTCAGCTGGTATATTTTCTCTCTCTGCTAAACTCATAAATGGTTTATGAGGACAGGTGTGGTAAGGGGAAAAAAAAATAGCGCCTGTGAAAATATTCTTTATGTTGTCTGAAGTGCCCTTTGAAGATTATGTATACTGTTCTCTGGTTGTGTTTAAATCTTTAATCTCTGGAGGAAAAGGATGGCTTGCAGATAAGCCCAAGAGGAAATCTGGGGTGGGGGGGGCAAATACAGGTTAAAGGAACACCGTCAAGATAAATACCGCCTGCCCTGATAAGTGCTAAGGGAGGCCGGAGGAATTCTTTTTGCTGTGGGGCATTTATGGCCTTCCGGCTGCTCCCTCTGCTGGGTAGGGGTGGACCCGTGGCCTGGCTTCCCTAGCCCGGGCTGTCATGCCCCCCCCCCCCCCACGTGTCAGGGCTTTGATTTGGGCTGCTGTCCATGAGAGCTCTCCAGCCACTGTGTTGAGCCCACAATTGATACATAGTCTTTGTCTGCTGTGCAGTTTTCCTAATAAACTAAAGGCCGTGGCTTGATGCTGTCTCATCACACTGAACCTCAGCCAGTTTCTGCTGTTTTTTCCCCCTAAAGGTAGTGGCCGTGGGAAAGACTCTGGCCCCGTCATTGTCTAAGGGCAGAGGCAGGAGTTCATACTGCCACAATCGGAACTGTTCAGGAAAGACCTGTTAGGGAAGAACTCCCCCCCTCCCCCCCACCCCCACTCCCGGGGGGTGGGGGGTGTTGGGGAGGGCAGGGTTCAGAACACATGTGCTAAGAGGATGTCCTTGACTTGCAGAGGGGCGCCTGGGGGTTGACTTCTCTCGTATGTTGTTACATGTGAGGGAGGAACCTGAGCCATCACTCGCAATAGTGTATATGCCCTGTTCACGGTCAAAAGGTCAGGTTTTGCTGCTTAGCACTGGGTGACCTCAGACCGCCGGCTTCACCTCGCTGACCCTCAGCTGCTTCGTCCGCAAAAGACTGTTGCTACACGGCGGCTAGGTAAACGGATGTGCAGGGAAGCCCTTTGTCAGCCAGGCCACGTGCAGACAACGGGTATCCCCTGTAGCGACTGTGAACATGTCTCTGACTCTGACTCTTCCAGCTAAAGCGGATACAGGGGCTTTTCCATCCGAGTCCAGCAGGACACCATGCTCGGCCTTCGCCAGCTGGGATGCAGGGTCCAGCCACCCACGGTGGACGCGGGGTAGGCTCAGCCTCCCTGAGCTGTTGTAGCCCTGCCCTTCTAGATCCAGATTTTGGGGTGGGGGCAGGGGGAGCGGTTGTGGCGTGTCTAAGCCCTGGGCCCTTCCTGCAGCCCCGAGGAGACCATTCTTCCACCGGAGGGTCCCTGTTGCCTTGCAAACAGCAGCCATTCTTTTGCATCCTTCCCTTCTCCTGCTGTCTGGCCCCAGGCCCTAGAGGTCAGCCCCTCATTGACTTGTCATTTTGTCTCCCAGGCCCGGCTGTCCCTTCTTCTCCGCTGCCATGATTCACTGTGGAGAAGGGGTCAACCGGCCCTTTTCTCTCTGGCTCTAGGACAGCTGACCCCCGACCTGTGCTCCCCCATTGCACAGCTGTTGGTAGCCAGAGCTCTGCTTTGACCTTGTCTCTTGACGGACGTACCTTTCGGGGTCTGTCTGCCCACTCCTGCCCTCCGGTCTCTTGAGTGGGGTCAGAGGGGGGCTGGAGGGACTCAGGAGCAGATCCCCAGACTCTCCAAAGGCCCATTCTCTAAAATTGGGGATCCCATCCCCCACTCCTGGCCTTTTTGGCCAGATCCTTGGGGGAGCTGCCAAGTTTGGGGCCAGAGTAGGGAGCCTGGGATTCAGGGACTGAGGACAGAGGTTCAAGGGGAGGCAGAGGAAGTCGTGAAGACTCCCTTTAGAGAGAGGAGCCAGCTTGGGGCAGGGGGTGGGGACCCACGGGAGAAAGAACAGCTCCAGCCCATTTAAACCACGTGACAAGTACTCCGCCCCAGGTGTGGGCTGCTCAGCACAAGGAGGGTCCCAGACCCTCCCTGAGTCTAGAAGGGCTGAGCCAGTCTCCAAAGGCATTTCTTTCCCGCATCTGCCCTTGAGCACGTCTGAATCACTGGGTCCCAGGGCCTCCCAGCACATGGGACTTTACAGCCTTCGGCCTGATGGTGCGAAAGCCAAGGGCTGCTTTTCTTGGAGGAAGCACCTTCCGGTTAGAAGAGATGTCACATTATGGGGCCAGGGTGTGTTCCTGGGACAGGACAAATAGCCGGCGTGAGTCATCGGAGCGCAGGTGGATGGGCCCCCTGCAGCCTCCTCCTTCCCCACACGTGGATTCTGGATGGTCTGCCTTGATGCGGGAGGGGCCTGGCAGCAGGGGGCTGGGGTCCGGAGGAGGTGGTAGCCGCGCCCCTGGGCTGTGTGGCTAGTTTAGGGGAAAAGCTGCTTGTGAAATTGCTGGCAGTGGTCCCGAGGCGGCGGAGAGCGCCTGTGTGTGAAAGGGGAAGAGGCGGGAAGGGTCTGGGTGTCCATCTTCCTTTAGGGGGCTTGAGGCTTAATGTGGTGGCCAGACAGAGAGGTGTCCTCTTGCCTCCTTTGCTCAGCCCTCAACAGCGTCTGGGGCGGAGACTCTGACTGGTCCCATTCAGAGGAGGGGACGGGGCAAGGGGGAGCGGCTCCCGGCGCTCCCTTCCCTGGCACTATGGCTGCTGGGCAGCAGACTGGACCTTGGCATCCCGCCCCCACCCCCGGTGTCGCTGTCATGGCAGAGCCCCCCAGGTCTGCCAACAAGAAGAGAGACCATTTGAGATGACTCAGGATCGCACGCCAGCGTCGGGAGATTCTTGACGCGTGATATCATCGTGCTCCACAGATGGTTCCAGTTAGTCTAGAAGAGCCAGTGGCATTGAGTTTGAACTTGGTGTGGGACTGGGTGGAGGAGGTGCTTAACCTGCCTTACCTGTGGTGCCCGCATCCACCGCTTATTGCCGAGGAGGCCCCCACTTCAAGGTACTGCCCTCAGCTGCTGGGCGCCCCGTGGGTATCGCGTCCCCATCCTGGGGCCCGGGCCCTGGTGACAGTGATACCCCAGGGCTTGTCTGGCCTCCTTGAGATGTCTGGTGACTCTTCACCCAGGTTAGAGCCAGACAGTGATGGCCCGCACGGGGTCCAGAAAGGTTTGCCTGGGTGGTTGGGAGGCAGAAGGAAGAATTGAAGCCCCTTTCCAGCCGTGAGCCTCTAGCTGCCTTCACCGCCCAGAGGTCACAGGACTTCTGTGAGTGGGCCATCTAGCTCCCTATCGGGTGGCGAGGTGGGTGAGGAGCAGGCTGCTGGCCCTTATCCAGCCCCTTCCTCCCACTCAGGCCTCTGGGGCTAAATTGGCCATCGCGTGTCATGGCAGCCCGGCCCCACAAGGACAGGGTGTGCTGAACCTGTGCTGGGGGGGGGGCATGAGGTATGTGCTGCCCAGATCCTTAGATGGCCATTGAGTGCCCTGGGTTCTTCTGACAGCAGGTGGGATTGAGGAAGGGGAGAGAAGGGTGTCCCTGGTTCGCCTTCCTGGGAGCGAGGATCTCTCGCCCCCTAGTGGTGAACAGAAGCACGGTGGCCTCTTGCCAGTCAAGGCCTCCGCCACCTTAGTCAAAACAATCAGGGCAAAGCTACCCACAGGGCCGTGTCATCTGCGGTTTCAGAGCTGCTTGGCTCAGAACGCTTCCCTCCGGGGAATCTCACTGAGTTCACGGATGTGGGGCCCATCTCCTGTCCTTGCCCAGAATAACTGGCCTAGCGGGGCCCCAGGAGGCCCTTGGGAGCAGAGCATCTGCTGCAGGGTCCCACCATCCCTGGTGCTGCAGACACAGCACGTGCCCATCTCCTGGACTCCCGAGCTGGGACTCTTTCCTTTAGGCTTTCTGCTCCCTTCTGATGGGAAAGACGACCCTGTGTTCCTAGTGGGGTGTGGGAGGCGCCCTTTTGAGTTGCTCATCCATCACCTTCTGGGGAGTCATAAAGAGTCCTGCATGCCGGGTCCAGGCAGTTCCATCTTCAGCCCAGGCCCAGCGTCAGACGTTGGACATGTCGCTTAACTTCTCAAGATGTCACTAATTCCCCTGTAAAAGGAAGTGTCTTGAGACAGATGAATTTTACCTTGTTTTTGTGCGGATACCTGGCCGAGTAAGCAAGCAGCAGGAGGGCCACCCAGGCTGGTGGGTGGAGCTGGGGTTCCCCTGAATGAAGGTCAGGTCAGGGGCCCGCACTTGACTCTGGGTGAACCACACCGGAGTGAAGACAGTCCCGCTGCTCTTTCATTCCTCGAGTGCTTGTGACTGATAGTGGGGCGGTGGCAGCGGTGGCTGACGTGGATTGCTCTCCGAGGGCCGGGTGCCGTTCTCTTGGTTAAATCCTCACAACGACTGGACAGGAATTCTCCGCACATCATCTTTATATCCTCCTCATTCCCCCGTGTGGGTGTGTGTCTGTGCATTTCCACTTAATAGATGGATGGATGGGCGTGATCTCTCTCTTTTTTTTTTTTTCGGTCTCTTTAGGGCTGTACCCACTACATACGAAAGTTTCCGTGCTAGGGATCCATTCCGAGCTGCAGCAGCCGGCCTGTGCCACAGCTCACAGCAACACCAGATCCTTAGCCCACTGAACGAGGCCTGGGATCAAACCCACATCCTCATGGATGCTAGTTAGGTGTCAGGTTCTCAACCTGCTGAGCCACAATGGGAGCTCCCTGGATGCTCGTGATCTTGATGATGGTTACACACTGATGAAGTCTGATTTTTTTTTTTTAAACCCCCCTCGACCAAGTAGATATGGTGACTATTTCTCAGTCCAGTTCCACAGCCCAAGTGTAAGCTTTCCAGAATGGGCTGCACAGGCTGGGTGGGACTTTCGGTGGGTGAGCGTGGAAGTTAGCTACTGAGAGCGAGTGCAAGGATGCCAGCCCTCAGATGTTTTCCTCCAGTGTTTCTCGAAGGTTCCCCTCCCAGTCGGGGGGGGGTGTTGGGGGGGCGGCCCCGGGGGCCTCTATGTGGAGCAGCCTGATGGAGAGAGATGCCTGGTGACTTTGCTGCCTGGTGGAGGGAAGCGGCGTTATGTTCTGGTGTCTCTTCCTCACTCTTTTTCTTGGGGGTCCTTCTTACTCCAGAGCCTTAAGTGAAAGCCAGTTGAAAGGCTTCTGGGATTTCAGCCTTTGGACCTAGACTGTAAAGGAAGAAACAGATTTTCTAGCACAACTCCAGTGAGCTGCCAGGGTACCTCAGTTCGATACAAAAGTTGCTCAATAGAGTATTCACTCCTCCTCTTCGCTGATGACTTCCTGATACTTTCTATTCTGTTTTGTTCAGTTCAGCAACAACAAGGACAAGGGCTGGTCACGACCCATGCATGACCTGGTGCTGAGCTGCAAGTGGAAGACAGAAAAACTAGTTAGTTAGTTAATAGTTAGTTGGCCACCCTCCTCTTGGACACCTGGGATCCAGGCAGTGGCGGAAGCTTTGGGGGGGGGGGGGTCAAAGGAAAAGTGACTTGCCCTGGGTCCCCCAGGCTGGACCTGGCTTTGGAGTACTCGAGTCACCTCCTTTGGACCAACCCTGAGGAGAGCCCCGGGCAGTGGCCGGGGGCTGGCCTGGCTTCCACAGCCTCTGCTCCTCTTGGCTGCCATGTTCAGCCACTCCCCACCCCACGCCGTGAGCCCCAGTTCTGGGGCTACAGGGCACAGGGGTCCTGAGCATTTTCCTCACAAAACGAGAAGGGGGCTGTAGTTCTCTGGGCACCTCCAGCGCCTGCTGCTCCCCAGGACCATCCACACATGCCCCTGGCTTCTAGAAGTTAACTCACTTGCTCAAGGTTGGAGTTGGTTCTGCAGGCAGTGGGATACAGAGGTAGGCGTGTGGGGTGTGCTTCCCAGGCCGAAGCGCGAGGCGGGCACCTCCTCCTGCCTTGTCCTGCCAGCTGCTCCCAGCTGGGCCTGGGTGGGCCCCGGGCCACGGGCTGGCTGGCTCCTCTGCATTATGAATGTCACAGGAGGGGCGCTAACGAGGTTATTGGGCAGAGAAACAGTCCCCTGACCCCATGCGAAGAGACCTACAGCAGAGCAGGAGGCAAGGAGGCTGGCATTGCCATGGTCCAGGGGATGGAGGAGGCTCTGGGTGGGTTAGTGGACAGCAGGCTTGGGTGGAACACATAATATCCATCCCTCAAGAGGTGGAGATGGGGAGTGGGCTAAGAAGAGAAGGCCCAGGAGTCAGCCAGCCAGCCAGCCAGGCCTGCCGTGTGCATGGGATTCAGCTGGGCAGGAAGAGGGCGGGAGTCTGGTTCAGTCACCCAGCGCTGTTTCTAAGGACACCACTGACTTTATGTGGACAGTGGGGTTCCCGACAAAAGTGCTTCTGTGAAATGCACTGATGTCATAGGAAGAAGGGGAAATAGTCGGCTGAACTGTTTCCGGAGGTTCAACCTGATGCTTATGCTGAAATTTGAAGTGTGACCCGGGTCTTCCCTCCACACTCCCAACCCTCCATTTCCAGGTACGGTGACTTCCCTGGGGCGCCGGCCGAACTTGAAAGAGCCATAGGGGGAAGGTTCTGTCCATCCCAGACTGCACTGAGAATGAGGGGCAAAACTAAGCTCTGTCCCGCACTAGTTCTGGGCAGGGGGCAGGGCAGGGCGAGCCCAGAAGGCTCAGCCTCTTCATCCGCGGCAGGGGGGAAGAGATGGTGCACCTCACGCGGTGGACGCGTGGGCTACACGGGCTGTGGCGTTTCAGGTCCTGGACAGGTGGGCAGGTGGGAGCCGTGAGCGGCAGAAGTGGGGGTAAGAATGGGGGTCTTTCTCTCCCTTCCACGGTCAGCAGAGGCTCCCTTTGGGGGTGTTGGGGCTCCCAGGCTGGTACGGAAGAGCATCCTCTGTAGGTGCTCTTGGAGAAGTGGCAGAAGAGAAGGTTTGAGCCCCTGGACGTTACCCTCGTTTTCTCCTTCTCTCTAACAAACCGCTCTTTCTCTTTCCCAGCAAGAAAATGGGGTCTTCAGGCCCAAGAGCCATAAAATCTAAATAAACCCTGTCATCCATCTGATTAGGATGCGACAGCTCAGATTGGGCTCTGTTTGATTTCCTGTCCTCTCTCCTAATGTTCTGAGGGCCGTCGCATTGGGTCCAAGTGGGGAATTGTGTGAAACTGGCCGCCAGCTCTCCACCCGCCCTCCCTCCCACTTCCTTGCCTTGCCTTTTCTTTCTTTCTTTTTTTTTTTTTTTAAATCAAATCGTCTTTTTTGTTTGGAGCCTTGTGCGTCCCTGATGCCTATCCAGAGACTACGGCAAGGCCACATCAGCACCATCATTCTTCCTAAGATTTTATCTGCTGTACTTCCCCCTCCTGCCAACCTCTGGAGCCCTTGGCTTGTCTCACCTGTGGAGCAGCTGAGCCATCTTACCTGGTCTGGTCTCAGGCCTCCCCACTCTGCTCAGTCTCCTCCTTTTGAATCTGAACCGTCAACGCCGATGGCACAGGAAGGGGGTCTTGTGAGGGGCTTAGGAAGCATCTTGTGGGGGCCCCTTGTGCAGCTGGCCCACTGCCCCCCTACTGCCAAGGGGCTTCAGGCTCGAGGGGCCGGGGGGTGGTGCCTGCCCCCCATCTTCGTCCTGTTCCCTGACCTCCGGCCTCTCGTTCTCGCAGACTTCAAGTTCGCCATGTACCCGCCGTCGATGATTGCAACTGGAAGTGTGGGGGCCGCCATCTGCGGGCTCCAGCAGGACGAGGACGTGAGCTCGCTCACGGGTGACGCCCTGGTGGACCTGCTGGCCAGGATCACCAACACCGACGTGGTAAGTGGCCCCATCCTCTTGGCTGGGGCGGGGGGCGGGGTGGGGGGGGAGAGAGTTGGTTTGATGAGGATGTGTCCAGGGTTCTCTGTCGTTGGTGGGCTTTGTTTTCTAAGATCAGTACCCAGAGTTGTATGAACTTCAGCAGGTAAAACCTCTCTTCGGGTTTCAGATGCCCGTGTGCTATCAAATCGAGAAAAGAACTTACCAAACCGAGACAAGAGGGGAGCTGGGGGTGTTTACTGGTTTCCTTTATGGCCCGGGCTTCCCCCTGGGTCTGAATTGTCGCTCGTTTCCATTTATGTACAATCCTCAGCCGGCCTCTTCTCGTCTGCCCACACGCACTGAGGCTGGAAGGCCCGGCCAGAGTGAGGATCTCCTGCCCCAGAGGGTGTGGGAGGCGGAGGGGCCCCACTGTGGGCACAGCATCCACTGCCACAAACCTCTCAACCCCGCCGTCTCTCACTTCCCTTTAGTTCAATGTGACGATGGATTAAAAAGCCCTTTAAAAAGAGTAAGTGCCGTGCAAATGCACGAAACTATTCTTAGCTGTAGATTTTTCCATTCTGGGTACCCTGTAGACAGTTCGGAGACTGTAGTTTCGGTTGCCAGAATTTGAAGCTCCTTAGAAGAAGAGGGGTTTGGGGACAGCCCAGGTTCAAGTGAGGCTCTGCTGAAGCTGGTTGGCAAGTGCAGGCCTTAGAAGGTCTGAGCCTTCTTGGATGGCAGAGAGGACGGAGGTCCCGGCCGGGGGACCAGGACCTGGAGGCCCTGACCCCCAGCCTGGGAACTCTGCATTCCTTCCTTGCGGCAGCTCCTGGGATCTTTTTGTTTGATAAAGGCCTTTGGTTTCAAGCCACTCGAGAGGGGTGTCAGCTCCGAGGCCCTCTCGAGTCACCATGGAGAGGCTTGAGAATGCAGGGGGGCTTCATGATGACCCCCTCTGGATGTTCCAGGAGGATTCTGAATGCCCTGCCAGGGACTCTATTGAGCAAAGGGATAATGTGGTTTCCAGGCCTGTGGCCGGTGCCTCCCCTGGGGATGCTGAACAGAGGTTAACCGTCAGAGCGCCTAAGGCTGCAGCTGGCTGCCTCCCCCCCATACCCCCATATTTTGCCTTGGCCTCATTACCATCTCAAGGGCAGTGGCGCAGGGAGGGGTTCGCCCCTGAAACAGTTCTTAGATACGCGTTTTCAAATGTTGGCTCCAAACAGGCTTTTGAAACATGGTTTGCAAAATATAGATTGAAAAGATCCTCCAGTTCAGCTTCTCCAGGAAATGTGTTTTTCAAATCCTCTAGAGGCAGCTCTTGGGTGTTCCCATTGTGGCTCAGCAGTAACAAACCCAGCTAGTATCCGTGAGGACACGGGTTTGATCCCGGGCCTCGCTCAGTGGGTTAAGGATCCGGCGTTGCCATGCGCTGTGGTGTAGGTCACAGACATGGCTCAGATCCCACATTGCTGTGGCTGTGGTGCAGGCCAGTGGCTACAGCTTCAATTGGACCCCTAGCCTGGGAACCTCTATATGCCGTGGGGGCAGCCCCAAGAAGGTAAAAAAAAAAAAAAAAAAAAAAAACCTCTAGAGGCAAAATCTTGGGCAGAACTTAGCATTTATAGAAAGGATCCGCTTCCTTCCTTTTCTGCCTATCTCCTATTAAGGCTGCCTTGCAAAAAGGACTCCCAGCCAGCTTAAGACCAGCCCCTCCTCGACCCCCAGAGACAAAAATGTCAGTGACAAGAGCTTGACCATCCCCACCCACCTCAGCATTGTGACCTCCCGCAGGTATTTATAGACGTGTTCTGACAGGCCGATGGCCCCACCAGCTCTCCAGCTTTCTCCTGTATCTTTCTGTCAGTCTTTAGCGGCTTTGGATGGACAGAGGTGGCTCACAGGTTCCCCTGGAGCTTCTGGGCTGTGCCTTGCTTTTCAAGACTGCAAACCAGCCTCTCCTTTCACACCAGAGAAACTGCCTGCCCTTTGCAGGCCATTCAAGTCAGCTGTCAGGCTGGGCTAACTGGATATAACACTGGCTTAGAGGCTCTTTCTAAACATGGCAGCTGTTGAATGGAGGTGCCTGCTTGGGCCTCATTCTCCCCAGGGGGCCGGAGGTCGAACATTTTAATGTTAAAAACCAAGCATACACCTGCCAGTTCTTCCGAGAACCATTGGAGACCTCGGGAAGCTCCTGGCTTACCTCTGGTCCCCAGAGCCTCGCTCATGCTCTCCCAGGGGTGTCCTTGGTGGCAGGGCTGCCTGTGGGTGCCTGACCTCTGGGCCCTGAGTCTCCTCCCACCAGTTAGCCTGGGTTCTCTGAAGAGCGGAAGCTCAGAGTGAAGGGAAATAGAGGGACAGGGATTGAGAGCACATTCGCATTTGAGGAAAGGGAGCTTCCCGGGCCCTGTTTACTGCTGCACGAATCAGGAAGTGGTCTGCTTCAAGCACTTAACTCCCCCTTCACTTTGGGAAGTGCTTACTCAAGGCCCATGTGGTGCAGCCTGTCATTGTGGGCAGGGCATAGAGACGAGCAGGTGGGAGAAGTTGGGGCGAGGGGGGTGGCACCTGTCTTCAGGGAACTTTGTGATTGTCAGCAGGAAAGCCCCAAAAACCCCAGCAAATGAAGGTCAGATGAGTGGACGCCAGCATGGTAGGCCTTAAGATGTGCGTTAGGAAATCAGCCCGCAGGAAGGAGCTCTCCAGGCTTCATGTAAAATGCAGAGTAGAAGTAGCACTTTTTCATCTCTTGGTGATAGAAAGTGTCTTTGGGCTGGAACCGTGGGAGGTACCTGCAAATGGAAGCTGCAACCTTAAACAGGCCAGGCAGAAAAGAACAAATATCATGTCACTGAAATGAGGTACCTGGAGGAGTCAGATGCATACAGACAGCCGTGGAATTGAGGTTCCCAAGGCCCAGTGGGTGGGGGCAAGAGGGAGTGATTGCTTAATGGGTAGAGAGTTTCCTTTGGGGATGGAGAGTTCTGGAGATGGACGGCCATGGTTGCACAGCACAGTGAATGGACCGGATGCTGACTGTGTACACTAACCAGTGATGAAGATAGTCCGTGTCGAAACCCTCATGGACATAGAATGTCCCCAGGCCACACTGCGAAGTGCCCAGGGGGGTGTCAAGTGCCCAGACCCCCTTTTGCACTACGGGCCCCAGGGAACAGACAGGCAGATAGGAATGGGGAGGTGCTGGCCTTTGACCCCAGAGTCCCTGCAGTCCTTTGCTGGTCCCTTGCACCTGGAAACATCATCAAACTGAAGGTGTCCTCGCCCCACAGATTGTCAGGGATCAGACGGGTGGCAAGAGTGTCTGTCCCCTTGGTTCCCCCAAAACAGCCAGGCTCGTCTCTCGGGCTTCCTGGCCGATGGCGGAGTTTGGTAGGAGGGAGCCATGCTGCCCTGAGAACCCCGGTCTCCCTGGCCCACTCTGGTTGCCAAAATAAACCGGAACGCTTCATTCCAAAGAGAAAGCTGAGTGAGAAGGCTGACAGTTTTACAGGGAATAAAAGTCTCAGAGGGTGGTGTATTTTAAGTACTCTTTCCTTCCACTCATAAGTGTTGCTAAAAACAGACACCAGCCAGAGAGGCTGCTCTGGCTTGGGGGGAACTTCTACCAGGGCTTCCGTTGCCAAGGGCCAGTTTTTGTGGGGGTGGGAGGGCGACTGAGCCACTTCCCTGGCAGAATCGGGGTTCCTTTTCCATTCCCCGGGATTCTGCGTGCGCCTGGCACCAGCGTTTATCTCACTGTTCACTTGTCTATAGACTCTTTTGAACAAGACCCAACTTTGACTCAGCCCTTTCTCCGGAGCCCCTGGCAGAGTCGTTGGGAATGATGCTGGTGGCGGGGAGGGGTTTGGGGGAAGGAAGGGAGGGGCAGGGGCCAGAGGGTGGACACGTGGGCTTTGGTGCCCCCGGGTGTCTCGGAAAGCTAGATAGGTCTTAACGTGAGGGATGTGTTGGAGTCGCCTGAGTTTTACCTGACTTGACTTAGAGCGAGGCATGTCCCTTTTATGTGGCCTGTGGCTGGGCCGTGGAAATGATTGAAGCTGTTTAACAGAACAGTATAGCACCGAGTCATCTGGTCATCAGACCTATCCTTTTCTACCTGGATTGCGCCCAAACTCTCTGTCACATCCGTAAATATCTCCCTGAGCAGATTCTAGCGCGTCCCTCCCCTGGATCATCCTGGCAGGTTTGGGTCCTGGTTGTTGGTGAGCTATTAAAACACAATCCGCAGGCCCTCGGAAAATAGGATTTTTCTTTTTTGGCTGAGGCATACGAAGTTCCCCAGCCAGGGAATCAGATCTGAGCTGCAGTTGTGACCTACGCCGTAGCTGCCGTAACACAGGTTCTTTAACGCACTGCGCGGGGACGGGGATTGAACTCGTGTCCTGGTGCTGCAGAGATACTGCGGATCCCATTGGGCCACAGTGGGAACTCCGGAAGGCTGGGTTTTGACTGCATGTTATTCCCGGGGTCCCTGAGCCCTCACAGCCCACCTTCTCCCAAAGACCCCTGTGTTCCCCAGGCTGTCCTTTGGACAGGAGCCTCCAGAAGGGTCGCTGCGAGGAAAGCAGGGGGGCTGGGGGCGGCGGAGGAAACAGAACCCGAGGCGGATGCTTCCTGCTCCTGCCTTATTTTTTTCGCCGGCCTCATTTGGTATTCAAGGAAATAAGCCAAACAGGCTGTGCAGAAAGGCAGAATGAGATAGTTTCCTAAGTTGTCTCTGCCTGAGTTGGCCGCGGGTCTGGGGCTCATTCAGCCCTTTGTCCCCCTGTTGAGTGCAGTGCGTGTGTGGTGACAATGCCCTGATGCAGTGACACTGGGGGCTGATGCTAGGAGTTCCGCAGCCCATTCATGGAGGCAGAGGAGGGTGCAGGGCCCGGAGCTGGAGCCAGCAAGCGGAGGAAGTCGGGGCCGGGGAAGGAGCCGGCCTCACAAACGCGGCTGTCAGGGCTCCGGGCCGGGGGCGGGCGGGGAGGGGGCTGCTCCCCGTCGGGGCTGGAGGCCTGCCCGACCTCCAGCGCTGCGGAGTGCCACCTGTCCGGGCCGACAGACGAGCATTATGGCTGTCCTTTTAATCAGCTTAATTCGGGGCAGCTCGACACAATGGCTGGTACTTTGGGGGGCTGCGGGGGAGCAGAGGGGCCAGAGCGCGTAGCGTCTTTTCACGGGAGGCTCCGGGGGGGTTCCGGGCCACTGGGGTTGGGTCTCTCGTTCTTGGAGATGCACTGCACTGTCTTAGAGCCCGGACGAAGCAGAGGCACACAGGCAAGAGCGTTCTGGGATGGGAGACTCACCCTTTGAAAGCCTTTTAACTAGATGTGACTGGGAGACGGGGCTGCTGCTTCAGTTCACCTCTCTGGCTGTGAAAAGGGGACATCTGGCTGTTTGATCTCCAAAAGCCCCGGGGAGCCCCCAGTTCTCAGACTCAGTGTGTTGCCTCAGACCTCGGCCCCGCAGACACACTGCCACACTGCCGCGCCACTCTGCTCCAGCTTTGCCTCCTGTTCCCTCCAGGCTGTGCAACTCCCCCCACCCTTCCCTCTCTGGGCTTGGCTGCCTCCTTCCTCCAGATCACCGCCCCCACCCCACCCCACCCCACCCCTCCTTGGTCCCAGGTACTCTCCCGCCCTGGAGATTGGGAGCCCTGGGCTGGGTGGGGATGCGTGTCTGCTGCGGGTAAAGGCTACAGAAGCCCACCCTCCATCTCCCTTCACTCTGCATCAGCGCACAGGAAATCCACACGCTCTTTGGAAATCCAGGGAGGGCTCCAGTGATGCTCAAGGAAGGTGTTAAAGTGCAGGGAGTGAGCTCCATCTTGGGCAAGGGGGTGCCGATTACCCGCCGGCAGAGTGGAATGTCCAACATCCTCTATCCAAGACCAACTCTTGTCCTTTTTCATCTAAGAGGGAGAGGACCCTGCAGAACTGATGACAGCTGAGCCGTGAAGCGGTGGAGCCAGAAGAGGGTTAGGGAAGACACTGAGTGCTTTCCATAGGTGGGGGACATGATTGATACCCCCCAGCGCTCAGGCTTCCTGCTCCATCGCAGGGGAGCCCATGGGGTTCAGGGCCCCTCATTTCTGGGGAACTGCTTCTCTTGAAGTGAAAGGTATCGAACGTGATGAGCCTGCCACAGTCAGGAATGATCTAGGTTGAAATTGCAATGGGACTGAAGAAAGGAGAGGTTTCTTTAATCTGAGACCTTCCTTGATTTTATTCAGGGAAGCCCATGGTGTGTTTTTGGAGGGAAGTTACATAAACATGATGCCTGTGTTATCTTGAATTCCGAGGACTCCCTGCTGGAGTTTCTCAGAACTGTTCCAATAGGGTCTCGGGTTGCTGGGAGGGAAGCCTGAACACCGGGAACAGTAGGAACATCCGAGGGGGACTCTGAGGCTACCACTCAAGCTCTTCAGCTCTTTGGAGCCCCCCCTCCCCTTGGGAGGACCATCTGTCTCTGATGCGGCCTAAGCTGCCTAAGGCAGTGATGATCACAGCATCCTGAGCTGGGCAGGGTAGTGGGGTGGCAGGTGTGCTGCCCCGGGTTACCCCTCCATGGGGCCAGAATTAGCCTCTTGAGGAAGGACAGTTGGACAGAATCGGCCAGGAAATTCCTAGGGGGACGATCCAGAGGAGTTTTGTCTCTTGTCATTTTTTGCCTTGTTAACTTTTAAGATGAATTGTTTTCTTCGCTTGTAAGGCTTTCGAGTGCTCAGATATTTTGCGCTAAGATGCAGGTGCCCTTAGAAGCATCCCCACCTTAGCCTTCAGGGCCTGGTACCTCATGAGTAGTGAGCAACCAGGAGCCTGGCCATGGGCAGAGCCAGGGGCTGGTGAGGCTTCAGCTTTGTAATCACCAGCTAGGGGGTCAGGCAGGTTTGAGGACGAGACCAGGCGAGGCCACAGGAAAGCTTGAGAAATGTCGCCACTGGGCTCGGTGGCCAGTCCCTGGCCCTTCCTCTGCTTGTTCAGGGTGGATGGAGAGCTTGGTGGCCGGGGTGCACCTGCCCCACTGGACACTCCTCCCGGGGGCCTGTCGCAGTGCCCGCCTCACCTGTCCTGAGCAGATGTTCCATCCATCGTACCTCGTTTCAGAGAACTCTCAGGAATTCTTTCAGCTTCCCGGACTGACTTCTTATTCATAATAAATGATTGCCGTGTGTTGAACTTAGCACTTCACCTGGATGAGCTCCGTCGATGCTCCCTCTGTGAGCGCTTCCTTAGCCTTATTTTACAAGTGGGCACACTGGGGTCAGGGAAGGAAAATAACTTTGCCCAAAAGGCTGGTGGTCTGATAGCAAAACACCACCTCCCTCTCTTCACTCTTCCTCATTCCGGGTGCTGTTTCATCTCTGCCCTCAGTGCTGGGTTGGCTGTTGTCCCTAATCTTAATTTTCATAAAAAGCTGTAGTTTGAAATGTGGAATGGATGAGAGATAAGAAAGGAAAATGTTTTGGGGGGTGTCTGCAAATGTGCTCCTAGTAATTAACTTCAACTGTATTGATTTTGGCTGCACCCGCAGCACATGGACGTCCCCGGTCCAGGGGTTGAATCCGAGCCACCACTTCAGCCTACACCACAGCTGCGACCATGCTGGGCCCTTAACCCAGCGTGCCACAGTGGGAACTCTCTAACTTTATTTTAGATCTTTGGAAAATAAAGACAATGTTTTGTGCTTGGCCAGCAACAACTACTGGGCCGTGAAAGATTGCAGGGTGAAGCAAGCAAAAGGGGAAAATATGCAAAACTGGAACGACCCAGGCGGAGTGGATTATTGTCTGTGTGTACATGCTGCTTGGGAGAGCCCTTCAAGCTGATGCCCCACTTGCTAGTGTCAGCCACAGTCCCTCCCTGGTGACACCCATGAATTGCCATTGTGTCCCATGTCCCTCAGCTCCTAGAAGCTTCTGCGTGGGGCCAACCCACTCCAAATTTTCTCTACCAAATATAGACTAATATCAAAGCAGTGCTGCAAATTTTTTTGCCTATTCCCAAATTAGAGAGCTCAAGGGCACAGACTCCTAAACGGTCTGTGTTGTGTTGTCATGCAAGTTCAACGGTTAGTAAGCAGAAAAGCAGACTGGCCTGTTTTTAAGCATTTCCGCAGTCGCTCTCGCTCTCAGTCCATTGTCTTATCTGTCCCTCGGGGGCCACGTTGATCTGGTGCCTTCACACAGTCTCCAGGGCTGGCTTCCCCTTTTCCCTCTCACCGCCCAGCATCTCCAGGAAGGAAGCATCACTGGCCCTTTGATTACCAGGCGCAGCACGGTCATCGCTGCCCTGATTCTCTTGTGCATCCGATTCACCTGGGCTTCTGCTAAAATGCAGATTCTGGTTAGACTGGTCCTGAGAGGGCTGAGGGTCTGCATTTCTAACGAGCCCCAAGGTGGCGGTGGTCCTGATGCTACTGGTCCAGGGGCACCACGCCCCCATGCCCCGCCACGGAGTGGGGAGGTTCCACGGCACCAGGAGGACCCATCTCCTGTGCTTTCTGACTCCTGTGCTTTTCTACTAGAAAACGAGTGTGGGCCTAGACGAGGCACGAACTGTGTGTGCGTTCTGCGTCTTGCTGCCCTTGCTAACCGCTCTGGTCTCTGGACCGTTCTCCTTCCAGGATTGCCTCAAAGCCTGCCAGGAGCAGATTGAGGTCGTGCTGCTCAACAGCCTGCAGCAGTACCGTCAGGACCAGGACGGATCCAAGTCGGAGGACGAGCTGGACCAAGCCAGCACCCCTACAGACGTGCGGGATATTGACCTGTGAGGATGCCGGGTGGCCCCGACGGGTCCAATCGGCTCTCTCCTTCCTTCTCTCTGGTTGTGTTTTGTTCTCTTATGTTTTAGAATGAAACTTTAAAACAAACAAAAAAACACACACACAAAAAAAACGAAAAACAAATTCTGCTCCCACCTAGATCATATTTGAAAGATCTTTTAGAAGTGAGAGATAAAGGTTCTGTAAAAACGGAATAATGCAAAGCATCTGGTGCCTATTTGAAGTACAACACAAGGGAATCTCTTAGATATGCGAACAGTTCCTGCTTGACGATGTTAAAAGTCATGGTAAAATGCTTACAGGAAAACCTACAGAGTAGCTAGGAAAATGTACGCCTGCACTATGGGAACAAATTAGAGACTTGTTTTTCATGTTATGGACTAGCACGTATACACCCCTTGTAGGATAATCTCTAGGAACGGCCGATGCCTTTTATGGCAAGATTCGATTTCAAAGCAATGAACTCCAGAAAGAATTAAGAATAAGGAGGGGCAGGATGGGGGAGGGGGGTTGCCAAATAGTCCCCACGCAATCGAACCATTTTGGACGGAGAAGCGCCCTGGCTCCTGACCTGTTCCGTACTGAGTCGGGAGCTCTGCGGGTCACTAGTGACAACTCTTGCTGTCTACAGTAGCTGCTACCTAAAAGAGATGTTCTGCTTTGCCCATTGGACACGGGTGATTGGATCCGGGGTTTCACGGTTTTCGACATCTTGCTTCTTCCTCCAACCGTGGTTCGTTGCGGACACCGTCCGATTTTTATCCTTAGAGGCAATCTAGCCACGGGCCGGCCCTCAGGCTCCTCGGAGCTGGAGGCAGACAGAGCCCGGGGGGTGGGGTGGGGGGGGGTGGGATCTGGAGTGGAACCTTTTCTCCTGATGTGTTCAAGAGAGCCGTGTGGCCCTGGCATCCCGCATTAGGAAACAGACGAATTTTTTTGGTGCTTGATCTGGCATGGGTGGTCCACAGGTGGGCGTTGTTATAAACCATTCCATTTGAAAAGCACTTTGAAAAATTGTTCCCGAGGCGTAGATGGGATGGTTTATGCAAATCGTGCAGAGTAGACGCCCCCCGCCCCTTGTCCTGTGCCCCCTCCCCTCCTGCTCCCTGTCAGGTCGCTGTCCTGTATCTGACATTCTCTGGCCTCCCCACTGGGACTCAAGACACACCCTTTCCGCTGAAACTCCCATCACAACATTCCTAAAAACAGAGCTCTGCTACCATCTCGATGGCACAGAAGGATCTTCATTCCCACCTCTGTACTTCTTCTCTGGACAGGGAAAGAAACGTGACTGCTGATGCAGAGACAGATAGCGGGGTCATCAGAATGTGGCATTTCCTTCCCTTTTCCGTTTTTTTGTTGATTTCATGCCAAGTTGCCTTCAGTGTACTTGAATTATCTTCCTCTCCACGTCTTAGAGGCATTCAGTTAGCAGAGAGGCTGGAGCACCAACTTTTTTTTTTTTTTTTTGCACAATTATAATTGACAGGTAATGAAGCTATTAAAATATTTGCCTTTTTAAGTAAAAAAAAATCAGAACAGGGCTACTTGGAAGAATTATTTTATACACAGATTCTGCCTTGTTTCATAGTATGAGGGTTTAAGATGGAGAAAAAAATCTAAGGGTCTCTTTATTTTTCATTTTATTATGTTCAGTTTTTTTATTATTTTTTTTTTGCGCTGCTAAGAAGCTCATTCATCATTATTCACATTAACAGTACCTAGCTGTAATGTTTCACCGAGTGTGCTGCTATTTTATAAACATTTTTATAATATATTATTTTACTGCTTAAATTCCAAGTCCCGAAGTAGATGGTTGAGATAGGAGTTCTTCGTACTGGAAAAGCCCTTCCATACATACTTTGTTTTCTTCTGGTAGCGTATTCATGGGTGGTTTTTTTTTTTTTTTTTGGTTTGTTTTTTGTTTTGGTTTGGTTTTTTTTTCCTCTCTGATCACATTCTTCAAAGACAGAACATTCTTTACCTCAGGTTTACTGGACAAAATCAATAGCTACGAAAGAATGGTTCACATTTTTGTTCTCATAATACCTCACAGCCGTACAGTTTCTGCTCGGGAGCCCATTAGTCAGGGAAGGCAGAGGGGGGAGGAGGCGGCAGCCTCTCCCGGGTGGGAGGTGGGGGCTGTGGCCCCAGGGCCCCACGCCCCGTCAAGAAGGTCATCAGGCTTCCACATTGACTCCGGTGTCCTCTTCATGATGGAAAAAATGCAATTGAACCCCAAGGGGTCTCCCCCCCCACCCAGGCTGGCATTCAGCATAGAGGTTGACGCCCTGGACCCTGGACCTGGACCAGGAAGTCACGGTTTGCACTTGCATCCCAGGCATCAAGAGACAGGCTCAGAGGATTCCTGCAGGCTCTTCTGAGAGCCTCTCCTTGCGGCCCTTTATAAAGCCAGGCTCTCATCTGCTTCGGGGCCTTTCATCTGGAAGGTTCCCCCCCCCCCCCCCCGCCTTCTCTGGCCCCTTCCCATCCCGTTCAGGATGATCTCAGAGGGTTCTTAGGTCTGAACCTGCAGAGTGCAGGGTTGCCAGGGCAACTGCACCATTGGGGCCCGAGGCAGGCAAGCACCCGAGAGGCCGAGGCTGGGGCCAGGTCCTCTGCTCAGTGGAACTAAAGGGTCCTCAGGTTTTAAATCGTGCGTCGAATTGGCATGATTGGAAAAACGGGTCTGATGAGTATTGGCTTGGTAGTCGAAGGGAGAGAGGAAGGCTGTGGTTCCAGAGGAGTGGGTTGCCCCTGAAGTGTGCTAGGACCGTTAGGACCTGGTGGGTTATTTCATGACCTTAAAATTCTAGGGATTTCTGGTGGACCAGAGGGTGGTGAATTCTGAGGTTTTGGAGAGGAAGGCTGCACAGCCCAAGTTTTCTGAAAGCTCACTTTGCCAGGCTGCTCTTCTGGGCCCTGAGGGGTTCCCCAGAATGGAGGAGGCACGGGCCCCAGAGTTCTTGGGCCACATGGATTCCTTTAGCAGTGACCAGCCCTTACGCTCTCACAGGAGCAGCAAATGAGAGAAGCCGACCCGCTGTAACTCTCCCCATCTCCTGGCGTCCCAGGAGCCTCTGGGGCCTTCTAGCTTTTTCTCCTTCACACCCTCCAGGCCTAGCTGATGGGCAGTGTAGGGAGCGTGCAAGCTGGCTGAGCTTTTCTGCCTGCCCCTCCTTACACAGGAAGGAACCCTGGCTTTGCTGAATTGGGTGATACCTTCTTCCTTGAATCTTCATTTCCTTGGTAGGCGCTTCTGCCCCGCACCAGTTAGTTCTCCCCATGGATCTTTTTTCTCTTTCTCTCCTCCCATAAAGGGGCACCAGACCTATTCTGGTCTTTTTCTACCTTGTTGTCTGGTCTCTTCTCTCCTTCTTCCTCTTTATGGGATTTCTTTTTTTCTTTTTTGGGTTCGTTGTTTGTTTATTTGTTTTTCTCCATCAGCGGGGGCTAACTTGTTCCCCTAGCTTGCCAAATCTTGTCCCATCCCCTGTTTTGGCCAAATCCCGGGGTGGGGGAGGGGGGGAATCCTTATATGCCAAAAAAATATATGCTAAGCATAATTCTGTTCCATGTGGGTTCAAAACAGCAGAGAACCCTGCAGGTGGAGGCAGGGGACAGAGCCCATGCCCGCCACCCCCGAATGTCCCCCAATGCCAAGAGGAGGGGCTTCTGTCCAAGGAGGTTGCCCTCTGGAACTGCCCTGGCCCCACTGAGCAGCCCATTGTGTCCCCCAGCCAGGTCCCCGTTAGTCTGCGTGCAGTCCCGAGGCCCTGTCCTTCCTCCTTCACCACCCAGCTGGGGCGTGTGAGGCTGGGGGAAGCAGCCTGGCCGCCGGCGGCGAGGGCTTCCCTTCTGAGGCTGCATCTGTGCCGGGAGGCCTGGGACTGCCAGGTTAGGACAGTAGCAGGATCTGGTGACTTTCTCAAAGAGGGCCGGTGAGTTTTCTCTCCATGGGCCCCAGGGGGCAGGGCTGGGAGGAGACATCGGCTTGCACCTTAGAGCATGTAAATAATGGGTTTCCAGTTCAAGAAGACAATATTGGTAGAGGGGGATGGGCGGCAGGACTGGGGAGGCAGTCCGAGTAAGCCAGCTGGCTTCGAAGCCAAAAGGATTCCTCTGTTTATCTCTGAGACAGTCCAACCCTGAGAATAGCTTTAAAAGGGAACTTAGTGCTGAGACGGTCAAGTCCCCTTCACCCCGCTGGCCGCTGGCCGCTGCCCGGTCGCTGTAGGATGGGTGCAGCCTCCTACCACGTGGGCGCCACACAGCCCACCAGCGCTGCTCACGCCGTCATCATTTGTGCAAAATAGGGCAGGAATATTCGAGAGGATGTTTATGGCTTCCTCATCCACGTGGCTTTGCATGATTCTGGATTCTAAACAACCCAGATCGGTCCCTTCAGCCAGAACCACTCTTCTTCCTCTGTGCGTCTCTGCTTTTAGACTTGGCTGGGCTGTCAGACCCGATTCTTGGCTCAGGTTTCCAGAAGCCATCGGCAAACATACACGCGCTTGCTGTGGCTGCCACATTTATTCCTTTGCCTGCAGCCTACTTTGGGGAAAAAAGTGCCTTACTGACTGTAGCTATTGCAGTAGCCAGTGTATTTTGACAGGTGCCTACCCTTTAAGAAAAAAAAAGTGTTCATGTTTTTCTTTTAATTGGTTTTATTTCTTACTGCCAACCAGCTCTTAACTCCCCAGCAAATCACTGGCCATTGGATTTTTTCCATTATGTTCATTACCCTTGTACCACGTACCTCAGATCTCTCTCTCTCTCTCTCAGTTTCTCGCCTTGGACTTTCTTTTGTTATTATTATAATTTTTTTTTTTTTTTTTGCTTTAAAACGAGTGTGACGCCATATCAAGTCAATGTTATTCTCTCACAGTGTACTCTCTAAGAGGTGTGGGTGTTCGGTCGGGATGTTAGCAGGTGCTAAAGTAGCATGATCAGTGTACATGAAAGGTTTTTAGGAAGTATGGAAAAAATGTTTTGTTGGCTCTGATGGTGAAATGGTAAAGTCAGCCGCCTTTTAAGAGGCCCTATATGTTCAGTGTTAAGTGACTTTTTTTAAAAATAATAACCTGTTTTTCTGACTAGCTTAAAGATGGATTTGAAAATGGTTTTGGATGCAATTAGGTTATGCTGTTTGGACAATAAACTCACCTTGACCTAAATGCTCTGGCTCTCATGACTTATTTCTAGAACAACCATTCTCAGAATGCAGCATGACTTTCTCACGGCAGAACTCCGTTGGCAGCGGTTGGTGTGGGGGTAGAATACAAGCCCTAACCTGGGAGGTCTCCTGCGTGTGTTACTGCAGTACAAACAACTGACGGCAGGCTTTTCTTGCTTTGGGGTCACCTGCACAACCGTCTTGTCAACCAGCAGCCTCAGGCCACCTTGGGAAGGTGAATCAGCCACTGCGGTCATCACTGGGCCTCAAAGGCTGGCCCCCTGACTACTGCTAGCTACTCGCTCTTGGGTGTAGGGAGTGTCTCCTGGCATCTGAGGTGCCAGCAACTCCCAGGGCCGTTGCTAGATGCGGGGGTTGCGGGGGAGGCAGAACCCCAGGAAAGGGTGGGATGGTCCACACTTAAAGCAACTGCCAGGCCTGGGTCCTGGCTGCTCCCTCCCCGACCTCAGCAACTCCGACCAGCTTCTTTCCCAGGGGTGCCCCTCGATGCAAAAGGCAAGGGCTTAAGAGCCCTTTTGATGGTATGAGAAAAATTCATTTTCTTCGGTGTTCCCTGCCTCTTTCAAAGCCACTGAAGACTGGTTTCCAGTTGAATTCAGACACGGGCTGCAATGCAAGCAGGAAGGTTCGTACTGGTCACGGTGGGAAAGTCCAGATGAAGACATTCCCTGCCTCTCCCAAGTAACTCCACTTAACAGGGTGTCTCCGCTTACAGGGACTCTCGAACTTCCCCTTTGTCTCCGTCCCCCATTGATTTCCACTCTTCTTGGAGAAAAGCAGGGATGACTTTTTTTCTTGGGTTTCTGCCTGGTGGAGTCGGCGGGGCCTCTTGGGAGTTTCCAAGGCCTCCGGTTGCCACTCTTAACCATCCTTGGAATCCTCTTCTGCCTGATCCGCTGTCCAACCAGGTCCCTCCCTCCCTCCCCGCCCCCATCCGCTTGCCCTGCAGTGCCGGTGCCCTGCCTGTTAAGACCACTCCTCCCCAATCATCCGACCCAGGTTTTCCCATCCAGAGCTCCGGGTGTTTTAAGGTGGGAAGGAAGCGGATCGAGTGCTCCATTCCACACGGCTGGCTCGGGAATCCAGCAGTGCCTCCACAGGAGTGCCCAGACCCATTTCACCTTACAGCTGGGTAACGAACTTGAGCCAGGGCCCCTTCTGCACATGGAAGTTAGTGATGGGGCGAAGCCTGCGAAATCCCAGTCTGTGCTCCAGTGAGTACTTTTCTAATGACTTTCCGGAGATCTGGGACCTCAAATCAGTACACAGAGGTGACACTAAAATGAGACGTTTCCGTTGGCTTAGTAACGCCAATGAAGCAGGCATTCAGAGCTGAGTATCACACCGGATCATTTCTCCCCCAATCGTACAGCAACAGTGGCAGAAAAATGCTGGTGACGGTGGCATGAAGGCTCAGCATGTCACAGAGAGCTGACCCACAGCCAACATGTGTGTGCAGGGCCTACCCCGGGCCTCCAGGGAAGAGCAGAGCAAACACAACCCTGGTTGAAGAGGCTTTCCATGGAAAACAAAACACACAGGCCCCCAAGGCTCCATAGGACTCAGTGCACGCCACCCGTGCCCAGGGTGTGGGTAGGGGGACTTCCTGACGAGATGGGGGTGGGTTTCCTCGAGTAAATGAGTTTTAGGAAAGCACCCTTGGGAGTTCCCGTCGCAGCTCAGTGGAAACGAATCTGACCAGCATCCATGAGGACACAGATTCGATCCCTGCCCTCACTTAGTGGGTTAAAGATCCGGCATTGCCGTAAGCTGTGGTGTAGGTCACAGACACGTCTTGGATCTGCTTTGCTGTGGCTGTGGCGTAGGCCAGTGGCTACAGCTCCAATTCGACCCCTAGCCTGGGAACATCCATAGGCCGAGGGTGTGGCCCTAAAAAGACAAAAAGAAAAAAAAAAGAAGAAAAAAAGAAAAGAAAAAGAGAAAGAGAAACAGAAAAGAAAAAAAACACTTTCGGTAAAATGCAGAGTTGGGAAACAGAGTTCAACCTTTTCCAAAAATAAGGGGATGGGAAGTGATCTTAAAAAGAAGGGAAAATAGTCCCATAGCTTGAAGAGTATGCATAATGTGGTGGATTTCAAACACCACAGACATACAGATATTAGCCTTAGGAAACAGGACAAACTGAGCCACAAACCACAGGCTGGGAGTCCCAGGTACCTAATTTCACCTGAGCCTTTAAGGAATGAGGTTGGCTGTTCTGAGATAAGAGGCTGGCTTCTGGGCCCCCTGCTGCCGTGAAGGGGCAGATGCCATCAGCTCTGAGCGCAGGCAAGCATGTTGGCCTGGGAGGGTGAGGGCACGGCAGGACAGCTGGCTGATTTCCCTCAGACCCTGCCTGAGCATCCTGTGGGAGCTTGCCATTCATGCTTATCCAAAACATGGCCTCCATTTCCTTTGTGGTCTCGCTGGCTTTGGCTCTTGTTTTTTGCTAGTTGCCCTGGTCCCCCGACTCCTTGGCCTTTAGTGGACATCAACATGGAGCACTTCCTGAGAAGTCCAGTAGGTGGCACTAATGCTACGGGCGGGAGCAACTTAGACGGAGCACTAGCATAGCCAGGTGTAGTGTGCATCCCTCCCGAAGGTGAGCAGGATGGGCAGCATCTTCCCTGCATCTCCCAGCAAGGCCACTTTCTGACTCCACCTGGGAGTGACTGGTGCCGTTCATGACTCTAGCCATGCTTTTCTGTGTCTCGTTCAAGGATGGAAACGGGCAGCCTGTAGACCAAATCCAACCTGGCCGCATGTCTAGTCTGGCCCCCATCATGACTTAACCAGCTGCTCTAAGATGAGCGCTTTCCTGTAAAAGTAAGGATTTTAACTACTCTGGGGAAAGACACATTCTGGCAAAGACAGGCCTGCAAGGCAATAATAGGGGCTGCTGCTGAGGACCATCCAACCCCCTCCCTGCCCCAGCACCCATAGAACCTGCTTCCCTTGCCTATGTCAGCTGCCTGTCCCCTGAGGAGTCTGCAGTTCTACAGTCTGCCCTACCTCTGGCTGTGCAGTAGAACCCCTATAAGCCCCAGGTGGAGCAGAGCAGGCTTGGGATCCTCCCTTTACTTTCCTACCCCAAATAAAAAAGACCTGCCTCCCTCATCAGGCTTTGTCATCTCTGCTCTGTCATCTCTTCATAGATTCTTAGTTATCAGGTAACCCAGAGCTGGGCCAGATTTATGAAATCCCTTTGAGACCTCAGTGTCCGCCCACCCTGCGGTCTGCAGGTGGGCCAGGTCCAAGATCAACTTTTTCTCTGTTGCTTGTCTGTTTCTGGAGTTGTTTTCAGTTTTCCTGCCACCATAGTGACTCCACGAGGAGACAAACCTATGTGATTTTTAGATCTGCTGGAAAAGTACAAATCCTGAGGCCATGTCTCAATCATGCCACCTATTGGAAAGGATGACTTCACATCATTCCCTCTCACAAGTGGGCTCTTGGGCATTGCTTGTTCATTCAATGAGCGAGCGCCAGTCACAGGCCAGGCACCCTGCTCGAAACATCCCATTCGACAAATGTTTCTCTGGCACCTAGGTTTCCAGGTACCATGTCCCCACACTTCCGGCAGTGACAGATAAGGAGACACAATGAACAGCTGCTATTCGGTGCAATGGTAAGAAACACAGTGCTGCTCTGGAACCCCTTCTGCCATCTCCCCGGCCACCTGCTAGCTATGCGAGACTCAGGGTTCTTCATGTATGAAATGGGGTTCAACACTCGCAGCATCTCCTGAGTTATTCATTTTAGCATGTCCACATGGCCTGGAACAAAGTCAGAGCTTGGTAAGTGTTAGCCATGGTCAAGGCTACAGCAGAGTGTGAGAGAAGCACCTGGTCTTTACAAAATGTACAAAATGAACTGTCCAGATGGGCACTGATGGTTCAGCCCCTCAGTACCGCCAGCTTAGGCACTGAAATAAGAGACTTTTTAACCACTAAAAGCAATTTTAAAAGCGCTTTCACAAGCATCTCCTGTGACTCGCCCAACCCCTGGTGAATCTGACACCTTGTTTTGGAGCCGAGTGCCTTGAGGGACACACAGCTCTCGGGAAGGAGTCAGGATGGGGACTCAGAGGTGGCCCCCTTCTGATGCCCCGCCTCTTCCGCCACCCTGCGGGAAAGGCTCCTTCCTCCAGGTAAATGTTCCAAAGGTGAGGTCTTCCTTTCAGAGGCAGCAGAGAGCCACCAGCAGGGGCCCCAAACCCATGGCCTGATGGAGGGTCATTAGAGAGACGAGGCTCAGCTGGCAGCGCCCTGGGGTGCAGGCCAGAGTCCCTAGACCCTTCATTCCTCATCTGGAGAAAGGGGGTGTCTCTAAGATGTCTAAGCTGATACACCCAGTTTCACTGAGGCCCGTGTTGAACTTGTGTTGCACGCACTGCCATTTTCACTGACAAAAATCTCATTTCTGAAATTCAAGATGCTAATTCACGTGTCCCTTCCAATCAAGACACAGATGACGGACGTTCCCAGGGACTGTGGTTTTCCTGCTTAGGACACCAGCGCGCCATCCTTAGAGTGGACCTTCTTGATGAGAATGTGTTCCAGACTGAATGTGCCCTCCCCGAGGTCATATGCCTCAACCTCATTCCCGGTGAGATGGTATTTGGAGGTGGGGCCTTTGGGGGGTAATTAGATCATGAGGGTGGAGCCCCCATGAATGGGATCAGGGCCCTTATACATGGTCTCTTCTCTGACGTGTAAGGGGACAAAGAGAAGCCAGTGGTCTGCAGGCAGCAGATGGCTCTCCCCAGAATCTGACCATGCTAGCACCCTGATCTCCAACCTCCAGCCTCCAGAAGCATGAGAAATAAATGTTTTCTGCTGAAACCCCCCAGTCTGTGGTCTTCTCTAACAGCAGTGCCGGACAACGAAGACAGAATGGTTGTAGCATCTGGTTGTAACTTACCTAAATCACACAGATAGGCTGCATCTTCTGAAATATTTTAAAGATGAGGACAAACATTGCAACTGTGTTTTATTTTTTTTCAAAGACTTTTTTGTACTGCTCCTGGCTGTAAAAGAAACATTCTGCTGTTCCCACACCTTGCTGGGGCTTGGAACCAAAAGATTATCTCAGGCTCAGTCTACAGCGTTGCAAAGCCATGGCATTTCTGGGATCTCACCACCTCCAGGGGTGCTCTGCCTGGGAAGAAGCAGGGGTTCTGCTCTCTCCTTCCGAACTCCCAAATGTATGTCATTTTAAAAAAAATCACATCTCAGAGTTCCCTTGTGGCTCAGTGGGTTAAGGATCCAGCATTGTCACTGCCGTGGCTCGTGTCGCAGCTGTGGTGCAGGTTTGAACCCTGGCCCCAGAACTTTTTACACGCCATGGGTGCAACCAAAAAAAATTTTTTTTCTATCTCCAGTTTGTCCCTGTTTCTTTCTTTCTTTCTTTCTTTTTTTTAAAGTCAAGGGTTATGTTCTTTTTTTTTTTTTCCCCACTGTACAGCAAGGGGATCAAGTTATCCTTACATGTATACATTACAATTACATTTTTCCCCCACCCTTTGTTCTGTTGCAGCATGAGTATCTAGACAAAGTTCTCAATGCTACTCAGCAGGATCTCCTTGTAAATCTATTCTAAGTTGTGTCTGATAAGCCCAAGCTCCCGATCCCTCCCACTCCCTCCCCCTCCCATCAGGCAGCCACAAGTCTCTTCTCGAAGTCCATGATTTTCTCTTCTGAGGAGATGTTCATTTGTGCTGGATATTAGATTCCAGTTATAAGTGATATCATATGGTATTTGTCTTTGTCTTTCTGGCTCATTATCGCTCAGTATGAGATTCTCTAGTTCCATCCATGTTGCTGCAAATGGCATCATGGCATTCTTTTTTATGGCTGAGTAGTATTCCATTGTGTATATATACCACATCTTCCGAATCCAATCATCTGTTGATGGACATTTGGGTTGTTTCCATGTCCTGGCTATTGTGAATAGTGCTGCAATGAACATGCGGGTGCACGTGTCTCTTTTAAGTAGAGTTTTGTCCGGATAGATGCCCAAGAGTGGGATTGCGGGGTCATATGGAAGTTCTATGTATAGATTTCTAAGGTATCTCCAAACTGTTCTCCATAGTGGCTGTATGTCCCTGTTTCTTAAGGACCCACCAACATCTGTGATCTCATCATTTCCCCTCCCCTCCCCCCTCCCCCCAACTCAGCCCAGAGAATCTGGCTGGTCCAGGGGGCAGGGAAGCCTTCTCTTCACAGTCTCCTAAGCCTCTGCTTATGTCAAGATCACTTCCTTTGTCCCCCAGAGTGAGCTGGTCTTTCCCCCGGTTCTCTGTCACTTTCCCTTCCCTGAAAAAAGGGAGTCAGGATAAAGGGCCAAAAATGCCGAGGGAAAATACTGGAGAAAGAAACACTGATTACTATTTTTAAAAATACTATCCTAGCATAGGTACAGTAGCCTAAACCCTGCAGGGGCTCGTGCTGTTCTGAGTGGGGAGGGTTGCCCAGCAGTGGAAGCGTTAACTGGGGAGAGCGCGCTGGGCTTGTGCAGGCTTCCCTTTGTGGCCCTATCAATAAGGCTGAGCCCTTGGTCACCACCTTCCTGGAACGTCTTGATGCCTCCTCAGACACGCCAACAGCAACCACTTATACCTTCGATACATCCCTGTAGGATGAGAATGAAGAGATGATGGAAGTTTTGCTTCAATATGGCACCTCCTGCTGCTTACTGGCTTCATACCCTAATCCTCCCAGATACTTAGGCCAGGAGACCAGGATTCTAGGGCCCAAAAGTTCTTCTCTTTCCCTTAGCACTCTGTCAGGGCTCTGGGAAAGCCTCGTAATCAATAACCTCCCAGTGTTTGCTACTATGGTGTGGCTGATGGTACCTTACGTTTAGATATTACATATAAATTGTCACAAATATGGTGACAGAGAGTCAGGATGCTTAGAGGAGACAGAAGCTCATTCATGCAAGAAGATTTGGGGAGGAGTTCCTGTCGTGGCTCACAGTTAACAAACCCAACTAGCATCCATGAGGATGCAGGTTCCATCCCTGGCCTCGCTCAGTGGGTTAAGGATCTGGTGTTGCCATGAGTGGTGGTGCAGCTTGCAGACGTGGCTCGGATCTGGCGTTGCTGTGGCTGTGGTGTAGGCTGGCAGCTACAGCTCCAACTGGACCCCTAGCCTGGGAACCTCGATATGCTGTAGGTGTGACCCTAAGAAGACAAAAGAACTAGCTGGAGAGTTCTCTTGTAGCTCAGCGGGTTGAGGAGCCAGTGTTATCACTGCAGCAGCTCAGGTCACTGCTGTGGTGCAGGTTCCATCCATAGCCTGGGAACTTCTACATGCCATGTGTATGCCCCCCCAACCCCCTCCCCCCCCCAAAAAAATAGAGAAGACGTGTGTTTGAATCCCAGGGCTGTCGCTTGCTAGTTGTAAAATGGGAAATCTTGCTGGATTATTAAGAGGATTAAATGATGTGGTCCATGTACAATGCCTAATACACAGGAAGCTTCAACAAGCATCTGAATATTGTCCTTCCACAACCACAGGTTCAACCAACCAAGGATCAAAAATATTCAAGAAAAAAATTCCAGAACGTTCTGAAAAGTAAGGCTTAAATCAGCAGAGCACTGGCAACTATTTACATAGCTTTCACATTGTATTAGGTATTCTAAGTAACCTAGAGATGGTTTAAAGTGTCAGGAAGGCAGTTCCTCGACCAGAATCCGTGAGGTTGTGGGTTCAAACCCTGGCGTCGCTCAGTGGGTTAAGGAACCAGTGTTGCCATGAGCTGTGGTGTAGGTGGCAGACAGTCGGCTTGGATTGGATCCCATGTTGCTGTGGCTATGATGTAGGCCAGCATCTGTAGCTCCGATTCAACCCCTACCCTGGGATCCTCCATGTGCCATGGGTGTGGCCCTAAAAAGACCAAAAAAAAAAATTTTTTTAAGTGTCAGGAAGAATGTGCATAGGTTACATGCAAATAGTGCCCCGTCGTATATAAGGGACTTGGGCCTCCGTGGACTGTGGTATCTGAGGATGGTCCTGGAACCGAACCCCACTGGACATGGAGGGACAACCGAATATGCAAACACATCAAGTACCTTGTTAACTATTTTTAAAGGCATCATTCATGCAAATATTAACATTTCAAAAAAGCTAGGCGGGGGGAATGGATAGTTTATTCCTGCGGGTCCTACAGGAGGAGACTGCTCTGATCAGGGCAGTAAAACCATAAGCAACTACAACCTCCCCAGTATCCCCTCCATTCTGCTGCCATTCTTCCAAACAGCAATGAACTTGGGCCTAGGGAAAGTTCTTTTCCCCTCGAAGTGACAGGCTACAAGGCGAGGCATGAAAAGGGAGCACTGGATACATGTATCCCAATAAAGGGGAGTCCGCAGAAGCATGTCAGTCTAAGAAGGCCTCCTTGCACCATCCATCAGGAGAAAAGCTGTTTGACCGGCAGATAGGATTTTTTGGAGCTGGCAATAATGGGGAACTATGGGTGACAGATGGGAGATGTTGGCAGAGTGGCTGCCAAAACAAATCTTCCTCTACCTTCAGACATCAAGCTGATGGGGCACTGGGCACAGTTGGACTGGCAGTCCCTTCCCGCTTGGATCACGGCTCACATTATTATTTCTTAGTCTCTGGACAAAGCAGATGGTTTACCATGTATTCGTGATTTTTTTTGTTAGCCTAGAAATGCTGTTCTTCCGTCATGGTACAGCATGTAATCACTTATGACAGCGCGTGGTGCAAGACAATCCTTGCCGATAAAAGTCCCTGACTTTCTCTTTTGTTAAAGTTGCACAAACCACTACAATTTCCACCTTAAAAGCAATAGCGGGAAAAAGCAAAGTAGCGGTGTTAGAAATAACTTGGGTGATTGCAAAACCACAATTGCCAGGTGGTCCTCAAGTCTCTTGATAGTTTGTCCCAATATCCCAGGTCAATTTTGTCTGACTATTTTCAGTCTTAAACTTCAAATCTTCCTCTTTCTCTTCTGGTGAGTCGTTAAGAGCTTTATCTTAGAATCCTAACATTACACTTGGTGTCAGAACACACCAAGAATACGCATCAACTCAGATTTCTTTTTGAATAATCAGATTATTAAATAGTATACTAGTAATCTGGCTTGTCTTAGTACACGTGAGTGGTCACAAGCATAGAACAATGTATATGTTCCCCTCTGTCCATCCTCTGGATAATTTTCTTTATGGAAAAAAATGCTTAATATGTATATCTATGGAAAAAATTCCTTTACAGTAGAATAGCAGAAGCATTTTTAACATTATAAATATTGCCCAGAAAAACCCTTGACACAAACAACATGTTTCTTCTTGTCTTTTTTTTTTTTTTTTCCCTCTTACAGCTGCACCTTCAGCATATGGAAGTTCCTGGGCTAGGGGTCGAATCTGAGCTGCAGCTGCCGGCCTACCCACAGCTACAGTGATGCCAGATCTGAGCCACATCCTCAACAGCTCACAGCAACGCCAGATCCTTAACCCACTGAGCGAGGCCAGGGATCGAACCCATGACCTCATGGTTCCTAGTCAGATTCGTTTCTGCTGCACCACGACGGGAACTCCTGGATGACAAATACTGATTAGGCTTCAGCAATGTGACTATCACCATTCTAGGCACTGAAGACATGGGAGAGAAAAAGAGAGTTCTTCCCTCAAAAAAAACCTACTTTCCAGCAGAGAGAGACAGGGAATGAATCTGTGAAAACAGCAAATAAATGCTATCGCTTCAGACGTAAGTGGTCGAAAATGGGACGATGCGCAGGGAGTGGGCGGGCTGCTCAGGTGGAGGGAAGGCTCTTTCAAGGACTTTGGAGTCAAGATCTGAGGCTGAGAAGAAGGTATCATGTAAATATGTTGGGAAAGGACTTTATCAGCAGAAGGAACAGAAAATGCAAAGGCCCCGAGGCAGGAATGAGCAAGACAAGGTCTAGGCACAGAGGGAAGTCGTTCTGGCTGGAGCTCAGTGAAGAGGGACAGGGAGGACGGAAGTGGGGTTGGAGACTTAGAGGGGCCGGCCAGCTGGCCCTTGGAGGAGCTGAGTCTTTATTCCAAATGCAATGAGACTCCATTAGAGAATGTTCCAACAAGGGGGTGGCATGAGATGATTCCAGAGATAGCACTTTGGTGGTTAAGCAGGGAGTGGTTTACAGGGGTCAAGGGTGCAGGCAGCAGAGCTATGGTAACAGGGTCACATAGTCACCCACACAGATGATGCGACTTAGACTTCTTGCAGTGAGGCTACAAGAAGTGGTGGACTCAAGACGTAATTTGCGGACAGGGCCCACAGCAATGGATTTTTTTAGGTTTTAGAATCCTTCCTTCCTGCCTCCCTCCCTCCCTTCCTTATGGAAGGTTTGAATGAGATAATTAACAAGCTTGATTCAGACATACATAGAACCCTGCGCCAAACAATGAGTGAATCGACATCCTTCACAAGCACACATTAAAAAAAAAGCACTTACACCACCAGACTGTGCTAGTTCACAGAACAAGTCCTCCCAGATTTCAAAGGTGTGCATGTTTAAAGATCTTTGAAGTTCTACAGATTTAAGTCTGTAAACATTTTAGTCTTTCAGAATAAAGAAAAACTTCCAGTTTAAAAGTATATATTTGGAGCTCCTATTGTGTCTCAGCAGGATAAGGACCTGACATCATCTGTGAGAATGCAGTTTAGATCCTCGGCCTCACTCGTGGGTTAAGGATCTGGTGATGCCGGCAAGCTGTGGCATAGGTCACAGACGTGGTTCAGATCTGGTGTTGCCATGACTGTGGTATAGGCCTGCAGCTGCAGCTCTGATTCAACCCCCGGCCTGGGAACTTCCATATGCTGCAGGTGCAGCTGTAAAAAGAAAAAAAGAAAAAAGCATATATATATGCACATATATACATACACACAAGAAAAATAGAAATTTCACTGACTGTGATTAACGAACAGGCCAACAGTTGGTTACAGTGTAATTATTTTCACCCTTAAGGCTATTGTTGGCACTGTTTAACTGCTCTCCCTTATCCCACTCTGCAAGTAGGTATTTTCACACTTGGCTCATCTTCAGTGAAAGCCTGATTAAATCTTTTTATGAACACAAGTGTGAAAGTCCAGCTCTCAGTGTGTTGTGTTATTGAACCTACAGAAATTTGTGATGACATTGACAGGCAGTGTTAGGTTATGGTGAAGAATCAAGGATCATGTGAGCAGGTGGGTAGACATGGTGCCATTTACTAAGATGAGAAAGACTTGAAGAGGACTGAGCAGTCTTTGGAGGCAAAGCTCAAAGCTTCTGCATGGAGACAGGGGGCCTGAGAAGTCTGTACTAGAATCCCAGAAAAGGTGCTCAGCTGGTGACTGGGCAAACAAATGAGCAGAGGGGAGAGAGGCCGAGATGGAGTTCACCTCTTCCCATGGACACACCGAAGTTACAGCTGCTTATGGAGCAACTACTGAGGAGAAAGACCAAAGAGTATAGAAAGGATCCTCTAAAACTAAAGATATAAAAAGGAACAAGAGTTCCCCGGTGGCTAAGCAGCTTAAGGATCCAGCATTGTCACTGCTGTGGCATGGGTTGGATCCCTGGCCTGGGACCTTCCAAATGCATGTGGGTGTGCCCCCCACCCCGCCAAAAGGAACCACAACAAGGTGGGTAGGAGGGGCAGAGATGCACTCTAGTCAGGACCCACACCCCTAGGGTGCAGCCCACAAACGGGAGGATAATTACAACTGCAGAGGTTCTCCCCAAGGAGCGAGTGGTCCAAGCCCCAGATTTAGCCCCCCAGCCCAGGGGCCCTGGATTGGGAAGATGAGGCCCCAGAATGTCTGGGGACACAGGCACTGGGAGCAACCATTTGGGGGAGCTTGTTCTACGACATGGACACTGGTGCCGGAAAGCGCCACGTTGGAAGCCTCCCTTGAGTTTATTTAGACCCAGTCTCTCCCACTGGCATGCCAGCAACACTACTGGGACACCTCAGTCTAAGCAGTTAGATACCAACACAAGCGCTGGGGTCCCTGGGTCCTGCATCCAGAGACCCTTGGACCTGGCTCCACCCACCACTAGGCGGGCACCAGCTCCAGGACTCGGCCTCACTCACCAATGAGCAGACACTAGCCCTAAACACTGAAGCCCACCTAGCAGCAGAGGAAAGTTTTCAGCAATATAAGCCCACCTCAGGAAACAAGAAAAATCTCAAATAAATCATCTAACCTCACACCAGAAGGAACTAGAAAAAGAATAAACAAAACCCAATAGGAGTTCCCATTGTGGCTCAGTGGGTTACAAACATGACTAGTATCCATGAGGATGTGGGTTCAATCCCTGGCCTCTGTCAGCGGGTTAAGGATCCAGTGTGCTGTGAGCTGTGGTTGTAGGTCACAAATGCGACTCGGATTCTGCGTGGCTGTGGCTCCAGTGTAGGCTGGCAGCTGTAGCTCCAATTCAATTTCCATATGCTGCAGGTGAAGCCCTGAAAAGAATAAAAAATTAAAAAAGGTAGTAGAAGGAAAGAAATCATAAAGATCAGAGCAGAACCAAATGAAATAGCAACTTTTAAAAAAAACAATAGAAAAGATGCATGAAACTAAGAGCTGGTTCTTCAAAAAGATAAATGAAACTTATAAATCTTTAGCCAGACTCATCAAGAAAAAGAGAAGATTCAAATCAAATAAAGTCAGAAATGAAAAAGAAGTTACAAACAATGCGACAGAAGTAAAGAGGATCATGAAAGATTACTACGACAAATTATACACCAATACAAAGGACTACCTTAAAAAACAGACAAATTTCTAGGAATGTACAATCTTCCATGACTGAACCAGGGATAAATACAAAATGTGAACATACATAGTTTATCAGTAATGAAACTGAATCAGTAACTTTAAAAAAATCCCAGCAAAAGTTGGATTTTGGTAGGAAATCCAACCAAACACTTAGAGGAATTAACACCCATTCTCCTTGAACTATTCTGAAATATTACAGAGGAAGGAATGCTTCTGAAGTCACTGTATGAGGCCAGCCCCATCCTGACACCAAAATCAAAGATACCACACACATAAAAAAGAAAGTATAGGAATATCACTGATGAACATAGATGTAAAAATCCTCAAGAAAACACTAGCCAACTGATTCAACACAACAGTAAAAGGATCATACACTATGATTAAGTGGGATTTATCCCAGGGAAACAAGGATTAGGATTCAATATCCACAAATCAATTGATGTGGTACATCACATTAACAAGCTGAAGAATAAAAATCGCATAATCACCTCAATAGATGCAGGAAAATCTTTGGACAAAATTCAACATCTATTTATGACGAAAAGCTCCCAACACAGTGGGTATAGAGGAATCACACCTCAATACCTAATAAAAGCTATAAATGATAAGCCCACAGCTAACATCATATTTCAGGTTGAAAAACAGAAAGCATTTCCTCAAGGTCAGAAACTAGAGAAGGATGCCCACTCTTAGTCTTGCCGCTTTTATTCAACATAGTATTGGAGGTCCCCAGCCAAAGCAGTCAGATAAGAAAAAGAAATAAAGTGAATCCCAGTTGGAAAGGAGAAAGTAAAACTGTCACTGTTTGCAGATGATATGATACTATACATAGACAATCCTAGAGACATCATTGAAAAACTACTAGAGTTCATCAACAAATTCAATAACATTGCAGGATCCGAAAATAAAATACAGAAATCTACTGCATTTCTATACACTAAAAACAAACTTCCAGAAAGAGAAATTAAGAAAATAATCCCACTTACCATTGCATTAAAAAGAATAAAATACCTCATAATAAATCTAAGGAGGTAAAAGATCTGTACTCAAAACCATAAGACACTGATGCAAGCAATGGGAGACAACATAGACAGATGGAAAGATACACCATGTTCATGGATTGGAAGAATTAATACTGTTAAACATTATATGTATGTAAATATCATATATATAAATGACCATACTACTCAAGGAAATCTACAGGAGTTCCCGTTGTGGCGCAGTGGTTAACGAATCCGACTAGGAACCATGAGGTTGCGGGTTCGGTCCCTGCCCTTGCTCAGTGGGTTAACGATCCAGCATTGCCGTGAGCTGTGGTGTAGGTTGCAGACGCGGCTCGGATCCCGCGTTGCTATGGCTCTGGTGAAGGCCAGCGGCTATAGCTCCGATTGGACCCCTAGCCTGGGAACCTCCATATGCCATGAGTGCAGCCCTAAAAAGCAAGCAAACAAACAAACAAAAACCCAAACAATATAAATAATCTGGCACACACACACGTAGATCAATGGAAGAGAACAGAGATCCCAGAAATGAAGCCAGATTTAGGTGCCCAATTAATCTATGACAAAGGCAAGGAAAGAAACTGGGGAAAAGACAGTCTCTTCAATAAATGGTGTTGAGTAAACTGGACGGCTACATGGAAAAGAGCCAAACTGAACTATTCTCTCCCAGCATGCACAAAAATAAATTCAAAGTGGATGAAAGACTTAAATATACCACCGAGAGCCATAAAACTTCCAGAAGAAAACACAGGCACCAAGCTCTTTGACATCAATCTTAGTATATATTTTTTTTAGGTGTGTCTCCTCAGGAAAGGGAGGCAAAGCCAAAAATTAAACAAATGGGACTACAGTCAAACTAAAAAGCTTTTGCACAGCTTTTTAGGAAACTACCAACAAAATGAAAAAGGACAGCTACGGAATGGGAAAAGAAATTTGTCAACACCATAGCTGAGAATAGGTTAACATCCACAATAGAGAAAGAAGTCACACGAGTCAACGTCAAATACCCCCAGACAACCTGGTGAAATGAGCAGAGTAGATGAGTAAACATTTTTCCAGAGAAGATACACAGCCGGTCAACAGGCCCAGGAGGAGCTGCTAAACATCACTAATGATCAGGGAGGTGAAAATCAAAGCCACAATGAGATGTCACCTCTCGAAGGTCGATTATCAAAAAGACAACAATGAGTACTGGTAAGGATCTCAAGAAAAGGGAAAACTGGTGCACTGTTGGTGGGAACGTACACTGGTGCAGCCACTATGGAAAACAGTATGGCGGTTCCTCAAAAGCCTAAAATTAAAACTACCATATGATCCAGCAATTTCACTGCTGGGTATATACCCAAAGACAATGAAAATGCTAATTGGAAAAGACACATGCATCTCACTGTTTACAATAGTCAAAACAGGGATGCAACCCAAGTACCCATCAATAAATGAATAAATGAAGAAAATGTAATAAAACACACAAAAACATACACACACACACACACACACACACACACACACACACACACACACACACACTGGGATTGTACTCAGCCCTAAAAAAAGAATGAAATCTTTCCTTTTGTGACAACATGGATGGACCTAGAAGATAGCATGTTCAGTGAAATGTCAAACAAAGACAGATACTGTATGACTTCACTAAAAGACAAAGCAAATGAACAAATATAACAATAGGAACAGAAATATAGATACCGAGAACACACCGGTGGTTGCTAGAGGTGGAGGAGGTTGGTGGGGGAGAGGAAAGAAAGAGGTGAGGGAGATTAAAAGGGACTAAGTTCCCACTGCAAAATAAATGTGCCCGGGCTATGAAATGGACAGTGTGGGGAATGTAGGGGACACATTCTAACAGCTTATGGTGGTGATTCTCTTGAAGTGTATAGAAGTACTGAAGCACACTATGTTGTATAACAGGAACTAACTAGGAATTTTAGGTCAATTATACTTCAAAAACAAACAAACATACTCACAGAAAAAAAAAAAAAGATGAGATTCGTGGTGGTGATTGGATGAAGGCAGTCCAACGGTAGACAATTTTAGCTATAAGATAAATAACTACCAGGCATGTAATGTACACCAGGATAAAGATAATCAACACGGCTCTGTGTCATGTAGGACTGTTAAGAGAGTAAATTCTGAGTTCTCATCACAAGGAAAACATTTTTTTTTCTATTTCATTGATTTTATGTCCAGGAGATGAGGGATAATCACTAAACTTTTCATGAGAGTCATTTCATGACGCTTGTAAGGCAAATCATGATGTTGTACACCCTAAACATAACACAGGGCGGCATGTCAATTACATCTCCATAAAACTGGGAGGAAAAAAAGAGTGGCGATCCGGGGCTAGGTGCAGGCTGGAGACACAAAATCTACACACAGGATAAGATCACCTGAGACTGCACGGGGGAGGGGAGAAGAGGACCAAGGGCAGAATCCTGGGACAGTTCAACAGGCACCGTATGTAGAATGTTGCCCACGCACTCAACAGTCACATGTTCCCCACATTTCCCATTGCCTCTGCATTTAGGAGGTCACATGAGCTGCTCTGGACAGTAAATGGAAGTATCCAAGGACCAGTTCAGGAGCCTCAATTTCTCATTTCCTGCCCTAGTTACCATGAACCTGCGTGCTCAAGTAATTGTTAACTGTTAACTCCAGTCCCTGAGGGGCTCTATGGAGTAAAGCCCCTTTCTGGCCCATGTCAGGCATGTAGCATGAATGAGAAATAAACTTTTATGTGGTAAGCCGCGGAAATTCAGGGTTAATTTGTTACTTCAGCATAAAGTGGCCTATCCTGGCTAGTTCAGAATTCCATCACGTGAGAGGCCACAACAAAACATCCTTGTTCATCACAATAAAAAAAAAAAAAAAAAGGCATATGTAATTTGATACATTGTTCACAAAAGTATATCAGTGGTTCCTTCTAGCTTCTATCTTAACAAAGTTGTTGTTTTTTTTTTTTTTTTTGTCGTTTTGCCATTTCTTGGGCCGCTCCCGCAGCATATGGAGATTCCCAGGCTAGGGGTCGAATCAGAGCTGTAGCCGCCGGCCTACACCAGAGCCATAGCAACACGGGATCCGCGCCCCGTCTGCAACCTGCACCACAGCTCACGGCAACGCTGGATCCTTAACCCACTGAGCAAGGCCAGGGATCAAACCCGCAACCTCATGGGTCCTAGTTGGATTCTTTAACCACTGAGCCACAACGGAAACTCCTATCTTAACAAAGTTTAAATGCATTAACTCCTTGTTCATTTTATAAGCTGATGGGTAATCTCTGAACTGCTGAATGGATAATGCAGAATAATGTCCATTCTTTCAAAGATCCTCATTACTCAATTTTTTCCTGATTCTTAAAGTTCAAAAACAATGTTTTTATACATAGGTCTTAGTTAATTAAAAAATTAACATTGGAACTTTATAATTTTCTAAATTTCTCTGAAAAAAACCTCTCTCCTATTATGTTAGCTATTCCCTAGCCTGGGAACTTCCATTTGCCACCTGTGCAGCCCTAAAAAGAAAAAAACAAAATTTCTAATGCACAGTGGGTTAAGTACCCAGCTGCAGTGGCTTGGGTCACTTCAGAGGCACAGGTTTGATCCTCAGCCCTGCCCAAAGGGTTTTAGGATTCAGCGTTGTCCCAGCTGTGGTGTAAGTTGCAGCTGGAACTTGGATTCAATCGCTGGCCTAAGAACTTCCATGTGCCACAAGTGTGGCAATTAAGAGAAAAAATTATTATGCTTGGGCTCCTCCCACAGTGGTTCTGATTTAATTTTTCTGGGCTGCAGGCTATCATTCAGAAGAGCCTTGATGAGGAGTTCCCGTCGTGGCGCAGTGGTTGACGAATCCGACTAGGAACCATGAGGTTGCGGGTTCGGTCCCTGCCCTTGCTCAGTGGGTTGGCGATCCGGCGTTGCCGTGAGCTGTGGTGTAGGTTGCAGACGCGGCTCGGATCCCGTGTTGCTATGGCTCTGGCGTAGGCCGGTGGCTGCGGCTCCGATTGGACCCCTAGCCTGGGAACCTCCATATGCCGCAGGAGCGGCCCAAAGAAATAGCAAAAAGACCAAAAAAAAAAAGAAAAGAAGAGCCTTGATGAATCCAGTAATTCAGGCAGGTTTGAGAATCTCTGAAGTAGTCCTAGTCACTACTGACCAGCTGTGAACCTGGACAAATTGCTTAGTTTCTCTCTAGGTTTGATTTCTCATCTAAGTAAAGATACCTTGTGTATTTGAGTTGTTCTGAGAGCCAAATGTAATTACCCACAGGAAACCCTTTTGAATTCCTGGGCAGCAGTTAAGTTCTCTAAACTCATTTTCTCTTCCATAATTGGGTATTCAAGGAAACAAATGCATCGTCAAATATAAGAATACAGCAAAAATGCATGGAAGACAAGGTAAAGCTGACATTACCTATCCCTTTCATGGCTAGGTACTTTATCCCATTGTATCTTCTGTGTAAAGTAGGATGAGGAAGGTGAAGTAACTCTCTCATCGTTAAAAGAGAAATTATTCACCAGACTCACTTCAAAAAACGTGGAAGACGTTACTCCAGACTGTTGCGATGGGGTAGAGATGCTGAATTCGACTGTGAACACGACAGGAATCAATGGAGATTTGTAGTCAGGGGGCAGGTTGAGGCTCAGGATTGGAAAAATGACCCAGAGAAACTCG
Organism: Phacochoerus africanus; assembly: GCF_016906955.1. Taxonomy (NCBI): domain Eukaryota; kingdom Metazoa; phylum Chordata; class Mammalia; order Artiodactyla; family Suidae; genus Phacochoerus; species Phacochoerus africanus. The sequence continues at coordinate 69,841,836 of NC_062550.1, read as the reverse complement.
GTGAGATATTAAAGTCAGGAAGAGGAGCTTGAGACCAAGGAGAGGATTCTTTGGTAAAATCGGGGTCGGTAGGTAGGCTAAGCACTTGGCCTAGTCTAGACGAGGGCGCAAAAGGGCCAGACTAGATTCGCTCCCGGAGCGGGTCACTTCAGGAGTTGAGGGCCGAAGGCGGGTGGGTCTCAGCGCGTAGACCTTGCTGACTCTACACCTCCAGTGCCGAGGGCTAACACAAAACCTCGCAGGACCGAACGTGTCTGGCGCTGTACACCCACGAAACAAGACTGCTGGCTGCACTCCAGCCTCAAATCAGACCAACCCCAGATCCCAGCAGCAGCTCCCTTATCTGCACCGAGACTCCGCTACTTTGATTTGCCCAAGCAAGACCCGCCTCCCCGCCCCTGGGGCGGGGCCTCACGCACCTGCCTCGCACCAATCACGGGCCGGCGCGCGGGAGCGCACGCGCCGGAGACCTGGACAGTGCCGCGCAGCGCAACACTCTCAGCGACCTGCCGGCCTCCCACAGTCCTGATTGGCCATCCGGGAGTGACGTAACGGCCTCCTCGGCCTATAGCAACGGAGCCGACTGGTGGCGGGGTGCGGAAGCGGTGGCGTGGTGGGCGCAGTGCCGGTCTGCGGCGCTGGTGCCGGGTAAGGGGTGCGGGCTGCGGGGTGCAGATGCGGAAGTTGCTTCGCTTCTTGCCGGCTTCGGAGGAATGACGCGCTTCGCTCTGACCTTGGTCCGGCAGTGAGTATGGCTGGCGGGGGCTGCTCTCTCCCTTCTGCGGACTGTTGCGGGCTGGGCGGGGGGACCGAGGATCTGCCACACTGTCCCGCCCTGTCCTTCAGGCTTTCTATCCACCCCCACCCCCGGCTCGGCTTGACCTGGCGGTTTTCTAGTTGTTTCCGCTGAGTTACTTTCTGGGCCCTCCAGCCCCAGCGACGTCTGGCGGGGCGCCGGGTGTCAGATGTCACCCCGTTAGATAAGGACTGGGAAGTCTGTAGGGGTGAGTGGTCAAGGTCACCCGCCACCCGGTGGCAGCTGAAGCGGAAGAGACAGCCTTGTGCCAGCGCTTCCCTGGCCCTGTGTTGGCCCCAGCCTGTCCCCTTAAGGTCTGCAGAGGGGCTGGTGCAGGCTGATGTTGCTTTGCGCCCGCCCCGTCTTGTCCCCTCGGTCCCCTTGGCTCGCGTCTGAGTTTCATTTCTAACCCGCAGAGCTGACGTAGCTGGGAGAAGGGCTGGGGAGGGCCATGCCCTGGTGTCGGCGGCCTGCATCACCCCGAACAAATACTTTTATCATAACATTACATGGAGCTAAATGCCGAGATATCTTCACGTCTCTTCCTTTTTCCTTCTCAAGGCTTATTTGCCCAGTGTTAACAGAAAGTGAAATTCAGGGTGGTCAGGAGCACATATTTTCAAGCAAGATAGACATGGGTTAAGATTCTGGGCTCCAGCTAGGAGCCTTGTAACCTGGGCTTCCTTTAACCGGCTTAATCTTTACGACCTCAGTTTCCTGATGTTTAAAATGGGGGTAGTGATAGGGCCCACTTTCCTGGGTTAGCGTGACGATTAAATGGCAGAAAGGTAAAGTGTATAGCATAATGGAGGAGGAGAAATATATCGGAGATGAAATAACTTTTATTTCTGAAGGGACGGCTCTAGTACAAATGCACTTAATCCTCTAATAGGTATGTGTGGTTTAATGGAAGCAGCATTCTGAGTGGGTACTTTGTGTCAGAGGACTGAGTTGCAGGTAATAAGATTCCATCTTTGACTTCGTGGAGCTTGCAGGGAACACCAGTATGGCCTGACCTTGTCCGAACGACTTAAGCTGTTGTCTTTTTTGTCCTCTTCTTCCTTACAGGAAGATAACCTTGGCAATCATTTGAGTTGTCCCTTTAGGATTTTAATGTCTGAACTGGAAATCAAGCTCCCACCCCATCCCTTTCAATTTTATAGAATGCTTTATGACCGTGGAACTAGAACCTTGATTCCTCTAATGTAGTAGCAAAGTTGGAACTAGAACCTTGATTCCTCTAATGGTAGAGCATTTTCTGGATGCTTTGGCGCAGTGCCTGACATAGAATTGAAGTGCAGAAGTCATAGAAAATCTGGCTAAACTACTCCTTGGGAAACAAGATGATTCCTGTTTGGATTCTTAACAGACAATAGTTATATGAATGCGGATTTTGTCTCCTCCCTGCTGCTTAAAAAGGGCTTGATTTTTATTTATCTTTTTGGCCGCGCCCTCGGCATGTGGAAGTTCCCAGGCTAGGGATCGAACCTGCACCACAGCAGCTACCTGAGCTGCTGCAATGACAACACAGGCTCTTTAACCCACTGTGTCGCAAGGAACTCCAAAAAGGGCTTGATTTTTTAAACCCGGTTCCACATAAAAATCCTAGGATGAATTAATTTAAAAATAAGTCTTAAGAAAGACTGCTTCTCTCTTTTAAAAATTTTATTAAAGTACATTTGATTTACAACGTAGTACCAATTTCTGCTGTAAAGACTGTCTCACTTTGCAGGTGAGGACACTGAGGCATGGAGGGCATGTGACTTAAAGTCACATGACAAGTTAGGGAGGCGGGATTTAAACTACTCTTGACTACATGCTCTTCTGTCTCCTGCTTTGTAGAGGTAAAATCTAGAGTCTGTAGGTTGCTTGAATATCACCAGCCATTTTAGAGGCTACTTTTTATTTCCCCTAATATAATTGTGAAGAGTGATAAGAATTTACTTTGTTCTGTTTTTTCCATGGGAAAGTACAGAGAAAGTGTTGAATTGATAGGGCCGTGCTTCAGAGTTTCAGAGCTAAAGATTGATGGTCCTTTCGGGAAAAGAAACAACTTCAAACTGGATTGATAATCAGCAGAGTTAAATATAATGACTCTATTGGAATCAGCAAGATTGAATCATGTAGCACAATATTGGGAATTTACTTTGAGTTTTCTATTACCTGATGCTGTCAAATGCTTTGAAACCCAGAGCATGATCAGTATTTTTTTTTTTTTTTTTTGCTTTTTAGGGCCGTACCCAAGGCATATGGAAGTTCCCAGGTTAGTGGTCAGCCACAACAACGCCAGATCCAAGCCGCGTCTGCGACCTACACCACAGCTCATGGCAACACCAGATCCTTAACCCACTGAGCAAGGCCAGGGGTAGAACCCATGCCCTCATGGTTACTAGTCAGATTTGTTTCTGCTGCGCCACGACAGGAACTCCTTTCTGTATTTTCAAATGAATTAATCGGCATGGAGGAATTAGGATAAAGCTCTCGTGAATCACGAACACTGATTAAATATCAGGTGCATACACTCCATTTCCATGAATACCAAAGCGTGTCTGTTCTGAAGACTTGCCCCAGATGTATACTGATATCCCACGTTTTGTCTCTGGTGGCGAAATGAGTACCCGTCTGTTGAATTTCAATTCCTCAAAAGGGTGTGTTTGGGAAATGAAGCTTTCTATATGATTTCTAAAGACACTTCATAGGCTACAAAGCAGAACTGACCACATAAAATGTCTTTTTAAGTGAAGAGCAGCGTGATCATCTGCAAAACAAATGGTGCATATTTGTGGGCCTATAAATGGCTGGTCATGAGACTCGACTTCTTGGCATAAGCGTTTGGATTCTTACAGAGTCGGGTGTCTGACTTGGAAGTGGATGACACTGCCGATTTTGAAAACGAGTGGTGGTACTCCTGACCCCTTCAAACTATATTCCTCTGACCATTCCACTTCCCCCACCTTCCCTGCTGCTGCTACAAGCCAGGCTTTGGCTAAGGAAGCAGATGGATAGTAAACCTATTGTAGCCACGTCCTTTTCTTTCTCACTCCCAAAAGGGATGTACTTTAAACAGTCGCTTCCAAGATTTATACAGACCTCTTGATAAAGCTGATAAAAGCTGTAAAACTAAATATTTATGTATCTTCTTGGGAGAAAATTCGATTTCTAGATTCCTGCTCTATAATATTTATAAAGTGATTCAAAAGCAAAAAAAAAAAAAAAAAATGCCCAGCAGAACACCAGCGATTGTGAATAATGCAGCAGTGTTTGTCGTAGTCTCTACTGACTTACAGCAAAATCTTTTTACTGTATTATAACTATTTTTTCTCCTTTTGCTGAAACTGGTTAGATGGTTGGGGCAGTACAGTTGCAAATTATTAAAGTAGTGGGATTCCATTTTTTATAGGATGACATTTTGATGATATTTTATTCTGAATCCTTTATCAAATCAGCTGTTAGGATTAAATTCTTGAGCTACCTTTCCGGTAAGCATACCAAAAGTTTTCATCTCTGCTGAATTTGTGTGATTCGTAAAGACCTGGTCTGGTATGGTTATTAAATCTCTTCTCACCCTTGGCATTAGTTTTATAAAATGAGCGAGAGAGCTTGTGATCCACATAAAGTGGGGAAAACCTTTTGAGGATCCTGTATAACAGTAAATATGGAATTGGGGCAGGGGAGACATTCTTTGAACTCTGCTGGAAGCTGGAATTGATTCCAGAGCCACTGTCTAAAGAGGATGTCCCTTGGACTTAAGTACAGTCCTTTCATTCTTGGTGTCAGCAAGATTCTGAGTCTGAAACTGGAAGTGGATCCAGGGTTGGGGACCTGTTTTCATAGTAGAAGTACCACCTTCCCCATCATTGCCCTGGATGCTGTATCCATCTGAACGGCAGAGCTTAATCTCCTGTTTTGTGTCCATTTTATATGATTTAAATGGGTTTTGGAGTATAAGACATCTTTTATATTGATATTCACTTCCAGAATGATAATACTGGCAAATCTGTGGCAAGTTGTTCTGAGTAATTTATTTGTCATATTTTGTGTGTGTGTGTGGCTGCACTCGCGGCATGCAGAAGTTCCCAGGCCAGGGATTGAACCCGCGCCACAAGAGTGACAATGCCAAATGCACAACCACTAGGCCACCAGAGAACTCCTTGTCGTATATTTTTTGAGCCAGCGCGTCCACATGCTTAGACATCAGAACAGTTCTCTGAAGTCTTCTGTCCCCTCACCCCGCAGGTGACCACAGGGGTATGTCTCCTGTGAGTCCTCGCAGCATCTCTGTGCAGATCAAATGTTTATCCTTGTTTCTCACCTTTCTAAACAGCTAGCAGTCTTTGTATATCACTTTGTACTTTGCTTTTTCTGCTGAATGTCCTGGTGACCTTTCCATATCTTTACATAAATCATTCTCCTTCCAGGGGACACAGGTGCATAGATTTCCATTAGGTAGATATCGCATCGCACTGCTTGTTAAAATAACCAGTTCCTGTTATGGGCATTTAGGTTATTTGCCATCTTTTGATGTTAGAATTTTACTATAGCAGGTATTTTTTTAAATAGAGAAGAATGCAGGCATTCCTAGTAATAGGGCTGCTGGATCAAAGGGTAAACAGACTTGTCTCTCTTTTTTCTTTTTTTTGGCTGTGCCCATGGCATGTACAGAAGCCCCTGGGGCAGGGATTGAATCCAGGCCACAGCAGTGGCAGCTCCAGGTCCTTAACCTTCTGAGCCACCAGGGAACTCCCCAAACGTGTCATTTTGATAGGTAATTCCAAACGACTCTCCATCTGCAGAGTGCATACACTGAGGTTCTTTTATCTCCCAGAAACTTCTCCAGGTACCAGGCAGATAAGGGTGATGCAGTCTCTGACCGTGCCTTGAAGGAACTGCGGCCAGGATAGACCCACAACTACAAAAGTTAACTAGCAGTTACCTGGCAGTAGTGCCACGTAAAGTGGGAGCGCAGAACCAGGGTATTTAAATGGGGTGGATAGTCAGGGAATGGGAGGGAAGCCTGCCTCAAGGAACTGGCTGGCTGTGTTGGGTCTTAAGGAATGAGAATGATTTGGCCAGGCCCAGCAGTCTGTTTTCCTAAGCACCTCTCCCCAGCCCCTCCCACCCCGCCCAGGGGGATTCAAGTTTGAGAACCTGAGTCCTAGGTGAGGTTGACAGATAGCTCGTTTTGTAAACAAGGGTCAAATTTCTAGGACGAGACCCAGGTTTGTGATTCTGACTCGAAGGTCTGGTGGTATTCCTGTCTGGATCTGCGTGAATCAATACCACATGAGAATGTTTTCTTTTACTTATTTATTTTCTATTTTTTGCCTTTTAGGGCCGCACCCGTGGCACATGGAGGTTCCCAGGCTAGGGATCACATTGGAGCTACAGCTGTCAGCCTACGCCACAGCCACAGCAATGCCAGATCCGAGCTGCGTCTAGGACCTACACCACAGCTCAGGGCGATGCCAGATCCTTAAGCCACTGAGCGAGGCCAGGGATCGAACCTGCAACCTCATGGTTCCTAATCAGATTCTTTTCCACTGCACCACAGTGGGAACTCTGAGAATGTTTTCTTTTTAAACTAGTGCTTCACTTGAAAACAAAGCAGGAGGGAAGTAATCAGGGAAATACAAATAAAATCAAAGCGAGATAGACTGTTCAGGTGCCAGATTGGCACAAATTGAAAACTCTTACTAAGTGATGGTGAGGATGTGGAACCCTGCAGAGTGGTGGTGGTGGTGATTTAACCACATTGGCATAAGCACAGTGTGTTTGCAAATGCTGTGGCCCAGCTGTTCTAGTGCTAGGTATAGATCACTAGGCAGGGGTCAGCAGACCTTTCGTTAAAGGGCAGGAGAATAAATCATTTCAGCTTTGCAGGCCATAAGGTCTGTCTGAACTGCTCGATTCCACCATTATAGGGTGAAAATAATCGAAAACACTGCGTACTCGTGGGTGTGACTGCATTCCAGTAAAACTTGGTTTGCACAAAGAGTTGATTCCCATCCATGAGTGGATCCCAAACAAGAGCACACATCAGCATCACTTGGTGGGTTTACGAACACAGACTGCCGGGCCCCCACCGTGCAGTTCCTGATTCAGTGTGTCTGTGGCGGTGGGGCCCAAGACTTTGCACTTCCAGCAAGTTTCCAGGCCATGCCAGTGCTGCCAGTCCAGGGACCAGCCTTTGAGTACCACTGCCCTGGAGAGTCAGCTGTATTCTGTACAAACATCTGCATGGCCGTGTAGCCCCAAACCGGAAACAACCTAAGTGTCTGTCAACACTGGACATGGAATATATTGCAGTAAATTCTTCCAGTGGAGTTTACACAGTAGTGAGAATGCAATTACAGCCTCTCTCAGCAGCATTAGTGTATCTCCCAAAAGGTTGAACACAAGAAGCAACACACCAAAAACTGCATATAGCAAGAAGCAATTCATTGTAAGATTCAACAACAGGCAAACTAAACCTATGCTGCACCTGGGCAGGAAAACTGTGGGGAAAGGTAAACGCTTGAGCAGGCACATGTCCTGGCAGGGGGTCCCCTGGGAAGTGGAGGACATTGTGATGAACAGGGACAGGGTCCAGGAGGCTGGGTCAGTGTTTAACTTGGGTGGTGGTACGTGTCTGCTGGCTTTATCATTATGCTACTTATATTGTTTATTTCACAATTTTAAAACACTAAAAATGCATCGAATTAACTCTTTGGCATGTGTATAGTCTGTCCAAAAATGACTTAAAAATACAACTACCGAGTGCTTCCTAAACAGCTGGCAGTGTTCTAAATGCTTTACTCTCCGTTATCCTGGGACTCCCGTGAGGCAGGGACTATCATTATCCCCATTTTACAGACAAGGAAACTGAGGCATCGAGTGTCACACAGCTGCTAAGTGTACAGCCAGAGCAGTTTTGTTCCTGAGCCAGATAGATGCAGGAAGGTTTCCTTTCAAGGACTGTCACCTCTCCCAGGCTTGGAAGGGTGTAGATGTGGGCTGTAGACATTTGATTCCAAAAGAGGAGATAAATGGATCCAAAGGAGCCTGTGGAGTATTTGCACCCACCATTTCCACTTCTCTGTCTGCTGTCCCCACAGCACAAGCCAGCTCCTTCCTTCTGAGCCACCGGTCTTGTGCATCTGTGTGTCCAGTGCCCGACCCTGTGCTCAGCACAGAAAAAGAGCTGAGTCGGGTTAAGGACCCTGCGTTGTTACTGCCCCGGTTCAGGTACCTACTATAGCGCCCGATCAGTCCCTGGCCCTGCAGCTTCTGAGAGCATGGCCAAAAAATAAACAAATGAAAAAAATTTTAAATAAAATTGCCTGTTGAAAAAAAAGCTCAGAAATTTCTGGGGGATTCTCCCAGACCACCTCCTGTGCTCTTTACTGTCCATGTGCTCTCTCGTCCAGCCTGGTCCCCATGCTCCCTTCCCCCACTTTCCCTCTCCAGCCCCAGGTTAGTTATTACGTGACAGTTTCCCATCCTGTCACTCCGGGTTGCTTCAGAACGGGTTTGGTTTTGTAACGCCCCAGCGAGGTCTGCGGATGGTTCCTTGCCAAGTGGAGCCTGGAGCCCCTTGAGCAGCCGCGGCGGGGGCGGGGGACCTTCGGAGGCAGGGCGGGGCCTGCGGGTTGTGCGCTCCGCCCCTTCAGCCCAGCAACTGATGGACCCGGTGTCTGTTTTGGTCCGGATGCCCGTGAACGCAGTTTGGACAACATATTTAAGAGGATTATTTAACAAAAATATTTATTTATACATATATATTTATTTATATTTATGTATTTTTTGGCTGCACCTGGCACGTGGAAATTCCCAGGCCAGGTTCGCACGTGTCCCATGGCATCAACCCGTGCAGTGACAACACCGGATCCTTAACCTGCTGAGCCACTAGGGAACTCCCTGTACATAGACTTTTAAAATAGTGTTCGCTGCCTTCAGTTCACTCAAGATTGATCTATACATTTTAATTTGGGGCAGTTTGAAATGTTTAGCTCACCCACTAGGCACATAGAGTAGACATTTGCAGATGTTAGTTTAGAATGCCTTTCACTTCTGCAGGTGAGATGCTGAAGTATGTACAAGGTCCGTGTGCTACCTTTCATTGCTGATTTTTTTTTTCTCATTTCAAAAATAACCTAATTTGGTAATAAAGGCTTTCCCTCCCCCCTCTATTTTAGTGGAGAAACAAGACTTAACAAGGAGAAGATACTTCAAGGTTGGTATTCTCTTTTTTTTTTTTTTTAGCTTTCTCCGCTAGTGTTAATGTGAGATGCCGGGTAATGGGATCTGGGGAAGGGGGGAGGGTGGACGGGGGCAGCTCTGGTCTGTGAACTGGGATTACAGAATTAAAGCATCATAGTCACAGGAATATGACTGGAGCAGATGGTAACCAAGAAGCCTAAGTCTCTGAAGTGAACTGGGGTAAAGGAGGGTGCCCCACGCTGTTTGGGGGCAGCTTCAAAGCAGCCCAGTCAGCTGGAGAAAGAGTTATATTGGGTCTAGTTGTCTTAAACTGTGTCTGCCAGAGTTTTAAATGATGTCCCATTTGGGAGCAGAACTTTACTGGCGGGTGTGTTAATGGTATTTTTCTGCTAAGATAGCTATATTATTTTTAGTAGTACCACAGAAATGGTTTAAAAGGAGAATTCCTGTTCTCACATGGGGATTGTTACTTTATTCTGAACAGTCTTCCCTCCCTTCTTCTGTTCATTTGGGTTCAGATCTTTTAATCTCCCTGTGATCCATCTGGTCTGGCTTTTAAAGCATATCTGGGGTGAGCTTTCAGCTAGACATGCTATTTCTGTGCTCTGATTATACAAGCATTTTATATTTTGGGGTTAGGGACATCTGGGTTTTGCAGAAACTGCTTTTTATACCCCATGAGTCTGACGTCTGACTGCCTCTCCTGGAAACTAGGCTGATAATTAATCGCACCCCCCCCACACACAGCTTTGTCCGTGAGCCCTGCTCTTTCATCTCATTTCACAGTAGAACATGAATAAAAATTTTTGAGTTCACACCTGTCTTTCAGGTTTGTTTTGTGTTCTTTTCCTAACTTTGGAAAGTTACTGCCTCCTTTTTTTTTTTTTTTTTTTTAAAGCATTCAAGCCTTATCTATTTGAAGGACCGTTTTTGTTGCACACTTCCAGTTTTTTTGTTTGTTTTTTAGGGAATTTTCAATTGTTATGTAACTCTCAATTCTCAGCTTTCCTTTTCTTTTTTAGTTTAGGAATACATGTATTTTTATTGGAGTGTGGCTGACTTACAGTGTACACACCTACAGTTTTGATTTGCAGTAACCTCATGAGTATTCAGCACTGGGTATCTTAAATTTCCCTTGCAGTTTCTTCATTGACCCATGAGTTATTTAGAACTGTTTGTAAATTTCCAAACGAGTGGGCTTTTTGATTTTTGTTCTTCATCTTTCGGGTTTGACTTCCAGTGATTGCTTTGTGTACTGGCAGTATGGTTTATTTGATAATACATCTGAAGCTGGTGAGCATGATCAGTTTTTATAAGTCTACCACTGTATGCTTAAGAAAAATCTATGTTTTCTGTTGCTGGGTTTGGAGTTATATGTCAAACAATTAAGCTTGATTCTGTGGTTCAAATGCTCTGTACTGTATTAATTTTGTAAATTTACTCACTTGCCTGTATGACCTTAGGTGTCAGTGAATGAGTGAGGCGTGTCGAATTACCCACTGTGATGGCCAGCTCATCCTTTAATGCCTGAAATTTTCTCAGCTTGTGCTTGGTGTTCTTATATGGAGTTAGACACTATTTTATTAGGCACCTTCATTTAAAAGTTGCTCTATCTCCTTGGTGAATTGGAACATTGATTATTTATAGCGATCTTCACAATCCTTACTAAGACTTTGTCAGAAGGTCCTGCGTTTCTGAGAGTGATATGGCTGCACATTTCTTTGGGGTCGGAATTTGCCTGACATAGAATTTTCCATCCCTTTCAACCTTGCTGTGTACTGATGTCCTGCATGTTACCTTGTGAATGGTAAGTAGCTGGGTTCTTAAAAAAAAAAAAAAATGAGACTCTTTCTGTTAACTGCTGAGAGCAATCTGTCCACGATGACTCTGGTTTCTGGTGTGTTGGTTGGACTTTGCCTTTGCAGTTCTTTTCTTTTTCTGGTCACTTCCTTCTCACTCATCTTTACTTCTTTTTTTTGTCTTTTTTTGTCTTTTTGCCATTTCTTGGACCACTCCCGTGGCATATGGAGGTTCCCAGGCTAGGGGTCTAATCGGAGCTGTAAGCCGCCAGCCTACGCCAGAGCCACAGCAACGCGGGATCCGAGCCACGTCTTCGACCTACACCACAGCTCACGGCAACACCGGATCCTTAACCCACTGAGCAAGGGCAGGGATCGAACCCGCAACCTCATGGTTCCTAGTCAGATTCATTAACCACTGTGCCACGACGGGAACTCCCATCTTTACTTCTTAAGTGTCTGCTTTTCTTTTTCTTTTCCTTATTTGACCCACTCTTAGCTTTTTTTTTTTTTCTTCTTAGGGTTGCACCTGCAGCATATGCAGGTTCCCAGGCTAGGGGTTGAATTGGAGCTGTAGTTCTAGGCCTACACCACAGCCACAGCAACGCAGGATCCAAGCCTTGTCTGCGACCTACACCACAGCTCACGGTACCGCTGGATCCTTAATCCACTGAGGGAGGCCAGAGATCGAACCTGGGTCCTCATGGATGCTAGTCAGATTCATTTCTGCTGAGCCATGATGGGAACTCCCTTACTGGCTTTGAAATAAGCCATTTCTATTCTTTTAATGGTTGCCTTTGAGTTTTTATCATTCATGCATAGTAAAGTATCTGATTAATACTCCCCCCAAAAATACAAAGTACCTGCTATTATTTAATATCTCAGTCCTTCTTAAACCACCTGACACAGGCGTTGTTATCTAATTTGTTACTTAGGTGGTATTCCTTTAGATTTACATCTCTCTTTGCCAGTTTCTTTGTTTTTGTTTGTTTGTTTGTTTGTTTTGTTTTGTTTTGTCTTTTTGCCTTTTCTGGGGCTGCTCCCACGACATGTGGAGGTTCCCAGGCTAGGGGTCTAATCGGAGCTATAGCCACCAGCCTACACCACAGCCACAGCAACGCTGGATCCTTAACCCACTGAGCAAGGCCAGGGATCAAACCCACAACCTCATGGTTCCTAGTCGGATTCGTTAACCACTGCGCCACAATGGGAACTCCCTCTATTTGCCAGTTTCTCCCATCATTTCTTTCATGTCTCAGTCCTGCGTTCCTGAAGCATCTTTTTTGAAAAGCCCTCTCAAGTAAATCAGTTGGTGGCAAAGATAGCTTCAACCCACTCTATTCCAGACAATTCTGTTTTTATGCTTGTCAATCATTTTTGTCTGGACAGTTCTAGACTGATGGTTCTCTTGGCTCTTGGAAGCTGTTACTCTGCTGTTTTGTTTGGCTTCTGTTCCTGTTCAGAAGTCTTCTCAGCCACATGCTGTCCCATGCTGGGTAGTCTTTCACTGTAACTGCTTTTAAAGTCTTTTTATTCATTTTGATATTCTGCGGTTTCTCTTACTAAATCTAGGAGGTTTGTGTTTTTTGTTTGTTTGTTTGAATAATCCATCCTTCTTGGTGTACATCATGCTTCCTTTATCTGTAGTTTTATGTCTTCCCTCGTTACTGTTCTCCGTTTCCTGCTTCCTGTTCTTCTCTGCTGTCTCTTCCGGGATTCCTGGTAGACGTGGTTAGGAATCCTCATCTTTTCTCTGTGTCCCTCACACATCTGAGATGTGCTCCATCTCCTCATGTCTGTGCCCGGGAGCAGCTTCCGTCCTGCCTTTGGGTTCATTGAGCATCTCAGAAAGCTGACTCTCCCGTAAACCACTGAGGGATTTTCTTTCCTCCTTAGCAATTCCATTTTCATGGACTCTGGTTCTATTGGAAAGCTGTCTGGTTGTTTTTAATGGCTTCTGATTGTTGCTCATTTTTGTGGTCCTGTGTCTGTTGGCTGATATCCAGGTCCCAAGTATTAGTGGTTCCACATGTGTTACGTGCTGTTTCTGCTGACTCTCATTCACAGTGGGTTATTTTCCATCATGCCCGGTCATTGATGGAGCTGTTATTCGCTCCGGCGTAGGAGAAGACTTGTCAGCTGTTATAGAGAATGATGGTGCAGTATCGAACGTTCCTGAATTTGAGCAATGGAGATAAAGAAGGAAAGCTTCTTAGGTGATGCTCTGACCCAATTGCAGCAGCTGAACTCAGGACATAAGGTTGGAAACAGCGTTAGTAAAACACTCTGGTGAAGGGATGGGCAAGTGTGAGGGGGAGAGCTTGGGACAGTCTTGTCACCCTCATTCCCGCCAGACAGACATTTTTCTGGGGGACGGAACACCTGAGCCAGTAAGGGTCATAGCTTCGTTTTGCTTGCTTTCGGTTCTCTGAGAAGTTGCACCCAAGGAAATCTTTTATGTTTATTTTTATCTTTTTGCTTTTTAAGGTCACACCTGTGGCATATGAAGGTTCCCAGGCTAGGGTTCCAGTCGGAGCTACAGCTAGCCAGCCTACAGCACAGTCACAGCAACGCAGGATCTGAATCTTGTCTGTGACCTACACCATAGCTCACAGCAACACTGGATCCTTAACCCACTGAGTGAGGCCAAGAGATCGAACCCACAACCTCCTGGTTCCTAAACGGACTCATTTCTGCTGCGCCACAAGGGGAACTCTGGAACTCTTTAATGAAATACAGATAAATGCTGCTTAGGTTCTCTTAGGTGAGATTTTCATTTACATCCCATGTGTGCACACACGCGTGTACTTGATGATACTGTTCCTTCTCTTAATACTGCAGGACAAGGAATAGATGAGCCTCTTTCAGAAACTGGATTTAAGCAGGCAGCTGCTGCTGGTGTATTTCTTAATAACGTGAAATTTACTCACGTTTTCTCCAGTGACCTCACGAGGACAAAGCAGGTGAGTCTTGCATCAAGGTGGATACAGATGAGTCCAAAGGCTCAATAGCTGTAACCTTGAAAAATTTGCCACCAGAGTCTATAGGGGATTAAATTGCCCACAGACATCACACGCAACCCTCTTCTCCCCACCCACAGAACTATTTTCCTTTCATTTTACTGTCGTGCTTGATTTTATTTTGGTAATTTAAAAATTAAGAGTATCTTGGGGAAAACGTCTAACAGAAGAACACTTATAAAAAGGCAAAGAAGGTGTCCTGAACACCAGTGAAGGACTGCAGAGATGTAACCAATGAGACGTCAGGTATTAGAATCCCGATGCAGTTTAAAGAGCAACTGTTACTATAAAGAAATAAAAGGCGTGTGAAATATCTTTAGGGAACACGTTCCTATAAAAATGATCCTAGAGATTTTAAAAAGAACCAAATCAACTCCTAAAAGCTCAGCAGAAAGAGACTTGTGACCGCCTTGAGGGAATAACAGGGTTGGAATGTCGTCCCCCACAGCTCTGATTTGACCCCTAGCCCGGGAACCTCCATATGCCGAGGAGGTTTTGCTATATTGAGATCCTAAAATAGCAAAAAAAAAAAAAAAGAAAAAGGCAAAAGAGTTCCCATCATGGCTCAGCGATTAATTAACCCGACTAGTATACATGAGGACATGGGTTCGAACCCTGGCTTCACTCAGTGGGTTAAGGATCTGGAGTTGCTGTGAGCTGTGGTGTAGGTTGCAGACGCTGCTTGGATCTGGTGTGTCTGTGCCTGTGGTGTAGGCCAGCAGCTACAGCTCCATTTCGACTCCTACCCTGGGAACTTCGGTATACCATGGGTTTGACCCTAAAAAGGCAAAAAAAAAAAAAAAAAAAGCAAAAGATTTGAACCAAGCACTTAGCACCTTACCAAGCAAGATACGTAGAAAGCCAGTACACCCATGAGAAGGTGCTCAGCATAGTTGATCGTGACAGAAACACAAAGTCACTGGGAGATACCATTCCACTGTGTGTGCATTGCTAAAATATGGAAGTTTAAGGGATATGGAACAACTAGAACTCAGACGTTGCTGGTGAGAATGTACAACGGAAGAACTACTTTGGAAAACAGTGGGAAAGCTGCACATAGGCTGACAATATAATCCAGCAATTTCAGTCCCAGAAATGTATCCAAGAGAAGTAAGAGCATGTGTCCACCTGAAGACCTGTACAGAACTGTGTACTGGCAGCTTTATTTGTAACACGCAGAGCGTAGAAACAGCCCATGTGTTGAGCAGTAGGTAAGTCGATAAATGAACATGGTATATCCACACATCGTTGCTAGAGCCCAGCATTAGACTATCAACAGAGGTGTCAGTTCCACAGACCTTGGTTCTCAGGTGTTGTGGGGGGCTGGTCTTCCGTGCATTGGCGGGGGTGCCTGGTGTGGAGCTCAGATCCCTCCCGCTCTGGGAGAGGCAGACCTTGCCACCCCTCCTCCTTGCAGATTGCTGGGGCCGGGGTGTGGGGTCTCCTTGCCAAGCCCTCCTCTGCTTCTTCTGTCCGTCTTGGTGCTGTCCTTTTACCCTTCATTGAGGAGACTGTTCACCCAGTTTTCAGATCCCTTTCCAAGGGCACTATTCCACGTGTGGTTACAGATTTGTTGTGTCCACGGGAGGAGGTGAGTTCAGGGGCTTCCTATGCCACCAAAAAAAAAAAAAGGCAAAAGATTTGAACCAAGCGCTGAAGCCTCACAAATGATTTTTTTTATGGCTGCACCTGCAGCATATGGAAGTTCCCAGGCTAGGGGTCAAATCCAAGTCACAGCTGTGACCTATGCCATAGCTGTGGCAATGCCAGATCCTGCCCCAGGCTGGGGATCAAACCTTTGCCTCTGCAGGGACCCGAGCCACTGCAGTCGGATTCTTAACCCAACAGCTGAGCCACAGTGGGAACTCCAAGGATGATTTTTTTTTCTTTTTTTTTTATGAGAAAAGAAATAGTTGTCTTTTGATTTGCAGACTGTGCATGGGATTTTGGAGAAGAACAAATTCTGCAAAGATCTGACAGTAAAATATGACTCCAGACTTCGAGAAAGGGTAAGGAACTTACCTGCATATTGTTCTTTTTACCGTAAATAATCAATACACCACCTCGGTTTTTTCCCATGGCTAGGAATTGGATGCCTTCCTACTAGGGATATGACATGAGCTAGTATGTTAAGAACCTACCCTGTGGCAGTCACTGTTACTTACTCTTATAAATAGTGTCTTATTCAGTTATTCAAATCATAGCAGACAGGCAGGCATCTTCAGTTATAAAAACAAGATACACTTGTGAGAACTTAGTACAGAGGAGTTTAAAGTAACGGTGAAAAGTTCTCTCCCCAGCCTCCCAATCTGACTCCTTAATTGTCAGCAGGAAAAGAATTTTTTATGCCCAGCTTATGTACCAGAAATGAATCTTCCTGAAGCTGTGATTCAGCTAAAACCATCCAGCAGTTTCAGATCTGAGATTGGACCCCAAGTCTCCCCCTGCTACAGCCTTTTTGGGTTACTCTGTCGTACTGACGTGTAAGCTGGTTACTGTCCTGCCAGCCTGGGATTCCCAGTACACCTGGAGAGAACAGTAACAGAATGGCTAGAGCATCTTTGAAGAACTTCTTTTCCTAATGTGCGTGTGTTCTCTGTTAGCGTTCAGCATCTAGACCAGCACTCCAGCATAAATGCTCCTTGGAAAGGCTCACTCTGTGCCCAGGAACCAGTGCTTGAATGTTGTGAAAGAAAAATACTCTGAGTTGGGAAACGCTGGACAGGGCATGTCATGAGGTAGTCAGAGAAAGCGTTGTCGTGGGCAGGGCGTCCCTTCCTCACCTGTGCTCTCTCTCTGAGTAGTTTCATCCTCTCCTGTGATTTCAGCCCATGGGCTCTTCCTTGAGCTGCACGCTCACTTATCAAGCTGCCTGGACTTAGCTGCCCCGTGGCTGCTTCTGGCCCATGCATTGCACTGTCTTCTCTCTGTGGCCTCTGCTCCACCTGGTTGCCGAAGCCATTCCTCCTTGGCTCTGCACTCTCTCTCACACCACACGTGTCAGCCGTCTTGTCAGCTCGACCTCTGAGTGGCTCCTGAGTCCTTCATTTCCCCATGGGCCTGCTGCTACCCCCCCACTGCAGCTCGGTGCTCTGTCACCTGGGTCATGGGACAGTGATCCTCCTCTCTCTGTCCTGCACCCCCTTTTCCAGTCTAATCTGCATGCTGCAGCCAGAGTAGTCTTTGCAAATTTTGGTTGCCACACCTGCCCCTGTATCAGACAGTTCACGACTTCTCTTTCACCTTCCAGAGCTGTCCTAACTCTGACCCGCCTCTTGGGAGCTATGGGGTCTGTTGTGTTGCTTCCTTTCTTTTCACTTGCATTTAATGCCCAGACTTAGCAGTCGCATTGGCAAGTGCTGGCACACATTGGCACGGTGCTCACCACATTCCACCCCTTCCCTGGAGCTACAGGTTTGTTAATACAAGACCCAATGCTGTGAAGATTTAAAACCCTCATTTTTCCAACCCCCAATTTACACAGGCAGAAGCCAAGGCACACAGAGGTCAAGTCCATGCCCAGAGTCACAGCGCTCCTTCGTACCAGAGTTCAGGTTGAGGCCTCTGGGCCTGGTGCCCTTGCTCTGGACCGCTGGTTGTGTGCTTCTTACGGATCTTTCCCAAGTTGCCTAACACCTCTGTGTTCTGTCCTCATTGAATTTCCACATCTATGCTCCACTCTGCTGGGAATGCTTGCTCCTCAAGCCTGGCCAGCTTCCACTCACCCGAGGCTGTGGCCCTCTGTGACTTCCCGAGTCCAGGCCAGACATCTCCGCCCAGATCTGCCCGTCTCTGGTCCTTCCCTCCATCACGGAACTCTTCCACTTGCATTTTGGTTGGTACCCCCGCCAGGGGCGGTCTCAGCAAGGGGGAGCCATTTGTCACTCTCGTCCTCTCCTCCAAACATGCTCCAGCATAGCTTTGGAATATTTAACAGCTGGGTGTTTCCATTCCTGGGAAAACAAACTAAGAGATGGTTTTTAATGGCCTTCTTCGTACTAGAGATTGCTCCAGATGTAGTCAAGGGTGTAAGAAAATTAAAAGTATTTGTGGGGGGGGGGGGACACAATCACCATTTCTACCGCCCGCAAACACTGAACATTTTGGCATGTGTGTGCTCCTGACTTTTCATGTTTATTTGCTTTTTTTTTTAATCTGTCTGTCTACCTGTCTGATTATGTATATATCTTTCTACATGTAATCCTACTATATGCATTGTTTGTTTTTTTGTTTGTTGGTTTGTATTTGTCTTTTTGCCATTTCTTGGGCCGCTTCCGCGGCATATGGAGGTTCCCAGACTAGGGCTCTAATTGGAGCTGTAGCCACCGGCCTACACCAGAGCCATAGCAACGTGGGATCTGAGCCGCGTCTGCAACCTACACCACCAAGGATCTGCAACGCCGGATCCTTAACCCACTGAGCAAGGCCAGGGATCGAACCCACAACCTCATGGTTCCAAGTCAGATTCCTCAACCACTGCACCACAACGGGAACTCCTGTATGCATTGTTTTTAACCAGATTTTCTCACTTGCTGTCATTCAGGCCCATAAATGCACATGAGTATGATCGTATAATTAATGACACTGTGTTATTCTGATATATTGATAATGGCATCATTTATTTAACCAAGATCTAATTTAGGATATCTAGGTTGTGACTAGATTTTTCCATTGATGTAAATAATGTTGAAATAAATATCTTTGTAGAAAATCTTCGTACACATATCTAAAACATTTACTGGAAATGGAATTGTTCAATATGTACTTTCTGAAAGGCTTTTGTGTATATTGCTAAATTTCCTTCCAGAAAAGATGTGCCAGTACTCTCATGAATGATCTAGGAGAGTTTTTCTCCCGTCAGCACTGAGCATTAGTGGTCTCTTTGGTCTTCCGATTTAATAACCTAAGAAAGGTGCCATTTTCACTTTTCATACTATGGATTCCTCTTTCGTCTTGTTTTGTTTTACTTTTTAGGGCCACGCTTGTGGCACATGGAAGTTCCCAGGCTAGAGGTCTAATTGGAGCTTAGCTGCTGGCCTACACCGCAGCTGCAGCAACTCAGGATCCGAGCCACATCTGTGACCTACAGCACAGCTCACGGCAACGGCGGATCCTTAATCCACTGAGCAGGGCCAGGGAGCAAACCCACATCCTCATGGATTCTAGTCAGGTTCTTTAACTGCTGAGCCACAAAGGGAACTCCTATGGATTCCTAATAAGGTAGAATTCTCATGTTTCTTGGTAGTCCTCTGTGACTTGTGTGTCCTTTGCTAAGCCTCAATTTTTATAAACCTAAAGAAGCTGATGAGCTTTGAAGTCACATGGATCTGGGTTTGAATTTTCTTAGCAGAGCTGTGAGAAAGTCAGCGGAAGGAAACTAAGTTATCCCCAGGATGATTGTTCTGCATTTGCTGTACACACGTACTTATTGTTGTGTTGCAAATCCCTTTGAGGCACTTTTGTCTGTTGGATCATTGCAGAAATACGGGGTTGCGGAAGGCAAGCCTCTCAGTGAGCTAAGGGCCATGGCCAAAGCCGCTGGGGAGGAGGGGGCCATGTTCACACCGCCGGGAGGAGAGACCTTGGACCAGGTACGTAGCCCAGGAAAGCCACCATGTGGATGAGCTTGCGAGTGGCAGAGTAGCTGGATTTTGACTTGTGGAAGTGAGATGGTTGTGTTTAGCTAAGCAGTTTGAAAGTTGTTGGGGAGTTTCCATTGGGGCACAGTGGGAATGAATCTGACTAGGATTCATGAGGTCGTGAGTTCAATCCCTGGCCTCGCTCAGTGGGCTAAGGATACGGCGTTGCCGTGGGCTGTGGAGTACGTCACAGTCACAGCTTGAATCCTGTGTTGCTGTGGCTGTCGTGTAGGCCGGCAGCTATAGCTCCCATTAGACCCTGGCCTGGGAACCTCCATATGCCATGGGTATGGCCCTAAAAAGCAAAAAAAAAAGTTGTTTGGTTCACAAAACAACTCTGCACGAAATCATCCCCCCCCCCGCCCCCCCGCCCCAGCTGTCTTGTCTTCCTTGTTTATTAACTTGGCATCATTAGCGATAATGGTTTTGGGGAAATGGTTATTAGGTGGTCCTGTTAAGAAAGCCCCCTGAACAGGGTGCAGGAGCTTCAGCAGAGGCAGGGGAGTCAGTGAAGCAGGTGTGCTGCTCAAGAGGAGGCCGGGCAAGACCTTGCCCAGTGGCGAGGCTGGTGCGCCTCTCCTGCCCCTGCAGCTGTAAGTGACACCGTGGCCCTGCCTTCGAGTGTTCTTGCTTTTGAGTCTTATTGGTGACCCTCCCGTTTTAATTTTCATAATTTTGTAATGACTTTGTATTAGTTCAACAGAGGAAGACTTTTTATTCCGGTTCTAATTGAATGGAAGTGTTGGATGCAATTTCCTAGGTGACACTGTTTTACGGGCTTCTGTGTGCCTGTGGATTTCCTTAGCCAGACTCTGAGCGAAGCTTTCTGGTCAGAATCCAGGCATCGTATCTTCCTTGCATTTGTCCCTGGAGTGCTTTCATGCTTCCAGAAGCGCGGTGGGCATGTACTTACCAGTGTCTGGAACTCCTGATTGAGTGGGCTAGAAATAGAGTTTCATTTGCTTCTATGATACTCATGATGATGCAGATACAAATCAATTATGTATATATTTGTGTCTTAAACGGTCATTCACGTCACTTTATTTCATCTTTCTCCCTCTCTCCCGATAGGTGAAAATGCGTGGAAAGACTTTTTTGAATTTCTTTGCCAGCTGATCCTGAAAGAAGCAGGTCAAAATGAACAGTGTTCCCAAGAAGCTCCAAGCAACTGTCTGGAAGCGTCTTTGGCAGAGATCTTTCCTTTAGGGAAAAACTGTGCCTCCACGTTTAATTCAGACGGCGCCGCTCTAGGCTTAGCGGCCAGTGTCTTAGTCGTGAGTCACGGCGCCTACATGAGAAACCTGTTGGGCTATTTTCTGACCGACCTCAAGTGCTCCTTGCCAGCGACTCTGAGTCGGTCCGAACTCACATCCGTCAGCCCCAATACAGGGATGAGTGTCTTCATCGTAAACTGCGAGAAAGGAGAAGGGAAACCAACCGCCCAGTGTGTGTGTGCGCATCTACAGGATCATCTGACCCGGGCGACCGCAACTCACTAACCTTAAATCTGCATCAAAACCTAAAACTTGTGGAGCGTCTGAGGGACTGCCTTGGACTTTGTTTCCTTCCTCTGCATCTCTGGATTGTAAAGGGATCAAGGGACTCAGTACTGCAACTTGGGGGATTAATAACCCCATTACTATGCTGTCTTTCCTTTTTTTTTTTTTTTGGCTTTTTTAGGGCCACCCCTGTGGCATATGGAAGTTCCCAGGCTAGGGGTCACATCGGAGCTGGCCTACACCACAGCCACAGCCATGCCAGATCCAAGCCACGTCTGAGACTTACACTGCAGCACATGGCAACGCCGGATCCTCAACCCACTGAGTGAGGCCAGGGATTGAAGCCATGTCCTCATGGATACTAGTCAGGTTCATTACTGATGAGCCGTGACGGGAACTCCTTTTCCCTTTTTTTTAAGGTCTAGCCTACTTTATTGGCTCTTGATAAGATACTGTATGTTTTGTACTCTCTCAGCCAGTGCCTGGAAGAGGGAACTATTTTAAGTCCTACTCTGTATTTGTGACAGTGCATTCTCTTTGAAAAGTCCTTTAAATGAGAAATGCCTGCCGTCATAGTTTACGTAAAAGCAGACACTAAACATTTGATGTAGAAATCAGCTGTTGGGATTATTTGCTTTGGAGGCTTTAAGGTATGGATGGATGCGGCCTGTGGTTCCAGAATCATCTCCTGAGGAAACAGCCTCTGATGATAAAACTTTAAGAAGGAACCTCTGAGCAGGAGGAGAGAGAAGAGCAGATCTTTCTCATCCAGCGAGTAAGCGTCAGAATTGAGTTGGAGGAAGGTGCTCGAGACAGTAAACAGTTGCTCCGTACTTGTGCTTCACAGTCGTACAGAACAAATGGGGGGCTTCACTGAAAATGCAGCTGTGCTCTCATAACCACAACTGTGGCGTTTTTGTGACAGTACAGATGAGCTTGCCTCTCTTTTCCACCAGATGGCGCTGGAGAAAAGGGATTTGGGTTCACTTAATACTGTTCAGAAGACCGGTCCCTCTTGCGCCCTCATCTACATGGAGAACGTGTTTTCCGTGCCTTTTGCTTTTCCATTATGTTGATGAGTGCGTGAGTCTCAGCTTACACGAAGCTGTCAGTTAAGGCTTAAATCACGTGCAGTCAAAATCTACCTTGAATCTCATGTAAATCACCTATCGAGTCCAGGCTCATGCTGGCCTCAGCATGTCCAGGGCCACCAGATTTCCTGCCAGCATTGGAGCGGAGCCCGTGGCTGGGAGCAGAGGAAGTTGGCTGCAGATGGAAATTTGCAGAGTAACCGAAAAAGGACAAATAAGAAATGTGCACATCTCCACTGTCCAGAAGAAATAACTACCCCCTCCTTTTTTTTTTTTTTTTTTTTTTTAAGAAATAACACATTGAGCTGTAAGTGAAGTTCCTTTAAGCAGTTGTCGCTGTCCTGTTTCCTCCTGTCCCTGCAGAGGTGACAAGCACAGCATGTCTGTACACTCCTGCATCCTTCAAGTCACAAAGGAATGGTATTGTTCCAGAGTTCTAAAAACATCCATAAATATCAGCACGCTCTCTGTATTCTGTATTTTCACTTAATATATCTTGGGGCTCATGGGTATGTATAGATCCAGTTACTTGTAACCACTGTATTCTGCAGAATAAATACAGCATATTTTGTTTCTCTAATTTTTTTTTTTTTTTTTTTTTTGCTTTTTAGGGCCACACCTGCGGCACATGGAGGTTCCCAGGCTAGGAGTCCAATCGGAGCTACAGCTGCTGGCCTACACCACAGCCACAGCAACGCCAGATCCTTAACCCATTAAGCAAGGCCAGGGACCAAACCCACAACCTCATGGTTCCTAGTTGGATTCGTTTCCACTGCACCATGATGGGGACTCCTGTTTCTCTATTCTTCTATTAGCAGACATTTCAGTGTAGTCAGTGTTTTCTTATAGAAGCAGTGGTTCGGGGACTAGCCTTGTGCTGTGTCATGAAAAATGGCTCTGCTGTTCCTCAGTCTCACTAGAAGTGTACAGAGTTCTTCATTTCCACATCTTTGGCAACACTTGATTCTGTCTGATGAAATTTTGCTAATCTGATGAGTGACGAATATGTCATTACTTTAATGAGGTTTTCTCTGACTACTAGAGTCTGGGCATTTTTTTTCATATACGTGTTGACAACTCGGATTCCCTCCCTGGCGCGTCACCAGCACACATAACATTCTTTGTCTAGATTTCTCTTGGACCGTGTGGCTTTTTCTTAGCGAGTTGCAGGAGATGTTGCAAATACTCTCAAGTCCATTGGCCTCTTGCCTGTGTTATCATCCATTTTTTTCATATAAGTGTTTTTTTATTTCGAGGTCAAACCGATAAACCTTGTCCTTTGTGGTTTGGGGTGGGGGGGGGGTTGGTGTCTAAGAAGCCTTCTCTACCATAAGGTCATAGCCTGATCTCCTTTTTCTTACAGTATTAGAGAATTTTTTGAATATTACAACTTTAAATTACATGGAATGAGTTTTTGAATGGTATAGGGTCAAAATTCACTTCTATATTTTTTGTCCACATGGTAAAACAGTTACCCCCAACAGCATGATGAGGAGTCTTTTTTCAGTTGGCCTGTGATTCTGTGTCAGACCCTCAAGCTCCGCACTTGCTGGAGTGGGGGGACTTCGTTCTGTTTTAGCGAGAGCTGTGGGTCGGGTTCCTGTAACACCATCAGTTACTGCAGCCTCGCAGCTGCACACCCTGTAGGGTGCGCACCCCTGTTCTATATACATGTTAGAACCAATTGGTCAATTTTTGGAAAAATCTGTTGCAAATTTAATTGGGATCGCATGCACTTGTCCACTTATCTAATCAGCCAGTAAATACACATCGAGCATGGCACACACTTGCAAAGCGATGATCAGAGTCATTAGAACTATTGCAACTGCGAATATGTAGCAATGAACAGAAAACGACCCAATCGCCCTCCTGGTGGAACCTGTGCTCTGTCAGGGAAGGCAAATCACAGCCAGGGTGGTCAGCGCAACGGAGAAAAATGAAGCAAGGGGGCCAGAGGGAGGCGAGCTGCTTTATTTGGGGGACGTGCTGAAGGGCTCCCTCAGGGCGGGAGGACACTGCACTCTCTGCTGGTCCCTGGGGGCGGGGGAGCAACCCAGACCAAGTGGAGGGCGGAGGGGTCCAAGGAGGGCATGTGGGAGCCTCTCGGTGGCGGGGTGGGTGTTGCTGGGCAGGTGATAGGAGAGGAGGGCAGAGAGCAAAGAGGATGGGGAGGGAGGTGCGGCTGTGTGGCCTGTGCTGAGGACCAGGGCTTGTCCAGTGCAGGGTTCATGTCTCGCGGGACTGGGAAGTGATGCAGGAAATGTTTGTGATCAGAAGACTTGCATCAAGTTCTTCGAGTAGTTTTGTGGCGGAGCAAGTCTCTTTAACATCCCAGAGCTGCTGTTTCCTCATGGTAAGTGGAGAAAAATTACCCTAAGTGTGTGTGGTAACCTTTGGTTTTGACGCATCAAACTTACAGAAAAGTGGCAAGAATAATACTTTAGTAGCACCATCTGTTTCCCCCTGCAGTGTTGTCCATTTTGCTTCATGGGTTTTGTTACTCTGTCTTTAGACATAAACATTGATGACTTTTAAGTCTTCCTTACGGAGCGAATCGGCCCTTTCGTCATTATAAAACCATAGGTTCCTTCTTACCTATGTCAGTATTCCTTAACGTGAAGTCTGGGTTGTTAGCTGATCACATAGTAAGCCTAGCTTTCTTCTGCTTTCTTTTTTCACTATTCATATCTGTTACGGACAGAATTGTGTGCCTTCGCCCCCCTGCAATTCCTATGTTGAAGTCTTAGCCCCAAGTAACTCAGAATGTGACCGTGTTTGGGGAGAGGGCCTGGAAAGAGGCAGTGAGGTTAAAATGAGGCCAGTAAGGTGAGTCCTTATTCAGGCTGGCTGGTGTCCTGCAAAGAAGAGGAAATTTGTTCCTGTAGACACAGGGAATGTGTGGGCACAGGGCAAAGACCAAGCCAAACCGAGGGGAGAGTCCCTAGAAGGAATGACACTTCCTGGACCTTGATCTTGGACTTATCCATCCGGAGCTCTGGGGAAAGGCTGACCTCTGGCATTTGTTACAGCAGCCCTGGCGAACTACCACAGCATCTTTCTCTTTTCTTTCAATCACATCTTTGATAGATGGCCCATAAGTGGGTATCTTGATTTAATCCACGGGTGGCCATCCCTGCCTTTAGCTGTAGTGTTTTATTTATATATAATCTAATTATGATATGATTGGATTTAGTCTGTCATTTTTCTTTTTTGTGCCACCGTTCTTCCTTTTCTGCCTTCTTGGAGGATAATTGAGTATTTTTTTCGTATTTCCTTTTAATACTTGTGTTGGCTTTTTGCCATACCTCTTGGCATTGCTATTATTGTGGGCACTTGAGAAATAAGATGCAGTATTCTGACCACAATCTCCTTAGAATTCATGTCCTTTCACTTTCCCATGCAGCGTCAGTCTTAGAACCATCTGTTCACTTTCCCTCTCTCCATCCTGTGTGGAAATTCCACCTCACAGTACAGTGTTGTTATTTTTGCTTTGAGAGGTATTTTAAGGAAACCAAGAGATGAAAGCATAGCCTGTATTTATAGTTGTTTAAGTTTACCCACATTTTTACTATTTCAGATGCTCTTCTTTGTTTTCTGTCTCTTTCCATATGGTATTATTTCTTTGCAGCTGGCAAAAAGTTCTCTCAGTTTTTATTTCACATTCATTTTTCCCCCACTTTCCAAGGATGCTCTTGTTGGATATATAATTCTGGAGATGTGGCTTTTTTTTAATTTCAACCTTTTCAACACCTTATGGCTTCCATTGTTTTATGATGAGAAAGCATTGTTTTATGATGTGAATCTTCCATATGTAAAGGTCATTTATCTGCAGCAGCTTTCAAGATTTTTTTTTCCTATGGCTGCATCTGCCGCATATGAAAGTTCCCGGCCAGGAGTTGAATCACAGCTGCAGCTGCCACGTACACAACATCGAATCTTTTAACCCACTCTGCTGGGCTGGGAATCAAACCTGCATCTCTGTAGTCAGATTTATTATTATTATTATTATTATTATTTTGTTTTTTAGGGACACACGTGTGACATGTGGACGTTCCTAGCCAAGGGGTCAGAGCTGTAGCTGCCAGCCTACTCCACAGCCACAACACCGGCAGACCCAAGCTGTGTCTGCAAACTACAACACAGCTCACGGCAATGCTGGATTCTTTTTTTTTTTTATAGTTTTATTTTATTTTATTTTATTTTTGTCTTTTTGTCTTTTTCCTTTTGTTGTTGTTGTTGTTGTTGCCATTTCTTGGGCCGCTCCTGCGGCATATGGAGGTTCCCAGGCTAGGGGTCAAATCAGAGCTGTAGCCACCGGCCTACGCCAGAGCCACAGCAACGCAGGATCCGAGCCGCGTCTGCAACCTATACCACAGCTCACGGCAACCGTTAACCCACTGAGCAAGGGCAGGGACCGAACCCGCAACCTCATGGTTCCTAGTCGGATTCGTTAACCACTGCGCCACGACGGGAACTCCTGGATTTTTTTAAACGTATTTTTTTCTTTATTCTTTAGATAACATGTTAAACAGCTGTTCTTTCATCTTCAATCTAGTATTAAGCCCATTGAGTAAACTTACTCCAGATATTGTATCTTTCAATTTTCGATGAATACTTGGTTCTTTTTTTTATTATTTATTTTCTCTTTGAGTTCCTGATCTGTTCCTTATTATCATTCTTTCCTCTAAAACCCTTAAATATATATTTATAATTTAAAGTTCCTGCTTGCTTATTCCCAGATCTGGGTCCTCTCACGGTTGGTTTCTAGGGACGGCACTTTCTCTTGGCTATGGGCTGTTTCCCCTTATTTCTTCTCAGAGCATCTAGATTGTGTCATCTCACTTGAGAGGCTTACTGGGATCTTGATATGGTTGTGTTTGTATTTTTCAAATAGAAACAATGTCTCTCTTTAAAGGAGACCCAAATTAGACTAATCGAAGGCTGATATCGATTAAAAATTTTTCCTTGTTTTCAATAATTCTGTCTGAATTAGTCAAAATTGCTGGGTTCATTTGTATATGGAAAAAACCTTGAATATTTAAAAACTCTGGAGTTCCCATTGTGGCGCCGCAGAAACAAATCCGACTAGGATCATGAGGTTGTGGGTTCAATCCCTGGCCTCACTCAGTGGGTTAAGGATCCGGCGTTGCCATGAGCTGTGGTGTAGGTCACAGATGCGGCTCGCATCCCGCATTGCTGTGGCTGTGGCGTAGGCTGGCAGCTACAGCTCCGATTAGACCCCTAGCCTGGGAACCTCTATATGCCACGGGTGCGGCCCTAAAAGACAAAAAGACAATAATAATAATAATAAAATGAAATTCTGATCTTTTTTTTCAGCTTTGCTTTCTCTAGATTTTTCCAGTGTCCCCCTTCCATAATTCCTTACTCTCATATTCTGGGATACTTTTATGTATTAATACAGAAAAGAAAAGCTAAGAGAAGCAGAGATAAACTTTATTGTAATAGAAGAAAGGGAAAAGGTGGGGTTACATTTTTATAAATATCTATAAATATAGAGCGACAGGCAAAATCCTCCAAATAAATAAATAAATACTGCCACATGCTAAGGGACCCAGGAAACCATGAGGGCTGCCTTGGCTCTGCCAAAGAGAAAGCCCCAAAGGATGGTATGGAGTGTGTGAGACTCCAGCCAGTTTTCTGCCAGAGTCCTTTCCATTTCGTTGTCCAGTAGTTTCAGACAATATGATGTCTCCAGTGGGAAACAGAAAGTATAAAGAAAATATTTGCCACGCCCTGCTAAATAGTATTATACATGGTTTGAGTTTTTGAAATAGGAACCCATCCTTCACATTCAGCTTAAAACCACCAGGTGAGAGCAGCTGTCCACTGTCTGTCTCCCAAGGAGAAGAATGGATTGGTAGCTAAGCAGGGGGATGGCAGGGGGGAAGGTGAGTGGGAAGAAGCTGCCTTTCAGATCTACTTTGCCAGCTGATATTCTGAGCTTTAGGGGCCGCTTGAATAGAGGTAGGAAATGGGGCCCCTGAGGACAACTAAGTCATCACCCCCCACCCCCAGTCCTGGGGCTCAGCTGTTCCGTAAGTGAGGGTTGACTCCTGGGGGAGTGTTGGGGCTCCTGGGACTGAAAGCTGTCTTCATTTGGTGCCCCCAGAATTTCAAAGGGGAGTAAGACCCAGACGTGTCAGCCCAGGAGCCTTTTAGCCAAGCCTCTAGCCGTGGCTGCAGAGCCACAGAGGTGACAACGAGGAGCTGACAGTGATGCTTTTCCCGACTCCTACACCGTGGTGCCTGGTGCTTGGACCTCCCTCCCTGCCCCATCATTGATGCCACTTCACAAGCGGGCACGACTGGCTAGTCCACAGAGAACCCAACCCACAGCACCCCCGTGGTCTCAAGCCCTCCCTGCAACACTGCATTTCATCCAGAGTGGATCACCACTCCACCTGGAAGCAGAGGCTTAATCAAATGCCTCTTAGGAGAATTGGAATTTAGCTCCACTTTGAAAAACAAATCCAGGCAGGGTGGATTTTCAGAAGTCAGGACCAAAGCTCCTCCTCTGGCCCAATTCACTCAAGCCAAAGGCAGGGCCAAGAGGCGGGGCTCTGTCGGGGGCACTTGGGAAAAGCAGGGTCACTCTGGGTTCCTGGCTCCAGCTGCAGAGAGAGAGCACAAGCAGGACGAGGGGGCCACCCCAAAGGGAGTCTGCATTTCTGGCGGGATTCCTGCCTCAGTTCTCCCAGCATTCCTTCTGGCTAAATTCTGACTAGCCCACTACCAATCTTGACAGCTCAAGAAAGAATGAAGGCTTGAGATTAAGATTTTTCTGGGTTTGCCTTCGCACTGTGGATGCCCCAGTTCACGGTTGCAAACTCAAATGCCAACAAGGTCCAGGCAGATGACCTGAAAACAGAGTGGGAACTGCTGGCTCTCTCCCGCTCCCTTCTTCACCTTCCAGGAGGTGAATTCTTTTAGCTTTTGCTAGGTTCTTTGTTATTTATTTTTTTAAAGGGCCACCCCTGCGTGTATGGAAATTCCAAGGCGCTATGGGTCAAATGGAGCTGCAGCTGCCGGTCTACACCACAGCCACAGCAACAGCAGATCGGAGAGGCGTCTGCGACCGATACCGCAGCTGGCAGCAACGCCAGATTTTTAACCCACTGAACGAGGCCAGGGATGGGACCTGCATCCTCCTGGATACTAGGCAGGTTCGTTTCCACTGAACCAGAATCGAACTCCCTCTGCTCTGTTCTTGATGCTAGACTGATGGAGAGGAGAGGTGAAGGAGATGGAGAGGAGAAGGGTGGGCGGGGATCCCGTCTCTCCCACCAGAGTGCATACAGCTGGAACCGGGAAGGCAAGGAACTCCATCCCTCAGGCCTCAAAGGGCGATCCCCCGGGGGGAACCTCCTGGGGAGGGGGCTGTAACCCCACCTCCCCTGCTCGGGGTGTAGGGGAGCCGGTCCTCGAGGCAGTTTGGCTTTCCGAGTCCCGCCGCCCTAGGCGAAGCTGGGGAAGGGCCGGCAGCGCTCGGCGCCCCCACCCCAGCGCGCGCGTCCAGCCGCTGGCCTCGGAGCACCCGAGCGGGTCGCTGGCCGCGGGGCCGCCGTCCTCGGCGCTGGGCAGCTCGCGGGAGCAGGAGACAGGCGCGGGCGTGGCGCGCACGCGCGGCTTCAGGACGCTCAGCGGGTCCCCGCCGTCGTGCGCGCTGCGCGTGTGGCGCCGGGGCCGCGCGGTGGCGAAGTGCAGCAGCGGGATCTCGTTCCTGCGCGACAAGAACTGCGCGTACGGGGGCGGGTTGGTACCCGGCAGAAAGGCCCGCTTGACCCGGCCCAGGCTGACGAGGAAGCGGTAGTGCGGCGAGTGGTACACGTCGTAGCCGTTCTCCAGCGTCCGCTGCCGGAACCTGCAGCTCTCGGGGCTGAAGTGCAGCTGAAATCGGGGCGGGGCGATGGGTGAGGCGGGGCGGCCCCAGCCCCCGACCGCAGCCCGCGGGACCTGGGTGTGACCGGCTTCACCCCAGGGTCCCAGCCCTCCCACCGGCTCTACTGGGGCGGCACCTTTAACCCCGCCTTGCCCTGCGGGAAAAGTGATCTCTACTAATTTCCAAAGTGCCTGGCACCCGACGCAGTTCTGACAGGCAGGTGGGGACCGCCTCGGGGACTCGCCGCCGGCGCGCCTGGGGCCCTGCCGCCGGCACGTGGCTGCCCGGAGCCGGGCGGGACCGTGCCGATGCCCCTGTGCCCGCTTTCTGGAAGGAGGGCAGCTTGCCTACCTACGGCCTTGTCCCGCCCTTTCAATGCCTTTTGCACCCTCTTTTGGCTCAAAGGTGGCTTGGGGCTCTCTCCTCACCTGGAGAGGGGTGGGCTGGGGTTTGGGGGGCCACACGTGAGTGAGGATACTCCCATGGGAGACAGAACAGAGTTTGGGAATTAGGGACGCGAACTTCACCAGACCACCTCCCTGAGCCCTCACCGCCACTGACTAGTACTGGCTTTTGCTGAGTGCCTACTAAGGGCTTTACACATTGTCATGTAATCCTCAGAGCCCACGGAGTATTTTACTGATGAGGACTCTCCATATGCCTATAAGCGGTCAACAGATATTTATGTGTTTATTTGTCCATATTCATTCAACAGCTGTGTATTTACTCTGGGCCAGACACTGTGGTAGGTGCTAGGACCCAGCAGTAAGCAATCCATGAAGTCGTTGCTCTCTTGGAATTTCAGGTGGGAATTACTTCTGGAAGAGGCAGTCCTGCTCCTGTCCTAAGTCCCAATGCTTTGGAATATGCTGCTCCCATGCTTGTGGAACTCTCTTACCAGCCATCACAGCTGGGAGCAAGAGAATTCCTTACAGATCTTGAACAGGGGGTGCCCCGCAGAGCACGTGGTCCACCTCACTTCATTTTCTCCAGCCGAAGAAACTGAAGGACTTGCCCAAGGTCAAGGACATCTAGTAACAAAATCATGAGACCCCAGTGGCTTCTCCCCCTTTCTTTCTAATAGACTGCACAACATGAACGCACATGACTTGAGGACCAGGGCTGCAGACAAAGGTGCCGTGCTAGATACAAAAATGGGGACCACAAGGAAAAAAGAAAAACGTGGACCAAGGGGCAAGTGAGCCCAGAGGCTGAGAGCCTGGACAGTCTGGGTTCAGACCCCAGGTGTATAAACCTGAGCATTTGCTACCCGGACTGAAAAAAAGTACTCAGAGAAAATATCTCCACGGCACACTGCACGTGGAATCTTTAAGCTATAAAATGCCGTGTCTTGCCAGAGAAACTCATTCGCCAGTAATGATCCAGCACAAAAGGAAACTCACCGATCCAAAAATGTTGCCCCTTAAGTCCATGCAGAGGTATCTCCTGCTCATCACGCCTGTTATGACCACGAAGCCTGCATCCTCCGACCTGATCATTAGGGCACCTTCAGAGAAAAGCATTCAGATGAAACCAGTGCTGAGAATCCAGTCCCCACCTCCAGGAATCCTTCCTTGATTGATTTTGGGGGTGGTGGTGGTGATGGCTTCATAGATGGGTTATTCAGCCTCTTTCTTCTGACTCCGTAGCCCCTGCTCCCCTCCACCCCCCATCTAGCTTCCTGCTTCTCCTTCTGCCTTTAAGGAGCACCCCAAACTCCACCTGTGCCCACATGTTTCTCTCTCTGCCTGGGCTGTCTTTGTGTTCCCCTTTGGCTGGCTCATGCTTCTTCATGTTTATGGTGGTGGTCATTTTCTCCCAAGCCTTCTGCTTTTGTGATTTTTAAATCTCTGCCCAGATGTCTTTCACATGGAGTGTGCTTCTCCACCCAGGTAGCTGGGCAGGAGTCAGTGATACAGCGGTCAGCACCTTTTATGTGTCAAGAACGGTGCTGGAATGGATCCCCTCCTCCCTCCCCTGCTTATCAAGGACACTTGTGGTTCAAGGCCAGGCTCAGGTGTCGAGATTTCTTTCTTTTTTTTTTTTTTTCCTTTATCTTTTGAGGGCTGCACCCACGGCATTTGGAGGTTCCCAGGCTAGGGGCAGAATTGGAGCTGTAGCCTCTGGCCTACACCACAGCCACAGCCATGCCAGATCCGAGCTGTGCCTGCAACCTGCTCCAAAGCTCATGACAGCACCAGATCCTTAACCCACTGAAGAGGGCCAGGGATTGAACCTGCATCCTCGTGGATGCTAGTCAGATTCGTTTCATTTCTGCTGAGCCATAGGAACTCCAGTCATCACAATTTCTAGGGAGACTTTCCTAATCTCTCCCTAATCAGAATGAACTATTCTTTTTTTCTCAGGCCCCTCTGCACAACTCATGTATCAGAGCGTGTGTCCCCTGCTATAATAAGTTCACAGATCTTATCAGATCACAGCTCCCTCCCCACTGCCAGAGTGGCTTGCTTGGAAGCAGAGGGTTTAGCTTTCCTTGTTAAAAAGATACATGTACCCCAGTGTTCATTGCAGCATTTTATACCATAGCCAAGACATAGAAGCAACCTAAATGTCCCATCAGCAGAGGAATGGATAAAGAAGATGTGGTGTGTGTGTGTGTGTGTGTGTGTGTGTGTGTGTGTGTGTGTGTGTGTATATATATATATATATATATATATAATGGAATATTACTCAGCCATAAAAAAGAATGAAATAAGGGCATTTGTGGCAACACAGATGGACCTAGAAACTATCATATTAAGTGAAGTTAGACAGTGAGAGACAAACATCATATTACTTATATATGGAATCTTAAAAAGGATACAAATGAACTTATTTGCAGAACAGAAAAAGACTCATGGATTTTGAAAAACTAACGGTTACCAAACAGGATAGGTAGTGAGGAGAGAGGGGTAGACTTGGGGTTTGGGAGGGGAATGTTCTAAAATTAGGTTGTGATGATGGTGGTACAACAATAAATATACAATTCATTGAATTAAAGAAACAAAAGAAAAGATCCCAGGATGCAGGGAATTTCTTCCGGCTTTGTCATTGCTGTTCTCTGTCATTTTCTCACTTGGTGATGTGTCTACTCACCTCCTCCACCCTGCCCCACACGATCTTTCAATGACCCTCTTGAAAACTAGCCCTGGACAAGGGCCGAAACCTGTTCATAGGACCTGCTCCATAAGTAATGGATAACAGCTTTAAGTGTGACCACCCCCCTCGCCCCTCCCATGGGGATTTGCAATTTTAACTAGTACCAATGACTAGTTAAAGTCAGAAGTTCCTGCTTTGTAGCAACGGCACAACTGGACCCTAAAAGATGAGCTATGAGTGATAATTCAGCAAGACTTCCTCCCCAAACACTGTTTATTTATCTGACATTTTCTTTTTTCTTTTTTCTTTTTTTTTTTTTGCCTTTTTCTAGGGCCACACCTGCAGCATATGGAGGTTCCCAGGCTAGGGGTCGAATCGGAGCTTTAGCCGCCGGCCTACACCAGAGCCACAGCAACTCGGGATCCGAGCTGTGTCTGCAACCTACACCAGAGCTCATGGCAACGATGGATCCTTTCTTTACTCACTGAGCAAGGCCAGGGATCGAACCCGCAACCTCATGATTCCTGGTCGGATTCGTTACCCACTGAGCCATGATGGGAAGTCCTATCTGACATTTTCTATTAGAATCATTTCTTTAAGTCTCGGGGCCCCTTGCCTGTGCTGCCGCATTAATTCCCCAGGCATCTTGTTTGGCCTCACAGTCCCCAAGGTGAGGGGGAGCCCAGGCAGCGGTTCAAATCTTCTAGAAACTCAGCCTGGAGAGGGTATAAATGCCGGGGATCTGTGCCCACTAAGTGGTGGTGCCGCATGGGGTGACATAGCCCAAATCTACCCCACTGTAGGCTCTGTACAAAGCCCTCTGGGGAGAGAACAGGCAAACTCTAGCTGAGTGCAGAGCCTGACATGGGCTGAAATCAGAATGACAGAACGACGGGCTAAGGGAAGTGCAGGTGAGAGGAAACAGAGAAAGAGGGCTGAAGAGATGTCATTTGTTTCCAAATAGTAAAATCTCCATCTCGGGGGTGGGGGGGTGGGGAAGGGAAGGGGTCTACTCGTGCATCCCAGATCTAGGGTTTATCTAAGGCCTGAGAGAAATGGAAGGAGCGTGGAAGAAGTTGTTTCTAGCCTGATGAATTTTCAGCCTAGTTGGGAAAAAAAAAAAATCACATTTTGTAACTGGTTGCACTCTAAGTTCGCAGAACATCTTAAATTCTCAAACAACTGCTGTTTTCGTCTGTGTTACCAGTATCAGTATCGGGAGTGGCAGCATCCCAATTTAAGTGATGAGGAGGCAGGATAAGCAATGAGGTCCTGCCATGTAGCACAGAGAAGTAAATCTAGTCCCTTGCGATGCAACATGATGGAGGATCATGTGTGAAAAAGAATATATGTGTATGTATGACTGGTCACTTTGCTGAACAGCAGTAATTGACAGAAGATTGTAAATCAACTATAATAAAAAATAAGAATTAAGTTAAATTTTTAAATAAGTGATGAGGAGACAAAGGCAAGATTTAAACTCAGGTCAGACCCTCACATCCTCTTCCCACCACCCGGGAGCAGTCTCCAACCGAAATCACAGCGAGCCTGAGGAGACACGGTCAAGGGCCAAAGTCCCTGCTGCAGCCACAGGCCCCCAGGTCAGGGAGAGGTGCTGAGCCAGGAGGCTGGAGGCCAAGGCACTAGGATTCTGTCCCCCATTGCGCCTTGCACTGACTTTGTAGCCTCAGGTAAGTCATCGCTCCAGCCTCAGAATCCTC